>NC_132906.1:10676456-11886942 GCF_047675955.1 Chlorocebus sabaeus
TGAAACATAAATAAATTTTGTGTTTAGACTTGGGAACCATTTCCAAGATATATCATTATGAATGTGCAAATAATCCAAAATCCAAAATCCAAAACATTTCTGGTTTCAAACATTTTCGATAAGGGATACTCAACCTGTACCACAGTAATTTTACTGTTGACTTTTATGCCTGAGATGTTAAAAGTGTGCTTTTCCCAACAGGTGTGAACTTGCTGGCTTTTCTCATCATTGTGTTTTCCTATATTACTATGTTCTGTTCCATTCAAAAAACCGCCTTGCAGACCACAGAAGTAAGGAATCGTTTTGGAAGAGAGGTGGCTGTTGCAAATCGTTTCTTTTTTATAGTGTTCTCTGATGCCATCTGCTGGATTCCTGTATTTGTAATTAAAATCCTTTCCCTCTTCCGGGTGGAAATACCAGGTCAGTCTCTTCTATCATTCCCAAGTATAATACATAGTGCCTTCTTACATCCTTCTTTTGACAAGGCCAGAGTCTAGGACACATAGTTAATTATCCATAAAAACTTTTAATTTCAATACAAAGAGTTATTTCCCTCCATGTTTTATAATCAGTATTATAAAATAGAAACTGAGTAGTGGTGCAGTTCAACTAGGAATAATAAAAAGCAGGAGCTACAGAGAAACTAAGTCTGAGTATCTTGCTTCCATCCGAGCAAGACATTGGTTCTTCACTAGGAGTATGCATAAAAAAATCAAAATATACATGCCCAGGTTCCACCCGGGACTGTTTTGTCTCTAGAAGCTAAGACCTATAGATGGATGTTATGTAAAAATTCCCCTGTAATTCTGATGCACACACATCTGGCTAGAACCATCATTCTATTCCACAGTCCTAGCCATAAAATGTCATGCTGGGCTCTGTGGAGCATGAGATATTTCCTGAAAGAGTCTCCTCCAAAAGGCCAAGTTCCCTGAACACACCCCTACTTCAACCAGAGAAAATTAATCACCTTTCCTTAGCAGAATTTCATCTGAATCCCCTTCTGGGAACTAGAGATCACAGCTATTTAGGGACCACCACCCAGGGCTTTAACCTAACTCTCAGTAAAGTTCCTTGGAACCATCATCAACCTACTGTTCCAGCCTATAGCAGAGCTACTTGGGAGTTGATCCAAGACAGTAATTGTGTCTTATACATCTTGACTCCTCAGTGCCAAGCAGGATGCCTGATACTTTGATAGCCCTTATGAAAGAGTGATGAATGCACAGAGGATAAACAGCTGTAACAACCTATGTCCCTTCTGTGCAGTCAGTCATGAGGCTGTGTCAAATGTTGTGCTGCAAAATACCACACAACATTCACAACATCCTCTTAACCTATCAGTTCTGTCTCCACAAGGCACAGATGTTCCTCAGGCCGTGTAGGATATGAAAGTGAAAATTAGGAAGGAGATCAGGTCAGGGCTGAATACGTGGAAGCCTTTGCTGGGTGGTGAGACAAGAAGCCATAAGAGGGCTTTGTGGGAGGTCATGCAAGGACAGCCAGTTGCATGTGAAGAACAGAGTTAATTAAATGTTAATAGTCACAGTTGTTCACTTGATGAACAGCCTCCAATCTATTACTGCTACCTGCACATCTCAATTTTATACCCTAACCTTTCAAATTCAGCAGGACAAAAGTGTCCGTTGGTCTCCATTGCTCATAGAAAAAAGTCCAAGTGCTGGGGTGAGCATTATAATACTTCTTACCTCCCACCCCACCCTCATACACTGTGATCCAGGCCCACTGGAATGACTGGGCTTTGTTTTTTGTTTGTTTGTTTGTTTGTTTTTTTATTATGATGATGTCATTTTATTGAGCACTTATTTATTTATTTTTTAAATTATACTTTAAGTTCTAGGGTACATGTGCACAATGTGCAGGTTTGTTACATATGTATACATGGGCCATGTTGGTGTGCTGCACCTATTAACTCGTCATTTACATTAGGTATATCTCCTAATGCTATCCCTCCCTCCCCACCCACAATAGGACCTGGTGTGTGATGATCCCCTTCCTGTATCCAAGTGATCTCATTGTTCAATTCCCACCTATGAGCGAGAACATGCGGTATTTGGTGTTCTGTTCTTGCAATAGTTTGCTGAGAATGATGGTTTCCAGCTGCATCCATGGCCCTACAAAGGACATGAACTCATCCTTTTTTATGGCTGCATAGTATTCCATGGTGTATATGTGCCACATTTTCTTAATCCAGTCTGTCACTGATGGACATTTGGGTTGATTCCAAGTCTTTGCTATTGTGAATAGTGCCACAATAAACATACGTGTGCATGTGTCTTTATAGCAGCATGATTTATAATCCTTTGGGTATAGCCCCAGTAATGGGATGGCTGGGTTGAATGGTATTTCTAGTTCTAGATCCTTGAGGAATTGCCACACTGTTTTCCACAATGGTTGAACTAGTTTACAGTCCCACCAACAGTGTAAAAGTGTTCCTATTTCTCCACATCCTCTCCAGCACCTGTTGTTTCCTGATTTTTTAATGATTGCCATTCTAACTGGTGTGAGGTGGTATCTCATTGTGGTTTTGATTTGCATTTCTCTGATGGTGAGTGATGCTGAGCATTTTTTCATGTGTCTGTTGGCTGTATGAATGTCTTCTTTTGAGAGGTGTCTGCTCATATCCTTTGCCCACTTTTTGATGGGGTTGTTTTTTTCTTGTAAATTTGATTGAGTTATTTATAGGTTCTGGATATTAGCCCTTTGTCAGATGAGTAGATTGCAAAAATTTTCTCCCATTCTGTAGGTTGCCTGTTCACTCTAATGGTAGTTTCTTTTGCTGTGCAGAAGTTCTTTAGTTTAATTAGATCCCATTTGTCAATTTTGGCTTTTGTTGCTGTTGCTTTTGGTGTTTTAGACATGAAGTCCTTGCCCATGCCTATGTCCTGAATAGTATTACCTAGGTTTTTTTTTCAGGGTTTTTATGGTTTTAGGTCTAACATGGAAGTCTCTAATCCATCTTGAATTAATTTTCGTATAAGGAGTAAAGAAAGGATCCAGTTTCAGCTTTCTACTTATGGCTAGCCAATTTTCCCAGCACCATTTATTAAATAGGGAATCCTTTCCCCATTTCTTGTTTTTGTCAGGTTGTCAAAGATCAGATGGCTGTAGATGTGTGGTATTATTTCTGAGGGCTCTGTTCTGTTCCATTGGTCTATATTCTGTTTTGGTACCAGTACCATGCTGTTTTGGTTACTGTAGCCTTGTGGTATAGCTTTGTTCTTTTGGCTTAGGATTGTCTCGGCAATGCAGGATCTTTTATGGTTCCATATGAACTTTAAAGCAGTTTTTTCCAATTCTGTGAAGAAAGTCATTGGTAGCTTAATGGGGATGGCATTGAATCTATAAATTACCTTGGGCAGTATGGCCATTTTCACAATGTTGATTCTTCCTACCCATGAGCATAGTATGTTCTTCCATTTGTTTGTGTCCTCTTTTATTTCACTGAGCAGTGGTTTGTAGTTCTCCTAGAAGAGGTCCTTTACATCCCTTGTAAGTTGGATTCCTAGGTATTTAATCTCTTTGAAGGTATTGTGAATGGGAGTTCATCCATGATTTGGCTCTCTGTTACTGGTGTATAAGATTGCTTGTGATTTTTGCACATTGATTTTGTATTCTGAGACTTTGGTGAAGTTGCTCATCAACTTAAGGAGATCTGGGGCTGAGACGATGGGGTTTTCTAAATATACAATAATGTCATCTGCAAACAGGGACAATTTGATTTCTTCTTTTCCTAACTGAATACCCTTTATTTCTTTCTCCTGCCTGATTGCACTAGCCAGAACTTCCAACACTATGTTGAATAGGAGTGGTGAGAGAGGGCATCCCTGTTCTGTGCCAGTTTTCAAAGGGAATGCTTCCAGTTTTTGTCCATTCAGTATGATATTGGCTGTGGGTTTGTCATAAATAGCTCTTACTATTTTGAGATACGTTCCACCAACACCAAATTTATTGAGAGTTTTTAGCATGAAGGGCTGTTGAATTTTGTCAAAGGCCTTTTCTGCATCTATTGAGATAACCATGTGGTTTTTGTCTTTGGTTCTATTTATATGCTGGATTACATTTATTGATTTGCATATGTTGAACCAGCCTTGCATCCCAGGGATGAAGCCCACTTGATCATGGTGGATAAGCTTTCTGATGTGCTGCTGGATTCAGTTTGCCAGTATTTTATTGAGGATTTTTGCATTGATGTTCATCAGGGATATTGGTCTAAAATTCTCTTTTTTTGTTGTATCTCTGTCAGGCTTTGGTATCAGGATGATGTTGGCCTCGTGAAATGAGTTAGGGAGGATTCCCTCTTTTTCTATTGATTGGAATAGTTTCAGAAGGAATGGTACAACTCCTCCTTGTACCTCTGGTAGAATTTGGCTGTGAATCTGTCTGGTCCTGGACTTTTTTTCGTGGGTAGGCTATTAATTATTGCCTCAATTTCAGAGCCTGCTATTGGTCTATTCAGGGATTCAACTTCTTCCTGGTTTAGTCTTGGGAGAGTGTAAGTGTCCAGGAAATTATCCATTTCTTCTAGGTTTTCTAGTTTATTTGTGTAGAGTTGTTTATAGTGTTCTCTGATGGTAGTTTGTATTTCTGTGGGGTCAGTGGTGATATCCCCTTTATCATTTTTGATTGCATCTATTTGATTCTTCTCTCTTTTCTTCCTTATTAGTCTTGCTAGCAGTCTATCAATTTTGTTGATCTTTTCAAAAAATCAGCTCCTGGATTCATTGATTTTTGGAGGGTTTTTTTTTGTGTCTCTATCTCCTTCAGTTCTGCTCTGTTCTTAGTTATTTCTTGCCTTCTGCTAGCTTTTGAATGTGTTTGCTCCTGCTTCTCTAGTTCTTTTAATTGTAATGTTAGGGTGTCAATTTTAGATCTTTCCTGCTTTCTCTTGTGGGCATTTAGTTCTATAAATTTCCCTCTACACGTTGCTTTAAATGTGTCCCAGAGATTCTGGTATGTTGTATCTTTGTTCTCATTGGTTTCAAAGAACATCTTTATTTCTGCCTTCATTTCGTTATGTACCCAGTAGTCATTCAGGAGCAGGTTGCTCAGTTTCCATGTAGTTGAGCGGTTTTGATTGAGTTTCTTAGTCCTGAGTTCTAAGTTGATTGCACTGTCATCTGAGAGACAGTTTGTTATGATTTCTGTTCTTTTACATTTGCTGAGGAGTGCTTTACTTCCAACTATGTGGTCAATTTTGGAATAAGTGCAATGTAGTGCTGAGAAGAATGTACATTCTGTTGATTTGGGGTGGAGAGTTCTGTAGATGTCTATTAGGTCTGCTTGGTGCAGAGTTGAGTTCAATTCCTGGATATCCTTGTTAATTTTCTGTCCCGTTGATCTGTCTAATGTTGACAGTGGGGTGTTAAAGTCTCCCATTTTTATTGTATGGGAATCTAAGTCTCTTTGTAAGTCTCTCAGGACTTGCTTTATGAATCTGGGTGCTCCTGTATTGGGTGCATATATATTTAGGTTAGCTCTTCCTGATGAATTGGTCCCTTTACCATTATGTAATGGCCTTCTTTGTCTCTTTTGATCTTTGATGGTTTAAAGTCTGTTTTATCAGAGACTAGGATTGCAACCCCTGCTTTTTTTGTTTTCCATCTGCTTGGTGGACCTTCCTCCATCCCTTTATTTTGAGCCTATGTGTGTCTCTGCATGTGAGATAGGTCTCCTGAACACAGCAAACTGATGGGTCTTGACTCGACTCTTTATCCAATTTGCCAGTCTGTGTCTTTTAATTGGACCTTTTAGTCCATTTACATTTAAGGTTAATATTGTTATGTGTGAATTTGATCCTGTCATTATGATATTAGCTGGTTATTTTGCTCACTAGTTGATGCAGTTTCTTCCTAGCATCAATGGACTTTACATTTTGACATGTTTTTGCAGTGACTGGTACGTGTTGTTCCTTTCCATGTTTAGAGCTTCCTTCAGGATCTCTTGTAGGGCAGGTCTGGTGGTGACAAAATCTCTAAGCATTTGCTTGTCTGTAAAGGATTTTATTTCTCCTTCACTTATGAAACTTAGTTTGGCTGGATATGAAATTCTGGGTTGAAAATACTTTTAAGAACGTTGAATATTGGCCCCCACTCTCTTCCGGCTTGTGGAGTTTCTGCCGAGAGATCTGCTGTTAGCCTGATGGGCTTCCCTTTGTGCATAACCCGACCTTTCTCTCTGGCTGCTCTTAACATTTTTCCTTCATTTCAACTTTGGTGAATCTGACAATTATGTGTCTTGGAGTTGCTCTTCTCAAGGAGTATCTTTGTGGCGTTCTCTGTATTTCCTGAATTTGAATGTTGGCCTGCCTTACTAAGTTGGGGAAGTTCTCCTGGATGATATCCTGCAGAGTATTTTCCAACTTGGTTCCATTTTCCTGGACGTCACTTTCAGGCACATCAATCAGATGTAGATTTGGTCTTTTCACATAATCCCATATTTCTTGGTGGCTTTGTTCATTTCTTTTTACTCTTTTTTCTCTACACTTCTCTTCGCTCTTCATTTCATTCATTTGATCTTCAATCGCTGATCTCTTCTAGTTGATCGAGTCGGTTACTGAAGTTTGTGCATTTGTCATGTAGTTCTCGTGTTATGGTTTTCACCTCTATCAGTTCTTTTAAGGTCTTCTCTGCATTGATTATTCTAGTTATCCATTCATCCATTCTTTTTTCAAGGTTTTTAGTTTCTTTGCGCTGGTTACATAGTTCCTCCTTTAGCTCTGAGAAGTTTGATCGACCAAAGCCTTCTTCTCTCAACTCGTCAAAGTCATTCTCTGTCCACCTTTGTTCTGTTGCTGGCGATGAGCTGTGTTCCTTTGGACGGGGAGATGTGCTCTGATTTTTTGAATTTCCAGCTTTTCTGCACTGCTTTTTCCCCATCTTGGTGGTTTTATCTGCCTTTGGTCTTTGATGATGGTGACGTACTGATGAGGTTTTGGTGTGGGTGTCCTTTCTGTTTGTTAGTTTTCCTTCTAACAGTCAGGACCCTCAGCTGTAGGTCTGTTGGAGTTTGCTTGAGGTCCACTCCAGACCCTGTTTGCCTGGGTATCAGCAGCAGAGGCTGCAGAAGATAGAATATTGCTGAACAGTGAGTGTTGCTGTCTGATTCTTGCTCTGGAAGCTTCATCTCAGGGGTGTACCCCACTGTGTGAGGTGTGAGGTGTCTGTCTGCACCTAGTGGGGGATGTCTCCCAGTTAGGCTACTCAGGGGTCAGGGACCCACTTGAGCAGGTAGTCTGTCCGTTCTCAGATCTTAACCTCTGTGCTGGGAGATCCACTGCTCTCTTCAAAGCTGTCAGACAGGGGCATTTACCTCTGCTGAGGTTTCTGCTGCTTTTTGTATAGCTATGCCCTGTCCCCAGAGGAGGAGTCTACAGAGGCAGGCCGGTCTCCTTGAGCTGTGGTGGGCTCCACCAAATTCGAGCTCCCCAGCAGTTTTATTTACCTACTTAAGCCTCAGCAATGGCAGGTGCCCCTCCCCCAGCCTTGCTGCCACCTTGCAGTTAGATCTCAGACTGCTGTGCTAGCAATGAGGGAGGCTCCGTGGGCGTTGGACCCTCTGGGCCAGGTGTAGGATATAATCTCCTGGTGTGCCGTTTGCTAAGACCCTTGGTAAAGCACAGTATTAGGGTAGAGTTACCCAATTTTCCAGGTGTTGTGTGTCTCAATTTCCTTTGGCTAGGAAAAGGAAAGGAATTCCCTTCCCCCTTGTGCTTCCCAGGTGAGGCAATGCCTCGCCCTGCTTCAGCTCTCGCTGGATAGGCTGCAACTGCGGACCAGCGCCAACTGTCCAACACGCCCCAGTGAGATGAACCCGGTACCTGAGTTAAAAATGCAGAAATCACCTGTCTTCTGTGTCGCTCATGCTGGGAGCTGGAGGCTGGAGCTCTTCCTATTCGGCCATCTTGGGCACGCCCCCCTGGGCTTTGTTTTCTGTGCTTTTCTGAGAAGACATCAGCCTTTCTTGAAGCTGTTCTCCCAACCTGGATTATACTTTCAGCTTCTAAGATTCGAATCCACTAAACACCACTTCCCATCCTCCAAGGCTCAACCCAAATGCTCCCTCTTCTATGGTACAGTGCCATTTTCTATCTCTCCTCACCCCACTTCCATGCAACCCAGTTGCTTAAACATCCAGGATGGTTTGTTTACACCTCGTTTATTGGCCTCATGTGAACTGCCTCATAGCGACACTGTTTCCGAGTGTGTCCATTGCTTCCTTTAGATGATAAGCTTGGGGAGGCATGCATGTCTTATTCTTCTGTGCATTTTCCACAGTGTTTTTCACAGTGTTTTCAAGTAAATGCTTAGTCAACTAAAGAAGGTGAGCTGGTCCAACAGTGATGGAATAGGGGATCAGTCTCATCAACCACACCCTCACCACTACTGTCTCCACACCTTCTTAAAAAAAAAAAATGGAGTATCGCTCTGTTGCCCAGGCTGGAGTGCAGTAGTGTGATCCCAACTGACTGCAACCTCTGCCTCCCTGGTTCAAGTGATCCTCCTGCCTCAGCCTCCTGAGTAGCTGGGATTACAGACATGCACCACCACACCAGGTTAATTTTTGTATTTTTGGTAGAGATGGGGTTTCATCATGATGGCCAGGCTGGTCTCGAACTCCTGACCCCAAGTGACCTGCCCCCTCTCTTGGCCTCCCAAAGTGCTGGGACTATAAGCGTGAGCCACCATGCCTGACCCTGTCTCCACACATTTTGATGTGCTTTCCTACTTGTAGGGGGATGCAGCCCAGTGTGGTGGAAGAAGGACTCGGCAACAAGTAAGGCAGAGGCTCTGGGTTCCTCTCCTGCCCCTGCCACTGACCTGTTGAGGGATCTCAAGGAGACCATCTCACCTCACCTCAATGAGACTATCTCTAGATGGTCTCTCAAATTCCTGCTGGTTTTAATCTTCTTTGAGGCTTTTTCTCTCTGTATGAGGCCACTAGGGCTGCTATAACAAAGGACTTCCAGTTCTGGAGGCTGGAAGTCCAAGATCAAAGTGTTGGCAGGTTTGATTTCTCTTGAGTCCCTCTCATTGCCTCACAGGAGGCATCCGCACTGCTGTGTCCTCACATGGCAGCAGGGCTCATCATCCTCAGTGAGTCCATGACACCTCAGATCATGATAAGCTTAGTAAATACCCCTATTGTCTTGTGGAAACGTTATTGAGCCACACACCAGTCTTTCTTTACATGTATAGTTCAATAGTCTGAGGTTTGTCTTGAATGCCTCAGTGGAACCAGGAAAAATGTCAAGATCACAGTTGACAAAGCTGCTTCTTGCTTGCCCAGCTTCCCATGGTATCGTAAGAAATGCTGCCTTCACTGACCTAAACCAACCCTGTCCCCACCCTCCAAGAAGTCTGGTGTTTACTGGTCATGGCATGTCAATGACAGTACCTGGGGTCACCCAAAAGACAGGCCAGAGTTAGCCTATCTCAGAACTCAGCTGCTGCTAATCTTATAAGAAGTCTCATCCCAGCACTTTGGGAGGCTGAGGCGGGTGGATCATGAAGTCAGGAGATGAAGACCATCCTGGCTAACACGGTGAAACCCTGTCTCTACTAAAAATACAAAAAAATTAGCTGGGCATGGTGGCGGGTGCCTGTAGTCCCAGCTACTCAGGAGGCTGAGACAGGAGAATGGTGTGAACTTGGGAGGCAGAGCTTGCAGTGAGCCGAGATCACACCACTGCACTCCAGCCTGGGTGACAGAGTGAGACTCCATCTCAAAAACAAAAGAAAAGAAAAGAAAAGAAAACAAAAACAAAAAGAAGTCTCATTCAGAGTGGAACTTAAGTCTACGGCCATACCGCCCTGAACATGCCTGATCTCATTCAGAGTAGAACTCATGTGGCCTATTTGCCTTTACCTAAGTGAAAGCAGGTGTTATCAGGCATTGTTTTTCTACGAGGTTGGGGTGGGATTCATGATCAAAATTCCTGTTGCGGGCACAACAGAAAAAGGCCACTTATTTTGTTTTTCTTCAATCACTAACTGTTCAGATTGTCTAATTTTTTTAGATTAGGGACAAATAATATAAAAGTTCACTTAATTTAAGACAGGCTAAAACATAATTTTTTTTCATATTCCTTTCAGTTAAGAAATAAGGACAAGGAAGAGAAGATAGGATAGGAAGAGAGGAAGGTAAATATAGAAAAGGAGAGGAAAGAGATCAAAGGAAAAGAAGAAGGAAGGTCAGATAAGCAGTCAGAGAAGAAATGGAAAAGGAAGAAGACATAGAGAGGAAGAACAGAAAGATACAAGAAACAAGGCAGGGTCAAGAGAAGAACAAAATAACAGTGGCTGAAGGATAAAAAAACATTATGGGATTGAGAAGGAAGAGAGCAAAGGATGATGAGAGAAAGCATCAATGGTCTTACTAGCTACCTCTTCACCTGAATGGGGAGTTCCCTGAAATTGTGAAGATGTGAGAGGAAGTAGCATCACGTGGTAAGGTTTGAGGATCTCAAGTCTTAGTGCCAAAAAAGCACATCAGCAGAGCTGACTCTGGCCCAGCCTTCTGGATTCAGTGAGCAAGTTATTACCAGCCCCCTTTAACAGAGAGAGCAGATGAAGTTGAGGAAACATAAATGATTCGCTCACACTCACCTAGTTAAGTGTCTGACCACAGGATTAGGCCACGGGTAAAGGGAAAGATGCATTTCATGCTAACCAAGCAAATGAAATGATGCCCTCAGGAAGGACACTATCATTCCAAATTTCACCTCACAAAGAACTTCTTGTGACCTCTTTCCCTGAATATTCTATTAGCATTTGTAGGGTTGCACACAAGAGAATTTCATCAAGTTTAGGGGATGCATTCCTCTTCGCTCTTCAAAGCTTTTAATAGGATAAAAGGATAACCACAACACCAGGGCAGGGCAATAAGCTTTGAGAACTGGATGGAGATAAGACCAAGGTCAGATCTGGCTCTTGGACCAGAAGTTTCCTGAACCCCACTCTATTGACTAAAGATTATTTCTTTATTTTTTTATTTTCCTATAAAGGAAGGTGATAAAATAGGAAAAAAATGCATTATACAGCAATTTATGGTTTACAAAATGTTTTCACATATTTCCTCTTAATATCACAATGACCTTCACATTATTTACTGAAACTCAGAAAAGTTAAATCATTAAGACCTTGAATTCATAGCTTCTGTGCTCTTCCCACAAAGAGATTTTCCTTCAGGTGAGAGAAAACTTAAAATGTACTATGTCTCCCTCTCATAAATAGCATTGACTGCAAAGTGTTATTTGTATGTTATGTCTATTTAAAACTTCAACTTTTTTTTCACACTTTGCTTCCTTTTCCAGATACAATGACTTCCTGGATAGTGATTTTTTTCCTTCCAGTTAACAGTGCTTTGAATCCGATCCTCTATACTCTCACAACCAGCTTTTTTAAGGACAAGTTGAAACAGCTGCTGCACAAACATCGGAGGAAATCAATTTTCAAAATTAAAAAAAAAAGTTTATCTACATCCATTGTGTGGACAGATGACTCCTCTTCCCTGAAACTTGGGGTTTTGAACAAAATAACACTTGGAGACAGTATAATGAAACCAGTTTCCTAGCAATCATTTTGGATCACTGGACTTTCAGTGGACTACCTAAAACAGGGGACAGCTTTTGGAAGATGATATCTGCAATGCTTTTCATCTTTACCAACGGCAAGCCTTTCTGCACAGAAAGCACAGCAGAATGGCTCCTGTCACTGCACTCCAGTGGCAGCTGTACTATCTACCAATCGTGCTGAGGACAGCACCAAAGGTTCCTCTCCTCACCCGACATGCCTGAAAAGCACATGTGAATTTGTATATAATGGGTTGAGGTGTGGCTGATCTCTAGCTAACCATCACAACCCACCAACAAATGACCACAGGTTGGCACTGTGTGGTCTTTCACATTGGGTTGCACTGTCCCTGAAATAGAAACACTCACAACATCTGATTCCAGCGTGGCCATAATAACAGAAGTCTAACATCTCTTTCCTTGCTTTTTCAATATCAAATAAAACCATCAGCATCCTGCTGGACTGATAGCAAAGGATTTCCAAAACATTCATCTACCCGAAGTCCTCCTCTGTGAAGGCCGGTGGAGTAGGCACTTTGAAAACAGAACTTCAGATCAGGTTACCATGTCTATGACTCTGAAGTATTAGGCTTCAGAGAGTCACACTGGTGAAGCCTAATACCATTCACCTTTTGGATTTTATTTAATGTCAGAAGAGATGAATTCTTAAGATATTTTTATTAAGGTTGCCCAGGGTACAAAGCAAAATTGGACAGCTTCACTGCCAAAAACTACACTTTAATATTCTTAAAGTATCATTTATTTAGAGCAGTATCCCTATTGCTGGCAAGTTCTGCTTTCATAAAATATGCAGATAAGAAGTGTTAAAGGGGATTCAAGAATTGTGGTTTTATTTGGGACTGTTTGCATACTCACATTGGTTTTGTTCTCATTGTTTTTAAGAAAAAAAACAACTAAGTTTGGGGTTGTTTTTTGAAAACGAAACTGAAAAAAATTATATGTGAAAATGAGAATCGGGTAAATAAAATTACGTTTTGCATTTGTCCATCTACTATTTTAAGCTTAACAAAGACCATGGATGGGGTTTATTGACTGTTAAGCATGTTTCTCCTGATAAAGAATACAGCCAGGAAACACAGTGTTTCAGTTCACAAGACACATCCTACATTTTTCTTTCTCTTCCCCTTTTGCCACAGTATGAGGCAGTTACTTAATTTCTTCACTGTTCACTTCATTCTGAGTTCCTTTAATGAGATAAAATGTAAGCAGCTGACTAAGACCAGCACAACACCTCCTGTTACATATTAAATGGACACCCTTTATCCAGTAGCATCCAGAAGAGAAAGAAATGCAGAGTTCATGGGTCCCAGCCATTCTGGTAATTTACTTGTTCCTACTCACTATTGACTAAAATCATAACCTGAGTTCCTTCATTTTGATCAAGTAAGATATTTCTCATGTATAATAAACTATTTTCATTAGGATTCTAGAAATAATGTTCCCACTCATTGACTATGCTGCCCTTTCCCTTACAGCTTTAAATTTTTCTCCATCTTGTCTCTTCAGTATGATGAATTGCATCCTCACTTGTTTTCCAGGTTTGCTGACATTTTATTAAATGTCTTTGCCAGTCCTTGATCATCTTATGATTTATTTCCTAATACATTTTCTAATACCAGGAGCATAAATAAGGGGTAGACCCTGAGCCTACAGTATTGTAATTTTAGCACCAATATGTGTCTCCCGTTCTTGAAAAGCATCATCCGTGGTCCATGAACCAAGTCTTTGGGAACCATGGTTTGTAAGAGCCCACACTTTGCTGTAGAGCAGTGAGTGGGCATGACAAGAGGCACACGGCCAGATGCTTTGGGGAAGGTGGCAGCTGTATGGAAAAACGGAAGCTCTGCATAGGTCAGCAACATGCCAACAAATAGCATGCACTTCATATCTGATAGCTTGGTGATTTACAGTCTTATTCTGTACTGCTCTACAAGTAGAAAAGCATTAGAAATATGTATTATTTTAGCAAATAATAGTCTTTAATCTGGATTGAGTGAGAACTTTTGTGCTAGGCCAAGCCTGCTTTCTAAACACGGTATTTCTGTGTGGTTATGAAAATATCACTTGTGTTCATGAACCATTTTCCATGACAATATAAACATCAATTAAATGTCAGTGCAGAATTTAAGAGGCCATAGACGGTGCCATCTCTGAGTGGGAGAGAGTGTGGGCAAATCATCTGCTCCACATCCTAACTATGCATCTGTATAAGACTGATGTCTTGAAGAAGATAAGAAAAAAATACCCTAAAAAGTCAATACGCAGCTTCAGACGAGTGTACAGAAAAAGGGTATGTGTTTTATTTGTATTAGACATCGGTAAGATTGTTTACATAGCTTTGTTTCATCCTAGAGGCTTTTGTTCATAGCTTTCATAGCTTTTTTTTTTTTTTCCATTCAATAGGCTATTTCAGAAATTGCAATCGACATAAACTATTCTATCAAAAGAGTTCATGTCAACTGCAGTTGCTGAAATGCCTCTCGATGGTCAGGAGCTTTAGGAGAAATTACATTGATTTGAGCTTTATGTACAGGTAGCACTATCACCTTTCTCCAACCCTACCCTCCACCCCAGGTCTGCAGCTCCATTCGGCAGGTCTCCACTGCATCATGAAGCCACAAAAGCAAGTCCATCACCCCAAGATTTATCTCTTAAGGATGACCCTGGTGCCAAACTGAGTTCATATTTGGTGATTTGCTACAGATTTGCTCATGCTACATTTTCAAGACTTTCTCTCACCTGAAGCAAAGACTTACTTTACTATCCTCAAGTTAATAAGCAATACAGAGCTCCCAAGAGTGCATGTGATAGAAAGGAGAAAACATAGTGTGTCGCCAATCATATCTAACCTATTATTTTATAAACGTCCCAAGGAGAGCTGACAGAAATCTTCCAAAATTAACCAGAAATACATGTAAGGCACATTTCTTTTTCATTGTTTTCAATGTAGCATACATGGGCATATACAAAGTTGCCTTAGACAACTTCACTCAAGAAACAAAATATTAAAGATAAGAATTTGTATTTCCTTATTCCCTTGCCCTCGTGAATAAAGAAAGGGAGAGCCATTACAAAGATCTCAATATTTATCTGCTTATATATTTGCCTGTTTATATGTCAGTTTTCTGACATTCTGTTTATGCAAGATGTAAGATGCATATTTAGTAATGATCATTTTCATTTTTGAGCCAGGAAAATGAAATGAAATTAGACTATTCTCTTTCTAAAGGGCTTTTCAGTAGGAGACTTCAAAGTCCTTGAGAAATACTTCCTAAATCCCTATAAATTAATAGAACCTATTACTCAATGTATTTCATTAGAATTGTCTTCAGGATATTTCCCCACATCCCACATATGGGAGAAATAAATTACAAATGAAGAAATCGTGAACAGCAAGGCCAAGTTACAAAACTGCACATCCAGAAATGTGAACCTTCTGCTGTCTGAAGCCCATGGTGACATTTCTTACCTCTAAGCTCTAAGCAAACTCATAACTACTTGGAGTTATAAGCTCACAAGTGGCTTCAATATAAGAAGAAATTACTTCTAGACCACCTGAGAATCGATAATGCTTTTACTGGTTTCACAAATTTCTGAATTCATGATGCTAGGGTGTTTGATTCAGCAATGATTTTTAATGGAAACCATACCCTTTCCTGCTATAGGCAACATACATTTAAGGCAAGGAAATAGAGGTCAAAAGTCAGGGGGCTGGAGCTGTAGGTTTAGTTCAACCATCAACTGCTTACATGACCTCAGACAAATATCTTTATGTCTCTTCACTTATCTGTAATTGAGTTTCCTTAAGATCAAATCACATAAACAGATGTCTGGTCCCCTGTCTCTCAAAATCTGTTTTGTGGATAAAACCACATGTTGAAGGTCCAAGTGGTAAGCATCTAAAAATTTACATCAAGTGCAAAGATCATTCCATTCTCAATTCCCCTGGGATATTACACATTGTTCACAAAGTGTCAATGCAAAGGGCACCAATGTTCAGAAATCCAGTCCTTTGAGGGGAGGCTTACAGGACCCCATTCTGCTGTGAAAAGAAAGCTGAAGCAAACCGCAGACAATGAAGCGTTTCTAAACCATGGCAGCTTGCCAAAGAGCAACAGTAAGTACCACGTAAAAATTAGGTTACCTATTGCTGGCAAAATTTAGGAATGCAGAGATCAGGAAGATAACATGCAATCGTTTTACCACAGATCACAGACTGGTCTCTTCACATAAGTGTAGGTCTACTACTGCCTACATTATTCGCTAAACCAGACGTAAATGCACAGGGATGTCTAGTATGTATGAGTGGGTATATCCTGGAAAAAGTGTTGTAGGATAAAGAGGTAACTGTTTAATTTCCCCATAGAACCAGGATAGAACATGTGGTTCTTAACCAAGGTTGATGCCTACCTCAAGTCTTGCACCATCAGCAACACACTCTTTCCTGTGTATCATCAACTTCTCTTCCTCCCTACTCACCCTTTCCCCTCAGCTCTTGATGCTCAAATATCTCACACCTAAAAAGAAATTCCTACCACCCAACACCCTCTTATAGCTTCTGTCTTGTTCTCAAATGCTCTTTACAGCTAAACATTTTGAAATAATGATAAGCTCTTTGTCATCAACATCTTACCTCACTTTGACTTCTCAACCAACTGAATGCGGCTTCCACACTCACCACACCACCACACCACGCTGAAGATTAATGTCTGCCCTGCTGGGTTTCAGACTTGTGTGGGAGCCTGTTGTCCTCCTTAAGGTTACCAGGACGACAGTCCAATGAGTATTTTCCTTTCTTCAGCTACTTCACCTCCCTGGAGAATTAGTCACTTGATGTCCATTTTCTCAATCTCTAAACTCCTCTCTTGGAATGAAGGATACCATTCATTTCTGTTCTGAACCACTTCCCTGGCTCTTCCTTCGCACATCTTTATGGACTTCCCTCTTTCTCCTCTTGGCCCTTAAACTTATGTAGACATTTCTGGAGTTTTACTCTGGGCTCCCTGATCTTTGCCCTCCGTACAGATCTCCCTGACTTCAACCTGTCTAAGGCTGTCATAGATAAGTTCATTTGTAAAAAAAACTCTGTTTTAAAAAATAAATACAACTAGAGTGAGCTTATTTTGACTTTTCTTACTAAATCTTGACATTCACTTTTTAATCTGATCCACAAATTATACAATAAGTTTTACTGAGGCAGGGATGCGGCGGCTAGCGCCTGTAATCCCAGCACTTTGGAAGGCCAAGGTGGGTGGATCGCATGAGCCCAGGAGTTCAAGACCACCCTAGGCAACATGGTGAAACCCTATCTCTACAAAAAAAATACAAAAAAAAAAAAAAAAAAATTAGACAGCGTGGTGCTCACCCCCCATAGTCCCAGCTACCCAGGAGGCTGAGGTGGAAGGATCACCTGAGCCCAGGAGGTCGAGGCTGCAGTGAGCCATGATGGTACCACTGTACTCCAGCCTGAGTGACAAAGTGAAACCCTGGCCCAAAAGTATTTATGGCTGGGCGCAGTGGTTCACATCTACAATCCCAGCACTTTGGGAGGCCAAGGCAGTTGGATCACCTGAGGTCAGGAGTTTGAAACCAGCCTGGTCAACATGGTGAAACCTCATCTCTACTAAAAATACAAAAATTAGCCAGGCCTGGTGGCAGGCACCTGTAATCCCAGATACTCGGGAGGCTGAGGCAAGAGAATCACTTGAACCTGGGAGGCAGAGGTAGTAGTAAGCCGAGATCATGCCATTGCACTCCAGCCTGGGCAACAAGAGTGAAACTTTATCTCAAAAAAAAAAAATTATATATATGTATATAATAATGTTGTTGAAATTTCTATCCTCCCTGATGAGAATAGGATATTCTCACAAATGCATCTAAAAGCGATAGATTTTTATATATTTAACAAATGGGTTCAAGACCCACCTAAATTTGGGAGGGGGGATTTTTATTAAACAGGACAGAAAATTCCAAAAGGTTAAAATAAATAAGTGGCCCAGGCTGGAGAGCAGAGATGAGAACCCTAGTGGGTCCATATACACATTTCCTCTCAATTCTGTTATTTTCAGTCCAAGATCTCAGCTTACATAAACTTCTCATTGTTTCTTTATTTTTTTCCTGGACCAAATCATAAGGCATAAACATGTCAACTAAAAGCATGAAATATAGAAGGTGATCTTAAGGAAAAGTTTCACAGACCCTACTGAAGAAGCACTGAGTAGTGCAGTAAAAACCTCAATTAACTTGATGGTTGTTTTAGGCAGTGGTATTAGCTGATGCATCTTTCTGGTTTTTATGTCACAGGCAATAACCTTAGAGTGCTGGATTAGTCCATTGCTTTGAAACAGAAAATCTTTTGGTTGTCATCATCCAACCTTCTGCATTTCATGCTCTCCCTTACATATTCTTGGTTCCTCACTTCCTTTGAATTTCTTATTTCTACCCAGCCCTGCTATTTGTAAGTCAATAAGAAAAGGGTTGGACAGAATACATAACTCAAAAGTAATAAGATTTTCAAGAAAGTGAATCCCACCAAAATGCAATCATCTAAAATTCTGTTGTCATCTACTCATTCATTTACTCATTCAACAAATGAGCCTTGTGAAGCCACTTGGAGCCAGATACGCTATCCAACAAGATTGTCTCCAAGGGCAGGTAAAGTCACATCTCAAGAAAACAACTGCTATGGTTTGAATATGGTTTGTTTGGCCCCACCAAGTCTCATGTTGATATGTGATCCCTAATGTTGAAGACAGGCTCTGGCAGGAGGTCTTTAGATTATGGGGGCAGATCCCTCATGCATGGTTTATTGCCATTCTCTCAAGTGGGTAAGTTCCTGCTCTATTAGTTCCCACAAGAGCTGCTTATTTTTAAAGTGTCTGGCACCTCCGCTTGCCTTTACTCTTGCCATGTGATTTTGGCATATGTCAGCTCCCCTTCATGTTCCACAATGACTGGAAGCAGGCTGAGTTCCTCCCCAGAAGCAGATGCTGCTGCCATGTTTCTTGTACAGCCTGCAGAATGGTGAGCCAAATAAACCGCTTTTCTTTACAAATTACCCAGCCTCAGGTATTCCTTTATAGCAACATAAGTGGGCTAAAACAGAACTGGTACTGAAGAGTGGAGTGTTGCTATAACGATACAAGAAAATGTGGAAGCCATTTTGGAAGTAGGTAATAGGCAGTGGTTGGAAGAGTTTACAAAGCTTAGAAGCAGATAAAAAGACAAGGGAAAGTTTGGAACTTCCTAGACACTGGTTAAATGGTAGTGACCAAAATGCTGATAGAAATATAGGCAGAAAAGGTTATACTGAGGAAGTCTCAGATGGAAATGAGAAACTTATTGGGCTCTAGAGCAAAAGTCACCCTCGTTACACCTGGCAAAGAACTTGCTGCATGGTGTTTGTCCCCTTGGGTTTTGTGGAAGGTCAAACTTAAGAGTGATGTCTTAGAGTATCTGGCAGCAGAATTTTCTAAGCAGCAAAGCATTCAAGGGGTGGCATGGCTGCTTTTAACAGCTTACAATCAGACATAAGAGTAAAGGAATGAACTAAAGTTCAAACTTATCATTAAAAAGAAAGCAGAGCATAAAAATTGGAAAGTTCAAAGACTGGCTGCATGTTCAAAAAGGAAAGAATATTTTCAGATGAGGAATCCAAAGATGCTGCAGAGCAACCACTTGCTAGAGCAATTAGTGTGGATAAAATGTAGCCAGGTGCTTATAGTAAAGACAATGGGAAAAAGGACCCAAAATTATTTCAGAAATATTTGAGGCTGCCCCTCCCATCACAGCTCCAGAGGCCTAGGAGGACAGAATGGTTTTGGGGAAATGGCCTGAGGTGCTGCTGACCTCTGAAGCATATTCCCTGAATCTCTGCCACAGCTCAAAAGGCCCCAGATGCTACTTGGTCTGCCACTCCAGCTGGAAGCCTTGGCATCTTCCACGTGCTGTTAAGTCTGAAGGTGTGCAGAATGTAAGAGTTGGGGAGGCTTGGCAGCTTCCACCTAGATTTCAGAGGATGTATCTAAAAGTCTGGATGCTCAGGCAGAAGCCTACTGCAGGTGTGGAGCCCCCACAGAGAGACTCAACCAAGGCAATGCAGAGCATAAATGTGGAGTTGGAGCTCTGCAGAGAGCACTTTACCAAGGCACTGCCTAATGGAGCCATGAAAGCAGGGCCACAGCACTCCAGACCCCAGAATTATGGAGTCACCAACATGATGCAATCTCAGCCTAAAAAAGTAACAAGCATTAAACTCCAACCCGTGACAGCAGCCACATGGGTTCTGCCCAGCAAAGCCTTGGGGATGAGGCTGCCCAAGGCCTTGGGAACCCACCCCTCACACCACTGTGCCTAAGATGTGGGACATGAAGACAAGGAATATGATTTTGGAGATTTAGAGATTAATGTCTGCCCTGCTGGGTTTCAGACTTGTGTGGGAGCCTGTTACCCTTTTCTTTTGGCCAGTTTCTCCCTCTTGGAATGGGATTGTTTTCCTGTACTACCATTGTTTTCCTGCCTGTATCACCATTGTACCTTGGGAGTAAAACCCTTATTTAGATATTACTGGCTCACAGCTGAAAGGAACTTGTCTTGAGTCTCAGGTGAGACTTTGGATTTCTGAGTTGATGCTGGAATAAATTAAGACTTTCCAGGATTATTAGGATGGGATGATTGCATTTTGCAATATAAGAAAGACGTGAGATTTAGGGGCCAAGGGTGGAATGTTATGGTTTGTACACATTTTGTTTGGCTCTGTCAAGTCTAATATTAAAATTTGATCCTCAGTGTTGGAGGTGGGGCCTGAAGGGAGGAGTCTGAGTAATGAGGGTGGATTTCTCATGAATTGCTTAGTGCCATTCTTGAGATAGTGAGTTCTCACTGTATTTGTTCTCACAGGGGCTTTTTGTTAAAAGAGTCTGGCACCTCCCTCCCCTTGTTGCCTCCATTATTGCCATGTGATTTCTGCACAGACCATCTCCCCTTTGCCTTCCACTAGGAGTGAAAACAGCCTGAAGCCCTCACCAGAAGCAGATGCTGGTGCTATGCTTCTTGTGCAGCCTGCAGAACTGTGAGCCAAATAAATCCCTTTTCTTTACACATTACCCAGCATCAGGTATTCCTTTACAGCAACACAAACAGACTAAGTCAACAGCTATAGCAAGATAACTGTAGAACTTCTGTAGATTTGCCTTCAGATATTAAGTCCTGCATGTTTACCAGTCTTATCAATTTTATTCATAGCACATTCTTTCTTATTGCAATATCTTTAATCTTCTTCCTACTCTCTCTTTCAAATACTTTGCTGACATTTCTGACCCTTTTTCTTTTGCTCTCTCACCACATACTATACACACACACAAACACACATACATACCTCTTTATCTATCTCTAAGTCTGCTTTCTCGCCTCCTGGTCCCTGTCCTACCTCTATATTTCTATTGTTCTCTCTCTTTCCCTGTGTAGGCAGTATGAAGACAGGATGGAAGCCAAAAGTAAGATGGACACTTATATTGAGCACATAAGAAAGTAAACTGATTGATAACATTCATTTTTATGCTTTCGGCTTACGAAAAGTGCCCTAACGTGGTAACATGGGTCTAACTTGCTGACAACCCTCATATAGCAACAGAATAATAATATCAATACATCCCACCTGAACAGTACTTTATATATTGCCATATGCTTTCAAATAGCATTTAATTTGCTGGAAGTCAAGCATTATTTATTTACAAGTGCGTGCTTTCACAGACACAAACATACACAGAAACACTTCACACATTGGAATTAATTTATTTGGCAACCTCACCTTCTCAGAACACAGTTAACTTGAAAAAAAAAAAACCCACTATTTTTAAAGGCCTTTAAGGAACTAAAGACAAACAGTTGTCGCAGATTCATAAATTAAAGTTTAGAAGTAGGATGTGTATAGAAAAAAGCACAGAGCATCTCATTTGAATTATTCATTCATTCACAAATATTTATTGAGTACTCACTATATTTATAGTACTAAATATTCTAGGTAATAAAAAAAACCAGTAAAAACATAAACCTGTCTAAATGGAACTTTCATTCTTGGGGAGTAGGTGGGACAAACAGTAATAAAGGAAAATTTATAATACAGTAGAGGATGAGAAGTTCTAAAGGAAAAAATAAATCAGGGAAGTAAGAGAATTATTGTCAGAGGAAGAGAAACAGCAATGAATGTATTCAGTAAGAGGTGACATTTGAGTAAAATAGCCTGATGCTACCACTTATTCTCAGTTTATTCATCTTTAAAATATAAAAAATAATAACCACTTCACAAAATTACTGGAAGTTTTAAGTAAACAAGTATACTCTAGCACATAGCCTGAAACTCATTAATTATTCAACAAGTGATAGATACGTCTTGATCTCATAAATTTCAGTCATCGCAGAGATCCTTTTCTACTCAGAACCCATTTTTCTATAATTCACATGTAATTTTAACAAGATTATTTTCCTATTTTATTTATTTTTCATTGTTTGGAGATGGAGTCTCACTCACCATCACTCAGGGTGCCTCCACCTCCCAGGTTCAAGTGATTCTCATGCCTTAGCCTCCTAAGTAGCTGAGATTACTGCTCCTGCCACTACGCCCAGCTAAGTTTTGAATTTTTTGTAGAGATGACGTTTTGCCACGCTGGCCAGGCTTGCCTCAAACTCCTAACCTCAAGAGATCTACCCATCTCGGCCTCCCAAAGTGCTGGGACTACAGGCGTGAGCCACTGTGCCTGGCCTATATTCTTATTTCTAAGCTCAGATATTTTAAGAAAGTATGTATGCATATATATGAGTATGTGTGTATATATGTATGTGTGTGTGTGACATCCATTTGGATTTGTACCACAAATTTAGACTTTCTGTGGTCTATAAACTCCCAAGCCAAGAAATTTACCTAAAAATTTATCTTAGAATATGATACCTCTGTTGTAATTGGAAGAAGCAAACATAATCTTCTCCAAAACACATATCCCCAACTCAGTCCTCCCAGAATGTTATATCCTTATATTAGTCCAGAATGTTATATCCTTATATTAGCCTTTACAGACTTGCACAGATAATGTCTCACAGAGGATCAATTCATAATCCCAAGTTAGTAAATCTTGAGGAAATAATCTACCATAAGTGAGATTCAACAAACACATAAAAATTATGATGGGAATCAAAACCAAAACCAAATCAAAACAAAACAAAAAATTTCAGGTAATAGAAATATCTGCTAAAATCTATAAAATACATTCTTCAAGAATATTTAAGAATTAAAAAAGAAATTGAAACCATAAAATGAACACAACTCTGTGAATAATGCCTTAAAAACCCGAATATCTGGGAGTGACATTAACAAGATAGCACAGAATAGGCGTTTTCAGCACTTACCTTTCAAAGAAACATCAGTTTGAACTACCATCCATGCATGAAGATACCTTCACAAGAGCTAAGGAACCCAGGTGAAAGGTTATGGCACCTGTGTGGAACACAGAAATAAGAAAAAACACACTGAAGAGGGAAAGAAAGACAGTTTCATATTACCCATATCATTCACCCGTGACTCAAGCCTGTGCAGCATGCACAGAGAGACATACCATCTGTGTGGGGGAAGGAGACTGATCACCCAACTTTGCCACAGACCACAGGACTAGACCAACCCCCGGTGAACCTTAGAGCCAGGCCAGCCCCTATAGCTCCAAGCCCACTCCAACAACAGGCCAGCCCCACAACGCCCCCAGGCCGGCCCCTAAGCACCCAGACTCCATACAAGCCTACCTCAGCTCCAGGACACCTTCCACAAATGGAGGCTCCAGGACTGCCCCAGAACCAGGCCCACGTCTTATGGACCAAGGAAGAGGGCCCAAATGCCCACAGATGAGTCACCAAGACAGTCTACCCAAGGACTTCAGCAGCAAACCTGCTTAGAGGCCTCACCAGCTGTTCCAGCCTGAATCCCTGGACAGGCTGATTTGTAAACAGTTTTCCACGCTGCAGTCAGTTGCAAAGACTGCAAGAGATACCTACTTCCTCAAATGTACAGACACCAACGTAAATCCACAATGATCACAAACAATCAAGGGAACTTGATACCAACAAAGGAACAAAATAAAGCACTAGTAACTGACCCCTAAAGAATTCGAGACCTAGAAACTATGTGACAAATATTTCAAAACAATCATTTTAAAGAAGTTCAGTCAGTGATACTAGAACACAGACAACAAAATGAAATCAGGAAAATAATATATGAACAAAATGAGAAGTTCACCAAAGAGATAGAAGCCATAAAAAGTCAAACATAAATTCTGGGGCTGAAGAATACAATGACTGAACTAAAAAAATTCCATAGAGAGCTTCAGTGGCAGAACTTGATCAAATAGAAGAAAGACTCGGGGCGGAGCAAGATGGCCGAATAGGAACAGCTCCAGTCTCCAACTCCCAGCGCGAGCGACACAGAAGACCGGCGATTTCTGCATTTTCAACTGAGGTACTGGGTTCATCTCACTGGGGAGTGCCAGACGATCGGTGCTGGTCAGCTGCTGCAGCCCGAGCAGCGAGAGCTGAAGCAGGGCGAGGCATTGCCTCACCTGGAAAGCGCAAGGGGGAAGGGAATCCCTTTTCCTAGCCAGGGGAACTGAGACACACAACACCTGGAAAATCGGGTAACTCCCACCCCAATACTGCGCTTTAAGCAGACAGGCACACCAGGAGATCATATCCCACACCTGGCCGGGAGTGTCCCACACCCACGGAGCCTCCCTCATTGCTAGCACAGCAGTCTGTGATCTACCAGCAAGGCAGCAGCGAGGCTGGGGGAGGGGCGCCCGCCATTGCTGAGGCTTAAGTAGGTAAACAAAGCTGCTGGGAAGCTCGAACTGGGTGGAGCTCACAGCAGCTCAAGGAAACCTGCCTGTCTCTGTAGACTCCACCTCTGGGGACAGGGCACAGTAAATAATAACAAACGCAGCAGCTCTGCAGACGCAAACGACTCTGTCTGACAGCTTTGAAGAGAGCAGTGGATCTCCCAACACGGAGGTTGAGATCTGAGAAGGGACAGACTCCCTGCTCAAGTGGGTCCCTGACCCCTGAGTAGCCTAACTGGGAGACATCCCCCACTAGGGGCAGTCTGACACACCACACCTCACAGGGTGGAGTACACCCCTGAGAGGAAGATTCCAAAGCAAGAATCAGACAGGTACACTCACTGTTCAGAAATATTCTATCTTCTGCAGCCTCTGCTGCTGATACCCAGGCAAACAGGGTCTGGAGTGGACCTCAAGCAATCTCCTACAGCTACAACCTACAGCTGAGGATCCTGACTGTTAGAAGGAAAGCTATCAAACAGGAAGGACACCTACACCAAAACCCCATCAGTACATCACCATCATCAAAGACCAGAGGCAGATAAAACCACAAAGATGGGGAAAAAGCAGGGCAGAAAAGCTGGAAATTCAAAAAATAAGAGTGCATCTCCCCCAGCAAAGGAGCGCAGCTCATCGCCAGCAACGGATCAAAGCTGGACGGAGAATGACTTCGACGAGATGAGAGAAGAAGGCTTCAGTCCATCAAATTTCTCAGAGCTAAAGGAGGAATTACGTACCCAGCGCAAAGAAACTAAAAATCTTGAAAAAAAAGTGGAAGAATTGATGGCTAGAGTAATTAATGCAGAGAAGCTCACAAACGAAATGAAAGAGACGAAAACCATGGCACGAGAAATACGTGACAAATGCACAAGCTTCAGTAACCGTCTCGATCAACTGGAAGAAAGAATGTCAGCGATGGAGGATCAAATGAATGAAATGAAGCGAGAAGAGAAACCAAAAGAAAAAAGAAGAAAAAGAAATGAACAAAGCCTGCAAGAAGTATGGGATTATGTAAAAAGACCAAATCTACGTCTGATTGGGGTGCCTGAAAGTGAGGGGGAAAATGGAACCAAGTTGGAAAACACTCTTCAGGATATCATCCAGGAGAACTTCCCCAACCTAGTAGGGCAGGCCAACATTCAAATCCAGGAAATACAGAGAACGCCACAAAGATACTCCTCGAGAAGAGCAACTCCAAGACACATAATTGCCAGATTCACCAAAGTTGAAATGAAGGAAAAAATCTTAAGGGCAGCCAGAGAGAAAGGTCGGGTTACCCACAAAGGGAAGCCCATCAGACTAACAGCAGATCTCTCGGCAGAAACTCTTCAAGCCAGAAGAGAGTGGGGGCCAATATTCAACATTCTTAAAGAAAAGAATTTTAAACCCAGAATTTTATATCCAGCCAAACTAAGTTTCATAAGTGAAGGAGAAATAAAATCCTTTACAGATAAGCAAATGCTTAGAGATTTTGTCACCACTAGGCCTGCCTTACAAGAGACCCTGAAGGAAGCACTAAACATGGAAAGGAACAACTGGTACCAGCCATTGCAAAAACATGCCAAAATGTAAAGACCATCAAGGCTAGGAAGAAACTGCATCAACTAACGAGCAAAATAACCAGTTAATATCATAATGGCAGGATCAAGTTCACACATAACAATCTTAACCTTAAATGTAAATGGACTAAATGCCCCAATTAAAAGACACAGACTGGCAAACTGGATAAAGAGTCAAGATCCATCAGTCTGCTGTATTCAGGAGACCCATCTCACATGCAGAGACATACATAGGCTCAAAATAAAGGGATGGAGGAAGATTTACCAAGCAAATGGAGAACACAAAAAAGCGGGGGTTGCAATACTAGTCTCTGATAAAACAGACTTTAAACCATCAAAGATCAAAAGAGACAAAGAAGGCCATTACATAATGGTAAAGGGATCAATTCAACAGGAAGAGCTAACTATCCTAAATATATATGCACCCAATACAGGAGCACCCAGATTCATAAAGCAAGTCCTTAGAGACTTACAAAGAGACTTAGACTCCCATACAATAATAATGGGAGACTTCAACACTCCACTGTCAACATTAGACAGATCAACGAGACAGAAAGTTAACAAGGATATCCAGGAATTGAACTCATCTCTGCAGCAAGCAGACCTAATAGACATCTATAGAACTCTCCACCCCAAATCAACAGAATATACATTCTTCTCAGCACCACATCGTACTTACTCCAAAATTGACCACGTAATTGGAAGTAAAGCACTCCTCAGCAAATGTACAAGAACAGAAATTATAACAAACTGTCTCTCAGACCACAGTGCAATCAAATTAGAACTCAGGACTAAGAAACTCAATCAAAACCGCTCAACTACATGGAAACTGAACAACCTGCTCCTGAATGACTACTGGGTACATAACGAAATGAAGGCAGAAATAAAGATGTTCTTTGAAACCAATGAGAACAAAGATACAACATACCAGAATCTCTGGGACACATTTAAAGCAGTGTGTAGAGGGAAATTGATAGCACTAAATGCCCACAAGAGAAAGCAGGAAAGATCTAAAATTGACACTCTAACATCGCAATTAAAAGAACTAGAGAAGCAAGAGCAAACACATTCGAAAGCTAGCAGAAGGCAAGAAATAACTAAGATCAGAGCAGAACTGAAGGAGATAGAGACACAAAAAACCCTCCAAAAAATCAATGAATCCAGGAGTTGGTTTTTTGAAAAGATCAACAAAATTGACAGACCACTAGCAAGACTAATAAAGAAGAAAAGAGAGAAGAATCAAATCGACGCAATTAAAAATGATAAAGGGGATATCACCACCGACCCCACAGAAATACAAACTACCATCAGAGAATACTATAAACACCTCTACACAAATAAACTGGAAAATCTAGAAGAAATGGATAATTTCCTGGACACTTACACTCTTCCAAGACTAAACCAGGAAGAAGTTGAATCCCTGAATAGACCAATAGTAGGCTCTGAAATTGAGGCAATAATTAATAGCCTACCAACCAAAAAAAGTCCAGGACCAGATGGATTCACAGCTGAATTCTACCAGAGGTACAAGGAGGAGCTGGTACCATTCCTTCTGAAACTATTCCAATCAATAGAAAAAGAGGGAATCCTCCCTAACTCATTTTATGAGGCCAACATCATCCTGATACCAAAGCCTGGCAGAGACACAACAAAAAAAGAGAATTTTAGACCAATATCCCTGATGAACATCGATGCAAAAATCCTCAATAAAATACTGGCAAACCGGATTCAGCAGCACATCAAAAAGCTTATCCACCATGATCAAGTGGGCTTCATCCCTGGGATGCAAGGCTGGTTCAACATTCGCAAATCAATAAACATAATCCAGCATATAAACAGAACCAAAGACAAGAACCACATCATTATCTCAATAGATGCAGAAAAGGCTTTTGACAAAATTCAACAGCCCTTCATGCTAAAAACGCTCAATAAATTCGGTATTGATGGAACGTACCTCAAAATAATAAGAGCTATTTATGACAAACCCACAGCCAATATCATACTGAATGGGCAAAAACTGGAAAAATTCCCTTTGAAAACTGGCACAAGACAGGGATGCCCTCTCTCACCACTCCTATTCAACATAGTGTTGGAAGTTCTGGCTAGGGCAATCAGGCAAGAGAAAGAAATCAAGGGGATTCAGTTAGGAAAAGAAGAAGTCAAATTGTCCCTGTTTGCAGACGACATGATTGTATATTTAGAAAACCCCATTGTCTCAGCCCAAAATCTCCTTAAGCTGATCAGCAACTTCAGCAAAGTCTCAGGATACAAAATTAATGTGCAAAAATCACAAGCATTCTTATACACCAGTGACAGTCAAACAGAGAGCCAAATCAGGAATGAACTTCCATTCACAATTGCTTCAAAGAGAATAAAATACCTAGGAATCCAACTTACAAGGGATGTAAAGGACCTCTTCAAGGAGAACTACAAACCACTGCTCAGTGAAATCAAAGAGGACACAAACAAATGGAAGAACATACCATGCTCATGGATAGGAAGAATCAATATTGTGAAAATGGCCATACTGCCCAAGGTAATTTATAGATTCAATGCCATCCCCATCAAGCTACCAATGAGCTTCTTCACAGAATTGGAAAAAACTGCTTTAAAGTTCATATGGAACCAAAAAAGAGCCCGCATCTCCAAGACAATCCTAAGTCAAAAGAACAAAGCTGGAGGCATCACGCTACCTGACTTCAAACTATACTACAAGGCTACAGTAACCAAAACAGCATGGTACTGGTACCAAAACAGAGATATAGACCAATGGAACAGAACAGAGTCCTCAGAAATAATACCACACATCTACAGCCATCTGATCTTTGACAAACCTGAGAGAAACAAGAAATGGGGAAAGGATTCCCTATTTAATAAATGGTGCTGGGAAAACTGGCTAGCCATAAGTAGAAAGCTGAAACTGGATCCTTTCCTTACTCCTTATACGA
The DNA here is from genome assembly GCF_047675955.1 of Chlorocebus sabaeus. NCBI lineage: Eukaryota > Metazoa > Chordata > Mammalia > Primates > Cercopithecidae > Chlorocebus > Chlorocebus sabaeus. The sequence continues at coordinate 10,705,450 of NC_132906.1, forward strand.
AAATTAATTCAAGATGGATTAGAGACTTAAATGTTAGACCTAATACCATAAAAATCCTAGAGGAAAACCTAGGTAGTACCATTCAGGACATAGGCATGGGCAAAGACTTCATGTCTAAAACACCAAAAGCAATGGCAACAAAAGCCAAAATTGACAAATGGGATCTCATCAAACTAAAGAGCTTCTGCACAGCAAAAGAAACTACCATCAGAGTGAGCAGGCAACCTACAGAATGGGAGAAAATTTTTGCAATCTACTCATCTGACAAAGGGCTAATATCCAGAACCTACAAAGAACTCAAACAAATTTACAAGAAAAAAACAAACAACCCCATCCAAAAGTGGGCAAAGGATATGAACAGACATTTCTCAAAAGAAGACATTCATACAGCCAACAGACACATGAAAAAATGCTCATCATCACTGGCCATCAGAGAAATGCAAATCAAAACCACAATGAGATACCATCTCACACCAGTTAGAATGGCGATCATTAAAAAGTCAGGAAACAACAGGTGCTGGAGAGGATGTGGAGAAATAGGAACACTTTTACACTGTTGGTGGGATTGTAAACTAGTTCAACCATTATGGAAAACAGTATGGCGATTCCTCAAGGATCTAGAACTAGATGTACCATATGACCCAGCCATCCCATTACTGGGTATATACCCAAAGGATTATAAATTATGCTGCTATAAGGACACATGCACACGTATGTTTATTGCAGCACTATTCACAATAGCAAAGACTTGGAATCAACCCAAATGTCCATCAGTGACAGATTGGATTAAGAAAATGTGGCACATATACACCATGGAATACTATGCAGCCATAAAAAAGGATGAGTTTGTGTCCTTTGTAGGGACATGGATGCAGCTGGAAACCATCATTCTTAGTAAACTATCACAAGAACAGAAAACCAAACACCGCATGTTCTCACTCGTAGGTGGGAACTGAACAATGAGATCACTTGGACTCGGGAAGGGGAACATCACACACCGGGGCCTATCATGGGGAGGGGGGAGGGGGGAGGGATTGCATTGGGAGTTATACCTGATGTAAATGACGAGTTGATGGGTGCAGCACACCAACATGGCACAAGTATACATATGTAGCAAACCTGCACGTTGTGCACATGTACCCTACAACTTGAAGTTTAATAATAATAAATAAATTTAAAAAAAAAAAAAAAAAAAAAAAAAAAAAAAAAAAAAAAAAAAAAAAAAGAAGAAAGACTCAGTGAGTTCGAAAACAGATTGTGGGAAATTATTCAGTTAGAGGAATAAATGTTTAAAAAAAAAGAATGAAAAAAGTTTATGAGACTTATGGGACAGCATCAACGGAACCAATATATGCATTATAGGAGTTTGAGAAAGAACAGAGAAAGTAAAATAAACAGCATATTTACAGAAATAATGTCAGAACACTTTCCAAATCTGGATACGTAAATGAACATTCAGATCCTTGAAGCCCAAAGAACCCCAAATAATTAAACATAAAGAGATTTTCACCAAAATATATTATAATATTATAATCGTATTCTCAAAAGTGAAAAATAAAGCAAGAACTTTGAAAGCAGCTAGAGAAAAGCTATTTATCACATACATGCATACTTCCATAAGACTATCAGTTGATTTCTCACAAAACCTTTGCAGACCAGGAGAGGGTGGGTTGATATAATAAAAGTACTGAAAGACAGAAACTGCTAACCAAGAATACTATACCCAGCAAAGCTACCCAGAAATAAAGGAGAGATAAAGACTCTCAGACAAACAAAAGCTGAGGAAGTTCATCACCACAAGACCTGCCTTACAATAAATGCTAAAAGGAGTCTTTCTAGTTGAAACAAAAGAATACTAACTAAAACATGAAAACATATGAAAGTATAAAATGCACTGTAAAGGTAAGAATATAGTCAAATTCAGAATAATATTATAGTAGTGGTGTTTAAAGGACTTTCAACCTCAGTATAAGAATTAAAAGATGAAAGTATTAAAAATAACTATAGCTACAATAATGAATTAATGAATATATGCAGTAAAAAATATATAAATTATGACATCATTAAAATAACATGTGAGGAGATGAGAAGTGAAAGTGTAATGCTTTTGTATGCAGTTGAAATGAAGTTGTTCCCAGCTTAAAACAGACTACTATAACTATAAAATGTTTTATGGAAGCCCCATGGTAATCCCACACCAAACAAAACCAAACAAAAACTATAGTAGATATATAAAAGATAAAGAAAAAAGAATCAAAGCATAACCCTCCAAAAATATCATCAAATCACAAATGTAGATAGCAAGAATGGAAGAAAGGAACTACAAAACAATCAGAAAACAATGAATAAAATGTCAATAGAAAGTCTTTACCTATCGATAATTACTTTAAATGTAAATAGATTGAATTCTTCAATCAAAAGACATAGAACAGCTGAATGGATTCTTTTAATCCAACTATATGCTACCTACAAGAGACCCATTTTATCTTTAAAGAACAAACATAGGCTGAAAGGGAAGGAATGAAAAAGTATATTCCATGCAAATGGTAAACAACAGAGAGCAGGGGTGGCTATACTTATGTCAGCCAAAACAGATTTTAACTCAAATACTGTCGCAAGAGATAAAGAGGACATTATATAATAATAAAGAGGTCAATTCATCAAGAAGCTATAACAATTATAAATATATATGCACCCAAAGTCATATATATTTGTATGTTTAGCACCTAAACATACAAAGCAAATATTAACAGAGCTGAGGGAAAAACAAACAGTAATATAATACTAGTAGAGACTTCAATACCTCATTTTCAAGAATGGATAGTTCAGGCAGAAAATAAAAAAGAAACAGCAGACTTGAAGGAAACTATGTGAGGTAATGTATATGTTAATTAGCTTGACTGTGGTAATCATTTCACAATAAATATGCACAAAACATTATGTTATAAACCTGAAAGATACTTAACGTTTTATTTGTCAGTCATAGCTCAATAAAGCTGGGGGAAAAAGAACTTCTTGAATAAAAAACATATTTATTAAAAGTAATGACTCAATGCATACTTTACAAAGCAGATTATATTCAGTTGAAGAGAAAATTATTAAACTAGACATGAAGAAACCATACAGACTAGAGACAGAAAGATAAAATAACAAACTTTCTTTTGAAAGAAAGCAAACTTTCTTGACATGATAAAAGGGTCATTTTTAGGACAATATAATTCACGGGAAGTATTACAACCATTTCTTCACAAGTGAGGAATAAGTCAAGAAGGCTGCTGTTCAAAGTTGTGCTGGATGTCTTAGGCCATACAATAAGCAAGAGAAAAAAATACATAAAGATTTAAAAATAAGTAAAAGAAAGAAATAAGACTCTTAGTATTTATTGACTATGCAATTGATTCAACAGAAAAATTTGAGAAAATCTATAAACTATTAGTATTAAAAAGAGAGTTCAGTACATTTGCTAGGCATAAAATCAATAAGTAAAATCAAATCAAACTTTTAGAAAATGTGATTAACAAAAGAACTATTTATAATAGCAGCAAATTATAAGATATCCAGTATTAAATTGCAAATTGCAATGATATTCAAGACCTTATGATAGAAACTGAAACTTTAACCAAGGGTGGTGGCTCATACCTGTAATCCCAACACTTTGGGAGGGTGAGATGAGAGTATTTCTTGAGTTCAGGAATTTGAGACCAGCCTGGGAAAAATAGTGAGACTCCAAATCTACCAAAAAAAAAAAAAAAAAAAGGAAATGTGTTGAAAATCATAAAAGATGTAATTCCAATCAAAATCCAAACTGGAAACTATATAGAATTTTCAAAACCTGACTCTCACTTATATGGGAGACCAAGAAGTCAAGAATGGCAGATATAATTGTGAAAAAAAATTGAAGGGGAAATCATTTTCATTAGGCATTAAGACCTTCTATGCAGACTGGGTGCAGTGGCTCATGCCTGTAATCCCAGCACTTTGGGAGGCTGAGGCAGGGGATCACCTGAGGTCAGGAGTTCAAGACCAGTCTGCCCAACATGGTGAAAATACAAAAATTAGCCAGTCTCTACAAAAATTAGCCAGGCATGGTGGTAGGTGCCTGTAATCCCAGCAACTGAGGAGGCTGAGGCAGGAGAATCACTTGAACCCAGGAGGTGTAGGTTGCAGTGAGCCGAGATCATGCAATTGTACTCCAGCCTGGGCGACAGGGCAGGACTGTCTCAAAATAGATATATATAGCCACACTGTAGCAGCACAAAAGTGGTGAGGTGCTGCACGCCTGTAGTCCCAGCTACTCTGGAGGCGGAGGCAGAATGCTTGAACGGGGAGGCGGAGGTTGCAATAAGCCAAGATCACGCCACTGCACTCCAGCCTGGCAACAGAGCGAGACTCCGTCTCAAAAAAAAGTGGAAATAACTGTCCTGTAGTAGGAATATGGATTAATAAACTATGGTTTGTTCAATCAATTATCATAGAACAGTTAAAATGATCTTATGTATCAAAATAGATACATGTCAAGACATAATACTGATGAAAAATAAAGTTACAGAAGATTGTGTACAATATATCATCTATTTAAAGCTTTAAAATATACAAAATGATATATCCTGTATATATCCAATACATGGTAATGATATACAGTCATGCCTCACTTAAAGTCTGGAATATATTCAGAGAAATGTGTTGTTAGGCAGTTTCATCAGTGTGCAAATATCACAGCGTCTATTTCCACAAACTTCGATGGGACAGCCAACTACATACCTAGGATATATGGCACAGTCTATTGCTCCTAGGCTACAAACCTGTACAGAATATTTCTGTACTGCATATTGTAGGCAACTGTAATACAATAGTAAGTATTTGTGTATCTAAACATATCCAAACATAGAAAAGATATGGTTAAAACACTGCATTATAATCCTACGGAACCACTGTCAAATATGTGGCCTGTCATTGACCAAAAAAACTTCGTTATGTGGTGCATGACTGTACTCCTATTTCTTTATTTTATTTTATTTTATTTATTTATTTGTACTCCTATTTCAAGAAAGGATTTACCTCTGGTAAAGGAGAAAAAAATATTTTTTAAATCTGTGTCTTTAACAACTGTTCTTTTAAAAAAGAGACCTTGTGTAAATAGGACATGATGTAAATATGTCCTTTTTTTAAAAAAGAGACCTTGTGTAAATAGGACATGATGTAAATATGTCCTTTTTTTAAAAAAGAGACCTTGTGTAAATAGGACATGATGTAAATATGTCCTTTTTTTAAAAAAGAGACCTTGTGTAAATAGGACATGTATAAATAGGACATATGTAAATATGATTTATCTGTTTAATTTTGTCAGTACATACATTGTTATCTATTATACTAATTTATAATATTTTATGTGATCATGTTGTCCTTTAAAATGAAAATGTAAATGACTCAAACCCTCACCTTACTTATAGCATATAATGTACAGAAGTCTTTTCAATATTTCTTTGGAATTTCAGGAGATTTACAATTGGCTAAATGAGTTCCTGTTCTGTGAGCATCTTTCTTTGTCCCCTGATCCCTGGCTCTGGGCTTCTGCCAGCCTCAACTGCTCGGACGACAGGTCTCAGTCTTCCCTCAATATGTTCCTTCCACAACACATCAGCATAGCAGAGGGAGTCTTAGAGGAGGGGTGCATTTTTCCTCAAACCCCATTATCATTATGAACACGGAGCTACTGTTTATGGTAGATTTGTACTGATAGTTGAGGATAATGAAGGATTACAGCTTAATACTTAAAGAAAATATTCTAAAAGCTCATTCAGCCATTTCCACCCCTATGTTAGGCCTACATTGTTTCCATCTTCCTGAGTTTTTCTCTTAGGCACAGATGCACCCCACCCACACAAACATACACACAATCTACCTGCCAGTGTCCTACCTCCAAATTCTGTTAGTCCTTCTGCAGAATAGTTTTGTTCTTCACCCTTGCCTCAAACTAAGTTTTCGGTCTACCTTTGCATATCCAAAATACGAATTCCTTGCTAAACAAAGGGCTTTCTATTCAAGGTCATTACTGTTGAACTGCACAAAACAAAAGGAAAAGCTTTAAAATTATAGGCTTTCCTTTGGCATGATCACATTTTTTAAACGACAGCTTATTCCTACAAGTCTTTCTGAAAATAGAAGGAAAACAGTATGAAAATTCACTCTACCTCTCTCCAGAATAAATCTGCAAGAGTGGTGAGTCTCTTCCAGTCCCCTCACCCACAATCTACCCAACCTTGCTTCATACACACATATATACACATGTTAAAAGCTCTGAAATCCTGGTCCATTTAGCAAAGGGCAAACAATTCCATATATTTTAGTTGTTACTGAAGAAATATGTGTATTATTACCTGTATTAAAATGAATGTCCATAATGATGGTGCTTTAAATGTTTATGGCATTCTACAGTTTACAAGGAACTTTTATATAAAACAACCTAAAAAGAAATATGTAGGGTCCCACAAATCATTTTTAGTAAAACTGAAGCTAGAGTCCAGTTCTCTTGACTTCCAACACAGTGCCTTTTCAACCCACCATCTTGTCTTCAGCCCCATGATGCCAAGAAAAGGTTACATTCATGTCAGAGTACTATCGAAAGGATAAAGCAAAAGGAAATGTAGAAGATGTTAGAAATAGATCATTTAAAAGTTTAAGGCTGGTAGATGAGTGTCTAGGACAGTCCCTAACACATAGTAGACACTCAATAATTATTTGTTGAATTAATAAATAAAATGTCACTTCTGAGCTGTTCAAAAACACAATCTAACTACCCAGAATGATTCAAGCGTTTTAAATGGCTATGATGGTGCTACATGGGATAGAGAAGCATGCCTTTATGTGCATAGATGTATCCATAAATTTCCCATAGCCATCATCTGTTTCTTGCCATCTAATTGTACACAAAACCACATTAGAAAGTATAAATTATAAACAGTTAATAAAACATATGCAACAACATAAAAACCCTACCTAGAGAAAGACACTGAGATTCAGATAAGATTGTTTTACAAATTTAAGATGTACCATATACAGGACTTTTGGGTAATGTGGAGTGAAACTAGACTTTCATGAAAGAAAGAATATGTCTGATATCCTTCTTCCTGGTGCTAAAAACAGGGTTAATAGGAAGTGAAGTCAAACCCTTGACTGTGACTGACATGAGGGAGTAAAATCTGCTCCAAGAATGGGACACATCAGAGAGCAGAGTTCTGGTCTAGGCTCAGAAAGCACTTCCAGGTGGCTGAGCAAACAGCAGTCTTTTATTTGGCAGAATTTGCTTCACGGAGTAAGAGAAGAGAGGAGATTCGAAGAAAAAGAGTGAAGATTATGTTCTAAATCACTGATAAAAATATTATAATTGAAGCACATTGGAAATGTATTTATTTATTTTTATTTTATTATACTTTAAGTTCTAGGGTACATGTGCACAACGTGCAGGTTTGTTACATATGTATACATGTGCCATGTTGGTGTGCTGCACTCATTAACTCATCATTTCTATTAGGTATATCTCCTAATGCTATCCCTTCCCCATTCCCCCACCCCACGACAGGCCCCGGTGTGTGATGTTCCCCTTCCTGTGTCCAAGTGTTCTCATTGCTCAATTCCCACCTATGAGTGAGAACATGTGGTGTTTGGTTTTTTGTCCTTGCGACAGTTTGTTGAGAATGATGGTTTCTAGCTTCATCCATGTCCCTACAAAGGACATGAACTCATCTTTTTTAATGGCTGCATCGTATTTCATGGTGTATATGTGCCACATTTTCTTAATCCAGTCTATCATTGATGGACATTTGGGTTGGTTCCAAGTCTTTGCTATTGTGAATAGTGCCGCAATAAACATACGTAGCACACTGGAAATTTATAACACTAACCAAAATATCAGCAATCCCTATCTAGCAAAAATACTAGCGTGTCATTAAGTTACCAGCAAAGAACATACAGGAGAAGAGACAGGTCTGCATTTTCAACAAACCACAGCAATCCTGGTGAGGGCTCTATAGCTGGTTAAGGCATTCTAAGTCACAGGATGAGATAGGAAGTCAGCACAAGATACAGGTCATAAAGATCTTGCTGTTAAAACAGGTTGCAGTAAAGAAGCCAGATAAAACCCACCAAAACCAAGATGCTGATGAGAGGGACCTCTGGTTGTCCTCACCGCTACACTCCCACCAGCGCCATGACAGTTTACAGATACCATGCCAATGTCAGGAAGTTACCCCTATATGGTCTAAAAAGGAGAGGCATGAACAATCCACCTGTTATTTAGCATATCATCAAGAAATAAACATAAAAATGGGCAATCAGCAGTCCTCGGGGCTGCTCTGTCTATGGACTAGCCATTCTTTTATTTAAATGAATAATATAACATAATATATATAAAGATAATAATAACAATAATAATAAACTTGCTTTCACTTTACTCTATGGACTCGCCCTGAATTCTTTCTTGCAGGAAATCCAAGAATGCTCCCTTGAGGTCTGGATCGGGACCCCTTTCCTGTAACACCTGCTCTGGAGAAGTTTGGGGTGAAGGAGACACCTTCACTAAAGGGAGCAAAACACAATGCAAAGAGCATAATAAAAGGGTCAGGAGTCAGAAGGTATAGGCCGTTTTTAGAAGTCTTGATTAGCACTTCCCAAAATGTTTAGGAAGATGGAGGCAGGGACTGGAGTGACACTGCCAACAGTTAGGAAATGCCTGGAACTACCCGAAAGTGAAATAAACAAAAAAGGATCCTCCCCTAAAGGTTTTCAGAAAGAGCATAGCTCTGCCGACAACATAATTTTAGATTTCTAGCCTCCACAACTTTGAGAGAATAAATTTCTCACCCTGGTTTGTGGAGTAGAGGCAAAATAAAGATACTGGGTCAAAGAAGACCAAGTTAGAATGAGGAGTTTGGGCGGCCTTGCTACTCAAAATGTGGCCAGAGGACCAAAAGCATCAACTTGATACAAATGCAGGATGTTGGGCCCCATCCCCAGACCCATCAAAGCAGAGCCTGCATTTTCACAAGATCCCCAACCGATGGACAGGCCCACTAGGACTGAGAAGTACTGCTCTAGGGACACCAATGATGGAATCAGGCCTTATGCTCTTGGTATGCCTTATGCTCATGTTGAGCATAATGCCTTCTATTCTGACTCTTCTTTAGCACCTGTTAAGAAAGAGGCTTAGCCTCTTTTCTTTTGGAATGTAGATAAGCAATGCTGAGACTACAATGGTGAGATCTGCAGAATGTAGACTAGAGTTTTCTGTTTTTACATGACCATTATCAGCAAGCATTCTCAGAAGCTTCTAATCAACACTAAGATGACTACAGACTTTCTTTCCTTTCTTTCTTTTTTTTTTTTTGGAAGCTAAGCAAGATGAGTCACAACCTCACCTCTTCTTTGTTCTTCATGGTGGCTACAGAGATGTGCCACTCACTGCATGGCCCTTCAATAAAGTACTAGTCCCGGCTGCCTTCATAAGGGCAGCTGGCTTTCAGTGACGAAGTGGGCCCAGCCATTTTGGCCCAGTGCAGTCCAGTGCATGGCAGCTCTGATGGGTCATCTCCACTCCCGATCTCTCCATGGCATTGGCCTAGGCTGCTGCTCCTGCATTCCAGCTCACTTCTCCCTCGCCTAATCAGCTTCTGCCCTCTCTTCCACAAGTGTTGATCCCAAGGGTGCTCCATAATACTGCCTGAACACTAAATTCTGTCTCTGAGTCTGTTTCTGAAGATACGTATGACATAACATAAAGAAAATGTAAGTTTGCCACGGCTTAGGGCAGAAGTGGAATATAAATCTCACACTGGGCATCGAAAGATCTAGTTCAAGTCTCAGATCAGCCACAGAGAGGCAGTGTGGTCTTGAACAAGCATCTTATTGTTTTTGAACCTCAAATATCTATAAGACAAGAACAATTCCTCCCCTTCTATCTCACAGAGCTGTTGTCATGAGGACTTCAGATGAGATAATAAGCGTCTGGGGAGAGCACTCTATAGAGTGCAAGACATTAGATATTTTATTATTAGTAGATTCTAGAGTTTGTTTGGTATTTTGTATTTTTTTTCTTTGCCTGTTTCTTAAATCCATTCTTTTCAGCATTAAGCCATTCAGATCACTCCAGCAAAATACTTCTCTGGGTTAGTCTCATATTTGGCTGAGAATGTGAGTCCTAAAGGCTCATAAGGAGTTGTCAAAAATCAAAAAGACCTATCTATCTTTGTCTTTCTCTTTTTCTGGAAGAGAAATAGTCTCAGACTAGTGTAATAATTCACTTACTAGTAAATTTCTATGAGAGAAAAATTAAGAGACATAATAAGAGCCTCTACACCTTCAGTAACCTTCAGAGACCTTTGAGCTCCTCATTTCAATTTACTCAAAAAAACACATTCTTAGCCGGGCACCGTGGCTCACGCTTGTAATCCCAGCACTTTGGGAGGCCGAGGCAGGCAGATCACGAGGTCAGGAGATCGAGACCATCCTGGCTAACATGGTGAAAACCCGTCTCCACTAAAAATATAAAAAATTAGCCGGGTGTGGTGGCAGGTGCCTGTAGTCCCAGCCACTCGGGAGGCTGAGGCAGGAGAATGGTATGAACCCAGGAGGCAGAGCTTGCAGTGAGCCAAGATCGCGCCACTGCACTCTAGCCTGGACGACAGAGCGAGACTCAGTCTCAAAAAAAAAAAAAAAAAAAAAAAAAAAATTCTTTTCTGCCTGATTTTCTGAGGGCAAAAAAAAAAAAAAGAATTAAAAAATACATTATTAATCAAAAATCACAACTAAATTCCAGTTGTCCTTCAACAATTCTTTGGGTTCAGAAACAGGCAGCTCTTCTCTTTCCCTCTCTGTTCATCTCTGTTCTCTTTTCTCCTTAGGATCTTGTAGTTTTTTTAAGGTTTTCTCCCCTTGAAGTTCTTGGCCTCCAAAATTCCTTATCCTGAAGCCATCCTCACAGGATTAAGAAAAATTCTGGAAAGACATATAATTAACCATTGATCAAGCTGCACTTTGGCCCACTTCCTTGTAATTGAAAGTCAGGTAGCAATAGATACTGACCATTTGCACTCCCATTTTCCTGATGGATAGGATTTCCGACGTTAGAATCTGTTTGAGAATTAACTTGTATCCCCATTGTTCTTATAGACAGGATCTCTGACGTTAGAATCATAAGGCTTTCATTTAGGAATTGCTTAAGAGGTTTTTTTCCAAATCCCCATTTCCAGTGACCCTTCACATAAGAAATGAATCTGCATGATAACGCAGTTTCTTCATCTCCCTGTCCCATGACGTCACCCTGCACTCTTCAATGAATCAATGATCTCCAAATTTCAGCCTACCCCAAAACCCTTAAAAACCCTTGCCCTAAACTCCTCATGGAGATATGTATTTGAGGTTTGGGTGACCCTAAGATTAAACCTCTTTCTCTGCTGCAACCTGGTGTCTTGGAGTACTGACTTGCCATGAACATCAGGCAATGGACCTATCATGGCTGAAATTCTACCTTGGTCCTGCTTGATCCAGTGTCATTATTTTGCCTTCACCCCCCGACCCCAGATGTATACTTCTTTCCCACCCGTACCGCACCCCAATAGTTGATGGATTTTCCTGCCATCAGTATTTAGAGGCTAATTTAGCTAATCCACAGGCCAAATGATATTACAGAAAGAAGCTGGGTGGAGAGAGGCTGCTTTCAGATAATATGTGACATGTGCATGTTAATAATAACCTTCTGAAGGCAAATGGTCTGTGGGAACCATTTTTACCATCAGTGTAATGGTGGAGATTTTGGACTTGACAGTTAAGGGGGCCTAGACTCCAGCTGGTTGTGGGAGCAGAGATGACTGCTAGAAAGGCCGCCTTCACCCTGAGGAGGTTCCCCCCGCCAACCCTAATCATTTAAATGGACGTCTTCACCTGCTAGTTTCCTTCCTGCCAAGTTCTGGGAATGTTGATGCTATCTTGCCAAAAGCCTTTCAGGTCTCCTTAATTCTCACTGGTCTAGTCATATACTTGGCTTTAGAACAAAGAGGATTTCAGTGTCTGTCAATGATGATCTCCTGTGATCTAGCAGTTCTGAAAGATGAACTTGCCAAAATGAGAAAATTAAAAGAGAACTGCCCTATGTGGGAGAAAAATAATACATTAAAGTGCTAAGTACCACCCAAGAGATAAGTAGTAAGTATAAGTACTCAAAGACACTTACAGTATCTTAACTTTTACATTGAAAAAAAAATTGTGCAGCTTTCAAACTTCCTCAGTTCTGCTCTTTCCAAGGTAGAAGCTGTGTGAAAAGAGTGACATTGCCTATGGTGTTTGGAAGCTGACTGGCAGTGACATTAGGCAGCAGTCTCCTGCGAGAAGCACAGCTCCCATTCAGACAGTGAAGAATGGCAGAGAAAGGCTCCAGGAAGTGAGGCGGGACATACAGAGATGCTATAAACGTTAAGTGGGAAAACACCACTGAGAAGTTCAAATACTGCTACAAACAACACAGGCTAACCAGCTCGTTTCTTGGGTGTGTTGGCATGTGCACACCGAGAGCTCCCAGGGCGTCTGCAGCATAAAAATCAATATAGGCAAGAATCCTCTTCCTCCCTCTCTTTCTGTTCTTATAAATTGGAAAATAGAAGGCCCATATCCTTCTGATGTTCCCAAAAAGTCCTAACTATCCAAAATGATTAAAAGAGTCATTCACTCATTCAGTGAAATGAATAGAGAAGAAAATGAAAGGATGGGGATCAGGGAGACAGATTTAACCAATTTTCACATATTCCAGAATGATCTTTATGCCTGCCCCTCAGGTAGATGTAATACATGAACACGGCTGAAAGAGATATTTTTATCTCCCATTAACATAAGCACGGAGCTCTGCTTCACGTGATTAATGTACATGTATATGTCTGAAATCAGTCAAATGAGTTACAATGAAACTTCATTCCTAAAGGGCTTGTTCACTGAGTTATTAATGTATAAAGAAAACAACATTAAAATGCAAGCCTTAGGAAAATAAAAACAATAGCTTGAGTTTTTGCAAGATCAGCATGCTATTCACTTTTGCTCAGTATTGGTCTCTCAAAATTAATAACCATCAACTACAAGAAAGAAATAATTCAAGTTTTTTAAAAGTCTTGACTAATGACTCAATTTTTACAAAGCAGAGGATAAATTGTGGGGTTTTTAATAATCTTTTAGACTTAGCATCTGAGTATTTTCTCAATTAAGAAACATTTTCAAGGAAAATTCAACTGTGGCAGTAGCTCCTAATGACCACTATAAAGTTAAAATAGATTAATGATTTGGTCTCTCTGTTCTAATAAATGACTCAGCAAAGTTTAATTTCCTAGAATGTCACGTAAGACGATTTCCATGTATTTTTCTATTAATCAAACATTGAAAATCCAAATGTATGAGTGCATATATAGCTGATGTTAAATTGTTTTTAAAATGAAGTACATTATTTCTCTGGTCCAACAGCTATTACTGAATTCTACAGAGATGGCTGTTATTGTGTCTGTAAGCATAACTATAATGGTTTCTGAAACATGATTTAAAAATCAATATCTAAACGAATTTTAAATGAATACTTGGAAATTATTCATCCTAGAGACATACACATCTCATTTTCTAGAAAAATCAAAGGTATACTCTTTCAAAATCAAAATTATATTTTCAATTCCGTCTGCATGATTTGATTGCATAGGAATAATACTTAGATTTAACCAATGTAGAGGAAGAACTATATGATGAAAGAGTATTAAACTTGAGTAGTTTAGCCTTCATTTTCTATAGCTAGAACTTGGTGTCTTAGCAATATAAGTCTACCAGAAATATTGACTAACAAAAAAATTATTATAGTAAAAATGAACTATAAGTTTCTTTTATCTTAATGTTTCTGAAAAAATACAGGAGAAAGAACTATTATGAATGAGTTCAATATTGTTGTTTCCTAATTATATGACACTCAGCTCATTTTGCTAAAGTGTGTTTGCAGAAACAGAATGATGACTTAGTATCATACAGATTAAATCTATGAAGAACGATTGCTAAATAATAAAGCAAAAAATAAATATAAAAATTTTTTGTTGGCTGGATGCAGTGGCTCACTCCTGTAATCCCAGTTACTCGGGCGGCTGAGGCAGGAGAATTGCTTGAACCAGGGAGGCAGAGCTTGCAGTGAGCTGAGATTGCATCACTGCACTCCAGCCTGGGTGACAGCAAGACTCTGTCTCGAAAAAAAAAATTTTTGTTGTCGTTGTTTTAAAGTCCCTGGGAATTTTAGAATACATCCTCAATGAACAGCAATAAGTATATTTTGCTTTAGATAAGGTTTTTCATGTTTATTTTTAGGAAAATTAAGTCTCCTTTTTTGAAAAAATAATTTACTCTAAAATTATACATTAAGATTTTAATTCATGCTCTGATATATAAGTAGATTACGATCAAATGAACTGACACATTAATCTGGTCCATGACATATCAGGCTATAGTTGATTCACCACTCATTACAGCTGCATCTTTAGTCTACAGTCAAAAAACCCAACTTTCCTCTGAGGGAAGAAGTATTGAGAATTTTATTTATATTTATTTATAATACTTAAGTGTTTTAACATTTCCAAATTTCTTTGAAAGTAGACATTTTGTTGATTCTCTGGCACTTTAGAACTTATAATTTAATATTTTTAGGCATATTCTTGAAAATTATTTATAATTTGTTGTGCTTTCGTTTAGTTTTATTTTATTTTATTTTTATTTTTATTTTTTGAGATGCAGTCTTGCTCCATCACCCAGGTGGTACAGGCTGGAGTACAGAGGCTCCATCTCAACTCACTGCAACCTCCACCCGCTGGGGTTCAAGCAATTCTTATGTCTTGGCCTCCCCAGAAGCTGGGATTACAGGCACACACCACCACATCCAGCTGATTTTTGTATTTCTAGTAGAGACAGGGTTTTGCCATGTTGGCCAGGCTGGTTTCAAACTCCTGACCTCAAATGATACGCCTGCCTTGCCCTCACAAAGTGATAGGATTACAGGCGTGAGCCACCATGCCTGGCCCGTTTTGTTTTTAGAAACAAGGCTCCACTTTGTTGCTCAGGGTTGAAGTGTAGTGGTGCAATCATAGTTCACTGCAGCCTCAAAAACCTGGGCTCAAGCAATCTTCACTCCTGCACTTCCCAAGTAGTTGGGGCTACAGGTGTGTGCTACCATGCCTGGCTAATTTTTTTTTTTTGGTAGAAACGGGATCTCACTATGTTGCCAAGGCTTGTCTCAAACTCCTGGCCCAAGTCTCTGGGATTACAGGTGCTAGCCACTGTGTCTGACCTATTGTAGTTTTAGTAGGCATTTTTTCATGATCTCAAAACATAAGCTTTAACTATAAAATACTTAGAGCCTCTTACTATAGAACTTGGTAGGTGTTGATTAGAAAAGGCCCTTACAGAAACATATCATTTAGAAATACATAGTCCACAGGAAAAAAATAATGAAATACATAAATATATCACAAGGAATGTACGAGGTCTCATATCTGTGTGCAAACCTGAAGCACAGGGAGCTACCTCGTTAGAGTAACTTTCCAAGCACCGTGAAGCCACTGCCAGACCACCGGTGGCCCACTGGGTAGCAAAAGAGGGGCTGCGTGCAAGAGAGAAGCCAAGGACAATTCAGCCCAATGATGCTAAGAAGACTTGGACACACTTAACTACAAACTTTCAACCACTAAATCCCAACCAAGACGGGAATGCTCCCTCTTCTTGGCTGTCTATACCCCTCAAGCTGCATTTTATCAATCTGCCTTCAAAATGGCTGTTGAGGCCAGGCACGGTGGCTCACGCCTGTAATCCCAGCACTTTGGGAGGCCAAGGTGGGCAGATCACCTGACGTCAGGAGCTTGAGACCAGCCTGGCCAATATGGCGAAACCCCACATCCAACTAAAAATACAAAAATTAGCTGGGCGTGGTGGTGGGTGCCTGTAATCCCAGCTACTCAGGAGACTGAGGCTGGAAAATGGCTGAACTGAGGAGGCAGAGGTTGCAGTGAGCTGAGACTATGCCACTGCACCCCAGCCTGGGCAACAAGAGCGAAACTCCATCTCAAAAAAAATAAAAATAAAAATAAAAATAATGCTGTTGGCCGGGCACGGTGGCTCACGCCTGTAATCCCAGCACTTTGGGAGGCCAAGACAGGTGGATCACGAGGTCAGGAGATGGAGACCATCCTGGCTAACACGGTGAAACCACGTCTCTACTAAAAAAATACAAAAAATTAGCCGGGCGTGGTGGTGGGCGCCTGTAGTCCCAGCTGCTCAGGAGGCTGAGGCAGGAGAATGGTGTGAACCCAGAAGGCAGAGCTTGCAGTTGACCGACAATGTGCCACTGCACTCCAGTCTGGGCGACAGAGCAAGACTCCACCTCAAAAAAATAAAAATAAAAATAAAAGGCTGTTGAGTTAAATTAACCTGATTTCAGATCAATAAATTGTTAAGAGAGAAACATGCTGTTAGAGGTTTTTATACTGTGCACACATAGAGTGACAATGCTGCCCTGATTTTCACCTCCATAGGCCTTTCCCTGCTGGCCAATTCCCTTATGAGCCCTCTGGGCTGCCTAGCTAACAAGTATACATGTAATTTTTCTCAGCAGAGCTCCAGAGTTTGGTCTACCTATTTTTAATGTTTCTGAGGATTAATTTCTGACAGCTCTGAAAATTCAATGAGTCCAGCTCTGAATCACGTTGAGGGCTGTGGGTGCAGAACACAAAGCTTCAGGAACCTACCTAGAGCTGAAAATGCTGCAGTTGCGTTTTAGAATATAGCCATATACATGGTTCTTTCAGCAGTCACATGTCTTTTATTCTAATGAAAGCAGAAAAGTGCTAGCTGGAACTGCAAAGCCAGCTAAGATGATTCAAATCTGACAGAAACACTTCACCCTGACCCCACGCCTGTCCTGAGACAACTTTGCCATTTATTGAACTAATCATTAATGTTGCAGCACCTCTAGTTTTATTCCATCATTAGAATGACATCATTTGGAAGAAGTGAAGAAGTTGCTATCAGATTAAGTGGACCAAGACAATCAATTGAAGTTTCTTAAAGGTGAAAAGACAGCAGAAATTCTTGTCCTTAACTTGCCTACAAGATTTCCATTTGCCCACATATATACTATATATTCTTTTCAGTACCCCCCACGCCTATCACTTCTCATAGTCTCTACAGCTGGTTCTGTATTTTCATGGCAAATAAACTCACAGCTGTTCCACAAACTCAAATTTCCAGGAAAATCATATAAAACAGTAATAGAAAAAGGAGGAAAAAGTCATATCTTTTCAAATCATTCTTCTTACTTTATATCTTCTACAAAAGAGAAACATTTATTCATTCATTTATCCTCATATTGAAAGGGGGAGAAAGATGTGCTCCCTTTTGCAATTTTTCATAATTTATGAAAGTGGTTTTTAAAATGTGGGTTAGCAATCTCTTTTGGATGTCAATGAGAACCAAACTCCTACTAGGAAAATGAACACACCTGTATAAAACTTTGAATATAAACATTTAGGGAGTTGATAACCACCTGTGGCCCATCTATACAGCCCATGTTATGAACTGAATGTTTATGTCTCCCTGAAATTCATATGTTGAAGTTCTCATCCCCAGTGCGATGGTATTTGGAGATGAGGCTTTTGGGAGGCAATTTGGGTTAGATCAGATCATGAGGGTAGGCCCCTCATGACGAAATTAGTGGCCTTATAAGAAGAGGAAGAAAGTGATAGTCTTGTTAGAGGCATGTAGCACTGTCCACCGCTTCACTGGGAGAGGACAAATGTAAGATCTACACATGGCGCTTACTTGGACTCTGATTTATGTGCTGCTTTTTTGACTGACTTTAATCTGGACCTCTTCCAGAATATCATTATACTACAATACACCATAACTGTGGGTATAACAGACTTCAATGCGTTCTGTGAGTCCTTCCAGGGAATTTCTCAAACCTGGGGTTTGCCTTGGGGACCCCCAGACTTGAAATTGAAATCAGCAAGGAGGGTGGTCTTGGAAACCCCTGAACAGTGTGTTTGGTGTCAGAAATGAAGGTGGTCTTGGAGACTCCCTAACTCTGCACTTATTAAACATGCTTAAACTTAAGACTTTATAATGCTATCAAAGAAACTAGTCACCTTTGGAGGATATTAGGAAAACAATTTTCTTAAAAGACTAAATAAATAAAAATGCAAGCATTTGTTTTGCCTTAATCACATAACTGCACATTTATTTGCCTTAATTATATTAACTGTACACTTACGATAATCAAATTATAGATTAGAGGAGGTGTACCTTCTTAAAAGTAATACAAGTAAAACAATAAAGCAACAACGACCAAAATGTAATATTACTATTTTGAAACCCTTAATAAATTAATAGATTTAGGCCCTACATATCAGCAGCTCTGGAAACCACAAAAAGAGGAACGACCAGATAATATATTTTTCCTGCTGAAAGAACACTACCACCTCCTTGCCAAAGGAATCAAACCTGAGTCTGATCAAGTACCTGAATCCAGTTATGAATTTGCAGGAAATAATGAGGACAGAAACAATTGTTAAACTGAACAATAAGTATTATGCAGTCAACAAAATCCAGACTGTAGGAAACTCTACTGGTCAAAAAGTGCCAGTTCTGCAATAGAAAAATTGTAAAGAAAATAAAGGGATAGAAAAGGAATCTGTAGGCTGGTGTGGTGGCTCACGCCTGTAGTCACAGCACTTTGGGAGGCCGAAGTGGGCAGATCATGAGGTCAGGAGATCGAGACCATCCTGGCTAACATGGTGAAACCCCCATCTCTACTAAAAATAGAAAAAATTAGCCGGGCGTGGTGGCACGTGTCTGTAATACCAGCTACTCGAGAGCTGAGGCAGGAGAATCGCCTGAACCTGGGAGGCAGAGGTTTCAGTGAGCCGAGATCGCGCCATTGCACTCCAGCCTGGGCAACAGAGCAAGACTCTGTCTCAAAAAGAAAAGAAAAGAAAAAAGAAAAGGAATCTGCAGACTAAAAAAGACGTATCAAATTATAAAATGGGGAAGATTCAATGATAATGTCTAAGGATGAACATTTATTTAGGTGATAGAACTATAAATAAGTGTGAGGAAGTAATTGTTATAAGTCAGGCTAGCGGTTACTTAAGGCAGATATGAGGGAGCTGTGATTGCAACAGTGGGTGCTAGAAAAGTTTCATTTCTTGATTAGTTGGCTGAGTGGTAGCTACAATAAAATTCTCTTATGTGATTTATTAAGCTACACATTTGTTTTGTATGTTTTTCTTTACCTTGTGAATTTGACTTTTGGTTTCTTTACTTTTTCTGTTTTTTGAGACAAGGTCTCACTCTGGTTATTGGCTAGTCACGATCATAGCTCATTGCAGCCTCAAACTCCTGGGTTCAAGCAAACCTCCCACTTCAGCCTCCTGAGTAGCTGGGACTACAAGCACACACCACCATGCCACCTAATTTTAAAAAATATCTGTGGACACGTAGCATCACTACATAGCCCAGGCTGATGATCTTGAACTCCTGGCCTCAAGCGATGCTCTCACCCTGATCTCGAAGCACTAGAATTATAGGCCTGAGCCACCACTGCCCCGCCTGAGGTTGACTTTTTAATTCAAGGGCAAGGCTTGCACTTACCCCCACTAAATTATATTCATCTCATATCTCTGGATTCTTAAGATGCCTTTGGATTCTCATGCTACTCAACATGATTGTTATTCTTCTTGGCTTAATGCTATCCACAAATTCAGGGGCAAAGTATCTTCACCGAAACAACGAATTAAAAAAAGAGGTTGACAACCTAAATTCTGGATCTTGATTTGGGTGGTGCTTGCACAGGTGTATATATTCATCGTAACTTACCAAACTCTACACTTAAAATAGGTCCATGCCTCCCTCATGTTTGCTTGTTTGATTTGCTTTCCTTTCCTGACAGCAAGAGTCATTCATTGTGACTCATCTATGATCATGCAAACAACCAGCTGAAGATGAGGGAACAACTTGTTGGAAGGAACCTAAGGCTCTTCATGACCATTTGGGGTACAGCTACTTACTGACTGGGAATGTTTACCTACAGGTTTTAGGTGAGAGAGAAACAAACTTCTTTCATTTTTAAGCCACAGTATTGTCAGGGGTATTTGGAACACCAGCACAGTCTATTACTCTAATAACTCATATGCCTTCAGGTGCCAAGCAAGGAACAGAAATATACAAAGAGGCCAGGTGTGGTGGCTCATGCCTGTAATCCCAGCACTTTAGGAGGCTGAGGCAGGCAGATCACTTGAAGTGAGGAGTTCAAGACCAGCCTGGCCAACGCAGTGAAACCCCCATCTCTACTAATACAAAATTAGCTGGGCGTGGTGGCACTAGCCTATAATCTCAGCTACTTGGAGGCTGAGGCGGGAGAATCACTTGAACCCGGGAGGCGGAGGTTGCAATGAGCTGAGATCATGCCACCGCACTCCAGCCTGGGCAACAGAACGAGACTATCTCAAAAAAACAAAAAAAGAAAGAAAAAGAAAGAAAGAAAGAGAAAGAAAGAAAGAAAGAAAGAAAGAAAGAAAGAAAGAAAGAAAGAAAGAAAGAAAGAAAGAGAGAGACAGAAAGAAAGAAAGAAAGAAAAAGAAAGAAAGAAAGAAAGAAAGAAAGAAAGAAAGAAAGAAAAGAAATATATATATATATGTATATATATATATAAAAAAAAAAATAAAAAGAGGGCCAGGCGCGGTGGCTCACGCCTGTAATCCCAAATCCCAGCACTTCAGAAGGCCGAACCAGTTGAGGTCAGGAGTTCAAGACCAGACTGGCCAACATGGTGAAACCCTGTCTCTATGGAGAATCACTTGAACCTGGGTGGCAGAGGTTGCAGTGAGTCGAGATTGTGCCACTGCACTCCAGCCTGGGCAACAGAGACTCTGTCTCAAAATAAATAAATAAATAAATAAACTAACAAAGGGGCAGGAGTAAGACGCTGAGAACCGTGGTTAGTACATACTGTCCTAAAAACACTCAAAAAAATCGTAATTTTTTTAAGCATTCTGTACTGAAAACAAAATGCAGAGTCAAATTCTGCCTGATGGCTATAGTTTGCAAACCTAGGTTAATCAGGACAACTTGAGTAACATTATTCTTCCAGCTACAAATTCATGTTGTCTTGCACACATTTCTTCTCTTTGTAGAAGTACATCATAAGAGACCTAAGCAAATGACTTATTACAGTCCATGTTTTCTTGATTAGGATATAACCTAAGCTGCTATCACATGGAGACTTAAAAATGCAGTGGCTCAGATAAAATGCAGGCCTATTTCTCTTTAACATACAGCCTGCGGGGGGAGATAGGTGTTTTTTCTTCATGTGGCCATCCAGGGACTCAGGGACCCTCTGAGCTGTTGCTCCACAGTCCCCTGGGTATTGTTCTGACTACTTGGATGACGTTCCCTCACCACTTTCAGACTGCAGAACAAGGAAAGAGAAAGTGGAGGGGAGCAATCCAGGGACCAGACTGATGGCTCCCTCTTACACCCCATTAGCCAGAACCTAGTCATGTGGCCACACCCAGCCACAGTGGAGTGCAGAAAGTGGAGTCTCTATATAAGCCATCATGCTCCCAATTAAAACTCAGTGGGTGCTTTTAATAAAAAGATGAGGAGAACGTTTATTGGGGAACAATTAGCCATCTCTGCTACATATTCACTAGTCTAATAAGTTTCCGGATGATCTGATGCTATATTCTTCAACAACCTCTGTTGAATTCTTGGTCTTCACTTTTTATTAGGAGCAGACTTTGAATAACCCATTCTAGACTCTCACTCAGAATCATTGTCAGGTTCATCAGTCTTACTTTGCAGAAATGAACTCTTTTTACTTTGGAAAACTGGAGTTTGCTTTTATTTTTTCCCATCTCCCTAGAACACTCACTCCTCAGGATTCTTCAGAGATCAATCCCTTGGTGATTTCCATCTCAACCACTCCTGATGCCATGGAATATCATTCTTACTGGTCATGCGACAGAAAAATAAAAAAGTAAAGGAAAGAAATGAAACTATTTCAACTAGTCTAGTGAATAAGCAAAAACAAAGAGTGTCGGGAAATTTGAAAGGGGAATTAAAATTCTTTTTTTGTTTTTTTCGAGATGGAGTTTTGCTCTTGTTGCCCAAGCTGGAGTGCAATGGCATGATCTGGGCTCACTGCAACCTCCACGTCCCTGGTTCAAATGATTCTTCTGCCTCAGCCTCCCAAGTAGGTGGGATTACAGGCACCTGTCACCACAGCCAGCTAATTTTTGTATTTTTAGTAGAGATGGGGTTTCACCACGTTGGCCAGGCTGGTCTCAAACTCCTGAGCTCAGGTGATCCGCCTACTTGGGCCTCCCAAAGTGCTGAGATTACAGGTGTGAGCTACCTCGCCCGGCCAAAATTCATTTTTGAGAGAAGTTTAGCTACATCAAGAAAAGGTTTCAAATCATTTATTAAACAATGGATAATGATTTTATGTCAATCTTCTTTATACACATGCATCCATAGGGTTTTGTTTTATTTTATTTTACCATAACTCAAGCTAACTAGAATTGCAAACATCAGCTTCTCTGAATAATCACTACGAAATCGTCCAAAAGAAAGGCAAGGGCTTTAATCCTAGTCTAAATTTTTGGCTGTCCTCCCAATTAAGTGTCAAAACAATCACTTCCTTTGGGATAATTATTCTTTATTTTACTGAAGAGCCTTTTCAGTGGTTGATTCTGAATAATTATATATCATGCTTGACTTTCCTTGCATATAATATGAATTTTTTTTCTTATTCTCTACGGTAACTGCTAAAATATTTCAAGCTTCTTTCTTTTCTCTCTTAAATACATAGCTAGTTTTCTGGGGCAGAAGGAATGTGGAAATACACAAAGGCAGAGTTAGTATAGGAAGTTTAGGTTAAAAGAAACATATACAGTCATACTTCAGTACATGCAGGGGATTGATTCCAGGACTCCCACAT
This sequence comes from Chlorocebus sabaeus, assembly GCF_047675955.1. Taxonomy (NCBI): domain Eukaryota; kingdom Metazoa; phylum Chordata; class Mammalia; order Primates; family Cercopithecidae; genus Chlorocebus; species Chlorocebus sabaeus. The sequence goes on from NC_132906.1 coordinate 10,728,494, forward strand.
ATACTTGTGCATACTTTGTGGAAGGCAGATAGGGAAAGTCAGCCCTCAGTATATGTGGGTTTACCATGAATTCTGTATTTATCAACATTTGGTTGAAAACAAATCTGTGCATATGTGGACACCTGCAGTTCAAACCCACCTTGTTCAAGGGTCAACTGTATTTCAAGCTTCATCTTTCAAAATCCCCTCCACACTTCATCCACATTGAGTCCACTTGCTTTTTCCTGAAACACATATACATTGTTACACCCTGTGACTTTTCAGGTGCCCTTTATTCAACAGGGAATGTCTTCCCCTTTCATTCTCAGACTACTGATCCTCATGCATCCTTTATCGTCAGCTCCAAATCCACCTCCATCACGACATTTTCCCTAAGCATTCACAACATAATCAAATGTTTCTGTTTCAGCTAGTAAATAGCTGCCCACTAACTTTTCAAAGAGAGTATGTGCAAGTAATTTTTTTTTTAATTTTTAAAAAACTTCATAGTTTTTACATTTACACTACACCCAAGATTATTCTTTTTCATCAGGCTACCACTTCTGTGGTCGCTATCTGCTGGTATGGTTCCTTTCTTGAAATTTAGGTATAAGGTAAATCGATTGTCCTAGAACAGCAAGAAACCCCAGGCTAGCTGATTGAAAATACTGGGGTCTAGCAGACAGCTCAGCAGGAAAGCATTTCGGTTCCTCTCCAGTCCTATCCTTGATTGGCTTTTCATCCATAGAAACAGGTCCCATAAGCATCCTAAAGGACATTAGATCACTGTCTCTGTGACTGTGCCCAGCCATCTTGGAAAGAAGGAAGCCTTCTAGAGAAGTCTGCAAAGCCATGGCTAGGGGGTAGAACTGACGGACGACAACCAGTTGAACTGACCTAGCAACACACTTTCTGCTTCTCCAGGACTGTTTTCCACATGCTATCGTGTATGACCCAATTAGGTCTGTGTTTTTGCTCAAATTATTTGCTTCTGAATGTATTTAGAAAACTATAATGTTCATTTGCTTTTGCTTCTATCAGTAAAGAATACTTACGCATTTAGAGCTCTGTTTGGTTAGTGCTGATCGTATTTGATAACATTCACAAAATAACTTGTTTATATTCATTTTCTCATTTCTTCCAACCCATAATAACTCTTTGGGGAGGGACAACATCTGCTCCTTTGAGATGAATAGCTACAGCCTTCCGGATGGTTTCTCCAGGCTTCAGACTCCAGGGAGCTCAGCACTCTCCAATTATTTTGGATTTCCTAGATTTCTGCACAGAAGTTTATGGAAAGCAGAATTGTAATGCTGAGGTGTTAATTAGCTATCAGAAACCTGTGAAAGAGAAAAAAAATGAGCCTAAGAGAAGATATTAAAAAAGAAACAAGGAATATTTACAAACAATTTCAAAGACCTTTAAAATCAATAATAAATTACCTCCTCAGGAATTAAAAATTCTATAATGAATATTAAATTTCTTCTGCTCCCAAGTATTTAGTGTCTTTACTGTTAAAATATCAATATTGTGTTTTCCTAGACTAAGACTTTCAAATTCCAGGCATTTAGATTTAGAATTCAATACACAGCTTATTAAAGGGTGGGAAGTGTTAATGTAATTCTCTAATGCTCTTATAACTATGTAGCAAAGCCTGAGAGCACGTATGCTATATGGGCCAATTAATATCCAAATTTCATAATGCATGTCAGCACCATAGGCAATTAGAATTTTAAAAAAAAGATTACCTTTCCGATGCTAAAATGACATTGGACATTTAATAAATATTCACGGAGGGCCTACTGAGAGTGGAAAGAGGGTGGGGAGGGGGGTGAGAATAGAGAAGAGAGTGAAAGTAAGGGGAAGGGAAACAAGGAAATGACCAAAACACTGTACAGGTTGAGTACCCCTTATCTGAAATGCTTGGGACAAAATGTGTTTAGGATTTTGGATTTCTTCAGATTTCAGAATATTTGCATATACATGAGATATCTTGGGGATGGGACCCAAATATAAACACAAAATTTGTTTACGTTTCATATTAGACCTATACACATAGCCTGAAAGTAATTTTGTACAATTTTTTTTTTTTTTTTTTGAGACTGAGTCTCACTCTGTTGCCTAGGCTGGAGTGCAGTGGAACAGTCTTGGCTCAATGCAATCTCCACTTTGCTCACTGCAACTCTCACGCCTCAGCCTCCTGAGTAGCTGAGACTATAGGTGCGTGCCACCACACCCGGCTAATTTTTGAATTTTTAGTAGAGACAAGGTTTCACCATGTTGGCCGGGCTGGTCTTGAACTCCTGGCCTCAAGTGATCCACCCGCTTCAGCCTCCCGAAGTGCTGGGAGTACAGGCGTGAACCACTGCGTCTGGCCAATTTTGTATAATATTTTTAGGAATTTTGTGCATAAAACAAAGTTTGTGTACACTGAACCATCAGAAAGTAAAGCTGTCACTATCTCAGCTACTGTGGACAGTCAGTCTGTGGTTGTTTGGGATCACCATCACTCCTGACTTTTAATTTACATGCTACTGATAAGCAACCATTTTCTTACACTTATTCACACATAACTACTTAACAGAAAAAAATGATTTACCATTATTACAGTTTAAAAAAAGTGTTCGGTGTAACTAAGCAGCACAGGAGCATCATCAGAATACCTGTATCAGCTGTTAAACCAGCAGCAACAGGCCTGGTGTGGTGGTTTGTGCCTGTAATCCCAGCACTTTGGGAGGCCGAGGCAGATGGACCACTTGAGATCAGGAGTTTGAGACTCGCCCGGTCAACATGGTGAAACTCCATCTCTACTAAAAATATAAAAGTTAGCTGGGCATGGTGGCATGCTCCTGTAATTCCAACTATTCAGAAGGCTGAGGCAGGAGAATAGCTTGAACCTGGAAGGCAGAGGTTGGTTGCAGTGAGCCAAGATTGTGCCACTGCACTCCAGCCTGGTGACAGAGCAAGACCCTGTCTCAAACAAACAAAAAACAAAACAAAAAGCAACAACAAATAACAGTAGGCTTTCGATCTCCACATACGATGCTGTATTTTGATTTAAAGGTTACTAAACATATTTTACTTTTTTAATGAGAAGAAACATCAGAAGTAGATGAATGACAAGGAAGTGGGTCTTCTAGGGGTGAGGAGTTATTCGGCTGGGTGATTTTTTTTTAATTTTTTTATTTTTATTTTTTGAGACGGAGCCTTGCTCTGTCGCCCAGGCTGGAGTACAGTGGCGTGATCTCGGCTCACTGCAACCTCCACCTCCCAGGTTCAAGCGATTCTCCTGCCTCAGCCTCCCGAGTAGCTGGGATTATAGGCACCCGCCACCATGCCCGGCTAATTTTTGTATTTTCAGTAGAGAAGCGGTTTCACCTTGTTGGCCAGGATGGTATTGATCTCTTGACCTCGTGATTCACCGGTCTTGGTCTCCCAAAGTACTGGGATTACAGGTGTGAGCTACCGCTCCTGGCCTCTGCTGGGTGGCTTTTTAAAATGTTTCCTCCGGAGTCATCTGCCTCATTAGCATTGGTTTTTGTCGTAGAAGTCTCTTTGATTTTACAGCTGGCCTGATTTCTTGCTTTGTTATAAGTGCACCCTGCTCTAGTCCTTCAACAAATAAGCCCATCGCACATTTTCATCATGTCATCTAGAGGCACGAGCCACCGTGCACGGTCCTATGTCTTTAGTCACTGTGTTCCAAGCCTTGGAAACAGCACATACAGCATCCTTCATGCCAAACTCCTTTTAAAAACCTTCTACACTCACGCCTCTGTTCAGTGCTGCTAGTATGCTTTTCAAGAAAGTGTTCTTATAATTACTCTTCATTTGATATTTGGTCACATAGCTGAATTAATGAAGTCACATTTTTGGGGAAAGTATATGGCATAAATGATTTTTTTATGAGAATTTCAGCAAGAGAATGAGCAGGTCAGTGGTCAAGGAATAACAATATCTTGCAATAATCATTCAGTTCAGCTTTTCTGCAGTGAGCACTAGCCAACCACTGGTACAAAATGTTTGTGATACTAGTCAGGAAAGACATCCCTGCTGATCCACGCCTTTTTGTTAGCATAATAATGGACTAGTAAGAAATTCACTTCTTGAAAACAGCCAGGGATGCAAGCTTTTGCCTATTACAGCAAGTTTACCCTTATGTGTGCTGGCTGCATTAGCACATCCCTGCACAGTTATTTCGTCCTTGGCATCCTTAACTCCCACAGGGGCTGTCTTATCAGCTGCAGTCAGTGTCTTTCTGGGGCGATAATACTAAAGCAGTGATGTTTCATCAGCATTATAGACTTGTTCTGACGTCAGATTTTAATCAGCCATCACCTTGGCAAACTCGTCAATGAATTTCTCTGCTGGGGAGAATCGCTTGAACCTGGGAGGCAGAGGTTTCAGTGAGCCGAGATCTCACCACTGCACTCCAGCCTGGGTGACAAGAACTAGACTCTGTCTCCAAAAAAAAAAAAAAAAAAAAAAATTATCTGCTGCCGCATGATCAGCAGATGCTTTATTACGACTAAAATCTTTAACAATTTAATGCTGTTTTTTCTTACGTTTCTTCAATCAGACTGTTGAATATCACAGTTTCCTTCAGTTTTCAGTTCATCTTGAATAGATCTTTTCTTGTTTCATGACCAGTATACCATTAAGTGGCATGTGTTCACTGCAAAGCTGACAGATCCACTCTTTCAATACATGATCAAAATCTGCATTTTTAGCTTTATGCAATATTTTCCCATTTTTCATTAACTTCCATTCATCACTTTCAGCATAGAACTTCAACGGTGTATCCTTCTGATTCTTCAGGTCATATATGATGGTCATTCCTACCCCATTCTCTTCCGTAAGATGTTTCACACACCCTGTCCAGATTCTCCAACAACTAAAATTTCTGTGCTATAGATTAACATAAATGCTTCCTGTATTTCTTATCATTGTTACCCATGGGGTATTTCCAGGCCCTTTTGATATTTTAAATAATATTTTATACCATGGAGCAGAAAATAAGCAAACAAACAAAAAACACAGTGAGCAATGCACTTGACCCAATGTGGGGCATCGTGGGGAACCTGCCATGGGAGAGTCCAGCCTGCACATGTGCCATTTTATTATACAATGTGGGTGTTCCCACACAGGGAAATCTGCGTGTGCACGAAAAAAAAAAATCACAGCTGACAGGGGCTGCAGGGGGTCTTCTCTCCCCTGGGGACACTAAGTAAACTGTGTGCCGTATACCTGTGTCTTGACTGTGACCCATCACATAAGGTCAGGAATGGAATCTTCCACTTGTGCCATCAGGTCAGTGCTCGAAAACATTCAGATTTTGGAGCATCTCCGATTTTGGATTTTTTGATTAGGAATGCTCAACCTGTACCTGCATTCAAAAGGTGTTTATAATCCCATGAGGGATGGAAGGATGAATGGATGTAAAGGAAGGTGCCCTCAGTACGCTGACATTTGTATACTGACAATAGAAACAGGCAGCCTCCTGTTTTTAAATTGTAGAGTCACTTTTTATGAAACCTGGAATCCAGGGCTTTGCTGAACAGACTCAATTGAAGAGCTAAGATTAGTAGCTAAGTTTTTTATCCTAGAGCTTGTAATATTTCTAGCTCCCAATCAAAACACAGAAAAACTCCAAGTGAAAAAACAGGTTTCACTTGCTATGCTTAGAGAGCTTTTTTAGCTCAAGAGTTCTTTGCACTTGTAAGGAAGCTTTACAACTCAAAAGGCTGACAATATTGATAATATAGGATCCAAGGTCAGTAGATGGAGTTTCATCCAACCTCCGTCACTTAGAAGACATACAGCCTTGAGCACATACCCTTCACCTCTCTAAGCTTCAAAGGAGGCAATACACAAAAACTGTTTATACATACTATAAAGTTAGAACCAAAAGTCAGTTGGTGTTACCATTGTTTGCTTATATGATGACGATTGAGACCATTCACCAAAATCACACACTACACCAGGGATAGAAATGATCCAGAAGGAATAGAAAATTTACTTCCTAATTAGCCTGTGCCTCTTTAACTGAGCTCTAGTCCACAGTTCTACTCTCTCCTGTAACTGTCCAGCTTCACTTCCTGTCACACCTCTGACACTCAGCCATGTTGACCACTGCTGAAACATTACACATCCTTCAGCTCCTTTACGACTGTCTTAGCACCCTAAACCTGCACTTTGTTTACCTCCCTAGAGTGACACCTTATTATATTATAAACTGTCCCCTCAATAGACTGGGAACTCCTTGATGACAGAGATCATGCATTATTTATCTTTGTACCCATGTCAGAGTAACTTGATAAACATGGATGTGGATTGTTGAATGAATGGATGGATGCTAGTACATAAGTCATAATTTCTGCCTACAAAGCAAGAATTGTAACATACTCCAAATATCTGCTTATGTGGATTTCCCCACAGCACTATCACTTGGATACTTTTGTTTTTTAAACAGTGTCTCACTCTGTCACCCAGGCTACAGTGCAGTGGCACCATCATGGCTCACTGCAGCCTCAACCACCCGGGCTCAAGTGTTAATACAGTTTTATTTCTTTTACTTTATTTTCACGACGGATTCTTGCTCTGTCACCCAGGCTGGAGTGCAGTGGCACAACGTCGGCTCACTGCAACCATCACCTCCTGGGTTCAAGCAATTCTCCTGCCTCAGCCTCGCGGCTAGCTGGAATTACAGGCATGCACCACCATGCCCGGCTCATTTTGTATTTTTAGTAGAGATGGGGTTTCAGCATGTCGGCCAAGCTGGTCTCAAACTCCTGACCTCGTGATCCACCTGCCTCTGCCTCCCGAAGTGCTGGGATTACAGGCGTGAGCCATCGTGCTCAGCCAATACATTTTTAAATATCAGAATTATTGAGATACTATTCACATTCCATAAAGTTTAGCCCTTTAAAATGTACAATTCAGTGGTTTTTAGAATATTCAGAGTTGTGCATCCATTCCCACTATCAAACTGCAGAACACTCTCATCACCCTAAGAGAGTCCTATCCATTAGCAATCACTCCCCACCCCCCCCCCCAGCAACCACCAGTCTACTTTCTATCTCTATATTTCTAATTGATTTCTTGCTATACAATATATATAGCATTATATATGAGAATGCAACTCTTCTCTGGACAGAAAACAAATAAATGCTGAGGTAGCTTTGATTTAGCATCAAAATACAGAATCAATCTGCAACCAGCTCTATGACCTTGGACAAGTTGTTTAACTGGATTTAGTTTCTTCATAAGATAAGCCTAGAGGTGTGTAAGGACACCTTCAGGTTAAAAAACAAACAAGCAAAAACAAAAAAAAGCCTTGGTGACAATTCCAGTGCTCCACCCCAGACAACCTGTCCTGGGCTTCCGTGAGAAACGAATTTATACAAACAAGATTTCACACCACAGCTGCCGCAGCTACTGTCCTCCCCGCGCAGAGCTCTAGGGATGTTTTCTCCTTTTCTTTTCTTTCTGGCGGTCTATTTATCTCTGGGCTGGCAAGGAGAGGGAGAACTGCAGCGCCCAGGAGCGGAGGCCGAGCGCGCCGGTGCCCGCAGGAAGCCTCGCCCAGCGCGGACCGCACCCTCCCGCGGCGCCCCTGGAGAAGCCGCCAGTCTCCGGGCCGCCAGCAGCGCGCGCCCCCGGCGTGGGAGGAGCGCGGCGAGCAGGGGCGGGGCCAGCGACTCCCGCAGCCAATCGGGGCGGCGGCGCGTCCTTGGGGGTCCGCGGCTCGCCTGGCGCGCACGGGGCGGGGCTGCGCTTGACCGTGGCGGTCGCCGGGCACCAGAGCCCGGGCGCAGCGAGCGCAGCGCAGCGCAGGGAGCGCAGGCGGCGGCGGCTCCAGGTCCCCGGGGCTCCACCGCTCGGCGCAGCGAAGTAGCCTCCGGCGGTGGCAACTACGGCGGCGGCGCCGGGGCGATGCTGTGGGTCTCGTTGGGCGCCGGTGTCCTGGCCTCTTCTTCAGGTACCCAGCCCCGCTCGCCCCTCGCCCCGGGGAACCGCAGCGCCCGGGAGGCAGCTTTGTGAGGCTGTGGGCTCCGCGGCCGGGGAGGTGGGCCGGGGAGCGGGTGGGTGGGGCCGGGCGGGGCTGTGCGGTCAGGGCCGCCTTCACTCGGAGGAAGAGGGTGGGGACCGAGGGAAGCGGGCGGGGGTGGGAGCGCTGTCTCCGGGCTGCAGCTGATGGCATCCCCGGGCTCCGTCCTCCTCCTGCCTCCATGTGGGTTGAAAGAGGTTTTGTTCCAGGAGAAAGTTTGATGCCCAGACTTGAGGAGCCAGACTCGGGGGTCCCTGAGGTCCGCGCCTTTAAAGAGGCAGCCCACCCTGCCGTGTGAGCCCGTGCCCTGCGTGTGGGCACGTGGGAACCCGTACTCGAGCAGCATTCCTGACACGGGACCTTCCTTGAGAAAATTCCTCTGTGGGAATCCCCCTTGGGTAGGGGGCTTTGTGGAGATGGCACCCAGAGCCCGCACAGTGTGGGTTTTGCTTGAAAACAGTGCAGCAGGTAGTCAATGGCCCCATGTTATCTCCCGGTAGAATGGACTCGACCAAGATCTGTGCTCTAAGAGCTTCAAAAATTTAAATCTACCTTGCCGTCTAATTAAACATCCCCAAACACTATTGTGTCCAAGGTGCTAATAATTACTCTGTCGATTCTTTAATATTTTCTTATTGCCCTTGCTTTCAGTCGGCTTTTGCAGTTTTGGAAAGGGTGCTGTGGATCGTACCAAAGTGGGCAGAAGTTATGACTCACCTCTCAGGGCGATAGCCCAGTGCAAAAAAAATACAGAACACATGCCTGTCCACTCGAAGATAGAAAGTTTCAGCCTTCAAAGCAAGATAGATGAAGTGGGGGTTATTTGCTTTACAAAACTTCCTCCAGTGTAGAGAAGTGATACTTAGAGTTGAAATGGAATTTTACACAAGATTGTAGGAACACATCTGTCGTAAAGCGGCTCAGGGTAGAGGTAGTGACATGTAGATATCGCATAGTCTTGCCATTAAACAAATCTCAAAAAATGCATGTTAAATTCTGCATCATTCTCACTGATCACACGTGGTTGTTCACATTTACATTTTAGCTTTCTTATCAAGACGTATTCCTACCGTAAGACAACTTCATAATTCCCTCAAAACACCTTAGCCAAGGCCATTTTGTGATCCGTATAATTTACCCCCTTGCTAAAAAAACATATCTGTAAAAACATTTACATTTAAGGGAATTTCCCTAGTGGTGACGCAGTAGTGTCTATACATTGAGCACATTCTATTCACCGGACACATTACTAGGTGTGGACATATATTACCACTTTAATTCTCGCAATCAGTCTAAGGAGGTATTATTATTAGTTTCCCTATTTTTGAATTTAAAGAGTTCAGGTAATTCTGCCAAGATTATTGGGCGTGTAAGTGACAGAGGCTGGATTTAAACCTGGATCTGTTTGGCTCCCTGCCCATGGTCTATGCTGTCTCCCAGTTCTTCTTGAGAGTTGCCCTTATTGTAATGCAGTGGCAACATATGCTGTCTCTACTGGCCTGGTGCATCAGACCCTTTACAGAGTGTTTTCTCCCTCTGGAAACCCCCACTGTGTGCACATGTACTGAAGGATAACACTGGCAGTCTCCAGACTCTCCCTACCCCATCCCCAGCATAAAAATCAGAGGAAATATCCAAACATGTAAACCCACCTCATTCTTTCAGATAAGTTGTCCCCAGAAGACAGGTAACCAAATGTTTCCCTTACTGGCACTTAAGGAGCAGTCTCTACCCTCTCAATCATCCAAGTCTATTTTAGCTCTGCATATGGAAGTACACCCCATCAGTTGGCAACAACACATCCCCTGCAGCGTTCACACTGGCACACTCGTTCTCTTGTACCAACTGTCAGAGAATTTCTGACCTGGGCCAGGCTACCTAAAAGGAAAGACTGAAATGAAGTCCCTGGGGAAAGTGGTATTAGTTCCAGGGAATCCCTGAATTCTCCATGCAGGGCCCTAGAAACAGAAAGCAGGCCTTCTGCAGAGTGGGAAATACCACGTATATGGTGCAGTCTATTTTCAACACTATTGAAATATGTGTTCACCATATAAAACTGCCTGTTGTCTTGGTGATGGATGTAGCCACACGCCTATTCCTGATTTGATACTCACTTTTACGTTAAAGTAGTTGTTGCTTGGCTGAATGGTGTCAAAAACTGATGTCACAATTGTGACAGTATGTTTTGAAGCTGTGCCTAAAAAATTATTTCTATTATAATCTACATCCATTGTTTTATAATTTATCTTCCCTAGAGTTGTGTGTGTGTGTGTGTACGTGTGTGTGTTCTCTTCCTTGGTATGGTTTTTAACTGTCTCTGGTTCCAAAATAATTTGCAGTAGTAAGCTTTAAAAAAAAGTTCGTTTTTGAGCTGTGACCATATGCTGCCTGGAAACGTATCCTTATAGTTGGCATTTTACTCATGTTACTCTTATGCTAAGAATCTCAAAGTCCCATATGCATGCTTTGAGATTTCAAATGGACCCTCCTGTCTAAGTATTTCCCTCCATTCTTGGTAGCAGTAGTAAGGTTTGAGTTTGGAATACAGATCCAGCACGTCACTTCTAATATCTCTAAACTGCCAAAAATCAAAGCAGCACCAACTGAAGTTGGGAAAGAAGAACATGAAGCTTTCTTATCACACTCTTACATCAGAATGGAAGGTGTGCCCAAAACATTGTTAGAAATAAGAGTGAATAGACCTTTTTAAGTGACCAGTGATCTGCAAAACTATACCAAATTATTGAAATTGTAGTTTTTCTGACGTTGTGCATTTGCAATACCTTATTAACTTAAAACTGTCCAGAATCGACAAACTTCCACTCTGTATGCTATTCTCTTTCTAAAACTGCTTATTAACTAGCAATTCATCTTATTTCTATATTTCATCAAATTAAAAATGCCATCAGTTGTAAGACATAGCGTTATTTTTCTGCTGTGCACAAAAGAGAAAATATTGCCAATTTTATTATGACATTCCACTTTAAGGATATTCTTCCATAGTAATGCATGAATAGGTCACACTAGTCTCTCATTGCTTTCAAGTTTCCTTCATCTCTTCCTTGGGTTTCGATACATTTTCCTGCCAGTGTTATTGGTAGCATTGCTTGGGGTGTGACGGGTCACTTGCGTGAATCTCGGTAACAAACTATAACATAGCGTCATTAACTTCTGTGTTTCTTTATTCAGTCTGGTAAAGCATTTGGATCTTGCTTTGTAAAATGATATGGAAATACCAAACAAAGACAAATGTTTCCTTTAGTAATAGAACGTTTATGTCACACTGCTGTTTTGGTGCCTTCATGCATACACAGTAATGCCTCCTTGCAGTGCCAAATGATAGTGTAATCTTTTTGAAAACCGTTTCAGTGGCAATTAAACAGAACACGTGCAGTGCCAACAATGCCCATAACTCAGTAGAAGTGAAAACAAAATGAATAGCTGTGACCAAGTTTATGCACGTACAGGGACATGACAGTTGTGCTGTGAGTACTGCCAAGTTGTAATTTTAATATACCATAAATGTTAAGACATACCTTGATTTCAGGGATGTTAAAATGTGAGAAAGTAATCTTATCAGTGAAATATGCTAATCTGTGTTCACTGAGTTTCATGATCCCTAACCTGATTACGTTTTTTATGGATTCATACATTCATACAGTTATTCATGGTGTTAGACTTCAAACTGCAGGAGGGCGAGGACTTTTTCTATCTTTTGTTCTCTACTATACACCAATTGCTTAGGACAGTCTGTTATACATAGTAAACCTGCTCAATAAAATAGATAGTAGAACAAGTGAGTATAAAATAGATAGTAGAATGAGTGAGTAAATATCCTCCATGGGAGCCATGGAGACACATTGAGAAGCTCACTACCCTCCTGTTGGTTAGAATACATATTCTTAAAATTACGACACTGACAGGAATGCCAAACGTGAAAAAGGGGAGCAGGCCAGCATGCAGTCCTTGATTTCATTTACAGGGTCCTATACCAAATATGCCATTACAAAGCTAGTTTAGGATAGAAGAAATTCCATTTTATCTTTTATTCATCTTGATCACTGAAGGATTATATAACAACTTACATCTTGGTTCTGTTGTATGGTCTAAAATCATTAATTTCTTGAACTCTGTACTTAGTCCAATTTTACATACTTGTCCTATTGTACATTTAACATCTACCAGAATTAATGGGGAAATGCCTGTAGGCCTCTCTGAAGCAGAAATTCAATACTCGTGACCTTGCTTGGAAATACATCCCCAAGAATATATATATATATATATATATATATCTACCTAGGTACTTTGCCCTAGAGTCCATTTTTTAACCCCCAAAATGGCCATCTTTACATTTTGACATGTTACGAAGAAAAAGAGAAAGAAACCTTGCTGGGCAACACAGATCTCCATCTGCCAGTGCCTCTGCTTCCTCATGGCTGCCGCCTGCTCAAGCAGAGCGCACATTTAGACCAAGGACAGGATGCTGGATGAAGATGCCAGCAGAAGGAATGGCACGGAAACTAGCTTAGCACCCTCTCTGAAGCAGTCCCAGGATCTAAAGCCAGTTGGTATCTCCCAGATAACCCCGCACTCAGTGTAGGAGCTAGACTTGCAAAGACACACCCAGCTTCCGGTCCCCTGAAAGGTAGGACCTTTGAACACGTATCTTACATACTGAGGCCACTAGTGGGTTCCAGCCTGCTAGCTCAGGGGAAGATGATGTGGGCAGAGTGTCCTTATTGCCTGTCCCCAAGTACGGTGAAGCAATGTGGCGTGGTGGTGGGTGCTGTGAAGCGACATGTTAGATAGCCAGAGCTTGCTCTTTCATATAGTAGAAAATAATGATTAATTAAATCTTTTTGGTTATTCACTAAAGGAACTTACATATAATTGCTTTTATTAAGTATTGTTAACATGGACCAGACAAGGTAATGTAAACAACAAAATGCTTAAAACTTGTTTACTGAGCATAGAGGGTGGGATGAAAGAAAACCCAAATAATCTTAGCTGCCAATTCTATCATTATGTGGGGTGTTTTAATAGTACCCAGGTTTTGTTTTAACCAGGTATGGTAAAACATGCAGACACAGAAATGACTGTCATGAAGGAATTTTATTATACTCAGAGTCCCCTAGAAACCAGAGGTACAGCATGGCACGCCATGCAGGGGGCACACAGGGAAGCAACAGGATCAGGCAGGAGACAGGGGGAGCAAGAAGAAATGTGGGCTAGAGCCTTACTCTGGTTTCCATGGGAAGGAATGAGCAAAGCAGGGTAAGCAGGTTCAGGATTGGTTAGTTTGCATCATTTTAGCAGGCTCTGAGGTACAGGGCTGTCTCTGGTTGTCTGGTACGTGGCCCTGGGATGATGAGGGAAGGAGAATAGTGCTCCAGAGTGTGAGTCTGATAATGGAGCTGGGGGGGTGTGGGCTCTGATTTTGTTGGTTTGCATATGGAGAGGTGCTTGCAGGTGAGTCCCTTACTGTGTGCAAGCATTGGCTAACCCTGGGAATGGCAGTCCCTCCAGACCAGCAAGGCCCCAAGGGGTCAAAACATCAGAATACCAAGAATAAAATTCATGGTGGATGTATGGGGATTTTTGGAAAACTGTCAGCTAATGAATTAAGCCTGTGTACACAGGGGATATTCAGCCAAATGTGCAGTAATGCCTGCTTCGGGCTCTGACACATATTCAGTAAACATTAATTAAATCTGAGTTGTGGTGCCAGATGGTCCAACCATGCTAACACTCAGTTCTTGAGATATTGTAGTCAGGTGTGCAGTGTTTATATTGAGAGAAAGAAAAAAGTGAGAAACCTATGTTACATAAAGGATCCCCAGATGAAGGATGAACCCCACTCGGGACAGAAAAGAGGCAAAACACTTGACTCTTAAAACATTAGTGAACTCTGGCCGAGCGTGGTGGCTCACGCCTGTAATCCCAGCACTTTGGGAGGCTGAGGTGGGTGGATCACTAGATCAGGAGATGGAGACCATGCTGACTAACATGGTGAAACCCCGTCTCTACAAAAAATACAAAAAAATTAGCTGGGCTTGGTGGCGGGTGCCTGTAGTCCCAGCTACTCGGGAGGCTGAGGCAGGAGAATGGCATGAACCCAGGAGGCGGAGCTTGCAGTGAGCCGAGATTGTGCCACTGCATTCCAGCCTGAGAGACAGAGCGAGACTCCGTCTCAAAAAAAAAAACACATTAGTGAACTCTTAAGCAAATACATTTTTAGCTATAAGGTCTTCAAATCTACAAGATAATTACATGTCAAGGGTAATTCCTTAGCCACCGTGGATTTGGAATACCAACAAAAATAAGGAAACATGAAGGCTGCATGCATCTTTTTAAAAGGGTGTTTCTCAGAGTAAAATTGGAGTTGCAAAGTGAATTATGTATTGCAAATTTTGTGCTCAGGAGTAGGCTTCTAAATGGAAGTTACTCAAAATAGCATGAAACATACTTTTCTTCTTGACTACATGTCAGTATTAATCAAATGATCCGATGATATATACACACATATGAAGTAATGATACTGGAGAGTTATATGAAGATAATTAACAAACTATGTATTAGTGGCAAGTTTAGTCACAGAACGTTTAAAATGTACATGTATTAACTCTGATAGACATGGGTTTAGACTCAGGCACTACTTATCATGATGAATGGCAGGAGTGCATGAAGGTGGGAGTGTTAGGGCTCACTGCTAAATAAATTGAATGACCTATTGCTATGGTCAGCCTCATGACTTTTCTTTATGTGGTTGGTTAATGATTATAGCACCTTTAAAGTCCTGTGACTTAGAATCTTGACCATGCACGTTAAGAAATATTAATGAAAACATAAGCAAGAGATCAATCTAATAATCTAAGAAGAGTAATTCCTTCACAGTAGAAACTCTGAGACTGCCCTCTGCTTACAGCTGCTTTCACCTTGTAGCTTTGCACACATCTCCTTTGCATTGTGTAGGAGCTTATCCACGTTGATGGAAATTGTATTAATGTATTGCTGGAGCACAGCTGCTCTCCCATTGTGTTTCCAAACTGACATCATAACTCTTTAATTAAAGTGACAGTGTTAGCCTCAACTGGCCGGCAAAACATTTCTGCCTGGCTAATGGTGTTGAGCTGGGTTTGAGGTTGGTCAGGACAATCATTGGCTTTATCCATTCCAGTGAAGCATGTCTCTTAAGACACATTTTTCAATCCAGGCTTTCATGTCTTTTAACCTCTAATTCCATACACAAATAAGGCCCATATACATGTGGAGTATTTAGTCAAATAAGATAATATGCAGAAATACTCTCAGGCCCTTGCTTTCCTGGAGCCTTTTATTTATTTTGATACTTATAAGTAAAAGCGAGTAATGGTGAGGGTGGTGGGTGGAGGGGGCGGGTGAACAGCCTTCCTGGAGCTGTTCTAAGTTTGTGCATTCTGTCTTAGCTTTAACCTTCATGAATTGGAATTGCACTCATTTGGGGATGGGGTGGGAAGAGGCATACCCTCCTTATCTTTTTAGGCCTAGAGCCTGGCCTTGTGCCTGCAAGTGGTAGCAGCTTAATGCATATTGGTTGAATTTGAAAACATTGGTTGATTGATTGACACAGAAATTCCCAACCTTCTTTGGCTTAAGGATTCCTATAAATTATGAATAAAAGTCCTTACAAAATACTCTATAATCTGATAGTTAAATGATCTAGAAGGAAGAATCAGGAACATAAAAACTGCTTTTTTAATTAATAGAAGCCATGAAGTTAAACTGGCCTTAACAAATTAAAATATTGATTACAAATGACTATTACTAAAATTCTATGATATTGGACTGAAAACTAGACAGATTAAAAATAAATAGAAGTTCCATATTTTGATTATTTAGATTATTTAGTGAACTTAATTTAAAACATACAAATGAACAATAGAGCTTTGAAGAAAGGATCAATTATTTAATGAAGTTTGCAAGACCAATAAAATAGCAGTTCTAAGAAGTAAAAACAGTGAGAGAATAATATACTTTTTGTCATAACCAAATAGTCCAATAAATTTCAGATAGGCCTTAGTGTTAAATGTTGGTGTGAGGGGGTGGGGAGGTGGGGAAAGAAAGAAAACAAAGTAATGTATTTATCCCAGATGTGAAAGCAATTAACATTTTTTCTGAATATTTATGACATCTTACAAAAGATAGATGCATTAGAATGAAGAAAACTGAAAAGCATATAAATAATGAAGTATAATAAGACAATTCTAAAAGGCAAAGTGACAAAAATGATAAAAACATGGCTGATGAAAACTATGGAAGATACGTAAGGAATTGAGATGAGTATGGGATACATGGCATGAGTTCTTAGAATCTGGTTCATGGTGGTTGAGGGAGGTGAGCAGACATTTGGGACCTGGAAATACAAATGGAAGGTCCAGAGCACAAAACATACACATTTATTGCCATCTCTTTAAGATGTAGCTTGTGCTTTGACAAAAATCAGATGTGATTTGGAAAGTTGAAATTCTGTGTCCACTGACTTTTTTTTTTCCGTATGTTGAACTAGTAAAGCAAAAATAACAATAGCAATCCTTGAACCACCACTAAAGAAGGTGAATTGTAGGGACTTTATTTAGAACCCACTGAGACAGAATTAAATATCAGAATTTTCTTATTTTACATTGATGCCTTTCCAGATAGTAGAAACAAATTCAACAAAAGTCTTTAGTCCGGACACTGAGAGACACTGGTAGCACATTAGACAGTGTCTCTACCTTAGTTGTATCTCTTGAAAACACATTTATCCAAAACAGTATTAAGGTTTTGAAATTCTATCTCAATCCTCAAGAAATGTTCACTTCAGCATTGTTTTTCTTCTGTGAGAGCTGGAGGTTAAAACTCTATGAATAGGGCATGGAAATGAAGAATGACTTTTCTGTCCATCAAAAGTATTAAAATAGGGGCTGGGCATGGTGGCTCACACCTGTAATCCTAGCATTTTGGGAGGCTGAGGTGGGTGGATCAGCTGAGGTCAGGAGTTTGAGACCAGCCTGGCCAACATGGTGAAACCTCGTCTCTGCTTAAAAAAAGTATAAAAATCACCCAGGCATGGAGGTGTGCGCCTGTAGTCCCAGCTACATGGGAGGCTGAGGCAAGAGAACTGCTTGAACCCAGGAGGCAGAGGTTGCAGTGAGCCAAGATCTTGCCATTGCACTCCAACCTGGGTAACAGAGCGAGACTCCGTCTCAAAAAAGGAAGTATCAAAATAGGGGCCAAGAAGTCCCTGGAGTCAGAGCTGTATTATATTTGATATGATTTTAGAATGGAAAGATCTTCAGCTCCTGCTCATCTGGACTTGCGTTCCCTCATCCACAGAATGAAGAGAGAATCAATGACTGTTAAAGCCTGTGTGGTTGGTATCACCCCTGGGGGTTTACCTTCTCCCCTTATGTCACTTAATGCCCACAGTAGCCCGCTATGTGGTACACCCCATTATTATCTTTATTTCACAGAGTAGCAAACTGAAGAACAGAGAGGTGAGGTATTTTTCCCACAGTCACCCTAATAGCCCGTGAAGAAACTAGGAGAACCCAGAGTATCTTCAAAATTATGTATTTAAGCACTTGATATGTGCTTACAAACCCATTTTTGAGTTAAACTCTTCCATTTGAAGTGAAAGAGAAGTTAATGATAAGCTGTTATGAAAGCAAGCTTCTATGTTGTTTTCGTAGCTGGATGTTTCCGTGTGCTTATGTAGGCATACATTATATGCCCATGGCGTGTGCTTCACATCCCTCCACCTTTGCTTCCTTGTCTATAAAATAGGTCTGTTCATTTCTACTGGACAGGTTTGTTCTGAGTTTGCAAGATAATCTGTATAAGGCATCTAGTGCATTAAAGGTACAGTTGTTATTGTTGCTTTCGTTGCTTTGGGAAATTAATGTAATGGTTTAGTGAAAG
This sequence comes from Chlorocebus sabaeus, assembly GCF_047675955.1. Taxonomy (NCBI): domain Eukaryota; kingdom Metazoa; phylum Chordata; class Mammalia; order Primates; family Cercopithecidae; genus Chlorocebus; species Chlorocebus sabaeus. The sequence continues at coordinate 10,746,462 of NC_132906.1, forward strand.
TCACAGGCATTTTTATCTCTCAGATTTAGCCCAGCCATGTCCATTGCTATGGTACCAACCCCACCTTAGCTGCTCAACATCACGCATTTACAGGAGCTTCCTTACTGGCCCTCATAAGTCTGGTCTACAACCCTATATTCTCCACCAGGACCTTTGTTTTCTTCCTTCCATGAAGTGACTAGATGAGTGGGAAGCAGAAGTGGAAAAGGAAGCAGCACTTCAAAAGGAAGGAGGCAGAGCAGAGAGCGGCCTTATTCTCTGCAGAAAGTTGCACCCACTCAGCAGAACAGCGGAATTAAATCCACCAAAAGTAGAACACAAGGAAAGTTTCCACTCAACACTCTGGTGCCAAGATTGGGGAACTATCATCTTTATTTGCTATCCTTTGAATCTGGGAGGTATTATCTTATCAAATAAGGAGAAAACCATAGGCAACCTCTAGTTTACCATTCAGGCACTGACAAAATAGATTGTATGTAATTACAGGCTCCATAGGATCTTAAGTAGTTAGCAGATCTTAAACATTCTTGCAAATATACTGTAGGCAGTGAAGCCTACATCGTACCCTCCTGATCTTTCCTTAAGAGAGCCTGGGGCAGCCACTAGGAGCTTCTAGAAATCAGTTATCAAATTGCTCTTTTATTCTCAGAGGTCCAACAGGACAGGTGTGTGACACCTGATTCATACATTTTAAAATATATTAAATGCATTTTTTAGTATGAATACTTTTTTAAAATATATTTTTACTATTCAAGCAGTATATGTTCAATGTAGAAAAATGTAAAGATTTAGGTAAGCAAATAGAAGAAAATGGAAACGATCCACAATCCTACTTCCTAACTATAATCACTATTTGTATTTTATTTCTTCGCAAGTGTCTTTTTTCACCTGTAATATTGTTTACAAAAACCGAATTATTTAATATACAGTTTTATAAGCTGCTTTCTTCACATAGAACAACTTATCCCAACTATCTTTCCATAATAGTAAATCATTACACAGATTTTTACATAGATTGAAGGCATCAGACCTTGGTTCTTGTGTTTTGAGACACTGGAAAATCCCCTACTCAGTCCCTAGGCTAAGGACTTTTTCCATCTCTACATAAGGCATACTCCTTGCCTCACGGAGTTTTCAAATTGCTGAAGCTTGGTTCTCCCTGCTCAGTGGGACTTATCTGGACTCTTACATTTGCCCGGTACTCTTCTCATCGTGAGCTTCCCACTGTTTTCATGATCTGAAAGAGGTCTCCGAGTTATCCTGGTGGTTCTGACGTGGAAGTGCAAATGGCCTATTTTGCATTGCATCTTCTGATAGATGAATGTCAGGAGACACACAACCCTGCCAACTGGCCTCTTAAAACTAAACCCATCTGCCAATAAAAAACTGCCGTTCAAAATGCTGATACCCTCCTCATCCTATAATTGCCGTTTCTACAGCTGGCTCTCAATGATCACTTCTCCTGGGAGCCAAGATGCCAAACGTCATTGAAACTCACAGATAATAACCAAACTTCGTGATAGTTCCAATCTCCTCCCCATCAATCTTTTAACTGGAGCTGCTCACAAATGAACTGGTTCAAGTTTTTTCCTTCTTTTATTTCCCCCGATCAGGCCCTGATTCAGAGCCTAATGAGCAATGAGGTAGCCAAAATTTGGTTACCGGAGGAACAGGCAGACCAGCGTGTCTTGAGTATGTCAGTCTGAAACCACCGCCATGACTGAACTGTGTGTGATGAGTATGAAGCAAGGTGTTGTATACCAATGGAATCAGACACTATTCCTCTTGGTTCTATATCCAGATATTTTACCCAAAACACGTATCTTGCATTTTGCTACTGAGTTTCTCCGGAAGCCGATCAAAGCTCTTCAAACGTGTTCCAACTAATTGATGTTCTTTTTGTTTTTATACTACCTTTACCTGTTCTTTCCTCAGTCTGCTTCCCTCTTATCCCCAACTTCCTGCAAAAAAAAAAAAATAAAAGCAAAAGATATATACATATGTGTAATGTGTGTATTATATATAATTATATATTACAATGTGTATATAGTATATGTATACACATTTAAAAACCAAAGTCATCATTCTCTAGCCTCAAATGTTTTCATTCTCTTACCTTCCCCACTGTGGAGCATGGAGCCTTGAACCCATTAGTAGTCACCTATATCTGTGGCAGTCCAGTCTCCTTTCCACCCCGGCCAGCGAGGAGCTGCCACATCACCTCTTTAGACCTCTCTCCACCTGTTTCTTCCTCCCCCAACATAAAGTCTCAGTTGCCAGATCCAATCTTCTTTCAGTGCTTCAATTTCTGTTCTCCACCTTTCTTTACTTTTTTACTATGCCTTTTTTATTGCCCTGACATTTTTGTCCTCTCAGTGAGCCCATAGGATGTATCTGAAAGAACAAACCTTAAAATCATGGTATTTTCTGTGGCCATCACACTGTTCAAGTTTCCTAAAATAGCACTGTGTTTTTCCTTAAAGGAAGTCATTCTGTGTTTTTCAAGGCTCTCATGCAGCTAATTGGGTTGTAACTGTAAGAAAGGGTTACTGCCCTCTGGTTACATCATAGATACATCATAGAAGGGCCATTTTGATTTAGGCATTGCAAAGCACTCACTGCTGACCGTGTTCTGTCTGTCTTTGCTTTATAAGTGATTTATTCCTCAGAGGTAGTGGTGATTCGGGCCCTGGGGGACCGCTGCAGCCTATTTGAATAAGCTATCAATAACATTAAAAGCCTTAGCAGACACTGATGCTTGCCAGCACTTACAGGCTAGTGCAAATTGGATGAGCGCCTTGTTGGTGTTTTCAGTTCCTCATCAGTGTTTGTTAAACAGTTGAAGTATTTGTCAGAAATGTCAGTTGGACACAAATGCATTATAATATGCACTTTTAATTGTTTTTTTTTTTTTTACTAAAACTGTGAAACTTGATTTCTTGTTGGATTATGTCCTTAGCACTGGGAAGGAACACTGGAAGTGTTGAAAAGAAATTATATGTGAATTACCCTCATTTAGTAGAAGACAGTCAAAGCTGGCACAGCCTCCTGAGCTTTCAGCCAGGGTTGAGTGCTGAAGACTGTTGATTAGCAGGCAGAAAGAGCAGGAGCCCAGAATCTGTGTCCTCCTTCTGTCTTCCACCCAGCGAAGGGTCCCGGGCCCACTGACCCAGCAAAGGAGCGACGCCAGCTGGACCCTGGACTAGAAAACAAGAAACACAATTCAAAGCCAATAAGAGCTTGGGGAAAATGGCCACAGTACCATTGATTTTATCTGGGTCTGGTTTAGATTTAGGACATCAGTGATTTTTCCCTTGAAATCTTTGTAAAAAATAGGCAAAAAGTGTGTGCTTTTTTCTTTTCTTTTCTTTTCTTTTCTCTGCTTTCCCTTCCTCCCTCCCATCCTTCTTTTCTTTCTTCTGAAGACAGTCTATATCTTTCATCAGATTCTCAAAGGAATCCATGAATAAAAAGTGTTTAAGAACCGCGATTCTAGATTTTATCCACTTTAAAATCGCTTCTTTGCTGACTGTGATTCAGTTTGCTCCTGGAAAGATGGAAATTTCAGGCAGCGTCCCCAGCTCCGAAGTTTAGATACCACGAGAGAGAAAACATTTTAAACCCAAACTTTTTCATGTCTTTAGAACCAAGTGAATCTTAGAAACTATAAAATTAGAGGGAGGCTGCTATGGTGAGGCCAAACAGCATGGACAGTGATTCTGCCCACTCCCAGCATGGTCTGAAGGCTGTTGGATGACACCAAATTGCCTAACAAATGGTTGAATTGTGCTGCCATCTAATTTTTGTGAACAGATCTTTATTATTTTGTCTCCAGTGGGCAAATATTCCAACAACTTTGGCTATAATTCTCAACAGCCATAGTTCCAAATACACCTTATTTATTCTGAAATTCTAAAATACACCTGACAAACACAGTCATTCAAAAAATACATGTTCTTTCAGATCGTAAGTGCAGTGAGAATTGATTACATTTATTTTGTTTTTCACTGAGAATATAAGTTCCTCAAGAGCATTGATACTGGTCTGTGAAAAGAATGTATGCTTGAATGACATAGAGTATCTCCTTTGTGAAAATGACTGGTCTGAAATAATGTAAATCAATAGGAAATCAAGTGATAAGTCCTGTTCCATATGCAGGTAGGTTTTGAGAGCTCAGGGACTGTCCTTTATTGCATCACATGCTGTCTGTGATGAATTGACCCAATATACATATGGGGAAAAGAAATGTATACAATTTTTACTTTTGAAAGTTTTATATTGGTCTTAATACAGTATTACAGTGAAAGCTCAACCTAAGTTGGGAAGGGAGAGTCTAAGTGAGTTTATTTTACACTATCTATTTTGTTGGCTGAATTTCCTTCTGCCAACCTGTGGACCTGTCAGTTCTGCTCATGAGTTTCATCTGTGAACTTGAGTAAAGTTTCTGAATTTTTGTAGGTGGATTTACTTATTTTTAAAACTTTGCAAGGTGGTCTCTATTTTACTTGAACACACGTTAAATAAGTGGGTATGCTTCACTGAAAGGAAAGTCTTCATTGAGGATTAACCACCAATGCCAAAGGAAGTGATGAATGACTGATGTTAATTTAATTATCCTGCAGATGATCCTGAACCATTACTGCTTAAATGCCAAATAGATTCTTCTGTTTACAAACACAGCGCTTTCTTTGGCGTTAGCAATAGTTTAGTGTATTGTTTGTAGGGTTTATGCTTCCTTTTCTTAACAACAACAACAAAAAAGACATAACCACATCTTTTTTAGTCTGCCATGTAGCACTTCACAAGTACAACAAAGCCTCATTTATCCTCTGTTGTAGGGAAGCGAACATATTCCCAATAGGTTAGTTTTTCAGATTGTTTAAGCTCTCACTTTGTTGGTAATCTTTCTAAAATGAAGACACACTCCTCTGTCTTCTGAAGCAGAGAGGGCTGCTAGGAACTTTCTCTTTTCTGGATGGTTTGGGCCATCTGTGTGAACACGGTGATGTGCCCTCCAGGGCTGTAAACCTGTGTATGTGGAACTATTTGTCCATTAACCTCAGTTACCCCAGATGTTTGTGCTTGCTTTCTTATTCTCTCCAATTTCTGTGAAACTTTTAACTCCACAAATTGTCACGGTTACTTTTCATACCTGCCACAATATCATTTAATATACAGCTATTTCCTGTAGTTACCTGGGTGGCTCCATACCTCTCTTATGCTATAAAGAGCACTTTAAGAATGCCATACTTTTATTAATAAAGGAGTTAATATTGACTTTTAATTTAGGGCAATGGCACTTACTGGTTTTAATTCCTCTTAAAATGGGCTTAGGTTAAAAAATAGCTTTAGTCCATTACAATGAAATTGGTAAGTTTCTGAAATACACCTTACAATGTTTAGTTTTGAACCCTTTAGCAACTATATGTGCAAAGTCCATTATACAACTCTACTTGAAGTCAGTCTATTAATTGTACTTTGTGACAAATCTCAGCTTGATGTATAATGTATATTGTAAATAACATGAGTGACAAAATAATGCAATTAGTAAGAGCCTAAAGGGAAATAAAATGGGACTTTTGAAGAGCTCACATCACTCCAAATGTAAATGTAACTTTTCAGTCACTAGAGAGAAATTTAGGTATATTTAGAGTTATGTGTCTCTCAGATACAAGGACCTGGCCATGTTCTAAAGACTTAAAGACTTGGTGTGTGGGTGTGTGTGTGTGTGTGTGTGTGTCTCCACAGAAATAATCTTTCTTAGTACATGCTTAGCAATCTGAAAAAAATTTTTTCATGGAACGGAGACAATATGTCCATATTTTATTCCATCTTTTACAATATTTATTTGAGTGTTGCAAGCAGATCCATTTTTGCTTGTGACAAACATCTATAGTTTTCTTGTTCAAAACTTCTATATAGCTGTGGTGGCAGTGGCTATAAATAGCTAATTAGGAGCCATTTGATTAGGTGAACACGTTTCAGTTTTGTAGAAAAGTCTGGTTACTACACCAGCTTCCTCTCTTGTCCTAGAGCAGCATTTAATTTTTTTTTCTTTTTTCAGTGCCAGACTAGAATTATTCGTAGCCTTTTGGCATTTTTTTTTTCCTCTATGAATGCCAGTCATCTGGAGCTATGGCTGTTGTTCGACAAAACTCTTCTTCTGCATGTTTAAACCAGGTGATTTAGGTCCTCAAGCCATTCTAGACAGAAATCTTTATTTGCTTTTCTCTGCTAACCAAGTGCACAAGATAATTAGAAATCATCCCATTCCTTTCTGGGTTTGCTCATAGAACATTATTTTTGTTTTCCTATTTGACTATCATTCCATTTGATTATATATTATCCAATAGTTTGTAAGTTCATTTTCCCTGGTGTTTATCAAAATAACACTTCTACACACTTCCCTCACTTCACGAGGGAGAATCCCTGGGGATTGCTGTGTAAAAATCTCTGCCTGAGAAATGCAAATCAAAACCACAATGAGATACCATCTCATACCAGTTAGAATGGTGATCATTAAAAAGTCGGGAAACAACAGGTGCTGGAGAGGATGTGGAGAAACAGGAACGCTTTTACATTGTTGGTGGGAGTGTAAACTAGTTCAACCATTGTGGAAGACAGTGTGGCGATTCCTCAAGGATCTAGAACTAGAAACACCATTTGACCCAGCAATCCCATTACTGGGTATATACCCAAAGGATTATAAATCATACTGCTATAAAGACACATGCACACGTATGTTTATTGTGGCACTATTCACAATAGCAAAGAGTTGGAACCAACCCAAATGTCCATCAATGATAGACTAGATTAAGAAAATGTGGCACATATACACCATGGAATACTATGCAGCCATAAAAAAGGATGAGTTCATGTCCTTTGTAGGGACATGGATGCAGCTGGAAACCATCATTCTGAGCAAACTATCGCAAGGATAGAAAACCAAACACCGCGTGTTCTCACTCATAGGTGGGAATTGAACAATGAGAACACTTGGACACAGGATGGGGAACATCACACACCGGGGCCTGTCATGGGGTGGGGGAGGGGGAGGGATAGCATTAGGAGAAATGAAAAAAATATGTATCTGCCCAATTAGACGTGACTTTAAGAGTGAGTGAGGATAGACAGACCCTCCACATGGTGGCCACCAGCATGGGCACTTGATTTGAGGCTGACGTGGAAGGCAGTTGAGCAGTATGGATGTGGCGCTGTAGACAAACCCAGACTCGTTTCTGATTGCTTATCCTTCTCTAGAGTGTGTGGCCCCTGCATTGATGAGGTCAGATGTACAGCAGTGAAGAAGGAAGAAATCACACTGATGAGCAGTAGAACGGGAGTCGGACAAGTCCAGGCCTTTGCTCCTATGCTTGATCACTAATCTCAACCCCAGCGCTTGACCTGGACCTGACACATAGTAGGTGCTTTGTTTTCTCATCTGAAAAATGGAGATTATAATGCCTACTTCAAGGTTTGTTGGAAGGGGAAAATGAGAGAGTAGGTAAACTGCCCAGAGCTATGCCTAACACGTAGTAGGCCCTTGTTATAAAAATAACCAATTTAGTTATCTCTAATCTGAGGTAATTTGGTTACTCAGCCTGGGATAGTGATGGAAAAAGGAGAATGGAGGCCTTGGCTTTTTTATATATATATATAAAATTTTGTTTGTTTGTTTGAGTTAGAGTCTTGCTCTGTCACCCAGGCTAGAGTGCAGTGGCACAATCTCGGCTCACTGCAACCTCCGCCTCCCCGGTTCAAGCGATTCTTCTGCCTCAGCCTCCCGAGTAGCTGGGATTGCAGGTGCCCACCACCATGCCCTGCTAATTTTTGTATTTTTAGTAGAGATGGGGTTTCAGCATATTGGCCAGGCTGGTCTCGAACTCCTGACCTCGCGATCAGCCCACCTCGGCCTCCCAAAGTGCTGGGATTACAGGCGTGAGGCTTTCTTATTTTTAAGTTATCTCTGAACTCTCATGAATGCTTTAAAGTGCCTTGGGTCTGAGTGTTTTAAAACAATTGTCGTTCAGAAAAAGTTGAAATCAAAAACATAGATCCCAACGATACAGCAGTTCAATCCATCACAGTTTGTTCTGGAGTAAAAACTCTTCCTACATATCACTCCATATGCAGAGACATTCATTTAAACGTCTGATTGAAAATGTCTCTAACACGTTGGAGAAGCCAGCTTCCCTGGTGGACTCATTGCCAAGCCCCAGCTTCCTTTGGAAGGGCAGGCCTCCTCTTCTTTTTGGGGGCTGAGTAGAAAACCATGAGGCTCTGGGTTTGAAAGTGAGTGCCACTTAGCTGATCCAGGTGGAACGTGGGGAATTTAGATAAGCCATTCAGATGAAGTGAAAAATCAATAGGTCAGCAAGAACTATACCCAGAGCAAGAGTGACGTGAATGCTCTGCCATCATTATTGTTAGCCAGGGAAAAGCAGTTAGCACCACTCTGTCTGCTCTACTGATGGGTGTGATAATTTCATCATGTGTGGCTTTAGATTATACTGTCTTAATGAGATCTGCAGCAAGGGGGAATTGAACTGCAGAGAATGATTGTGTGTGTATGTGTGTGTGTGTGTGTGTGTGTGTATGTTTAAGTAGCATCCTAACGATTCCGAAAATTACACAAGGAAGATGCTGTAATCAGCTAGGCTGTGGCTGGCTTGTCAACACTGGGTCATGTATTGTGTTTCTGCATTTCTAATTTGATTACCTGGAAACTTGCATCATTAAACTAAAAGTCATGCACATTTTATGTCCTGATAGGAAAAAAAAAAAGATTAATGATACTTTAAGAAATGATCGACTCAACTTTACCCAGGAAATGATCTCTTCTCACTAATGTTTCATTCCAGACTAAACAGCCCTGCCTATGATTCTATAATTAGAAATATAATATTCAAATCCAGGTACTAGAAAAAGTGTGGGGCTTATTTTCTCTACTTCTATATTTGCTATATTTGTTTGGCTTATTGTCTTCTTTCTTGCTAAATGAAGAAAATGTATTTAAGCATGAGTATCAGAAAAATAAATGATATATAGAATTTTTTCATTTGGGAAATATTCTACGTTTGTACTAGTTAATTGTGTTTTGGGACATAAGACAGAGGAAAGGTTTTCCTGTAGTGCTTATGTAGTAACTTTTTAGCCCATAGAAATGTGTTATATTTTCTACCAGTATGATAAGTAAATACTTCTACTTGTCTGAAGGGAAGATATCTGAAGATACTATCTGAAGATATCTGAAGGGAGGATACTCAGTGTGATTTCCTGTGCATGAAAATGTGTCTCAAAATGAGAATTACAAAACCTTATAGTGCTGTAAAGCTGTAAAGGTTTTATGCTTAGACCAACATGTGTCCTAAGGTGTTTACAAATTAACTGCTGCAAAAAATACTGTTTACTAAACGTATTTTACTAAAAATATTTTTAAAATCCCATAGCCTGATAGTCTCTTACAAATAATCTTTATTAATATTCTCTTGAACTTGATATTACAGTATTACAGACAGTGCTTTGTAAGACTTTCTAATGGATCAAAGACAACTTTTATTAGTTGTTTGATGTGTAATTCTAGAAGAGTGTCAATTTCCTTAGACCACAAGGCCCTACTCTTCGAACATGCCTCCATCCTAGAGTCCACTTACTTCTCCACTAGCATATACTATGTAGGCCCAGAAATCAGCTGGTCAGGGTCTAGGAGTCAGGTGTATATTCTTGCCTAAGGGGGGCATAATAAAGGGTAGTAGGAAATGACACAAGAAAAATTCAAGACAGAACACCAGCCCTTGATCAAGGCTGTTGAAGACAGAGGGTGAACATGGAAAAAACAATGAGCAAAGAACGCTATATAAAATTAAGCGGTCAATTGCACAAGGTTCAAAGTTGTTTTCTTGTTCTTAGGAATGGAATCAAGCGGGGCTGATTTTGTTAGACATAAAGAAAATTAAGCTCTACAGCTCTCTTGGGTAGCATAGAATTTCCCTGGTTGGTTACATACATGTTGATAAGACTCCAAGACCAGAGTTTGGTACCTCTTAATGTTGATTCATGGTTTTAATGGCTGAAGTGTGTGACCCCAGGGTAGACATCCCCAAACCACCCTAAATTGTGTACTGGACCTTGTGGTGGTTTGCAAAATGCTATTTGGCGTCAGATGAGAAACTGCACTTCATCTTAGGTGAAGCCGAGTGGCCAGTATCTAAATGGGTGGCCTCTTTACAAAAAAACTATATGAGAAAAAGGTTGGTCTGTAATCCTCCTGGGAGTGGTGTAGGTAGGAGAGAGAGAGACAGACAGAGAGAGAGAGAGAGAGAAACTAACTCATTTGCATGTCATGCTTCCCCCTCCAAGAAAAATATCTTGCTGATTGCAGCTTTTCTTAACTCTAAAATAAAGAACATGAATGGACCTGTAGTAGCTAATTTAATTGAAGCAGGCATCCATATCCATATGATTTGGGGGAAAGATACGGTTATGCAAGGAGAAAATATACATCAGTGCACACTCAACTGTGCTTTACCTCTGCCTCCTAGTTTAGGAGTCTAGAAAATGTTCATCTTAACACCTCTCTGAGAGAGCTCTCAAGTGACCATTGGGTTGCACTGTCAGAGCCTGCCAGGAGAAATCAGCGTGGACTAATCACACTGTGTTAACTTTCTGGACCATTTAATATAAAATGATGCTGGTCACTTTAGCATTTGCAGCAGGCTTCCAGACTTCACCTGCTGTTCATGAATTCTCTGCTGAAGCTCACCAGGAAATGATGCTAGGAATCTGTTTCTTGGTTGGCTTCACCTTTTTTCCTTGTCCAAAGTACTTTTCAGCGGGGACAATACCCTAGCATACTGAGTTCAGTGTAAACAGGAAATCTGGCAGCAATAACTGGACCAAGGACTAACTCTGCAAAGCCAAGTTTTAATGAGTAATTTGCAGAGTAATTAATCAAGAGGTCATTGTCCCTAGAAAATGGAGTCAGTGTATCCCACACTGATGTGGTACCTCTTTTGGCTGCCTGAGGCCACAGCTGATCTTCCTTATAACCAGTGGTGAGCCACTAGTAAGAGAGTAACCCAGCATTTCCAGGATCAAAGACAGAAAATGTGGAGTCTGTCTCTTCAGTCTTGAAAAACTACAGATCGTGACCGTTAATAACTCATCAGTGGTTCAGAAAATCAATTTAATGAGTCAAGGCCAACTTTGCTTTTTAGTTTTTTGAGACCCAGTCTCACTCTGTCACTCAGGCTAGAGTGCAGTGACACCATTTCAGCTCACTGCAACCTCTGTCTCTCAGGTTCACGTGATTCTCCTGGCTCAGCCCCCCAAGTAGCTGGGATTACATGCACCCGCCACCATGCCTGGCTAATTTTTGTATTTTTAGTAGAGATGAGGTTTCACCATCTTGGCTAGGCTGGTCTCAAATTCCTGATCTCAAATGATCTCAGCCTCAGCCTTGGCCTCCCAAAGTGCTAGGATTACAGACATGAGCTACCGCCCAACTATTTTTTTAAAAAGTAGATAGAATATAGTAAAAATATTAAAGTGCGTTGTGTGTTATGAGGTTAAATATTTTGCAAAAAATAAATATGCACAAATAAATATATATACTGAATTATAATAATATATATTTCTTACCATGAATCTTCTGAAACTTCTTTAAGTTTGAATGCATTACTTTATTGAATATTTTTTGAAATATGTAAAGATAATATATTTCCAAATACATTTTAGATACAGTGATACAAGAGATTGTGTATTTCTTTATGCTTAGGAGAAATAGTGACCCTAGGGGAACAATGCATTGATTTAAAGTTGCTGTAATCAGACAAAATGAATGTGCTTATATAGTCCTCTAAAAAAAATGACATTAAGCATAAACTGTTTGAAATTTCACACTAGGTTCAAGTATTCTGAAATATTTCAAAGCTATATTTGTTACTATGTTTTCACAGAACTGTTAAGGTATATACAAATCCATGATGCGAATGCAAATAATTTAAATATGTAAACACTTAAAATCATATTTCAAAATTTAGAGTCCTCACACTAAAAAGAAAAAATGAAATCTAATAAAAAGGCAGAAACAAAATAAATCTACAGGTTCTTCCAAGCACTAGAGAAACACCTGGGCTGTTTCAAGGCTGCCAACAATATTTGTTTCCGTAGATTGTCATAGAAATTCTAAAAGCCCTGTTACTTTTAGTATTTGTATAGTTTTCTTTACCTTCCATAGTGGAACATTTATTTCCTTTTTTGGGGTGGTGGGAACATTTTACTTAAAATATTTGAAACAGAGAGGAAACATAGGAACACACACTTTGGAGCCAGACTGCTTAGGTTATATGAGCTGGAGCTGGTTACTTAGCCTGTCTATGCCTCAGTTTCCTCATTCATAAAATGGGAGACAGAGCAGTATCTTTTTTTTTTTTTTTTTTTTTTTGGAGACGTAGTCTCGCTCTGTTGCTCAGGCTGGAGTGCAGTGCCACAATCTCGGCTCACTGCAACCTCCGCCTCCCAGATTCAAGCAATTCTGCCTCAGCCTCCTGAGTAGCTGGGATTACGGCGCGCCGTACCACGCCCGGCTAATTTTTGTATTTTTAGTAGATGGGATTTCACCATGTTGGTCAGGCTGGTCTCAAACTCCTGACCTCGTGATCCACCCACCTCGGCCTCCCAAAGTGCTGGGATTACAGGCGTGAGCCACCGTACCCGGCCAGCAGTATCTGTGTTAATGAGAATTAAATGAGTTAGTATTTATGAAGTCTGGCCCACAGGAAGTACTGTTAAGTGTTTGCTATTATTAGGACACCTACACAGCCTTTATTCATTCAAGAAACATTCCCTGAGAGCCCACAAGATCAGACACTGGACTAGGGATAAAAAGGCAACCTCCAGTATCTCACAAGTACAGTGGGCAAGTCAGATTTCTAGACAAATGAATAGAAGACAGTGATGTGGAAAAGCTGAGTGCCAATTTGGTGATATGGAGGAAGGTATGCTGAGATGGGCAGTGGAGGTGAAAACTAGCTTTTCTTAAATACATGCCATTTGATCAGTTGAAATAAGGTCCAGATGTTGACATTTATTTTGGATTTTTCCCTCAGCCAAGCAGCCTAATTCCTGCCCTTTCCCTTCCTTTCCCTAGTCTCACTTTTCTTTAAGAGGCCAGTCTTAATGGAGCCGTTGAAGGGCTGGATCGCGATAGAGGTGTAGCTGATAACACAGAACTCTAGTTGACAGATGTGCGTCTCTCAGTACTGATCCATATGCCAATTGTATGCCTACAATTGATTGGCCTACTTATTGGAGATAGAAAGAGGAGTTACTGCTTTAGTTTACAAACTTCCTTTCCACCCCTTCCCAGGACAACTGCTACACTTATTGGAGCAGTGCTCCAAATATTCTCTAGTTGTATTGGATATGTGGCACAAATCCTCTTAGGTGTATTTCACTCATGAAAATGTAAGCCCTGGACCATTCTGATTTCCCAGTAATTTCTTACACTGTGTATTTACGAACAAAGTTAACATTACCAAATGTAAGTTGTGCATTGAGACCCAGGGTAAGGAGTAAAGGAGCTTTTCCAGGAAAGTAATAGACGTCTCATTCGTTCATCAGTTGGTGTCTCAGTCCGCTTGTGCTGTTGTAAAGAAATACCTGAGGCTGGGCAATTTATAAAGCAAAGAGGTTTATTTGACTTATAGTTTCACAGGCTGTGCAAGAATCATGGCTCCAGCATCTGCTTCTGGGGAGGAGCTCAGGCTGCTTCCACTCATGGTGGAAGGGGAGCCAACATGTAGAGATCACATGGTGAGAGAGGAGACAAGAGGGAGAGGGAGGTGCCAGGCTCTTTTAAACAACCAGCTCTTGTGTGAACTGCCAGAGCAAGAATTCATAACCACGAGGATGGCACCAAGCCATTCATGAGGGATCCACCCCATGCCCCAAAAACGTCCTTTTAGGCCCCACCTCCAACACTGGAGATCAAATTTCAGCATGAAGCTTGGAAGGTGAAATATCCAAACTGTAACAATTGATAAGCCCCAACTATGGGAATCCAAATATGAATCAGATACTCAAGGCTGTCTTAGTTGGATAGGGGAAATGTATATGGTTACAAATGTTAGGAGCACAGTAATGGAATCATAAACATATTTCAGTGGTGGCTTAAAGGAGGGAGTGGTCAATTATGCTTGGGCTGGGGAGATACTATTAGAGATCCCCTACTAGATAATTGACACAACAAGCAGCAGCATGTATTAACTAAGGACCTACTGCATGTGGAACATAGCACCCAGGGCTGTATTACACACCAACGTGGGACAGCGGAAGGTAGACCAGCAAGCTCACATAACCACATCTAGCTCAGTCCTGCACCATAGGTCCCGTCTGAGCTGAGGTCATGCTCTAGCCATCAGCACACCTATATTCATATCATGTCTACTCTTGTAGGGATGGCTTAGAAGTTATTTCCCTCACTATTGAGATTGAGAGTGCGTTTATCTTATCTAAAATGTGCAGGAGATGCTGAAGCAAGCAAGTGAAAGGCAAACTTGTACTGAAATGATCAACGTCACCAGCAAAGCAGAAACTTGATCCAAATATAACCATAGAATGTTAACAATGGGAAGGAATAGGGAGAGAAGCTTTTGGAAGGAGTATGGCTTTGAGTCAAATGAGAGATGATTAATGAGTGAGGAATAAAAGCAAAGCATTGAAACTAACGCACGTGAGAAAGATAGTGTAATGCAAAAAGGGAAGCATTATGGTAAAAACTTCAAGTGACTGAACGAAGTGGAAACTGTTTTATTAGATGGATAAACTGGAAGCTCAGCAGTTCCATCTGGGAATAAAAAATAGGAAGTTAACCTGTTCTAAGTGACCCTCCTCAGCCCAGTAATGATATTGTCAAAGGGGAAGGGGAGTGAGTGAATAAAATAAGGGGGTTAGCTCCATGCAGAAGAGAAATTTCCAGGTTGGGATCAAGAAACCAAGATGATTAAATCAACCCAGAATACTTTGTGTGAAATATGATCAAAGCGATAAGAAGATTATCTGCTCAAATTGTATCCTAAGTAGGAGTCCCCAGATGGGGTGGCAGGGATATATGCAGATTATAGAAAATGGCTGGTTTAAACAGTTCAGGGAGGTGGCCTGAAACAAAAAATAGATAATGAGGACAACAACAACAAAATCCTAACCTTTAGAGCCCTCCACATATACAAGACTTAACAATAAAGGAATCGATTGCCTCTGTCCAAGCCATACCAGGTGTCTGGATATGCCCAATCACCTTTTTCACAAGTCTGGAAAAGGTACCAGATCTAAAAATAAAATGACAGACAGACAGACAGATAGATAGATAATAGATAGATAGATAGATAGATAGATAGATAGACACAGATACAGACATTCAAAGAAGAGGGCCTTGTTAATTCGAAGCTGGAATAGAGGGCAGAAATGTCACAACTGAGATACAAATGGGGTGGCTCCCAGAACGTAAACAGGCCTTGGCGATAGAGGAAATGCTGGACAGACACCCAGGAGCCCTGAATTCTAAGCTCGCTGCTGCTCCTGCCTAGCTTTGTGGTCTTGATGAGGGAGTTGCCTGATGTGTTTTTGTGTTTTCATGCTTGTAGAACAAGAGGGTTGCAATAAATGAATTTGAAGATCCCTTACCACACTTAAAGATTTTCGTAATGATATAAAGAATAGAAGAATATGAAGTGAACCCAGTTCTCATGACAAGTTTGAAGTGAATTCACCACTCAGGAAGTAAGGATCAAGTTTCCATCAGTTAGACATGAACTTATTTCTCTTCTGGTTTTAGATTACCAACCCACACCTGATCTAAGTTCACAGAAAAACCTGTTTCATGTCTTTCTCAAAACCTTCCAGGAATGCCATATTATCTATAATTTAAATTTCAATGCGAATAGGCACATTTGGATTATTAAAGGCCATACTGTCCATATTTGTGCGTATTCTGCCTGCTTTGCTCCTGCTGGAGCTACTTTCTGGGTTTTGGAACCCTCTGTTCACTCTCCTCTGTGAGTGTCATTTCTTTGGAATACGCGTGCCAGGGGATTTAAACATTGTGCGGTAAATATTACTTGATAACATCAGTCGTATTTATAAATCATCAAATGTAAAACATGAGACACAAATTGCCTTGTTTCTACTGTAGTGCCAGGTGTTCTTTCTCCTGTTCAAGGTAATTAGGCAGTGACTTGTATGATACACCCAAGGATGGAAAAGACATTTCAGCCTGCCAGTTACACATAGAATTGCCTTGACTTTGCATCCCTAGGGTATTTAATGCCACCCTAAGGTATCCGAAAAGCAGGTTCCCTCTCTTTTGTATAGGTTCCAGGAGAGTGGGAAGTTATTTAAGAATATTGTAGAACCTTGCATGGAAATGTGTCTTCAATAGAATTGAGGCTCTGTGGCCGGAGAGGCAAATCAATTAGAGTGATGTTAGAGGAAGACAAGAATCAGAAAGGCAAGAGTCAGACGACAAGACTGAGCAGACTGGGGAAAAGTCCTGGTAAATTGCAGACAACAATCTTGGTCAAGTTACATTTGAATTGCTGATGAGCTGCCTCAGAGAAGATGCTGCAGAGATAGTAGAGAGACAAGATTCCACAGGATGAGGAGATCTGGGTTGGACAGTAGAATCGAGGACCTAGGAACGCACGGTGGATGATATAATTTGAGTACAGGTAATCGATAAACAAAGGCAATTAGTGTTTGGCAGTTAGACAAACAGTGGAATTTGTTTTACTTTTTGAAATTCACTCAAGCAAGAGGAAGCAAAGTCCTTAAGGCTATGTCTACACTAAACTCACAGGGGAAGTCAGAGGGTCCAGAACATCTTTTAGTGTTCCCTGCAGTCCTACAACCTGGAGTTCCCCAAGAAATTTTTGAAACGGATGCTCCGTCTGCATTCCAGGTAGGATGTTTTGTGTTGGGTTCTGTTTACTTTGCGTGTTGATTCCTTTACAGAATAATCTACTAGAGTGGATTCTGCAACTCTGTTTGATCTTTAGACCAGTGGGTTCCTTGAGGATCTGAAATATGAGCCTCCTAGTGAGTTTACGTTTATCAGTGGCCGGCCTTGAACATGCACTTGGAAAGATGAGTGGGAAATCCTGCTACAGGCAGAGCCATTGAGAAAATTCCAGGAGAGAGACTCCATAATGAGGGAAGTCTGAGCTAAAAAAATCCACCCATAGTTTGATGAGGATAAAGGTGTAATAGAGGCAATTAGCATTGTTCGTAAGAAGCCAACTTCTGACTTTAATTAAGAAACATAAAGGTAAATTAAATTTTAAAAAATATTTAAAAATTCAGTAAAGTACCAGAGAAGAAAATGATGATTATCACAGAATATATCACAGGTTTCTCTTAAAGGGGAGGAGAAGAAAGTAGTGTTATCAGGAAGAGCCATTGGTTCAAAAGAGGCTTTTATGAAAATTAGTTTGAGAAAGTGACATTCTTAATTGATGATATGAAAGGTTTAAAACATTTCTTGCACTTTTTTGTCTTTGTGTTTAATTAGTATGCTCTGACATATGTCAGGGCATTAACAATTTTGCAATATTAGTTATCTGCCCAAGTTGAGTATTATAAATATATGTGTATATGTTATATACACATTTTACTTAATAGAGCAAGAATGTGAGCTTGTAAGTTCTAGTTCAGTTTTGAGACCCCTAGCCTGGTTTGCCTTTCATTAATAGAATTAATGGAACTTAAGATGTATTAAATAGTAACCAATTTATGGAGTTCTAATCTTTACTCCACAAATATATCGGTGTGTGAGTTTTAAACATTTCTACTTTAGTACCATACTTGAAAATTCAGAGTGTTGGCAGAACGAAAGCCCATTTGAAATATTAACTCCAAAATAGACTCGTTTTTTCCTTGCCAGTATAGGCAAATCTACAGGGACCTTTTGTTGCCAGTCAAATGGAAAAATCCTATTTTAGGAATCAACCCTATTTTTAAATAGTTTTCAGTCATTACTTAATGAACAGCATAGCTCTTGATCTGCTGTTCGAAGGATTAAACAAAAATCTGGGCTTCAAGTGAAATGTCAACAAACGCCACATATACCCTACATTGAAAAGGTTGTGTGGCTAATTAATACTAGAGCATTAGAGATAAATTTGCATGACACTAGCCATTTATTATTGTAAGCTTTTTTGGTAAATGTTTTCTTAAACACATTTTAACAGTTGTTTAAGATATAATAAAGGCATCCAAATTCATAGCTTGATAATTTGCATTGAGGTCTCTTTATGCTAAACAAAGTATGGATATTGCTAAGATACAGTTTTCAAAGTATCATGATTGATGGCTGAACATATTTCCAAATACACTCATAACTTTAGCTTAAATGTAGTTGAGTGCAGATTGAATAACAAATGGAATTGAGATACAGTGGAAACTTGAAGCTAAGTCAGATAAAGAGCACTAGCATTACCCTTGGGTGTGGACCAGAGTGGAAGAGGAATCTGGGATTCTGATGTTGCAATAGCTAACCCTGAAACTCGATGCGATGCTTGGCTTATGAAGAGACCTAATCGTGTATATGTACAGTATTTGAAAGGATCAAATACACACACATACACACACACACAGAATAGATCATAAGTAGTTTGATAGCTAGATAAATTAATCCATTAAAAAAATACATATATAGAGAGAGCATGGTGTGTGTGTGTTTGTGTGTGTGCTATGAATGGATGGGTGTATACACATATAGGTATGTACACTTATATTTAAAGCTATGTCCCAGTTGTCTGGAAGTAATTCTCAAATTGTCTCCCTGCTTTTCCTGTGCATTCCTGTACAACATGGAAGTTGTAAATGATTGTAAAGTTGTAAATAATGCCCCTAGGCTCATGTTAGCATATAGATGAAAGCTAATTCTGGGTAGATAATATCTGAGCTTATTTATTAAAATACATTTTTGCTTTTCTTTTTTAAGAGTTACTTGAAAAAATAAAGTCAATGGAAAGCTTTTCCAGTGATTTTTTTTTTCACGTGAAATTAAGTTTTAGCCTTAGACCGTGTGAGGGGGTAGATATCATAGAAACCCAGGACCAAGCTGCTGTCCTGAGGGTAACATTTCTAACTTTATTAGCATTTCTAACATTTCTGACTTTGAGATGTAATTTCCATTGGAGCCTGTGGTTCAAATTTGAGGTGTTCAGAAGTAAATCTGAAATTTTCAGATCATGGAAGTGAGATTATTTTGATGAGGAAAAACCCTGTGCCTGTGTGGAAACATAAGCTTTGAGATGTCAATATTCATGTGCATCAGGGTTTATCTTTTATATTATCATAGCTGTTTCTAAATCTGCCCCTGCTCACCAAAAAAGTCTAGGTTTGCTTCCAAATTAAAGATATGGTATATAGTACATAGTGGTAAGATAGTGGAGATACATAGTCTAGATGTAGTGGGTTATTTCTAAACATTGCCTTCAAACATGACTGCAAATATATTAGAAGAAAAAATATTAAGTGATTGAGATAAGTATAATTAGCCTTTGGGTTGTTGCAATTATTATCAATGCAGAAATCTCATTAATTCATGCAGTTTGGAGTTGTTGATTATTTATGTGAGCTCTCAGCATAATTTCCAATTTCTATGTTTATAATAAAAGAAGAAATAAATAGCATGGACAAGATAGATTTGCTTACATGAGCAACTTAATGAGTGTCTGTAAGTGCTAGGCGTGATGTATGTTATATAACTTAATGTTCACAAGTTGCCTCTAGGGTAGATGATATTATCTGTATTTTACCAATAAGAAATCTGAGGCTTATGGTTTAAGGCACTAATCAAGGTCATGTATCTAAGGAAGTGGATTGAGGATGTGAACTTGGGTCCTGTGTTTTTTTGAGTACCAACCCTCTTAAGTTCCTTAGGCATTTTTATTCCTTTGTTCAACCCATTTCCTGAGTGACACTATGTAAACATTATTTTTGCAAGCAATATGCTTACTACTGTATTTACCAGTCATTCTAATCTGGGCAATAGAGCAGTTATCTCAAGAACTTCAGGATGCTACGGCTTTCTTAGACTGGCAGAGACTGTATATACATTTGAAATATTCATATCCTAGTAATGTATACTCTTTCCGACTCATGCATATCTCCTACTAGTTTCGTTATTGCTGTTTTACTGCACTTAATTTTGTGTGTTCATGGAACATCTTAGAGTCAGTATTCACTATAGAAAAGGATTAATAAAGTCAAGACTTAATAGTAGCTACTTCCTGATAATGTTGTCTGCAAAGGCTCCTTCTGAATCTAAATCCTGAAAATGCTCTCAGATATTGAGCTGGTGCTGGCACGAATGAAAATCAGATACTTTTAGGTAGTAATTTTTAGTATCTTTTACTGAGTGTCAGGTAGGAGGAAGCAGCTGGGAATATGCATTATTTTTAAAAGTGAGAGCAAAGGTTTTCTTGTGTTCGTGTTGCCAGCTTTATGTTTCAGAAAATAGTTGACTCTCCTGATGTGTAAGTTCATAAAGGCATGCCATGTTTCCTTCTCAGCTCTGAATTTAGTGAGCTTTTAGGTTTTGAGAAGTGTGTAAAATATTTCTTTCTCCTATTTAGTGAGACATAAACGTTTTTATTGAAATGCACAGGAAAGCCCAGCATAGTTCCTGCCATATGCAAGGCAATCTTGCCTATTTCATCACTGCTGTTATGTTTTTTTTTTTTTTTTTTTTTTTTTTTTTGAGATGGAGTTTTGTTCTTGTTGCCCAGACTGGAGTGCAATGGCACGATCTCAGCTCGCTGCAACTTCCGCCCCCTGTGTTCAAGTGATTCTCCTGCCTCAGCCTCCCAAGTAGCTGCGATTACAGGCGTGCACCACCACGCCCAGCTAATGTTGTATTTTTAGTAGAGACAGCGTTTCACCGTGTTGGTCAGGCTGGTCTCAAACTCCTGACCTCAAGTGATCCACCCGCCTTGACCTCCCAAAGTGCTGGGATTACAGGCATGAGCCACCGTGACTGGCCAATTGTGATTTATTTAAAGCCTTTCTTCAGTCTATGAGATACACTGAGTTCTAAGTGCCCCTGTGAAATGTCAGTGGATGGAAGTGGGCAGGCAATTAGAGAAAGAAGCTATATTGGCATAACTAGATTTTAGCATATGTATTTTAGACATAGCTCTAAAGGTAGCTCAAGTGATGGAAGAGTGGAAACATTTTAAAAGATGTCTAGGGATTTGTTAGCAATGTATATCCTACCACATCACTTTTATTATACAGTTTTCTCTTGGAAGAATCATGGGTTTTACAGTAACAAAGACTTTCCCAGGCCTATAATAAGCTGATGGGTTGTTTTTTCTCTTTCACTACTGCATGAAATTTCTGCTAACAGAGCTAGGCCTCATTAACCTTGTGCCATCATTTCATCTGTCCCCTTACCCGTTTCATAGAGGATGCCCTTTTGTGTCACATGATCAAGATGGAAACACCTCTAATGACAGCTTCACAGATAGTGGAATGAGCCCTTGGTATGCACACTGGAAATCTATTATTTTGACATCTACTTGCTTGAAAGTCAGACTTATATAGAGTGATCCTTCTTTGCAATAATGTATGGCCCTAGAACTTGTGACATCAGGCTATTTGAATCATAATACAATTTTTTTTTATAAAAACAGGTGAAATTGGAAGAAACTTGGAGGTGTTGGGGTGGATAGAATAAGAGAAAGAACAGGTGGCCGTAAGAGAGAGAGGAGTGAGAGTAAAAGAGACAAAGACAAACTTCTGTCATGTCCCAGTGAAGTTAGAAGCCACCCAGGAATTTCTCAGATAGTTACATTGATAAACAAGAGTGAGAACTCTGTACAGTTGCCAGATGGATTATGTCAGTAAATATGCAAACTGGAAAGTGCAGTTTCAACACAGTTTTGCTTCAGAGTTGTGTTTTCCTTTTCAGTCATACCTAAATTGAACACCTAATTTCCTCCACCTCTTATGTGTTGACTGAATGGCATCTGGAAGCATATGTTTCAGCGTACACATTTATGGCTTCTATACATCTAAAATTAAAATCTCATTTAATTTTAATGCATCTCATTTACTAAGAAAATAATAGTAATTTAGGTGGTTGTCTTTGTCACACACACCAAAAGACCAATTAGAACGGTTCCTTTGTTTTTTTTTTGGCTTAGAGTCCTTTGTCTCATACCTGCTGGACATTAATTTTAATAGTCAGTCACTTATTTAATTAAGTTAGAAGACTTTCAAAAGGTAATGTATCCAATAAAATCATAGACTAATGGCCACTATGAAATGCTCATTATGCTAGCAGCCTTTAAGCCTTTAGCGAAAAGAATTGTGAAGAGGGTTTATATGAATGGATTAGATTTCATTTTAAAGTGCATTAAGTGACATAGACAAATGTGGAAAAACTTACCTGTAACTTACAAGTACCTTAGATTACTAATTAAATGAAAATAGGAGTTAAATATTGGAGTTGTAAAGTTTCAGAGCAGTGTTTTCAGGTATGTTATATTAGTATATCCACCAGAAAAGAATAAATTTGTTTTAAGATAATATAAGGCCTATGATGTCAGATGTTTTCATGTTAACTGCAATTTATTTAAATGATCAATATCCCCCTTGAGCTTGTTTTCTTGCTTAATAAATGAAGTATGTGGTTATGTATTATAAGAAATTAATAAGACATAATTCAAATGATAATTTCTTATGGGGAGAAAATTCTAGAGGGTCTATGTTAGAAGAAGCCCTAAAGCGGCATTACCTAATAAAACTATAATGTAAGCCATATATATAATTTTAATTTTTCCACTAGACACATTAAAATGTAAAAAGAAGCAGGTAAATTTATTTAATACATTTTCTTTAGTGCAATATATGTAAAACATTATGTTAATTTATAATTGATATAACAAATTATTAATGGAATTAAAACCTTTTTTTTTGGCCAGGCACAGTGGCTTACGCTTGTAATCCTAGCACTTTGAGAGGCCAAGGCAGGAGTTCAAGAGCAGCCTGGCCAACGTGGTGAAACCCCATCTCTGCTAAAAAAAAAAAAAATAACACAAAAATTAGCCAGACGTGGTGGTGCACACCTGTAATCCCAGCTACTTGGGAGGCTGAGGCACGATAATCTCTTGAACCCAGGAGACAGAGGTTGCAGTTAGCCAAAATCCCACCACTTCATTCCAGCCTGGGTGACAGAATGATACCTCATCTCAAAAACAAAACAAACAAACAAAAAATTCTAAATCTTCGAAATCCAGTGTGCATTTTACATGTACAGCACATTTCAATTCAACACATTTCAATTCAGCCATGTTTCATATGCTCAGTAGCACAGGTGCTGGCCATTACCATGCTGGACTTCAAAGCTCTGAAGCAAAGACACAGGGCCAAGCAGGCAAGAAAACAGCTGAAACAGGTCACCTGGGACCAGTAGCAAACTGCCACTTTCTACATACACGGGGCTGCTCTCAGCCCAGCCAGTTCCTCCTGCCTTAGCCCTAGTGCTGCCAGATTTTCTGAAGCCAGAAATCCAGAGTCCTATGGTAAATTTCTTGATATTTAAATGTTAGCAACTAATGTAAACATGATACCATGCTGGCCTTCGGGTGGCCAGTTTGTGGCCTCTGTTCCCAGCAAATTTTAAGCCATATAAGGGTTTCTGACTCATCTAACAAGCTGTATTGAGTTTGGTGAAGGATAATAAAGGATCCCTTTTTCACAAATACAACGTATTTGAACGTATTTTTAAAGTTAGGGAATGGGTTCCACATTAGAATCAACTCAGTGATTGCCCTTGCCACTTTCCTGTGCCCATAGAACCTAGAGCTGGAAAGCTCTGGGATAAAGTACTTCATTGCTGTAGCTCACTTCACCTCTTCCCTGTTTTTTAACGCTCATCCCACCAAAGCTATTGCTGAGAGTCCCTGATGCAGTCTTCTTGAAGGCAGGCAGAATCTGTCTTATTCCACACTGTATCTCCAGCACTTGAATGGATGAGTAGGTGATACATAAAACTCAAAGAAGTAGTTTGGCAAAGATACGGAGAATTTGGAACCCTTGTGTACTGCTGCTGGGAATGTAAAATGGTACAAGCTACTATGGAAATACAGTTGGCAGTTCCTTAAAAATTAAAGCTAGGCTGGGTGCAGTGGCTGACGCCTGTAATCCCAGTACTTTGGGAGGCCGTGATGGGTGGATCATGAGGTCAGGAGATCGAGACTGTCCTGGCTAACATAGTGACCCCATCTCTACTAAAAAATACAAAAAATAAACTGTACGTGGTGGCGGGCGCCTGTAGTCCCAGCTACTCGGGAGGCTGAGGCAGGAGAATGGCATGAACCTGGGTGGCAGAGCTTGCAGTGAGCTGAGATCGCGCCACTGTACTCCAGCCTGGGCGACAGAGCCAGATTCCATCTTAAACAAACAAACAAAATTAAAGCTAGAACTGCTATATGATCTAGCAGTCCTACCTCGGGGTATGTACCCAAAAGAAGTGAAAGCAAGGACATGAAGAGATAGTTGTACACCCGTGTTAATAGCATTAGTCACAGTAACCAAAAGGTGGAAGCAAATCAAGTCTCCACTGACAGATGAATGGATAAACAAAGGTGGACTGTACATAAAATGGAACATTATTTAGCCTTAAGGAAAGGAAATTCTGACGTATGCTACAATGTGGATGAATCTTAGAAACATTATACTAAGTGGAAAAAAAAAATCCAGTGCCAAAAGGGCATTGCTATATAATTCTTTTTTTTATTAGATACCTCCACTAGTCAAATTCATAAAGACAGAAAGTAGAATGGTAGTTATCAGGGGCTGGGAGGAGAAGGAATAGGGAATTATTTTTTAGTGAGTACAGAGTTTCAGTTTTGCAAGAGGAAAAGAGTTCTGTGGATGAGGAGTGGTGATGTTTCACAACAATGTGAATGTGTTTAATGCCACTGACTTGTATGCTTAAAAATCGTTAAAATGGTAATTTTATGTTACATATATTTTACCACAATTAAAAATAAATGATGCTTTTTTAAAAACCCAAAAAGGTTAAATGATATATCCAAGGTCACAATATTGTAGTCTGGAGGTTTTAAAACTATCCCAGGCTATTCATAGTATATTTTGAGGTAGCACAATAATAAAGAAAGGACTTAGAGCTCGGAACGCGTAGACCCATATCTTCTTGACAAGTCACGTGATATCTTAGTCCCTCAGTTCCCCTACACATCCAGTCCTGTCTTGTGGAACCAACTGACCAGTAAGGTTAACATGATAAAATGAAATATGTATGAGAAAAATATATATCCTAGATTAATCTGGTCCAAACTCATTATATGCTGGGGAACTAATGTGTTATTAAGATTAAAAAAGAAAAAACTTTCCAGTAATGTAGGAAATCTGTAAGAGCCTTGTTGAACTGATGCCCCAGCAATATGATTCCCCAGTTCAGTTAAAATGATCAACTGAATATAAAAGTTTGCCTCAGCCACTGAGCAAATTTGTTTCACTTTTCTGTTATCTATATGATGATGGTGATTTTATTTCATCGCCTTCCATGTGTGCTGAAATGCCCTAGAAGTCCAATTCTTGTCTTCCTCTCAGGGTAAAGTGAGGTGGGAAGAGAATCCCAAGTGCAACTTTTGCATATCTAGTCTCAAGAGGCAGCACCACCCCTTGAAGCACAGCATCTTCAGTGACCTCTCCTGGCTCAGTAACTATGTTATTCAAAGTTACCAGATTCCAACAACCAGAGAAAAAGTCACAAGCATTTCCTATTTCCATTCTCTAGAGATTTGCTTTGTTAGGAAAGCAAGACTCTCAGTTTCTGTCACATGGTGTATTAAGTCTTATTGTTGAAGAGGACATTATCTTGAGACCAGGAAAGCAAACAAGATTCTATATTAGTTCTAAACTGTGGATGGCCCAGTTTATCCAGTCTCATGTTTTAAAAATGAACACAGCTCAATGGCCTGCAAGTTGCTATTTACAGATAGTTTCTTCCCATTGTTTGAGAACCTTACGTCACATTATGAACTAAAAGAAATTCAAGATAGATGAAAAGAGTTACATGTAGAAGAGAAAACCATAAAAATAAAAAAGAAAATATAGGTGAGAAGCAAATCTTAGCTTGAGGAAAGGCTGTCCAGGCATAAAAGCAATGAAAAAAATTGCAAAAGGAAAATAGATACATTTAGCTATTGATAAATGAAATTGTATACAAAATTTCTACATGTTAAAAATATAACATGTAAACACAAATTAGTCAAATATTCACAACAAATATGATAGACAAGGGCTAATATATGATATGGCTTGGCTGTGTCCCCACCTAAAAATCTCATCTTGAATTATAATAATCTTGAATTATATATAATGTCAAGGGTGGGACCAAGTGGAGATAATTGAATCATGGGAGTGGTTTCCCCCATAGTGTTCTCATGATAGTGAGTGAGTTCCCGTGATATCTAATGTTTTTATAAGGGATTTCCCCCTTCACTCGGCTCTCATTCTCTCGTCTGCCACCATGTAAGACGAGACTTTGCTCCTCATTCGCCTTCCACAATGATTGTGAGGCCTCCCCAACCACGTGGAACTGTGAGTCAATTAAACCTCTTTCCTGGCCAGGCGCAGTGGCTCATGCCTATAAATTCCCAACACTTTGGGAGGCTGAGGCGGACGGATCATGAGGTCAGGAGTTCAAGACCAGCCTGACCAACATGGTGAAACACCATCTCTACTAAATGATACAAAAAATTAGCTGGGCATGGTGGTGAGTGCCTGTAATCTCAGATACTTGGGAGGCTGAAGCAGGAGAATCGCTTGAACGCGGGAGGCTGAGGTTGCATTGAGCCAGGATTGCACCATTGCATTGCAGCCTGGGCGGCAGGGCAAGACTCTGTCAAAAAAAAAAAAAAAAAACTGTTTCCTGTATAAGTTACCCAGTCTCGGGTATGTCTTTATGTCTTTATTAGTAGCGTGAGAACATGCTAATACAATATATAAATACATCTTTCAAATCAATTTAAAAACCTTATTATCAAATAATGGCAAGAGACGTGATTAGAGGTATGATTTTTCTTCACAAAGAAGAAATGTAAGTGGCTAACAAATGTGAAATGGGTCATTATTTTTAGTAATTAAAGAAATGCAAACTAAAATAAGATGAATAGGATCAAGACAGTTTCTACTATTAAACTTTTTTGGTTTTTTTATAAGGTAACCCTCAATTCTGGCCAAATTACAGGAGTATAAGGTGATGCAGCCTTTCTGGAAAGTTATTTAGTAACAGGTGCTAAGAACCTTAAATATGTAAAAGTAATGTGTAAAAGTATAAGTAATTGCATTTATAAGAACCTGTCCTTAGAAAATAATTAGAAATGCCAGTACAGATTTATATACCACAGTGTTCACTGCAAAATTATTTGTAGTAGTGAAAAGTTGAAGATCACCCAAATGAACATCTGTAAGGAGTTATTTATATAAATTATGGTTCATCAATGCTGACATTATTGCTGACATTAAAAATTAGGAGTTTGAAGAATATTAAAATGGGAATATTTATTAAAATGTGTTCAACGTAAATTTGGCACCTTGTATAGTGTGTCATTGTATAAATTTGTAACAATGGTATAGCAATGTTAAATACACGTGTATGCACTGAGAAAAGATTAAATGAAAATCAGCAATGTGTTAGAAACAGTTTTCTCTGTTTCTAACAGAGAATGGCCAGAATACAAGTAATTTTAATTTTCTTTATACTTTTCTGCCTGTTCCAAATTTTCCAGAATAGAAGTATGTTATTTTTATAAATGGAAAGAAAGTTTTTAAAGAACTGTGTTGCTAACAAAACAGTTTTATTATGAAGAACACTCTTCAACTTTCTCCATACACTTTCTCTTGACACTGTCATTCACTTCATAGTTAATGACTCCATTTTTCCTCTGTATCTAGCAAGTTACCAACTTCTACTGTCTCTCTCTTCAGTGTATCCTAGAACTGGCCCTAGAACTGGCCCTTTCTTTCGCCTCCTACAGTCAGCCCGTGGTTTGGATTAGCTCCTCATTACTCTTGGCCTGTTTGGAAGCCTCTGACTCTCCATTGCTCTCAGTTTTGAATCCTGAACCCAGCGTGGCATGCATTATTCTCAGTAACATGCTTCTCACCTAACTTTTCACATTAGTCCTCAGACTCCCTTACACACATCAGCCAGACCCTGTCACCCATGTTTTCACTTCCCTGTGATGTTCCTGCTACTAGCAATGCCCTTTTTTCATTCATTCATTCGTTCATTCATTCAACAGACATTTACTGAACAAATTTCATGTGCTAGGCACTCTGGGGCACAAAGATGAATTAAACACAAGCCTCTGCCTCCAAGAGGCTCAAAGTCAGCTTGAGGAGACAGATAAATAAACGTTTTGTGTGAGAAGTGTGAGTTATGTTATTAATGTGTTATCCACTGGTGAAACTGCAATTTGAACCCAAGTCTGTCAGCCTCTAAAACCATGTTGCTTCAAGGTAAGGAAAGAAAAGCAACTGCACTGGTCTGATATGGCTGGCCCCTGGGTATCTGTTGAGGAGCAATAGGAGATGACTCTGCAGAATGGTTGTGTGTGCCATGCTGAGGTGTTAAAACTGAATCCTCTTGACAACTAGGATAGCAATAATTACTCATGAATACTCCACACCATGCTCTGCGCTAAGGGCTTTGCACATGCTGACTCAGCTAATCCTCACAGTGACTTTATGAGGTAAAACAACTTCATCTTTTCATAGATCAAGAAACCGAGGCACAGAAAGATTAAGTGATTGGCACACTGTCGCATAGTAATATTTTATGTGTTTAATTGTCTTGTCTCTGCAAATAGATTGTAAAACATGAAAGGTTAGAGACTGTCATGGGCACTTTTGTATCCCTAGCAGGACTCTATTCATGACCTAGATACACATAATGCACACCCAGTAAATATGAATTGAATTGAATGGTCTTCATGAAATACTCTTAATTGCTTTGATTATTATCCAGACCTGTATTTTGGGGAGGGGAGGAGGAAGGTAGAGAAATGAAGAGACACCTTAATTTGACATTGCATGTCCTTTAGAAACAAATGACATATCCATATTAACTGAACTCACAGGGTAAGTTCCGAACTCACAGAATCACAGTCTCTCCAAGTTGATAGCCATCATAGCAGTCGCCTTGTTGAAACTCCCACTTGTTTGAAGCTGTAACTTGACTGGAAGCCTCTCAGAACATGATTCTGGAATGTGAGGGACTGTAGCTTTTTAAACTCACTTGTTCTAAGCCTGTAACTTGTTTGGGAGAGAGAGTGAGCCCTGGCGGTGAGATTCCAACCTAATAGGGTCACGGTGTGTAGATTTAAAGGGGATGCTATGCAAATGAGCATTTGCTTCCTGTTTGAGCCCAGAGATAAAACGGGAAGCATAGAGTGCATATTAAATTTTGCATTACGGGAATCGGTTGATGGAGCCGCACAGCCACAATAGGAATCTCACTAAAGGCTTGCATGCCTGTGTGCACAAAGAGTGGAATATGTTAAGCCATTTCTCTTCACCCCTCACCCCTCTCCCTTGCTCACACATGCTCACACATGCGGGAGGAGCAAGCTGCCATGAGGTCATATAAGGACACACAGCACTTCTCATTCCAACCAGAGCATTGCATTTGCTTTAACAGGGCAAGAGGGTGGAGGGGACAGATTAGAGAACAGCAACATTACACACCCTCTCATGCCATGGCTTTATCGTAGCTTTCTCTGTCACAGCCCTGCCCTCATCTCACAAACCAAAGTCATTCATGGCCTTTGGGGCTAGGCTGGACAAATGCCTCCTCTGTAGTAACAGTAATCGCAGCTAACGATAATTGAGCACGCCTATCAGGTGCGTGGCTCTGTGTCCTTTCAGTAGGTGGACACTTGTAACCCTTGAGTGATTCACTGTTCCAGGCTGCACTTACCAATTGCAGAAACTAAGGTTCAGAGAAGTTTAGTGAATTGCCTGCGATCACAGAGCCAATCGAGGGAGGAGCCCAGACTCAGGTCCAAGCTTCTTGCTCCAAAGCCCAGTCTTTTAGCTTTTGCGCTACATTTTCTTGGTTACAAAACCTCTGCCCTTAAAATTCTCCCTGCCTCCACCTCCAGCCAGAAATCATTTGCCCTTCTTCCAAATTCTCACAGTGCTTTTTCTTTTATGGGGCTCACTGATTTTAACATCTTATTGTTGTCATTTATATAAAGTGTTCACTTTTCCTATTCGGGTATGGGGCAGATGTTTCTGATCAGATCAGCCCTGTCTGAGCACCTGCACTTTGCTAGGAATTTGGGAATGTATAAAACTACCTGTAGAATTTAACTCAGATTTCCTAAAGAAAAGTGAAGACCCAGCTGAGAAAGACCGAATCATGTTTCCCCTAACAATAGGTAAATCACCTATCATAGTCCACCTTACACCGACTGTCTCTTCCTTCGTGTCCCCATCCCTTACTGTCCTAGTGTTCTTTAGCGTCGCAGTCTGCTCAGAACTATTCTTGTTTATGGTTCAGATTTGCTGATCCTTTTCTGCAGGTCTCATTTGTTTTGTGGCAGAGTTGAAGCTTCCTTGGATTCTTTACGGTAGGCTTCTGAGATGCTTCCCTCTCACATTGCTTCAGATTCAGACTTTAAAGAATCTAGTCGTCATTAGCTTGCTTTGAAATTCTTGTATTGTATCGGTTTATACACCACATGGATTTTAAAACATTCCGTGAGATGACTGCTGCAGCTGTTTACTACACCAAGAATACCCCCATCTCTCTCTCTTTCTCTCTCTCTCTCTCTCTCTCTCTTCTGTCTGTGACTCCCTCTTCCTTCTCTGTAAGGCTGCTTCTCTCTAATCTTGTTTCTTGGGCTGTGACAAATGAGAAAGGGTTTAAGTTCATATCCTGATCTAGTTTTTGGCAGAAGAGAGCTGTTTTGAGGATAAACTCAACTCTATCATTCCTCCCACGTTCCACCCATAAACATTTTTCTGGATGTATTGCTCAAGGTTTTTCTGCTTTTCTCTTAATCATTTCATAATCACTCAGTCTAAGCTGTATGTATTTTGTTCATACTTAACCATATATATTTGCAAATAAGTGAATCAGTGGGAAAAACAGAAAGGAAAGAAACTAGAGACTCCAGGTTCACTGGGACAAGCAGTGTACCCCTACTCTTCAAGGTACAACCCTAAACAGGCCATCCAGTTATAATACCACCACTGGGCCCCATTCCTGATGAATTCAGTAAATCACAAAGGTGCTCATGCTTGTCTTGAAGTCAGTCTTGATGTTTGTGCTGTTAATGGAGCACAATCTGCAGCTGGCCCAGATGTTACTGACACCAGCCCTGCCTCCCTCCATCAGCATAGCAATGATTCTAGCAAATCTGTAATGTTGTCCATGCACCTTGGTGCAGAGTTACATACTGCTTCCTGAAAGGAAAATGATATGGTTCCTCCTGTGTTGTATTTGCTGGAAAAGGCTGGAGACAAAGAAGTTCCCAAAGCCAGGCTGCCTGGGCCCCTTGATTGATAGCATTCTTGCTCCTGTGACCATGTCCTAAGGGAATTGAATGCCCTGACAGTTCCATGGAGATGAGGTTCTGGAAGAACCCCTCAACCCTGCTGGTTCTGGTGTTCCATTACTGCCATGACTGAAGACAGAGGTCCAGTCCTGCCACTTGTTGAAATTCAACAAGACTACAGGGAACTGGCACAATAGGGCCACTGCCAACTGCCAATGCCACTTCACTGGCACTACCACCAGACCAGGTCTTGCTGGTTCCCCCAGGCTGCAATGGTTCCTCAAGGGCAAGAGTTCTGTCACAAGGGCACCAGTGGCCTGGCTATCTCATTTCACCTACACTGTCTGAGAGCATCATCCTGCTGCCCACCGGCATCTGCCTTGGAACAGATTCTAGAATAAAGCACTTCGTGGACCTAGACTAATACACCCTTGAAAGTCTAGCCCTTGGTATAGAGGCAGTTCCCCTGGTCCCATCTCCTCCTGCCTTCAGGGGGATTCTTCCTTCAGGCACCTCTGTCCTTTCTTCCATCTAGCCTCTATCAAGGTATGTTAATAAATTTGAGAGGGAAGGGACGGGGATTCAGATCACTTTAATTCAAAAAGATCTCTCTGCTTCCAAGTAATCTAGTGGGTGCGACTAGAGGGACTGGAGAAAGATTCCACTCAGCTCCTCCTAGGCCTGTGGAGCTCCAAATGTTGGCACATGTAAGGGAGGGAGTCCAGCCCCTCAAGTGTTCTACAGGGCTGAGCTCAGGTTGTAGGTCGACCCGGATGCACGGCCATGCAAGCCATCGTCTGTTTATCTGTAAGTGAAGGGCGAAATCCTAGTCATTGAGTTCCACAAGTTTCTTCCAAGTATGTTAACTTTTTATTTCTATTCATCTCTTTTAGGAAATTATTTATTCTTGATATAAATTGTTTATAAGTAAATATTTGCAGGAAAAAATATACATATATTTTGAGACATTCTTGCTCTGTCTCCCAGGCTGGAGAGCAGTGGCGCGATCTCAGCCCACTGCAACCTCCGCCTCCTGGGTTCAAGTGATTCTCCTGCCTCAGCCTCCTGAGTAACGAACCACAGGTATGCACCACCACACCCAGCTAACTTTTGTGTTTTTGGTAGAGACAGGGTTTCATCATGTTGACCAGGCTGGTCTTGAACTCCTGACCTGGAGTGATCTGCTCACCTGGCCTCCCAAATCCTGGATTACAGACATGAGCCACCATGCCCAGCCAGAAAAATATTTTTAAAATTTCCACATACAGTTGGACTATATCCTTGGGTTCCTCATCCATGGATTCAACCAACCATGGATTGAAAAAAATTTTTATATATATACATACACACACACACACACGTATATATATGCAAGCTCCGCCTCCCGGGTTCACACCATTCTTCTGCCTCAGCCTCCTGAGTAGCTGGGACTACAGGCGCCTGCCACCACACCTGGCTAATTTTTGGTATTTTTTAGTAGAGACGGGGTTTCACCATGTTAGCCAGGATGGTCTCGATCTCCTGACCTTGTGATCCGCCCGTCTCAGCCTCCCAAAGTGCTGGGATTACAGGCATGAGCCTCCGCGCCCAGCCGAAAATCTATTTTTTTAATGGATGGTTGTGTTTGTACTAAACATGTACAGACTTTTTTTTCTTGTCATTATTCCCTAAACAATACAGTATCACAACTATTTACATAGCATTCACATTGTATTAAATATACCTAATCTAGAGATGATTTAAAGTGTACAGGAGGAAGTGTGTAGGTTATATGCAGATACTGCACTATTTTATATCAGAGACTGGAGCATCTGTGGATTTTGGTATCTGCAGGGGTCCTGGAACCAATCCCTTTTGAATCCCAAGGGATGACTATATATAAAAGATTTTTGATGTATAAAATTTTTTTTTTCCAAAGAATGAACAATGTCATAATCTAACACTTAGCCTCTATAGTTAATATAATAAATAGAAACTTAAAGTGCTGCAAGCACTGATTTCCACATGGTAGATTGTGACTCACTGGTGGGGCATAATCATAATTTTTAATGATATAGAAATAGAATGTAGTGGAACAGGACTGGGGATGGTGGCTCACACCTGTAATCCCAGCACTTTGGGAGGCCAAGGAGGGCAGATCTCTTGAGGTCAGTCAGGAGTTCGAGACCAGCTTGGCCAACATGGTGAAACCCCATCTCTACTAAAAATACAAAAATCAGCTGGGCATGGTGGTGGGCACCTGTAATCCCAGCTAATTGGGAGGCTGAGGCATGAGAATCGCTTGAACCTGGGAGGCAGTGGTTGTAGTGAGCCGAGATCATGCCACTGCACTCCAGCCTGGGTAATAGAGCGAGACTCAGTCTCAAAAAAAAGAAAGAAAGTAGTGGAACAAAATAGAATAGAAAGATGAATGCTTTACACCTAGTATGGCTAAGTGTTATTGCATGAAACTTTTCAGTTGTCTGTTTATATAAGTCTGTATTTATGTAAATCCATCTGTACACATACACAGGTCACTCATTTACATGTATCTTGTAGGTCCTGGGGCCCTGTGTAGAAAGCAGGTCTCATCGTGGACCACAGTCAAGCAAAGGTTGAAAGCTGCAGCCTCAGGAGGCTCCTCACGCCCCTGCTACACCATCTCTGTCACTACTTCCTTCAGCCTCTTTATATTCTGCTTCCCTTTCTCCAACTTCTAGATACATCTTTCTTCCCTTAAAGCCAGTCATGCATTCCAGACTGGTAGTGCCATCTTTGAGCCCTTTGTTTTTTTCATTCTTGCAAGATGACTGAAAGGAAAAACAGAAATAGCGATACACAGACACTAGATAAATGGCATTTTATCATTCCCACTTGAATATCATATTAAAAATAATTCCTGTTGCTATTTCAAGATGTTGCTCAATTTAAAGTGGTATTTCTGCTGTTCAAAATGCATGCCTGTAGCAGTGCATAATGCATGCTAGTGCTTTGGTACATTGCCCTGCCTGAGTAAGTTTTGCAGATAGTTGTTTGGCTACATATTCCTTGAGGCCAGTCAACCAGGAGAGGCCTAAAAATGCCTAGGAATGTCGCAGAATGCCCCCCACCTTTTTTTTTTTTTTTTTTTTTTTTACTACCGAACTCCTTTTTTGGAGGTGCCAGTGAACAAACCATCAAATGTTTGTAAAATGAGGAGACAGTTAAATTTTCTGCTAAGCACCAGGCACTCAAGAGTGTGACTCTGCTTTTGGCCACTGGTGGCATGCACAAATGAAAGGCTATGAGGCCTTCTCCTAGATGCCAACCCTGCTATCGGTGCCTAGCGCATTTGGAGAACATTACTATCAGATACAGTAATTCATTTCCTTAAGACAGAACTCAGAGTTGAAAGGAGGTCAAATGAAAAGGAATGCAGCAGTGCCAGGTTTCCAGCCCTTTTCTATGTGCTTAAATATTAATAGACACTTGGCCTAAAAGCTTGTGTAGCTTTGTAATCCCTCAGGATAGTGGCAGGGCTTTGGGTTGGATATGCATTCTTAATTCCCCATTGGCTTGTCTTTGGTTACTCAGCATGTTTCTATGTCCTGAGACAATACTGTGACAAATGAGTGTGGTCTAACAGGCAGAAGCAGGTGAAGATGAATCTCTTACGAACCGTATTTCTTATTAAGTCTTCTGATCTATGTAAAATATAAAAGGAAGATAATACATTTCTAAGACACCTTCCATACCTTTGCTCATGGAATTGAACAGAACTCTATTTAGCTGGGAATTGAAGGAGGTATAGGCTTTGTGTTTTTAATGCATCAAAAGTATTGTTTATCTGAAAGTAAAGATTGCTACAAAAACATGCCCAAAGCAAATTAATGAAAGAGGGGCTTATTTTTCAGGGGGAAGGTGAGGCAGAAGGCTTGGGTTCCGTGCTCTGTGTCAGCCAGGTGACCTTAGCCTGGCCACTAGCCTCTCTGAGGCACAATTTCTGCATCTATAAAGTGTCGTACAAAGCAGCTCTGAGTATACCGTGAGATGCACACATGGAAAGGCTCTGGACCCTGAGCACCATGTCACTGACTTATTATTGTCTCGTTAACAAAGTTTTATAACCCATATCATTTAACATGGAAGGCCATCCTGCTCTTTCACTCTCTATCACAGGGGTCTCTATGGTTAATAGCACAGAAAACTGTAAAATTGCATGTTGTACTGTCAGGCCTCTCACTTGCTCATTTGAGACTTCGTAGTGCCTACTGCACAGGAACAGCCTGTAAATTAGCTTTGCTAATCTTAGGCACATATCAATTATTCACCAGCCAGGCTCCTCTTGTACTTTATCTTATAGAATTCATTGGCAATATTGCACCACGTTTCTAAATCTTAATCTGAAACTGATACATTGATACTAGGTTTCAGTGGCCTTAGACAATTCTGCCTGTCAGCCGATTCTGAAAATAATTTTTTTCTTTTTCCCTTACTTATGTGAAACTCTATATGAAGGTTAAGAAACAAACTGCTGGCTGTTATTTTCTACTTTTCAGTATCATTATTAGATCAGACATCTGATATATCAGCCATTGCGCTTTTGAGAGAGAACATAGAAGAATTTCTGCTTAAATTTATTTTAAACACCATCTTGTTTGCAGTGTTTAATAAAATAGTATAAAATGTGTTCATTGTTCTTTTCAAATACGTGTAATTCAAAATTACACATATTATAGTTATTATCATTGCATAAGGAGAAAATTATATACAGTCTCAATATCTGTTGTTTTCATATGTAAAGCATAATTAATTATGTTGTCTATGCCTGTGAGAAAACATAACATGAACATAAGAAATTCATCCTATTTTTATGTTTTTTTTAATTAAAAAAAATTTTAAAGCATGGATGCAAGCCAAAGAACCACTTAATGTCGTCATTAATGGGCCCTCCTGACAGGATAGATAATTGTCCTCGGAGCACCTCAGATAAATGATTTGATGGTTCCTGGAGAGAATCTAGATAGCTCAGAAAAGGAACAGAGACTGCAGTTATGGTATTAGCAGTATTAGTGAGCA
This sequence comes from Chlorocebus sabaeus, assembly GCF_047675955.1. NCBI lineage: Eukaryota > Metazoa > Chordata > Mammalia > Primates > Cercopithecidae > Chlorocebus > Chlorocebus sabaeus. The sequence goes on from NC_132906.1 coordinate 10,783,106, forward strand.
TGTGTGTGTTATCCTTGGGGTGGTTGGGTGCCCCATGGTTCATGCTCAGCCTTCAGTATCTGCTAAATGACTTCTACTCTGTAGTTGTGAAAATTAGATAGTGGATGATTTCTCATGAGAAAGATAACATTCTTACAAAGATCTCAGAACAGTGCCATTTGACATGCTCTGTGTTTATCAGTGTGTCCGAAGATGGGCTCATGAGTGCTGCCCATCAGTGATACTGCTTCTGATTAGCCTAGGTGGGGGAGAGAGTAAGTGAACTATAGTAACGGGCTTTCATAGCCTGTGTAATCAGGTGTTAGAGTTAGTGACATTTTAAAAAACCTAAGGTTTAAGTATATCAAGGATCCAATGAAGAGGCCAGGCACAGTGGCTCACACCTGTAATCTCAGCACTTTGGGAGGCTGAGGTGGGCAGATCATGAAGTCAGGAGTTCGAGACCAGCCTGGCCAACATGGTGAAACCCCATCTCTACTAAAAATACAAAAATTAGCTGGGCTTGGTGGCGCGTGTCTATAGTTCCAGCTACTCAAGAGGCTGAGGCAGGAGAATCGCTTGAGCCCAGGAGGTGGAGGTTGCAGTGAGCTGAGATCATACCACTTCACTCCAGCCTGGGCGATAGAACGAGATTCCATCAAAAAAAAAATAAGAATAATAATAATAAAATAATAAAAAGGATCCAGTGAAGGAAGTCAACAGTATCATAAACAGTATCATGCTTGAACAACATGCAACATGGAACATTTTGCCCACTTCTGGACATCTTCAGAATGACAAATATATTCTAAAGGTGCATCTTCAGTTTCTTGTTAGGATATCACTGAGCAGTTTTCACTCTGCCTTTGGTGAGATTATATTGTGTTAAATAAAATATTCCGAAACATTCTACTAATTTTCATGAATAACTGGATGTTATTTTTGACAATATTTGTCCAAATCTTTTTACTCCTTCTGAAGAAGATTTTCATGGTAAGAAATACTAATTTGTTCAGTAAATTTTATTCAGCATCTTTTTAAGCTAAGGACTGTGTTAGGGCTGGCGATACTGGTCACAGTGTCTAGAAAAGTACTTGTTACATAGAAGATTATTGATATTTACTGAATAATTGCATAAAAGATGGATAAAATACATCCTTGAGGAACTTGACAAACTCATAATCTAATAGCTGGCTCAGAAGATAGGAGAAAAAGACATTTGAATAAAAAAATCACAACGAAGCAGAAGTAAGGGCTAATAGATATCAAAAAGTACTATAAGAGAGAATAGCAAATGAAAATACCTCCAAAAGATATTAAAGTCAAGTGATAGATTTTATTGGCATTTACATTTACAAAAGTTTGCTTCAAGGGTACTCAAAGTTATAGCAAATTATATTTGCAGGGAAAAAAAATAAAATGAGGTATATTCAGTATGATTTTTTTTCCCAGAAACAACACTAGAATAGGAATTTGCATTTCTATGCAAAGTCTTAATTCCCAGTAGTTTTTCAAATAATGGACAAAAGCACCATGTTGAATCAGCCATTTAGCCACCATAAATTATAGACCTGTTTGTTGTGCAGATTAAGCTTCCTGCTATATCAAATTACATTTAATATGGCGTGGTATTACCCTCAGTTCTCACCTTTATCATCCTTGCTATACTTTACAGCAAGTACTCAAAAGGTCGGATAACTCATGGGGTGGTAGAATTGAGATTAAGTTGTGATAGGCATCTTCGAGGGAGTTTTTGTAAATGCTGGGGTTCCTTGATGGCTTCTTTGAGGAACTCACATAGAATATATTTTATTCTTTGCTTTATGTCTCATTTTGAATTGTTTTGAAGCAGGTCTACACATTAGAAACCTAGTATTGATCTTTCAGTATTTGAAGACAAATCCTTCTGTGGGCAACATCTCATCTATAACAGCAGTTTCACCTTGAATTCTAATAACATTCAGTATAATTGTATATTTCAGACCAGCATAAAGGACTGGTATAATTGCATATTTAAGTTTTACTGTTTGTGCCTTATTTGTCACAGCATTGCTCCCTACTGTTAAGTTCTTTGGTTCCAGGTGCCTATATGATTCAGGTGCCTATATGAATCAAACCCAGGCCTGTATGATTAATTTAAACAGGCCTGGGTTTGCGACTGGATGCATGTGTACCAGTTGTGTGACTTTGCACAATTTACCTAACCTCTTTTGAGAAGGAACCCCAATATTCCTACCTGTAAAATGAAAATAACAAGGTTTTTGTGGGGACTAAAGGAACTAATTGATCCTCATGATATTCATAGTACAGTGTCTTGCACATGTTGTACGCTTAGTGTTAGTGATAGTAGAGCAAGCCCCTGGAGATGCAGTGTGCCGCCTGCACAGCTCACTATGGCTGCGGGGATTAGCTACTGCATTTTTCTTTGGGAAAAAGTGATCTGAGATCCAAGCACTTGGTTTATCTCAGGCTTTTAGATTGTGACTTTAAGTTGGAGTTATAAATGATTAGAAACTTGGGAAAACAAATGAGAGATGTGCAGGGGTGGGAGAGATCTCTCTGAACTGGATCAATCAGAGAAACATCCTTAAAGATTTGATATTTGAAGAATGGGCAGGAGAAAGGGTATCCAAGTTAGGGAAAATGTTTTGTGCTTACCGGAGTCAAGGTTTAAATGGAATTCAGTGCTGAGCTTGAAGAAAAGGTATCTTTGTGTAATTTTGACTGGAAGAAAATCAGAAGGCAACCAACTTCTTAGAATTACATTTTAAGAATGGATTACAATCTTGTTAGGAAGGTTCTTCCCTATCCCCAGCCCCTATGACCCTGAGTTCTGAAAGTCTCACTATTCATCAGGCACACATCTGAAATGACACTGTCCACCAAGTGAGGCCCATAAACCCTAGTCCTTGTCTGTGTCCCCATGGAGGGGCTGAGGAGGCTCCACTCTGTGACTCTGACAGTTCCGGTGAAAAGAATGCCCCTGGCGGAGGAGACAGCAAGACTGTCTGATGGCTCACTGAATAGCCCTGGGAGTAAGAGCTGTTTCCCACCATGAAAACATGGACTCCACCCTCAGAAGAAAGCAGCCTTCACAGCTGCTTAACTAAGTAGCCCCGTGGGACTTCTGGGAGCTAAAAACCACAGCAGAGCTTTCTCCCCACAGGGCATGGCTCTAAGACAAGAAAAAGAGATAATTTTAGACCACAAACTTTGACCTTGTGAATAAAAGAAGAATGACGTAAAGAAAAATAAGGTGGAAGTAACTCATTAACAAGCAGAAAAATGGTAAGATATAAACCACTGGATCCTGAGATCATAGTTTTTAAAAAAAATTGATAGTTTTTTTATTGATACATAATAGATGTACATATTTTGGGAGTACATGTGACAGTTTGATATAAGCATATAATGTATAAAGATAAGATAAGGGTAATTGGGGTATCTTTTATAATTTAACCTTAAATATGACCTTAAATAATTATCTTTTCTTTATGCCAGGGACATTGGAATTGTTTTCCACTAGCTATTTTGAAATGTACAGTAGATTAATGTTAACTATAGTCACCCTATAGTGAGCTATTGAACAGTAGGTGTTATTTCTTCTATCTAACCATATGTTTGTATGCATTCAGACATAATTTTTTAAAAGTTCCCTAAACACTAATATTGACTATTGGAGACTTTAAAGCTTAACCTAGCTATTATTACTTTTTTTTTTGTCTGGAGTGTAGTGGCGTGATCTCAGGTCACTGCAACCTCCGCCTCCCAGGCTTAAGCAGTTCTCATGCCTTAGCCTCCGAAGTAGCTGGGATTACAGGTGTGTGCCACCATGCCTGGCTAATTTTTGTATTTCTAGTAGAGATGGAAATGGGGTTTCACCTTGATGGCCAGGCTGGTCTTGAACTCCTGGCCTCAAGTGATCTGCCCGCCTTGGCCTTCCAAAGTACAGGGATTACAGATGTGAGCCACTGCACCCAGCCTCATTACTTTTATTTGTAATGCTACATGGATTAGGAGCTGTTTAAACTTTGACATCTATTATTACTTTATATTTTGCTTTGAACAGACAGTACATAATGCCCTGCATACTTCTACCATGAGCATATTTCTTCCTTATGGCAGCTGTAATAAATTACCACGAATTTAGTTGCTTAAAGCAATGTAAATTTCTATTATAGTTCTGGAGGTTGGAAGTCTAAACTGGGTCCGCACGGCTGTGTTCCTTCTAAACTCTAGGGGAGTCCTTGTCTTACCTTTTGCAGCTCCTAGAGGCTACCTGCATTGCTTGGCTCCTGGCCCCATATACTCTGTCCTCTGTTTCCACGGTCACATCTCCTCTGACTCTGACCCTCCTGCCTCCCTCTTACAAGGCCCCTTGTGCTTGCATTTAGGGCCCACGTAGATAATCCAGAATAAACTTCCCATCTCAAGGTCCTTAACATCATCTGCAAAGTCCTTTTTGCTGTTAAGGTAACATAGACACAGGTTCCAGAGATTAGGATTTGGACCTCTTAGCGGGGCTACTGTTTAGCCTGCTACATTGAGGAATATGTGAGACCAACAACCTAGATGGAAATCGGATGGTGGAGAAAATGGTGAAGGGTTCTCTCCGTCGGAGAAAGTGGATGGAAGGTTATGCATGGTCAGTTTGTCCTTGTACAGAATTCTGTAGTCTAATCCATTTAATATGTAACAAATGAAAATGTTTTCAAGTGTGATGATCAAAAGGAGAGAGTGTCTCCCTTAACACCCTGTAAATGTTTTAATACGTGGTCCAGTCCATCTTACTCACTCTGCAGTGTTTGATCCATTACCCAAGGTAACCAAGGGCCCACTACCTACTGGGTGCTCCATGAACCCCAGGCAAACCACAGTCAAGTCAGCTCATTTCCTCTGGGTATACAGGGTGTCTTTGTCTTATATTTAGCTTATAAATTGGTTGGCAGCTCCATTGCAGAGCAGTAACATGAACTTGTGGTTTAGCACATCATATCCCTTAAAGGACGATAACATTTTTCTGGCTTCCCCTTGTGGCTCTTGATAACAAGATGGTGTGGAGACCAGCAGGAAGAATGTCCAGGGTAGAGAGCTGCCCTGGAGTTGGGGCCGAGATAGCAGATGGCACCCTTTCTGTGAGAAGGCTGTTCTGGGGTTGCTGGGTGACTGATGCATCCTGACAGTGCCTGAAGGGGCTGCTTGTGGAGAGGAGGTTGAAATTCAGAATCCAAAGGAGAGTCCCTGTGCTGAGGCAGATGGAAGAACTCGCTGTGGAAGGTTCACGCTGGGGTATGCAGCCAAGGGCTTACTGGTCGGGGCACCTGCAAAATGTGGAAGCCGGAAGATTGGGAGTGGCTTCATTATGCTCAGACAGACCCCATCCACAGTTCCTTGATGCTGCTGGGGACTCACATTCTCCTCACACTGGAAGTGCTTGTGCCAGGGCAGGGACCCTAAGACCTACCTCTCTCCATCTCATCCTACTTCTGCCAGCCACATGGATGGTGGAGAGAGCCCAGCTGCCCATGTTCCTCTCTCAGTGGACTGTGAGAAAATCACCCACAAATTGTGTGCTCTCCAATGCATAAGGGGCTTTTGTTGATGCCTAATTAAAATTAATATTTATTGAATATCTACTAATATGCCAGACACTATTAGCTCTTTACATGAGTTATGCCACTTAATTCTCAGAACTATACATGGAAAGTGCTCCTAGTGTTGTTTTATTTTTTAATCAAAAAAAAAAAGGGCGCAGGGTTATGAAATAACTTGCTCAAGGCCACACAGCTAGTGAGTGGTATAGTTGCCATTAAACCCAGACAACCTGACAGAAGCCCACACTTTGCCTGCCCTGCATCCTGCCAAGAAAAGATGCTGACTCTGTAGTATAGATCTTTAAGAAAATTATAATGATAGTCCAAACACTCATGTGGGCTTTTCATATAATTCACTTAATCCTAAGGAAACCCCTGAGGAAGGTTTGCTTATTATTAATAGAGGGACTAAAGCATGGGAGTGCTTAAGTAACTTGCCCAGAGTTCACATTGATAGTAAGTACCAGAACTGTGATTGGAAGCCAGGCAGCCTGCCTGCATGATCTTAGAAAATGTGTTGCCATTGAGATACAGCGATAACACCAAACTTATAGGCTAAAATGATGGAATTTATTAAGATTGTGGAAGGCACTGTAATTGATGCATTACAGACATGAATCTGAGAAAGACACAGTCTCTTTCATTTCCTCAGTGTGTGGAGCCCCAGATAGATGCATACGTGCAGCCAGTTATAAACTCAAATGAATTCTGGAACTCAGAAAACACCATGACAAGAGAGAAAGGGGGTTCTGGTGCCCTAAAAGCTTTCCTTCTAAGGAGAATGATGTCACCCACATTGCAGCCTCTTCCCTTCAAATTTCATTGGTCATCTATGCATACAATAGGTACCTTCCTCTTTGGATGCTTCCTTCTACCACTCCCTTTTCCTTTTTTCCTTTTTTTTTTGAGATGGAGTCTCACTCTGTCATCCAGGCTGGAGTGCAGTGGCGTGATCTTGGCTCACTGCAGTCTCCGCCTTCCAGGTTCAAGCGATTCTCCTGCCTCAGCCTCCTGAGTAGCTGGGATTACAGGCATGTGCCACCACGCCCAGCTAATTTTTGTATTTTTAGTAGAGACGGGGTTTTACTCTGTTGGCCAGGCTGGTCTCGAACTCCTGACCTCAGGTGATCTGCCCACTTCAGCCTCGCAAAGTGCTGGGATTACAAGTGTGAGCCACCCGGCCCGGCCTTCTTCTACCACTCTCTGCAGCAAATAGAAGTCTGAGGAAATGCAGACCGTGATGTGGGTGCAGGCTTAAACTGTGAATAGGGCAAGTTAGTTGGCACCGAGGAGGGAAGTGACCCAGGCACAGTGACCCATGAATGACAATGCAGGGAGGCAGGCAGGACTATGACAAGGCTGACTGGAGGGGATGGAACAGTGGGGCGATGATTATGAAGGGTGTGAAATAAATCTGTGATGGACAACAGCAGCAAGTTCCTTAGAGGCCTTTAACAAAGGGAGTAAGAAATTATTAATGACAGGTGAAAAAATGAATATACCAAAGATTCGCTACAGCCCTGTCTTCAGGGTTTATGTTTTTGTTTAGAAAAGCATCATTCTTAACTCTAGTCGATACAGTTATGGTGAGATTTGGTTATATTTTTAATTTGTGATGACCAGATGTGATTTGTGCACGAGAAAGGTATTTCCCACACAAATACATGACAGGAGGTACATTCTTTCCCTACTGCTGCTGTAACAAAGAACCACAAACTTAGTGGCTTAAAAGAACACAAATGTATTTTCTTACAGTTTTGTAGATCGGAAGTTTAACACAGATTTCACTCAGCTGGGATCAAAGACGCATTCCCTTCTGGAGACTCTCGGGGAGAATCCTTTTTCTTGACTTCCAACTTCAAGGGGCTGCCCACTTTCCTTGGCTTTCAGCCCCTTCATCCACCTTCAAAGCCAGGCTAAGTCCTTCTGCTGTCATCTCTCTGGTTCTTTCCTCATAGTCACATCTTTTGATATCTGGATTCTGCCCGTCTTTTGGATGATGCCATTCTCTTCCAAAACTGTGTCCCTAGGCTGTGTGTGTTTCAGCTAGGGAGTTAGGAGTAAGGAGGCAGTGATAATGATGACAAGGCAGAGTTGGCAGACATGTGGTCAGGAGTCAGAAGCGCAGGCAGGTGGGAGCAGTTCAAAAAGGAAAGGCACCAAGAGGATGCAGCACCAAGAAGGATGTCCTGATGAGTCTGAACTTTTAGTTAGTAAAAAATGTGCTTTTCAAATAAATGAAGTTTAAATGCTTCTAGACATAAATACGTGATTTTTATTATTCAGAGAAAATAATTCATGATACAAAGAGTAAACAAGCTGAACAGATATTTACTAACCTAGGCATTGCTGGTACATTAGCATTGCAAAGATTTTTTTAGAAAAATCTGGATTCTGTTTGACTTACAGAAATTATATTTTCTATAAGTATATTTATATATATGTGTTCTTTAAGTATATTTATACTTCCCACCTCTGTATTACACTCCACATTACAACTCTGGAAGAATATAAAAATTGATCTGTATCAAATAGAAACATGACTCTGGCAGCAAAATAGCTTTCCATTAAAAAATAGAGCAAAGTGGACCAAAAGAAGAGGTAAGGAGATTTTATTACACTTATTTTTGTCCACTTCCTCAGTTTTTCCTGATTTATTTGAAAGTTCTAGTCCCATGGCACTGAATTTATATTTATGGTTAAATAAATATATGCATTAGGTTCAAGTCCATTTAGGGAAAATAATGCTAATCTTGGTTCAAATGACATTTTAAAATCTTAACATTCTGGATTGGTTTAGTAATTTAGAGTGTTGTTGTTTTCAGACTTTGCACGCAAATCTAATTGCCAATTCTTCACTTTTCTCACTTCCTATATACCATTGACGCTTCAGTGGGTGCCTTTCCTTCCAGGACAGCATTCTCATCCATTTGCTATTCTTTTTTAATTCCACTCTTGCCTTTCTGCCTTAGCCATATGTTATTCTTATACTTTCTCTATTGAATAACTCTCTTTGGCTCAATGGATATGAGAAACCAAGCAAAACTTCACCTTTGAAGTAAATTATTGGCCTAGTTTATACATTAAGTCACTCTTAAAATTCCATAACTGTTTCTTATTCAGGCACATTGGTGAAATTCTAAATGTCAACGAGCAGTGCCAAAGGCCTGTAGGTATATGCTTTTCAAAATAAAGTATCTCCATTGCCTGCAGTTTTGCATATTCTGGTAAAAGGCATTAACAGTTTCTTTGTTTCTGCCTCAATTATCAAGTGTATCATGGTCAAAAATTGCTGGACGATTACTAGGTTTTGGTTAGTAGTTAAAGAAGGTGAGTCTGCTCGGAATCACAGGAACATAGTATAGACTGTTTGAGTTGTGTGTGTTACATGCAGGGGTTAACTCATGTGCCAGTCTCTGGTGACTGGAGCACTGTGCTGAAAATTCTGGGTCTGTGATCAATTAGTAATGTCTGCATGGATGCGGAATTTGGGAGTGGAAATAGATATGCCACATATTTTCTATCTTTGCTAAATCTAGGTGAAGTCAACATAACAGCCTTTAAGAAAAAAAAAAAAGCAGCATGACTTAGTGGAAGGGAAGAATTTAGGCCCTCAAATCAGATAGCTCTGAATCCAAATTCCAACCACACCTTTATATATGACACTGGGAAAGTTAGTTAACTGTTCTGCAACTTATGAAATGTGTATAATAAAACCGGTGTTACATTGTTGTTGGAACAATTAATCAGAACTATACATGTAAAGAAGAACGTGGGCCCACATAGAGCCTTCATAAATGATCGTTTTAGTGGTTATTTCCTATTTCATCTTCCCACACTGTTCCTCACCTTTCTTCCAAGACAAAGTCTTCAGGTCATGTGGCTCTAGAGGGAGGAAGGGATATTCTAGCCTAAGCCAAGCGCAATATACTCCTTCCAAGCCACAGCTATTGATTTAGAGTGGAGCTTCTGACCCACGTCAGACCAAACCCAGGCCTTCCCTGGAGAATTTCTGAACTGAGGCTAGTGAGAGACATTTTCTCCCTGTTGGCATGTGGTCCCAGATCCACGGGTTCTCCTCCATGTGACAAGGCCTGTCAACATTGTCAAGAAGAAAGTCAGAATGCCACATCTGAAAGTCTAGTTCCAGTGACTGGAGCCACTGGAGACCTGGACTCTTTCCTCCCAAGGTCTGGGAGTTTGGTTGTCTTTTCCTCTGTTCATTAATGCACTATCCCTCACCCCCATCCCATATACCCGTTGTCGGCTGTAGATTTCTGATGGCCTTTAACTTTAAACGAGATCCAGACTCAAAATACTTCTGACTAATATAGTTATTATTATGTCTGTTTTTTAAGAAGTTTGATTTCTGTAGATTTATCACCTAATTACTGTATTGCTCCTCTCTTGACATTTTTCCTGTCTTCCTGGTACAAGGAAGCCTCAAAACCCCAAGTGGTTTTCAAAAGCTTTTCTTATAAACATGTCATATTAAGTAACTGAGCTATAAATATTTACTGATGATTACATATTGGGAAGATTTATTGCTTGGAGTGGCCTAAGTAGATAAAAATTTATTTCTTAAAATAGGCATGATTGAGTGGTCTCTTAGAAAAATTTTGTACCATAGAGTGCAAAACAAAGCCACAGTCATTATTTTAGAAACTGTTCAAGCAACTTAGCTCTCCACAAAGAAAGCTCTGCTCCACCTGACAAACTGCCCAGCATGTGCTGGTGCTGGGGGTCCCTGTGTCCCCAGGATTGCCTCAGCCAAATGCATCAGCCTGATGGAAACCAGAAGCAGAACGCACGGCACTCTCAGCCCGTGGCGTCTTATCCGCATCACCACACCCCTCCCACTCCAGTGTCTGGCCATGGCTGGTCTTCCAGAAACGTTTGATTGATCAGAACCACAAATATCAAGAGAACAGCACGTTAAACTTTAAACTAATGCATCTCTCCCCTGAATCTCACCCCAACAATTGTCTCTCCCTCACCAGTAACCTCTTCAGGTTTTTTTTCTGTCTAAGAGCACTTTCCTTCCTATACTCAAAAATGCTGTTCTCAGCTCTCTTAAGAAGCAGCTTCACTTCGCCTTGCTTTTCATTCTGAGATTTTTTGATAATCTGGGTAGAAAAATCAGATCCACTGTTTTCAGTTTATTACTCATAAAAAAATGACCCTTGCCCTTGAGAAATTACCTATATTATTTTAGAAATCCACACAGGTGAAATAGTTGGAAAAAATCATCAATTCACAGTCTTGTAATTAGGAAAACTGAAAAGGAGGCAGCCACCTAAGAGTCCTTTTTCTTGTCTGTTTTCCTCATTGCGGTGCCAAACAGTTGCTTATTAATTTGCACTGTAACGAAATGCCTACTTGATCCTGACAGCCTTTTACACCAATTCAGCTTCTCCTTGATTTTTAGTCATTTCACCTTGGTTGGTTATTATTATTTATAATCAATAAAAGAATAATTTTATTCTTTATAAAGTCTTCATGAACCAAATTTGAATTGTGTTTTTATAATTATCTCTATGCCCCCAGAGGTACATTAAATACTTAGTTGATATTTGATAACTGAATAGGGAATTACAGGGAAACTAATGTCTTTCAGAATCTGTTAGTCTAATGGAAACAGTGGGCAAACTCAGTTATTTTATAATTTCCCAAAGAACACACAAATTAATTTAATAAGCTTTCACTTTAAAGCTGAACTAGAGTGCATTACTCAGTGTGACTGAAATTTTTGTGCCTCCCAAAACACACAGAGAAATAGAACGTATGGTATGAGCACCGTAGACAGACAGAATATTCTGGTCAGTAGTGTGATCTGGTTCATACAAAATTTCGGAATTTCGTGACCTATAAGAGTCTGTAGTGTGAGTGTTTCATTTTACAGATGAGGAAACTGAAGCACAAGGGGAAATGACCTCCTGCAATCACACATTTAACCAGTAGAGAGCTGTGGATCCTCAAACCCCACATCACCACCTTGTCAAACAACTAGGACGAAATACAGTAAACCGAGCATGAAACGTTTTGCAGTTTATCTTCTTGATGCTACAGCGCTATGCCATGGTGCTAAAACACAGTAGAGGCAGAGTACGGCTTCGAATTCCATCACTCTTAATTATCATGGGCCTCAGGCACACCGTCCAGCCTCCCTGAGCCTCAGTGTTCACATCTGTGGAATGAGTGTGACGGCTACCTCCCACAGTGGATTTCAGTGTCCAGTGAAACCATGTATGTGAAAATATTTTGTAAATTGTAAAGCTTCGTGGAAATGTGAGGTTTCATTATTGTTTTTGTTGGAATCTTCAATTGCCCCAAGGCCTAAGAACATCAGTTACATGGAGTTTCTGGTAGCATTACGCAAATGTCAGTTGAGGGCCAGGTATGGTGGCTCACAACTGTAGTTCCAGCTACTGGGGAGGCTGAGGCCAGAGGATTGCTTGAGCCCAGGAGTTCAAGGTTACAGTGAGCTATGATTGCACCACTGCCCTCTAGCATGGGCAGCCGAGCTAAAAAAAAAAAAAGAAAAAAAAAAGAAAAGAAAATGCCAGTTGAGGAAATGCAGGATACACCTGATTTTACTCTATACTTAATAATGAGATTCTAAAATACTGTAAAAGTAAAGGGTGCTTTTAGAGTAAGCTTTCAAAAGATGTGTGTGTGTGTGTGTGTGTGTGTGTGTGTGTGTGTGTGTGTGTGTTTTAAGGCTTTTCATCCAGAGCAATAAAGAAAAACATTGGAAAGTCTTCTGATTCATTTCTTAGCCAGGTGTCAAGTTTTTTATTATTTCCTCTGAGATGAGCTCTATTAACTAACTTTTATTTCTCCATCAAAAACTAAATTATGTTCTCTTTATTCTCCTCCTGCTCAGATTTGGCAGCTCTGCATGACTGTCAGTCACAGTGGTTGGGAATGTTGCTCCCCTCCCTCAGCACAGGAAACGGTGAATAGACGTATTATTGCTGCTTGCAAAGCACTAGATGAGGCACTCGGGAATGTGGCTGCCATGGGAAAATTTAAATGGTCGCAATAACAATAACAATAACAAGGCGGCCTGCCTGTCTTTCTTCTTGTGTTCTGGGGCAGAAAGGGAGCTACCACCAGCTACTCAACTCAGTGGCTACACAAAATGCAAATTTCCCTGGCTTTAAAAGTGGAGATTGTCCAACATCTAAAGATAATTGTCTAAATAAAAGAAAGAGTAAGAATTTTGGGGTGAAGCAGTGCCTTTTCCAACGCTAAGTTTCAATTGCAAATTTTCACTGAGTTAATCCTGCAGCAAAAGGGGAGTAATTTATCATTCAAATCATTGAAACCCAGAGATAATCACCGAACTTTATTTTAGCCAATGGTTTCATGCTTCTTATCAGGAGCAAGTGTTTTCTACAAAGGGTAACAATTAGTTGATTTGAATGTTACCTTTTTTTTTGTGCATTAAAATGCCCTTGATTTCGAATAACATGACAAAAAGGAGGAAAGAAAGCAAAAGGCAAACAATATTATTGATAAAGCCAGGTTTGAATGTCCATATCACAACATGTGCTCATAAAGTTAGAAGTATTTAAGTGCATGTTTAGGTGGTTTGGTTATAGAAATAAAAAAGACATGAGCTGTAAACAGTGAAAAGGCATTTTAGAACTTAGGAAAAGAGATTATATATGCAAAGTATGTACTGTGGGTATTCATGGTGTTGGACTCAATTTCAGTTGCCCGGCTTCTACGCAGACGCCCTCCTCCTTTTAATCTAGTGATATTGTCCAACTCCCTGGTCACCCTTCTCTTCATACCTTACTAAGACATCTCTGGTAGTAACTAACTCCATTGACCTCCCTACTGTCCCCAGTTCTCTGGGTACCATACTCCTGATTTCTTCATACTCCACTGGCCGCTTCTTTCCTATCTTCTCTGATAGCTTCTCCTCCCTTGCCCAACCACTAAATGCTGAATGCCCCAAGACACTGGGTCCCAAGACCCCCCTCTTCATTATGTATGAGGTCATCTCCTCCAATCCCATGTGCTAGTAATACCCAAATCTAATCTCTGGCCCTGGCCTCTCCCCAAAATATTCAACTCAAGTCCTAAATACCTCTGTGTGGACATCTTGGAGACATTGCAGGTTTAACCTGGCCAAAATAAAAGTTGGTTCTCTATCATGTACCTGTTCCTCCCCTAGTTTTCCCATTTCTGTAGATAACACCAACATCTAACATCCAGACAAAAAAAATCTAAGGCATATTCTTGACATTTTGTTACTTTCACCCTCCGCTTTCAGTCTATCCTTAAGAAACCTATCTCCCAAACAGATCCCAATCTATAATCCTTTCCGTTTCCATTATCAACACTCCAGTCCTAATCACTGTTTGCTCTTGCCCTCACCTGTTGTAAGAGCCTCCCAGTTTTGTCTCCCTCCTCCTATTCTTGTCTGCCCTCAGTCACTTCTTCACACAGCAATGATCTTTTAAATGATCTTTTAAAATAATAATAATATTGTATCACGTTTTCCTCCCCATTTGTAATACCCCTATGACCTCCTATCTCATTTGCAATGAAATCCAGACCCTGCCTGGTTTACAAAGACCCTGCCTGGTTTACGAAGCCCCTGCATCATCTGGGCCCTGTCTAGTTCTCTAATACCATTTTGCATCGCTCTTCCCTTTTTACACCCCAGCCAAACTCTGGTTTACTTTTTATTTTTGTAACACACCAAGCGTGCTCCTACCATAGAAGCTTTGCGTGTGCTGTTTCTGGGCTGGATGCTCTTAACCCTAATATGTGCATGGCTGGATTCTTCTTAACATTCATGTCTCAGCCTCATTCTCTCCTCATAGACGTCTCCCTGACACCCAGCCTATTAGGTTGATGCAAAAGTAATCGCGGGTTTGCCATTACTTTTGCACCAGCCTAATAAAACAGTGACTCTCATGTTACTATGCCTGAATTCTCTGTGATGTGTTTGTTGTGCTATTCGACATTTTCTTAGGTATCTATTAATTTTTCCTTTTTAGTCTGTGTGCGCGTGCTCATGCATAATCAGATTGTCAGCTTCTGAGAGCGGGGGTCTTGCAGTAACCGCAGTGCTTGAAACAGTGCACGCAGTAGATGCTCAAAAACATTTTGAACAAATGAATAAACCAATTTAAGCAGCAGGAAAATCTGTTAAATGGGAAGTAAGTGGCATTTTCTCTTTTATTTCATGGTGTGGTCTTGGCTGATTTAGCCAGATTTCTAAGGACTAACCGAGAAAACAAAACTGAAACACATCATTTGGCCGATTCGTTTCAGTGAAACACCCCTTTTTTCTGAATCTGCAATCAAGCCCGCCATAAAGAAGAGACATGATGGCACCGTAAATCTGATAAATTTCTGATGAGATACATGGCGGTTTAATGCAACTTGGTGACGTGACCCTTATGCTCTTACCACTGCTGGGTCCTCATTCATGCGATGAGACTGTAGCCCGAACTCTAGGTAGGTTCTGACAAAGATGGAAAACTTGGAATACTAAGAACTGCTCCAGTGATACTCCAGTTCTTTCCCATTCTTTCCTCCTTTTTACTGATGGCAAGGTGAAATGGGAAGTACAGCAGGACAAGGAGTGTGATCCGTGCTCAGAGTAGCTGTTTTACGGGTTCTCGCCTGGCTGGAACTCCTATCTGCATGGGATTATCTGACTCTCAACTAAGATACACTTTCCCTAAGGCAATTTCGGAGGCCAAGCCCAAAATTGACACATTTAGAAATTCAGGAGCAAAGAACTTTCTATTTGTTTGTCAATGAAGCACTATTTATGGCATTTTAATCACATGGCACTCTTAAGACTGTAATTATAGAGGTCTAAGAAGAATATAGAACATTTCTTCTGACTTATCCTTTTGAGATTTAGAATTGAAAATAGTTTGATCTCTTTTTTCAGCCCCCTCAGAGATAAGTTACATGACCTTTAGCCAGTTCTCCATTCTTCCTTTCTCATTTCACAATTGCAAATGCTACTGGGTAGTTTTCCTCTGTTTTGAGCCCCGCCCTTCCTGTTGCTAAGCAGATGAACTGAATTACATAAATTGTCAATTTTTTAGCTGTGACAATGAAAAAGACAGGACAACAGTAGCCAGAAATGAGGACAGCTGCTTCTAGCACTTGGGATTTAGGATTAGATGATGAAGAGAGAATCAAAAGGGAATAGGTGAAATTAGCATAAGTAAAAAGTTAGACAGTTCTGTTACTTCAGTACAAACTCTGTTAACATTTGGGTATATTTCCTTCAGAGATTTGTACTCATTATATTAGAGTGGAGTTATTTGGGTTTTTGTTTTTCCTTTATGCCTACTTATAATTTACATGCTCTTATCCTTTGTTTTATAATATTTACAAGTTGCAGTTATTATTTTAATATTTCAGGTTAAGCTGGCTTTTAAATATGGAGGGAGTTGTAAGTTTGTGTGTTTTAAAGGGGCATATTTGCATTTCTGACCCACAAAGAAAGACCAACATCACTTGTGACAATTAATTTTCACTCATCTGAATTTTGCAATTTTTTTTTAAACCAAAACAGGTTTAAAAATGGCAGGTATCCACTAAACATCTGGCTCTTATCACATCACCTGTAGCTTCCCATGGAAATTTTCTGTGAAGCAAACACTGGCTAGTATTACAGAGATTTCCTTTTCAAGTCCTCATGTTTAACTAACTCCGCTTACCTGTGTGGCTTTAATAAGCGTAATGCCAACTCCAGCTCCCCAGAGTGAGGTAAACAGTATGTATGGGCATAATTAGCAAATCATTTGGTTGTAAGATGTTGTATGATCCACACATTAGGTTTTCTTTAATGAGGCATTCCTCCCCAGACACATTAGTGGTTTCCCAACATGCTCCTTTGCAAATAGCTATAGAAATAGCAAATAATGAACTGAAAAACGTGTGCTGCAAGTGGGACACCAGAGGGCGCTAGAGTAACGTTATAATGTGCCTCTGCTTTTGTCTTAGCTTTGCTATTAAAAGACTAAATAAAGCTTTTAAAATAATACACTACCTTGTCTTGAAGACATTTATTTGAAGTTATACGGTGCAGCTTTATGATTTGAGTCAAACCTGTATTATTATTTATCATTCCAGTCAGCATCTTCTCAAATGCAGGTCTTTTATTCCCATGCTGAATTTTAGAAAAGAAATTCTAATAATAGTCTCCTCTTAGACTTTTTTTTTAAAAGAAAACACATTATTATTCTTCCAAGATTGTGACTTTGTCCTCTCCCGAGAGACAGTCACGTGTGTTAAAACATTTAGTAGTTCTAGTCTGCTAGACAATGGAGGAAATGAATTATTTCTAAACTTAATTTTAGAGCCACAGAATTTGGGCATTTGATCAGTATTTGTCTACTGCTGAATTTAAAATTAAACTTGTGAATGTATCAGGATAAAGTGGCAGTGCTGAAAAAATTAGAGTGAAGTGCTGAAAAAAAGAAAGTGTGTGTTTTATTATTAATAAATTGGCATTTATTATTAATTAATAAATAATAAATAATTAATTAACAAATTGGCATTTATTAATAATAAGCAACCATTTTAGTGTAGCTAGAAGGTTTATTTTCTAGTGTTAAGCTATCTTAAAAGTCAGAAGTATTTTTGTTCAACATAATTTATTGGAAAGTGTGTATAGAACGCCTAATATGTATGTGCCTGAAATTGCTCTTAGTAACCAAAGATTCACATGCTGGGTGTGGTGGTCATGCCTGTAATCCCAGCACTTCAGAGGGTAAGAGGGTTCCTTGAGGCCAGGAATTCAAGAGCAGCCTAAGCACCATAGCAGGACCCTGTCTCCACAAAAATCTTAAAAGCAGCCAGGTTTGGTGGTATGTGCCTGTAGTCCTAGCTACTTGGGAGGTTAAGGCAGAAGGATTGCCTGAGTTCATGTGTTCAAGACTATCGTGAGCAATGATTTGTGCCCCTAGGCTCCAGCCTGGGTGACAAAGCAAGACCCTGTCTCAAAACAAAAAATCGTACCCCCAAACCACAAAAAATTTCACATGACAACTTATGTAATCTGAGATATGAATCACACATACCAAACACGCAATTTTGCAAATGTGTATCAGATAAAATACTGTGTGCTTAAAGGATGGGGATGCTACGTGACTGAAGGGTTAGGGGAGACTGCGGAATGGAAGGAACTAGTTGAGCTTGAAGGATGGGGTAGGATCTAGTTCTGCAGAAAACAAATTATCGCAGAATAACCATGGCCGGAAAGGGAGAGACGACCAAATGCATGTGCAGCATTATAGCAAGCGTCTGCTCTTCATCTTTCCCCAGGGAGGCCCCATCTCGCGTTGGAAAGGTCATTGTTTTTATGTTACTTCTTTGTCTTTAATGTTGTGGTTTGTATTGGTTTGGGTTTTCCTGTTGTTTTCTTTGGGTTCTTTTACCAGAAAACAAAAACAAAAACAGCCTTTCAGAGGGCAAATCATTCCCCATCCCTGATATGACCGGTGTGTTTTCCAGCCTTTCCCAGCTCTGGTCCAGCCAGATGACAGTGCTGCTGTAGTGTCCAGCACTGTAGCTGGGCGGCCTCAGGGAGAGCAAGGGTTCAAGTCCTCAGCCTTTCCCCAGCGCTGCATCCAGGTGGATGCCACAGATCTTTCGATGCTGTGCCCTGTACACTGGGTAAGTGGCTATTTCCCTCTAGGGACTGAGGTTCTCAAGGTAGAATCATGGCCTGATTCCACTTTGTAGTCCTAATGCTTAAGGCATATTAGAAAGTCAGTAAATATTTCTTTTTTTAATATAATTATCTATTTATTAGTCTAAGATCAGTGTAAATGTAATATAGAAAATTATAAAATACATATAAGAAAAATAATTTTTGAAAAACACTGTAATCCTACAACAGTTTATTGGTATTACCTTAGTGCCTATCCTTCCAAACACTTTCTGTCCATCTCTATATATAATCTGTTTTGCTATGTGTCTACCTATCTAGGTATTTTTAAACTGAGATTAGACTATACACACTGTTTTATAGACAGTGTTTTATCATTTAATAATCTCCACATTTCCATGTTAGTAAGTATTGATCTGACATGATTATTCCTATCAACAAACTTGCTGTGTAAAAATCCCCTTGGGGAATGCTTGCTAAAATGCAGATTCCTGGAGCCCAGCCTAGATCTGCAGGTTCAGAATCTCCAGGGTTATGGCTCTGGAATGTATATTTTCACAAGCATCTGAATGCTCATATTCCAGTCACTGATCTACACCGTCATTTTAGGGAACCAGAATAGATTTCCACTGTCTAGACAGATACATTGCATTTAACCAATCCCTCCAGTCTTTTCATTATCATGAGGCAGGTCATAAAGATCGTTAAGTGATGAGCATCGTAAGTTAAGATGATGGACATGCTAAGTCTTTATAAATGTCAACACAGATTTATTTAGGGTTAATATAGGAAGTTAAAAATCTATGCCCAGTCTTGACAGATGGGGCTTTTTGGTTTTAAGGTGGTTATCCCAAAACCACAAAGAAAAATCATAAAATGAACAGAACTGCAGGGGTGTGTCTTTCTTCCTTCCCTCCTTCCCTCCTCCCTTTCTTTTTTTTTTTTCTTGATTTTGGTTGTGGGCCATGAGAACATAAATCTAGGTGTGAGTAGCCAGATGACTCAGGTCCCCAGATTTGGTGCTCCCTCCTCTGTTTATATGGACACAGTGACTAGTTTTGCTTCTGAATCCTTTTGCTGACAGATTCTTTCTTAATACTGCTGATTTAGTTATAATGTGAAACAACCCTGCCCAGCCCACGTTATTTCATCTCAATACGCATTAGCATGACTGCTACAATTCTTAAGTTCTGGACTGCCTCGGGGAAAAAGTCTGCCCATAATTGTTTCATATCTATTTTTTTCCTTTCAATTACATTTTGTAGCTCCCCCAATTTCATGATGTAATGTTAGTGGAATTAAACTTGATCAGCCTAAAATTAAGTAATTAATTACATGAAGCTTCAATAATAGTTACAAATTGCTCCCTACCTATCTGGGTGACACCCAGTGGCAGTGAATTTCACAGTGCTATGAGGGACAGATGGCGAAGCTCCATTTGGCCTGTCATTTAAAGTATTTAGGTAATTAGGTTAAAAAATGTTTTCAAAGATCTCAGATGGGCCACATTTGTCCAACAGGCTATATATGAATGCCTGGACACCACTTAAGGCATATTATTACTGGATTCTGTTTGGACACAATAGATAGTGTTTAAACATCCATTTATTTCTATCTGTTGAGATCTTGCTTAGTAAGTGCCAGGTACTGTGCTAGGCACCAGAGAATCTGTGGTGAATAAGAGAGACATAGTCCCTGACTTCATGGAATTTACAGTCTAAGGGATCAAAGACAAAAAAAAAAACAGACAGTTCCTGTAAGTACAGTAAGAGAATACATAGGAAAAGCAATTACCCAGGCTCATAGTGCTAGGAAAGGCTTCTCCGTGAGTGATGTCCAAAAAGAAACCTAAAGGACAAATAGAAACAGGCCAAGAGAGGGCAGAAGATGTCTAGGGCAAAAGGAACAGCATCTAGGAAAGTCCACGAGCCACCACCATGCCACATTCAAGGTACTGTAAGAAGTCGGCTGAGACTCAGCATGGAGCTGGCCCAGAACTGAAGCTGGGTGGGCATGCCAGGCCGGGATACCAGGTTCTTGGAAGCCCTGGCAAGGAGTTTGGACTTTATTATAAGGACAAAGTGGCGCCACTGAAAGTTTTTTAAGGAGAAGAGTGTTATATTTCTGTTTTTAAAAGATCACTTTTGTCAGAGTAGGAGGAATGGGCTGGAAAGTGGCAAGAGGAGAGGAAAGGAGATCAGACGGACTGTCCTGCAGTAATCCAGCTGAGAGATGCTGCTGACCCATTAGAGAAAGGATTCCTTAATTTTTTTACATTCATCAGGTATAACTATTTAGCTTATTATATTACACAGCTCATAACATTGCACTCGGCTCATACTATCTCTGCCGGAAGCCAGGCGCTTTTCTATGCAGTCTCTGTGTTTTTGGAGCTTACATTTGAGTGAAGAGAGATAGAAAGTAAACACATTTTTTTAAATTAATACAATAGCATTTTTCACAATAGCCGACAGGTGGAAACAACGCAAATGTCCATAACGAGGTAAACAAAATGTGGTATACATACAATAGAATGGAACAGTATTCAGCCTTAAAAGGAAGGAAGTTCCAGCACATGCTACAGCATGGATGAACCCTGAGGACGTGATGGTGATGGTGTTTACACGACATGAATGTACTTAATGCCACCGAATAGTACTTTTAATAATGATTAAAATGGTAAATTTTATGTTATCTTTCTTCTCCCACAATTTAAAAAATGTCCTCCTTCCCCACAGCCAAACATTCTGTGAAGCTGTGGGGCAATGAAATGCAGAAAGAGCAGTCCCAAACTATGTTTCAGGTAGATTTTTTTTTTCACTAGGAAAAAAAATTAACATGGGTTGTGGTAATTTATAAGAAGAAATAAACCAGAGGATGCAGTGGAGAGCAATTTGGAGGGGCAGGTGTGGGCTGGGCACTTTCTTTAGGTGGAATGGTAAGAGAGGCCCTCTCTGTAACAGTGGCATTTAAGCTGAAACCTGAAAGAAAAGCAGCAATGCACAGATCTGGTAAAGGAATATTTTGGGCAGAGAGAACAGCAGGAACCCAGGCCCTAAGGTTGTGATGAGTTTGGCAGAGAAAAGGGCTAAAGGGTAGTGAATAAGAAGCTAATGGTAGGAAATGAAGTGAGAGAATAAGGTGGGAAAGAGGTTCTAAAGGCCTAATAGGTCACAGAAAGCAGGTGGGTTTTGTTCTCATTGCAGTGGGAGGCACTGGAAGTTTTTAAGTGTATCAGTGATAAGGTCAGATGTTTTTAAACCAAAAGATGACCCTGCTGGGAGGCAATAGGCGGAGGTGGAGGTGGGAGGCCTTGGAGGCTGTCAGAGTGAGAGATGAAGGGGAGATACAGAAAAGAGAAGGCATTTAAGAGCTACTTAGAGGGTAGATCCCGCAGGACTCAGTGTTGATTGACTGTTGAAAGTAAAATACATGATTCCCCTGTGTCTAGCCTGGGCTTCTGGATGAACACCGGTGCCACCCTAGTGGTCTCGTTGGTAGACTCCTGTGATCACACTGTTGAGGCCTGGTTCAGTTTCTTATGAGAAAAGCAGTGTTTGGAAGGAACTGTGTAGTAACAGGTTAGAGCATTGGACTAATCTAGGTCAGAAGCCTGGGTTTGAGTGAGCACCACTTCCTAACTTCGGAAAAGATATTTCATCTCTTTTATTTTCTAGTCTCTGAAGTGAGGCTAATAATATGAACTCTGGGTGTAATGGGATCCCTAAAAATGATTGATGCCCTTTCCCCCGTGAGCCCCCCTCACCAGCTTCACCAGAGGAGAACCATGAGCTCAAAAGCAAGCAATACAAAATCTTGCCTGAAGGATCAGTCAGGCAGATCTCTGAAGACACCCTGATGCATGCACTTGCCTAAAGAAGCTGAAAAAGAAAGTATTGACTTGCTGCTTGCAGCTAAGCACTAGGGAAGCTGTGCATCTAAACTGCTAGACACAATCAACCACGAACATCTAAAGCCTTCTGGCAACAACAAAAAACAGTGTTAAGTAATGGGGGAAAATAGAGATCTCATTCTCAATAATAACAAAAGCTAAACGGTATCTAGGAATAAATCTAAAGGATATTCAAGTCCTTATGGAGAAAAGCATAAAATATTACTGAAGAACATAAACTAAGATGCAAATAAAAAGAGAGATATACCACTCTTAGAAAAATTCAATAGCAAAGTCAGTTTTTACCAAATTGATTTTAAAACTCAATAAAATTCCCATCAAACTCCAAGTAGGTTTTGTGTGAGTGTGTGAGGGTGTGGAATTTTACAAGCTGATCCTAAAATTCATATGGAAAGCAGCAAAAAGAAATACCTAAAACGTGTGTGAAGACCTGTCTGGAGAAGCTTACTCTATATCAAAACATATTTTAAAGCCATAATAATTTAGTCAGAGTAGTGTTGGAACAGAGGTAGAAACGTAGACCAAACAAAATAGAAAGCACAGAATGTATTCATGCATATACAGAAACCTGACATATGGTACTTGATACTGACATTGCAGGTCAAGTAGGGGAAATGATTGATAATCAGTAATGGTACTGGGATATTTGTTTTTCTGTATGAAAAAATACGTATGTGTGTGTATGTGTATTTTTTAACCTCATACCACCTACAAAAATACATTCCATATGGCTTAAAAAACTAAATGGTGTTGATTAAAAAAAAACCAAACTCTGTAAAATATTTAAAGAGGTTTATTCTGAGCTAATATGAGTGACCATGGCCCAGGGATCAGATTCAGGAGGTCCTGAGAAAGTGAGCCCGAAGTGGTCAGGTTAGTTTGGTTTTATACATTTTAGGGAAACTGAAGTTACAGGCAAAGACATAAATCAATACATGTAAAGTATATGTTGGTTCGGCCCAGAAAGTTGGGGTGGGTACAGGTCACAGGTGAATTCAAAGATTTTCTGATTGGCTATTGGTTGAAAATGTTAAGGGCTGAGGTAAAGGCATAAAGTCTGTAGAAAGAAATGCTGGAATTAAGGGGTTGTGGAAGCCAGGGTTCTTGCTGTGTAGATGAAGCCTCCAGGTAGCAGGCTTCAGGGAGAATAGATGGTAAATGTCTTTTTTTCAGACTTTAACAGGTGTCAGATTCTTGGTTAATCTCTCCTAGATCCATGAAAGGCATAGCTACATTAATGGAAATTCTCTACAGATGCAAAATTTCCCCAAAAAGGATGGCTTTGCAGGATCATTTTAAATTATAGCAAAGGCATAGGTTTTGTGGTAAAATATTTTTATTTCCTTGAGGGTCTGCTATCTGTCATGCGATGCTATACATCGCATGTATAGCGTCAGGTTGGAATTTGGTGTCTTATTGCCAAAGAGTCTATTTTGTCAGTCTTATGATCTCTATTTTAATGTTAGTGCTGGTCATTTGTGCCTAAACTCCAAAGGAAGGAGGGTATAAGAAGGCATGTCCCGGCCCCCTTCCCATCAGGGCTAGGAATTCAGTTGTTTAGGTTTCTCTTGCCCCAGGGGGGTCTGTTAAGTCAGGGGGCTTTGGATTTTATTTTTGGTTTACAGTGGAAACAACAAAAGCATAAGAAAAATATCTTCAAAATCTCATGGGAGGATTTATGAGGATACAGAAAGCACAATCACAATTGACAAGTCTGACTACATAAAATTAAGAGTGTCTGTTCAAAATGAAAAGTTAAGCAGCATAATGGGAGAAGATATTTGCATTGTGTGTAATTGATAAAGAATTAGGATCCAGAATATATTTTAAAACCATAAATCAATAAGATATAGAAACAGCCTAATACAAAATTAGGCAAAGAAAATGAGTGTAAAATACACAGGAAAAAATGTCATTGGGTATGAAAAGATGCATAGCCTCCTCAGGTATAAAGATGTAAGGTGTAGACCTTACAGATACTTGTGCAATTTTGCAAAAACTCTGTGACGTTAGTAGGAGGTCCAAGACTCATGATATTTAGGAGTTCACAGGGTAACAGTGTGATTTGGGGCTAGATGCCAAGTCAGTGCCTAATTATTTCAACTTTGCCAAAGCTTAGAAGGTCAATAATCAGAATAATAATGAAATTCAAGTCTCAAGCCAAATCATACAGGGTTTTCAAGAAAGCAGAATTTAGATGAAGACTTGGTGAGATGGGGACAGGGCGCAAGGCTATAGGCACGAACAACCCAGGAGCATCACAGTTGGTAGACAGGAAGAGTCACAGGAAGCTGAGTTGTGGGCTGAAATCCATGCCATGTCAATCCTAATGTCTGTTAGTATTGGGCAAGTGAAGGCTAGAGCCCAAGGTGAGCTGCGTCCCGTGGGGAAGGCAGTGACTCTAAAACGATTTGGTACAAACCTCTGGACAGCTGGACACCTCTATCCCTGCTGCAGACCTTTCTCAGTTCTAAAGACTCAGCAGTGTCCCTTGAGCAAGACTAACTCCTCCCAGTGGGAATTGAGGTCCTTATCCAGTTAGTGTGGGAATTTTCAGGTAACGCCATTTGCTTATTCAACACATAATGATTGAGCACCTCGCATGTACCGGACACTGTTCTAGGTGCTTGGGATACATCAATGAATAAAATAGACAAAGTTCCCTGCCTTCCTGGAGCTTACATTGTAGTGGGAAGGTGGACATTACAAATAATCAAAATAAATAAGTACATTTATTTATGCCAGGCCCCACCCCAGACTTAAAGAATTTGCATTTTTAACAAGTTCCTCTACTGATTTTTATGTACATAAAAGTTTGAGAAGCACCATGAGTGTAGGAATGATTGGCTTTCTACCAAATCAATGCCTAACCTGTTCTTAGGTGGTGGTAGGAAGGGTGCTGGTAAGCAGATATTGTAGGCAACATTTACCATGTCATTCTGAATTTAGGACTACTTTCTTTCTCTAAATATGCCTATTTCTTATACTGAGCAACTAGTAGCTATAATTAAGGCAACTTTAATGGCAGCCAGTGGTTTCGTACACAACTTACTATTTTGGAGTAATTTATTTTAGTTCTGGTATATCTAGTTATACAAAAAAATATTGAATTCTTTGCTAAATAAAGACATACTATTCATAAAGAGGTAGACAGATAGAACAGAAGGTGAGCAGTTGGAATGGCCTAAAGTCCTTTCTGACCTCCACCCTTTAGCTTCCAACATTACCACTTCCAGAACGCTGTGTTCATGCTTCTCTGCCAATATAAATCCTATCCATTCTTTGACATCCAGATCGTAGTTAGTCTTTTCCATTAATATTTTCCTGCCCATCCCAAAATGAAGTAATCATTTTTTACTTGCAACCCATAAAGCACCTACTGTTTCTGATTCATCTTAAAACTGATGCTAGCCCTTCCACACTTTGAACTGTCATTCACATCTTGTGAAGTGTCACTGAAATCTTGGTTCATTATTTATATTCTCATACTCTTATACTGTATCTTCCAGTATAGACTTTAGGTTCCTAAGGACAGGAACTATGTCTTAGTAGCTTCATGCACTTTCCTCAACACATCACCTTGTACAAAATAGTCATTTGATAAATACTTGTTGATTTTAGTGTGTGTTTGTTCTATGGGTGAACATTTTTCTTTTGAAAGGTCAAGGATCTAGCCTGTAAATTGTAAAATATGGGACTGACATCACACAGGCATTTCCATTTGCTATTGGAGCAGAGCTTTAATATTTTAAGGTTGGAGTTGAATCACATTAAGACTGGAATGACATTTCTCAGGTTGCTAAGTAGAAAGAAGACTTCAAATATATGCTAGTTTGTTCCTAGTGTGTGAGATGATAGGAGCTGAATTACAGTTTGAAAAATAAGGTAAGTGGTCTATACCATTAGAAAACAAGCAGAAAAGAAATTTAGACTTTAAAGTGAATGCCATTTATTTTTAGTAGGATGTCCCTTGTATAATGTCAGCACCAAATATTTGAAAGAAGGCTGTAACCTAAGTCTAAACAACATTGTTGCAAAAGCAGAGAAAATGTGAAAAGTATACAGAGATTTTTTTTTTCCTATACCATAGTGGAAAAGCAATTCTATACTGAAAATAACACAGTTTCAAAAGAAGTGGTACAGATCAGTACACTAAAATGTTTTAGCAGTTTATGCCTAACTATACATTTTACTCAAGAAGAGGAGACTAGCAGGTACTAAGAAATAACTGAGAGAGAAGCTAGAGTTAAGATAAAAGGTTACATTCCTTATGCATTTTCTTTTTTCTCCAAAAGATGCACATTCTTACTGTATTCTTTTTCCTCTTTCCAAATACCTCCCCTTTATATTGATGGAAGGAAAAAATGAGCTATCTTATTCTTCAGTGTATTTTTAATAGCTTAACACATAATTCTGTGCTACACTGGGCCAACTGGAATATTGCTACACACTGATCTGCCAAACTTCTCAGTAGGATGAGCTGCAGTTGTCTACAGAATTGAAATTTTGAAAGATGGAAAAAGCAAAAAACAATTCTAAACACTCAAAGCTTATTTTGGAAAACATACAAGCTCCTTCTCTTCCATGACTTTTTTAGGGTTTTCACATTAAATGTAAAGTTTCATAATCTAAAAATGTATCGCCTGCACATCTAACCCAGAGTAGACAGCCACTAGTGTTTTTAAGAACTTGAATTGTAGGAGGCAAGCACCCACACTCAGATTTTCAGAAATCTGGTTGCCTCTCCTTCCCAAATTCAGGCATATCACAAGATAGAGAATAGACTTGGGGAAAATAATGGCAAGTGTCCAAAAAGCATCCTGCCACACCCAAACCAATCTTTGTGGTCATACATTTCCTCCTCGGGATGAATTTGTTCTTCCTTTCATTTCTCTATTAGGTTCTTCAAACTGTAGTTATATTTACTGCCATATAAATACCGGGCAAGCGGTGAAAAAGATGACTCTTGGTACCTTTTGTGAGAGCTGTTTACTGTGAACTTCACATGAGTAGAAAGGTAATGACCATATTAAAGATGGTTTAATATGGTGAGCATAAACCCTTATCTATGTAAACCAAATTTTAAAAAACTCTTAAGTTACTGAGTATTTCACTTAGGCAGCATGACCTGTCTTTGAACTATCAAATTCATGCCTTACATATTATTTGATGGAGTTTTGCAAAAACTGAACTGAATTTAGGGAATATTGTCATGAAACCACAAGATATTTAAGTCACTTGTGATATGACAGAAGGTTTTTTAAAAAAATTAACCTACAGAGGTTCCACAGTCTGCTTAGAAGAGACAGCAGACTTATTAAAAGAAGGAAGTATGAACTTAGAATACTTTTAGGGTTAATTTCTTTCTGTTTTAAATTATTTTTAATACTAATATTTTCATTGTACTCCCATCCCCTTGGAATTTAAAGAATCAAACAATCTTACTTTCTTAACAATGTGGGCTGATGCTAACCCACTTTGTTAGCTGATGCTAACCGGGCACTTTGAGTCGCAGACATTTGAGTGAAAGAACATCTTTCCTCTAAACATACATAAGGTAGTAAAATAGGATGAATAAAATAAGACTAGGAGACATCATTAGAAAGACCAAACAGCAAGAAGAAGTTTCTCTTCACTACCGTTGTTAAATGTAGGAGCCAAAGAAGGGAATTTTATTTCAATCAGCTGACATATGTTTTTGGTTTAGGCTCTGGCATTATTACAAGCCAGCTCACTTTAATGTCTTCATTCAGTAAACTGAGTACGTTTTAGGCCGAGCACTATGCTGTCCCACAGTAGACAAGATAGGCACAGTTCCCACCCTCAGGCAGCTTACAGTTCAGTGGAATGTTCTTTTGAATACCCTCTAGTTCAGAGAGGACAGTACCCCAATGCCCAGTGAGTCTACATAGTATTTTACTTTTTAAGATGCTTTTTTGTTTGTTTGTTTTTGAGACAGGGTCTCACTCCCATCGCCCAGGCTGGAGTACAGTGGCACGATCACGGTCACTACAGCCTCAACTTCCAGGAGTCAAGTGATCCTCCCACCTCAGCCTCCCAAGTAGCTGGGACCACAGGCACATCACCACACCCAGCTAATCTTTTTGTACTTTTTGTAGAAACGGGTGTCTTCCCTTGTTACCCAGGCTGGTTTCGAACTCCTGAGCTCCGGTGATCCACCCACCTCAGCCTCCCAAAGTGCCAGAATTACAGGCATGAGCCACCGTGCCTGACCTTTTTTGGGTTTTAAAAAATCATTTCCATGAAAAATCTCTCCTGAATTCCATGCTAACATTGCCTTTAAGTTTCCCCTAATTTATTTGCTGCTCCTTCTCTTTCCTTTTGTTTTTTTTTTATTGTTTATTTATTTATTTTTTTTTGAGACGGAGTCTTGCTCTGTTGCCCAGGCTGGAGTGCAATAGTGTGGTCTCTGCTCACTGCAACCTCCGCTTTGGGTTCAAGTGATTCTCCTGCCTTAGCCTCCCAAATAGCTTGGATTACAGGTACCCACCACTACCCCCAGCTAATTTTTGTATTTTTAGTAGAGACAAGGTTTCACCATATTGGCCAGGATGGTCTCGAACTCCTGACCTCAAGTGATCCGCCGGCCTCGGCTTCCCAAAGTGCTGGGGCTACGGGCATGAACCACCATGCCTGGCCTCCTTTTAATTTAAATGTTGCTGTTTACTGGGTTTACCCTCACTTCGTTTCCTATACTAAATGCCCTGTTTTGGGGCAGTCCTATTTTATTTGTTTTCAGCTATCATCTATATACCATACGCTGATGATTCCTGCATAATCTCCAGTGCTCTTTCTCTCCTGAACTCCAAACTCTAAGTAGTTCCTGAATATTTCCACATCCCGCCTCTCAGGCATCTCCAAGTCAACATAGTTTAAACTGAACTCATCTGTATTTTCCAAACTTTTTCCTCCTCCTGTCTGACTTAGTAACATCATTCATCTCTCAAGCCAGAAATCCCAGAAATCCTGGGGTCATCTTTGACCTCTTCCATTCTCATAGCATGACTTCTCCCCCAAGGACCCCCCAGGCCTGTCGTTTAGTTTTGTATCCTGATTATAAAGTCTCTCTCTCTCTGTCTCTCTCTTTTTTTTTTTTTTTTTTTTTTTTTTTTTGAGACGGAGTCTCGCTCTGTCGCCCAGGCTGGAGTGCAGTGGCGCGATCTCGGCTCGCTGCAAGCTCCGCCTCCCGGGTTCATGCCATTCTCCTGCCTCAGCCTCTTTTTTTTTTTTTTTTTTAATCTGTTTAGTTCTCTACATCTATATTGTCCTTGTCCCTATCTCAGGTCATCCTAAACTATACATTGCCTTGTAACTGGTCTCCTTGCGTCCCGCCTCTCTCTAATGCCTCCCTGCTGTGATGGAAGAACGCAGGTATGGAATGGAGAAGGCCTGAAGTAGAGGCTTGCAACAGCATTGTTTTAAGAATGCAATATGTAGCACAAAGCCTAACCCGTAAGTAGTTTCTCTGACTGCTACCACTTATTTACCCATGTTTCTATTAAAATTATCTTTCTAAAATAGTGATAATGATTTCATTCTCTTTTCGTAAATTCCCCAATACCATTTGTTTTATACACTTAATACATATAGCATGTCTGTGCACATACATTTGCTTCTTTTTACTAAAAAACAGGATTATGTAAAATATAATATTTTATAAACTATTTTTCATTTAAAAGGTATTTGTTGAGCCCCTACTTAGAGCTGGGATCCCTGAGAAATCTAAGTAGCCACTGCTGTCTGCCCTGCCTCACACCTGCCTTGGATAATCTTTGCTATCAGTCTGTGAATGCTGCTCTTTCATGTCTCGAGCACACCAAAGAACATCTCCATGTTTCTGCCTCACTTTTCCTGACACCTCACAAGCTCATTTTGCTCAAACACAGTCACATCCCAGAAGCAACTCCCAACCAGTGGAGATGGGAGCTGGAATATGAAGTGGGTAAATGGAACGTCCCAGCCCCCAATCCTGCATTAGGACAGTTTGCAGGCTTGTTTACACAGTTCCTCATGAGGACCGCAGCAGGAGTGAGCTCCAGCACCCACAGACTAAACTGCACAGTCATCTTTTATTGATTCTTCCCCTATCCCTGTCTCATCCCTACTCCCTCAATCCCATATCTTTGGATCACCTCCCAAATAAACCACCTGCACCCAAGTTCTTCTAAAGCCCTGCTTCAGAAGACCCCAAACTGGGACATCATCAAATAGTTAAGGGCATAACTATTTTAAGTTGTGATGAGTGAGAAAAGCTGTAAGTACGAGATACTATGAGAGAATGTCATCAGGCAAAGGTTTTGGAAAAGAAGACCTAACAGATGACTGTGGGTTGGTCAAGAGAAAGGGGAAGGGAGTCCGTGAACATCTTAAGATATCCATAAATATGAATCTATATCTTTAGTAATTCAATCAGTGAAGAATCTCTTACTTGCATTCCTTTGATCATTATTAAGGCTGAACATTTTTCGTATGTTTACAGGTTGTTATTAATTCATCTCTTGAATGACGGTAAATTACTTGTTCATGACCTTAGCTTATTTTTCTGTTGGTGTTTATTAATTTTATTAATTAAATCTCTATGTATTGAGATTTATTAATTAAATTTATTAATTAAATCTCTATGTATTGAGCATCTACAATTTTCCAGAACAATACTAGCAGCTATGTTGTTGGCCTTTATAATTTAAGAATATGAACCTGCTATACATCATATATGTTGCGAATATGTTTCTTATTTTGTTGTTTGTCTTTTAACATTGTTGATGGTGCTTTTTATTGTCAGACTTTTTTTTATGTACATGGTCAAATCTACCAATCCTTTTCTTTATGGTTCCTGTCTTCATAGCCATACTTTGAAAATCTTTCTCTACCCCCAAAATGGACTTTTCTTATGAACTTGGGATTTTAGCTTTATCTATTCTGAATTCTTAGTAATATCTGTTTCTGCACTTTCTATTCTATTAACCTTTCTGATTATTTATGTTGCCATATTGTCTTAATTATTATGCTATTAAAACATATTTTCATGCCTAGGAGTGTAAGTCACTGTTATTTTATAAATATGTATATGTGTGTATGTATATATTTTACATATATGTGTAGTTGTAACTTTGATGTTTGATATAATTATAAACTTACAGACAACTTGCAAGAATGTTACAAGGAACTTCCCTATACCCTTTTCCCATATTCACCAATTATTTACCTTTTACCCTGTTGCTTTATCATTCATGCTGTCTCTTTCTCATCCTCCTTCCCTTTCTGTTTCTCTGTCTGCACACAGACATATGCATGCTCACACACAGTCTCCACACTTTTTTTTTTTTTTTAGCTATTTGAGTCAGTTGAAGATACAGCTGCAGTGCAGATGCTCTAAATATTAGTACTTCAATGTGCATTTCGTAAGGTCGAGGATATTCTGTTTCTGCAACACATTTTCCAAATTCGAAAAAAGTTTAGAAAATTTAACATCTGATCACAGTCCATATTCAAAATTGTGTCAATTGCCCCAGTAATGTCCTGTATAGGTATTTATACCACCACCACATTCTTTTCAATCCCCCAAGTCCAGGATCCAATCCAAGATCACACATTTCATTTAGTCGTGTTGTCTCATTAGACTCGTTTATTATGGAACAGGAGGTCCTCATTATCTGTCTTTCTTGACCTTGGCATTTTGAAAGAGTACAGGCCAGTTATAGAATGTTCCTCGTTTTGGGTTTGTCTGATGTTTTCTTGTGATTAAATTCAACTTTGGCATTTTGGCAGGAATATCATAATAACGATGTTGTGTCCTTATTAGATCATATCAAACAGAATGTTGGTTTGTGCCAGTGCTGGTGATGTTAACTTTGATACCTTGATTAGATTAATGCCATGTAGATGTCTCTAATTGTTTTAGAATTATTTTGTCAAGCTCCCAGAAAAATCCTATTGGAATTTTTATTGGCAATCCACCTGATTTATATATTAACTTGGAAAGAATAGATGTTTTCTCTATTTTTAAAGTCTGCTTTTCTGTCTCTCAGCAACATCTTTTAATATTTTTTCTTTTTATAGGTTCCACAGATTTCTTGTTCTATGTCAGGTTTTTAATATTTCTCATTTTTGTTATAGTTGAAACAGAATTTCTTTTTTCTTTTTCTTTTTCTTTTTTTTTTGCTGCTAGTTAGGAGAGCAGTTGATCTTTATTTGTATACCCACCTTATCTGTCTTTGTTAGGTTTTATAGGTTTTTATGATTCTCTTATATTTTCTAGGTAAATAATCTTATTATCTACAAACAATAATGTGTGTCCCCTGCGTTTGAATTCTATTTACACTGAATTTACTAATATTTTATTTAGGATTTCTGCATCTGTGCTTCTAAGTAATATCAGACTATAGGTTTATGCTTTGATTGTTTTTAGCACTGTGTTCTTCTGCTTTTTGTACAAGGATATGTGAATTTTAGTAAGTGAGTTGGGAATTTTTCCATCTTTTTCTATCCTTCAAAATAACTTGAGTAATATAGAAGTATTTGTTTCTTAACATTGCTTATAAAATAATTTGGCAGTAGTGGCTTTGAGGAAATTGTGTTATATTTTTTAATCATTGATACAATTTTGTTCATAATTATTTGTATATTGGGACATCAAAAAATTTTTTTAGTTATTTGGTAATAGCTTTCTATAAGATTATTCTTAAAAATTTTTCAAATTTGCTAACATAGAATATATATATATATATATATATATATATATATATATCGTTTTTCATTTACATCTATGGTTACATTTCCTTTTTTATTCCCAAAGTAGTGTATTTGTACTTTCTCTCAGGTTTAATCTTTACCTTTGGCAGAAGTTTTAATCTTTACTTTTTTTTTTTTTAAGACGGAGTCTGCTCTGTCTCCCAGGCTGGAGTGCAGTGGCACAATCTTGGCTCACTGCAACCTCTCCCTCCTGGGTTCAAGCAATTCTCCTACATGAGCCTCCTGAGTAGGTGGGACTACAGGCATGTGCCACCATGCCCAGCTAATTTTTTTGTGTTTTTTTGGTAGAGACAGGGTTTTGCCATGTTGGTCAGGCTAGTCTCAAACTCCTGACCTCAAATGATCTGCCCGCCTCAGCCTCCCAAAGTGCTGGGTTACAGGCATGAGCCCCCACGCTCGGCCAAGAGCCCCCATGCTCTTTTATTGTTATTTTAAAGCTCCAATTCTTAAGATTCATCGGTTCTATAGTTTTTAAATTTACCAATTTCTGGTTTTATACTTCTTTTAAATAGTTTCTTCCCCATTTTCTTTGGATTTATGTTATTTCTGTGTCACCTTAAATCATATATTTAATTCTCTTATTTCGATTTGTTCCCATTTAATAACAGAAATCTTAGTTTCAAAATTTTGCATTGTGTCCCATAGAATCACAAAGGTTTAGGGACTGGAGGGAATTGTCAAAACCATATAATGCAAACTTCTTGTTTTCCACATTCAAAACACAAACAGGTTAAAAGGCTTGTTTCACAGCTAACTAGTTGTGGAACCAAAGTAAAGACCAGACAATTTTCCTGACCCTCCTTTTTCACTACACCACTCCTGCTGGCTTCTTAACCAAAAAAGACACAAGAATGAAGTAAAAGGAGACCATTTCTAGTGGGAATGCCGTTATAGTCTGGGAAACTCCTGTAATGGCTTGGACATAAAGTAACCAGCTAAGTGCTTTTAGAGCAGATTATTATTTTTTTGTCTTTCTTTAGAACAGAGGTTACTTTGTGTTGACACAAGGTGAATAAATAAGCCTTCTATTGATTCAGGTAGGGTTCAGGGCACCTGTCTTAAAGGGGCAGCACCTTACTTCAGCTGCCCAGCTCTAAGCCAGAGTTCCCGAGAGAAGACCTCATTTTTCCCACTCATGATTCCAGTGAGAACCACGCTGCCCCAACCCACATGCCATTGTTCCATCATGACCTGATTGCATTTTCACCCCAGAGCCACTTAGGAGAAGGATTGCCACCTCCTTGAATTAGAGTTCTTGGAGCAGGGCCAATAAGCTTAGCAGTGGGAGCAGGGAGAGAAGAATAAATGGAGTGAGCATAGCCCAGCCTGCCTGCAAGAGTGTGTCCTGCGTTTCTTGTTTCTTGCCCTGGCTTGAATTAGTGAAAAGGTGAACTGCGTGGGCAGCGAACAAAGGAGTAATGTAGACATGGATTCAAAAATGAAGTTTTTCTTCCTTTTTACTTACTAAGGGTTGTGATGGTTAAATAAAAAGTTTAACACCATATATTGGTGATCTGCTAAATAATGAAGGTATGAAAAGATGGATGTGAGTGTATACACATGTGCATACTAATGTACGCATACATGCACGCACACAGGCACACGTAGACACACGGTGGAAGTGCCTGAAACCCAAAAGAACCTTGTGGTGAAACATCTTTCTGTACAATGAGGAATGTTTTATAATGGGAGTAATTTTACCCCTTTTTTAAGTGTCTGTTTTGTCTGGGCTATCTACATTTTGTATAGAATAATGCTCAAGATACGTTTTTACTTCTGTTTTTATGCATTGCATGAAAATAAGTGTTTACTCTTAACACCTGGAGTTACCAGTGAAATTCCATGCAGCTCGCAAAAATTCAGAGTGAACCGATGATTATTAAGGGCCAGCTCTGTGTGAAGCCCTGTACCGAGGGACCTTCACAAGTGTTCTTTTGTTTACTCCTCCCTAACCACTTCCTGTATAGTTGATATTATCACTCTTACTTTAAAGATGAAAACAAAGAAGCTCAGAGAGGCTAAGTAACTTACCCTAGATTACACAGCTAATAAATGTCAGAATCTGGAATCAAACCCAGATCTTCTGATTTCAAGTTACATATTCTTTCCTCTGCCTGCCAGACAAAAGCAATTTAATACTAGATGGTAAATGTCTTAAGGTTTAAGATAATGCCCTGTAGGCCGAGACGGGTGGATCACAAGGTTAGGAGATCGTGACCATCCTGGTTAACATGGTGAAACCCCGTCTCTACTAAAAAATACAAAAACCTAGCCGGGCGAGGTGGCGGGCGCCTGTAGTCCCAGCTACTCGGGAGGCTGAGGCAGGAGAATGGCGTAAATCCGGGAGGCAGAGCTTTCAGTGAGCTGAGATCCGGCCACTGCACTCTAGCCTGGGCGACAGAGTGAGACTCCATCTCAAAACAAAAAAAAAAAGATAATGCCCTGTTTACTTTCATGCAGTGTGATGCCAGCAGTTTCCCAGAAGATTAAAATATGCTTTGCAGCTTATTATCTTTTATTAATTTTCATTTTTATCACAGTATTAAATAGATATTCTTCAAGAGGTCAAATAACAACACTATAAGACCTTTAAAAAGTAGCCATTCCTCAAGCCTGTAATCCCAGCACTTTGGGAGGCCGAGACGGGTGGATCACGAGGTCAGGAGATCGAGACCATCCTGGCTAACACGGTGAAACCCCGTCTCTACTAAAAAATACAAAAAACTAGCCGGGCGAGGTGGCGGGCGCCTGTAGTCCCAGCTACTCGGGAGGCTGAGGCAGGAGAATGGCGTAAACCCGGGAGGCGGAGCTTGCAGTGAGCCGAGATTGCGCCACTGCACTCCAGCCTGGGCGACAGAGCGAGACTCCGTCTCAAAAAAAAAAAAAAAAAAAAAAAAAAAAAAAAAAAAAAAAAGCCATTCCTTGACTCATAATACTTAATGAATTTTTTGTTCCAGGACTATTCTGTGTAGTTTAATTTGCTATTAGAAAGTAAAAGGATAGGGAACAAGGAATTGCTTTTACTTAACAAGTATTAAGTCCCAGGCAATTTGAGCTGCACCTTCTGCAGGATATCTTATTTAATCTTCAAAACAACTCTGAGGCATCTGACTAACCTCCTGTGGGATTCCAGCAATAGGGACTAGCTGGGAGTGTTTCTTCCTCACAGGGCTGACTCCCATGTAAAAATGCAGCTGCTTTTCAGTTCTTCCTTCATATCCTGCCATAAATTGATTTGTTACTAATTAGACAAAAATGATGCTAAAACAAATCTGCACCCAGCAATTTATCTTACAAAGTCTGGGTATTCATTTCTACTCTCTTCCTCCTGAAAACTGATGTACGTTTTATAGCTTTATTTTAATTTTCTGTAGCTCTTAAATTTTGTAGCCTTTTAGAAGCTACATAAGTTGTATATAATCTTAAGTAAATGTCCTTACTTTGGCTTCTAAAGTATTACATTTTATCCTGCCCACAGAATGGCACATAAATAACCCTTTGAACTTGACAGCAGACAGTATAGTCAGCTGCGTTTATGAAATTCAGTACAAACAATCACCTGTTGGCACAAATTATGTTCACTAATGTTTTACTTATATTCATTTCTCTATTTAAACTATTCATCAAATACATGTGATAGAAATTTCATCTCTCTTCCTTTCTATCCCCCACACATTTCTTAGTCAAGGTATTCTCTATCTGGCCAGATGGCAATATTCTCCTTTGTTCGTTTGATTATAAATTCCTAGAGCTCAGGAACTCTGCCCAGTTTTTTAATTCCCACCTCCCAACCTTGGAGTTATATTTCTGATACATGAGAGAGCCCAGTAAATGTTTGCTGTATTGAATGGAGTGGAATCGTAGCAACTGCCCAGCCTTAGTGGATGTCCTGCGTGTACTTCCATGTGGCCTGGTTGTGTGTTAGGGCAAGCACTCATAGAAGGGAAATGGGGTTCAGTGGGTTCACAGGGAAGCACAATTCGCTGTGGCACACAGTAGAGCCTTGGCTCCCACAATTCCACCTGCCTGCCTGCCCTCTTCCTCTTGCTGTAATTAAAGCCTGTCCCTTCCTCAGTCCTGCCTTTTCCCTTGGAATGGGGCTGTTGTCATTGTCCAAATCTATTTTTATCATCTAGACTGTAGAAATGTCAGTTGAATGAAATGGTACTAGAATCTTCTTCCCTTTCTTCCCCTTTTTTGTATAACTAACAAGAAGATCAGTTACTTTTTCATTATTTTGTTTTTTCACTCTCTCATTTTGAAAGATAACTAAAGCAGTTGTTGAGAGTCACATTTGAGCCATTTGTGCATCACAAAAATCACCTTCACAAGGTTAGGGTCAAGTATTCCAGCCTTATCTTTCCATATCAGCCTTTTACCTGAATATTTCAGTTGTTCCTGAACTCTTATTATTTTTCTTTCTCTAACTTCCTTTCTTCTGCTGATATCAACTAGTTAGGTATTTGTGTTTGGTTAAATGCATGAAAATATAACTCCTAAAGTCCCAGATTGTTTTTAGAGCTTGCAAGGGGTCAGAAGACACAATTCTTGTGTCCACCTTTACTCTTAGCCCTGGGTGCCTTCTGCAAGAATGCACATGCACCTGGCAAGGCATAGGCAGCCCCAGAAACTCAGGAGGATGTGGCTCCAGTTCCACAGTCTTAACAGACATCTACTGAGCACTTACTGTATGCCGGGCACTGCACATACAAAGATGAAGAAGAAATGAGGTACATCCCAGCAAGGGAGACTGATATGGAAGCAGATGATTATAAAATGGTGGCAGATAGTTGTACAGAGTGAGGTAGGAGCACGGACTCAGCTGCAGAGAGCCAAAATGGTTTCTTAATGGAGCAAGGAATTGGGACGGGATTGTGCAGTGCAGGGAGCGAGGGAAGGGAATTAAGGAGTGAGCAGAGTGCTAGCAAAGGATTCCAGGAGGAGGTGGCAACACGAACTCAGGCACAGACTGAGAAACAACTGGGGGTGGGCAGTGTTTGGGGTATTAACTGCATGCAATTGAGTTGCTGAAAAGAGATGACTGTAAAAAGGTATGCTGGCAGTCATAGAGGAAATGCTTTGTCATACCAAGGTATGGAAATAGAGCTAACCTTGCGTTTATACCTGTAGCCCATAGGGAGCCTTAGAAACAATTTAAACTGGAGCATGAACTCACCACTTGCCTTTTAGATGGAACCATTTGGTACCAAATTTAGGATATATTTGAGAGGCAGAGCACTAGAGGCCGAGAGGAAGCTGTTGCAGAATCAAGGCACAGGTTAATGGAGACCTGCATTAGGACAAGGGTGGCAGGAATAGAGGAAGTGCTGAGTTCTAGGAGGTAAAATTGGCAGCACCTGGTTAGCAGTAATTGCATATAGTGGTGATGAGAGGGGGGAATATAGAAGGATTTCCCAAGTTAGAAACTTAGGTGGTCAAGAAAATTCAGGACAGGGAGCAATTTAGAGATCATGATGATTTCAATCCTGGTCATGTTGAGGTTTGGATGATCCTGAGTATCCAGATGGAAATGTCGGGGAGTTGGATATAGAAGCGCAAATTTGAGACAGTAAAGTAGATAGGAGAATTATATATATCTGAGGAACTCGCAGCCAGTACTTGTGAATGGAGACCGAGAGGTTGATTAAATTTATCCATAGATTAACAATACCTGTTTAAAAATCCAAAGCTGCTTAGATGTATAGATGATATAGACATATATACACACACATGTGTATGTGTGTTTACGTGTGTGTATGCACTGTTCCGTCCTCCGCTAGGGATCAGTATAGTAAGTAGTTTGTGAAACATTGCATCAGAAGGGGCGTTTGCAAGGAATGTAGACAAAACAGAAACCAAAAATCACACACCTCCTCCTAAAAAAGAGTGGCTCATGCAGAAAATTACAGCTTTGGATTCATGTCAAGGAAGAGTGTTTGACAGCTACAGGATATGAAAAAAAAGATTCAAATGACTGACTTGTTTGGTCTGAGGAAAGAAAGAATGTTCGCAAGAAGTCAGCGCCCCTTGTATCTGCAGGTATCTAATGAAGCCTCTTTAATACACACCCGCCCCACTAACAGTGTTGTTAGTGTGTTTGCCCAGCTGTTTTCTTCCCCCTGGGAAGTAGGAAACTCTACAGTATATTACTTCTTTTTAGAGCTGAGCATTCACTAAAGTCTTTTTGATATTTTAAAGTAGAAGTTAAATTGTAGAGATTTTCTAATTTATTTATTTATTTTGAGACAGGGTCTCACTCTGTTGCCCAGGCTGGAGTACAGTGTCACGTTCATAGCTCATTGCAGCCTCGACCACCGGGGCTCAAGGGATCCT
Organism: Chlorocebus sabaeus; assembly: GCF_047675955.1. Lineage (NCBI taxonomy): Eukaryota > Metazoa > Chordata > Mammalia > Primates > Cercopithecidae > Chlorocebus > Chlorocebus sabaeus. Next base: position 10,822,362 of record NC_132906.1, read on the forward strand.
CCTACCTCAGCCTCCTGGGTAGCTGGAACCACAGGCACGCACTACCATGCCCAGCTGATTTTTGTTATTTGTAGAAATGGGGTCTTACCATGTTGTCAAACTACTGTACTCAAGCTATTCTATGCTCCCATCTTGGCCTTTGAAAGTGTTGGGATGACAGGCGTGAGCCACCCCTCCCAGCATATTGTAGATATTTTCTAGAGAAAAGAAGCTTCACATGTATATCTGTATAGTGTGATGTGTGTGTATGTGCGTGTATGTGTGTTACCTTCCAAATAATACATGGAACTCCCTTATTAAGTGATTTAAATAATTTAGTTATGACTCCTGTCCTGGAATGGCAGAAGCAGCATTTGTCACAGTTGGTAAATATTATATTTTTGTTTCAGTTATGATTTACATGGAGAATTCCATGCTGGTTTTTCCAAAGGTCTCAAATTTAACAGAACTTTTAAGTGTCTTGTTACCAGAAACTTCCTAGGAACTATATCTTGATTTAGAAAAGGGAATTTAGATAAACCACGGTTAAATACCTGGCCTTTCCAGTAACTACTAGGTAGAAAACAAAGGTCGAACGGAAACAAAGACATGAAAGCTTAAGCTGAGGTATTCTTTTGAGAATTTTAGAGAAATTATTGTGGAAAACGGGAAGCCACAAAAATAGTTTTATCGAATTACTAGTCAAAGCTCATCTTCGTAAAGACAAAAGTAAAACCATAAGCAATCATAGATGGAAAAAACTGACCTCTCTAATAGGATAGCGTTTCATCAAGGTGGTGTGATAGCTGATCCTTTGTGGAGAAACTTGTTCGACAGCCAGAAAAATACAGGTTTGTGTAGAACATAGTAATTACTGATTTAGTGAGAACATTGTTGACTTTTGGTTGTTTTCTGTCCACTTTGAGGACAACCTGTAGAAAAATGTAAACTATATTTTGACTTCATTTGCCCTCTTCCAACAGTTGGCATATGCCAGAAGAGTGAAAATTTATTTCTTTATTTGCCTGTATAAATTGCAATTATAGAGACAATTCATTTAGCTTATATCAGACTCCTGAGTCTCATATAAGTTATTTGAAATTAGCCCACCTTCTGTAGCATACAAAAGTGGTCGACATATGTTGGTTACATAGCATGAAGACCTATTCTATGTGCAGGGAAAGGGCGCCCACAGAGCGTGATGTGCAGGAATTTAAGGTGCATCATAAAGCTTATTCTAGTTTCTCCTCTCATGGCCTACCACAAGGCTCACATGGCCATTAGGGAAACAGTTTTGTGTTAAATTAGAATTTCCCAAAGTGTGTTCTGCAGAACATTAGGGCTAAAGAATACCAATAGTTATTATGTAGACAAAAGGGGAAAGAAAGTTCTATATTCAACTAAGTTTGGAAAATGATGGTTAAACAAAGGTAAACAGGGTTGCTGCTTTGCTGCAGCATTCAAGACGTGCTTCCTTGCATGGTCTATCTCCAAGACAGGACAGTTGTTTGCAGAATTTTATAGATGTTTCTCACCTGCGTACACCTCTGAGACTTGGATGTTCACAAATCTGCTATTTGAAGATGATGGGTTGACTGAGAGTGGTGGCTCACACCTGTAATCTCAGCACTTTGGGCGGCCGAGGCGGGCGGATCAACCGAGGCCAGGAGTTCGAGACCAGCCTGGCCAATGTGGCGAAACCCCATCTTACTAAAAATACCAAAATTAGCCAAGTGATGGTGCGCTCCTGTAATCCCAGCTACTCAGGAGGCTGAGGCAGGGGAATCGCTTGAACTCAGGAGGGAGGTTGCAGTGAGCTGAGATCATGCCACTGCACTCCATCTCAGAGGGGGGTGGGGTGGGGGGGGAATCGGTTTAAGGCACTTCAGAAGTTCTGTGAAAGCCTGACTATGTGGCCCCAGGAAGTGGGTTAAGTCAGAGGCTTCAACTAGTATGTAATTTTGGTTTCTTTGGTCTACGTAGTGTTTTTGAAAACCTAAAGCCAACATTTACAAATCAAGATATGTCAACATAAAAATCTAGGTTATAAGTTTCTCTTAAAAATTAGAGGTTGAGACAAATCGGGGCCTTGAGTCCTCCGGAGCCACCATCCCCTGGGTCTTGGGAAGCCACTGCCCATTTAGGGGAGAGATGTCCACCCCAGTTTTCAGAGTGTCTACCATCGTTTGTGTTCTTACACTGCAACATCACTCATTTATCTCACTTGGGTGGCCCCTCCCATCCCCATGATGCCATTCACATGGATGAATTCATTCCTTTGGCTGAGAACAGGCACTGAGGTTAAATCTGGGTGGCTGGCGATGGCAGGACAAAGCCTATGGTCTGGAAGCAAATATGACAAATACAGACAGTGGTTGTCTTGATTGGTGAGGTTATAAAATGTTTTCTGACTCCTTTTATTTACTTTTCTGTGCTTTCCAAATATTCTGCAACAACCATGTGTTTCTTATGTAACTAAAAGAGAGAATTTAAGAAAAACAGCTAAAAAGCTTCTGAAATATAGATTTTTTTAAAGTTGTGGTTGCTATGAAAGTATCTGCCTCCCTTTAAATCCTAACTACTAATAGCATTAATACAATGAGCAAGATAAGTATATATTTGGGTAAAACCAAAAATATATCTGCTTTAAAAGCTTTCTTAAGATCCTGTTTTTCAGCTGCTCATCATAAATTAATACTACAAATATTTAGTTTTATGAGGGTAGAAAAGTGTTGATTGGCCATCTGTGAAGTTTGGTTTTTGATATTTGGGCCTTTGCTAGCTTCTAGAATATGATATAAAATAAGTAAAATAAGATAAAAATATTTGTATGTAGAGAGTGATAAAAAATAAATAGACGGATGGGTAGATTCATCTGAGATGATAGGAGAGCCTGGGAGAATTGAAGTGGAATGTCAAGGCCCACCTTACTGTCGAAGGCAGTTCCCAGCGTTGACCACGTGTTTTTGCAGCTGGCTAGTACTCCCCAGCAAGCAAACAGGCCAGACTCTGAAATCTTGTACACTACATAGGCACATTTGTAATCCTGAATTGGAATTTAGTTCCTGGGCAGAGGTAAGAAAATGGTGACTCCTTTTTCACTCTCGAAGGTAGAAAGACATTCTGCTTTTTTGGAAGGACACCTTTTGAAATCCCTCATTTGATTTTGAAATCCCTCATTTGATTTTGTTGTTTTCCCTGCATCATAGAAAATCCCTAGAAATCAGGATGGGGACACATGAGATGCTTTGTGGATAAGGAACCAGGGGAATGGAAGGCAGAAGCAAAAGCAAGTGCCTGGAATTAGTTGGGAAACAAGGAGTAAACGGGGAAATTTATATTTTATAGACATTGGTGGGAATGGAAGAATAGGCATGGTGGGAATTATTTACCTGATGCAGCTTCTCGGCCTCTCAATGTGTTTCCTCCACTGTGTAATGGAGATAACGTTAGTACCACACTCACGAGCGTGAATGAAATACTGCGTAAGAAACGCTTAGCATAGGACCTGGCCAGAGGAAATGCACAATAATTAATTCAGATTCAGAGATAATTTTTTTTGTTATTTTTAATAATGATTTTCAGTTTTATTGAGTAGTGATAAAAGAATGCCTTACATAGCATGCCAACATAAAACAAATTGGTATTTTGAGATTTGTTTCATGGCCTAGTACATAGCCCTTTTTTTGTTGTTGTTCTAAATAAGTTTGAAAAGACAGTATTTTTGGGTGTAGTGTTCTTTGTCCGTTACATCAAGCTTTTTAATTGTGATATTTAAATCTGTATGATTACTATTTTTTTGTTTGCTTAATACCAGTTTCTGAGAAACTATTCTTACTCTTGGGTACCTGAGGTTATTAAAAACGCCAACCCCAAAACCAAGTTGGCATTTAAATGGCCATGAGTTATAATGTTTTTCCTCTGACTAAACCTGAAATTGCGCAGAATAGAGCCAGCTTGATGCAGGAGGTGACAAGGACATTTTAAATATTTTTCATTAAATGTGTGGCATCACCTCAACAATCAGTGCAGCATGAGATTCCACTCCAAAGCTACTGAAGGTATTCTTGCTGCACTTCCTTCTGGAGGCTTCAGATAGAAGAGCCTGAAGAACATTAGCAGCATCAGAAAGCGTGGGAAGAATCTCCAGGTTATTCAGTTTGTCCAGCCTTCGGTGTGTAGTAAGCCAGCACCTAAATCAACTAAGATAACCGATATTTATCCTGATCTTGAAGTTCTTGGGGCTAAACTATTTCACAGTTTTTGTTGGTAGCTTGTGAAGAAACTCTTTCTGTCAAGAAATGCTTACCCCTCCCCACCCCCAGCCTCCATTTTGGCTCTTCACTCATTTACTCTTTCCTTCTTTCTCTAATGTTTGTTGAGCACCTTCTCTAGGCAACTCACTGTAACAATGAATGTGTTACCTAGAAATGTCAAAGCAGACATTCTTTCTGACATTCTTGGAGTCTTACAGTGTATAAATTAAAACTTAAACATAATTCAGGGTGAGAAAGTCCTTGTCAGAGTGAGAAAGACTCACATAACTCTTGGGCATATGTGTATTTTCCACTCACTGTTGATGCAGGTGATAGAATCAGAAGAGTTATTTTCACTTTTATTTATTAATTTTATTAGCTGGAGCCAGGCATAGCAGCTCATGCTTGTAATTCCAGCACTTTAGGAGGCCGAAGTGGGAGGATGGCTTGAGGCCAGGAGTTCAAGACGAGCCTGGGCAACCATAGTGCCACCCCACCTCTACAAAAAAATAAAAATAAATTAGCCAGGCATGGTGGCATACACCTATGGTGCCACCTACTCAGGATGCTGAGACAGGAGGATTGCTTGAGCCCTAGAGTTCGAGGCTGCAGGGAGCCATGATCACACCACTGCACTCCAGGTTGGGTGACAGAGTGAGACCTTGTCTCAAAAAAAGAAAAAAGAAAAATTGTATTAGCTGGAATCTATTTCCAAATCTTTGGTCAAATGCACTGACAGAAGGTGTAGCATTGCCTTTTTTAAAAGTTTTATTTACATGTAATTGACATATAATAAATAACCTGCACATATTTATACAATTTGATAAGTTATTTTGTTTTTGGTTTTGGTTTTTGAGACCAAAACCAGCTCTGTCGCCCAGGCTGGAGTGAAGCGGCGTGACCTCGGCTCACTGCAACTTTCATCTCCTGGGTTCAGCTGATTCTCCTGCCTCAACCTCCCGAGTAGCTGGGATTACAGGCATGTGCCCACCACACGCAGCTCATTTTTGTATTTTTAGTAGAGACGGGTTTCACTATGTTGACCAGACTGGTCTCAAACTTCTAACCTCAAGTGATCCACCCGCCTCGGGATCCCAAAGTGCTGGAATTACAGGCGTGAGACACCACGCCCAGCCGACGTAAGTATACACCTATGAATCCATCACTACCCCTTCAACATTTCATCCAGTGTCTTGGTAATCCCCCCATCCCATCCCTCCACCACTATCGCCAGGCAACCACTGATCTGTTTTCTGTCACTAAAGATTAGCTTACATTTTTTAGAATTTCATATTGGTGGAATCATACAGTATGCAGCTTTTTGGTCTGCTTTCTTTCACTCAGCCTAATTATTTTGAGACTCACCCGTGCTGTAGCCTTCCTTTTATTGCTAAATAGTATTCTATTGTATAGATACACCAGTTTATTCATTCAATTGTTGGTGGACATTTTGTTTCCGGTATTTGGCTATTATATAAGTAAAACTGTTATGAACATAATACACTTGTCTTTGCCTTCATTTCTCTTGAGTAGGTACTAAGAGTAGAATGGATGGATTGTATGGTAGGTATATGTTTAGATTTTTCAGAACTTTTTAAACTTTTTTCTGAAATGGTTTTACCATTGCGTATGTGAATTCCAGTTGCTCCACATTTGGTTTGGTCAGTCTCCTTTAATTGTAGCCATCCTAATAGGTCGGTAGCGGTATGTCATCATGGTTTTAATTTGCATTTCTTTAATGACTAATGTTGCCAAACACATTTTCATGTACTTATTTGCCTTCTTCATTTTTATGAAGTATCTGCTCCTGTGTTTTGCCCATTTTTTAATCGCATTGTTTGTTCTTAGTTTTGAGTCTGGAGATATCCTCACATATTCTGGATGTAAGCTCTTTATCAAATAAATGCCTTGCAAATATTTTCTCCCAGTCTGTCTTATCTTTACATTCTCTTCACAGTGTCTTTCAAAAAGCAGAAGATTTTAATTTTGATAAAGTCCAGTTTATTATGCCTTCCATGGATCAGAGGTTTTCTTTTACATTTTCTTTTAGAAAATGTATAGTTTTAGAGTTTGCATTTAGGCCTGCAGTCCATCTTGAGTTAGTGTTTGCATGTGATATGAGGTATAGATCAACATTAATTTTTTTTTTTTTTTTGCATATGGATGTCCAAGTGTTCTTTCACGACTTACCAAAAAGACTATTTTTTCTCTATTTAATTGCCTTTGCACTTTTGTCAAAAACAAGTTGTCTGTTTACTTATGGATTCATTTCTGGACTCACTGTTCTAACCCACTGACCTTTTTGCCTATCCTTATGCCAGTACCACACTGTCTTTAGTGTAGCTTTATGTCAAGTCTTGAAATCAGAAGGTTTTTTGTTTTTGTTTTTGTTTTTTTAAGACGGAGTCTCCTTCTTTTGTCCAGGCTGGAGTACAATGGCGTGATCTCGGGTCACTGTAACCTCCACCTCCTGGGTTCAAGCAATGCTCCCTTCCTCAGCCTCCTGAGTATTACAGGTGCCCGCCACTACACCCGGCTAATTTTTGTATTTTTTAGTAGAAACAGGGTTTCGCCATGTTGGCCAGGCTGGTCTTGAACTCCTGACCTCAGGTCATCTGCCTGCTTTGGCCTCCTAAAGTGCTGGGATCACAGTCGTGAGCCACTGTGCCCACAGAAATCCGTAGTAGTAATTCTCCAACATTTTTCTTTTTCAGTGTAATTTTGGCTATTCTTAATCCCTTGCATTTCCATTTGAATTTTTGTATCAGTTTGTAACTTTCTACCAAAAAATTTTTTTGCTAAGATTTTGACTGGTATTACATTGAATCCACAGATCCGTTTTGTTATAGCTTAACAATACTGAGTCTTCTGACCAATGAACATAATATATCTCTCCATTTATTTAAATTTTCTGTAATTCCTTTTAGTCATATTATTTTAGTTTTCAACAGACATATCTATCACATCTTTTGTCAGATTTTTTCCTAAATATTTAATATTTTTATGACATTAAAACATTTTAATTTTGGTTTTCATTGCTAATGTAGAAACACAATTGATTTTTGGGCATTTATCTTATATCCTACAGCCTTGCTGAGCTCACTTAGTAGTTCTTGTAACTTTTTTATAGGTTCCATCAGATTTTCTACATAGATGATTATTTTATCTGCAAATACAGTTTTATATCCAATTGGATGCTCTTTGTTCTTTTTCTTGCCTGATAACACCATATAGAGCCTTCAGTACAATGTTAATAGAAGTAGTAAGAGTAGATGTCCTGCCTGCTTCCTGATGTTAAAAGGGAAGCAAGCAATTCAGTCTTTCATCAAGTATTATATCACCTGCAGGCTTTTTGTAAATGTCTTTTATTAGGTTGAGGAAGTTTCCTTGTTCTTGTTCTGTTTAGTGTCTTTAAAGAGGGAAATGGGCTAACCAGAGGTAGTTAAGACTTAAAGGGCCAAGTGCCCTGTCAAAGGTAGAATGCTTAAGGAACTAAGCCTCCAAGTAGCCAGACCTGTTGGAGTCTGAAGCAGTAACTCAAGAATGAGATAATGAATACTACCACTGATCAGTGTCAGCAGGGGTGAGGAAGAAGACACAGATCAAAAGATGTTTAAGCGGTAACAATGACACGATTTGGACAGAATAATTCCAAGGTTTCTGGCTTGGGTCACTGGGTAAATGTGGTGCCATTTCCGTAAAATAAAAATCATGGACATTCAGGAGCTGCACATTTGGAGGAACCAGTTTTATACGTGCTGAGTTTGCACCAGGAAATAGTCAGTATGCAATTAAATGTAGATATCTAGGACACTGTGGAGAAGTCGGGGGTGGAGCCTGCACTTAGACATCCTCAGCTCACAGAGGCAAGTTGAACCACAGGTGAGAATGCCGAGTGATGGTGGAGCCACTGATGCAGCAGCTCTCTCAGTTACAGTGGTCACCTGACAGCCTGGTTCTGGCAACCACATTTCTCAAGTTAAACACTGTCCTAGTAGTTGGACACACAAAAAACAAAATTTTTCAGTTCTTTTATGAATGCAAATTGTAGTTAAATCCCTTTAACAGAAGAATAAGACATAAACTAACAGTACTTCCTCTCATAGACCATGTGGGCGTGTCAGGGATAGTGTAGAGAGGGATGTTGTACCCTCTCAACAAAGAGAGCCACACAAGCCTAGAAAAAAAAATGTGCCCTTAAGCCTTACCTTAATTTGAGAAAAGGCCAGGCATTTACTGGCATTTTGCTGGGACTTGCACAGTTGAGCAAGGAAGAATGCAAGCGTAAATGAAGTTAGATTTCAAGCCAGTAAAAACTGGTTCTGAAGCGTTTTTAAAAAGTAAAGTCTGCATGACATTAAAAACGATGTTAAGAGTCCGCTTCAGCAAATCCCTGTATCACAGTTTCTGGAATAAATAAAGATGGTTTAGGAGAAGGGTTACTTACTAGAGTTAGAAAATTTTAAATGTCTTCTTACATTTTGTTAGGAATTACCAACTTGGTTTTAAAAGTTACAGCCAATTTTTTTAATGCAGACTCTTTTAAAGTCTGTATTATTATCTGGAAGACGTCTGATATATGATGGTGTTAAAATACATATTGTAACACCACTGATTGTTTTTCCTTTGGCCCTCTCAGATTGTCCCATCTTGTTTTTCCACTGTCCATACTTCTGCATGAGGTAAGGTCCTGTGTTAGGCACAGGATTGCTATATTTGTCATTCTGTGGACATTCGGTGCTAATGTCACACCTGAGTGCCTTTGCCCAGGGTCCACTCATCTGCCTTGTGAACTTACTACTTCTCATCTGAGAACCCTTTCCCATCCCCTCTCTCCATCGGGAAGAGAAGACTGAAGCACTTTTTTGTGTCACCTCTGCACAGAGCAGTCACTCTGTGTTGCAATAATTTGTGTATTGTTGTTCTGCTCCTTTTTTAGATGAAAAGATTCTGAAGAATAGAGATCTTGAACATAGCATCGTGCCAAACACATAACAGGTATTCAATAAATGGGCCTGCCAAAGAGAGGGAGGGAGGAAAATAGACTCTTTGAGGAGACCCTGAAGAATCTGAGCAGAAGGGACCTGAGACATAGGAAGACAAATGAGAAATAATAGGGTCGTGGAAGCCAAGGGAGCAGAGAATTATAACAGGGGAAGACTGGTCATTAGTGTTCATTGCTATTGAGAGCCAGTGAAATACTGAACATCCACGTTGTATTTTTAGGATCTGAGAAAAGATTTCCTCAGCTGTAATCACACCACAGGTAATACTGCAAACATCATTACCCATATTGAGCAAAGATGTGTTGGCAACAAGAGGTGGCTGGTGACCTTTTGGAGGGAGAAATCAATTGACCTGTTTGACTTGGTGATATCCATCATTCCGATATTCTATACTGTTGTTTTTTCCTAGTGGCAAACCCACTGATTAGTAGGTCATCTCAGTTGAAAACTGAATAGAGTTCAAAAATAAGAAATGTTTGCAGGATATGCAGTATAGCTGGGTCAGCTTGAGATTTGGGAATTAATTTGGTAAATCCATACAGGCCTGAAATCTTCTTGGCGGACCATTTCTATGGAGGTGACAATGAGAAAAATGGTTACAGTTGTAAAATTATGTTGTTCTCAATATAATTACAGCTATCTCACAACAAGCAAAATAATTCAGCAGTTCTATTTAAAAGCTGCCAATAGGGCTGGGCACAGTGGCTCATTCCCGTAATCTCAGCCTTTTAGGAGGCCAAGGCAGGAAGATCACTTGAGGTCAGGAGTTCAAGACCAGCCTAGGCAACCCCCATCTCTATGGAAAAAAAGCTACCAAGATCCACAAGGAAAGCATGGCTACAAAGTGAGGAAATGTCTTTCTACAGACTGTTTGAACAATCTGAGGGAAAGAAGATTAAAGTCTTATTACCAGGAAGAATAAAATTTCCATGATACTCTAACATCATTTAATATAAATTACACAACTTCTGGAAGGATAATAAAATAATTCAAAAGAGATTAATGTATTGGATTTATAAGGGTATAGAGACCTTTAAAAACATAATAGTCAACCAGGCATGGTGGCTCATACCTGTAATCCCAGAACTTTGAGAGGCCGAGGCAGGAGGATCACTTGAGCCCAGCAGTTCAAGGCCAGCCTGGGCAACATGGTGAAACTCCATCTCTACAAAAAATATAAAAAATAGCTGGGCATGGTGGTGCACACCTGTAGTCCCAGCTGCTCAGATGGCTGAGGTCGGGGGTTTGCTTGAGCCTGGGAGGTGGAGGCTGCAGTGAGCCATGATTGCTGTCACTGCACTCCAGCCTGGGTGACAGACAGAGACCCTGTCTCAAAAATAATGATGATAATGGTAATAATGGTCGTTCAAACAGAAAATGTCCATTTATGTATTTAAAATTATTTATTTATACTATAAGTTTTGAAATTCCTCTTAGCCCAAAGCCTGTATCATCATTCTTCTGACCACTTGAAAAAAAAAAATTCCACTTTGGCTGTTGCTATACGGAAGGAGAGATGGACTTAACATTGTAATCTGTAAATATTCTCATGTAGACAAACCACGCTAAATGTTCTGTGGTTGATTGTCATTCATGTGGCAGCCAATTTAACTCTTTTGAAAGAATGACTGACTTTACTTTTTCATGTTCACAGGTTTAATACTACTTTTGAATAAATAAAAATTCTTCCTTGTTTACATTGCTCTAATATTTTAACAATAGAAAAGTCAAGTTGTTCTCACTTTTCTCCATTAAAGAAGTGTGTTAAGGCCGGGCGCGGTGGCTCAAGCCTATAATCCCAGCACTTTGGGAGGCCGAGACGGGCGGATCACAAGGTCAGGAGATCGAGACCATCCTGGCTAACACGGTGAAACCCCGTCTCTACTAAAAAATACAAAAAACTAGCCGGGCGTGGTGGCGGGCGCCTGTAGTCCCAGTTACTCGGGAGGCTGAGGCAGGAGAATGGCGTAAACCCGGGAGGTGGAGCTTGCAGTGAGCTGAGATCTGGCCACTGTATTCCAACCTGGACGACAGAGCGAGACTCCGTCTCAAAAAAAAAAAAAAAAAGAAGTGTGTTAAATGAGCTAGATCCCCATCTGTTTTGATTCTTTATGAGGGGAAAATGAGTTGGGCAGGAGAGAGATGAAGTTGGACACATCAGGAACTTCTCTTGCCTCTCTTAGGTCATTTAATTTTTAGAGGTTTAGAGGACTTGATGTACCTCTGAAGTAGGGTAGAGGATTTTTTTTTTCCTAATCATAATTTAAATGTCAGGAATACATAATGCTTTTATCTAAAATGCATTTTAGTGTGAAAAGCCTCAACATGGATACTTTATTAGTAATGCAGTTACTTTCTTATATACTCTGGCAAAAATTTGAATTTTCTTGCTTTTTCTCTTTCATTCTGTGAACCTCAAAGACTTCCTGGCAACTGTTACACAGGGCAAACCTAGTTGAGTGAGCCAGATCACGCCTCAATCGCACAGTTGATGCAGTGAGAATTTGCTTAAAACCATTAATTGTTTTTAGGAAAGTAGAGAAAGACTTTTAATTCCTTTTAGATATTATACACGTTTAACAATTGTTATGGTGGTGTAGTTTAAGGCATGAACTTGAACTTTGGAGTCAGATAAAACCTGTGTTCAGATCTTCTCTCCTCTAATTCCTACATGTTTGACTCTGTGTCTCAGCATCTTCATCTATAAAACAGGGTGATTAGGAGGAATCAATGAGATAATCCACGCCAAACGCTTCGCGCAGAATCTGGCCAGTTTTAAGCATGCAGTAAATGATGGCTGTTATTGTAATGCTTTCTAGATGCATATGTACTTCTTTCTGTGTTTTCAGCTGGACTCTTAAAGACAAAGGCACACTATGCAGACATGCCCGGTGTACACTCTGTGTGATAATAACGCCTTTCCTTAGAGACTTCTGTTTCATCTAATACACGCTCTTCTTTGGCCCCGTGATACCAGTGTGATGGAGAAAGACACAGTCACCGAAGAGCTTGAGCTTCTGCTTTCCTGATTGCCGAATTTCTCCCAGTTAGCACTCAACCTTTTGTGCCCTAGGATTCTATCTTGCTTTATATTTGAAAAGTAAACACTGTTCTTGAAGTTTGGGTTGTAGGAATATATGTTTTTTCCTCCTATTATATCATTATCTCAAACTTTTAAAAATGCTTTTACTTTATATTTCCTTACTAGAAAAAAATGTATTATCATTAGGGTGAGGGAGATTCAGGCAGTCTCGTGGGCTTTTAGAAATAGTTTCATAAAAGTTACTCATTGTTTTGAAGTTCATGGTACATTTCAACTTGACTAAATTATTCTAGGTCCTGGGAGGGAAGTGGTGCAGTTGATTCTCAGAATTGGTGAAATAACTTAATAATCTAATACATAAATATGATTGCTGGATTATAATTATAGTTATAATTGCTAGATTATAATGGCAACTCTTAGTTGGGCATACTTGTAAAAAAAAAAAAAAAAAAATGCTTTTCTCTCCAGAAAATCTGTTGTGGTTTGGAGATTTGTTGCTGAAAGGGCATAAAGAGAACAAAATTTGTATTAGTGTGGAAGTATATTCTCAATTTGGTAAAAAGAACCAGCTCCTAAATATCAACAAATATTAAAACGTATTTAGCATCTAGGAAACCAAAATAAACAATGATTTCCAAAATGACCCCTAAATTCCTTATAATGTTATATATCTGTTGATTTCAGGCACTGGGAAGAGAAAAGGCAAATCTCATCTTCTCACATTGCAACCAGACGCAGCACAAAAGGGGTGTTGTATGTATGTGACAGAGAGAGATTGCTGATGGACATGGGCATAGCCCTGTGGCATGGCTGGGGAAGATGAATTATAGAGTGATGATTTCTGCACAGTCAGTTAAGGAAAAAAGTGCAGAACATTTCCACATACATAGAGCAAGAGGGAAGACAGGAAAGGACATAAAAATGCAAAATCCAGGAGAGAGATAGAGAGAGAAAGAAACTGGGTGACAGGACAAGCAGGAATCTTGAGTGAAGAAATGCTGGTTTTTCTTAGACCACCAAACCCAATGACCATTTTAGTTGAAAGCTAGGCAGAATCCACGCAAGGATAATAACATTGACTTTTTATTTGTGAGTGGAGGCCTGTCATTACTTCTATGGCTAAGGCTTGTTTTCTAGACCTCTGACTCCACTGCCAGGCAGTGGGAACTTCTGGAGAAGCTATCTGCCAGCTGGAGCACAGGATGGAAGGGGTGGGTGGCAAGCAACAGCGGGTTCCCGGCACTGCTGCCTGACACACGCCCACAACCGGTTCCTTCCTGGTCATCACCAGTCATCGCTCATCTCCCTCTTCCAGCCAACTTCCAGTTGGTGGCCAGCCAAATAAGACATTGAATAAAGAAGGGTGTTCATTCTGTGTTATGTGTATAGTTTGAAACTGAAAGGCATGAGGGAATGTAAAAATGCTTCCCCAAAACTGTTTAAAATCTGTAAGAGTTTGGGAAATGATACAACAAATTAGACTTGGAATTTACATAGGCATTTATTCTTTAATAGTGAACTGTGTTTGCTTTATGCACCCATGAAGATGAAATTTCATGCAGCAACCATTACACCACTTTTGTTACCATCCACTCTGAGTCACATCTGTTCAAATTCCCCAGTCTTCTGCAACTAATGTTTTTTTTTTTTTTTTTTTTGGATCTCTCCTCCCCTGTGCTATTAACTGTAGAAAGGAGGGGCTACTTAGTAATTCTACACCTGTTCAAGTCCACGCCTATCAACTTGTTAAGCTTCCCAAACAAGTGCAGGGTAAAGCATGAGAACATCAGAGTTTGGGGCGGTGGCAGCTGCAACGGTGGCTGTGACGGTGGCTGCCACTGGGTTTGGCTTTTTGGATTTTTGTTCAGAGTCTCTAATGTATCCCCGACAATGGCGGTTGATGACAGCAATTTATTTTCCAGACCGAAGAACAAACTAAATTCATCTCAAAATGATTATAAATCATCAAGACGGAGTAGCCTGCCACCTGAACTACTCATAGGAAATGACATTAGAGGAAGACTTCAAAGAAACTTTAAGAACTTGGATCCCATTCACCTGAGGCACCCGAAGAAGAGACCATCCATATTTCCAGGTAGGTATTGTTTACATTTATATCATCCAGTTGAAACAAAACCAAACACACAGACACACACACAGATTATATTTCCCTTGTTACAATCAGTTGTTCATTTAAAATTAACTTGGGTTACATTCGAAGACTTTAAGTAAATAAACATGTTTGAGTATAAAAGTTAGAATAATTGTTTGATCTGAAAGCACCCTATCTTCTTCGTTTTATTTTCTTTATTGATTGTAACATATTTAACGACCTGTAAATAGGCAGCTATTTTATTACTTGTTGGCATCAGCAGGAAAGTGGAACTGCTTTGCTTGCAATGCTGAAGAATTCCATTGCTGTATTTCTTTCTCTGGCATATTTTTTTTGCAATATTACTGGATTGTTGAGTGAAGTTGATGTTTGTGTGCACCAAAAATTAACACCATTAAATACTCCAATGCATGTTTCAAATTCCTGTCTTGCATCAGAGCCTAAAACCATTTGTAGTAAAAAGCTCAACTCAACGGTGTGGATGGTAAAATGTATTAGAGCACAGGAGACATGGATTTCAGTCTTGATAAAGGGACTCTGATGTCTGCCCCAGATGTTTGTGTGTGGATATTATAGATATGTAGATTGTCAGAGATACCTGTGACTGTGAACCTTAATTGAGCTATCTAAGTGATCACTGGAGAGTATGAATTATATAGCCAATTTGATTTTAATACTATCTGCTTTGGAATTTCCAGGGAAAACTGAAAGTGGCCTTTTTGTTATGGCTGATGGATAAGTGGAGCCTTCTTTATGGGGGACAGATGAGACTAAATTATTTTTTGGTTTTCTGTATTCATAGAGTTAACCCAACACTTGAGGGCTAACTTTATGAATGTAGGAAACCAAAAAATAATTTAGTTGAGTTTTACTTTATACAAATTATATGGACTACCCGAACAGCTGACTCTTTATACTGCTTCTGGAAAACGAGAAGATGAAGATGATTTAGAGATATGGACTCAAGGCCATGAGCTAAAAATTACGTTTCTTAAAGAAGCTGTTTTAATACATTTCTTCAGTTCAGTAATACTGCCCTAGTGTCACACGCTTCTGCAGAAAAGAAGCAAAACTCAGCCTGGAGTGGGCCAGAAGGTGTAAGCGTGTAAGTGTGTTAAGGGGAAGGAGAGGGGGATGGTATGAAAAGTGCTGGAAAGAGGAGCATTTGGGTGCCTGAAGTATTTCACAGAACACAGTCACTTTCTGCCTATTCACTTGGATCTCCTGAGGGTACCAAGGAGCTCAGGCCTGCTGTGTTTCCTAAAACTATGTGGTATGATGTACTTTCTGACGAGTTGGTTCACTGACCCTTCTTCCAGAACCTCCTTGCAGGACAGTTCTTCACCTTCTGCTTTTTCTTCACTTACTTTATTCTTTTTTAATTATTTCTGGATTCAGGTACGTTATAATTTATCCTGCACTTCTCTGCCACCGCGGATATAGCCCCACCCCCATGCTTCATGAAGGCTTCTTCTTTCCAAACAACTGGATCCAGGGAAATGCCTCACTCCTGCAGCCAGCATTCCTGCTTTGCCTTCTCATTCTATAAGGTCCTCTGGCCCTGGCTGGTAGCTATAGCCACAGACTTATGAGAAGGCCTCTTGGCTTGAATCTTACATAAGTTATCCTTTCTAAGATCTTGAGTTGACATAATTAATTTGACCAGGTGGAGTTGTGAAAAGAGCACTGACCTTCAGGGAGCTGAGTCCTAGTCTAGACTATGTCCTTAACTGCCTGTGTATGTTCTCCAAGCTACCTCACTGACCCCTGTGACCCTCAACTATACCACCTGTTTCTGCTCTTTCTGTGCCCAGTACTCTCGTTAGGGGCAGCAGCAGGAGAGGGGCCCTTCCTAGCCCTCTCCCAGCCTCTCCACCAGGGTCTCCAGTGGACAAGTTAGAGAGTCACCTGTCCAAACTTTGTGCAATACTTACTGGCTACTTGATTTCTAAATCCCCTGCTACCTAAACCACGATTCCACCGTCAGTCAGACAGGTTTCACTCACTGACTGATTTTTACAGTGGATGATTTAGAAACTCCCCTGGGCCATCAGTTTTCCCACAGTGCCTACGTACCACCTGAAAACAGAAATGCACACAGATTGTGATAACCATTCCCATTCTAGCTATGCAGTGGGACATAAAGAATAGGCATGTTAGATGTAGAACCCAATGGTCAGAGAAATTAAGGCACACATCAAAACTAAGACTCAGACCTTGGTCTTTTGACTCCAACACTGAAGCTGTTTCTACTCTGTTCCACTTTACTCCATTGTCAACTGTTATCATTTGTCTGATGAGATTCAAGACTTGAAGACATGTCAGTGTTCCAATCAGCTTTCATTCTGACCCTTATATACATACAGACAACTTTATCCTCTGCTTGAAGTCTTGTATTTTCAATCCTGAACCGAATTACTGATTGATTCATTGATCACTTCATTCACAGAATATTCATTTGGTTCTTACACTGTGTTAAGGATAAAACTTCAAGGATCTAACTGCACATTACCCTTTTGTTCTTTTTACCCATTGCTCCTTTAGGGCCATCTCACAGTGCAGATAGTTACCTAAAATGCAAATCCACTTGTTTCATTCTCTTGCATAAAATTCCTCAAGCTTACCACTGCCCTTAGGATGAAGTCCAAACTCTTTAATTTGAAGTACAAGAGATGCAAATTCTGGCCACTGCTTCCATCCCCAGCCTCTTTTCTAGCCCTCCTTCCCCTTGTGTTCCAACAAACTTAGCCACTTTCAGATCCCCATGGTCCTTCACATTTGCAATTCTAGGGTAAGTACTGTATACTCTACCTGAACAGTTTCACCGAACCAATTTCTACTTTGGCTTTGGGGGTCAGCTTGAGATCCCCTCTTCCAGGAAGTTTTCTTGACTCCAGTGTTTGGGTTGGGTCCTTTCTACGTCATTCTCATAACACCTGTACTTTTCCCTGTCATAGCACTTATCACACTATATTGTCATTGTCCGTTTACTTCTCGGTATCTCCCACTTGCCAGTGACCCAGGAACCATATCAGTCTTGTTAACCATTGTTTACCTATCACAATGCCAGGCGCACAGTGTGCATTCAATAAATATTTATTCAGTTGACTCAAATCACACTGAATGGAGTTAACTCTTGGTGTACCTTGTGTGCTCTGGCTTCTCCCGGACTCTGTCCATGGCATTCTCCCTCACCTCCATGGCATTCTCCCTCACCTCCCAACATACAGATGCACACTACACACACACACCCTGCATTTCTGTTAGGCCTTTTCTTCCATTCTTCCCCTAGTTAAAGGCCAAATCCTAGGCTTTCATCTTCTTCCTCTGACCTCCTTTAGTTCTCCTTGATGCCACCTCCTTGGCCTCAGGGTTGCATTGTAGTAACTTTATGTTTGTGTGGAAACTCTCTGAAAACAGAGACTATCTTGGTTACTTCCTTGTGTGGCTCATTTGTCTAGGAGGGGGGAAATTGCACAAAGTAGGTGTCCTATCAACATCTAGTGGTTAATTAACTGATTTGCTGTGAAGCCGTGTCAACTCCATGGAGCCTATCTGATTCTGGCTCCAAGAAAGAATTAGTTGATAGACAGAGGTTGCCAAAGGGAAAGGTCTTTATACTGATTTTTATAACAATCTGAACTCCTAGTGGGGGGAAAATGCAGGTATGGCTTATCTTAGTGTGTCATTCATTCATTGTTAGGATTCTACTATATGCTGGGAACGGTTCTAGGCCTTGGAAAGAGAGCAGAAAACCAGACAGTTTCTGGTTTAGGCTGATGGGAAAGAATTTTCCTAGCAGAGTACCTTGCATATTGCACGCCTCAATAAATATCTCCAGAGTAAAGGAATCAATGACCCTCATGGTCACAGCAACAAATCTCAAAAGAAGAAACCAATATATTTTTAAGTCATATTTATTTAAAAACATCAAAACTAACATTTTGTCTTCCATTAAAAAAGCCTCAACAATAGAATGTTAGTGTGTGTTATTCGGCTGAGGTTCTGTGGTCTTGGGTCTTAAGAGACCAGGCCTTAAGAGTCTGGGCCTCTGTAGGAAACAGGCAGCCTGGTCTCATGCTCCTTCTGAAAGAACTCCAGCAGCTGAGTTCACAGCAGTGGGCCTGGCTTGGTTTAAGGAAGCAAAAGAGAGAGAGAGAAGTGGTCCTGACACGCACCATGCCCACAGACACGTCAGATTAAAATGAGCGTCTCACCTTGCACCTGGAAAAAGGGGGACTCAGGCACCAGGTGTGATGGGTTGTTCATTCAGCACTCTCAAGCCAACAAGTTGGGGTGTTTAATCAGCTAGTTCTTATAATATCATACTGATTTTACAGTCATCTGTTGTGAAAAGCAAGGAACCATCTGCTTGGAGGAAACAGGCAGTTCCAGGTACTTCCTTGTTGCTTAGTCAGAGGACAAGTGTGATGAGGACTGTTCGTGGCCAAGAGGAGAAGAGGGCCCCAGCCAGGACTCACATGGCAGGAACACCAGCATGTAGGCTAATGTTGCTTCTCATTTTTAAGTCAAAATTCTATTCCAAACACAAGTTGTTTTTTTCTCAAATCCACAATCTAAAAACTTTACTTAAAATTATTTTATTTTTATAGTTAAGTGGATTTTGAGCATTTCTAAAGTTAGACTGCTGTCTTTGTTTTCTTCCTGCATGTAGGTTTTTATTGGAAACACAAGGTAGTCATAGGAACAATGGTGGCTAGATGCTTTCTGGCCTTCCTTTGGGTGAACAGACTCTGTCAAAGAGCTGTAGAGATGGGGGTCTGGTCTGGGTTCCCTCCTCAGAGCTTCCTCATCACAGGCACAGTGAAGGCACTCTGTGATTTGGCATGTCTCCTTAGGTGTTATGTTCTCTGTTAGAATTCTGTCATTCTAGACAGTGTGGCGATTCCTCAAGGATCTAGAACTAGAAATACCATTTGACCAAGCCATCCCGTTACTGAGTATATACCCAAAGGATTATAAATCATGCTGCTATAAAGACACATGCACACGTATGTTTATTGCGGCACTATTCACAATAGCAAAGACTTAGAACCAACCCAAATGTCCATCAGTGACAGATGGGATTAAGAAAACATGGCACATGTACACCATGGAATACTATGCAGCCATAAAAAAGGATGAGTTCATGTCCTTTATAGGGACATGGATGCAGCTGGAAACCATCATTCTCAGCAAACTATCACAAGGACAGAAAACCAAACACCGCATGTTCTCACTCATAGGTGGGAATTGAACAATGAAAACACTTGGACACAGGAAGGGGAACATCACACATCGGGGCCTGTCATGGGGTGGGGGGAGAGGGGAGGGATAGCATTAGGAGATACACCTAATGTAAATGACGAGTTAATGGGTGCAGCACACCAACATGGCACATGTATACATATGTGACAAACCTGTACATTGTGCACATGTACCCTAGAACTTAAAGTATAAAAAAAAAAAAAAAAAAAAAAGAATTCTATCATTCTGGAAGCCTGCAGACAGGTACGTTTGATGACATTTCAGTGGGGCCTTCAGTAGACATGCAGAACTTATGATCGGGGCATCCATAAACATGTGCTGTGAAACGAGTGCCTCCTGAGATTGTGTTCAGTGGCCTTAGGTTGCGAGTGGGCTCAGTGGTTACAGTTTGTGAGGACAGGAACCATGTTTTCCTACACTGTGGTATTACCCACAGCACTTACTACAGGGTTAGGTGCTTAATAGCTGGTGAAGTCATCAGGCAAGGTGGAAGACACGACGTGCAAGAAGTATGTCACAGCCACTCCACTGGCCACACCCCTGCCCATCTGGTCACACAGCTTCCTTAAATAACTGCTTCTCAGGCAGGCCTTGCTCAGGGCCAAAGTCAAGGGAGCCTCAGAGACAAGAGTTTGAACACTTCCTCTCATGAAAGGACTTCAGCTCAGGGATTTCACAAAGTCAGTATCTGCTTCACAATTGGTTTCAAGTTCTGATCCCCCATCTTACTAAACGTGTAATCTGGGATAAGCCACTGGCCCTCTCAGAACCTGTTTCTTCATCTGTGAAATGGGAATGCAAACACAAGTTTCACCAGCTGTCTTAAACCCAAATGAGATAATGCATAACTACAAAATGATATACAGATAAGGTTGACTGTACTATTCTTATTCCTTGGTGGCATTAAAGGTTTTGTTTTTCATAATTAGTACTTTTTCTTTGAATGTGTGGGTGGTAGATGCAATTGGAACCCTTTTGCAACTCTTCATGGTTGGAAAGTTATCTAAAGTTGCTAATCAGACCCTTTGCTAATGTAAATTCTATATAATGAGACACTGCTAAACACCCATTCATTTTAACTTTCTCATTAAAAAGGATGACATAGAAACCCTTCTTTGTAGTCAGTATAGATGTATTTTCTCAAAGTGAATCATTAAACTTAAGGATTTTGTCATGTGAGGCCTCTGAAAATTGTACAATATTAGAAACATCAATGTCTGTGTTTAATAAACTTACTGGTAGCTTTACTGTGTTGAATGTCTCTACCTAATTTTGTTTGTTTGTTTAAAATTTTGCTTTTGGAAATTTAGCCCTTCAACTTTTCTTTAACAAAATCTTGGAATGAACTTCTGATTTTTTTTTTTTAAAACTGCTTATATGTAATATTGTAAATGAGCTCACCACTTGAAAGTAATTTACTTAAATAATGAGATTTAATTTTAAAACCTTTAAATATCAACACATTTTTATTTAAAATTTGATATATATGGCCTTTCCTGTTTAAAAATACTGATGTAACAAAAGCTGAGATAGCCTGTTTACTTTTTATTTATTACAATAAATACGTAAAATTTATTTACAGTAAATACATAAAATTTACTTACAATAAATATGTAAAATTTATTTACAATAAATACGCAACATTTATTTATTCGACAAGTTTATTAATGAGGATGGAGTTTTTGTTTTTGTTTTGCTTTGTTTTCTAAAAAAGGACGAAAACACCCCCTTTCCTTAGGCGTCCCGTGTCCCGCGATTCCTCCTCCCTGGTTGCTGCGTCCTTGGCTGGCGTCAGAAAAATGGCTACAAACTTCCTAGTACATGAGAAGATCTGGTTCGGTAAGTTCAAACATGACGTTGCAGAAAGGAGATTCTACGAACAGATGAACGGGCCTGTGGCCGGTGCTTCCCGCCAGGAGAACGGCGCCAGCGTGATCCTCCTGATACTGCCAGAGCCAGAGAGAACATCCGGAAATCCCTGGCCGGAAGCTCAGGCCCTGGGGCGTCTAGCAGCCCCAGTGGAGACCACAGTGAGCTCATCATCCGGATCGCCAGTCTGGAAGTGGAGAACCAGAGAGGCCCGGCTGAACGTGCTGAAGAGCTTGCCCGGCCACCAGGCCACAGCCCCGCAGACCCAGCACGTGTCTCCCATGCGCGAAGCGGAGTCCCCGGCCAAGAAGCCAGCCACAGCAGCAGAGGTTGAAGAGGACGATGACACTGACCTGTCTGGCAGCGACAGTGAGGCAGCACAGCTGCGGAAGGAGCGGCTGCAGCAGCAGGCAGAGAAGAAGGTCAAGAAGACCGCGCTGGTGGCCAGGTCCTCCATCCTGCTGGACATCAAGCCTTGGGACGGTGAGACGGACATGGCCCACCTGGAGGCCTGTGTGCACTTCATCCAACTGGACGGGCTGGTGTGGGAGGCCTCCCAGGTGGTGCCCGTGGGCTACGGTATCTGGAAGCTGCAGATTCAGTGTGTGGTGGAGGACAAGGTGGAGGCTGACTTGCGGGAGGAGGAGATCACCAAGTTTGAAGAGCGTGTGCAGAGTGTCGACATGCAGCTGTCAACAAGATCTGAAGCCTGAGTGCATGTGTATATGCACGTGTGCGTGAGGCCCTGCCACAGTTAAACACTGAGATAGGCAAAAAAAAAAAAAAAAAAAGGGGATGAAACAAACGTAATGAGACTATTAATGGTAACCTGGTTACTTTTAAGGAAAACAAAAATGCTAACACTATATTATTTATGTGCATGATTTATTAACACGGGGAAACTGTTTTTACCTTTATGTAGGAACTGATAGTGAGCCCAGTATGAGCAGAAAATGTTAGATTTATAGCTCAACTTTAGGTTTTTTTCCGTCATGAAAAAAAATAAAACAGAGTTCTGAATTCAAGACTTGCCTTATAAGTATATTAAGAAGTGACTTGAAGAACTGTAACCTAAAAGCAGTTCCTTTTCAATTGTTGCTCTATAGTTAATGTGTAGTTACAGATTTGAGAGCTTCCACATACTTTTCTCTCACATTCCTAAATAATGCTCTAATTATATATTCATATCTGGACTATGAAAATACTTTTATATCCATATAATATTTACTCAATATACTTCAGTAATACTTTTTAAGCACTTGCAGTTGTCTGCCTAAGTAATGCTTTTAAAAAAGCGTTTGGGAGGATAATGGCCCTCCAGTTATTCAGTTACAAAAGAAATGGCCATACCCAACTTCTTTGTTTCAAATAATTTGGGGGAAAGTAGCTACCTAAAGAATCTTTGCTTCAGTATTTAATTGTTATACATCCATCTTTTTTTATAATCTGGAATAGTATGGATTTGGGAATAGAGGTTTACAAAATGGGGTGAAATGGATAGTTTTTGGTGACATGAACGTAAAAACTCTCATTACAGGATGGTCAGAGCTAGACGTAGTGGCTTACGCCTGTAATCTCAGCACTTTGGGAGGCCAAGGAGGGCGGATCACCTGAGATCAGGAGTTTGAGACCAGCCTGACCAACATGAAGAAACCCTGTCTCTACTAAAAATATAAAATTAGCGGTGCGTGGTAGCACATGCCTGTAATCCCAGCTACTCGGGAGACAGGCAGGAGAATCCATTGAACCCGGGAGGTGGAGGTTGCAGTGAGCTGAGATCACGCCATCGCACTCTAGCCTGGGCAACAAGAGCGAAACTCTGTCTCAAAAAACAAAACAAAACAAACAAAAAAAGCTGGGCATGGTGATGCAGACCTGTAATCCCAGCTACTTGAGAGGCTGAGGCAGGAGAATCGCTTGAACTGAGGAGACAGAGGTTTCAGTGAACTGAGATGGCCCCACTGTACTCCAGCTTGGGCGATAGAGCAAGACTCCATCTCAAAAAACAAAAAAAAAACCAAAAAACAAAAAAGATGGTCAGAGTATTTTTCAGTCATGATTTTAATGTTTAGAATTTCCATCCTAAGTGGTGTTAATCCTTTTGAGTTAAACAACTGATTGTCAGTGTACCCTTGAACATCCTGGGAGTTCAAAGCACATAGAAGGAGGAACAACAAAGAAAATGTGTATTTTTGTCACTAGATTAATCGGTGGTGTTCTCTCAGGTATCAAATAACTTCTCTCCCACCTTGACACTTAAGAAAGACTAAAGTCATCTTAATGAATAATTAATACTGAATAAAGTTTTAGAGTAACTGATTTTTATAAGCAAGAAAGATACCATTTCAAGAAACACTCTTTTTAGATTTTAAGTATCAAAATAGATGCTGAAGGGTAAATGAAAGGTTTACCTTAGAAAGACTACATCTATTCAACAAAAATCTAAACTATGTTATTGTATGTATATTGGGTGCAAAACACAGTGCAAGGACTCAACAATTGTTAAGACACTGATACACAGTAATCTGCTTTCCTGTCTAATTTTTTACTGGGAGAACAGAATGCTTTAATTTGGGTTTTCCTGCTTCATTGACATCAGTATTTAAGCTTTCCTGTTGCACCAGCTAATGGCAATACTGACACTACGTCATCTGGTAGAGAATCCCTAACTGGCAACAATGTGTTTTCCTACAGGAAAGTCCCAGGGGCCTTAGGTGTCCTCCACATCAGGGTTTCTTAGTTGGGGGTTTGTATGCTTTTTGTAATTTATGTCTGTTCTCCACCCTCTAAAAAACAGCTAAGTGAGAAAGGGTCATAAGTCAAATATCCATCCTCAAGTCCCAACTCAGGAACAGTTTCTGGTTTGTTGAGAGTATCTTGGAGCCCCTGCATAACGAAAGGAATATTAACTTACCAATTTAGGGCTTTTGTTTTCAAATGATTGTGCAAATCTGAATTTCTAGAGGAGATTCTCCAAAATCCACAGGCATTGGCCAAGAGATGTGATTTACCAGGTCTACACTGGGCCAGGCATCTAACTGCAGTGTGAACATTTTCCCAGGTTCCTCTGGTGTTTGTCCCATCCCCTGGTCAAGAACTACTGACTTAAAGAAAGTAGAAAAGATCTTCAAAGATCAAAGTTATTTGTAAACTATTCTAAGTTTCACGTGTAAGAAGCAAGAGGCAGCTATGTCTGGCAGGCCTCTGTTGTTGCCCCATGCAATCCAGTCCCCTTCCACGCACCCACCCAACCACTACCACCCTCAAAGCTTAGTGTTTTCTCTGGCAAAAGAGGAACCTGTCATTTGAGTTTTGTCATATGCAAAGTGCCTCTGTGTCCCCACTCATAACTGTAAAACCCAGAACTGCACAGTGCAGAGTTCCAAACACACCCATCTTATGGTGTTTGTTCTAAATCCTGCTCACACCATAGGGTAAAACATTAGGACTCGCTCTGTGCCTCTCAACCATCTTTTTTTTTTCCTTTTATTTTTAGTTGACATATAATAATTGTACATATTTTTGGGTTACAGAGTAATATTCCTATACATATATGCAATGAGTGCTCACCAAATCAGGGTAATTAGCATATCCATCATCTCAAACATTTATCATTTCTCTGTGTTGCAAACATTTAGAATTCTCTCTTCTAGCCTTTTTTTTTTTTTTTTTTTTTGAAATGGAGTTTCGTTCTTGTCGCTCAGGCTGGAGTGCAATGGTGTGATCTCGGCTCACTGCAACCTCCACCTCCCGGGTTCAAGCCATTCTCCTGCCTCTGCCTCTCAAGTAGCTGGGATTACAGGCACGTGTCACCACGCCCACGTAATTTTTGTATTTTTAGTAGAGATGGGGTTTCACCATGTTGGTCAGGCTGGTCTCGAACTCCTGACCTCAGGTGATCCACCCACCTCGGCCTTCCAAAGTGCTGTGATTACAAGCGTGAGCCACTGCACCCGGCCTTGGCTTTATGAGAATATGCAATAAATTATAGTTAACCACATTCACCCTACAGTGCTATAGAACACCGGAACTCATTTCTCCTATCTAGCTGTAATTTTGTATCTGTTAACCAACCTGTCCCCATCCTTCCCTCCCCCTTGCCCTTCCCAACCTCTAATACCCCCAATCCTACTTTCTACTTTCATTAGCTCAAATTTTTGGGGGGCTTCCACATGTAAGTGAGAACATGCTACAATGAATTTTTTTTTTTTTTTTTTTTTGAGACGGAGTCTCGCTCTGTCGCCCAGGCTGGAGTGCAGTGGCCGGATCTCAGCTCAGTGCAAGCTCCGCCTCCCGGGTTTACGGCATTCTCCTGCCTCAGCCTCCCGAGTAGCTGGGACTACAGGCGCCCGCCACCTCGCCCGGCTAGTTTTTTTTGTATTTTTTAGTAGAGACGGGGTTTCACCGTGTTAGCCAAGATGGTCTCGATCTCCTGACCTCGTGATCCACCCGTCTCGGCCTCCCAAAGTGCTGGGATTACAGGGTTGAGCCACCGCGCCCGGCCTACAATGAATTTTTTTAAATGGTAACAGTGCCTGTTAGAGGGAGCTGATTAGAATAAGTTGGATGAATAAGAAACATTTTAAGGTTTTTAAAAATAAAAGCTCTCAACAATACAAGTGATATTATAAAATATAGAAATGTTTAATGAAAAAGAGTTAATATCATCTGTGATACTGAGTGCTGCACAGAAACTTCATTACTCAGAATTAGGGTAAACTATAGCTACATATTTTCTTTTGTTACTGAAGCACATCCATATGGAACAAATAGCAATCTGGAAACTTCGCAAAAGAGATATTCTCGAAATGTGATTATTTGTAATAAGGATGCCACAGATCACTACATAATTATTTAAATAAAAGGCAAGGCAGTTTTGGAAAACTATAAACACTGCAAAGTTATGGCCTTGTATTTTTTCTTATTTTCTGCTAAATTAGAAAGAACTTTGCTGTTTCAAATATACTCAAGCTGTTCAGTTCTTCAACAAAAAGTAGGTGATTGAAAACTGTATGCTTAACTATGCTTAAGTTATTATTTATAGTAGTGATAGAAGCCATTTTATTGGCAATAAATCACTTCCTCATTTCCACACCAAGCATTCCTACATGCACAAACATAGGTGTGTGGGAGGAAGGGAAATGGGCAAGAATGATTTCCTTCAAGAGGCTACTGAGAATGAAAACTCAAAATCTGCACCCGTAGGGGTGGTGGAAGGAGAGGAAGGAAACTCGCTGCCAGAAATTTGGCTAACATGCTGAGCAGAGAGAACTTTAAAAGAAGGAGGAGGAGAGGGAGAGGGAGGAGAAGAGAGAGAGAGAGAGAAAGAGAAGGAAAGAAGGAAGGAAGGAAGGAGGGAGGAAAGGAAAGAAGGAAGGAAGGAAAGAGAAGGGAAGGGAAGGAAGGAGAAAGAGAAAGAAAAAGAAGAAAAAAGAGGAAGGAAGAATGAGGAAGAGGAGAAAGAAGGGGAAGAAGGAAGAGGAGGAGGGAGGAGGAGAAAAAAACAGCAGAAATAAAATAATGTGGTCTCTATATCCACAGACATGTCTTCCGGCAGGGAAAATGTGAAGTGGTTTTTATTTTGAAAAGTTGATTGATACACACAGGGCTAGATAACTGATAAACTGCAGATAAGAAACTGGGTTTGGTGCTTGTCTGCGGGAAATGAGGATGTTCCTTAAATGTCACCTAGATGGTTAAAAGGAAGGGAAGCATGAGTGGAGTCACTGCTGCTTTGATGAGTAAGGGTTCCTTCTTTAAAAGGTTCTTTGGGATGGGCACGGTGGCTCACGCATGTAATCCCAGCACTTTGGGAGGCCAAGGTGGGCTGATCACCTGAGGTCAGGAGTTCGAGATCAGCCTGGCAAAGATGGTGAAACCTTATCTCTACTAAAAATACAAAAATTAGCTGGGCGTGGAGGCAGGCACCTGTAATCCCAGCTACTTGAGAGGCAGAGGCAGGAGAATTGCTTGAACCCAGGAAGCGGAGGTTGCAGTGAGCCAAGACTATGCCACTGTACTCCAGCCTGGGCGACAGAGTAAGACTTCATTTCAAAGAAGAAAGAAAGAAAGAAAAGAAAGAAAGGAAGAAAGAAAGAAAAGAAAAAGAAAGAAAGAAAGAAAAAGAAAGAAAGAAAGAAAGAAAGAAAGAAAGAAAGAAAGAAAGAAAGAAAGAAAGAAAGAAAGAAAGAAAGAAAGAAAGAAAGAGAGAAAAGAAAGAATCATATAAAAGGTTCTTTGAAAGTTCCCACACATTGAAAATAATGGTGCGTTAACAGAAGATTATATGAAATGAGATAGTAAGAAGCAAAGGTTTCTGTTTCATTCTCTCCCTAAAACAACAACAAACTCTATCTCTACGCAACTCTTGCCTTTGGAGGTTTTACAGGAATGTTGGCTGGGGTAGAAGAGGAGAACGAGACAGAGAGAGAGATTGAGGCTTGTAAGAGTCTCTGGCTACTCTTTCTGTTGCACTTCTCTTTGAAAGGCCTCCCTAGGGCAGTCTGCCTCTTATTGCTCTAAAATTAAGATAGGATCTAGCTCTGTTGTAACTGGGCAGCAGAGGTAGACATTATGCCAATATATGCCATTTTGATGTTCAGACAGAAGTCCAGCATTGTGAGTTACTTTCATTATGTGTAAAAATACGGTGTGGAGAAGTAGATAAAAATTTGCTCAAAAATTCACTGCATTCTTTCAGGAGCTATAGCAGAGCAGCAATTTATGATTTTGTTTCTTTTAAATATGGAAGTTTGGGATTCACAAATGCTATAAAATAGATCAATATATAAAAGTTGTACACAAAGTGCACATTAACCAGCTGACTAGAATTTTGCCCCATTCCCGAACCAGAATGTTTATAAACCCCGAATCTCCAGTACTCTACAATTCTAATCTCAGTGTGCCACATTGCTGCATGTTACTCATTGCTGAATGGAGTGGCACATAACATCTAGTTAAATGTTGCATAATAGAACTATGGTATAGTTTAGGACTTTATATCAAAGTTATAAAATTTGAAATGCCATGAATTTCATCCCAGTGGCAACATTTCCCTAGTCAGCTTTTAAGGAATATGATTAGATGAGATGTATACTCCACTTTTAAAATATTTTAATTATCAGACAAATAGAATTACATGTTTTTTTTTTTTTTTAAGTCACATAGATTCTTCAAGCTTGGATCTTGCCAAGCCTGGACATCAATGAGCTCTTTCAGTTTGTTGTCATTGTTGTTTTAATCAATGATAGGGCATCTTGGAAAACCTATGGCATTTCCTCAAAAGTTTCCTTCTTATTTTCCCTCCTAATTATTAATCTTATATAAGATATGCCTTTGATTCTTGGGGATTTGCTATTTTTTGTTTATAGATTAAGCTTCAAAAAGTACATGGTGGTTATGCTGTTGAAGAACTTAGACAAGAGAATAACTCACTTGGCAGTGAGCACAGTGGAGAATCAAAGAATCAATGAATTGTGGATCTGAAAGAAATCACAGAGAACATCAAGTTCGGTGCACTCATGTTACAGATGAAAAACTGTAGACCTACAAAGACAATTGACATGGAGGGCCTTCTGATTCCCATAATGTTCTATAGCATCATCCTTCATGAGATCATCACAGAAACCTAGTTTAAGAACCTCTGGGTCATTTTTATATGCCTGAAAAGTGAGAAGAAAATGATACCCACACCTTCCTGTGGGTCCCAGAGGCCAACAATCCATGCATCAACTTGTGTTTATTAAATACCCACATGTCTTCTGCTGTGCACCAGATGCTGGTGGGCAGGGCTGATGTGTAAGTAGAGATTGGAAGTATTAAAAAGTACATGTCGGTCACACTTGGTGAGACACTTACTGACAGGTGAACCTAGCCTAGTGCACAGCATCAAGACCTCAACTGGTTTTATTTTGCAGTCTGTCCTTAAAAGAGAAAAAGTATTTCTTTGATGAAAATAGCCATTAAGTGAAAAAGAGGAGATTTTAGTTCAAGGTATTATAGCTTTAGCTCAAGGAAACACACAGGAAGTGTGATTCTCCTCAGAGATATGATCCAGGAGAAAACCAGGGTCCTAAACATTCCTTTTTGAAGAATATGTCTCAGGATATATTCCTTTTGAAAAGTAAGGGTCTACTCAATGGTCACCATCCTCACAGACTGAGATTTGTTACTACTCCCATTTCACAGTGAGGAAACTGAGGCATATGGAAAACAATCTGTTAAACGTTAAGAGAACCAGTTTGAAACTGGGTGAAAAATTGCAACTTCTTACCTTTAAGTTCTCCTTTAACAAATATTCTCTGAAGTTTGTTCCATTCTCATGTTAAAAAAAAAAAATTGTAACCGAAAGTAGCATTACTGCTATGTGTCTTAGTAGTTGAACAAAAAAGTGTATTATTTTTCCCACACAGATAATAACCAAATTCCTATTTAAAAATCAGTTAAGAAACCTCTAATTAAAGGGGCAGTGAATGGAAACAGTAGATTTGGCCTAAATATGCTGGTGGAGCAGTTGTGGGCCTGCATCTGTCATGAGTAAAATACTCATTTGTGGGAAGTGGGTCCCCTTTTATAGGTTGTCAGGGCTCAATTTAGTCCCAGAAAAAGATGTCACCCTATTATTTTATGTGGTCCTCAGCTTAAAAAGGTGTCTAACTGTAAGTACTACGCCTCCGAAGCGAGATGTTAGAAATAATCATTGCCTTGGAAAAAAGATTCTAGTAAAGCAAATTTTAAAAACAAATACAAAGCCCAATTTCTCATAAGCACAAGAGTTTGAATATGTAGAAGGTCATTTTGTTTTGTTTTTTGTTTGTTCTGTTGAGTAGTAGAAGGAAAAGATCATATGACTTCATATAACCCAAATGTCATCTGGGAGCACTTTGCTCTTAAAATTTGAGTAGATTGGTCAAGCTTCCATTCCATACCTGTGGATAGTCTCAGGCTCAATCCAAAGATGTTTATAACTTTTCAGGGACATGGGTCCTTGTGCTTAAGTTTCTGCTCCTGTGAATGTTTTGTTTGTTTGTTTTTCCTTTATTGGTCATTTATGATTTTTTTTTCCCTCATATTGTCTCTATTTTGTATTGTGTGTGGATTCAGAAATGAAGTTCACCTTCTTGCCTTGACTTCTGCAAATAAAAACTCAACCCAACCATAAAAGCCTCTGTATGTGTAGTGGATTCTACTGGATGTCTGGAGAGACAAAAATAATTCAAAATGTAGATATTCATTCAGCACAAACAACTGTGATTTAACAACAGAGGGCCCTATTCTTGCAAAGCCCTCTCAGCCACCCACCCCTTCAAGATTTCTTAAAGCATGTTCCACCCGTATTCCACCTCTGGCCATCAAGATGGCCCTTTTTTTCCTTCTCTTCCATCTTTCCTTTCAAATTTCCTTCTACCATAATGTCCCCAGAATTTTACTTTCTTCTTCCTCGATCATATAGAGCAGTTCTGCTCTTTCCAGCCCTACTCCCAAGCCCTTCTTCAGACCTAACATTGCACATCTGAAACCAATCAAGGTACCCATCATAAACCAAAGGACCACCTGAGACTACTCCCTTTCGGTCCATGGTTATCGTAAGGGTCCATGAGAACCTTCTGCAAATCTTGTTAAAATTTCAGATGCTGGTTTTTCAGGTTTGGGGTTGGCTGAGGAATATGTACTTTTAATAGTCATGATGTGATTCTGTTAGAGGGATTTTCAGCTTATTCTTTGAGAAACTGTAGTCTAACAAGACTCATCCTCTACAGAAGTCAGTTGGAGTCCAGACAGCATTTTTTTTCTCTTTTGCATATACTGTAAACCTTAGTCCAAACAGAGCCCTGGAAAATCTGCATGGTGATTGGAGTTAAACATCCCTCCATCATCCTGTTGCCCAGACTATCTTACTTACCAAAGACCATGCTCTTTTTTAGAAGTTCTGTCAATTAAAACTTTGGTACACTCCTTAGGAAGGGATAAGACTCATATTTCTCCGGTCTTAAGAGGATTTCTCTTGCTATGAAAATAGTTGTATTCACTTGAACAGGCACAGTGACCAGTTTAGCTAAGGCACATAGAAGATAAAACTTGTTTGGGGACAACCCAGGGAACTTAAAGGATCAGTGAGTAGAACTATCTTGTTAGCAGAGTTCCACATTATTTTATATTTTTATTACTCAATAGTTTGTGATAAGTTCGTATGTTAATTTGAGTAACAGCATTACTCAATGAGGGTAGCTTTTTTGCAACTCATTTTACAATATAGCTTTGTCCTTTCTGAAAAATAATTCAATTACAAAAAATCAGAAACTGATTGGAGGGTCATTATCAAGTGTATAAATTATCCATTGTATGAATTGATACATTTCCTTATATAAATGCATTTTAAATTATTCATTTTATAAAAATGGGATATATGCTTTTCGGGAAGATATCAACTCTTGTGTGAATAAATAAATATCTATATTATTCCTAATAAGTTTACTGTCTTTTGGCATGCATCTGTCATTTTTCTATCTTAATTATTAGCTCTTTGAATAGAAGAGCTAAGTTTTCTATTATCTTTTTCCTTTCCCTGACACGTGTATCCAGTGATTTCTGCCCACCGTGGGTGCTCAGGAAATGCTGATCCCTTCATCCCCATAACTACATTATATTCTCCTCCTCCCATTAATAGTGTGTGAATCTAGCCCATAATTTACCCACCTCGTGTGCCCTGGATTCTTCCTTCTAAAGTGGAATAAAAATAATAGCTGATCCCAGGAATGTCTGCCATCCTAAAGACTGCTGGAGTCTAGAACTGCATTCCTGAAGTAGTTCTCTCATCTGCTGGTAGATTGCCTGTAACAATCTGCTTTTTTTTTTTTTTTTTTTAAATAGTGTCTCTCTCGTGTTTAAGCTTTTTTTTGGAATCAAGCCTACATTCTTCAGCACGGCATTGAAGACTCAGCAGCCCTCCCAGTCTGGCCCCATGCACCATGGAAGGCTTTCTTTCCTGGCCCTTATCCTTCTCCACACACTACTCCAGTCCCACCACACCATGGACTGCTCTCTGACCCTGACAGCATTCCCGTGGCGTATGTTCTCACACAGCCTTCCTCATTTGCCCACCTTGCTTGTCTCTGAGCCATATTCTATTCCAAGGCTAAGCTCAAATGTCATCATATCTCTCAAACTGTCCCTCACACTCACACCCCCACATGATTTAGTTGTATTCTGCCTTTTGTTCCACAGGTCTTTGCACATCATGGTATTATGGCGTTTAAGTCTGTACATATGTATTGGTATTGCCACCCCCAACCGAGGTTCCAAGGCTTCTGAAGGTAGAAAACTATATCACATAAATGAATAATAAATGAATGAATGAATGAGTGAATGAATGAGTAATATTTAGCCTATCGGTCTGAACTGCCTGCTCTATCTTAGCCATTGGAAACATGCTCACAGCTAAATAATTTTCTAAGAAATAATAGTCTTCCTTAGTATTAATTTTTTGTTATTTTTCTCTCTTCTCTCCAAGCCCTTATCACTTGGATTCTTGCTATGTTACTTTTGCTTTAAGATATCCCTTTTGTCTTATTAACTACTTCAAGTCCTACACAGATTTATGTAAGTGAGAAGTATACCATATCCTCTGTGCATCCCCTGAGCTAAATAAAATCATTTTCCATCAAAGGCAGCATCACTGTTTTCACTTCTCTTTTCCTTACTATATTTTGGATAAAGATAATGTAGGCTTTTCATGCGCCAATCAAGTTGCATAATGTTTCTGAGTCAGTATTCTTTACCAGTTTGTCTTGCTTCTGCATATATGGTTGGCTATGATTATTTGACAGTTTCTCCTGTCTAACACAGATTTACAAAATCAAAACTTTCTAATTCTCTTCAGTTTTGCTGGTGTCATTATGTATGCCATAGTTGCAGAATTGTGTTTTGTACAACAATATAGAAGAATAAAATACAGAGGATGAAAAGAGACTCAACAAGGAGAGGTAATCTTAAACTTGTCAGAAAATAAAAGTGAATTTCCTAAAATTATTAATATGGTGACAAGTATATACAAATTTTGCATTAAATAATTGGGTATAAATTCTTAACCCTAAGAAAGCTTATTGAAACGATGTCTCTTTGATGTATGGAATGGATTGTTTACCAAATGAAGCAACATAACAGATATCTCTGGAATAACCAGCTTTACAGCTGACAGCAAACTCCTTAGGGCAAGGACTTTACATGTTTGGCACATTGTACTTATACTTACTGTACATCAGTGCTGTTTAAATATTTAATAACAGTTGCTCCCATCCCTATTCCTGGCTGGTCCAGCCTTCCTGACTTGTCATGTTCATAATCAAATATGTATTTCTACATTAATCATTTGGGGTGTGGTGCCACTTTTAATCCTAGGCGAGATGGTGCCATCTTCTGAAGGCTTGGGATGTGCTTTGAGTGACTAGAATAAAGATAATTAGCTATGAATATCAAACATTACTTTTTATTTTTCTTATTTAAAAATATATTCCTTTTTAGAGATAGATTGCTTGCAGAGTGAGCTGTATTGTTTTCTAAAGGTGAAGCAGTGACTGTTTTTGAAGATACACTAGGACCTGGGCTTCATCATCTAGGCTCTGTAACTAATGCCGTGACCTGACCTCTCTGGTCAGTTTGGTTATCTGTAAAGAAATCCTCCTGGGCTAATTGCAAATGGTTCCCAGAGTTTTAGTGTTATTACCTGTTTCCAGTTGTAATATTTGTGCTTATTTACTTAGAAGAAATAAATTAGTTTACTTTTAATTTTTACTGGGGAATGTAAAAAAAAAAAAGTGCTCCTCCTTAAATATTTAATCTCTTTTGTGATTTATTTCTTCAAGGGGAATTTGTCTAATATTCATTATATAGAAAAAGAGAGTCATGGCAACATATGGGAACTCCAAAGCACATACATATAGAATAACCTAGCTATTTAATTATGTAAATTTTAAAAGAAAAACAAAATTTAGTGATAGAAAAGAACAAAATCTCTTGAATCTGGAGAACAAGAGTGTACTAATTGTGTGAACCGTGTCCCTTGGGTTCTTTAACAGTTAAACAGGAATCTTTCTGTTTACCAGAGAACAAGAAATGAGATAAAGACATGAAGATGCATTGTGATTGTAGACACTACGATAGGGGAAAAGTTTCTTTTTTTAAATTTTTAATTGTTGTGGGTACATAGATGTATATATTTATGGGGTATACGAGATGTTTTGATATGGGCATACAATGTGTAATAATCACATCAGGGTAAACGAGGTGTCTGTCACCTCAAACATTTATTCTTTGTGTTATAAACAATCCAATTATACTCTTTTAGTTATTTTTAAACATGCAATTAAATTACCATTGACTGTAGTCACACTGTCATGCTATCAAATACTAGATATTTTCATGTAAAGAGACTGCTAACAGACTGATGCTTCCGAAGTTTTCTGCCAAGGGGAGTGCCTTCATCTTCATTCACTCACACTTTCTCTCCTGACCTCTCTTGAGACTTTTGCCACAATTTCCTTATGTCTGGCCACGTTTGGAGACACCATTTTTGCTCACGCAATACATATTTGTTGTTGTTACAGCAACACTAATCAGCCCACAGAAGGATTTAATCTGTTATTTGTTTCCATCAATAGCTTCTTCCAAACGCCCAGGTGTATCTGCCAAAAGTGAAATAGTAAAGGCCCCATGAAATGCTATACAAACCCTTTAGTTTTACTGACGTTGACTTCCTTTCTTATCGGGGAATTCCCAATCTCCAAAGTTTTGTTTATGCATGCTGCAGTTTCCAAGGGTGACTACAGTGAACTGGAAAAGTCCTTTGACCCAGGCCAACATCAAGATAATATCTGAAGCCACTTTCACTTGTATGAGGTTAAACAGTCATTCAAAGAAGTGAACCCCAGTTAGATTTTTCTGCAGGAGCACTGAATGCTCTAGTTACACTAAATCTTTGGAGTTAGGTAGCCTTCAACACCTAACAGCAACTACTGTGCTTCTCATTACAATTATTTATGCCTCTGTTACTTTGACATTTAAATTATTAGTATTATATATCAATGTGTAGATACAATAGCTCTAATACCCAGAAACATATAAGCCATGTGCACAATTTTTCTTTTTCTTTTTTTTAGAGACAGGGTCTTGCTCTGTCACCTAGGCTAGGGTACAGTGGCACAATTGTAGCTTACTGCAGCTACAAGCTCCTGGGCTCAAGTGATCCACCCACCTCAGCCTCCTGAGTAGCTGGGACTACAGCTGTGCACCACCACGCTGACTCTATTTTTATTTTTATTTTTTACTTTTATTTATTTATTTATTTATTTATTTATTTATTTATTTGTAGAGATGAGGTCTCACTATGTTGCCTGGGCTGGTCTTGACTCCTGGCTTCAGATGATCCTCCCACCTTTCCAAAAGTGCTGGAATTACAGGCATAAACC
Organism: Chlorocebus sabaeus; assembly: GCF_047675955.1. Lineage (NCBI taxonomy): Eukaryota > Metazoa > Chordata > Mammalia > Primates > Cercopithecidae > Chlorocebus > Chlorocebus sabaeus. Next base: position 10,858,358 of record NC_132906.1, read on the forward strand.
ACTATGCCCAGCCCATGGATGCTATTTTTAAGTGTGATGTTTTATTTATTTCTCTAAATATCTTTAAAAATGAATACTTCTTCAAAGGAGTCCCTGAATACTAATTTTGACCTTTCCATCGTTGACTAAGATCATCTTTCTATATCTAATCTTCATTTTTGTATTAGTAGTACTTGTAATTTATATTGTTCTGATCTTTGCTCCACATTTTTCTCTTCATGACTGTAATTTATAGAATCATGCAATAAATCATTCATTCATTCTGAAAACACTTTTTGAGTACCTATTACCTGCCAAGCGCTGGTCTAGATCTGGCTCATAAATACTGAAGTCTCCTACTACTGTTAGACAGAGCTATCTATTTTTTCCTTCAGTTCCATCAGTGTTTGCTTCATATTTTTAGGAGCTCTGTTGTTTGGTACGTATATGTTTATACTTTTTTTGAGGTGGGGGTGGATTGATCCTTTTATATTTTGGGATGTCCTTTTTGTCTCTTATAACACTTTTTGATTTAAAGTCTTTTTTATCTGGTATTAATATAGCCACCACTGCTCTCTTTTTGCAGCTATTTGCATGGAGTAGCTATTCTCATTCTTTCACATTCAACCTGTGTGTCCCTCCTAGATCTAAGATGAGTCTCAGCATATAGTTGGATTCAGTTTTTTATAAATCCATTATGCTAATCTATGTCTCTTAATTAGGAGTTTAATTTATTTAAAATCAAAGCAATCGCTGATAAAGACTTGCTATTGCCATTTTGTTATTTGTGTTTTATAAGCCTTATTAGCTATTTGTCCCTTATTTCCTTTTGCCTTTTTCTTTTGTGTTTACTTGATTTTTTTGTAGTGACATGTTTTGATTGCCTTCTCATTTTCTTATTGTATATGCTATTTTCCTAGTGGTCACCGCGGAGATTACAGTTGTTATTTCATCAAATAAGCTCTCTGTCTTTTTCTCTATCTGTTCTCCTGGAACTCTCATAATGCCTATATTAGTCCACTTGATGGTGTCCCATAAATTCCTTTGTTTCTATTTATTTTTCTTCACTCCTTTTTATTTTCTTAATCACATAATAATTTCAAATAACCTATCATCAGGTTTGCTCATTCTTCTGCATGTTCAAACCTGCTGTTGAACCCCTCTAGCAAATTTTTTCTTTTCTTTTCTTTTTTTTTTTTTTGAGATAGCGTCTTGCCCTGTCGCCCAGGCTGGAGTGCAATGGCACGGTCTTGGCTCACTGTAACCTCTGCCTCCCAGGTTCAAGTGATTCTCCTGCCTCAGCTTCCCAAGGAGCTAGGATTACTGGAATGCGCCACCATGCCCGGCTAAGTTTTTTTTTTTTTTTTTTTTTGTATCTTTAGTAGAGACAGGGTTTCACCATGTTGGCCACGCTGGTCTCGAACTCCTGACTTTGTTATCCCCCCGCCTCAGCCTCCTAAAGTGCTGAGATTATGGGTGTGAGCCACTGTACCCGGCCTCTACCAAGTTTTTCATCTCAGTTATTGTTTTTCAGCTCTACAGTTTTTGTTTTGTTCTTTTAAAAACTTTGTTGACAGTCTCATTTTGTTCATGCATCATTTTCTTGATTTTATTTAGTTGCTTGTCTGTGTTCTTCTTTAGCTCATTGAGCATATTTAAGACAGTTGATTTAAAGTTTTTGTTAAATCCAAGGCCTGTGTTTCCTTTAGAGTCAGTTTCTTGAGATTTAGTTTGTTCCTTTGAGTGGACCATGTCTGCCTCTATTTTATATGCCTTGTAACCTTTTGTTGAAAATTGGGCATTTGAAAGAACAGCCTCCTCTCCCAGTCTTTGCAGACTGGCTCTATGCAAAGGAACACCTCCAATAATCAGCCTCTCATGATATCTCAAGCTCCTTTCAGATTTTTTCTGGAAATGTCTCTTCCCAGGGCTAGCACATGTGCTTCCCCCCCGCCTCAGTTTCCCTCTATACATAGATGCTTTAAATGTCTTAATTTCTCTAAGAGTCTCACTCTGCTTCTCCTCAGGGCCTTAGATGTTATATCGTATTCCTCTGCCCATAATATTTTGCCCACAGGTGCAATCTCCTTGCAGCTCCTACCACTACTTTCAGCAGCCTTCAACTGATACTCAAGTTATGTTACTATTTCCTTCAGTGCTCCTAGTCAGGTCAAACAGAAACCAGTCCCCTGGACAGCTGCCAGACAAGCCGTAAGACTGCAAGCGAGTTCCACTCTTTTTCTTCTCCCCTGAGAGAGGAAGTGGGACTGGGTGGTATACCGTGCTATGCTGGGGAGTAAGGTGAAAAAACGTCCTGTTGTCAAAACAATGGGACTCAAAAGTTTGGTGTTTTTTTTGTTTTTTGTTTTAAATTAGGTACTCACTTGGTTGCTGCAGCTTCTTAACTGGTTTCTCAAGTTCCTACAAGGCTACGTTGGTCCCTGGGCTTCTCTTTATATAGTGTTTCTATAGGGAAATGAGGGCCTATAGCTTCTAGTCTGCCATCTTGCTCATATTTCCCTTGCTCATAAGTAACTCATAAACTAGAAATAAAGAAAGATATATAATGAGAATGACATAAACAGTTTTGTATTTAGAATAAAATAACTCTTAAGACTACATGCTCTTGTACAGAAAGAAAAATAAACTTCAGAACCAAAGAAACCATTAGAAACTCCTCATGTATTAGATTAGGCGAGAAATGGTAAAGATTTGTAAGACAGAGGTACATACTCAAGAAATACTCAGCAGGTGCAATTCAAAGATTCAATAGCCTATTGGAAGCATCGGCCAGGGATGTGAAGATGGAAGAGATATGGAATAGAGAAATAGACAAACAGGTTCCATTAACTCTGTGATTTTAGATAAGTTACTTAGCCTTTGTGAACTTCAGTTTTATCATCTATAAAATAGGATGGTTGTGAAGGTTAAAAGGATAACACATTTAAGTGCCTAGTAGATAATAGGTAACTAATAAATGCCAATTTCTTTTTTAAAAATATATCTACCTCTAACCAACGTATCTAGATTATGCAGTTTATTGGATGATCATGCTACTCACTGAAATGAAGAATAGGAAAAACACAAAACAATCTTTTAAATCTTTGGTTTTTTTTTTTTTAACTACTGTGCTTCAGTAATAATATACATTAGACAGGTTCTGTATAAGGAACTGTTTGCATTTTTGTTTCTCTCTCTCAAACCAGCTGTCCTAAGCATCTTAAAATTATTATCTGATTCCCAGAACATTCCCCTTAAATTGGGCAGGGTGCAAGGTCACTTTTAGCACACTGGTCGGCTCCAGGCTATTCAATAAATTTGGAGGAAAGTGATAAAAATAATTTCAGTCTGCTAGCTCTCGAGCCAATGTTTTGTTATCAGTTCTGAGACCTTTTAAAAATTCTGTGAGAATCTTCTCCAAATGGCTCTAATTTGACAGATTTACAGCCATGTAAATATATATGTGCATTCATGATGACAGTTTAAATGTAATATGTAGAGATTATGACAGGAAAATTGAAAAAGGAATTTCAAATAGCCCCCTTTTCCCCATTAAGGCACTGACCGTTTTATAAAATTATGCTTTGCATAGGCTAAGATTCACATTGCTATCAGTACTAGGGAATGTAAGTTTTCGTGCAACTGCTGTTTCATATGGACTATCTAACCTCACAAATCATAATGTAGTAGCTTTTAAAGAATGAAAATGAGCAATTTTAAAACCTATTCTTGTAACATTATTTTTAGAATAATCAGGATAATTTAACTCTTAATAAATAATACAACAGTTATGATCTATGTATCAAATTTTAAAAGATGGTAATTATGTATACAGGTATTCCATTCTGATAGGAGAAAAATCTATTGGCTTATAAAATGTGAAAGCTCAGAATTTGGGATAGTCGAGGCCTCCAGCTGGGGAGTGACGTGAGCAGTTAGTGCAAGTGTACCCTGGGCTCTTTCCTCTGTGTCGCACCCCACCCTCCCACACCACCAAGAAATGGAATTTTCCACAGTGGTGTATTTGATTTGTTATATGTTTTGAATTAATTTCAAGAAGAACAGAAGCTATAAAAATTTCAAGTAGCATCATCTAGTTTTTTTCTCCTCATCCTTTTGCTGTGGTACATTTCCTGAATCTTATTTCTTATCTCATGAACTAGCCAAATATGTCAGCAAAATGTCACCTCCTATAGAGAAAGTAACAAACACATATTTTTTGGTACAATAAAAATGACAAAATACGAATGGAATTCTTATTATAATTCGTTCTTACTCACATGGAGATATTTTTGTTCGGCAAAGTCCTGATAGCTAGAAGACACAGCTGTTCACTGGGTGATGCCTCAATCTATTTTAACATGTGATATTGTATTATTCAGAGATTTGACTTGAGAACAGCATAGGACTGCATTTCTAAGAGATGACACATGGACATGCACAGACACAGATAATAATTTTGCCTTGTAAATTATCATCTCATAAAAGGCCTGGCTCAGATGATAAGATTCCTCATGAAGTCCTGACGTAATTGACGTCAGCAGGTGCCATCTAGGTGATCGCTGACTTCCCAGACTCATGTGCTTCACCACCTTCCGGTGCCTTTCCCTACTCGATGCAGTCCTTCCTCCTTCCCTGTTCCACCAATGCCTTGCTTGTCCTAATTAACTCCAAGACTCTTTCCAAATATGGATTAGGTGTGATCCCTTTTGGGAAGATGCCTTGGGATCCAAGCTGAGCTGAGTCTCCTTCAAATTACTCCTTAGCATCCTCTGCCAACCTTGGTTCTAAGGTTCATTCTAACCTTAGTTCTAGTCATTTGCCTGCGTCCCTCATTAGACTGTGAGCTCCTTGAGGATAAATACCATGTAATTTGCCTTGTTATTAAGCACACCTAGAATATTGCCTGGCACCTAGGCAGGACTCAGTGAGCCTGTGTTAAATGAATACATGGACAGGTGAATGAATGATTGCATCCTGATCTGTAAATGGCATGCTGCCACGTGTATACACGAGTAACAGCTAACTCTTACCAACTTCTTTGTGCCAGGCATAGTGCTTGGCTTCTTAGTCATATTCACTCATCTAATCCTTCAAACAAACCTATGAGATAGATATCTTTATTTTCTCTGTTCTGTGGATAAGAAAATGGAGGCAAAGAAAGTTAAAATGACCAAACAGCACTATGCAGGCAAAATTCAACCTTCGATTTGTTGGGCCCTTTACAGTCAGGCTGTACTTGAAGTTATAAGTTATATGACTGCTTATTATAAAAATGTGTTGAAATCATGAAGGCTGAAGGAATAGCTACATATCTGTCTTTTGCTATACTCTTTGTGCTAGTAGAGAAAAGAAACCACATAATTCTTAATACAAGTCTGTAAATATTTTGGTTCATTTTCTTCAATTTTTTTTCACATTTAAAATATATTCTTATTTCCTGTATATGTATATATAATATTTATATTAACACTATATTATATTCATACTTGCGTTACTGCATTGTCTTCATAATCATAATAGTTAATAGTGTGATAATATTCCATGTCAGTTGATATCTGTAGCCAAGTACCTGCTATTGGACATTTGTTTCTCTCTAATAATGTTATGATGAAGATATTTGTGTGTATAGGGAATTTTTGTGACTTTTCCTTCGCTTTTCATAAAGGGAATTTCAGAATGAAAGCCACACTAATTATTGAACCGTAAAAGAATCCAGAGCCCAGATATTCAGCACTATTTCTATAATTTCTAGAGGCGCTGTATGAAGAATTAAAAACTAATTGTGATGAGTCCTTGAGTTGACCTTCATTAGCTGGGTAATCTACCTTGGAGAAATGCCCCAGATTCAACAATCCAGAGTACAGTCAGAGGAAGAACCCATAGTCTGTACTACATTATAATACAGAAAAAAATCTGAAGAAAACTAGTGTCCATCACAGTCACAAATGAAAGTCAGGTATCGTCAAAAAGGGACCACGATATCATGAAAGGTTTGTGTGGAAGAGAGGGAGGAGCCCCAGTATGAAAACCTTGCTTACATTGTTTTGGTGGTTCTGGAGGACTTTATGCTGGAAATCTCAGGAATTAAAACGTCAGCTAGTGTCACTGACGTCTGCTTTCTGGCATAAGTAGCTCCAGAGCCATTTTACACTGAGACTTTCTGAAACATTTCAGAGAGGAGACTGCTGCCTGGATGAGGGTAGGGATCATTTCTATTTTTGTTTTTATGTTCAACACTGTGTGTCAAGCACTTAGCACAGTACTTGGCTCATGGTAGGTGCTGACTAAATATTTGTTAAATGAAGGCATAAGTATAGTAGAGAGCACAAGCTTTAAAATCAGAAATATTTGGGCTTGTATCTATCATTTGCATACTGTCTGGCCTTAGACAAGTGACTTAACCTCTCATAGCTTCAGTTTCTCATGTAAAATGAGGACAGGGTGATTTACCTTGCCTGGTGCTTTATACATTGCTCAGGTGTGAGGTGGTCAGTAAGAAGTACTCACATGGGGGAAAATCCAGAGGTCACCTATGGCCAAACAGTGCCTTGAGTAAGAGATATAAAATAGGCAAGAAGATGGGAGAGAAGTACACAGGGAGGATAACGTTACCCAAAAGTAAAAGAACAGCAGGAAAAATAGGAATAAGGTGTGGCAGGAACTCGTGAGAAATATAGTAGAAAGGGAGAGAACCAGTATTTCCGATTACTCTCTGGAATTCCTTATAGACCTGATGAGTTATTTCCCACATGTTGACACCTCAGTTCCTTCTTCGGGTAGTCTCATTTTTTTCATACTGGTTTCTTTTGTACCCCTAGGTAGATTATCATTATAGAACACATGAATAAGACACAGATTTTATGACATGGGGATTTTGAAGTATTGTCTTTTAGTAGATCCTGCCATTTTTTAAAACATGTGAAATCTATTTTGAAACTCTCACTTGGCTTCTAACGGACTGCCTAGAAATCTTTTTAGAAGACTAACTTGGAATGAAATAGAAATTACAGCTTGATAGGAATCCTGGAATCCTAATTTGTCCCTTGTTTTATAGCTAGTGTACTCCAGTTAGGCTCTGTGTGTACGTGTGTGTCTGTGCATGTGCATGCACATGCGTGTGTGTGACTCAGTAAAATGCTGTTACATACTGCATATGCTGGGTGAGAACTCTTGAAAAGCTAAGACTGAAAAACAACTATAACAACAACATTCCCAGCTCACCCTATGCTCATCTGCTCAAGACACCTCCTTACTCTATTGTCATTTCATATTCAAGGATTTCCCTCAGTGCTGAGCTTCCTGTAGAGCACTTTGTTTTGATCTTCCACTCTTCCATTGTTTAAACTGCACCTTTGATTTTTAACGCCTGAACATTGATTAGAAAAAAAACCTGTTGGCCGGGCGTGATGGCTCACGCCTGTAATCCCAGCACTTTTGGAGTCCGAGATGGGCGGATCACGAGGTTAGGAGATCGAGACCATCCTGGCCAACATGGTGGATCCCCATCTTTACAAAAATACAAAAAATTAGCTGGGTGTGGTGGCGGGTGCCTGTAGTCGCAGCTACTCGGGAGGCTGAGTCAGGGGAATCACCTGAACGTGGGAGTTGGAGGTTGCAGTGAGCCTGGATTGTGCCACTGCACTCCAGCCTGGCGACAGAGCGAGACTTCATCTCAAAAATAAAAAAAACTGTCAACTCCCTCATAGACCACCAAGATTTTATCACTGGGTCAGAGTACCAACTTCCTTGATTCTCCCAAGAATGGATATGTCTTTCCCTTTAATGTATAAGATACATTTCTCTTATTTTATTTGTGATTTTTTTCTAGCTTTAGTTTTTTTCTTTAAATTAAAAAAAAAATTATAAGGCACTCCAAAACTAAAAAATATTATAATAGAGAGCTATACAATGACACTCAAAATGAAAAATGCTAATATTTAAGAAAAACGCTAATATTTAAATTTAGCTGATACAGCTAAATTGCTTTCCCCATCCTTACCCCATTACTCCTCCCAAGAAACAACCGTTGTCTCCTGACACTGATGTACTTTATTCCTATGAAGTGTTTTTATACAAGAGGACTTTAAAAAGTACATAGAAAATGCATATTATGAAAAAAAACTATGCATGAATTTCAGATTTTGACACACTAAGAAGGCTAACGCGTCAGTTTGAAAAGAGCCTCTATCAGAACAACATGAATTCTGCTAGATTGAAGCAAGAACGAACATCAAATATATGTTGAAGCTTCCGTGGAAGAAAGGTTAAATCATTGATGCTTTATGAAAAGTTTATGGGGATAATGCCTCCAAACAAATCAGCAGTTTACAAATGGGTAATTTGTTTTAAGAAGGGACAAGACAATGTCAAAGATAAAGCCTACAACAGCAGACCATCCACATCAATTTGTGAAGAAAAACAATTAATCATATTTATGCCCTAATTGGATAGAACCAATGATTAACAGCACAAACAACAGCCAACACCATAGACATTTCAATTGATTCCTCTTACACAGCTTACAGAATTCTGACTGAAATATTAAAATTGAGCAGATTTTCCACTTGATGGTGCCAAAACCATTGCACCCAGATCTGCTGCAGACGAGAGTAGAGCTTTCAATGGAAATTTTAAACAAGTGGCATCAAGATATTCAAGCATTTCTTCGAATAATTTTAAGAAGATGAATTTTATCAGTATGAGTCTAAACACAAAACACAAAGCAATGGCTACCGGCTGGGCACAGTGGCTCACGCTTGTAATCCCAGCACTTTGGGAGGCTGAGGCGGGTTGATAGCACTTGAGGTCAGCCAACATGGTGAAACCCCGCCTCTACTAAAAATACAAAAATTAGCTGGGTGTATCGGCTTATGCTGGTAATCCAAGCTACTTGGGAGACTGAGGCACGAAAATCACTTGAATTTGGGGGGCGGAGGTTGCAGTGAGCTGAGATCTCGCCACTGCACTCCAGCTTGGCCAACAGAGTGAGACTCTGTCTCAAAAAAAAAAAAAAAAAAAGCAATGGTTACCAAGAGGTGGAAGTGGTTCAGTGAAAGCAAAAGCAGCAACAGCAGAGGTCACGGCAACAGTTTTTTGGAATGCTGAGGCCACTTTGATTGTTGACTTTCTGGAGGGCCAGAGAACAACAGTACCTGTCAATTATGAAAGTGTTTTGAGAACATTAGCTGAAGCTTTAGCAGAAAAGTGCCTGGGAAAGCTTCACTAGAGAGCCCTTTCCTACCATGACAATGCTCCTGCTCGTTCCTCTCATCAAACAAAGGCAATTTTTGGAGTTTTTATAGTAAATCATTAGGCATTTACCTTATAGTCCAGATTGGGCTCCTTCTGATTTTTTTTGTTTGTTTCTTTCCTAATCTTAAAAAAATCTGTAAAGATCACCCATTTTTCTTCAGTTGATAATATAAAGAAGACTGCATTCACATGGTCAGATTCCCAGGACCCTCAGTTCTGTAGGGAGTGACTAAATGGCTGAAATCATCACTTGTGAGCATCTTGACCTTAAGAGAGCTTATATTGAGAAATAAAGTTTGCATTTTAAAAATGTTTATCTTTTAATCCCATTTTTTCCATGAACTTTTTGATGTCCCTTCATATTTTTACCACACACATATTTATTTTTTTATTTTAATTTTTATTTTATTTTTATTTTTTGAGACTGAGTCTCGCTCTGTCGCCCAGGCTGGAGTGCAGTGGCGCGATCTCGGCTCAGTGCAAGCTCCGCCTCCCGGGTTCATGCCATTCTCCTGCCTCAGCCTCCCGAGTAGCTGGGACTACGGGCACCTGCCACCAAGCCCGGCTAATTTTTTATATGTATTTTAGTAGAGACGTGGTTCCACCATGTTAGCCAGGATGGTCTTGATCTCCCGAACTCGTGATCTGCCCACCTTGGCCTCCCAAAGTGCTGTGATTACAGGTGTGAGCCACCATGCCCGGCCACCACATACATATTTATTGACAAAAATATATGTTGCCATGAGCCCAAGGCCTAATTTCCTGTCTCCAGTCATCCTGGAACCCAAGCTCCCAGGTTGCCAAGACTAGCCACTGTTGCCAGCCTCTCCTTCCAGGGCCACCATAGTGTCACCTCATATGCTCACTGGTATTCAATTCTTGGGGCGTTTCTGGAACCTTGTAATTTCTCCTTTTCTAAAAACTTAGCTATGCATGTTAAAAATGGTGTCCCATATTGCAGCCCATGTATCTGGGTGATTTTAACAGGAAGATTTTCATGTTACATATTCCACAACACTACAGAAACCAGAGGTTCTAACTTCATTTTCATAAACCAAACATTTTCCTATAATAATCCTTTTATACTTTGGAGTTTTTTCAATTAACTTTTTGATTGACAAATAAAACTTCTTTCATATGTTTATGGCGTATAACAGTACATATATATATATACACACACACACATTGTGAAATGACTAAGTCAAGCTGATTAACATATCCACTACCTCATGTATTTTAAAGTCTGGTTTTAATGTTTTAGTAAGACTGTGCCTTGTGTCAGTGTGCATTAGGACCTCTATCTAGAATAATGAGTCCCCCAGGCCTCAGTTTCCTCAGTTGTCCTCTAATTGTAAGATTCAGTGATTGTGATGAACTGTAGTAACATGAGACAAGTGTTTAGTACTTGACAGAAGTTTTTACAATAGCATTAACTAAATGTTAGCATAATACTGCACAAAATTTTATGGCAATTTTATTATAAAAACACCTTTCAGCCATGCGCAGTGGCTCACGTCTGTAATCCCAGCACTTTGGGAGGCTGAGGCAGGCAGATCATCTGAGGTAAGGAGTTTGAGACCAGCCTGGCCAACATACTGAAACTCCGTCTCTACTAAAAATACAAAAATTAGCCAGGCATGGTGGCACACTCCTGTAGGCCCAGCTACTTGGCAGGCTGAGGCAGGAAAATCACTTGAACATGGGAGGCGGAGGTTGCAGTGAGCCCAGATCATACCACTGCACCCCAGCCTGGGTGGCAGAGCAAGACTCTGTCTCAAAAACAAATACACAAAAGCAAACAACGACGAAAAAACCTTTCATTTCTTTCTTTGAAAAAAAAAAATAGTTCTCCAAAGTGACGGTAGATATTTTATTTAAAAGACCCGTATGATCATGAAGTAAAACTATTTGCTTAATAAGTAAACATGTGAGTTTTAGCAAATTACCTCAAAAGTTTGCATTTTTTTTCTTAGTAGTGGGCATTTTGTGTTTCTTTCTTGACAATGCTGCTTTTGCCCTTATCCACTCCTTAATCAAGATTAGTTCTAAGTTTTTAATTATAAATAATTTACTTTGTAGATTAAGGTAGTTGAATCCTGACTGATTACTGGAAGAGTGAAACTAGAAATCCCACTTAAGTTTCACCCAAAACATTCTATTCCCACAGAGTCATTTTGTCCTTTAGAAACTCTGGGGTGGAACTCCATCCCCTGGGCCGAGTTCCACCTGTGTTTTCCAATGCCCCTCATGCACATGTTTGCTTTAAGGCCAGTAAAACTGAAGTATTCCGTGGCTTTTAGCCAAAATGAGGAATAAAATTGAGTAATTTCAAATTCTTCCTGATTAAATGTGTTGTTATAAGATTTGGGGAGATAACACATTCCTTGAGCTCCATCTCCTGTAGCCACACGCAGACACACAGTCACAAGGTTGGCCTAGCAGCTTCCCCCTGGGAGTTGCATTATGTGGGATTTATCCATACAGAGCTCCAGAATCACCAGCAGAGCCTCTGCTGGCTCCCAGTTCCTAGCCCAGAGGTTTGCACTTAGATTCAAACCATGACTGAGACACCTATTTTATTCTAAAAATAGTACTGAACAGTTCTATTTCTCCATTAGAAAATACTTTGAAATACATTTTATATTGCTTTGGGGATAAACATAAGCTTAGGAAAATTGAGTGTGATGGAAAACAAAGGGTCTGTTAAAAGGACTGTTTGGTGAGATAATTCTGACAGGTAATTCTGGAAAATTTAAGGAAACCTTGATATATAAGTGTATCCTGAGATCCTTGGGAAAGGTGAGTCTCTAAGGTCCTCATCAAGCAGGAGTTGTAATCGGGGTTCTCTTTTGGAGGATGGGTAAAGAATTGAAGGGGCATCCAAACCAAGGAACAGGAAATCTGGATTCTAATCATGGTTCCGCTTCAAAATGTCATTATGACGTAGGGCAAATCACAGACCCTGTGGTCCAGTTTTCCTCATCTGGATGTTTGTGAAGGTGAGATGAGATGACACCGTAAGTCCTTGTCCATCTCTAAAGAGCGTGTACTCATCAGATTCCTCTCCAAATACAGCCAATTTTGCTTCCTTTAGTACTGGTCCAAATGCTGTGGAAGCCTGGTACATACCGGCGCCTCCTTGTTTTTTATATACAGACTACTGTCACCTCATGGACTTGGGCTAGGGATTGAGTAACCTGCTCCTTATTCCCTGGAAGCCATTTGATTTCCTCTAGATTCCTTTCTTGAGGTCTTTGCAGTAGTTCAATGCTGGCGTTAACTTTTTAACATCCCTGTTCTAGTTTAACTACCAAGGCATCTATTGCTCATGTTTCGACCTTATCACCATGCACCACACCATTGACCTGCTTCTAGTTTCATTTATTTATTCACATATTCATTCAACAAACGTTAAGCACCTCCAATGTTCCAAGCCCTACATGAGGCGGGGCTCTTGTCCACTTTGGGGTTGCAAAGTGGACAAGAACACACACAGTTCCTAGGAATATATACGTCTGAGCACTGCTCTGGTAGAGATCGGCAAGGTGTCATGGAACTATACAGGAGACAGTTCTTTGCTCTATTATGTTTCTGAAACAGAAGATCTCGAACCTTCAGACCTTTAAATCTACTGTTATCCAATAAACCACATGCCTATTATAACTCTTTATTTATTTCTATATTATTAAATTGGATTCTGCCTTGTATTCCAGTTAGTCACTGCCATATGGTTGCTTACTTTTCTGTTCTCTGTCTAGTTTCTTCAGAAATGGTATTTATATTTATTTCTCTTTTCTCAAACGGTTATCATAAGGAAATGTGAGGAAGTCAGCTATATTTGGAAATCATTCCACATAAAAAATTGTTAAGACGTTGTACTTAGTAGTCAGTTTGTAACAAAATTTACAGCTAAAAATATAATATCTAGCCAATCATATTTCGAGTTAGTTTACTCATATATATTTCTGTTCTTAATAGCCTAAACTAAGGGCATTTAAATGCTTAATTGATGAAGATAATTCTGAAGATGTGACATTTGTTTAGAGTGTAGCTAGACATGAAGAGGAAAAGCAGAAAAAGAAATTTAGATGGAGGTATGATGAAGGATGGCAATTAAATGCCATGTTTTTCTGAAAAGAGGACAACTTTTTTATCTCAATAATTTAACTGTAAAACTAGGGGAGCACTGAAATTTGAACAAACCAACATCTACTGGTGAAAGGTGTAATTGAAAGCTAACATTGCTATTGATAGTTAAACACTGCATAGAATGAAGTAGATCCAAACAGCTTAGTCAAAGTAAAAGTGAGAAAGAATTTTAAGATAGAGCACACAGTGCATGTAATGGAAATGTTACGGAAATTTGAAGTATATAAACTGAAGGCAATAACAGAATCATGCATTAGAAGGAATAATACTATGGAAGCCATGCATTTGAAGGAAACTGGGTGATGGCCTCAGCTCTTTATTCCATCCCAAGAAAGCCCGCTGTGATGCCCCAGTACTTCTGGTGAATTGTTAAATGTTTCTTTGACCTCTTCTAGAAATTTTTGAAGACAAGGAGATCCCTTCTTTTGCAAACAGTTTATTCTATAAGCGAGCAACTGTGATTGTTGGAACTTTTTTCTCATACCACAACCAAGTTAACCTACCCGTACCATCTACCAAGTTATTTGCTCCGAAGGCACGTGAAGTTGAGTGTTCTTCATGGTAACAGCCCTTTGCATATTGATTCTTCTAGATTTCTCAATGATGTATTTCTCAGTTTTAAAATCATTCTTTCTAGGAGCTTGTTTTTATACTTTTCAGTATCTTGGGCCTCAGTTTTTCAAGGTCCCTCTTAAAATATGGCACTGACCACTCCAGATGTGGTCTGAGCACTGCCAAAATGACTGGTGAACTCTTTATTTAATGTTCATCCAACTCAAGGTTATATTTCCTTTGGAGGGTTAGTTCTACCGTATTAATGTTTATAAAGAGAGTTTAGTACTTTATTCTCAACCTTTCTTATCTTTGAATATATCCGTTCTGTTTATTTCTTTCTATTTAATTCACAAATGCTAATTGAGCACCATGCTATTTTAGGCCCAGTGCTGGGCCCTGGGGACAAATGATGAATAAGACTCTGGCAGGAGAATTTGATGATGTTCTAGTGGGAGTGACAGACACATAAAAATAATTACAATATGATGTGTGATATATATATATATATATATATATATATATATAAACTTTAGTGCTATTAGAACATAGAATGTGGAGCAAACTGCCTGGGGAAACTGGTAATGGTTAATCATTCACTCATTCATTTGATAAATAAGTATTTGCCAAGAACTGTCTAGTGTAAGGTACGTAATAGACACTCATTTATGTGATTATGAATCCCCCTAAGTAAGAAGTCTATAGTTTTCTAGATTATGGGAGTTTAATAAAAGATTTTTATTAAATTCCTTACTACACTTTCTTTTTGTCTTTGGTAGATTTGAAAGGAGGTTGATATAGTAAATAACTATCGGTTGCTAATGATTGTTGATTTCCTTTCAAAGTTCTTAAAAACTACTTATTTACCCTGGAATGTGAACAAAGAATAAAATTCATGTTATAGTTGCAGTTTGTAAGATACGCTTTTTACCTTCTTTGGAATTTACCACTTCTTCCCTTTGTTATAATTCCTCCAAGACTAATAGCAGCATTTTTGTGATCACATTTGTAGTTTTTTTAGGGTGCTCATTTGTGATTTTGTGGGAGCATGGAAACTTGAACTCAGAGTCCCAGGGTATTCCTTTACTGTCTCTTACTTATATTAGGCTTTTATCCCCTCTAACTCATGTTTGTTGTAATTTAAAAATAAGATTCACTGATGGAGAAGAAAGACACAGAATATTGTGAGGAATTTAGCACTCCGACCTCAGTTCTGAATCCTTCCCTCCTCCATTCAGTGGATGTTTATAAGTACAAGCTTTGTTCCAGATGCTGGGCTTTGCACAGACCTTAATATTCCTTCGCTGTGCCCTCCTTGGATCCCCACTGCTACTGACCTGGTTCAGGCGCTCATCATTTCTCACCTCATCTTTTGCAACAGCCACTTAACTCATCTACCTGCCTCCAGCCTTGACCCCCTTGATCCATCATTTGCCAGACAGAGTTCTCTGATACGAAACTCTTTACTCCCCTTCTTAAAACTTTCATCTGTCTACCACCTACAGGATAAAACCCCAAACCCCCCACTGGTGGTCCAGAGCTGCTTAAGTTCCCTTCATCCTCCATGCTGTGTCTCCTCTTAGTGTCTGTAAAAGCTTCCATATATTGTACATTTGTTACATGCCAAGTACTGAGTGATAGATACAACATGCGTTGCCCTATTTGCAGTGCCTTCCATCTCCCAGTCCCTTCACCGAACTCCTAGTTATTCTTCCAGACTAAGCTCATGTGTCACCCCTCCAGGAAATGTTACTTAATACCAGCAACCGCCCACCCATGTCCCTGCCCTATACAGTTTGAGATGGGAATCCCTTCCTGCTCCCATGATATCCTACAGCCACCTCTATCACTGTCCTTACCACATTATTTATGTGTCTTTCATCCCCAGACTAGCATTGTCCATTAGGAACATAATGTGAACCACACATATAATTTTAAATTTTCTGATAGCCACAATAAAAAGGGAAATATTAATTTTAACATATTTAACCCAATATATCCAGTATGCTATTATTTTAACATGTTATCAATATAAAAATACTTAATGAGATGGTTTGCATTCTTTGTTTATACTTAGTCTTTGAAATCTGATGTGTGCTTTACACAGTATGTCTCACATGCTTAATAACCACATGGGACGTAGTAGCTGCCATACAGGTCTAGACTATGACTCAGTGAGGACACAAACCACGTCTTGTGTCCCTGGCACAAAGCCCAGTGCCTGGCATTTAGCAGACACTCCATTAATGTGGAAGTAGAAGGGTAGAATGGAGCAATCTGCATCCTGTATAAAAAGTAAGAACCGTCTTTATTAAGGTACTTTTATCTTTTGCATTTCCTTATGATCAATCTCTCCCTGTTCTACAAGGGGCACTTTTGTTTCTGCACAGTTAGGTTTATTGCAACAGAAATACAAAGTATAAAAAGGAATTCATATTTAGTTTTCTGATATACAAAGCTAGCCTTTGTTTTTAAGAAAGAAAAGAGCTTTTTCTGGATTTTTAAAGCTCCCATAGATATATCAAAATTTAGACCTTATAGATTAGCAGGTATACTAACATTTATTCATACTATTCAATATGTACAAGAAAGTCCTTTCACCTGTCCCCAGTGAAAATAAAAAGAAATGTTGTGGTAGTATACATAACTATATGTATAATATATAGTTATTATATATAATATAATATATAGATATAGATATGGTTTGGCTCTGTGTCCCCACCCAAATCTCATCTTTAATTGTATTCCCATAATTCCCACATGTTGTGGGAGGGACCCAATAGGAGATGATTTGAATCATGGGGGCGGTTTCCCCCATACTGTTCTCATGGTAGTGAATAAGTCTCATGAGATCTGATGGTTTTATCAGGGGTTTCTGCGTTTGCATCTTTCTCATTCTCTCTTGCTGCCACCATGTAGGAAATGCCTTTCACTGCCACCATGGTTCTGAGGCTTCCCCAGCCATGTGGAAATGTAAGTCCAATTAAACCTCTTTTTCTTCCCAGTCTTGGGTATGTCTTTATCAGCAGGATGAAAACAGACTAATACAGTAAATTGGTACCGATAAATTAGGGCGTTGCTGAAAAGATACCCAAAAAGGTGCAAGCAACTTTGGAACTGGGTATCAGGCAGAGGTTGCAACAGTTTGGAGGGCTCAGAAGAAGGCAGGAAAATGTGGGAAAGTTTGCAACCTCCTAAAAACTTGTTGAATGGCTTTGACAAAAATGCTGATCGTGATATGAACAATAAGGTCCAGGCTGAGTTGGTCTCAGATGGAAATGAGGAATTTGTTGGGAATTGGAGCAAAGGTGACTCCTGTTATGTTTTAGCCAAAAGACTAGTGGCATTTTGCCCCTGCCCTAGAGATTTGTGGAACTTTGAACTTGAGAGAGTTGATTTAGGGTATCTGGTGGAAGAAATTTCTAAGCAGCGAAGCATTTAAGAGCTGACTTGGGTGCTGTTAAAAGCATTCTATTTTAAAAGGGAAACAGAGCACAAAAATTCAGAAAATTTGTAGCCTGATAATGCAATAGAAAAGAAAAAACCAGCTGGGTGCGGTAGCCCACGCCTGTAATCCCTCAGACTTTTGGAGGCCGAGGTGGGTGGATCACCTGAGGCCAGGAGTTCGAGAACAGCCTGGGCAACATGGTGAAACCCCATCTCTACGAAAAATACAAAAATTAGCCTGGTGTGGTGGCGGGTGCCTGTAGTCCCAGCTACTTGGGAGGCTGAGGCAGGAGAATCGCTTGAACCCAGGAGGCTGGTTGCAGAGCCCAGATTGCACCACTGCACTCCAGCCTGGACAACAGAGCCAAACTCTGTCTCAAAAAAAGAAAAGAAAAGAAAAGAAAAACCTATTTTTTGAGGAGAAATTCAAGCTGGCTGTAGGAATTTGCATAAGTAACAAGGAGCCATGTTAATCCCCAAGACAACTGGGGAAATGTCTGCAGGGCATGCCGGGAGTCTTCACAGCAGCCCTCCAATCACAGACCTGGAAGCCTAGGAGGAAAAAATGGTTTCATGGGCTGGGCCCAGAGTCCCCATGCTGTGTGCAGCCCAGGGACTTGGTGCCTTGTGTCCCAGCAGCTCTCACCATTGCTAAAAGGTGCCAAGGTACAGCTCAGCCCATGGTTTCAGAGGGTGCGAGCCCCAAACCTTGGCAGCTTCCATGTGGTATTAAACCTCTGGGCGCACAGAAGTCAAGAACTGAGGTTTAGGAACCTCCACCTAGATTTCAGAAGATGTATGGAAACATCTGGATGCCCAGGGAAAAGTTTGCTGCAGGAGTGGGGCCCTCCTGGAGTACCTGTGATAGGACAGTACAGAAGGGAAATATGGGGTCAGAGCCCCCACACAGAATCCCGATGGTGGCACCACCTAGTGGAGCTGTGAGAAGAAGGCCAGATCCCAGAATGGTAGATCCACCAGCAGCTTGCCCCGTGCACCTGGAAAAGCCACAGACACTCAGTGCCAGCCTGTGAAAGCAGCCAAGGGTGGGACTATACCCCGCAAAGCCACAGGGGCGGAGCTGCCCAAGACTATGAGAACCTACCTCTTGCATCAGCATGACCTGGATGTGAGACATGGAGTCAAAGGAGATCATTTTGGAGCTTTAGATTTCGACTGCCCCACTGGATTTCAGACTCACATGGGCCTTGTAACACCTTTGTTTTGGCCAATTTCTCCCACTTGGAACAGCTGTATTTACCAAATGCCTGTACCCTCATTATATCTAGAAAGTAACTAGCTCGCTTTGATTTTACAGGGTCATAGGTGGAGGGGACTTGCCTTGTCTCAGATGAGACTTTGGACTGTGGACTTTTGGGTTAATGCTGAAATGAGTTAAGACTTTGGGGGACTGTTGGGAAGGCATGATTGCTTTTGAAATGTGAGGACGTGAGATTTGGAGGGGCCAGGGACAAAATGATATGGTTTGACTCTGTGTCCCCACCCAAATCTCATCTTTAATTGTACTGCCATAATTCCCATGTGTTGTGGGAAGGACCTGGTGGGAGATAATTGAATCGTGGGGGCGGTTTCTCCCATACTGTTCTCATGGTAGTGAATAAGTCTCATGAGGTCTGATGGTTTTATCAGGGGTTTCCACTTTTGCATCTTCCTCATTTTCTCTTGCTGCTGCCATGTAAGAAGTGCCTTTTGCCTCCTGTCATGATTCTGAGACCTCCCCAGCCATGTGGAACTGTAAGTCCAATTAAGCCTCTTTTTCTTCCTAGTCTCAGGTATGTCTTTATCAGCAGTGTGCAAATGGACTAAGTGTGTGTGTGTGTATATACATATATATATATAAAACTATATATGCAGTTATATATAATATAGCATATAATAAGTGAAACTGTTCAAAAGAAATACACTATTCAAGGTGGTCAAATGATTTAAACGAAACTGAGACCGTATCACTTGATCGTGTAGTGCTTAGATAAAAGATGTTGTGTTATGAAGAACAAAAACATCCTTAAAAAATTAAGTGTTAGAGTACGCAAATTATATTCTAGGTTTTTGTCCAGCTACACAAGAGATTCTTTAACATGTGGATTCTTTCTCCACCTTCGACCTCATTCAGAATGTCCTAGCACTGAAAAAAACATTGTCAAAGATAAACATACAAGAATACCATGGAAGAATAAGATTCAGAGGTTCCTGAGAGAAGACAAAGGGCTGGTTTGTTGCTCTTTTACCTACTAGAAAAGATAATTAAGGCCAGGTAGGATGCATACAGTAAAAGAGGGCACCTGAACAAACAAGTATTGAATTTAGAGAATGCCTATGAGTCTGTGCTGGGCTACGTTCCCAAGACAGACTCAGAAGTTGCCTGCCCTGCCAGGTACCTGCTAATCTACCCCTCTCCGAAGGGAACATTTTCTTTATGGCTGTATGAAGCGCCTCTTGAAAGCTCCAAATCTTATTTTTTTTCTACATGATTAATTGGCACAGTACTAAGCTTGACTAATTATATTAAACAAGTAATTTTTGATGGTGGAATGAATCCAGGGTTCCTTGAAACTGTCCAAATGGTCTCGCGTGAGGAAACACTTCACAGACGTTTCAGTGTACCTACAACTGAAAAATTGGTGTCAGTCTCTAGATTCAAGCTAATGGTTCCTGTGGGAGAATGCAAATTCAAGGTGAATTAGAAGATGTAATGTGAGATGCCATCTGTGAAATAAGAAATGGAACACTTTATTTAAATTCTTGGTTTTCTTGTAGCCTTCTAATCAGAAATGTAAAAGAGAGGCTTGGCATAGAATTCTGGAATAATACTGTGGCTCCTTTTGCCTTTCCATGTGATCTTATTCTTTTTTTGTTTATGGAACATAGATAAGATGCTGAGTGCTGCATTCTGCATTTTTTTGCCTCAGGCATTTAACAGAATGCCAGCTTTCCATGTGCACGGAGCTGCACTCACTCAGTACCTACTACTTGGCAAGCCGAAGTCACCCACTGTGTACCCTTTCTCCTAATGAAGCTTCCATTATCCCACTTTAACACCTGTATTCTCAATTTACTGTCCCTATCAAAATGCTCTCAAGAAATGACCTGAAACCTTTACATAAATCTAGTAAAGCAAATTATCTCGTTGAAGGCTCGGCTAGTGAATTAACAGTTGAGACTTCTGTGCTGTATGTGCCTGTGTTTGTTTCTAACATGATGAAAAGTCTTCATGTCTGTCCTTTTCATGGGGTGAGGAGGATGGATTAACTCAGGAGGAAAGATTGTGACTTAGTGAAGACAATGGGCTGTTCAAACACTCAAAAAAGAGTGGTTTCTTTTTTGGAGGGGAAGAGGGTCCTAAAGATTTGGCATTCTTCCTGATGAGCTGTCAAAAAGGAATAGAATGAAGGTTATGATTTGGGTAGAGGGTGAGGTGAAAAGAAGTGGAAAGTGATGAACCTTACTCTGTTGATCCCCATGGGCTTAGGGAACAGAGATGCACGTTCTGGAAGGTGTGGATTCCAAGTGTTGTTGGATCCAGCTATGAGGCAGGACTTCAAGGGGAACAGGGCTAAGGCTCTCTGAAGGGCAGGCACTGCAGCTTCAACCTTGGGAGGTTGAGCAAAGGGAATACATCTGAGGCCAGCTTCAGGTAAAGGAGGTGGCATTAATGTGAGGAACTTCACTCCAAAATGTCCCACCATTCTAGGCAGAAAGAGGAGCAGGTAAGATTGACTTTCACAGTGAGGAGCAATATCAGACAGCAAAGTGATTAACAACAGCAATGTGGGGCAGCCACAGGGCCAGAGGACTTAGTGGGAAGTGTTTAATTTAAAATGGTTAATTTTATGTATGTGAATTTCTCCTCACTGGAGGAAAAAAAATAAAACAAAAATCTTAGCAGTGAGGGCTCAACCATGTTCAGGAGCTAGAAGGTTGGCAAACATCTGGTTGGAACTGTCAAAGAAAGCCACTGGGTCCTCAGATTACCCAAGGGAAGGGGAGGAAACACCAGAGACCAAGAACTAACAGTGGGAGCAAGAGCTAGCTCTGACTTAGGTTTAATTGGAAAAAGTAAGGTGACCCTCAAGTATTGTTCCAATGCATATTCATAGTCCCATAAACAACACAGATGGCTCTGCGCTTCCCACAAATACAAAGCCTACAGAAATACAAAGTTTCAGTGGGATTCCAGCCCCTCTACATGAAGCTCCCTGCCATCTTCCAGCCACCTGGTGTCATTGCAGTTTCCTTATCTGCTCCCTAGAAACAGTAGAAAGGTGCTAGTCTGGAATTTTTTAATTTTTTTTTTTTTTTTTTTTTTTTTTTTGAGACGGAGTCTCGCTCTTGTGGCCCAGGCTGGAGTGCAGTGGCATGATCTTTGCTCAATGCAACCTCCGCCTCCCAGGTTCAAGCAATTCTCCTGCCTCAGCCTCTTGAGTAGCTGAGACTACAGGTGTGCACCACCCCCGCCCAGCTAATTTTTGTGTTTTTAGTAGAGGCGGGGTTTCACCATGTTAGCCAGGCCTGTCTCGAACTCCTGACCTCAGGTGATCCGCCCACCTCGGCCTCCCGAAGTGCGGGAATTACAAGCGTGAACCACCGCCCCGGGCCTAAAATTTTTTATTGATATGTAATAGTTGTGCATATTTGGGGGGTACATGTGACATTTTCATGTATGTATATAGTGTGTAATGATCAAGTTAGGGTATTTGGGCTACCCATCACCTCAAACATTTTTCTTTGTGTTGGGAACATTATAAATCTCTTCTCGCTATTTTGAAATATAAAATTATTGTTAACTATAATTTCCCTGCTATACTATCAAATACTAGAAGTTATTCCTTCTGTCTAACTGTATTTTTATACCCCTTAACCAACTTGTCAGTTCTTCCTCCCCTATCCCATCCCAGCCTCTGGTAACCATTATTCTACTCTCTACCTCCATGAGATCCACTTTTTTTAGCTCCCATATATGAGTGAAAACATGAGGTATTTGTCTTTCTGTGCTTGATTTATTTCACTTAACATAATGACCTCCAGTTTTATCCATGTTGCTGCAAATAACAGAATTTCATTCTTTTTGTGGCTGAATAATATTCCATTGTGTATATACACATTTTCTTTATCCATTACTCTGTTGATGGATATCTGTTGCTTCCATATCTCAGTCCTCGTGAATAGTGAAACAATAAACATGGGAACACAGATTTCAGTATACTGATTTCCTTTTTGTGTATCCAGCAGTGAGATTGCTGGATCATGTGACAGTTCTGCTTTTTAGCTTTTTGAGGAGCCTCCCTACTGTTTTCCAATTTTTAATGGGTCTCCTATGTGGAGAAGAAGAGCTTTCGAACAACAGACCTATTGTATAACTCTCTCGACCTCTCATTTCTCCCCTACCCAGGGGATATTATGTATTTCTGCACCACATAAATATTTTATATCTCAGTGAGAAAAATCTTATTTTGTATTTTATCAAACAGTTATCACTTTGTCATTTCTTGGCCTGATATATTCATTCATTTCCCAACAAATATTCAACAAATAATACATCAGGCACTGTACTTAGTTCTAGGAATACAAAGATGAGGTTGTGGACCCAAAAGAGTTCTCTAGCTCTGAAAGAAACCAGTTTCTTCGAGAACCAGTTCCCCAAGAAGGAACGCTTACCTTCAGTTGTGGAAGATATTTGACATTATGGTTTTTTGTTATTGTTTTTGTTGTTTGAGATGGAGTCTCGCACTGTCGCCTGGGCTGGAGTGCAGTGGCACGATCTCGGCTCACTGCAACCTCCGCCTCCCAGGTTCAAGTGATTCTCCTGCCTCAGCCTCCCAAGTAGCTGGGATTATGGGCACCCGCCACCATGCCCAGCTAATTTTTTGTATTTTTAGTAGAGACAGGGTTTCACTATGTTGGCCAGGCTGGTCTCAAACTCCGGACCTCGTGGCTGCCTGCTTTGGCCTCCCAAAGTGCTGGGATTACAGGCGTGAGCTATCGTGCCTGGCCGACATTATGGCTTCTTATTTACATCTGTTTGGAAGGTGCTATAGACTGACTGTTTGTGTCCCCCCAAAATTCATAAGTTGAAACTTAATCTTCAGTGTGAAGGTATTAGGAGGTAGAGCCTTTGGGAAGTGATTAAGCCATGAGGGTGAAGCCCTCGTGATTGGATTTAGTACCCTAATAAAAGAGGCCCCAGAGAGATCCCTCAGTCATCCTGCCATTTGAGGATACAGCAAAAAGATCACTGTCTCTGAACCAGACAGTAGCCTTCACCAGACACTGAATCTGCCACTGCTGTGGTGTTAGACTTCCCAGACTCCAGAACTGGAGAAATAAATTTATGTTGCTTATAAGATACCTAATAAGTGGTATTTTGTTATAGTAGCCTGAATGGACTAAAACAGAACAAGTAAGAATATAAGTGATGGCGGGGCGTGGCACCTCACGCCTGTAATCCCAGCACTCTGGGAGGCCAAGGTGGGCAGATCACGAGGTCAGGAGATCTAGACCATCCTGGCTAACATGGTGAAACCCCATCTCTACTAAAAATACAAAAAATTAGCTGGGCGTGGTGGCGGGCACCTGTAGTCCCAGCTACTTGGGAGACTGAGGCAGGAAAATGGTGTAAACCCAGGAGGAGGAGCTTGCAGTGAGCTGAAATCGCATGCCACTGCACTCCAGCCTGGGCAACAGTGCAAGACTCTGTCTCAAAAAAAAAAAAAAAAAAAAAAAGAATATAAGTGACTTCAGAATGTTTTGAAGACCTGTTCAAACCTCATCAATACAATATTGTTTGCTTAAACTATTGAATAATTCAAAGTAATTTCTAATCAGCCATTATGGTGCCATATGCCTTTTTCACTGACACAGTGGCTAAAAGACTATACAGTCTGAAGTCGGATCATTCAAATTCTTTTTTCCAGTTCATTGCGTCTCTAACTATGAAGGGTACAATGCTCAAAACAGAATGTCATGGAGGGTTTGGCCAAAATAGGAGCACGAGCATCTTATGGGTCAAATCTTCAGGAAGCTTAGATATAGGCATGGGAACATATTTACAACACAGGTACCAAAGAAGGGAAGAAAATACATAGGACTGGATTCAGAACAATATGAGAAAAACAAAGGCCAGAACTTCCATTTCTCAAAGAGATAAAGCCTGAATGGGCAAAGGTGACTGTGTTTGCTAACAGACAAAGACATCACCTAAGGAAATGCTGAATACTTCTCAAATTAATCTCTAGTTGCATATAAATATTCTGTTGACTAGAGTGGATTAGTATATAATTTATTTTGAAAAATAGAAACATAATGGTATATCTTAATTTAAATTCTCTGATTTCTGTGATGTAATTTCAACCCATTTCCCGCAGTTTTGCTCTTTTCTTTAGTGGTGTTTCATAGGCTTGTCACCAGAGGGTGATACTTTCTTTTAGGTTCACTACTTTGGACAATGGTAATTAGAGGATGTGGAAACTTACCTGACACAGTAAAGTACATTCTGGAATGTAAATTTCCCTTTCTCCATGGCATTCTGTTTTCAACTTACCTGTATGCTGATTTTACCAGACCCTTGAGTTAATGGGAAAGAATGTTGTATTCTCAGACTTAGCTTGGACAAAAAAACATTTTTTCACCTAATGTGTTGGTTGGCCGAAGGTTTTTACCTTGAGTTTTCTGCATTTAGGTTATCTTTTATGTACGTATAGTTCCTCCATTATTTTTAGAATATTTGGAATATCATTGGTTACAATAAATAGGTCTACCAGTATCCTGGAACATGCGAGAGTTACAGAAGATAATAGTAAGAATGTCGTTTTCTATTTGTATGGCACACGACACATTCGTATGCATTGTCTTACTGATCAAACTAAGCATAGGAGTCAGATAGTGCTACTATTTCCAATCTGCAAATAAAAAAGCCTGAGACTCTCAGAGGTTACGTCATTTACTATGAAACATGTTTATAAGTGGCAGAGTTGGGTTCATACCAATGCTGTATTTGGAGTTCAAATCCAGCATTGATTACATTTTTTTCCTCAAAAATTATTACTTTTTGTATTTCTCTGAAGAAGTCTACTGTTGCAATCTAGAGAACTGGATTTGAATCTTAGTTCCTCCAACTACTAGACACATGACTTGAAAAAGGTGTTTGAGCTCTCAAAGCCTCACTGTTCTGAGGCCATAATGTCCATGTGGTGATGGACTTAACATTACCTTTTAAGATGTTGTGAAGTCCAAATCGGGTTATATTCAAGCATGCAGTTACCACTCAATAAATATTCGTTATTTTTCTTACTATTCTCAGAACAATTCTTAAGGAGACATGTTTTTTAATTGTGGTAAAATATACATAATTTTTCACCCAGGCTGGAGTACAGTGGCATGATCTCAACTCACTGTAACCTCGACCTCCTGGGTTTAATCCATCCTCCCTCCTTAGCCTCCTAAATAGTGGGGACTACAGACATTCACCACCATGCCCAGCTATTTTTTTGTATTTTTTTAAAGATGGGGTTTCACCACGTTAGGCTGGTCTGGAACTCCTGGGCTCAAGTGATCCGCCTGCTTCAGCCTCCTAAAGTGCTGGGATTACAGGCATGAGCCACCATGGCCGGCCTCATCTTGAATTTTTTTTTTTTTTTTTTTTTTTTTGAGACGGGGTCTCTCTCTGTTGCCTAGGCTTTAGTGCAGTGGCGTGATCTCGGCTCACCGCAGCCTTCACCTCCGAGGTTCAAGCACTCCTCCCACCTCAGCGCCCCCGAGTAGCTGAGATTACAGGCGCACCACCATGCCCGGCTAACTTTTGTATTTTCAGTAGAGACAAGGTTTCACCATGTTGGCCAGGCTGGTCCCTAACTCCTGACCTCAGGTGATCTGTCCACCTCAGCCTCCCAAAGTGCTGGGATTACAGGTGTGAGCCACCGCGCCAGGCCAACCATTTTTAAGTGTACAGTTCAGTAGTGTTAAGTGTATTCACATTGTAATGAAAACAATCTTCACAACTCTTTATCTTGCAAAACTGAAACTTTTTACCCATTGAAGCCCCCCATTGCCGCCTGCGTCCTAGTCCATGGCAACCATGGTTTCTGCTTTCTGTGTCTACAAATTTACCTATTCTGGATACCACATGTAAGTGGAATCATACAAGATTTGTCTTTTTGTGACTGGCCCATTCATTTAGCATAATGTCCTCAGGGTTTATTCTTCATTCATGTTGTAGCATATGTCAGAATTTCCTTCCCTTTTAAGGATAACACCACATCTTGTTTACTCATGAACATTTGAGTTTTTTCTACCTATTGGCTATTTTGAATAATGTTTCTATGAACATGGGTGTCTAAATTATCTCTCCAAGACCTGTCTTAATTATTTGGGGGTACATACCCAGAAGTGGAATTACTGAATCATGTAAGTCTTTCTGTTTTTAGTATTTACTGCCACGTTGTTTGCCACAGTGGCTGCACCATTTTACATTCCCACCAACAATGCAGAAGAGTCCACATTTCTCTACATCCTCTTCTGTTTTCTTCTGTGTGTTTTTTTGTTTGTTTCTTTGTTTTTTTAATGTACCCATCCTAACAGATGTGATTGAGGAGATAAAGAATTGACATACGTAATTTCCACTCTTTTAACCCTCAAGCCTAAGATGGTCTGACTGGCCTAATTTTTCAACCTCTTTTCTTATGAGTGTATTTTTGTTTGTTTGTTTGTTTTGAGACAGAGCCTCACTCTGTCACCCAGGCTGGAGTACAGTGGTGCCATCTCAGCTCACTGCAGCCTCCACCTCCCAGGTTCAAGCAATTCTCCCACCTCAGCCTCCCGAGTAGCTGGGATTACAGGGGTGTGCCATCACGTCTGGATAATTTTTGCATTTTTAGTAGAGATGGGGTTTTACCATGTTGGCCAGGCTGGTCTCAAATGACTGACTTCAGGTGATCTGCCCACCTCAGCCTCCCAAAGTGCTAGGATTTCAGGCGTGAGCCACCACGCCCGGCCACTTTTCTTGTTATTCTCACCACTAGTACTCTGGCAAAAAATATCCTCTAAGCATGGTGAGCCTTCAAGGCATGGTATTTCTATTTGGTCCTTCTCAGAACACCTAGTAGCAAATTTTATATCTATTTACTTACTGAGAGTCAATCTTTCTCTTTTTCCATTTCTTTCACAGCATAAATATTTTCTGCTTATAATTCAATTTAATTGACAGGCATAGTTAGGGGAATTTTCAAGTCATAATGTGTCTGGAGTTGGGTTCCTTCCAGTGGGTTCTTGGTCTCACTGACTTCAAGAATGAAGCAGCGGACCCTCGCGGTCTGTGTGACAGCTCTTAAAGGTGGCACAGACCCAAAGAGGGAGCAGCAGCAAGATTTATTGTGAAGAACGAAAGAACAAAAATTCCACAGCGTCCAGGGGGACCTGAGCGGGTGGCTGGGGTGGCCAGCTTTTATTCCCTTATTTGTCCCTGCCCATGTCCTGCTGATTGGTCCATTTTATAGAGTGCTGATTGGTCCATTTTACAGAGCACTGATTGGTCCATCTTACAGAGCACTGATTGGTCCATTTTACAAACCTCTAGCTAGTCACAGGATGCTGATTGGTGCGTTTTACAGCCCTAGCTACAGAGTGCTGATTGGCGCATTTTACAATCCTCTTATAAGACAGAAAAGTTCTCCAAGTCCCCACCCAACCCAGAAGTCCAGCTGTCTTCACCTCTGAATAAGTCAAATGTCAAATTTAGTTTTCTGGAACTATAATTACATATGTTAGAGTTTCTCACCCTATGTTCCTCGTCTGTTAATCTCATTCATATTTTTCTTCTCTCTGGATGCATTTTGGACAATTTCTTCAGATAGGCTTTCAGTTCACCAATTCATTCTTTCAGCTGTATTGCATTTGTTGTTAAATTTGTCCACTTAATTTCTAGTTTCAATTGTTAAATTTTGTTTCTTTCTAGAAGTTTGTTTCTTTCCTAACATATTTGGATATTTGATAACATTTCTGGTTCCTTGAACATATCTTCAAACTTGTTTTTAATTTCTTTTTTTTATTTTTTGAGACGGAGTCTCGCTCTGTCGCCCAGGCTGGAATGCAGTGGTGTGATCTTGGCTCACTGCAACCTCCACCTCGTGGGTTCAAGCAATTCTCCTGCCTCAACCTTCTAAGTACCTGGGATTACAGGCATGCATGTACCACCACTCCCAACTAATTTTTGTATTTTTAGTAGAGACGGGTGTCACCATATTGACCAGGCTGGTCTCAAGCTCCTGACCTCAGGTGATCCGCCCGCCTCGGCCTCCCAAAAGTACTGGGATTACAGGCGTGAGCCACCGCACCTGGCCGTTTTTAATTCCTTTAAACATAGTAAGTATAGTTATTTTAGAGTCTGTATGTAGTAATTCCATTATCCAGAATCCTTGAGGGTTCTATTTCTGCAGTTTATTTTTTCTGCTAATTGTTCCTTATGTTGCCTTCTTTCCGTGTGTGTGTAACTAGTTTTTTAGTGTGAACTACATATATATATCTTTTTTTTTGGGTAGGGGGGACTTTATGCATGTGAATTATTTAAGCCTAGGACAAAGATGTATTATTCCAGAATCATTTTGCATTTGTTTGTACTAGCAGGACTGCCTGAAGGCACTAACAGTCGAGAATCACTCAAAATCAAATTTGGGACCTGAGATCCTTTGGACTACCTAAATAGCGTAAATTTGAGCTCCAAACTGACATGAGGACTGGCTTATGAGTCCAAGTTCTCAGCAATGATTCTCTCTCTGCTCGTTAACTAGATTTGAAACTCTTTTTTTTTAATCTGCTGTAAGGTTGGGGGTGGATGTCATTTTCTATTTACTTACACCAAGGGCGTAGCCCTTTGCAGTCTTAACTTTATGCTAGAGAGGAAATCTTATTAGATGACTCCCCACCTGGAGGCAGTCTCTAGGCTTTTTACCTGCACACTGTGTGGTCATGACAATCAAAGCTAAAGTTCCTGCAGTTAAGCAAATGCCCCCAGAGAGAAAGTCAGCTGCAGTGTTCCACTTATCTCTGAGTTCTTTCATTCAGGTATTAGGCCTAAGAACTATTTACTCTCTTAAAATTCATCAGTGCATTTAAGATACTTTAAATATTTTATCCAGAATGCTCAGTTGTTTCCAGTGGGAGGGTCAGTTTGTATACCTGTTCTCCATACTACCAGAAGCAAAGTCCCTCCCCATGTTTTTACCAATTCCATCTTTTGTTTACAATTTGGTGAAGTTTGGTAGAATTGGCAATGAGTAGGGGAAAAATTTGATCCAATAAAAATCAGGAAAATATGGTTAAGCAAACAACTAAGTTATTCCTTTTAAAACATATACTTCCTGTGCACCTGAGCTAGCTCTATAATTGCTATGCAATAACAGGGTGACTGTACTGCCCTCGCTCAGGGGATAGCTTCAGGCTGATTTCATACATATTCACACCGTTCAAGCCACTGTCACTCCATAAAGTGTTTAGGACCCTGGACCTCTGGCTTGGTAAGGTCCAAAACTGCTAAGTATGGGATTGAGGGATGCTCTCACTAGAAGTGCAGATGGAAAGTGGGTAGGGACGGGAGACCTGGTGATTGCGGGGCGGTAAGTAGAATCTTTGAGACAAACTGAAACATTATCCCAGAAAAGTTCAAGAAGCAAAGGGCCAGCAGGTGTCCTCACTAGAAAGCAGCAAGAAAGATAAATCTTGCTGAATTAATCTTCCCGACTGTTCCCTGCTGCTCTTGACAGATCTTTTCACCTGGACCCTCCTGCCCTCAACCATGACTTCCCCCTACCTAGACTCAGCATTATCTGCTCTGATCCTCCTCTGCTCTCCTTCCCTGGTCAGCTATTTATCAAGCAGAAAAGTCTGTCTTTATAAGTAGGCCTGCAGATCTTCCTCTGTGGAACAGTTTTCAGAGCCTTTGGAGTGAGACAGACGTGAGGCAGTAGTTAAGGCAATAGTTCCAGGACTTTAAAAAAAAAAAAGCCAGGTGAGGTGGCTCACGCCTATAATCCCAGCACTTTGGGAGGCTGAAGCAGGTGGATCATGAGGTCAGAAGTTCAAGACCAGTCTGACCAACATGGTGAAACCCCATCTCTACTAAAAAAAAAAAAAAATTAGGCTGGCGTGGTGGCGCACACCTGTAATCATAGCTACTCAGGAGGCTGAGGCAGGAGAATTGCTTGAACCCAGGAGATGGAGGTTGCAGTCAGCCGAGATCATGCCACTGCACTCCAGCCTGGGTGACAGAGCGAGACTCCGTCTCAAAAAAAAAAAGGAAAAAAATCCTGGACCAGTTAAATATTTAGAAAAGTATAAGGGCTGACAAAGAATTTATTCACTTTGTAGTTTTCTAAGTAAGAACATTAAAAAAAAAAAAAAACACACACACACAAAAAAAACCTTGCTGCATATCAACATCTCATGTTGTATCAGTTTGCTATGTAAGGGACCACCCCTAAAGCAGCACCACACCCTGTGGACCCTTCTTGTCTCTGCCTGCCCACTGGAGCCTGACAGTTCAGATGCTCTCACTCACACATCTGGACCCTCAGTTTGGGCAGCCAGGTTGGCTGGAGCCTCTCTTCACATGGTCTCTGATCTCAAGAGGCCAGCCAGCGCTTGTTCACATGACGGTCAAGGGTTCCCAGCCGCAAGAGAGAAAATTTCAGGGCACAAGCCCTTTTCAAGCCCTTACCTCACCTTTGCTAATGTTGCATTGGTCAAAGCAAGTAACAAAGGCAGCCTAGATTCAAGAGGTAGATAAATAGATTCCTCTTCTTGGCAAAAGGAGGTACTACATCACATTGCAAAGAGACACAAAAACAGAAGCAAATTTGTGATCATTTGTGCTGCAACCTACTATAACCATAATCATCATTTCATAGAAAAAGATCATCTTACCATGGATAGTTAGAAAAAAAGTTCTTCAAATGTAAAATATTTAGCTCTCTCTCTATATATATAACTCACAGCATTGTCCTTATTTTATTTTATTTTTCTAAATACCCTGGACTGGTGAAAACTTTTACTCTTAGCAGCGTTATTCCAGAGAATGGTGTTTGGAACTATGTTAAGAAATGGAATCTGGCAGCATTGGCTAGGATTAGAGAAAAGGGTGGGGAGACTGGAGGAGGGAAGCCAGATAAGAATGCAGATAAAGATAATGAGAGAGCAGGAAGTAGGTGAGTGGCCACTGGAATAACCAGAAAGGAGGGAAATGTGATAACTAGCTCAGAGTAGCTCTTTAGCACCAGGATAAGATGGGGTGTGTGCGTGTGCGCATGTGTGTGTCTGAAAGGATGGAGCCCTGATTCTAGGGCTTTCCTTTTCTATTATTGGTGACAAATCACCACTAATTTAGCCATTTAAAACAACATCCACTTGTTATCTCACAGTTTTCTTTGGGTCAGGAACCCAGGCATGGGTTAAAATTTGATCCTCTGCTCAAGGTCCCACAAGGCCAAAATGAAGGCTTTGGTCCAGCTGGGCCCTTACCTGGAGGCTGCGGGGAAGAATCAGTTTCCAGATTCTTTCAGGGTTGGAGGAATCCATACCCTTAGAGTTGTGGGACCGAGGTCCCTCTTTCTTCATTGGCTGTAGCTTGTCTTAGTGTGCTGAAGTGATAACAGAATACCACAGACTGGGTGGTTTCAACAACAGGCATTTATTTTTTCACAGTTCTGGAGACTGGATGTCTATGATCAAGGTGCCTGCATGGTCACATTATGGTGAGGATGTTCCTCCCGGCTTGTAGATACCTT
This sequence comes from Chlorocebus sabaeus, assembly GCF_047675955.1. Classification (NCBI taxonomy): domain Eukaryota; kingdom Metazoa; phylum Chordata; class Mammalia; order Primates; family Cercopithecidae; genus Chlorocebus; species Chlorocebus sabaeus. The sequence goes on from NC_132906.1 coordinate 10,890,529, forward strand.
CTGACTGTGTCCTCACATTGGAGTGGTTGGGGGAGCAAGAGAGCTGTCTGGTATCTCTTCTAAGGGAACTAATCCCACCAAACCAGGATCCCAACCTCATGACCTCATCCTACCGTAATTGCCTCAAAGGCTCTGTCTGACAATATCATCACATTGGAGGTTAGGGTTTCAACATATAAATTAGGAGAGGAGGGACACAAACGCTCAGTCATAGGACAGCTCCTGGGGCTGCCTGCCTTTCTTCCCTGTGGCCCCTCTACCTTTAAGCCGGCAGTGACCTTAATGCTTCAGGTCTCCCTGTTTCCTTCTTCTGCCACCAACCAGAGAAAGCTCTCTGCCTTTAAGGGCTTGTGTGATTAGATCACACCCACCTGGATACTCTCCTTATTTCAAGATCATTTCTGCTGTCTAAAATGATCCTGGGATGATATTTCATCATATTCCAGGGATTAGGGCAGGACATATTCAGGGAGCAATTTTATAATTTCTGCCTACTGCATCATTTCTTGTAACAACAAAGTGAAAGAATCAAGGAGATTTTTTCATAATATGTTACTGTGTAATAACTGTCACCTCATAGGATTATTATTAGATGCCTAGAATATCATGTATAAGAAAATGCATTGCAAATATAAAGCCCTTTAGGGATCATATCTCTTATGGACAGAGTGAAGGGTTGGAATGAGCACAGATTCATTGAACTGGAGTTTGAAATTCACCTCCACCTCTGGTCAGTGACCTCAAACATCCTTCTCCTTTGGGGAATTTTATTAATTGCTACCACTAGGTGTCATCTACCCAACTGGAGAGAAGATAAAGCTCCCTGAGGCTGGGGGCTGCTTGGGACTGAGACCTGTGCATTGTACAACCCCTGGAAGATTTGGAAGCCTGAGCAATCTGGAGGAATTCAACTCTTCCAAAAGAGTGAGCAACTGATTAGCTTTGGAAGGGGTTTATCATCAGTGCAGGCAGGTGGTGGTGACAGCGCCCTGTGATGGTTTTGTCACCTCCCGTGGCCCGGTTGTTCTGTCTGGGAAGTGAAGTGCTTGCTTGCCAGCTTCAGCAGTGTGTTTTGGTGCCCTCGAGAACTGGGGTGGATGGCATGAGCCAAAGCAAAAACCAAAATGCTGGCACTGACATCTCAGCCATTTTTAGGGTCCAAGGGGTAGTGGTGGAAGTCTTTGTTGCCAAGGATTCTATGAGGCTTGGCTCTCAGGACCTGGACCATGGCTAGTGTTCCTCACTGGGGCAAATACATGAACTTTAGATACAGTCAGGAACTTGGCATGAGGGGGCAGAGCCACTGCAGGAGGTTTGAGTCCAGAACTACTGCTGGTGCTATTAGAATATAAATGACTTGCAAAAGACAACCCTTGCCATGGAGAGCTCTCTGCAGGACACAGACTTAGACAACTCTGAATTTATGCTTGTTATCTGTGGTAGTGAAGTGAGCTCCGATGTGAGGGAATGCATGTTCATGTGTGCTTTTTTTTTTTTTCCTCTTTTTAAGACAGAGTCTCACTGTCGCCCAGGCTAGAGTACAGTGGCGCAGTCTCAGCTCACTGCAACCTCCGCCTCCCAGGTTCAAGTGATTCTCATGCCTCAGCCTCCCAAGTAGCTGGGATTGCAGGAACACACCACCATGCCCGGCTAATTTTTGTATTTTTAGTAGAGACAGGGTTTCACCATGTTGGTCAGGCTGGTCTTGAACTCCTGACCTCAAGTGATCCACCCACCTCGGTCTCCCAAAGTGCTGGGATTACAGGCGTGAGCCACTGGGCCTGGCCACATGTGTACTTTTTAGCACTAGACTCTAATTACCTAAATTCCATAGAAGTAACTGCCTATAGCCTTATAACCAATGCCACTGAAGAAAATATAGACTACACAAGTTTAAAAGTTTATTTTTATTTAAACTTTAAAAGTTTATTTTTTAATTCATATAATCTCTATGCAGAAATCACCAAAATTTCAACAACTTAATATTAGATGGGATGTTTCAGATTTTTTAAAAACACACACAAAAAATGCAAAAGGTAAATTATAGGTGAAATGATTTTTTTTTTTAACCATGATTTATGAGAAAGTTGGTCTTGAGAGTTATTCCCAGAAGCTGGGATCTCAAAAAGGGCATTAGAATATGAAGAAGTAGCAGAAACATTGTTTTATTTAAATCTGCGCAAGTATCTAATGCATTCACTAAATCAATTTGTCAAGGGCTGAGGAAGATGTGAAGTCTGTCGCAGGCATGCCTCAGTGATGCAAGGGAAGCCAGGATCTGTGACTACCCCTCAGACCCCAGGCCTTTCCCTCTGCTGGCTTGCTCTATGGTAGAGACCTGTTCTTTGAGCGAGCACTGATTTCCCTTTGCCAGTAAGTCTCGGCCTGTGTCCAGAACATAAATGCATAAAGTAGTGTAAAACCCCATCATCTGTGCATACACCTGTCCCTTCTTAATCTAATTTATAATCAGACCATTTCCCCCGAAATCCTTGTTTCTGCTCAGCCATGACAGACCTGAGTCAGTTTATTTTTTGTATTAGAAATAAATTTGGTAATGAGAGAGCTTTCTACTACTTGCAAAGGTGTAACAATAATCTATGGCATTTTCGAGTTTTTACTGTGTGTTTTATAACCCTGACATTGACCCATTGACATGATATTATTGCTATACCCCACTTTATAGAAAGGTGAGCCCCTGGAAAGCAGTATGGCAATCCTCTAAGAGCTAAAAGCAGAACTACCATTCAACCCAACAATCCCATTACTGGGTACATACCCAGAAGAATATAAATCATTCTGCCATAAAGACACATGTATGCATATGTTCACTGCAGCACTATTCATAATAGCAAAGACATGGAATCAACTAAATGTCCATCAGTGACAGACGGGATAAAGAGAATGATAAAGATAAAAAGACAAGAAAATGAAAGAAAAAAATGATAAAGATAAAAGAAAATGCATAGTATTCCATATACACCATGGAATACTGTGCAGCCATAAAAAAAACGAGATCATGTCCTTCATGGGAACATGGATGGAGCTGGAGGCTTTTATTCTCAGCAAACTAATGCAGGAACAGAAAACCAAATACTGCATTTTCTTACTTATACGCAGGAGCTAACGCTGAGAACTTATGAACACAAAGAAGGAAACTACAGACACTGGGGTCTACTTGACGGCAGAGGGTAGGAGGAGGGAGAGGAGCAGAAAATATAACTACTGAATACGGGGCTTAATTCCTGGGCGATGAAATAATCTGTAAAACAAACCCTCGTGACATGAATTTACCTATATAACAAACCTCCACGTGTACCCGGGAACCTAAAATAAAAGTAACAAAAAGAAAAAGAAACAAAGTTGATGCTCAGAGGGTACAGTAGCCTTCCCAGTCAAATGGCGAGGCTGTAGCCTAGCAGGATTCCCACCTGGAGTCCAGGCTCCAGGCCCTGTACTTTGGTGCCACTCACCACTGTACCTCTCAGGAAGCGTGTGCTCACCTGAGTCTGGGCCCGGAGCCCCCACGTGCCTTTGACAGTATGATGGGAGCATGTCACAGGCTAGCACTCTGAAAGGGTAGTCATTGGCCCTTCACTTGTATGAGACGAACTTTCACCTTGATGTCTGCCTTCTGCCCATTTCGGTGGCAGAACTGGTTTTTCAAAGCCTCAGTTTCTAATTGGTAGAATGGGTCTAATTTTTTCGCTGCTGAAAACTCTTATGGGATATTATGAATCTTAAATGAGATAATATACAGTCATGTGCTTGTTAAACTATAATGCATTACCTCAAACCAGATGTTATTGTTAGTGTAATTATATCTTATAATTCTGCTTTAATAAAAAATGAGGCCTAAATTATATTTTTCCTTGAAAATTACTTTGTCCTGTCCTGAAAAATAATTACTTTTATGTCCTTGCCATGGTTGGGGCTTTCAAAAAAGGAATTACTTTTAGATTCTTTTAAAAATATCCAGATTCTATTTTGTTTCCTGACAGATACTTTCCCAGTTTTGTGTTTCCTGTGGAGGAGCGGGGAAGTACACCATTAAAAACAATCCTAGAGAGCTTTCTTGCTTGGCATGAAGATCGAATTTAGCTGGGAATCTCTACTGCTGGGGCTGCGCTGACATCCTTATTCAGCCTAGTATATGGGAACGTTTTGAGATAAATTCTTGATTATATAGAAGAGATTCTTTTAAGAGCAGAAGTCAGGAGGAAACATCTTTCCTGGCTTTTATGATTACCTTCTCTGGACATAATAATAAGCACTCCCTTGTAGGCCAGTTTTTCTTCCAGAATGTTCAAGAATGTAGGTTACATGGTTCAGTTATAATAACACTTTAAGAACACAGTAAATCTAATCGCATTGCCTAAAAGTCCCTGAGTGTCATGGCAGGTCCAGGACAGAGTGGCCTAGTTGCATAGATTGAGGTTGCTGAGTAGCTCCACTCAGCAGCAACAAGAAGAATCCAGTGTCACTTCAGGCCGGGATGCTCCCAGTGCTGAAGCAGCCCAAACCTATGCAGTAAAGAGATAAAAAATGACGACTAGTTAGGATGGATCACCTCTCTAACTCAGTCACATCTTTTTTCCCCAAGGAAGGAATCAAAATTGTATTAGTCTCTCAAAAAAGAGACATCTTATATTCTACAAATAGGGTTAATATTGCGTACAAAATAATATTTGTGAATAAAAGTCTCTTTTAGCTGGTGATACATCAAAAGAACCACTTTTGTGGGTTAGAGTTTTCCTTCCCAAAAAAATAATTTTTTGAGCTGTGTTTTGTGTTCAGATTTTATAGCCTAGCCAATGTGTTATTTAGTCTTATTAAAGTGCCATGAGTTTCAGTGTGACTCAATTCTTGCTTACACTTCCCTATGCTAACATCATATATTGATCCTGAAGTCCAAGATGATGTACCTCAAAACAACAAATATGCAGAGCCTTTATTTAAAACAGTTTCCCTTTCAGATGCTTGGGATTTTTATTTATACTTATCGTAAAATTGTTTAAAAATATAATTGTGGAAGCCCCCAAAATGAATCTACATTATAGTTATTTACTGAGTATATATTAATATGATTTTAGTTTTGATATTGATATGATGAATCAATTCAGTTATCCCCTTAGCACCTTTCTGCCTCGGTTAATCTGTTTCTTAAATGTTACTGCCTCGTTCTTGCAATGTGCCTGGTGGCCCCTCAGAGTTGTCTCCTGGGAATTAAATGAAATGGGAATACCTTCTCTATTAAATTCAGGTTTTTAGTGTCAGATTACTTTTAATTTGCAAGAAACTACATATAGTATTTGCATATTCGGTTATATATTTGCCTTCAAGAGTTGTGTTGCAAACTCTTGAAGGCAAAGATATATTTTAAGCCTGTTTGGGTTTCCGTTGTTTAATAAATATCTCTTAATAGTATAAATTATCATATCTTCTTATTCCTTGACTCCTCTCTTGATTGAATTTTTTCATCCCTCTCAAGCTGACTGTAATAGCTTTTTAGGAACTTTGTCTTTAAATTTCTTTGAAGAACCTAGAGCTACATATTTTCAACCTATTAGACCTAGCTCCTTTTTTTGTAACATTTAGTCATGCCTCATTTACTGTCTTGAAGTGAAATTCAAAGATAATACAACTCACCTATATATATAAAACTTTTTAAAATATATATATATTTAAATCCCTATCTTTATGATGCAAGAGAAAGGTAAGAACAGTAATCCACGGTAAACTACTTTGAATTTCAACCCATCAGTACTCTGGCACCATTACATGGGAGGCATGCTGAAATAGTAGGATGTGTGCACCTCTCGTACAGCCACCACGGATGCGCCACCCCCTCAGCCCCAGGCAGAGTGTCACAGGTGTGGGCCAGGTGTGGGCCAGGTGAGGCCCTATATAATTTCCCAAAGTATAATTTCCCCTGTATAATTTCCCAGTGTTATAATTTCCCAAATTGATGGTCAATTGCTGTTAAAGCTTTGAACACACCAAGTACAGTTTTTCCTCAACTTATATGCTAATGCATGCCTCAAAAATATTAAGGATATTAAACTTGGGCAAAAATATTTTCTTTATATGTAAAACAGATAGATTCCAGACTTAGATCATTGTAAGTTTTTTATCTCCAAGGATGACAAGGGGGAGCATTTGAAAGCCAGGTGAGATGTGGGACAATTTTTCATTGTGCAGGAGAGCGCCACACTTTGCAGGGCATCAAGCAGGTTCTGCCTTCTGCTCATGGAATGTCAGTAGTACCCTCCCCCATCACTAGGATGACAAAACCACCCCACAAATTTTGAAAAAGCCTACACAGTGAGAAACACTATTATAGAACATTGTGGATGCTTTGTAATGAATGTGATTTTGCTTTATCAAGGAGTATAATTATTATAGAAATCTATGTTATAGGCACCTTCATATTGAATGATCATCATTTGTCTTGCTACTAGATCATAAGCCTATCAAGGGCCAAGATGTATCTTACTGTGTCAAGAGGACCAACACAGTGTCAGGCAATATATTGGTGATTGGTCTGTTGAATAAATAAAAACTCATGAACAATCTCCTCTATTTTCAAAGGAACTGATATCATGAATTAGTAATACATACCACTGTTATCAAACTTCATTGTTAAAATATTACTGTTAAGCTATTAAATGCTGGATTGTACAAACCTAGAAAATAGCCAGTGATCTATGCCTAGTTGGAGCAGGTTATCTTTCTTTGTGTGTTGAAATTTTTATTAATACTATTTAAAAATAACATGTAAGAAAAGAGATGCTAGCAACATGCACAGACTCTGTGTTTTTTTCTCTTTTAAAGAAAATTATTCTTTTCCATTGTTACAAAACTATTGAGAGCTTCTTGGTACAATAGGGCAGAGAAAAACAATAAAGACAGTCTCCATCCCCTGGGGTGTTGTCATCCATTTGGAGTGACGGACTAACATCTAGAACCATTAAAGCTAATAACTAAGTGCCAGGTGGAATAGTGATGTTGATAGATACAGTAAGAGCCCAAGGAAGGGATTATAATGACTCATCAGGATAGTCAGAAGGCTCATGGAATGATAGGACTTGAGCTCATCTTAAGTGATGGGTGGAATTTGAACTGGTGAAGAGGACCACATCCTCAGCAAAGGGAGAAAAATGTAACAAAGGTTTAGAGGTGGCAATTAACATGATAGGTGTGGAAGGCAGGCAGCAGGGCAGTGGCCAGGGTTGATGGTGGGTTGGAGGAGGAAGAGTATGACTATTGGGGAAAAATATAAGGAAAGTTGGTCGGAAGAGTGAGGGCCAAACTCAAAGATTGTTTTGGCCAAAATTAACTTTAAAAGATCTGATGTTAATCTTATGTTATACCTTTAAAAAAAAAATTCTCTTCAGAGGCTTTTTTTAAAATTTTACTTATTTGTGTCAGTAAAAATAAAATGTTCATGGCCAGATTTTGGATTGAATGCTTAGTAGTCATGCAAGTATCAAAAAGCAAGGTTTAGATAAGAGAAAATGTTATCTTTTTTTTTTTTTTTTACTGTATCATATTACTATTCTACTTTATGATTTTTTATTGCCTTTATTCAGTTAACTCAAGTTAGAATAGATGAGAATATGGAGGTAAAGGAAGGCCATGTGGAGAGCTAAGCCTGAATTGGAATCAGGAGTCACTTACTGCTGTGCCATCTTGGGCAGTAACTTGACTGCAATGAACTTCAGTTTTCCCATCTTTAAAATGAAGGTAATACCTTATCCATAAACACACTACAGGTCTGTGGATTGTCATAACAGCCTGTTGTGTGGCACGAAGAAGGCACTTGATGGATGTTAGGTCTCTTATTGGATTAAAATAAGATATTTAACTCCTTTAAGATTAGGTACAATTTGTGTTGAGTCATAGAACCATTAAAGCTCATAAAATTTACATCATATCAGGCAAGCATTTATTAAGAGTGACCTTGGATTCTCTAAACTTCAGTTTCTTAATCTATAAAACAGAGATAAAATACTTGTAGAGTTATGAGGATTAAGTGAGATAATGCATGAAAAGTACTCAGCACAGTGACTGCTGATACCTAGCAATCATGCAATAAACACTACCATTAGTATAATGATGTTATAATTATGATGCCTACATGATGCTACACATTATACTGTCTCTATCTTCACTACAGTCTTCAGTGATGTGTATTATTAATGTTCTTATGTTTATATGAGCAGGAACTGAAGTACAGGGAACTTGAGTGACTAGCTCAGAGTTTCCAACTGGTTCATTAGTGAGATTGGACTTGACCGCAGATCCTCTGAATCCAAATCAGGTGTGGTTTCACCATGCTAGTGCTGCTTCAATCTTTTGCAATGTGCAGGATAAACCCTTCCTTCAAATCCCCCTTTAAAAATGATTTATGACTGGGTGCAGTGACTCATGCCTGTAATTCCAGCATTTCGGGAGGCTGAGGCAGGACGATCACTCAAGACCAGAAGTTTGAGACCAGCCTGGTCAGCATAGTGAGACCCGGTTGCTATAAAAAATTTTTGAAAAAAAATTAACCGGGCATGGTGGCACATGCCTGTAGTCCTAGCTCCTTGGGAGACTAAGCTGGGAGGATTGCTTGAGCCCAGAAGGTTGAGACTGCAATGAGCTATGATCATGCTTCTGCACTCCAGCCTGGGTGAAAGAGCGAGACCCTGTCTCAAAAATAAATAAATAAATATAAATATAAATGATTTATATGACAATTTGGAAATCACTGGAGAGAATAATGAACCTTGCTTGAGACCCAGAGCCTTAAGTAACATTTCGTGTAGTACCAGCCCTGCCTAGAGCTGCCTGCCCAATGATGAAGGTAAAGATGGAACAGATAACCCTGTTCCTAGCAACTCCACTTTGTTTGCAATGAATTTTTCCCAATGCCTTCATGCTCACAGTGCAGGCTGTGGAACTTGGGTGGGAAATTTGACTACTAGGATTTATTCAACACAGTTTGCCTTTTACTATTGATCACTGCTTCTCGGAATTGTAAACATGTTTGATTTATTACCATCTATTTCATAGCCAAGTTTCCAAATCTAGTTGTCAACCAATGTTAATGGTTTCTTTGGTTCTATTTAGAGTGACAATAAATGTTTTGGAGGCACAACTAATATGAACAAAGGTACTGCAAACCTAGACATATGTTGGGTTGCAGAAGTTGCCGTAATAGACCCATATGTAGTATTGCTCTTGGCACATGGCAGAATTTTAGCAAGTTGAAAATAAAGTTTGCAGGAGCAGGCAAATGTTAAACATCTGCCAAAGTGAATTATGAAACAGAAATTGTATTTACCAGAAATGTTTGTGCTTTTTAATTACCTGAACATTATAGTGCTCAGTATTTCGGAGCTATGTGAAAAACCTAAAATCTTAGCATTAACATTGGAACTCACATTCTTCATTGGAGTGGAAGTTGGAGGGTGTCCTGTCTTTCTTACTCTTTTGTATTCAAGGACAGACCTATTTTTTTTTTAAAAAAACTGCTGTAAGGTCGTCTGGTGATTTTTTTTTTTTTTAAACTGAATTGCTGTGAGAAAGTATACAGCTCATCTGCTGGCTCAGGGTCTGTGCCAAAAGAACCTTTGGAATAACAACAGTAGAATTCATGAGATTCCTGTGAGTTTCATTCTGTTCTTTGAATGCTGGCTTATTGAAAGATATATGGGCAGCCACAGGCACAGCTAGAATTAGGCACAGCCAGAATTCACCATCTGCCACTACTCTTGGGAGTATAGGAAGATGATGATAATTTTTAACATTATTAATTATTCATCTTAGACATTTATTAAGACTCCACAGTCTTCAGCTCTTGGAGCTCACGCTGTAAATTAAACAGACCTAAGAAACAGAAGTGGAACCAGAAGAAACATCTATCTCCTTTAAAAAAATAAATAAACTGAAATGAGTTGGCTTTAAGAAAACAATATATATAGTAAATTTTACTTAAAATTTATTTTTTCTCAAGTGTTAGAAGGTACAGTGGATGGATAACACATTAAGGTTGGGAAAAGGCAAAATATAAGTGTATGGCCCTGATAACTTTGATAGAATCTTTAGATGAGAAAAAATGTAGACCTTTTCTCTGAGATCTGTGAACATGTTCTATGAACATGTAGACCTTTTCTGAGGAATGCCTGTATTTGATTTATTAGTAGAAGTAAAACCAGATTAAGAACATTTCAACATTGAAAAAGGACCTTGAAGTAACCTAACCATGTGCCCTGTGCATGAAGCTTCTCAATAACATCCTCATGGCAGATGTGTTCAGCTTCTGCTTAAATACCTCCCATGACAGAAAAATCATTACTTCCAGAGGAAATTGATCCACTCAACATATTTACTGAGCACCTGTTCACTATGTCTGATCTGGTAGAGCTTACACCTAGGCAGAAGAGTCAGACAGTAAACAATATATTCAATAAATAAGTAAATTATATATCAAGTTCATTCCATTTTCAGATGTGTCATTTTGTCAGAAAGCTTTTCCTTATATTTCCTTCCATATAATGATTGTTTAGGTGTTTGAAGAAGTATTTGTTGCCCCCTCAAGTCACCTCATTTTCAAACTGTACGCTACTGGTTGGTGAAACAGTTGTTCCTATGGATCAGTTTGCTAGGGCTGCCATAACAAGGTACCGCAGGTTGTTTGGTTTCAACAACACACATTTGTTTTCTCACATTTCTGAAGACTAGAAGTCCCAGATCAAGGTGCTGGTAGGGTTGGTTCTTTCTGAGGCCTGAGGCCTCTCTCCTTGCCTTATAGATTGCTATCTTCTCCCTGTGTCCTCCCGTGCTCTTTGTATGTGTCTGTGTGATAATCTTCTTTTCCGTGTGTGTGTGTGTGTGTGTGTGTGTGTGTGTTTTGAGACCGAGTCTTGCGCTCTCACCCAGACTGGAGTGGAGTGGTGCAATCTCGGCTCACTACAACCTTTTCCTCCTAGGTTCAAGCCGTTCCCCTGCCTCAGCTTTCTGAATAGCTGGGATTACAGGCACCCACAGGTTTCACCATGTTGGCCAGACTGGTCTCATACTCTTGACCTCAGTTTCTCTGCCTGCCTCAGCCTCCCAAACTGCTGGGATTTACAGGAGTGAGCCACAATGCCCGGCCACTAATCTTCTTAAAAAGACACTAGTCATATTGGATTGGGCCCACCCTACTAATCATGTTTTATCTTAGTTGTTATTTTAAAAGCCCTGTCTCCAGATACAGTCACATTCTGAGGACTGAGGGTTAGGACTTCAACATATGGATTTGGGGGGCACACGTCAGCCCCTAACACGTATCCCTTGTCTGTTGGAACCCACTGAAGTGGGAGGATAATTCCATGGATATAACCAGGCGAGACGGTCCCATCCCATGTTCTAGACATCTAGATTACACTTGATAGTCCCAGCATGGTTGACTGATATTGAGCTTGCAGTCTATGAGAAATCCCAAGTCTTTACATAGCCTGTTTTTTTCAGTCTTGTGTTCCCCTATCCTTTGCATAATTTATTCTTTTGGCTAGTCACACTGGGGACACAGCCAGAAACCAAGTAGAAATTGTCCCTGTCTCTTGGAACTTAACATATATTAAGGCTGTCAGTGAATAAGTGAACAAACAAATATATAATTATAAATTGTAAGATGTACTATAAAGTGAATAAACAGATAAATAATAGAGGATACATCCTAATCTTGATAGGTTTTTTTTTTTGGTGGGGTATGCACTTTGGCATTTACCCTGAAATAAAACATTATTTTTAATATATCTGACCTATTATTCCACCCTACCCCAACCATTTACAGAAGAGATCCTGGCTGTTATTTGTTATATTTAGTGCCCTCATCCTTCACTTTATTCCTAAATGTGATAAGTATGACACCTCTGGCTTTATCCAAATCATTAATAAAAATATCTAACGGGACAGAACAGTACCATTGTTGTCCTAGAGCTAACAGTGATATCCTTTAGCTACACATAGATAAAGGTCTAGCTAGCATGTATAAAGTGAGACTCTTATTAGCTAGAAATATTAACAAGATTAATGCTGCCCACTGCTAAGTTTTCTGTTTCACCAGCCGAGTCTTAAATGTTCCTCTGGCTGTACCACATTGATCACAAAAGGCCTTTCAAGTTGTCTGCCTGATGATTTTTAAAAGGTCAAATTCATTTGAAGTATTTCACTCATAATGTGGGGAAATAGAAGTTGTTTTCAGTCTAACCAGAAGGAACATCATTTACAAACCAGAATGCTTACGGTTTGCAGGGCCAAGGCTCCAAGGTGATGTTCATCAGCTCCTTTCACAAGGATCTAACCTGCCCATGTAGGCCCACTGCAGTCACCTGGGAAGTGTGAGTCCAAGACCAGAACCTACCCAGGCCATTTCCGTGATGCCCTGTCTCTCCTTACTTTGGGCATCCTTGGCTTTAATGGCTAATTCTGTACTTGCTGCCCTGGCGCTACCTGGTCTCCCACACAGACAGTTCCCATGTTTGTGCTTGGCCATCGAATGCAGTGTTTGGATAAGAGGCACCCCAGATCTCTCAGCTGCCAGTCCTCTGAGCTGACTCTCTTTCTGGTTGGAGTAGGGAGAGTTTAATCAAATTTAGAGAACTAGGGATTGGACAAATCATCCAGCAGGCACATCACCCTTGGTCATCACAGGGTTACCCACCCAGAGCAGTGGAGAAAATGAAATGTTTTCAGAGACAGTCAAACTTGACCTTTAATTTAGCATGGCCCATAGCTTGTCAAAGTTCATCAGCAGAGCAGTACTGTTGTAAGCGTTTGCTAATGTAGATATTATTTGACATTAATTTACTTGCTAATTTGACACATTTTTATGTAACGCAGAGTAAGTTAAATTGCAGCAAAATGTTATTTATTTATTGAATATTCCTTAAACACCTATCACATGCTAGGCATTGTTCTGGGTGCTAAAATTATAACAGTGAATAAAACAGACGCAGCGCCTTCCCTCGCAGATCTTATATTCTGGTGGGGGAGGGTGAGAGACTAAGACCATGTCAATATGTATTATTCAGAGAGTGAAATGTGCTTTGAATAAAATAAAGCAAGGGAAGAAAGTTGCAGTGACAGGGGAAGGAAATTTCACCTTATATTGGATGGTCAGGAAACAACATCTTGTTGATAGGGACAGCCTGAAGAAAGAGGAAGAGCAAACCACATGGATACCTGGAGAGAGGAAGTTTGGGCAGAAGGAAGAGCAGATGCAAAGGCCCTGGGCTCGGTCTTTTAAGGAAAAACAAGGAGTCCACTGTGGCTGGTGTGAAGCCGGTGCTTATTCTACACTGCTGCATTTCAGAAAGTGTAACAAAGAACCAGATAGATCTTTGCTAGACTTGCCCTATTTTGTTGTGGTTGTTAACTAAAATTACATGAGAAAAGGGTATTTTTTATACTGCTAAGGCTGCATTCTTAATTGGCTAAGGAGTTAATCCCAGGGTGTGTTTGTGTGTGTGTGTGTGTTTGTGTGTGAATGTGAATGATATATATACATACCTATACACACACACACGTGTGTTTAATGAAATGGGAGAGAAGTTGAGACATACCTTTCTGTGCTTCAGTGTGAGCCTGTGAGAGTTAGTAGTTTACCTGAGATACAAAACCCCTTTGTAATCTATTATGCAGCCTGTTATTAGCAATCAGTCCTACAAGTGCTATTATTTTCATCCTCCAAGTAAAGCACAGGAGTTGGGTAAGGGTCAGAGTAGTTTGAAATTTGAATAAGAACTCAGATTCTTTACTGACTTCCCTCACACCTACATCTAACTTCTGCAAGAGCTAGTCCATTAGTGGCGAATGATTTAATATGCAAAACCTGGGGTGAGTTTACTTGCCAGTTCAGTTTTTAGACATAGTTGGCTTGCCCTGAGCTCTTCTTGGCCTATTTCTGGGCATTATGCATCCTGAGAAATATTGGGATTTTTTTCTGTTACAAAGCAAACATTTCTTGTGCTTCCAAGTTTACATGTGTCAGGCCCTAAGTGGTGGCCCTATCAGGAGCAGAGTGTGCAGGTGATGCTGTGCAGGGTGGGCATGGCTCAGCCTGTGCTGTCTGTGGTTCCAGTATCCCAGCGGGGCTGTGCCTATCCACCAACCTGCTGGTTACCACAGCAGATAACGTAGTAGATTCGGGGTTCAAGAAGAACAACCACCCAGAGCAAATGAATAAAACTGTAACTGCTTCACGGCTAGGCTCTCTGAAGAAATGCCTCTGACATAACCTCAGTTGGTCCTCAGAAGAAAGTTTGCAAAAACAAGAACAATGTCTGAACTCATTCCTCGACCATAACCATCATATTTAAATGCCACAGTTTCTCCATGTGGGAAATTCAAAGACATTGTGGACCTTTGCATGATATGAAGGTGTATGAATTAGCTAGCTAGCTCCTATTTGGAAAAGAAAACCTCAGAGTAAGACATAGAGGTCTGTCTTGGCCGGAGCTGCTCCTTCGTGAATGATCAGCTAGGTAAGCGTGTTCCAGTAAAATTAAGCCTGGCCATTGACAAGTGTTTGGAGAGCATTGTAAGATTCATGGATACATCCCGCATTTGCCTTGTTGTTTTCTAAGGATTGCACATATGGCATTTGAGGAAATTTTGTGGTTAGTAACAGAAGATTTCAAAATCTCTAGAATTTATATCTCTTAGCTTGGATATTTTAATAAAAATACAATATTCCGCACTGTCATGTGATTGCTAGCCTTTGAGTTGTATGAAACAATTGTTTCACTCTTTCTGTAGATTTCTACAAAGAATCACTTGACAGATACATAACAAAAGAATATTATATTTTATATATTTATTGTATTGAAAGGGATGCTATCATACCCAATGCTTCTGAACTCACCCACAAAAATAAACCTCATGTTTATACTTAAATTTATTTATTCAGCTAGCATGTTTTAGAATCTGTTATGTACCAAGCATTATGCTAGATGCTGGTAATTCAGAAATGAGGGACACAGCCTTCCTCTTCCATCAAGGAGGTTACAGTTTAGTGGGGAGATAGAGAAGTAAACTACAAACACAAGATCACGTAATAAGTACTACTGGGGCCCAAAGCAAGGGCATTTCACTTTGCCTGGTGAAGTCAGTCAGAACTTCTCAGAAGAATGGGTAAGGGTTAGAGCTGGAATTAAGAGGAAGGAAAAGCAGAATGTATAGTGTAGGGCCTAACAGTAGTTCACAGCCTGGTGTTTTGGCAGACTTGCAGACAGTTCCCTGTAGCTGAAGTACAGGGTTGCATGAAGTTAGAGAGGTGGAAAGGGGTCTTGTATGGCAACAAAGGGTTGGGCTTTATCTCAAAAGGGATTGAGAAGCATTGAACAATCTGGCCGCAGTTATGAGGACTGAGCCAATAGGAAGTCTGTTGCATTGATCCAGGTGAAGAATTACAAGTACCTTAATTAACAGAATGATGGTAGGTATGAGAATGAGAAAACAGATACAAGAAATTTTTACGAGGTAGATTCAACAGGGCTTGCTGAGTCTTTGAATCTGGAGGATAAGAAGGAAGAAAAATCTTGAATTTCTAACTTGAGTGACTTAAAAAATGATGATGTCATTCAGGCAATAAAGGAGAAAGTAAGAACCGGGGAAGGAAAGTGGTTAGCTCAGATGTAGCCATGTTGAATTTCAGGTACCTGAGGAGTATCCGGATTAAGGTGGACAATAAGATGTAAAGAGGTAATAAACGGACGTGGACTTCCATGGAGGTGTAAAAGTAATTTGGGAAACATCAGACAACAGGTGAAGCTTTGGGTTCAGATGAAACATCCTAGGCAATATTTATATATGAGAAGGAAAGGGGCTGAATATGGAGTTCTGGGTTATTCTTACCATTGCAGGGAGGGACAGAGAAGGAGCCCCTAATGCAAAGAGACCAAATAGTCACAGAGGTAGGAGTTCAGAGGAGACAAATGTCACAGTAGCCAAGTAAAGTGAACGTCTCAAAAAAGAAGACTTGACCAGTAATGCCAAATGCTGTCAAGAGGCCAAGCAGGGTGAGGACTGGAAAGTTCCATAGGGCTTAGACATTGGTAGTCATGACACACTCATTCCCAATGTGCTGGAATGGCAGTAAGTTGGAAGGAAAGGGATTAGGAAGGAGAGACAGAAGTTTCTAAGAAACTTGGCTGTGAGGAGTGAAAGTGAAGTAACTAAACATGAGGAAAGAGCTGTCTGCTGCTGGTTGCCACCGACTCTGTCCAGCTGATTTCTCCCAACCTGAGTGAACAAAAGCAGCAAGGAATGCCCTGCTCCCCATCAACATTCAAATCAACAGGATCTTCCTAACAGTGTTTTAAAGGATAAGGGTGGCCAATCCTAGTTAGACACCTGTCCTGGGGCTTTGTAGTACTTCCAGTTATTCTGAAGCAGAAAAAGAGTTTCAGATTTACTAGAGATGTTATAGCTTTGATGTAAGCAGTCTTTAGTAGACATAAAACCTTGCTTTGAATAGCATGGATGTGAAATAGCTCCAATGAGAAATCTCTCCTTTAACACACAGGAAGTAACAGGATCGATGTCTCAGCTCTCTACCTTAACAGGCATTTGAGGGTACACAAAAGGGCAGTGGATTTTAGTCAATCCAGTTCTCCCACCAGTGAGGACCTTGGATACATTGTTTACAGCTTGGCCTTGAGGTTGTCATCTATATGGTGAATAGATTTGATTCAATGACTTATAAGATCCACCTCTCCCAGATATGTTGGATTTCAATCCTGTCTTCAGACCTTCTATTTGTTTTCCCTTTCACCATACCTCCCATGGATTTCCTTTCCTCCCACACATACAGCTTCTGCAGCGTCCAAGTCTACATTACACTGCTAGGGAAAGAGCCCCATCTACGACGGACACAGTCAGAGGTTGTGTCACGGAAGTCAGAACTCAAACACTGAGAAAATTGAGACTGTTTTTCTCCAGCCGCTTACTTTCCTTGGCTTTTCTCCACCCTTTGCTGCCAGCTTATTCTCCATCATGCTTCTCTTAGTCTAAATGGGACTTTGTTCAAACAGATACCCAAGGGCCTAAAAAAAATATGAACAGCTTTTGCATGGAGAAGATTAAAGACCTGAAGCAGCCGGGGTAAAGTCACCGACCTGCTCTGACTCCCTGTCATTGGTGAGAAGATCTGTTCATTCATTCATTTAATACCATGGCTGTTCATTCAGTACTTACTTACTAAGTGTCTGCCATGTGCTATGTTTATTGTGTCCCCCTTGTGTCCTAGAACATAGGAGTAAGATGGTGACCAAAATAAACATAGAATGTACCTAGTGAAATTGATAGTCCAAACAGGGAGAAAGCGTATTGAAAACTAGCTACACAGTAAATGCATACAGTGTGATAAAGTATTTGTGTCAATAAGAAATGTCAACTGTGGCTCTGGATTTAGACCAGGGAGTTAAGGGAAGGCTTCTCTGAGGAAGCAATACTTAGATGGATAAAGGGCAAATAGAATTTAGCCAAGGGAAGAGAAGCAGGTGGAACAGCAGGTGGAGGCAGGTAGAACAGTAATGCTGAGCCTTGAGGTGCAAGAGTCCTGGGTGGCAGGGAAGATGCAAGATGAGACTGAAGAGGTAGGCAGAGGCCAACCGTGCCACACCGGGAAAACCAGAAAAGTGTAAGGTCATGGAAGCAAGAAAAAGAGAGTTGCAAGAAGGAGGGTGTGGAGCTACATCAAATGCTACAGAGATGCAGTTTCAGTTAAGGGCTGAGAAGTGCCCACTGGCTAAGTGGAAGCTGTTGGTCACCTTAGTGGAAGTGTGGCCAAGGAGTCAGCCTGAAGTGGGCTGAAGGGGGAAGGGGGATGGACAGAGGAACTGAAGGCTGCATATAAAGGCAGCTGTGTTGAGACATTAAGCAATGATTGGGAAGTCGGGAAGGTAGGCTAGGAATTTGTATTAGTCTGTTCTCTCATTGCTGTAAAGAAACATCTGAGACTGGGTAATTTACAGAGAAAAGAAGTTTGACTCATGGTTCTGCAGGCCATACAGGAAGCATAGTGGCTTCTGCTTTTGGGGATCTCTCAGGAAGCTTCCAATCATGCCAGAAGGAAAAGGGGAACAGGTGTCTTCACATGGCAGGAGCAAGAGAGAGTGAGGGGGGAGGTGTTACACACTTTTAAGCCACCAGATCTCATGAGAACTCACCATCATGAGGACAGTACCAACAGGGATGATGGTAAGCCATTCATGAGATATCTACCCCATGATCCAATCACCTCGCACCAGGCTCCACCTTCAACACTGGGGTTTACAATTCAACATGAGATTTGGTGGGGACACAAATCCAAATCATATCAGAATTGGAAGGAAATGTGGGATAAGATAAGGTTTTTTGTTTTGTTTCTGTTTGTAAGACAAGAGGTATTGGCTATGTTTTCATAAAGGCAAGAAAGACTTTATAGGAAGAGAAAGGTTAAGATGCAAGAGACCCATAGGACTGAGAATCTTGGACCGGAGGCAGAAACAGGGTCAGGAGAGGGGGACAAAGGTGGCTTTGTGGATTTGGTGTCAGAAAAATGGGACTTCCTATCCAGTGCCATGTAGGAGGCAGAGTCATCCCTGAGAATAAGGTGGGAGGAGGGAAGCAGGAAGGCTGTGGAGTGCACGGAGCAGAAATGACTGTTGCGGTGAGGGATGCTTGCTGGGCCCAGGAAGGTCTGCTGGGGAGGCCTGCTTCTCTGACCTGCCTGTGGGGTTTTCTGCTCACCACCTGCCCCAGTGACCCTGCCAGTGTTCTTAGAAGGGTGTAAGAATGGTGTTTTGATTTTGTTCCCATGTTTTTCCAAAGCCAAATTGTACCACGTTATAAAATTTCCTACAGATCCTGAATATTCTGATGTGGGAGCAAGTGCTTTCTGCTCTGGTAATTTTACGCTATTTGATTTCAAATTAATTTCATGATTTGTTTCCTCCCATGTTTACCCTTTGAGTTGCTTATTCCCTTTGGCCTTATCATTTGAAAAACCCATGATTTGGTGTCCATCTTTTCTGGTTGTTTTTTGCAACTACATCTCACAGTTTAGAACCTTCCATTTGATTTTTATAAAACATGTTACAGAGTTGGAATCTTTCATGCAAGCTCACTTGCAAAAAATATCCAAATATTTTTGCCTTATGTATTTCTTGGTATTCTCTCTCTCTCTCTCTCTTTCTCTCTCTCTCTCTCTCTCTCTGTGTGTGTGTGTGTGTGTGTGTGTGTGTGTGTGTGTGTGTTTGTGTGTCTGTGTGTGTGTCTGTCTGTCTCTGTCACCTTCAGGTAGCATTCATAGCAATAACGAGAATGTCTGCTGGACCCTTTCCGTCTCTCTTCCCTCCCCTCTGTACATCTGGTGCTCACCAGGTCCCTGCTGCTGTTTTGTCGCTTGACTTTGTATGATATTGAGTTTCTGCCCTGTGTTCTCTGCGTGTACTCTGTCTTCTCCTTTTCATGATCACTCCAGATCCCTGCCACTTTTTTTCTGGATACCCAGAGTCTTTTTCTTTCTTCCAATGACAGTCAGAAGTTGGAGGAGCCCTCTTGGATGCATCTTGTTTGAGGTTCATAAGTTCATACCAAGTATCTTTAGAAATCAGGAAGGATGAGGAACAGAACTAACATTTTATGAGCATCTACTGGTATTAGATGCATTTCTCATGCCACCTTATATTAACATTTACCATAATCCTGTGGTAGGGAGTATTGTTTTGATTTTATAGACAGATAAATAAATCCCAGAAAGATTCCATAACTTGAGAAATACATCAGGGCCAGGACAGACACCGTCCTTGTTTCCTGCCTGAAGCTCAGGGTGACTGATGGTTATCACTGTCAATGTCTAGACACGAAATAGTCATCCCAGTTAGGCATGGGCCTAGGCATGACCTCAGATCTTGAACTCCCGCTGTGATATGAAAGTGGTCTCCTAGCAGTCAGGCATCTTCAGTCCTGGAGTCCAGACAGAAGGTGCCTCTACCACTAGGTGGGGATGTAGCAGCACCACAAATGAGTACGCTACAAACGGAAAGACCCTCTAGAACTTAAAAAATAATAATAATTTATTGCAGTGAAACAACATATAATTAACCATTTTAAGGTGACCCTTCTGTGACATTTTGTACATTCGCGATGTTACACAACCACCACTTCTATCTAGTTCCAACACATTTCCATCACTCCAAAGTAAAAACCCCTTCACCATTAAGCAGATTCTCCCAGTTCTTCACTCCCCGTAGCACCTGGCAACAGCTGATCTGCGTTCTGTCTCTATGGATTTACCTATTCTGGACATGTCTTATAAATAGAATCATATCATACGTGACCTTTCTGTGTCCGGCCTTCTTCAATTAGCATAACATTTTTGGGGTTCATCCATGTTGTAGCATGTTCCCAAACTTCATTTTTTTTACAGATTAATAATATTGCATTACATATATATACCACCTTTTGTTTATTCATTGATCCATTGATGGACATTGAAGACTTTGGGCTATTATGCATAGTGCTGCTATGAACATGCATGTACATATACTTGTTTGATAACTTGTTTTCATTTCTTTCGGGCATGTGTACAGGAGTGAAATTACAGGGTCATATGGTAATTCTATGTTTAACTCTTTGAGGAACCATCAGATTCTTTCCATAGTAGTTAAACCATTTTGCATTCTCACTAGCAGAGTATGAAGATTTCAAACTTTTTAAAACCATGACTCACAATATAAAGTACATCTTACACTGCAACCCAGTATTTAACTGTGTGTATACATACATATATAACAGAGGTTTCATGAAACAGTACTCACCCTGACTGTGAACGATGCCTTCTAATGTATTCCCTCCTATTCTGTGTCATTCGAAAAGTGTCTTGGTTTGACCCACCAAATTAACTCCAAAACTCAAAGTTAATTTGCTACCAGTTGAAGTCACAGATATTTTCATCATCATTACAGTTGCTTTAGGCATATTGAAATATTATTTATGATCATTATTTTGTTTAAAATTTCTTATAATTATTACACCTCTGGATAATGTTATTTAAAGTACTATTTAAAGAAGCAGGTATATACAATACCACAATTTTGTGTTTTTTTAAATAGTTGAATAACTACATTTCAAAGTAATTGCTTTCTTTGTCACCCTGTATCTTCCACATTTTATTCATGTAATCATATTATTCTGAGAAGGAACTCATGGGCTTCACCAGACTGCTAAAAGGGCTCATGGAACAAAAATACATAGGAACCTTCTAGAGCTACGCTGTCCAATAAGGGAGCCATTAGCCACTTGTAGCTATTGTACACAATAGCCACAAGACGGATGTGGCTAGTCCAAATGTAGATGTGCTGTAAAATACCCACTGGATTCCAACTATTTGGTACAAAAAATATTAAATGTCTCACTAATATTTTTTATATTCATTAATTATTGAAATGATTTTTGGCATATTGGGTTAAACAAAATAGATGATTAAAATTAATTTCACCAGCTTCTTGTTGGTTATTTTAATGTAGCTACTAAAAAATTTAACATTGCATGTGTGGTTCGCATTGCATTTCTGTTGGACATCACTGGTTCCAATCTCGGTTTTATCACATGACCAGCAATAATCACTGTTACTGTTACTATCATTACTCTGCTGTGGGACCCACCCTGATAAATTTCAGTTTCCTCCTCTGGAAGAGTAGATATAAAGCCAAAGGAGAGCATACTTCTGTACTTTTTCTGTATTCAGCCTTTTTCCTAATACATTTCTCACTATTGGAATTGTCTAGTCATCTCATCTTTCATCCAGAAGTCTGGTGAAGGCCCACGTCCATGTCCCTTCCCTTACACTTCTGCTACCCCTTGTTTGTAATGAACACAAAATTTCAATTGTATATGGGAAAATCATATACCAAGGTAAGGATATAAGAATTCATAGACAAATAAATATTTAAAAATAATTTTAAAGGATAAGAAAAAGGGGAAACTCCCTTGAGGAGCAAAGAAGGTGGAAAATAGGGCTTGTGGTAGGGTGGAGTAGTAATTTGACCACAGTTGCCACCCATCCTGTATTTATCCAAAATCCGGAGTGGCATTTGGATAAGACTCAGGCAAACCACCAGCACATTCCTGGAGTTGATGAATGGCCACTTAAAGAGCAGGACACCCCTGGCATGTCCCTAAACCCAAAACTAAAAGTCCAGCAGGCTATTACAAGGAGGGAAGTTGCCAGTGTGTTTCTTTAAGGGCGATGGGCTGAGCAGGGACCACTCACCCTCTTATTTGTCTGACTTACACTGATGGGAGCCCTGAGAATCTAATATTAGCATCCTGGGAATACAAAGCCCTTTCATCTACATAATCTCCTTTAAGATCATGAAACAACCTTATGTAAAGAGCAGTATCATGTGCACCTTATAAATGAGAAAGAAATAGGTCAAACACGTAAGTGGATCACTGGAGCCATTACTGGGTGGAGCAGGGCTTATCTGACCATGAGCTTGAGTTTCTCCATAGCTAACACTGAGAGTCAGAACCATGACTGTCCACTTCTCTTTCCTTGGGCTTCTCAGAGTGATCTCACCCCTACAGACGGTCTGCAAAGATCATTACTCTTGACCTCACTTGTGCCTCCTAAGCTGAGCCGTGCAGTTGGAGTCGCTCTTCCCACTAGCCTGCTAAGCTGCTGCCTTCCATCATTCAGACAGTTTCTGACAGCCCCACCCTCCTACACAAAGCCCTGCCTGTCTGGTCAAAGGAGGGTGGTGATTTCCCACCCTTTCTAAACACACGCCCTGTAAGATTTTCTCTGTCCTCTAAAATATACTTGCTCCTTCACAGTCACATTTTCTACTACTGTACAGTTAAACGTCGTCTGTGAGAGGGAAGGTGATGTATGGGTTTTTCTGCCCCACTGTTGTCAGGCTTAGACCACCGTCTTCTAAAAGGCAGAAACCCGGGGTCTGTACCAGACAGCTCCATGAACAGATGGTCATGTTGAAAACTTTGAAGGTGAAATCTGTGATGCTCAGTGAGGTATACACTTCTTTTTAAAGTGGTGGTTCCAAATGAAGTGATGCTGTAACATATCCTTAATTCCTTAGACCACTGTCCTTAATCTCAGTGATAATAACCTGGTGTGTGACTGTTGTTTATTCCTGATCTACAAGAATTGTCTAGTTATATAGTTTCTACTGGTTTTCCTCTAAGCTGAACAAAGCACTTTGAATTACTTCATTAACTTCACAGTAGACAGCTTGATAGTTTTTATATTGATTTATCGCTTTCTAATCCCCAATTATTTTTTGGTCCTATGTCAGCTTCTCCTGCTAGTCAGCCAGTGTGTGTTTTCATGGATACTCTTGACATGAGCTTTATTAGAACATAACCAAGAAGGTGAATCTATTGCCAAAAAATTAAATAATGTTTGCCAAAGAGTTATACAGAATAATTTATTACCCGGTGTTCTGCTTTTCCTATGCAGTGGTTCCTCCCAGTGGTATAGAAAACCAGATTGTCTTGTCCTGAGAGACGAGGCAGTCTGGGGATGGGAAATAGTGTTCTTCTTTTAGTAGATAAATAACACATCCAAGGTCATAGGATCAGGGTCAAAATAGAAAGCAGAATCATGAGTTTCCTAATTCCCAGCCCTTCAACCTTTGCTAGTAGGTACCTATAAACATGGTCCTACCTAGAAAGAAAAAACATTTTAGCACCTAGAAGGAAAAAAATGTAAAATTTAAGTAGCATGCACTAAAAAAACTATCCAGAATTTCTAATTTTCCTCAACTTCATTGATTTGAAAATTATAGGTTTTAATTATTATGTACAGTAAATGGTATCTTGAGGAAAAGTTGATCTTTCCCTTATAACTTAAACTCTGATATTTATTTTTGTGTGTCAAATTGGGGACATTGGTGGGAATATTCACTCTAGCCCTAAAAGGTATTTAATTTTTATCACCAAATAATAGGAACATCACCCAATAACTTCATACAACTATGAGAATGCTCTGTTTTTTTGTTTTGCTAGATTATCGTTCATACAGGGAAGAACCAACATTTTCTTAGTTCTCCTGTAGGTGGCAAATCTAAAGGGTGATGATGACTGATATAAATGTAAGTGTTTTTTATACTGTGAAGCATTATGTGTCTGCATTTTTGGTAAATAATAATATGCAAAGCTAATGCCATTTTATTTGTTTATTTATTTTGAGACAGAGTCTTGCCCTGTCACCCAGGCTGGAGTGCAGCGGCTCCATCTCAGCCTACCACAACCTCCTGCGCCCTCCGGGTTCAAGCAGTGCTCTTGCCTCAGCCTTCCGAGTAGCTGGGATTACAGGCACCCGCCACCACACCCAGCTGATTTTTGTATTTTTAGTAGAGATGGGGTTTCACCATGTTGGTCAGGCTGGTCTTGAACTCCTCACCTCAAGTGATCCACCCGCCTCAGCCTCCCTAAGTGCTGGAATTGCAGGCGTGAGGCACCGTGCCCAGCCGCAAATGCCATTTTTTGCTTCTTCAGAAGGGACTTAATATTTTATAATTATGTATTAATAGTTGGCTTCTATTTTGGCCAGTTATATTCGACCTGCTTGTATCTGAATGTAAATAATTTCTCAGGTTGCTGGTGGTATTCAAAAATATGATAATAAAGTTATCATTAATATTGTATGCTTTCATGCTAAGGGGCAGTGGGGGAAATGCTGCCATGTTTTCTCTTTGCATACATGTCTTTAAATACATTAAATACTAAGTGTGCTTATGACCTTATTCTGCAGAAATTGAGGTCGAATCTTTATGTGTACAAAATATGTATGAACCACAGCATTTCCTGGTTTTGGCTACAGGTTAATAATGTCCAAATATGCAGGCCCTACTTTGAGAGGTTGATGAGAAGACTAAATTAGATAAATTTTGAGATGATACTAGCCTAACTGGAACCTCTACTCAAATGGAAGTTTACCCTGGGCACCAAACATTGGAAGCACTAAAATGTTAAATAATAGTGTTTGTATGTGCATGTATTTAGACTTTCTTCACCTTTCCAAAACTTCCAGCCTTGTGTGCAGATCTGCCTTACCTTTGTAGCCAGCAGAGGTGGATGGGGGTGGGGGTCTCTCTATGATCCGCAGGTTCTCTCTTTTTCCTTTTGTTCTCTTTTCCTAACCTGACTGTGGAGTTAAGGAGGAATTTTGCGCTGCATATTCTGGGTTCATTTCTCGCTACAGATTTGCTACATAACAGTTATCATCTGCCTAGGCACTCATGTAATCCTCATAACAGAATTGTGTGACAAGGCACTAGTTTACAGACGAGGAAAATGAGATGCTCAACAACTTTGCCAGCAGTACAGCTTCTATATGATAGAGCATGGTCTGGTCTACAGTGTCACTTCCCTTCTAATTAATATCCTTTGATTGTTGTTGTTGTTGTTGTTGTTGTTGTTGTTTTTGAGACAGAGTTACACTCTTGTTGTCCAGGCTGAAGTGCAATGGCATGATCTCAGCAACCTCTGCCTCCTGGGTTCAAGCGATTCTGCTGCCTCAGCCTCCTGAGTAGCTGGGATTACGGGCGCCCGCCACCATGCCCAGCTAATTCTTGTATTTTTAGTAGAGACAGGGTTTCACTATGTTGGCCAGGCTAGTCTCGAACTCCTGCCCACCTCAGCCTCTGAAAGTGCTGGGATTATAGCTGTGAGCCACCGCACCTAGCCGGAATATTTGTTCTTGAAGTCACCATTCAGCTGTCCGAGGCAGGGTCAGCGGAGAGGCTCAGTTTTCCTTTCACTAGTGTGCAGGCCTGGGTTAACTGGTGCCCTAGTTCTAATTCATTCTAATGATGTCTCAGCGCCAGTTTTAGAGAAGTGCCCAGCAGGTGCCCAGTCGGTGTGCCCCTTTGTTCAGCTTTGTCTATGCATGCCCTCTGATATACAGCCCAACCCCAGGCCCCAATATTAGGCCTCAATAAATACCATTCTTTTACCCCGCTCTAGACCTATCAAAACACCTTGGGTGACAATGGACATATGGAGGGGGCCTTCCATGTGCAGAGCAGAAAGCAGGGTAAATTCCAGGCTTTCTCTTCTCCACTCCCTGCTGCCGCTTCTCAAGGCCTTTTATTGTCTTCTGCTTAAACCCTTCAGGGGCTTCCCATTGTGCTAGACTTCCTATTGCTTTGTCTTGGCTCTGGGTTCCTTATAAAACCCCTTAGCAGGGGAGCTGAGTAGGGAAGAAAAAATGAGTTCTGCTGCTATGTTTCAATGAAAACAATTTTGGAAGACATGATTTTTCTTGTTTATGTTTGAATCTGGACAACAACAAGCTTTGCTATAATGAAGTTCTATTGCATTCAAAACATTTAAATGTATTTCAATTTATTGAAAAAAAATTGCAGTGGATAGTAATGGAGTAAATGTTTTTCAAAACTTGCTGAATCTATTTTTGTGAAGATTTATATATGTGGGTTGGATTTTTTTAAGGGAATGATTATTGTGTTTGATACTTACCACATGGACATTGTGTGGCATCATTTCATATTTTTTCTCTAATATTTCTTAGGATAGGATAGATCTGTCCAAATTGTGCATCAAAAATAGGTCAAAAGAGAAGTTTGTTATTTATTTCAACACTTTGTCCTTTAGATTATCTCTAAAAGGCCTCTTATTCTACTGTTTAAAGAAAAATAAAACCCTTTTTCCATACTTGTCACCATTGATTATAACTGTTGTCTTTGTATCTCAGTTCAGGGGATGCTTAATTTGATTTGGAAGTGTTCTTAAGATACAATGTATAATAGTGAGAATATAATGTAGTTCATGCTTTTTTGGAAGTTGAGACTGCTGATCAAAAATTGATAAAGCAATTATTTTCTTGCATTTAGTGATTTCCTTTGTTTCCTCAGGATGCTAGTGAAACATTTCTTTTCTGCCTAACATATTCTGTTCATGAATGTACATGTCACTCTGTGACAGTAATTACACATGTGTACCCACGTGCATCCGTCTACAAGGAAAGGGGGTGGATTCCAATCCTAACCCAATCAACTCCATCAGATGGTTTAAAATCATTAGGTAATGGCTCTTGATGTTGGCATGCATCCAGACTGTTTGCAAAGCTCTGTTTTCACATTTTTTTTGAATGCCACACAATTTAGCCTCAAAAAATTGTCCAAAATGCTTTTAAAAAAAGTAAATTAAGTATGAATTAAAACAAAAAAATTGCATTTCTTACACATTTTTTTTTTTTTTCCAGAGGCAGCAGATAACAGGCAGGCATGACAAGCTCGCTCATTCACTTATTCGCTCAACATATGTTTATTGCTGAGGACTTACTGTGTGCTATGGAAATGTAGGGAACACAAAGCTGAGTAAGACACAGGTCTTCTGGAGGAAGAGACAGGACAGATGGTTATAATCGGGATCAAGGCAGGAGGAGAGTAAATGCTATAGATTGTGAGATATAATCCCTGTATCCTTTACCACTCTCATCCCACTCTGCTACACACGGCTTGCTAGGACATAGGTACACAGGTGACCAATGGGTCACTTCTTTCTTCTGACCACCTACCTCCTTCCCACTGACCACCCAGAGCTACCACCAGCCCATGTGGTATCTTGATGGAAAAAAATAGGCACCCCTTCCTCTGGATTGAGTCCTGGGATGATGGAGACCCATGCCAAGGTAGAAGCAGCCCATTGCCACCTCTGTGCCTGCCAAATTGGAGAGTGGAGTTCAGACTAGATTTTCATCATCAATCACCCCACCTCCACTCTAGGTCAGTCATCCTTGTAGAGATCACAGCCTGTATAATGAATCAAATTAATGTGAAAAATAAAGGCATTCTTCTCTCGGTTTCTCGGAATCGGCTACAGCCCCCAGGGAATGCATCAGCCAGGCTAAAGCCAGGCAGGAAGGCAGTGACTAGGCTGGGAGAGTCAATGGGACCTGAAGCACCTCTGCTATGTTAAGGAGTACCTTAGCATCTCCTCCTGAACTTTTTTTTTTTTTTTGAGATGGAGTCTTGCTCTGTTGCCCAGGCTAGAGTATAGTGGCGCAATCTAGGCTCACTGCAACCTCCACCTCCCAGGTTCAAGTGATTCTCCTGCCTCAGCATCCCGGGTGGCTT
The DNA here is from genome assembly GCF_047675955.1 of Chlorocebus sabaeus. Classification (NCBI taxonomy): domain Eukaryota; kingdom Metazoa; phylum Chordata; class Mammalia; order Primates; family Cercopithecidae; genus Chlorocebus; species Chlorocebus sabaeus. The sequence continues at coordinate 10,918,674 of NC_132906.1, forward strand.
GGATTACAGGCGGGTGCCACCACGAAGCTAATTTTTGTATTTTTAGTAGAGACGGCATTTCGCCATGTTGGCCAGGCTGGTCCTGAACTCCTGACCTCAAGTGATCCACCCGCCTTGACCTTCCAAAGTGTTGGGATTACAGGCATGAGCCACTGTGCCCAGCTTCTTCCTGAACTTTCTCTGAAGAACTTGGTAAGCATGATTCTCACCTTGCTTGTGATTAAAAAAAAAAAAACAAAGTTATGATAAATGTCTTAGGGTCTAAAATAGACCTACATTTTACCAACCATATGAGTTTGACCTTATTTTATGCCTCCTTAAGCCTCAATTTTCTCATCTGTAAAATGGGGCTAATAACAGTATTTACTTCATAGGTTTGAGGTGAGGATTAAATATAAAAATACATGTATTTTTAAGTACACTATTTATATTCAACAGATGTAGATGGTGTCATTCATTTAGTGTCATCACTTGTGTCAGGCCACTTTCCGACTTTTTCCCACTCTTTTTTTTTTTTTTTTTTTTGAGATGGAGTATCGCTTTGTCGCCCAAGCTGGAGTGCAGTGGCGCAATCTCAGTTCACTGCAAGCTCTGCCTCCTGGTCAGAGGCATTCTCTCCTGCCTCAGCCTCCCGAGTAGCTGGGACTACAGGCTCCCGCCACCTCGCCCGGCTAGTTTTTTCGTATTTTTAGTAGAGACGGGGTTTCACTGTGTTAGCCAGGATGGTTTTGATCTCCTGACCTCGTGATCCGCCCGCCTCGGCCTCCTACAGTGCTGGGATTACAGGCATGAGCCACCGTGCCCCACCTTTTTCCTACTCTTTGATACCATTTTCTGAGGCCTTCCACTTTTCCTGTATTACTGTTATCTTTCACTCAGACCCCAATATCTATGCCTTATTCCATGCTTGACGATTCATTGTATGTTCTCCTAAAATTTTTAAGGAAGGATCCCTCCTTTTTACAGGTATGAAAGCTGAGATAGCTTTAGGTCCTCTTAAATCATAACTGAAGTAATTAGCAAGCCAGGAACACATTCAGATTTTACTGTTGTATTTTAAAGTACCTCTGTCCAGGTGCCTCTTCTGACTACTTTTTTTAAGCCCCCCAGAGAGAGAGGAGACAAAAGGATAAATGTTTCAACTCAGCTTGCAGCAGGTGTCATTGTATTTGATTTGCAGGCCTTTCAACAAAACAAAAGCCCTTTTCTGTTCTTTTACAGTATATGCCCTCTTTAAAGGTACTCAAATGAAAAAAAAGCATGCACTGGACAAGATTTCAGGTTCTAAAAGACAGAAACTGGGCTCTTAGTTGCTGATTCACTCTTCACAGTGAAAGCTAGATGCCATTGAAAACATTATTTTCTAAGTAGCATTTACATTTTTATGATAGTTTCCCTTGAAATATATATGAGTGGCATTCTCAGCAAGTTAGTATGTTTGTAGTAGTTAAATACTGAAAACTTATATATTTAAGTATTGAAAACTTTAAAAAGCCAGTTAAATTTTTTAGAAAATAAAGTCAACAGAGAGAATCTCTATATATTTGAGTAGCAATATACAATAGCATGTTTGCTTATTGCAACTGATTTTAAATGTCTCCAACTTGCTCCCCCCAAATAGTTACCACTGGTGTTCAAAAGTAATATATCTTTTAAACCACATAAAGAGTAAAGAAAAAAAGGCATTTAGCTTTTTTTTAAAAAAAAGTTCTATTTTAGAGTCACTAAGGATTCATAGTAAGAATGAATGGGCCGGGCGCAGTGGCTCATGTCTGTACATTGGGAGACCAAGGCAGGCGGATCACCTGAGGTCAGGAGTTCAAGACCACTCTGGCCAACACTGTGAAACCCCATCTCTACTAAAAATACAAAAATTAGCCAGGCATGGTGGTGCAAGCTTGTCACCCCAGCTACTTGGAAGGCTGAGGCAGGAGAATCGCTTGAACCTGGGAGGCAGAGGTTGCAGTGAACCGAGATTGCACCACTGCATTCCAGCCTGGGCGACAGAGTGAGACTGTCTCATAAAAAAGAAAAAGAAAAAAAAAAAACAAACCCAGTGTAGCTAAAATGTAATGAAGTGTTAACTATGGGCAAAATACTATGCTGAGCCCCTTTCATATATAGTGCTATTTATTGTTTCCAGCAACTGTAGGAAGAAAATACAACCCCATTTTACAGATGAGGAAATGAAGGCTTAGTAAAGTTAATATTTACTGTGGGGCTCAAAGCTAGTGAGCACTGGTGCCAGGAGCCAACATGGGGCCCTGCCTTGAGAGCCCGTGCCATCGTTAATCTCAGGGTACCGTGTAGCCTACCTGTTCATTCATTGCCATCTGAGTCTTGAGGAAGCACCACATCAGATGGGCATAGGTATGAAATTTATTTTCAGATATAATAATTGTTTCAAGGTAAAACCTTTGGGTCTATTTTACCTAGAATCCATACATTCAAAGTACAAGTGATAAAATCAGCTCAGCAACTCGAGTATGCACATGAATTAAAAAGAAGTCAATCTGATGAGAGATTTCATCAGAATAAAGTGTATAAGTGGAGCTGGAAATCTGAGTGATTGAGTGCTTGCCATTTGGGTAAGTGTAATGAGTTTGAAAAACTAATTAAATTGATAAAGTATCTTAGGGCCTTTCAGGACATAGTTCTAAAAGTTTTATTTAGTGTTGAATTTTCAAAATATTTTTAAGACAAAAATAAAAGTACATTGTAGTCTTTCTCTTCCATTTCTAAAATGAACTGTTAATCTAGGAAGTCCTGTTTGTTTGTTGATTTGGGGAGTTTGCCCAATATTGCTGTGTTAAATACTTATTAACATGGTTTATTACTTTTTTGTTGTTTTTTAGAAAACATTAATCATGAATGTACTGGGACTTGGGAAGGATCCTGTGGTTTATGAGATAGTTGGCCAAATCCCACCTCCTCCAACATAACCTGTCCTTATTAAAATACAGTACTCTGATTTAATCCCCTGGTCAAGCTAAATGATAATGTGAAACAAAGCTAACCAATATCAGGACACCTGATAGCAAGAATTGGTGAAATCAAAAGCCATCGTAGAGCAAGGACTCTAATGCTTTGCTTCTTGTCCTTTTCGTACAAATAAAATAAGCTTCACTGGGCTTGGTGGGTCTTAGAAATGAGAGGTTTGAGCATAAGATTCATTGTGGAATGTGTGACATTACAAAATCAAGCCAACTAAGCAGTTTGTACCATTCCCTTAGAGTGCACACGTTCGGGCTCCGGTGCCCCTTGAAAACACTGCATTTCTGGGAGGGAAAAGTACAAAATGCAGATTCCACCGTGCGTGTGGAAGGCAGGGAAGAAAAAGCCCAGACAAGCGTCCTCTTGTTGAGCCTCCTTACTGCAACGAGGCTGACGGATGGGGTGTTCCAAACCGTCGCTGCAACCAGATGCAGAGCTGCAGCTTTGCTTACCGCAGCGTGCTGCAGTTGTGTTTATTTCAGGGACAGACACAAGGGGAAGCAGCAGCCAGAGCACACCCGGGCCGCTCACGGGAAACCTTGCTGAAGAGAGAGGATCCACCGAAGCTGGGAAAATTCCTCCGGCAGCCTAGGCGGAGGCTGAGCGGCGACTCAGGTTGAGACAGGGGGCAGGGGCAGGGGGCGGCGCTCCTGGCCCATCCCTCAGCCCCGCGGCGGCCGTGCGGGCCGGAGGCTGCCTGCATCGCGTCAGGGAGGCCGGCCTAGAAACCCTCCCTCCCAGGAGAAAGCCGATCCCAGTTCAGGTGGGGTCTTCCTCGGTTCCATACCTGACTGGAGCCGAGCTGGTGGGCGGCCGGCAGCCGGCGTTGCTGGTGATGACAGCCCCGAAATGAAAGCAGCGCGGCCGCCGCCTCCGAGGGCTGCAGGGAGATCAGCGCCCAGCAAATAAGAAGCAAGTCCTGGACCCGGAGGAGGAGGAGCGGCCGAGCATCTCTCTCTCTGCTCGGCGGTGTCCTTTAGATGAGGACTCCCGGCCGGAGCCGGAGGTGAATCCGCAGAGCTGCCTCTCCGCGCCTGACCCCGCGCTGACATCACAACCTGTGACAGGCGCATCACGCCCGGTACCTGCTCCCGGCAGCTGCCCGTCCTCCCAGCCTCTTTGTATGCCGCAGACATGGCCAGCCAGCAGGATTCGGGCTTCTTTGAGATCAGTATCAAATATTTACTGAAATCCTGGAGTAATAGTGAGTAACAGAAAATAACCTTTTTGTTTGTTTGTTTGCTGGATGTTGCATAAGGCTGGAGAAAGAAAATCTCAACTGGACACATATGTTTGTGAGCCGCGGAAGTTTTTCTTTTTTTCTTTTCTTTTCTTTTCTTTCTCTCTTTCTCTCTTTCTCTCTTTCTTTCTTTCTTTCTTTCCTTTCTTTCTTTCTTTTTTTGCTTCCATCTGCTGTGAAAATCAAAATGTCAGAGACTGAACTAGCTTTCCTTAAGTGCAAAGGCTGCAATGGAATTACAGTAGATTGTGTTTGATTAAATTTTTAAGTGAGGCAGCCCTTCAGACTCTGGGGGAGCTCCGGATCAGGCATTCCTGGCTGCATTTCCTGCCTTGATGTTTATTTGATTTGTTCATGCTTTCTCTAAATATTTTGTGAAGTGTGATTTAATCAAAGGGGTGTGGCAGGGTTTCAGAGTACTTTGTAATTGTTTTTTTAGGGTATTGTCTGAAGAAGGAAAAGTACTTAATAGTCCAAAACCTAAGACATCCTTTTTGTATATAGAGGCATCTGCAGATTTATTTGATCTCTCCCTCGTCCATGTGGATGATGTTCTGAATGCCATGTAATATTCAAATTTTTTAAAATCCCGATGTTTGCTGTAGTCCAAATAATGTACTTTTTTGAAACATAAACAAGTGAGGTTTTGACCCTAATTATTTATTAGGATAGCAGAATATGATGGCTTCTGAAGTTCCATTTCTGACCTACATAAGGATTTTAGCAATACGCTGTTTCAAAAAGACAGCCTCTAAGCCGTCGTGGATCTGGAATCAAATTAAAATGAGGCCTTCAGGTGATCAATGATGCCTTGTATTTTCCGAACATTTTAAAAACAAAGTCTTCTCTATTTCACTAACAGCCTTTGTAGTTGCTTTGGATAAAAGACCAGCAGGTATTACTGATCCTTTATTGTTTTAAATAAAAAATTTTTCCCATGAAAATTTTAATATTGTGTTATGTGCATACTGATTAACCTACCTGTGCTCAAAGAGCTAGTGATTGATTGTCTCCTACACAAATGACCGGTGGCCAAGATTGTTCTTATGTAAACAAAACCTGGGCAGGAGAACCGGTGCTGTAATTGCTTTAAGCAATTTAAATTTAAGGAAGAGAGCTTAAAGTACCTTCAGCCTTAAGGTATTCAGAGATGTGCATCTCTAAATGATATCCATAGAAACCATTTTTTCCAGGTCATTTTGCACCACTGTATACACTATGGGGCTTGTCTGAAGCTGTTTTTCTACAAGTGGGAAGCCATTTGGGAGTAATACTGTTGCCTAAACACCATTCTTTATTTGTCATAGCTATAAATCATTTAACTTGGATTCATTATTTGTATAATCCTTTATACTCAAGGATGAATCTTCCTTTGTCTAGCTGCTCTTTGATTAATGAAAAGAATTTGACATGCAGTGTTCTTCATGGAACAGTTTTCCAATATCTGAAAAAACTCACTTTTGAGTTTGACATCAGTATGTGGTTTTTAAACATATTTGATTATTCCAAGACCAGACTATTTTCTTCTATCCATTTTTGTCATTGCCCCATTAAATAGAAAATTATGTTGTGACAATACTGAGGCCAATGGGATTTCTTTTAAAAATCTCTCTGCCCTTGTCTATTTTCAAATCACTCTAGATAAAGTATATGTTCTCTGCACCCTTCCTAAACTCCTGTCCCCACATACATACATCAGGAAATGATTCAAAATGACTGTTCATTTCTACTTTGAGAATATCTGTGATACAATTTTGAATTCTTCCAATTCATTCAGCAAATATTTATTGAATACCTACTATGTGCCAGGCTGTGGGGCTACATGAGGTGAATAAGACACAGTTCCTGCCCGCTGTATTAATTTTTTTATTTCAGAGTAGTGAAGTTGGTGGCTTTCCAGCATTCTTTTGAGGGGGAGAATGTTTTTCAGTCCTTTCTTAAAAGAGGAAGAGGAAATATACTTTGTTTATCTTCTTTAAGCTTGTTACAACACTAACCTGCTTACAATCTAGCATAGTTCTCTTTGCTAAGTTTTACATATTTTGAGCAGCAAAGAGAGAAAGGAATTTGTCTGTGTAGAAGACAGAGTAGAAACAGAAGCCCTAAGGCTCAACATAGTGTAACCTTGGCTGAGAGGATGCACCATGGGGCAAGCGGCTAATTGCACCTGCACGCACCTGCATGCGCATGCCTGGCCTCACAAGTTTGAGAGGTGAGGATGTCCGCCCACATACCTGAATGAAGTCTCAGCCTCTTAATTATATGGTGGTGCTTATTTACAAAAGCGCAGCAATTAAAAAGCAATGAAACAAACTCTATAACTATGGATGGCTGTTTTGCAAGGTGTTAGAAGAAAGGTAATTCCATAAGCGTTTCCAGGTAAAGGTTTCCATATTTTTTTTAATGGCACATTGTGGGGAAAATGTAATTATGTATGTATTAGTCCCCTCCGAAGAATTCACAAGCCAATACACAGATCAGTCACTGGCTAGTGAGATGTACTAGCTTTCATTCGATGTTCATTCTGGTAGTCTCCTCTTCATTGGCACGTGTACTCTGTCAGGCTGCCCTTTCATTTGAATGGAGGTGGGAATTAAAATGGCCTTGATGTCTGGAAATAACATGTCCTATGTAGACCTGAATGTTGAGGCTTTCCTATCCCCTTGGATGCCTGTACACCTGTCAGTCTCCTAATAAGGCCACACTTACCTAGAATGTAAAAATGGCAAGGCCAAATGGGCTTGGTTCAGATCTCTTGCTCCTGCACTTGCATGACTTCGGACAGTTAAGTAATCACTCTCTCAGTTTCCTCATCTGTAAAATGTAGGCCAAAATAATGGGTACCTCATAGGAGTAAATGAGGTATTAAGATATAAAGCACTTAGCACAATACCTAGCACATTGTAAATGCCCAATAAACATTAAAATAATATTCATGTATTCTAATGCTCTCCTCCCCTCTGAATCCACTTCAAATCGGACGTAGACCATGGCTTCCCTTAGCCTTGGCATCCAAAGTGGGTTATTTTATGAGTAATCAACAGTTGCTACACTCTAGAGAAGAGAACTACATGAATAAATGTCAAAATTAGTTGGTTATTTTGGGCTGGTTTTTTTTTTCTCCCAGATTTACTTTTTAACTTTACACCTCGACTACTTTAACTTTCCACCTCACTTACTATTAGAATATCCCTACTTACCCTAAGCGCATCCTTTCTAGAAGCATGGGAGTTGGTCTGGGAATTTTCTTAGTGGCAGAAACTCATGTTGACCTCTTAGGTTTGCTGTAGAACAAGTTTAGAGTGGATAGTTCAAGCTATTTCCCAGGAAAGAAGGGCTTGCTGTATACCACTTCATAGAGCTGGTGTGTGAGCCCCCACACTAGTCTGAAATCTCTAAAGGGCTTCCTTGTGTCTCTGTCCACCCCAGGATGCCTGATGAACACACAGGGCCCAGTGAATGAAGGTACATTTAGAATCTGTTCAACACCTTGCTCTTTTCAGGGCAGTGTGAATCCTTCCTATAACATATGGCAAATCTTGCTATACACCATTGAGGGAAACTTTTGAATGCCCTTTAACTCTTTCACGTGTTTAGAATTTTGTTGACAAATGAACTGCTCTGGGGAACCGAACAATCTCTCTGCAGTAGGAAGGGGTTGGTGTGCATTGTGAAATGTCTAATGTTGCTCTAGAAAAGTCTTGCATCAATTAGGAGCATCAGATTCAGCATTTTTCAGGTATGTTGTAGTGAGTTAAGTTGTAGTGATAAGGACAGGATCTGTTCAACATAGAAATGCTGGTTAGTATGGGCTTAGCTCTGGGGCCAAAGAGAAAAGTCATGTGCAAGTGAGGATGGAAAACATCTCAGATTCTCTGCAGAGCAGGGTTTATTGATGCCCATTTATGTCGCAAGTGTACCTGAAGGACACTGTGAGAAAGGCTTAAGAAAATCTCAAAATTAATTTTAGTTTTAACTTCTATATAGACTTGGTTGAAAAAAGTGGAAAACTAAGAAGGTTAACTGAGTGGCCTAAATCCAGCAAAGGGGTATAGATCAAGTACAGGCATATTTAATTGGGTTCTTTAAATAGAGGAAGTACCAGCACTGCTCCAGGCAATTAGAAGGAGACTTACTCCAGTGTCCCGTCCACACCCTCTCTAAGGCCATGGGGTCACTTCTGCTAAAGCAGTTTACAGCTCTAAGGAGAAATAAAACCCCAAACCAACATCCATGCTCTCTAAATAGAAAGGAGCTATCCCTGGGCTTATGATTAAGACAAATCAGAGGGGTTTTTTTTTTCCCCATTCAAATGTGTGGACAGTTCTTGAATAACAATAACTGCCACTCTGTATCAAGTACTATGCTCCATGATTTATATACAGGGCAACGACAAAATTGCTTTTCCAAACTGTGACACTTTTGAGAGTGAAAGTTAATAATTATGCTGAGACACTGGGCGCAAACTGGGACTGCCCTCAGCAAAGGAGGCCATATGTCCACTCTGTTTATTATCTTCACTCTTTCCAATAACCGTGTGAGTTTAAGTAGCATGCACATTTTCGATGAAAAAAAAAAAACAAAAATAAACCCAAAAAAAGAAACAAACAGGACTTGAGATAGGGATTTGCTCAAAGCCAGGATGGTAGTAAGCTCCATAAACCCTTCCCCCAGTCCAGCTGATAATTGCATTGTTTGTTTTAATCACTCAAAGGACCAAAGGATAAAGAACACTGTGAGGAACTTAGTGCTTTATAGGTACTTCCATTTTTATTTTTGTTGGCTGATGTCTCTGCCAGGTCTTAGCCTTCTTCACCCTCTCTCGTTCCCTCCCTGCTCTTTGTCTCTCTGTTTCTCTCTGTGTGTGTTACACACACACACACACACACGTGCTGGAGAGCACCATCCCCTCACATAGGCCTGTTTGAAAGACCTTAAGTGTTCACAAGTCTTTTCCATCATTATTGAAGGAATACATAGACAGTTCTGTGCCCTATGATCATTTGATTAAATGTATACAGACATTCACAAAATAGGAGTATAGTAAAAAGGCACATTTCTTCTGTTAGGAGTGTTTGAGGTATATTTTCTGTAATTTCAAAATAAATCAAAAAGCATGAGTGATGTTTACTTCTTTTGGAATGGTAGTTTGCTTGCCTTGTTGAGGTTTCCCTGATGTATTGTTTTTCTGTTTAGGAAACAGTAGCAAATTCACTAATTGTCTTTAACAGTGAGATCAGCGAGAATATTTCCAGGGATAATGGAAATCTATCTATAATTCAGGTGTCTCATTTACTTGATAGCTCTGGCCTGCTCCACCATAAAATCATGTACAGGACTGGCAGCACAAAGATAAATTTTTACTTCTTTGCCTGCTCTCGCATGCTGCTTGATGAAGTTGCCAACAAGAATTGAAATAGAAAGGCAAAGAGCAGTAGGCAAGAAGAGATGACCTGGATAATTTTACAATCTGAGAACAGCTCAGACATTTGAGAAAGTTGCCAATATTTAGAGGTTTCAACTGATATAACATGCAAAGATTCTCCTATCCTATCCTAAACAGACACCTGTTTCAAAACATTTTAATACCCACGACTCAGTAGTTTACTTTTGGGTACAGTTTAAAGAGTCAAATAGGTTACAAATGTTCTAATCATCTTATTAGTAACTTTCGTATTTCTGAGTCTTATGTGATATTAACAGTGAAGTGGTGTCAGATGTGAGTTTGGGCTAATGAGAAATGACATTTTACTATGTTCGTGGCTGTTCTGTAGACTGATAGACACAGATATAAGCTTTTTGTGCAGGTTCTGCTACTGGTACTCAACCTTACATGTATTTAGTGCTTTGTAGTTTGCCCAGCACCTTCAAACACATTTTCTCATTTGATGAGTGAGATGCCCTGATTATTAATTAGCCAGTTTCTTCTTAAATACTTGTGGTTTAGAGTAAGATTTAATTCTTCGTAAGTTTAGTTCGTGTGGTATGAGATACCCACATGGCATCATGTAGGTATATTTTGAGAAGTTTCAGATCAGATTTAAATGAACGAATAATTGTCTTCGTCCATGGTATTTACCTTCAAATAGAACTTTTAAAAAATGCAATATATCTTGGTATTTATCACTTAAAAAATACAGAAGTAAGTCTGTCCAAAAACATATGTATTGTGATTTTCCAAATTTATTTGCACCCTAGAATTTCTCTTAGTCCTCTTTTTAAAACATTTAAACATTTATAATTTTTCTTAATGTGGTGCCTTCTGGGAACCATCCACCATTTGCACACTACCCTAGTGCAGAAGATTTAGCAAGCAACCACTTCCTGGAAACGTGAATGGCATTTATGGAACAAAATAATATACAACTTAACCTCATTTTTTTTCATACTAATGTCTCTCATTTGATAGATGCCATTCATCATATTCCTTTCAACATTATTCTGTCGCAGAACTGCCAGCTACGTGAATAAGAGAATGCCTTCTTTTTCTTTGAGCTGAAAAGGTTGCATCTTCTAGGCTTGGAGGAACAATGGGAATGGGCTTCTCCATAAGAACATCTTTACTTACCTTTCAGTGCTGGATTATACTTCAAATCTTACTACCTAAGCATTAATTTTTCTTAGTTATTGCTCCAACATGCAACAGTGTCAGGGAAGCAAGGCAAGCACTATTTAATACCTGTTTACTGAGCATCAACTGACCACAGTACACACTTTGTTTTGGGAGCTTCATAAATGCATCCCACCTGGATCCTTCATCCAGGCTCTCAGAGCTTGCCTTCCTTCCTTATTAGATTCAGAATTCAGGTACATTAATGCAGAAGTTTCCAGGACTTCAGGGATCTTAGGGAGAGGTATCCAATGATGTTTCAGAGACAGAGTAGGCCCTAGAAAATTTTATTGTGGGAGAATGTGTTTGATAGATTCTGTTGACTTTAACTTTATGGGTTTGTACTTTCACTACATCAGAGAACCATCAGAAGTACAGGCAATGGTCTGTAAGAACAGTTTCAAATATTTCTTCTAACAGATGGCTGAAGGAGAAGAGGAAATGTAAGCTATTTACCCTGGAACACTTGACCAGATTTCAGAATATGGGGCAGCAAGCGTTTCAGACAGGCATTCCTTACATTAGAAAAATGTGAAGAGGAGTTGCCATGTTTATCAGAATTTTGCACATGGGACAAATTTAAAGTCAGTGGTCTATCATTCTGAGTGGTTCTCTCACTCTTCAAAATACTTGGGAGATTAAACAGAAGAGCTATGTTTCTCTCTCTCTCTCTCTTTCTCTCTCTGTCTTTCTCTCCCCACCCCGTATGTGTGAGAGAAAAACTGAATTATATATTTCCATAAGTCAAATTTAATGATCAGATATCTCACCTATATTCTTACACTTTTCTATTTTTCACAGAATATACAAGCACAGGCATTTAAATGTTAGTCACCCAAAACTCCAGATGCTAAGCAGTGAAAGTTTATATTCTGCCAGCATATCAGACTCTGTAATGAGTCTGATTTGGTTTAATTCCTTTCTACTGTTTAGTCATTTGATGAGCTGCAGATGGAAATTTAAGCCAAAGCCATAACATTTCAGTTAATACTTTTTATGCTGCTGTAAGAATTTGTTGTCATGTCAATTTAAGGGAGTTGAAATCTTTTTTGAGAAGGCATTCAAATCTGCATTAAGTGCTTTTATCAACTCTAATTTGATATACAACTCTGACTGCTTCTGCTGTTCTTAATCAATTGCAAAGTGCAAAGTAGTTTAGCAGTGGAAGACAGCTTTGAAATTCCAGGATTTTTCAGCTAATGCCACAAGCACAACATTATGGAAATATACAATTAAATTTACATTAAAAATTTTTCCTATGCTTAAGAAACACCAGGCCAACTTCTTTGAGTTTAGCCTTAAATAGGTAAATATGTATTTTGGCAACCATGAAAAGAATAGGGTATTAGATTAACTAGGGCAATACTTTGGGAAAATTCCATTGGAATGTTATGTTTATGCAGGAGAGATTTGGCCAATCAATAAGATGGTTTATTTTGTAAGTCAAATCAATAAAATGTTTGAACTGTATAAATATAAGATTGGGTTTTTCTTCTCTGTTTTTCTGTTATTTTTCTGTGTGTGACCTTGGCTTTCTTATTCTCTCATTTTCTTATACAAAAGGAACAAACCTGACACTTTTCTGTCACTGATTAATGTGAAGGGTTTTGAATACTTCCACTGAAGAATGAGGTTTCAGTAAACATCATGATATTCATCAGTTATTTCTCCTGCACCATTAAAGCCAGACTGAAAGAGGTTGAGTTGTACATTATTGAACTTCACTGATAACTAGAGGCTGGATCTCAAGCCTAACTTTCTAAGGTTGGTCAGCTTCTTGGACTAGCTTGCTTTTCAGTATTCTGAATAAGAAAAAGTTGTCACGCTACACAGCCTATCAGGTTATTTCTGTTGTTACTTTTTGCAGTTAAGTCACTGTATATCTAACTCAGTAAATCTGAACAGGATTGTCTCATATATGAAGTGCCAGTATTCTTGGTCTAGAGACAGGTATTTTTTTTTTCTATAAAGTGAGATATGATGTTTATGGAAATTGCTGGCATTCTGAAGGTTTTTAAATATATCATGATACAGCTAAAGGATACTCTCCTACATTTCAGTAGATATCATGTTTCAGTTAACCCATGTTGAAATACGAAAGGTCATAAAAATGCAAGAGGCTGTTAGAAAATCTGTCTGAAACATCTTTGGTTCACCTTTACTTAATGCCTACAGCTTAGGTAGAAAGCTCTGTGACAGCATTAAAGAATTTTAAAACAAAAGAGTTGCTCTAGGTGAACAGATTGCCTATAAACGTAGCAGACTGTAACCAGTGAGTTTACAACTCAGTGTTTGCAAGTAAGAGCACCAATTAAAAGACAAATTGAAGTTTTTCTTTTTAAAAAAGTCTGCTTTTCAACGTTTAGTTTATGAACACTACCTGTTTAACAAATCTCCCCTAAAAATGAGGGCTTGCAATTGAATGACAACATGGACTTAGCTATAGTATCACTTGTTCTAACACCCATAAAATTAAACTTCTACATCTTTATTTATTTATTTACTTATTTGAGACGAAGTCTCGCTCTCTTACCCAGACTGGAGTGCAGTGGTGCAATCTCAGCTCACAGCAACCTCCGCATCCTGAGTTCAAGCAATTCTCTTGCCTTAGCCTCCCAAGTAGCTGGGATTACAGGTGCCCGCCACCACGCCTGGCTAATTTTTGTATTTTTAGTAGAGATGGGATTTCACCATGTTGGCCAGGCTGGTCTTAAACTTTTGACCTCAAGAGATTACAGGCGTGAGCCACTGCGCCCGGCCAGTCTTCTACTTTCTTAATGAGACATTCAGCTTCCTTAGGGAGTTTTGAGGGTCACACACCGAGGTTTTATTTCACTTTCCTCATGATTTGGTGGTGGCCCTGAGGCCTGTTGTCTGCTTCTCTTCCAGGATGAGGGTACAAGACAAGCTGTCTCCCTTCTGTTTTACTTGATTGAATACACCTGCAAGAAAATAGGAAAACCAGAGATGTTTTTGTGTCGTGTCTGCTGATTTTATGTTTCATTTATAAGAAACCCCCAGTGCTTACCATTATAGGAAAGCTAATCCTAGTTCATGCCAATTGAGAGATCAGTTTTGAAGGTGTTTGAAAACCTGGCCCGTTTTCATCTGGCAGAGTAAACTACTTTGTTCTCAACTAACAATGTAAAATGCTTGAACTTTAAGAAAGATCAAAATTGTAAGTGAGAATGAAGATTCTAGCACATTTTAAATATTAAAAAATCCATTTTATCTTAGCTTCTTTTCCTTTATTTTGTTACCTGTTTTGTTAACCATGTCAATCCTTAGTACCACTTTCTAGAGGGGAAGAGGAGTGGACATTTAAATTATATTGTCTACAATTAGTCCACTGCTTTATGAAAAGAAGGAAGGAAGAAAGGAAGAAGGGAGGAAGGGAGGGAAGGAGGGAAGAAAGGAAAAGAATCAGAGGGAGAAGAGAGAAAAAATACAAATTGGAAACAATTACTGTAGGATTTTGAAATCAGTGACTTTCATTTCTAAATCCCTTGTTACTAATCAGAATTCAGTAACATGCTACTCAGGTTTAGTGTTACGGTTATAACATAGAACATATTTTTGCCATTTAGTAATTTGAAATGGGTGCCATTTCAGTATGCTTTTGCTATGAATGATAGAATAACTTCATAAGGGCGGAAAGAATAAAGACTTTTAATTACCTTGCCCAACCCACAGCCTGGAGATGGGAGGTTCCAGGTGGGTTTAGAAGCTCAAAGACCTAGACCATCCAATCTTTGGACTGGTCACAGTACGTGATCACAGAATGGCCACCTCAGTTCCAAATATCTTTGCTTCACTTGAGTCAGGGAGGAAGGAGGCCCAGGTTAGGGCTTTCTTGTAACAAGAAGATTATTTTGATAAAGGTCCCAGCAAACTTCCTCTTGCTTCTCTCTGATAGGAACTGGGTTACATGCCTACCCTTAGACCAGTCACTGACAAAGTTGAATGGAATAGCCAAGTTAACTTAGGTGAGTCATGGTTCAGGCCCTGGCACTGGGCTGTGAACAAAACAGAGATTCTTGTACCAAGGAAGAATGATAGGCAACTAATAGTGCCATTAAGTAAAAACTACAACAGTATATATTAGTCCGTTTTCACGCTGCTGATAAAGACAAACCTGAGACAGAGCAATTTACAAAAGAAAAAGGGTTTATTGGACTTATATTTCCATGTGACTGGGGAAGCCTCACAATTATGGCAGAAGGTGAAAGGCACATCTCACATGGCAGCAGCAAGAGAGAGAATGAGAGCCAAGTGAAACGGGTTACCAAACCATCGGCTCTTGTGAGATATATTCGGTACCACGAGAACAATATGGGAGAAACTGTCCCCATGATTCACTTATCTCTCACCAGGTCCCTCCCACGGCGTGTGGGAATTATGGGAGTATAATTCAAGATGAGATTTGGGTGAGGACACAGCCAGACCATATCACAGTAGATGACTATTGTTAGAAACTCAACACCTGTTGTTGTATAATATTGCATTAAGGGCAGTAATAATAGCTGATCTTTATAAGCACTTATAAAGTATCAAGAGCCATGTGAAGTGCTGTATATGTATCATTTCCTCTGGTCTTCACCATGACACTGTTTTACACATGTGGAAAGATGAAGGAACCATTTGTAAGTGATGGAGCTAGGGTTCCAACCTAGACTCTAGGATAAACACTACACTCTGTGGCCTCTCATCGTCGTTGGCAAGATAAAGATATTGGCTAACAGTAGGTGAAATTGAGGAACCTCTGGTGGGAGTAGAATTATATTGATGCGTACTTCCTACTAAGTTACCACAGTGATATTTGTCAAAAAGCAGTGGCAAAGTCTTGAAAGTAGCTGCCACCAAAAAATTCTGTATTTCTTTGCCTTCAGTTTCAAAAAAGGAACCTGTCCTAATGTTTTCTTTATTATACTAACTCAAAAAGAAATGGAGTCATTCTATTGCTTTTAAAAAAAGAAAAAAGCAAATTATAAGAAAGAATATTTTTTAGATCAGTCACTTGAGCCCCTTAAGATTGTACCCAGGCCAGGCATAGTGACTCACACCTGTAATCCTAGCTCTTCAGGAGCCTGAAATGGGAGAAGTGCTTGAGGCTAGGAGTTTGAGACCAGCCTGGTCAACACAGTGAAACCCCATCTCTTTTGTTTTTTAATAAATTAAAATTTTAAAACAGGACAAAAAAATTGATTGTATCCAGTTCTCAGACGGAAGGAAAAAAAAAAGGAATATGTAGATCTATTGAATTATGCTGTTAGGCTAAAATTAACAAGTTCAATATTTATCTGTTTAATGCTATCCAACAATAGTAGATGAAATGCCCTTAATATTTCCCTTAGATACCAAAAGGACAAAATGTTTTTCTGTTTTCAGATATTTCCATTTCATGTGGAAATATCAGTATTTTCCAGTGAGGTTTATATTTTCATCTTATTGTTCAGATTTAGCTATTAATTTGAAAGGGCTTTATCACTGACTGACTTTCCCTATACACAGCCTCCCTAAGCTAGGTCTCGCAATGGTTAAATAAGAATAGCTAGCATTCATGAAGGACTGCCATGTCTCAGCCACAGTGCTAAGCACTCTCTCATTTAAACTTCTTCACATCCTATTGAGGCAAATACCATTTTGTAGAATAAAAACCAAATGCTAATAAAGAAATAAGAGACATTCACAATCAGTAGGTGATGGTGCCCAGATTCCAATCTGCTTCTGTCTCTAGAGCCTCTCTTCTTGTTGGCAGCCCAGTTAGAGCCATTCTCGCCCCACTTTTCCTCTGCTCATTTCCCACCAAAGCATCTGAAAGAGCCAGATGCTTGCTTGCTTGGCCTTCAGTGCAAGCTTCTGACTGCTATCCCAGTTGCTGGGGGGAACTTCTGGAAAGGATTTTCTTCCTGGAAATATGAGAAATGCATCTTTTGCCACGCTGATATACTTGCTGCTTCCAGCCTTTGAACATAGTTTGTGCAGGTGGCTGAAAAACAAAACAAAATTAGAATAATCATGTAAGATGATTTTAAGCTGAACTTGAGCCAAGTTCCTGCCCTTAAAAGAAGAGTGTCAAGTGAAAAAGATCTATATAAATCAATAATTGCAGTAAAATATGACCAGTAATCAATCCCATGAAATGTTAATTGTGTATATGTAAGAGTGACTGTTATTTGTACATTATTATGCCCGCTGACCCCTAAGTCCAATTTTCACTAATTTTTTCCCTATGTTGCTGATATATATCTCCAAAATAGGATATTTTCTTATCAACCTGCTGAAGCTGTGACTTCATCTCTCTCCTCCAGGACCCTTATAGGGCTTAGTTCCTCATCAGTCATGCTGAATTTCGCTATTAGTCAGTCCTAGGCAAGAAACTAGACTTGTTTTCAACCCTTCATTGTTGTTCATCCAAATTGCTGCTAAAACTTGTCTTGTTTTCCTCCTTGAATGACATCTCCCACATCTGGACCTTTGTCACCATCACCTCTGCCAAGCCCTGGTTCCAGGTCTGCATCACCTCCCATCTGGAATAGTCACAATTCCTTCTCTGGCTATCTGCTGCTACTGCCTTTCCAGGACAGTCTTTCCTGGAAGTCCTTCTCGTAGCTTTGAGCATTGATCTTCACCTTTTTACTCTTGTAATTGTGCATCAGCTTCCATAGGCAGGGATTGCATGACAAATGCTTTTGGTGTCAATGGTTGCAAGCTCGCTGAATAATTAAAATACCATCGTGAACTGGGAGTCACCATCTAAATTAATTTCATTGACGATATATATCCAAACCATTTGTTTTGGTAGGTTCAAGAGTTCTGTGGGATGCAGAAATGGACTGAATCTTTGACCTGTAGCCTGTAATCTAAATACCAATGATATCCTTGGAGTATTAGTCACTGTCATTGGCCAGAGATGAGGTAGGAGTGTTACTGTGGTACTACAAACACAATTAAGTTAAAAGGAATAACATCTGCTACTCTATATTTTTATGCTGGCGAGATTTAAACAGGCTAGATTTGACAAGGCATAACGTAGAAATTGAGGAAAGGCTTGCAGAAAGTTAAGACCGAAAGCTAAGGATAATGCTCTGGTTAATATATTAAGTGAGCTTAGGCAGAGGATACTACTACTCATGAAGTGTACACACTCCAGTGATGGAAGACCCACTCAACAATTCTCAAGTGTCCCTCGTACACAAAACAACAGCCATCAAACTGGCCCAATGAGCTCATTAAATATCATATTGTTCTGCCAGACAAGGCCCTTGTTTTAGGGAGTGACTAAGAGACTGTCACTTCTTGGGCCAGGAGAATGAAAATGCTCTTCAGGCTCTGGTAAAAGGATAGAGATAAATTGTTGATACTGTTCCTGGGACATCCCTTCCCATTTCAGTCTATGTCTGACTGGCCTGTGTTTCATACTGAAAGATGACAACTCAGCTGATTAATTCAGCTCTGTGTTTTCCTGAAGTTTTTGCTGTTGTCCCACACAAGAGACAGAAGGTTAGAATCTACGTTCTTTGTGGACAGTGCTAAGTTAATGCCAAAAGATCTACCTGAGCCTGATGCTGCTGGGGCTGGCAAAGTTATGTGAGCTCCGAAGTTGAGACCAAGCCTCCATCTCCTCTACTTTAAGTGGAAAGTTAACACAGTCCGGAAGAGTCAGCCAGGAGTATCAGCCCGTTTGTGTTAACTTGCTTTTATTTTTTCTTGCTGAAAACAGAAGTGAATTACACTCTTCACTGAATCCTGCTACAGAGGAAAATGATGCAACACTGGTCACATGAATAAAGATAAAAGGCCCTTTATGCAAACCTAGTTCTTCATTGTGTTTCCACGTAAGGAAAGGTCCAATACCCACACTGCAAAGCAACACAAAATTGTTGTTCTTAATCTTGGATCTTTCTCTACATGGAGCAGCCATGATGTTTTATGTTGTTTTTGTGTTTTTAAATTTTTCTGCCTTTTTGACCACGAGATTCATTAATTTTTATGTAATACAAAATATAGAAAGAAATTATATAGGCTCATTTGATTTACTTTTGACTAAACAAGGGTTTTCTTCTATGTGATTTGGGACTGTTACGATCATGTGCTTTGCCTTAGCCACACACTTGCTATGTGACCTTGAGCAAGTTACTTAAATTCTGATTCCTAAAAAAGAGACTCTACCTGATATGTATGAGATATATATGGGGGTATATATATAGCTACATAATCATGTATATTTCTTTAAATAAATATGTTTATCTATGTATACCTACTCATAGAGCCATAACAATTAAAGGAGTTGACATTTATGAAGTATTTAGCATATTCACTATTGTTCTTGCTCAAATAAATGGTAGCCGTTGTTATTAGTAATTTGCCTAATTAATGCTTGTCTAAATCCCTCTGTAAGTTAATGGTTTTGTCATGTTGGCTCATTGCCAAGACAATATGACCAGGAACCAAAGAGTCTTGGAGCTTTTTTGTGACGTCATCTTGACTTGAGGATCTGAACTTTACCACTCCCTAGAGAGGACATTTTGGTAGCAAAGTACATTTCTGGAACTTCAGAAAATTAACCATCTAAAGATGTCTAAGATGTAATGTGTTCCTTCTAAATTCAGAGCTATGTATGGTGGCTGAAAATATAACAAGGCATTAGCGTATGCTACAGTTGCAGCATTTTCTTGTTCCTTTTTCTTTTTTTCTTTTCTTTTCTTTTTTTTTTTTTTTGAGACAGAGTTTCACTCTTGTTGCCCAGGCTGGAGTGCAATGGCATGGTCTCGGCTCACTGCAATCTCCACCTCCTGGGTTCAAGCGATTCTCCTGCCTCTGTCTCCCGAGTAGCTGGGATTACAAGCACGTGACACCACTCCTGGCTAGTTTTTTGTGTTTTTATTAGAAACAGGATTTCCCCATGTTAACCAGGCTGTTCTCGAACTCCTGACCTCAGGTGATCTGCCTGCTTTGGCCTCCCAAAGTGCTGGGATTACAGGTGTAAGCCACCACACTCGGCCCAGTTGCAGCATTTTCTGTGAGCATTTACGTGAATTAAACCTGAAGCGTGAGATTTTTGGATCTGGACCAAACTCTTATCCTGTGTATGAGTTTCAGTGTCACTCTGACAGACCTACTTCCACTTCCCTTTCCCCTACCCTTTCTACATACTTCCATTGTCGCAACAGCGGCATTGTGTAATCACTTTGCCTGTCTGAGTCCCTCCATGGCTAAGAATCAACCGTCTTTTCATTTTTCTACTCTCCAGCACATCTTAGGGCACATTGGCTCTTGTGAATAATCTGTTAAATATTAACTGAGTGAATAAAATCACTTGAGTGGGTGTTGGAGGTCTGTGGCTAAACTTTGCCAGCATGTCTCCCATCAGTGGATGAGCACCCAGCAAGCAGTAACAGTGTTTCGTCTTTTGGGATCTTTCTATCTTTTATTCCAAGCAGGAACTCAGCATCTAATCTTAGCTATAAAGTCTCTTTCCTCTGTAACCCATACCTGTTGTTTTTTTTTGAGTGAGTTCAACAAGCTAAATTTTACCATTGTGTTCACAGAACTCTGGGCAGATATGTCCATGAAATGAAAAGTGTAGAGTGAAATAACGTTTTATTTGTATAATGATCAGCCAACTTGAGGAAACATTTCAGAGAGAAATTGTGTGTTTATTTTTAAATCATTCAGCACTGTCAAGGATTGCTCTCTGTAAAAATACTAACTTTTTCCTACATTTACCTAAATGTCATTTATGTTACAAGGATTTGACTTACTTTTAAACCTTCTAGCCACTTTTGCCAAATTGGAAGGAAACCATGCTCAATGAAGTCTACTGAGCTAATTTAATTATTTACTCACAAGGTCTTTTTCCATGTGGGGAATGCTGCTGTTTTATATTTATTTGGAGACACTGATGGCCTTTCTAGAAAAAAAAAAATCTGAATGTAAAGATTTTATCTTCATGATTAAGGTGCATGTACTTAAATAGCTGCCCAAATTGGACATGCCTGAATAAGCTTCAGGAAGTACCTGAGAGTGAATCAATAGTCCTCCCTTTCCCTTTTTATCAATTATTAAATGCTTACATGTGTAGGGTACTGTGGTACGTAGAGTACACAGTGATTCAGCAGGCCCAGCTCTTGCCTTCTCTGGGCTTCACAATCAAAGACAGCCTACTCTGATGAAAGGGAAGGTATAAGGAAGTTGCAAGAGAACAGAAATAGGTGCTCTGCTCATGCCAGGCATTGTACTGGGACCTAGGGACACTGACCTAAATAATCATGAGAAGGAAGTGATTCATCATTTTAAGGGGGAGGGAAGAAGCTGAGGGATAGTTCCACAGAGGCTGTGACATTTGAATATGAAGAATGTTATAGAGAAGAGGGAGAAAGGAGGCAGAGGGAAGAGCATGAGCAGTTGCAGGGAGTTGGGGAGGTGCCTGAGGGAATGACAACTGGATCCCAAGGTCCCTGAAAGAGTGACAGGTGGTAGATACAAAGGCAAGTTGGGTGAGATGACAGGGAGCATGGAAGGATCTTCTGAAAGGTCTGGGCTTACTGTGAAAGCACTGGGCAACCCCATAGGTTTTTAAGCAGGGAACAGCATGATCACATCCCAGCAAATTTGGGGCCCCTGGACTCAGAATGGAGGTAGAGCCAATCACTGCAAGGATGGCCCAGGAAAGAGACAACAAGGACTCAAACTAAAGTAGTAGCAGAGGAGTTGGATAGAAGGGAACAGATTCAAGCCAATTGTCTGGGGTAGAATTGTCAGAGTTTGGTATCTTCCCTGGGTCCAGCCTGTGTTTCATTTTAATGTATGATAGAAACATGCATGATTATGTAGCTCAAGCAAGCTGCTTTAAAAAAAAATAGGCAGAAGCAATTATTTGATGAACAGTGTTTTAATATTATACTTTGGCTAGAAAATATGCTCTTGAAATAGAATATTTGTGTTGAGGGTAAAAGGTGATGGTGGGGTTCTCTCTTGACAATGCTCAATTGATTTAATACATCAAATTAACACAGTGGTGTTGTATAGCTGCTATGTGAAGCCCCTGTTACATTCATTTTATAGTTATTCCTAGGTTATGATTGACAGAGATTTTCTTAGGTTTTGTTTTTCAAGGAAATACACATTTTAGATGGCCACATGACCTTAAACCATTTAAATGTCAAACAAATACCTAATGGATACTGCATAGCCTGTTGGATTACTTCGGGATAGTTTTAGAGTATCAATTCATCCAAGTTGTCTAACCACTTTTTACATATGACAGTCTCTCAGAAAAATGTCATGTAATTTTCATAGAAAACAAAGGCATTATGAAAGCTCCCAAAGATAGCACCTCCTAAGAAACAAGTTCAAGATGATCTCTGTCAACTGCTTTTATTATATTCAGAATTATCTACGGCTTGGTCCTGCAGTGACACACAGGCATTAGCAGTTGTTTCACCTTCCTTTCTGTCCTTCAGGGAGAGCAGCGTGCTTTCCTGGGCCATGTATAGTTGCATAATAAACCCTTCTAGGAGAAAATGTCTCCTAGTCTTAGGGGCATTTTTGAAAGCATATTTTGCTCTGTTCTTATGCCACTTCAAACTCCATCCCATTAGGCTAGTTGAATCAGATTCTCCCAATGCTTCCTCCCCACCTTTATGTGAGGAAGTTTTAGCAGTCATGTTAACACTGTGGGCTGACAGGGCATGACACTGACTACTTCAGAATGCCACAGAGTACTCTGGTGACAATTATTATGTAATGGCATCACATCAGTCATCACATAAGAAAGTTAGACAGAGGTACACCTACCTCTTCATGATGAAACAACAGGTTGTAAACCTTACACCTGTACTATCTTGTGCACTCTCTGTTCTCGAATGAATATTGTAAAATAAAGAGACCTAAAATTAAGTTTTAATTATATCCACCACATACAGCATTTTAGGAAGACCCTTACAACATAACATGTCAACAGACTCTGAAAAGCAACAATGAGGATTGTTCAAGGAAACAAATCAGTACCAATACAGTTGAGAACAGAGGTAATAATCTGAGAGGTTATACAGCCATAAAACTCCATTCATGTAGATACATACTTAAATTATTTCCATTTCCTTCTGATTCGGGAGCTCAAAATTATTTTATCCCAGGATGTAGTTGGGTGAGGAAAATGACCGTTTCCCTTTTATTTGGTTAAGGGAGGTTTTGTGGTATAAGTGGGATTTTTACAAGGTCTTTGAAGGAGAAGATGGGTTGGCAGGATTGAGGGAAAAGACATGTCAAGCAAAAAGTGTGTAGTTGGGAGAGGAAGAAGCAGAGGAAGGGAGTGGTGAAATGGCTGGCAAGAGCAGATGGAAGGGAATTAAAGGACTACCTACCAGAATGAAAAAGAAGCCCAACAAAAAACCCTACAAACATTTGCCAGTTTAGCTTTCTGCTTAAATATTGAGCTTGTTTTCCCCATTGCCCGAATTACTCCTGAGTTTTCAGATGGATGCTAACTCTGTGAGACCAGTATACACTATTTACAATATGTAAATGATTCTGCTGTAGTAGTACTGTCAAAATAGTGGTTTTGCTAATGCAAATTTGTATCAGGAAATCACAATTTTTCAATTCTATTTTACTAGCTTTTCTTCTCACATGGATGTGGTTTTTAAAAAAGAGATTTCAACAAATCAACCAATATTCATTGAGGACCCACTGTGTACAAAACACTACAGCAGAAGCAATGGTAATTTGCAAAGTATGAGGTGCTTTCTACAAAGAAGCAGGCAAGGTGGAAATCCATGTGATATTCAGAAAGAATGAAGATGTCAGTAGAGGAACTAGCACAACACAATGTGTGATCAATCATAATGTGGGTGATGTGGTTAGAACTAGAGAAAGATTAAGATGTTTAAAAATTTTTTTCCTAGTCAGTTTCATATGTTTGGTTTTGTAATAGATTTGGGCGCCATATAGAAGTATTTAATGTCAGAAATCTCTTTTATGATCTTTTGCTTCTCAACTTCTAGGAGGCAGTCTGGTATAGCAGGAAGAGTACAAACTCCAGAGGTGGAAAAGCTATATTGTAGTCCTTTTTCCTGGCATTTATTGAGTGTGCTGTCTTTGACAAATTACTTAGTGTTCTCTTCTATAGAGTGGACATAAAGGTGACCACCTCCCAGTCTCACCTGGCCTGATACTTTTTGAAGTGATCAATAAATGTTATTGAATCAATAAATCAGTATTTCTAATAACTTAATTTGTGAATATATATGGCTACATGCATATACTAATTCATAAAGACACAACACTGTAACTTTGTCTGAATAGATTTCCATGTGTATCTGCAAAATTATTCCCTGTGTGTCTAAGTTTTATAAAAAGCGTTAATTGTTCTAAAGCAGTGTGCCCAATGCAATACCAGGCACGCATGTAATTCTGCGTTTTGTAGTAGTGACATTAAGCTTAAAAGCATTGAAATTTTCATAATTTATTTTATCTAATTCAATATATCTAAAATGTTATTTCAACATGTAATCAGCATAACTATTAATAAAATATTTCACCTTCTTTTTTTGAGGAATTCAGAATGTATTTTACACCATCAACATGTTTAAATTTGAACACCAAATTTATCCAAAACACTTGATCTGTATTTGGATTTAATAAAATTTACAGTTGAAAAAGTACTTTCATATATGCAGATTTGTCCAAACATACTTAAAACATTTCCAATAACTGAACCAAGTGTCAGTTTTTACGTTTGAATTTAAATTAATTGCGATAAAAATAAAAATTAAGTTTCTGGCTGGGCACAGTGGCTAGTGCCTGTAGTCTCAGCACTTTGGGAGGCTGAGGGAGGCCAATCACCTAATGTCAGGAGTTCAAGACCAGCCTGGCCAACATGGTGAAACGCTGTCTCTACTAAAAGTAAAAAAATTAGCCGGGTGTGGTGGTGTGGGCCTGGAGTCCCAGCTACTCAGGAGGCTGAGGCAGAAGAATCGCTTGAACCTGGGAGGCAGAGGTTGCAATGAGCTGAGATCACACCACTGCACTCCAGCCTCCAGCCTGGGTAACAAAGCGAGACTCCATCTCAAAAAAAAAAAAAAAAATTAGGTTCCTTAGTAAAACTGAACACATTTCAAGGGCTAAGCAGCCATATGTGGCTAATAGCTACTGTATTAGACCACAAAGGTAGAACTATTTCCAATTGTTTTCTCAGGAAGTCCCAGACTTAGACAGAATAGTTATTTTACAATATAAAATAATGACATTCTAAGACTGGATTTTATTTTGGGAGTTGTCTCTTACCGACTATGCTTAGTAATGACTTCCTTTTTTTTTTGAGACGGGGTCTCGCTCTGTCGCCCAGGCTGGAGTGCAGTGGTGCAATCTCGGCTCACTGCAAGCTCCACCTCCCAGGTTCATGCCATTCTCCTGCCTCAGCCTCCCGAGTAGCTGGGACTACAGGCATCTGCCACCACGCCTGGCTAATTTTTTGTAGTTTTAGTAGAGACAGTGTTTCACCGTGTTAGCCAGGATGGTCTCAATCTGCTGACCTTCACTTTTGGAGACTGAGACGGGCAGATCACAAGGTCAGCTAGATTTTTGACATGCCCTTTGAATGAAGCTCTCTAGGTTACCTGGCCTAAAGAATGTATAGATACTATTAAAATGCTGCAGGACAATTGCTGTTTCTTCATGTATGCACCTGACTCCATCGTCTTTGCAGACGAACTGTCTGGGTCTCAGACTGTGTTAGTTTTCCGAGGTCCCACAGCTTGTTAATGGCAGCATCAGCCTGTGAACATGGGCTTACAGGTTCATAATGCCAGAGTCCATACTAGGCCTCATTTAAGTGCAGGTGCGTCCCTGATGCACTTTGGACACTTAGAGTCTTCCCTGAAGGAGGGTCCTTTCTTGGGCTATATTTTTTAATTCTCAAACATATCATCAACTCAAAATACATGGTAAAATTTGGAAAAGCACATGAGGTAGACTAGGTTGTCTCAAAGAATCCTTCTTGGGTAGAACAGGGTTGTGGGGATGAGGATATTAGCCAAAGAGACCTTAGTAGTAAAAGGTTGTGTGGCTCTGTGCCTTCTCTGTGCTCCTTCACTGCACTTTTAAAGGCAAAACTTAACAGAAAAACAACCATTACTGTATAACCTCCAAAATAGTGATGCTCCTACTACAGACATTTCTGTGTATACATTTCTCCTTTGGATTTGTTTCTAAATAAAACCAGTAAAGATGATTCACAAGCACTGGGTGCTAATGACTATGGGATACTTAGCTGAATGGTTTTCTAAGATTCAGTATATTCAGTTCTTAGTGTTGAATTCTGTATGCCTCCTTAAAAAAAAATATATGAGCCAATTCTCTGAACTCCTAGCATTAACCATTTCATTGGAATTAACATACTTCATGGGAAAGGTTAATGTTCTAAAGACCAGTCAGAACTTCCATTCTGGTTTGGTCTGGTCTCTTGGGCCTAGGGTAGCATCTCAGTCCAAACCTATGGCCTCCCATACATTGTATTTAATAAGCCCCACTCTGGAACATGCGCCTTTGCAAATTTTGGCACTTAAATTGCTGTCAAAAACAGCATCTCTACTCAGATGCCCCCAAAAACTGCCATTCCTTTCCAGAAACATTTGAAATCTATCCTCAGTTGCCACTTAGAAATATAGGAACAAAGAACATCCAGCAACAATCAGCCAAACCACTTTCATGAGAGAATGCTGAAAGTCAGTTACTGACCCTCTCTTGACTCTTCATTCACTATGATGTGGCATGATGTAATGAGATTAGATAAACTAACTCATAATCTTTGTTTAAAAGATGCTTTCTGGTCGGGCACAGTGGCTCACACCTGTAATCCCAGCACTTTGGGAAGCCAGGCGGGTGGATCACCTGAGGTCAGGAGTTTGAGACCAGCCTGGCTAACATGGGGAAACTCTACCTCTACTAAAAATAAAGGAAAATTAGCTGGGTGTGGTGACACGCACCTATAATCCCAGCTACTCAGGAGGCTGAGGCAAGAAAATCGCTTGAACCTGGGAGGGGGAGGCAGAGGTTGCAATGAGCCAAGATCATACCACTGCACTCCAGCCTGGGCAACTGAGTGAGACTCTGTCTCAAAAAAATAAAAATGGAATAATAAAAGATGCTTTCTTAAATGAAAATAGTTGTTTACTTTCATTCTAACCGTGCCTCTAGTGAGCAAGTCACTCAGAGCTGAACTCCCATTGTCAGGTTAATTTTTTTAAGTTTTTAGATGTTTTGAACAAAACTATGAAAACCCTGCAGAAGTGTTTATCCTTTACAGTTAACAGGATGTCATCTTGAACACACCCCCTTTTTTTGTTCTGTACAACTATTCAGGAAGTGTTCACAGGGACTGTGAAGGAATTCTGGGAGGTATACTAACTAAATGGCACCACTTGCTTTGTTGTTGTTAATTGTATCAATGCTTTGTAGAATTTATGCATTTATCAAGTGATTTTTTTTTTTTTTTGTATCTTGTCTTTTGATTTTCTGCACTCAATTTGCTAGGAGTTTAAAAACTAGACCAAAAAATATAAATAAACCTTGCTTGGGTTGTAAGTAAGAGTTAGGCTTGAAGTTAGGCCTTGCATTAGTCTATGTATATCAAGGACATAGATTTCTGACAACTATTTGGGGCAGAGAAATGGAACCCCTGAGGCTGTTTAATGGTAAGAAACAAATGAAGGACAGCAAAAGCACACCCCAAGGTCTTTTGGTTAACTTCCTGATTCTTCATTATGTTTTGAGTTATAGATACAAGGTTACCAACCAGCTAGATGGCTCTGTTTTATTATTTATTTCTTTATTTTATTATTTACTTCTTTATTTAGAGACAGGGTCTTGTGTCGCCCAGGCTGGAGTGCAGTGGTGTGATCATAGCTCCCTGCAGCCTCCCTCCTGGGGTTAAGCCATCCTCTCACCTCAGTATCCTGAGTAGTTGGGCCCACAGGTGCATACCACCATGCCCAGCTAATGTTTGTGGTTTTTGTAGAGACAGGGTTTTGCTATGTTGCCCAGGCTGGTCTCAAACTTCGGGACTCAAGTGAGTCTCCCACCTCAACCTCCCGAAGTGGTGGGATTACAGGAATGAGCCACCATGCCTGGCCTAAAATGGAAACTATTTTAAACCCTTGTATGCATTCCTCTGCCTGGGAGGATTGGTTTACTGAATACTCTGTTCTCATTTATTATTAAATCTTCCCAAGGGCTATAAGTAGCTTCCAAACCTGGGTACACATTGGAATCACTTATGGAACCATTAAAAAGACAAATTCTAGCCTTGCCAGGGGTTCAAATTCTACAGGTCTTCCTGAGGCCATTGAGTCTGTACATTTTATAAAGCTCTGTCCATCTTTGGGTAAACTTTGGGCTTTTGTCAGACCCCTCTCCAAAAAATAAGTGAGTTCAACTCAAGAAACAGAACCTGTACAATAATCCTCCAAAACACTGTAATTAAAAGACTGAGGACAACAGAAAGATCAAGTGATAAATTACACATATAGAACTGGGTGGTACCTATAAGCTGAGTAATAGAAATCAGGAAAACTTATTGGAAAAAGAACATTTAGTGTACTTCTAATACATTTAAGTTAGTATGCCTTCCAGAATATTTCTCATTAACATAGAATCCCTTCTGATTTTTCTTTCCAAGGTTGGGTTTAAGAATATACCTGGTAGGCTGGGCGCAGTGGATCATGCCTGTAATCCCAGCACTTTGGGAGGCCGAGGCGGGCGGATCACGTGGTCGGGAGATTGAGACCAGCCTGGCCAATATGGTGAAACCCTGTCTCTACTAAAAATACAAAAATTAGCTGGGTGTGGTGGCGGACGCCTGTAGTCCCAGCTACTTGGGAAGCTGAGGCAGGAGAATCGCTTGAACCCGGGAGGCGGAGGTTGCAGTGAGCTGAGGTCACATCACTGCACTCCAGCCTGGCGACAGAGTGAGATTCCATCTAAAAAAAAAGGAATATACCCGGTCATTTATCAGAGAATGGGTAACCTTTGGAGGTTTAAAGTGAGCCTCTGTATAGGTTCACACAGTGTGTGCCAAATAAGCACCATACACCTGGTTAGTAGAATGCTGCTTCACCAGTAGCTTGCTGTCAGAGGTACCCTGTGCCAAAACAAGCCAGTATTTTCCTAGTGGCCCTCCTAATACACATTTTCAGGTTGCATTTGTTTGCTGGATATGTCTTTAGGTAATGACATGCCTGGCAAATGCTACCTACAACTATAAGCCTATTTCATAGCCAGTACTTCCCAGCACAATGACACATTATCTTTTATGGATTCCCTGCCCTTATTATGGTTTCCACAGGGAAGAGGCCAGGCTGCAGGTTTGCTTATGTTGTGCTCCATTTGGTTCCTCCCTTAACACGGCCTCAAAGGCTCCTTGTCTCTGAAAGTTTTGTTAATACAAGTGAATGAATATATTCTGTAGTATGTTGTATCACTGAAAAAATAGTGAAAATACATAATCCTTTTGGCACTGGCATCTATTGTTAATATTTTAACTCTTGTATTTACTAAATTTCTAGGAAGAGTAACATGTATGTATCTCATACAAATAAAATGTAACCATTTTATTACTGAAATATTTCACTGAATATTATCACAAACTGGTTCTAATACCTCAGTTTAGAGAAATGTTGGGTTTATAAGAACAATGATAAAAAAATAGGAATCATCATCAGCATATGTATCCTCTCACTTCAGAGTTTTGAATGAAATAGGTAGGGTTACAATATGATCATTTTAAATGGTGACTTTTCCTTTAAGTTGGAAAAAAAATTCTTGAGTTGGTGTGCAAAGGTTATTTCTTGCTTCCCATAATAAAATAGAGTAAGGAGACTATACAGTAAAGTAGGTGGATAGAGTTCAGTAGGCTACATTTATTTTACTTTTTTTATTATTATTTTTTTTTGAGACAGACTCTCACTCTGTCACCCAGGCTGGAATGCAGTGGCAGGATCTCAGCTCACTGCAACCTTCCACCTCCTGGTTTCAAGTGATTCTCCTGCCTCGGCCTCCTCAGTAGCTGGGATTACAGGCACCTGCCAGCACGCCTAGCTAATTTTTGTATTTTTAGTAGAGACAGGGTTTCACAATGTTGGCCAGGATGGTCTCAAACTCCTGACCTCAGGTGATCCACCCACCTCGGCCTCCCAAAGGGCTGGGATTACAGGTGTGAGCCACCATGCCGGGCCTAGTAGGCTACATTTAATGAGAGTAGTTGTATGATCTAACGTTTATGCTAATAAGTAGCTATTGGTTGGCCGGTAGCCTAAGAGCAGTCCTCCCAGAAGCAACAAGTAAACTAAACAGACTCAGGAACTTCCTTGCAGATTCTAAGCCTGTGAAGGTAGAAGCATTAGGTTCAACTTTCGTTTGCACTTAAAAATATTTGCAGTCATGCCATCAGTACATAGAGAAGCAGAAAGGAAACTTTTACGAATATTAGACTAATTGTTAAAGAAAAAGGAAGCATCAACTTTAAAGTCATTGATTCAATTAATATTTGAGGGTTGTTACAAAACTATCAATTAAGTCAACAATCCAGTTTATTTTATTTATTAAATTTAGATTACATTAATATAGTTTAAAATATATGACTTTTTATAAGAATCATCAGGAAACCAACAATCTATAAGTAAACTCATCCTAATCATGAAGGTTAGCCCTGGAAATAACAAATCATTTTAATAATTTTGAATAAAGTTTTTTTCTAAAAAGTATTTTACTATCTCTGTTTGTATCTGTGGCATAAAATGCTATCATAATTTAACTGCATGTAAATGAACTCAGATCATCAGTGAATATATTAATTATTTGAGATTTTATAATATATGGATACGTTCAGGGCTTTTGAAATGTGAAGGGCATTATCTTTCTATACTAAAATATCTGTAGGCTGCTTTCTTTTCTCAGTTTTATGTCTGCTTTGTGCTTTTGTTTTCTGATTTTTTTATTAATATCTGCCATCAGCTGACAGCTGTCACTTACACTGTCAGTATGCCTGACCTTAGGATCCTTCACCTGTCCTTGATTTTTTCCTTTTGATTTAACATACATTCGACGGAGGGACAAGATTATGTCTAATGTAGGAGAACATGGACTTTAAGTGGGGATAGTCAGGTGAGGTGGAGGTCGTCAAAGGTGACTGCACTCTGGAATTCAGCTATGTTTTGGATATGCAGAATATCTGGGTAAAAAAATATGTATACATTATTTGAGGCATCTCTTAAATGTATACAAAGACAAATACTCTAAGACTGCCATTGTTTAGAAGTCCCAATCATATTAAGGAAAGCCCTAGAATAAAAATTAATAAATGTAGTGACATTGGAGTCTGATAAACCTGTATTTGAATGATGCTGAGCAAGCTTATTTTTGTTCTTTTTCATTGACTCTGCAATGTCAACGGTAATGCTTACCTTATAAGGTTACTGTGAGGACTTAGTGAAATAATACATGGAAAGTGCCTTACTTAGGATCAGAATCAAGGTCAGTCCTCCTCCCTCAAATGTTAGCTCTCTTTTCTACCTTTTTTTCCCTTCACTTCCCTTAGTATCTATAAAAAGTAGGAAAGAAGAGGATATTTTTTTTTTCATATTCCTACAAGGCTGTTTTAAGTAATGTTCTTTTAGTTGAATGACAGTCACATCATTTGAGAGGTTAGTCTAATAATAGCACTGGAGACTTGAGGATGACAAAGTGCAAATTTTCATTCGGTCTGGACTCCAATTTATTTATTTATTTGTTTATAATTAACATGGATTTATTTGAACCTGATGACTTTTGACAGAATTAAAAAGGGAAATTGTAGACTTCTACAATTACATTCACAGATTTGTGTACTACTGTCTCAGAAACTTAGGAAGCAAAAAATAAGAAAAATAGAGAGAATATAGTATTAACACTAACGAGATAGTGAAGCAGAATTCCATTTTCTTTTTCTTTAATCTTCTTTTTTTACAGATTTAGGGGTGCCGGTGCAGTTGTGTTACATGGTGATATTGTGTAGTAATGGTCTGGGCCTCCAGTGTACCCATCCCCCAAATAGTGTACCTTGTACCCAATAGGTGGTATTTCATCCCTTACCCCCCTCCCATCTTTTGGAATCTCCCATGTCTATTATTCCATTCTGTATTGGATTCCTAGTTATATATAGAACGAGGAGGACTTTACTCTCTTCTGTCTGTACACAGATACCTCCATAGGCACACTACTGTCTTTTAATGGTTTTGACTTCCTTTAGTAAAATGTAAACCAAATGCCCCATATTCACCTGTGTCAGTTCTACAAAGGCATTCTAAATCCTGAATGTGTAAAATGCAGGAGTAGCATGGGGCATCTTTGCTGGTGTTTAGCTCAGCAGAACCACTTTAAGTGTTCATTTTGGTAAATTGGACATTTTCTTTCTTCCTGTGAAATGTTTCAGTTCATCAGTCAATTCTCCTTCCATGCTGTTTTGTAATTACAACCTATATTGCTAAAGAAAACCTTCAATTTACCCTGAGTAAATCAAGAATAGAAAATTACTCGGGTTTCGGTCTCCTCACAGCTGAAATAAATTTTCACTGACCCTCATAGAATTCTTCTCTCAGAAATAATGCCCATAGAAAGATCAATTCGTTACACTTTTGTTTTTAAGTAACTTTGCATTTTCCTTCTCAATCTCCTCGTTAGCCTAAACCTGTTTTCTTTTGAAGGCAGAACACTTAACATTCTCCAATATTGGCTCCATCTTGGTTTTATAAATTAAGTTTTTAACAAGTCAGTTTAGGCTGTGTCTTTTAAAATCATGTAACTATAGATTTGAATCCAATCACTTTTCTTTGCAACTTATGTCAACAGATGTTCAGTGTTTCATTTTCCTTAAGGGTGTATGGTTTCTCGCTGACTCTTGGCTTCAAATACAGATTCTCTGCTGTTGGTTTTGTCTGTAGGCATATAAGCTGTTGAAAGCTGTTTGTATTCATGGCCAAGAGCCCCTAGTTCCCAGAGCAACAGTTTATCGCTCACCCTGTGTTATCTTTGCTCCTACATTTCTTCAGTCACAGGAACACAACCCCAGCCCGTTAGATCCGGGGGGCAGCGTGTGTATTTGCTATGCATGGACTGTTTATGGCAAACTGTGTGGGTCGGGCTCATGTTCCTGGAGTGCTTTGAGCAGCTTTACTAATCTGTCAGCATAGTATGTTCTTGTGGATAAATATAGACATACGGGCACTCTGCGAGTTGTAGGTCACTGTCTTACTGTGCAGCTAAAAATTGTCCCATTGGTATGAACAGTCTGCCCTGGACGGAAGGCCTGTTTTAGTTTGTCTTCTACTGTAGGTCTTTAGCACCTGACTAAAAATACACCTGGGGCCAAAAATATAAGGGCCCTAGCATTGTGGCTGAGACACTTACGGTGGCAGTGAGCAACAGGACCATGGAGCCCATCATTATGTGTTTTGGCTTTGGAACATAGTCTGTGTAGCTGTTCCAGACTGTCAGTTTGGGTTTCTTTTCAGGCTCATGGAGATTACAACTGCTTGTTGGAGACGATCCTGTGTGATCAGCTTCATAAAAGGACTTGGTAGGTATGAAAGGCTGTTATATGTGTGGAGTGGCTAATTGGTTGTTAAATGCTGAGTGTGGGAGGATTCTCCTAAAGGTTTTGGTGGATAAGGGTGGAGGTAGCAGTTGCATCTGCATGCACGAATTTACTTATAATGCCATTGTTCAGAGACAGGAGTAATGCTTGAGGTGTTACATTTGAGATTGGTAATATTTTGGAGGCAAGACGTCCTTTTTGTATACAAGCCTGTGGAACAGGCAGCCATGATACAATGGAATTTTTCTGTGCACTTAACTTTCACTAAAAGATTTGTTATGACACTGAAGTAAAATTGCCGGTCTGTAAAAACAGCTAGTATATCTTTGGAAAATAATTAATCATATCATATTTAATATTATAGTAGAAGTAGGATTTATGCTTGATTTCTTCTAAATAGTAATGTTAATGCCCTTACTTGTTTTGTTTTAAACATTTCAATAGGCCTAAAAGCAGTTTTTTCTTCATTTTTGGCTTAGCCTTCTTCGACATGTAAAAAATAAAATATTTTTCCTTTTTGTTTATAAATTTAAAAACAGGACACCGTATGTTAACCAACATTAAATGGGTCTAAATTGTATGCCACTGCTCTTCCTTTATCAGACAATAGCACAGTTACATTAGTTCTAACATAACATTTTAAGCAATATTGTACAGCAGTTCCAAAAAACTCGTGAGAGGAAACATCCATGACACACAGTTAATTACATGCATTTTGGATATACACTCTTTAACTTTATTTAGTGAAGGTAGGAGAAGTTAACTTGTAAGTGGTAAAGGCGTAACATATTGCTCTAATCAAGCAGGAAGATTTTGTTTACTAAAGACTTGGGAGACTGAGTTGCTTGCTAATTATTCCACTGCACTATCTCTAATGAAACTACTAGAGGTTTACATACGATAGCATTCTGTTTCTAGGAAAAAAATTCCTGTTAGTCATTCTTTTACCCCTTACTTTTGTGGTTTGTACAGTGTGCATTTTTTTTTCCTCCCAAGGAATTGTTTTTAGTGTATAACAAGCATACAAGATAAATGATAAAATTTATGGTTCCAGGTATTTGGAAAAGGTTGCATCATTATAGGACTCATATGAAATGCTTAATATTTCTATTGTATGGTATCCCTTGGAGATGTTACTGACCATTAGTGTATTTTGGCTGAACAGAGCACTCCCACAGTCTCGTGAACATGTCAACTCCTTTTTCACTCATTGCCTTTCTTGCTCATAATAAAGTTTATAGTAAAGTTAACTTTATAGTACAGTTGGTAAAAATTTTAGGTATTAAACTTTACTATAAAGGCATCAGAAGCAACTAATCTGCTTCTGTGAATTGGTAGATTTATCGCCATCTTAGATTATAAATTTCTGGTGAGCATGTATTAAGTGAATTTTACATCTTTGTACATTTCCATAACCATTTAAGAATTTTTAAAAACCTAAAATTTTTTTAAATGAGCCAGTATCTAAATGAATAAGCCCATATGAACCAAGAATTTAATAAATATTTACATGTTGATCAAATCAAATACCAACAAAACTGAAAAAGATTTCCCTTACTTAACTCATTGAACAAACGTTTATTGAGCTTCTGTTGTAAACACTGTACTGGAAGCCCTTTGCTTGCTATATATCTTGGAACTGTATATAGTTACCATATATATTTTATAATGGAAATATATATCATCACATATATTTCATAATGCATATGTATGTTAGTATATACATACGTATGTGTATATACTTTATAATAGAATGAATACTATAATGTATGTTGTACTTGTGTATAGGTATATAATTTTATAGTATAATGCATATTATATTAACAAAGACACCTGTAAGATTAGACTGTCCTTCAAGTCACCCCTGCATCATATAATCCGCAAGGGGACCCTGGAGGGGAACAGCTATAACTTTAATTTGCGACGTTTATTTGTCAAAAGATGGCAGTTGCTGGCACTGTCCTTATGGCAGACCCCCCCTCCCATGTCCAGTCTGCATAGACTTCAGTGTCCCTTTATGTTGGGTCCCTGTGTAATGCACTTGCCAATTCAGCTGCAGAAAACATCACCATGGTGTTCTTCTCTTGCCCTTGGTGTTTGACTTAAATATGATTCTTATAAAATAGCTCAAGAAGCTGGTTTGTCGTTTCTGGCAGGGCTCGGTCTAATGCCCAGATAACAGTCTGGGAATGACTACTAGCTCCTCAGCCTCCAGAGCCTTTTGACCGTGACTTACAGTAAGAAACACACTTTGCATTGTGACCCAGAACTCACACACATACATATCTGTAGACACAGACAGAGTCTGAAAACAACAACTTTGTGAAACAGTGCTTCCCTTCTCACTGTGCAGGATGCCACCAATCTGCTATTTTCTCTTCTCCTGTTTTCTGCTCTGTTTCATCAAATTCAGGCTGGTCAGCACCCACCGAGTTAGTTTCATGATCCAGTAATGGGTCAGAACCTGCATTTTAACAAACTCTGCTTTAAAGATTCCAACAGCTAGGCATTCCCAACATACCGTTAGTCACGTTCTCAGCAGAAATGACATGCTGTCATCCTTGACATAATATTCTACTCCTGAGCATATTGGTGCTTTATTTGTCAGAGTATTGCTTGGTTGCAGAAAGAGCTCTCCTGGTAGTTCTGATGCGAGTCTCAGGTTGAATGTAAGGTTTCTAAGCTGGAGACAATGCGTGACCTTTTACATCTTAACACTTCCTTACTCCTTAAAGCAATAAATATTTGTTGAGTACTTGGTATTAAGCCTAGCACTGTGCTAGAAGGTGATGCTACAGGAGGAATAAAGCAAATTCCTTGACCTTGTTGCAGTTAAGTGTAGTGGGGAAGACAGATAGGAAATGCGTATATAATATGTCAAGAGGCACCCAGAACTCTGGATGTCAGTAAAGATGATACAAACTGTTAGCAGAGGGGAGTACCAAGGAGTGACTGGCCAGAACAGACTCTCATAAACCTAGAAGGAAGTGAGCATGTGAGCCATCATGACATTCCCCCGACCATTCATAAATCCCTACAACCCCTCTGCCCCAGTTCTCTTCCACTTTGAAGGTTTCTCTGACTGTCTCTATCATCAGTTATTTCTAGTTCTCAGCTTGAGTGTCACTATCCCAAAGTCCTGCCCCAACCCCCACAATCACAGATATGTTCCCCCCTGCACCTCTCCTGCAGCAGCCTTTGTAGCACTTCTCACTTTGCGGTTGTAGTCCTGTGTGCTTTTATTCTATCATGCCTCTCTCCCTCCACACTGTCAGCTGTGTGAGGCTATGAGCCATGCCTATTTTGTTCCCCCAGCAGATAGCCCAATACCCCAAGTACAGTGGGCCTTCAGTAAATAGTCAGTATGTGAATAAATGAACAAATTAGTGAATAAATACTCTCCTAAATTCCTGTGCTCATCCATTGACTGTTCGACCTGGCTGTTCAGCCTTTGGCTGTTCAACCTGGGTATAGTGTAACTGAATAGATTAAACTTCAAAAATCTTTCAAACTGTCTTTTTAAATCTATTTTCATATTCTCCACAGAACTTTGCAGAATGCCTTATACGAAGGTCTTGATGAAAATTCTTTATTTAATGATTTGATTAATTGATCACACTCATAGTCTTTTGAAGCATAAATAGTTCTGAAAGGACTGTAATCAGGTCAGATGATAAAAGATGCCTCTGTAAA
This sequence comes from Chlorocebus sabaeus, assembly GCF_047675955.1. Taxonomy (NCBI): domain Eukaryota; kingdom Metazoa; phylum Chordata; class Mammalia; order Primates; family Cercopithecidae; genus Chlorocebus; species Chlorocebus sabaeus. The sequence continues at coordinate 10,955,841 of NC_132906.1, forward strand.
TGACACCTCCACTCATCCTTGCTGTGTGTTATGCATGTAAATACTCAGGCCAACGTTCAGTTATGCAGACAGTTCAGTTACTCAAACCTATGTGATCGAACCTGAATTGCAGTGGTGTTCAATTTTTTAATATAGTCATTTATTTTTCAAATTGAGGTTCTAAGATGGCATTCCTTTATTACTGCCATTGTAAGATATAGGAAACTTTTTATAAGTGAGTCTTATCTTTTAAAAAAATTTATTATGAAGTGTTAAACCCAAAAGGAGAAAAAAATTAGGATAATATGTAACATATTGCCATCACTCAAATTCTACAGTTATCAAGATTTAGTCATGTTTGGTTTATTTGTACCTTTACTTTTTCGTTCTAATTTTTTTAAAAAGCTTTTTTTTTTTTTTTTTTTTTTTGAGACAGAGTTTTACTTCATTGCCCAGGCTGGAGTGCAGTGGCACAATCTCAGCTCACTGCGACCTCCACCTCCTGGGTTCAAGCAGTTCTCATGCCTCAGCCTCCTGAGTAGCTGGGATTACAGGCGCCCACCACCATGCCTGACTGATTTTTTTGTATTTTAGTAGAGATAGGGTTTCACCATGTTCCCCAGGCTGGTCTCGAACTCCTGAGCTCAGGCAGTCCTCCTGTCTCCGCCTCTCAAAGTGCTTGGATTACAAGCATGAGCCACTGTGCCCAGCCAAAAAAATTTTTTTTAGAGAGAGTCTCACTCTGTTGCCCAGGCTGGAGTGCAGTGGTGCAATCATAGCTCAATGCATCCTTGAATTCCTGGGCTCAAGCGGCCGTCCCGTCTCAGCCTCCCAGTAGCTAAGACTGCAGATGCGCGCTACCATGCTCAGCTAACCTTTAAATTTTTTTTGGTAGAGTTGGGGTCTCACTGTGTTGCCCAGACTGGTCTCAAACTCTTGGCCTCAAGTGATCGTCCTGTCTCGGCCTCCCAAAGTGCTGGGGTTAGAGGTATAAGATACCGTGTCTAGCCCTTGTTTCTCTTTGTTAAAGTATTATGAATCAAATGTAGACATCATTTCATTGAACCCCATATAATCAGTATGCATTCTAGGAAATAGAGATATTTTCTCATCTACCCTCAATACTATTATCACATCTAGCAAAATTGACCATAATTCTTTGCTATCACCTAATATCCAGTCCGTACTCAAGTTTTTTATAATCCTAAAAAGTCTTTTAACAATTAGTTTGCTTAAATCAGGGTTCAGACAAGGTCCACATATTACATTTGGTTGTTTTATCTCTTCCCTTGACCTGTAGAAACTGGTACAGTTTTCCTACAGGGCAAACCTACTTCTGGATTAGCTATTTTGCTTCCTTATGGTGGTGACATTAACTTGTCCTATATCTGCATTGTCTCTTATGAATGCACATTAGCTCTAATGTTTTGAAAGCATGATGAATGTGGTCACAGGGCAATGTACAATTCCCCCTGGTCATAGGTTATATTCCAAAGTCATTTCTGTTCTATTACTATGATAGAGTAGAACTGTGTCACTCCCAGGTATACATCCCTAACAGTTTTCAGTGTGTGGGTATAAGAACTCTGACCAATATATTGCTACAGGCTGGGGATTTTGAGAAAGCTTCTAGAGTCAGTGTTCTAAAACCACTTCTTCAGCACCTTAATCATCATAACAAGTTGCAGGTCTGTTTGTGTAAGATGTGGGATCTTTTTTTCTGTTTTAACAGGCACCAGATAGGTTCCCACCTTCATTAGTCTTCTCATGGTAGGTGCAGTCATCTTTCAGTTTGTGTTGTCCTTCCAAGAAGCCACTTTTTCTCGCAGTTTACACAGTAACATGAGATCAGCATTCTTTCCAGAAACCCACTGGCTCCCAATGACCCTCCAAATAAAGTTCACATTCATTGGTTTGCCATTTAAGACCTTAGTTCTAATACTAATAAGTATTTTAAAAACCTACATTTTTATAGGACTGAAGAGTTTATTAAATTTTTCATATATGCTCCTCTTTACTTCATCTATGCAAATACTATATTTTAGAATTGGTTGGGTTCAGGTCCACAAATATTAAGTGAGCACAGTCATTTACTTAATTGTGCCATGCACGGTGCTAAGTGCTTGGGATAAAGACAAGAGATAGTATTGTTTTTGAGGACTCTATAGTTCCTTGGTGAAGACAAATTTGAACAGATATACTAAGACCAGGGATGTGTGCTAGGAGGGTGACAGAAGGAGGGGGTGAGAAGGGACACTTGGCAGACACCTCTGTGTACCTGCCATGCCGTTCCATTTGCCTGAGTTGCCCCTTTCTCTTCTCTACCTATCAGAATCCTACCTGTCCTTTAAGACCTGGGTCAAATGTCACCTATTCCACAGTGTCCATGGCCCAGAACAAAGACTAGGCCTAACATGGGGTTAGTTTAGACACAAGGCAAACTTTCAGTACACTTTTTTAAAAATGTAAACAAAAGTCATGAGTTTACAGGTAGGAATAAAGACCGGCTTCCCCACTGTCTGCCTGCAGTTTAGGGAGTTTCCAGGCTTAAAATTTAATGAAACCAGAGAAGCGAAGATACAACTGGAAAGGTCAGGATTATTTGTAAAGCTTTACTCTATAGAGAGGATAGATGATAGAATCTCCCGAATTCATATTAATTTAAGGGAAGGCAAGTTATTAATTATTAAGTGTTTGCACTGTAGAGATATTGAACAAATGATGTTTTCATACATTTTCGCTGCATACTTGTATATTTCATAGAGTAGTAGAGGTCAAAAGGACAATCTCACCTAGGTTTTTTAAGAATAAGAGGTAAGGACACTGAAACCCAGTTGTCTAAGTTTCTTCCCTAAAGTCACTGAGAGCCACATTCGAGCTTAGACCTTTGACTCTGAGCTCAGTGTTCTTTCCACTATATTTTACCTACAAAATGTTAACTTTGTTGGAGTTAATGAAGCATATCAGTTTTTCTATAAGCAGATAAGATTAGAAACAATTGTATTAACTGATTAAATTGCCCTCCTTTTCCTTCCTATTTATTTCCATCAGTGGTGTCAGTGTGTGGGTCCCAGGGCAGCAGCACCAGTGTCACCTGGGGACTGGTTAGAAATGCAGACTCTCCAGTCTCACCCCAGACTCTGACACTGAATTGGGGTAGGAGGTGTCCAGCCTTTCAGGTGACTGTGATGTGCTAAAGACTGAGCACCAGTAATTCAAATTGTAAGTCAGCAGATGTTTTTTTGAAATTAAGATTTAAAAACTCAAGGTCTCGTCCAAATAATCTACACATTTTGAATTTGTAGAGTTCACATTAATGATATTTCGTGGCATAAAATGAGCGAGTAGAAGAAGAAATTAGAAAAGAGAAGAAAATGAAAAAAGGAGAGCCAGCAAAGGGCATGTGAATGAGAGCAGTTGGTCACTTCTCTTAGGGAGAAAAAGGAAGTTGAAATTCAGGATTATCCTGCCTCTAGCAGGTTATTCGATCTGCTTTTGGTGAGAAAGGACCTTGAAATGTCAGTGTAACCTCATCTTCCTTTGCACATGGATCTTGGCAGACATTCTTTCAGGCTCTGATGACAGTACTTACTTTGAAAATCAGGGGAACGTCCATGTAATCTCATCTTAGCAGATGACAGACATTTATAAAGGAAATCACTGAAATGTTACTGTCATTTCTCTCAGATAAAATACTGGAAGGCAGAGGAAGAGAGAAAAGAAAACAGGGCAGACACTTGATGCTAACTTTCCTTTGTTGAACTGCTTCACTCTCTCCAAGGTATTCAGCCTGGGGAGACCAGAGACAAAAATGGTTTTGAGAGAACATAAATTGAAGTAAGCAGAGAACTGTGCCTTCAAGTAGATTTGCTCCTTGTTAGGATAACAGGCAGTTAAAATTTATGTCATCAATGTATCTAGGAAAGAATAGTCTCTGGGTCTTTCTAAGGTATGTGTGTCGTTAATCAGATCTCATGTATTTTTATGGGTCCTCCATGTTCAATTCTTTTTTTTTTTTTTTTTTTTTTGAGACAGAGTCTCGCTCTGTCACGCAGGCTGGAGTGCAGTGGCGCGATCTCGGCTCACTGCAAGCTCCGCCTCCCAGGTTCACGCCATTCTCCTGCCTCAGCCTCCCAAGTAGCTGGTACTACAGGTGCCCGCCACCTCGCCCGGCTCATTTTTTTGTGTTTTTAGTAGAGACGGGGTTTCACTGTGTTAGCCAGGATGGTCTCAATCTGCTGACCTCGTGATTTGCCCGTCTCGGCCTCCCAAAGTGCTGGGATTACAGGCGTGAGCCACCGCACCTGGCCCATATGTTCAATTCTTTTTTGTACTCCTAGCCTTTCCCAAAGTCCTTCTAATGTCTAAAAAGTGCATTTTCATTCACGAGGGCAGAGAACCCAGAGGGAGAGACCTTCATGGCCTAAGGATATATTAGTCTTTCCAGAAAGTATGCAACTATTCTAACCATAGGAAACCCCATTCTCCAAATTACAACGTTTATGTTGTGTTTTGTCATCCCCTGAAGTCCCAAAACTAGCTAACGCCAGAACAAAGCCTATGGGTAAGGGGACAGTCTTCAACATAGGCAGCTGATTGGTTATAAAAGACAGTCTGGGAATGGTGTAATACCACTATACCAGCGAATGAGGAATGGATACAGAAACTGTGGTATATACATACAATGGGATATTATTCAGCCTTAACAAGAAAGGAAATCCTGACATATGCAACAATACAGATGAACTTTGAAGACATTATGCTAAGTGAAGTAAACCAGTCACACAAGGACAAATATTGCATGATTCCACTTATTTTTTTTTATTATACTTTTTTTTTCCCTTCTTTTATTATTATACTTTAAGTTCTAGGGTACATGTGCACAACCTGCAGGTTTGTTACATATGTATCCATGTGCCATGTTGGTGTCCTGCACCCATTAACTCGTCATTTACATTGGGTATATCTCCTAATGCTATCCCTCCCCCCTCCCCCCACCCCACAACAGGCCCCGGTGTATTATACTTGAAGTTCTAGGGTTCATGTGCACAACATGCAGGTTTGTTACATAGGTATCATGTGCCATGGTGGTTTGCTGCACCCATCAACTCGTCATTTACATTAGGTATTTGTCCTAATGCTATCCCTCCCCCAGCCCCCCAACCCTGACAGGCCCCGGTGTGTGATGTTCCCTGCCCTGTATCCATGTGTTCTCATTGTTCAGCTCCCGCCTGTGAGTGAGAACATGCAGTGTTTGGTTTTCTGTCCTTGTGATAGTTTGGTTAGAATGATGGTTTCCAGCTTCATCATGTCCCTGCAAAGGATATGAACTCATCCTTTTTTATGGCTGAATAGTATTCCATGGTGTATATGTGCTACATTTTCTTAATCCAGTCTATCACTGATGACATTTGGGTTGGTTCCAAGTCTTTGCTATTGTGAATAGTGCCGCAATAAACATACGTTTGCATGTGTCCTTATAGTAGCATGATTTATAATCCTTTGGATATATACAATCATGGGATTGCTGGGTCAAATGGTATTTCTAGTTCTAGATCCTTGAGGAATCGCTACACTGTCTTCCACAATGGTTGAACTAATTTACACTCCTACCAATAGTGTAAAAGCGTTCCTATTTCTCCACATCCTCTCCAGCATCTGTTGTTTCCTGACTTTTGAATGATCGCCATTCTAACTGGCGTGAGCTGGTATCTCATTGTGGTTTTGATTTGCATTTCTCTGATGACCAGTGATGATGAGCATTTTTTTTGTATGTCTGTTGGCCTCATAAATGTCTTCTTTTGAGATGTGTCTGTTCATATCCTTTGCCCACTTTTTGATGGGCTTGTTTTTTTCTTGTAAATTTGTTTAAGTTCTCTGTGGATTCTGGATATTAGCCCTTTGTCAGATGGGTAGATTGCAAAAATTTTCTCCTATTCTGTAGCTTGCCTGTTCACTCTGATGGTAGTTTCTTTTGCTGTGCAGAAGCTCTTTTGTTTAATTAGATGTCATTTGTCTATTTTGGCTTTTGTTGCCATTGCTTTGGTGTTTTAGTCATGAAATCTTTGCCCATGCCTATGTCCTGAACAGTATTGCCTAGGTTTTCTTCTAGGGTTTTTATGGTGTTAGGTCTTACATTTTAGTCTTTAATCTATCTTGAATTAATTTTTGTATAAAGCGTAAGGAAAGGATCCAGTTTCAGCTTTCTACATATGGCTAGCCAGTTTTCCCAGCACCACTTATTAAATAGGGAATCCTTTCCCCATTGCTTGTTTTTGTCAGGTTTGTCAAAGATCAGATGGTTGTAGTTGTGTGGTGTTATTTGAGTGCTCTGTTCTGTTCCATTGGTCTATATATCTGTTTTGGTACCAGTACCATGCTTTTGTGGTTACTGTAGCCTTGTAGTAGAGTTTGAAGTTAGGTAACATGATGCCTCCAGCTTTGTTCTTTTTGCTTAGGATTGTCTTGGCTATGCAGGCTCTTTTTTGGTTCCATATGAACTTTAAAGTAGTTTTTCCAATTCTGTGAAGAAAGTCATTGGTAGCTTGATAGGAATGGCATTGAATCTATAAATTACCTTGGGCAGTATGGCCATTTTCACGATACCGATTCTTCCTATCCACGAGCATGGAATGTTGTTCCATTTGTTTGTGTCCTCTTTTATTTCATTGAGCAGTGGTTTGTAGTTCTCCTTGAAGAGGTCCTTCACATCCCTTGTAAGTTGGATTCCTAGGTATTTTATTCTCTTTGTGGCAATTGTGACTGGGAGTTCACTCATAATTTGGCTCTCTGTTTGTCTGTTGTTGGTGTATAGGAATGCTTGTGATTTTTGCATGCTGATTTTGTATCCTGAGACTTTGCTGAAGTTGCTTATCAGCTTAAGGCGGTTTGGGGCTGAGATGATGGGGTTTTCTAGATATACGAGCGTGATTCCACGTACATGCAGTATCTAAAATGGGTAGGTTAATGGAACCCAAACATGGAATGGTGGTTGCCTGGGGCAGGGGGACAGGAAAATTGGGTGTTGCTAATGAATGGTTATAAAGTTTTAGTTAAGCAAAATGAATAAGCTCAAATGATCTGCTATACAATTGTATGCATAGCCTAACAATAATATACACTTAAAAATGTGGTAAGAGAGTGGATCTTCTGTTAACAAAATAAAATAAAAATTATTTTTTAAAAACAAAAATATATTTAAAAAATAAAAGGGCGATATGGGAAGCTCACAAGATAACATCGTCACATTCATGGGTCAGGTCCTGAGTTGACCGCTCCATAACCTTAGACAAGTCACTTAACCTCTCTGAACCTGCGTGGTCTTATCTGTAAAAGGGAGATTAGCCTTCTAGGATTATTTTAAGAATTAAAGATACTAATTCATCTAGAGATATCATGTAGATTCTGAAACATGAAGGAACACAATGTGAGAACTGTAGAACTTAAAGTGTATGTAAAAGGAGGAATGTATGCAATCCATAAAATTGGGAGGAATATTTCACATTATCAGAATTTTATGGAAGTTAATCAGAAATTAATTTACCCTGCCTTTGGATATACTTTTCTTCCAATGCAAAAATTGTTTTTTGGTATTTTTTTTTACATGATATTCTTTTGTTGGCCCACTTTAAAATAAGTAATTATTTAAGAATCATCTATCACTTTGTTAAGCAATCTGTGTGTGTTGCTGAAACTAATTGTTTTTTCTTGTCCCAATATTTTCTATTTCTTAATATTCTTCAGAAGAAAATAATTCTTTCTGTCATGTTTGGTTGTTTTCTTTTTTCTTTTTATCCTAATTTACTTTACATGACTTTCAGGGTTTCTGGCCATTTGAGTATTTGCAGTACCTTTTTACATGCCATTTCTTAAGTTCTCTCATACTTGCTTTAATGGACAATTTGTTATTGCTCTATACACAGAGTGACATGTTCACAAAGAAGCTGCGTCATACTTAGTTTATGTTTTATGAAATGTTCCTGTACTGCCAGTAAACAAATTAAGTCTTAGGAGAAAAGGCATTTGAGAGGGAAAGTGTGGTCCTAAAGAAAGATCCCAGCTCTTGGTTACTAACAGGGTTTGCCTTCAGAACCCAAAAAATGAATGAAGTATTGAGAACCGGCAGAAAGAATAATTTATGTACAACTATGAACACAGAAATCTCATCATTTACTCCTTTGTTGAAAGATAAGGTTACATCAGTCTCTATAAAGTTAAGTTGTTTAATCAGATCACCTTTCTAGAAAGAGTACTACTTTGAATATTTGGTTACTACATGTAATCCCAGGAGGAATTAAAAGAAAAAGGAAGCCATTTTGTATTTCAGATACTCTGGGTAAAATTCCAGTAATGGGAGCATCAGTAAAAGCAATGTGTGTTTTGAAAAATTAGCTCTGTGCTTCTCTGTCTTTGCAAACTGGTGAAAAAGCAGGCCAAACATCTCTGCTTCCTGAGGAGTGGAGTACTTTTTGGAGGAAGATGGGGAAGCAGTGTGCTCATTGAGCATTTTAGTTCATGCCCTTCACAGGCTGGTTAAAAGCTTCATCTCCACGGTAACTGACACACAGATATGGGGCAGGCCAAATGCATGGATCAGGAAAACAGATCCTGCCCAAGCCACGTGTGCCTGGATTTTCTTAGACACCAAGAATACACATAGCATTCATTCCTTCCTGCAGTAGCCCTAGACTGTGCACCTGAATGCCTGTAGATAGAGAAGAGCAGGTCCCTCTAGCCACTTACTCTGTTTAATTGTTCCTTGTTCTTTTAGAATTTATTGCAATCTGACTATGTGGTATTTGTGTGTATGTGCGCGCATGTGTGTGTGTGTATACACATGAAATGCTGGTTATGTTCCCCCTCCTCAGTACAACATAAGCTCCATTAAGGCAGGAACTATCGCTTTGTTCACCAATATCTTCCCGTGCCTGGAACAGTGCCTGAAGCCGAGGCACTCATTAAATAAGTATTGGTTGAGATGAACGAGTGAGTCAATGAACAATAGTTTCTAATGTAAGATGGTATTACTTCTCTGAAAATCTGATTGAGAAAACCAGTTGCTTTCCTGTAACATCTATGCCAGTTAGCCTCTGGGGCTCTTATATGACACTCATTTCATTTCAGTGTTATAATAAAAATGTAGCTGAACTATGAGCTGTGAAGGTGTTTGTATTGGTGCTACAGTTAGGAGGGTAGTCTGCCCTGGAAATGTTGGTAACTTAGGGAAATTGTACTGAACATTTAAACCAGCTAAGAGCAGCCAGCCTAAAAATTAAGCTATAAGTCAGTGAAATTGGGGAAAAAATAGTCATGTTCAAAAGATCATCACATGCAGCCAGAAATAGATTTAATAAATGGAAAATGAATTGGCCTCACAACTATAAAATAGACTTCTCATAATTTAAGGAACGGACCCTGCTTAATATAAAAGATAGAGACCCAGTGAACACAAGAAAACACTTCCTGAAGCCATCCAACAAAACCAATTAGGAACAGAATTTGGAATAAAAATAATAAAGGAACATTAACAAAACCCACTTAAGACAAAAGAAGGCAATGGAGAAAAAAATTAGAACGTGTTAAAACCAAGATTAAAATGTAAATGAGAAAATATAAAGAGAAGGCAAATTTCAAATGGATTCAATAATTAGAAAACTAATTAATATATGAGAGTGATGCTCTTCTTCTCCACTCCACACCAGCCCCCACCACAGGAGCACTGGTGTGAATGACTTTTCAGAGAAATTGAGCTATTATATGAAGATAGACAGATAGGATGAAGGAAAGGAGAATAAAGGCTGATGGAGTTGGAGCTAAAAAATTCATCACATGGATGCCACTGAACCGTACACTTAAAACAGACTAAGATGGTAAATTTTATCTACTTTACCACAATTAAAAATAAATAAAAACAGATTTTTAAAAATTCATTATATGCAAGAAATTTTAGTGGGGGTTTTTAATACAACAAATTAAGCAACAGGAACAATTGTTTCTTCAACAAGTATTTGGATGGGGAAGATGTGACAAAGATTCTGTCAGGATCCTTTCATTGGGAGAGATCCCTATTTCCAGAGACCCGGCGTGAAGAGAAGGCTGACCCTCAGGGCAGCTGGATGGCACTGGTTGGCAGGGCCCAGACCAAGCCAGGTGGAGGAAACCATACTGACCTGGACCCTGAAAGGCAGGAGGATTTGCTTGCAGGACTGGATAAAAAGCAAGGAAAGCACCCCAGGTAGAGAGGAGTTGATTCAGTCACTGCCTGCATTTGCAAACCTGGAAAATGGGACCTCAGTGTGGCTAGTACTGAATCCATGTTTTATTTTGTTTTTTTCAATCAAAAATAAATTTCCATTAAAAATCAGACCTACGAAGGTATAGATTTAATTCTTGAGAGCTCAATTCTTAGAGGCAGCAGATTTTTCCCTTTTATACACCAAAAGTTTTTTAGTTTTATCTTTTTGAAATGGAAACCTTTGGAAATTGATATTAGTCTTTTTCCCACCTTTGTTACGTTTCTGTGAGACTTATGGTCCTCATAATGAACATAAACTGTAACACCAATCGAAGCCCTCAAGCCTGTGAGACTGTCATATTCAGTCAACTGCATTTTTAAGTTCTGGCGACTTTCTAAATTATGCGATTTTGTTTCTCCTTTTGCTACTAGCATTTCTACCCATAGAAATTACATCCCCTCCCTTATAATTTTCTGTTTCCAGACTGTTGTGAATTTAGAAACTAGACAATTGATCTTACTTACGTATAGATTAAGGGCAAGGACGTGCTGTGAGAAGGCCTGATGCTTTTCTTTCTAATGATAATGCTCTAATATTTACACCAGTGTGGACTTTGTGATTCAAGTTTGACTACCAGGGAACGTGCATTTCCTGGTCTGTACTATACTGTCACCAAATAACCCAGGTATTGAAAGGTGCCATGTCCTAATGTTTACTTTTGAAATTATCCTGAGGCTAGGATTTACCATGAATTAATTAGGGTAGGATGAAGAGAGGTTTCTGAAACTTGGAAGTGGACCTAGTTTAAGTACACTTACCCCATTATCTTTCCTGCATCTCCAGCTGCCTAGGTTGGTCTGTGTTTGAAACTCAGACTGATGAGTGACACCCCGCTTTGAATCATTTTCTGCTCTGGTACAGGGCTCTCCTGGGCTGGGATAGTTCCAGCTCAATAAGGCTGTTCATACAGTTTTATCTTTTTGAATATCACCTCTGTATTCACAAAGATGTCTGGCTTTAAAGTACAGGTGAATAATATTTTTTATGATAGCAGCGAATTGGTACTTTAGCCGTTTAAATGGAGGATTTGTCTGAGAGGTTTTCTGGTGTCTACATTTCAGCTCTCTAGTTCAAAATGCAGCCTTGCAGGACTGTCAGAGGTCCTCTCATGAAAATTTCACTCTCATGAAAATGTGTGCACTGTAGTTAAGACTTTCAGGCCCCAGAGTCATGCAGTTAAGGATCTTGTCTTGCAATAACTGTATATATTACATCAACCCCATTATTGCTGCACCTAGAAATGGATCAAATCCTGTGGAAACCCAAAGATAATAAAAAGTCATACTCCAAATAGACATTTTAGGTTTATATCCCAGTCTCTGGTTCTGTGGCACGATGCCTTTGATACCTGAGGAAGATGTCTTGAGACATTATGTCCTTCTCTAAGCTGGTATTGGGGAGGTGTCCTACTTCCACAAGGTGCCTGCACTGGGGGAGTAGGAGGTGAAGCAGAGGAGTGGCCAGGACTTCATTTTCATCATTTGATTTTCAATATGCCCCTTTGGAATCAGTAGTGCCTTTTAGTGCACTGCTTGCCTTACCATTTAATTTAAAGTCATTAAATTAAACTACTATCTATCACAACTACTGCATCCTTTCTTAAAAGACTCTGACAGATCGCATCTCCTCATGTAGTTCCTATCCCAGGAATCCCTTTCAGACCTGTAGAAATAAAATCAGATGACATTTTTAGTTAGTTATTTAAGGAGATTTATTGAGTATTATCTGTGCAAAGAACTTCGGATGACATCTGGGAGTCTACAGTCTTATTAGGGAACTTTTAGGGGATATTGCTAGAAGAGTATATGGTTTAATTACAGGACCGACCCTAGACAAAACCTTGTCTCCAATCAATAGTTACTTTACTTGGCAGCAGTCTTTTGAGTCTTTCATAGGTAATATAGGATATGCACAACAAAGCAAAACACTGAACAGTTTGGGTTAAATGTTCAACTCTTGTAAAGGAAACTGGCCTAATGAGGACTGGCCTAGTGGAGGTAGGTGTTATGGAGATGAGACTAGAAGTGGCTCTGAATGAAGAGGAGGAAGAGATGGGCAGAAAAGAACGGAAAGGAGCTGCAGAAGAGAAAGAAGGAATGGCCAGTGTGCCCACAGGCCAGTAAGAGCATCAGCAGGACTTGAGTGAGGGTGTGGAGGGAAACTACTAAAGGCTCTCAAAACCAGGCCAGGGTGCTGAGGCTGGATGATGTAATTGAGAGCCATTGAAAGTTTTGAGCAGAGATGTGTTATGATTAAAGCCATGCAAAAGAAAGATTAGTTTGATATGGAAAACAGATGAAATAATGTCCGCAAAGAAGCTATTAAAATCATCTAGCCATAGGCCTCCAGGGCCTGGATAGGATGTGGCCAGTGGGAATGGAGAGGAAACGAGATAATACGCAAGACATTTTATTATGTTTTTGTCACTTATGAGGCCATATTCTTACAGTTTAGTGGTAGCTGAGATCTGGAAAGACCATTCAGATGTAAGGGGCTCCTCAACTATTATGTCAGGTTAAATGAATTACAGAGGAAGGGTAGGAAAGGTGAGGGAGAGCCATCTATGTAACATTGGGGACATGTTCGTAATTTAGTAAACAAAACATTATACTGCTTCCTCAGAATTTGGCTTGACACAGAAAGGAGGCAAGAGAAGCCTTACATTTATTTGTAGTTATGAAAAGAGTATCAAACTTTCATGGAGAACTTTCTTCTGCCTTTAATATTGATGACACCACCATTCTCTTGATATCCAATCCAGTGTCCAAACTGGAAACTCACTTTTTACTTGACTCTTTCCCTTAATCTCCATATCCAGTTACCCAGAACTAAATACTTATGTTTAACTATATACTTCCTGTTCTCAGCATTCCCAGTGCCTCTATCCTAAGCCCTCTTGCTCTTACGTTTCTTTCTTTGGATATTAATAACTGACCATCTTACAAGGGCTTGTATGGGAGGGGTGGTAGAAGTTAACATATCAAAGTACTGTAAAAAGTAGAGACTTGAAACTGCATTTATGAATTTAAAAAAAAGATTAGCGACTATCTCATTAAAACAGTGTCTGACTCTGTTGCATTCTGAACAGAGGCCACTCATCAAGAGCTTTAAGAGCTGCCTCTGTTGAAGATATAGTACTCGTGCGGAACCTACATATTTTATAAAGGAAGCACAGAGGTGTCCCAACTTGAGCCGAAGGATGGTGAGAGTGAAAAGTTAAACCCACACCTTGGATGGCAAACAGGGCACTGCCTGAGCCTTGTATCTTTCAAGAGGTGCGTCCCTTTCTAGAGCAAGAGCCAGCTTGGCTTCTGAAAATTGATTCTTGGAGATTTCTGGAAGGAATTACCCCAGAGTCTTTTCCATTATTAGAACGAAGCACGGAAGACAGAGAGCTCTTGACCATGAGGAAAACCTGGACAAGAAATCACTTTTTTTCCATATATGTTTTTCTACCTGTTTTCTAAATGGGACTGCTGTTTCCCTAGAATAAGAAATAAGCCAAAAACATCTTAAGTATTGTAAGATTGGTCAGCTATAGTACGAGCTTCCAATATAATTTACCTACAGCAATGTAGTGACTAGAATTTTGAGATGACCAAATATGGTATAACACACACATAGTATAATGAAAATAATAAAATTCTGACACCATTTCCAAAGAATAAGGCCAGGTTATCATATTAAGTGTGCCTTTCTTGATACGATTCATATCCTGATATTTATGGTTTAACACAGTCCATCTGAATATTTATGACATTATTTTCAGCCGGTAAGAATGCCCATTCTGTTTTTCAGCTTCTCCCGTTGGCAACGGTTACATCAAGCCTCCGGTTCCGCCTGCTTCTGGCACGCACAGGGAGAAAGGGCCGCCAACCATGTTACCCATCAATGTGGACCCAGACAGCAAACCAGGAGAATATGTCCTCAAAAGTTTATTTGTCAACTTCACCACTCAGGCCGAACGCAAGATTCGTATCATTATGGCAGAGCCCCTGGTGAGTACATGCCGTGGAACCTGCCTCTTTGAAACTTCATCTGTATGCTGTTATACTAGATTTAAACACTCTAACAAAAGATGGATTGCTTTTCTTCTAGTTTGTAAAGGTTCTTTAATATCATAGGTAATGTGTGAAAGATAATAGTTAGGTTCCCTGATCTAAGAGAAACAATTTGAGTGTCAAGGATTTTAAAACAATCTTCAGCAAATACTATTCAGTAGCATGCTTCGCTGCTGCATTTGGGACTAATAAGCATAATTTAACAAGAAGAAGTATCAAAGAAGGATCAATCATAGAAAAATTGTGTTCAGAGTCTCTGTGATATATATATGTATGTGTGTATATATATATCTCATACATTTTTATATATATATGGCAAAATCTTTTGTCCAGTTTTTAAAGTAGATGACAAGAAAAATCATTTTGTCCAAGTGGCTGTGTGGACTTCGAGTTTGAGAAGTTAAGGGCTTGGTACCATATTGTCAGAGGAAGTGTTTCGATGAGTCGTTCAGAAACACCATTTCCATTTCTAAAACGTGAAAGACAATACATTCTTGACTGACTTACCTTTAGTTCCCTCGTTAGACACATGATGCCCTTGGATGTCAGTGTCTTTGGTTGCAGATGCTTCTGCTAGAAAATAAGGCAGGCATGAGTCCGCCTTATGTTAATTGCTCTAACAGGGCTCTAAAGAGCACTGAATCTCTCCAAAGGACAGTCAGAAAGGAAGGAAGTGCAGTTGGTAGATTCAGATTTCTTGTTTTCTCACCTTGGCAGGGCCACACACAATAAAATAAAAGGAAAAGAATTCAGAGTGATGCAGCTGTTTCTGTGAAGTGTGACTTTGTACCTCCTATGAGGTTACTGGGGTAATAAGAAGATAATCAGAGGTTTGCTTTGCAGAATTATAACTTAAAATAATTAAATACAGTATTCTTAAGCCTGCAATACATGTCTCTGAAAGTATGTAACAGATGATGCCCATCATCTGTTAAAAATGACCTTTACAACAATTACAACATAGGGTTTGGGAATCAGAATTCATAAACGTTTGTTAAGTGTGTTTACCTGAAAGTTACAAACTTTGCTCAATAAAATTTTTGTTAGATCAGTGGATGTTACGTTTATCCATTCTGTTCATAAAATTCTCTTCATTTATTGAATTTCCATAATTATGGGAAATGTTTCTTGCTTTTACAGTTTAAATCATCTAAATTCATCCTGACTACAGGACCTTTATTTCCATTCACTCATGTTTTTGTGTTTCTGCTCCTCTTACTTCTACTAATAGCTGATATCTGTGGTGTAGTTACTATGTGCTAGGCATTGTGCGCAACTTATTACCTCCTTTAATCTTCGCAGTGACCTTAGGTAGACAGCACTTATTTCCTGCTTACAGATGGGGAAAGTTGGCACAGAGAAGGTTAAGTAAATACTCAAGGTCACACAGTGTTGATTTAAACTCAAACTAGGTGGCTTCAGAACCCACATCTGAACCCCTCTGTACTTTATTGTAAATCTTTCCTTGGTCCTCTTCATGTAAAGACACTGTTGCAGATACTATTGCTAACTTCTTAAAACAAACCAACACAGGACTCTCCTGTAACTTGAATCAGCCACTTCAAGTATCCAAAGTCCCATTGCCCAGAACAGGGCTGATCCTTGGAGCCTCCAACCCCTGAAGCAGCCCAGACTCCTCCCCTGGTGGAGGGAGGGAAGCTACCTCCATTTCAGAGGATGTGGGTCAGTTTAAAGAGAGAGTGGTGACGCACAATAAAGATTCATTTCACCCTGTAGCCCTAGAAAAGTGCAAAAATGACAGGTCTAGTCTCTTTGAAATTGTGTATCCTAATGAATTTTCCTGAGGAGCTGTGAAGTTGTACAAAAGTTCAAAGAGATGCTTACACAGCTAGGTCCTGACACCTTTTGAACCATCCATGTTTCCAAAATAATAGTTTACTGTTTTTTTAAGAGTTTATGAAGTAAAATAGTTTGGATTTAACTTTTTCCCTCAAGTCAGGTTGAAATTTGTTTGCGTGGAGTTTGTTTTTTCTTCTTGGAATAAGGATTAGGTCTGAAAAATGTACATGTGCCATAGCATTCTTTTAATAGAAGTAGACATTTTTGTTCCTCTCTATGATACAACTAAAATGTCCCCAAACAAGAAAAAATTTTAAAGTGTAAGTTCTTGTCATAAGGAAATCTTCCTTATGTGCTTAGAGTGAAGGATTCTGCTGGGTGTTGATGGCCAAGAAGACATACTTGATGTTTTTAGCTGAAGAGATGAACCTAATCAGTTTTTAGTATTACTGATTTTTATAAAAAGAGACTTTTTTGCTCTGTCACCCAGACTACAGTGCAGTGGTGCAATTTTGGCTCACCACAACCTCGGCTTTCTGGGTTCAATTAATTCTTGTGTTTCAGCTTCCTTAGTAGCTAGGACTATAAGAGTGCGCCACCACGCCCAGCTAATTTTTGTTTTCAGTAGAGATGGAGTTTCACCATGTTGGCCAGCCTGGTCTCAAACTCCTGACCTCAGGTGATCCACCCACCTTGGCCTCCCAAAGTGCTGGGATTACAGGCATGAGCCCCCAACTCTGGCCTTTTTATTCCCCTTTGATTTTTTGGCAGAAATGTAAGCTTCTGTTCCATATTCTTTTCTTGTCTGCTGAAAAATGCTTAGTAATTTTCTGTCCTTATTTTTGCCTACTTGTAGGCCAGTAAATGTGAATGGATTCAGAGGCTTGTCACCTGATTCTAGAAGTGTGAATGTGCATTTGGCATTTTGTCCTGTAGCTGCAACAATAGGTGTTATTTTTGATGTATCTAGACTACTTTTAAGGTGAATTTTATTAAATGTCCTCTACTATTTCTCTTGTTGAGTTAGCTTCTCTTACAAAGACATTGAATGCTTTACAACCCTGAATTTATGTGGGTTCGTATCAAATCACAAAATTGTATTCTATTATTCTTAACTAAATACAACTTGTATGGGGATGGCAAAGGTAATTTTCAAAAACTTGGAAGTATAGATTTACTATTTGGGGAACTACTCAGGAATCTGTATTTTTCAGTTTTGTTGTTAAAAGACTAACTCAGAATTTTACACCTATTAGCTTGTGTGGAGCAGATTATGTACAACTTTAAATTAAATCATAAGGTTTTCTTTATGATTTTGCAATATCCAGATAGCCAACTTTTAAAAAAAAAGGAAATAAAAATGTTCCACAAAAACAAATTTTAGATTTGTTTCTTTGTAAATATCTTTCACTTGTTCTGCAGAATGGCTCTTTGTACCCAAAAGATGCTCAGGTCATATTCATGAATATTTATGGATAAGTCAATAATTTTATTCTATTTTTATTGCTTCATGGGGACATTTAATAGCATTTGTTCTTGTCCAGTCTTATCATTATTTCACCTTTCCCAAGCAAAGTGTTCTAAACAAGCTAATGGGGTCATCTGTGTCTCTTTTATATTTTTATTTCAAAACATAAAAACTGCAGAAAATAAATAATGAATACAGTTCCTTCTTGCATCCTCCTCCTTCCCTCTGAACTCAGTTTTCTTCTTCCCAAAGTGAATCTTTTTCAGTTCTTTAAGTAAGAATCAGTGGGTGGTAAATTACTCAGTCTTGTTCATCTGAATGTCTTTATTTCTCCCTCATTTATCGGTGATGGTTCAGCTGGGAATAGAATTCTAAGTTGACATTCATTCTCCCTCTGACAT
The DNA here is from genome assembly GCF_047675955.1 of Chlorocebus sabaeus. NCBI lineage: Eukaryota > Metazoa > Chordata > Mammalia > Primates > Cercopithecidae > Chlorocebus > Chlorocebus sabaeus. The sequence goes on from NC_132906.1 coordinate 10,973,845, forward strand.
TTGAATCTTTATTTCACTGTGTTGCCTTACCATTGCTGTTGAAGAGTCTGTAGTGAATTTGTTATTTGTTTGTAGATTCTTTACTTTTTTCCCTGTTTACTTTTATAGTTTTTTTCTTTGTCTTTGGTACTCTGAAGTTTCACTACACTGTGTTTGGATGTGCATTTATTTTTATTTTCTTGTTTGAGACTCTTGTGCTTCTTAAATTAAGGATTTATATCTTTTCATCAATTCTGGAAAATTCTTAACTATTAATTATATGAATGTCGTCATTTTTCCACTTTCCCCCTTCTCTTTTTCTGATACTTCTATTAGATGTAAATTGGACTTTCTTATGCTACATTGCATATCTTTTTACCTATCTTTTATTATTCTACCTCTTTGTCTCTTCTGCATTCTGAGTAATTTTTTCAGATCTATTTTCCAATTCATTAATGTTCTCTTAGGCTATATAATCTGTTTTACCTACCTAGTGAGAATTTTAATTTTGATGACTACATTTTTTATTACTGGAAGTGCTATTTAGTTCTCTTTGAAAGTCTACTTAGGCTTCTTATTTTCATTGTATTTTGTTTCTTTTTTAAGATTACAACTTTCCTTTTATGTCTTCAATCACCTTGAATGTGTCTTTAGATTGTTGTTCTGTTACATCACTACTTGTTGTGTCTGCTAATTCTTCTGTTTGTTGTGCCTGCTAATTCTTGCCTGTGATGGATTGCTTTTTACATACTTTGAAATTTTTCACTGTGAATTCTTTCACTGAGCCTCTTTTTCTGTGAGTTCTCCTTGCATCCACGGTTGTGGGAGTGTTTCTCCAGCACAGTTTTGCTTTTGCCCCTTCTGTTGCCCAGAGTTACTGCTGTCCGGGGCCAAATATTCGGTGACTTTCTGCACCTAGAAGGTGACACAAATGTATATCCCAAACTTGTAAGACTTTGGCCTGTGGTTTTAAATTCTTGGACGTGAATTTTTTTTTCTTGTTATTTTACATAGAACTTAAGCAGAGACCACTGGGAACATCTTTTCATCTTCTTTTAACGGTGCATAGATTTTTCCCTAGTCCATTGTTTAGGACCAGACTTTATGTAAGGCATCTTATTTTCTATGTCCCACCTCTCAGGGCCCATGGTGGACAACAACAAAAGCCTCTAGGATAATGAAACAAACAGTCCCTGGACAGCCACTAAGCTACCTCACTCCCTCCTGTTTTTCCTTTCCTTTTGCCTTTCTTGTGAACTCATTTATGTACTTAAAAAAAAAATTGTTATATTTCATTCAATATTTCCAAGCACTTACTCCATATGCGCTTTTGGGTTACCTGAGCCCATCGTCCTGCCTATGTCCTCTGCAGAATTCTCAGTTTGCTTCCCATGCAGATAAAGCCAGGGTTGGCCTTTGCTCCATGAAGCACATGGTGAGGTGGGGTGTCCTCAAGGTGAATAAAAAGAAGAATAAGGGGCCTGTCACCGATTTTTCCTCCTCTGATCTCATCTGTGAATCTTCTCTAAACACAATCCTAACACAGTTCTCTAAACACAGTCCATTACATTTCTTGCACAAAACTTTCATTTCATTCTCTTTCACTCCTTGATTTGGCCCAAACTGATCTTACTCCCACCACATGCCTCTATGAACCCAGGTTTCTTGTCTGCCACCATGCGTTTATGCATGCCGACCCCTCTTACTGGAATGCTGCTCAGCTCCTCATCCTGCCTGCCCTTTAAGGCCCAATCCAAAATCTCATCATCTGAAAAGCTTGGCTTGATTTCTTCCCTGATGTCTCCACACAATCATGCTTATGTTAACACACACTTACACATATCTGCAAATCTCTACTTTATTTGAGCTACCATATCATTCTGTCATGCAAACTATTCTGTCCTCACTGAATTAGAGTAATTAGTATAGGCTAAACTAGTAAATACCAGAGTATATGATGAGTTTTAAGGGTAAGCATTTTATGATAATTTCAGTTGTGCATGTGCATACCAAACCATAGTGTATTTTTTATGGTGGTGGGGTAGGGGCAGAGATTTTCTCTTAAGTTGAAGAAGCAATGTGTTAGCCTGTAAGTTCCTTGGAGGCAATATCTGTGTGGGATGCATCTTGACACACACACACATGTAAACACACACACACACACACACACACACATCCCATGCCCCCATGTTTAGGACAGTGTTTGCATGTCATAGACAGTAAATTTTTTTTAAATGAATGAATGAATGAAACATTAATATAGTAGCTTGAAAGGAATGTCTTTATTGGATCCTGTGTGTTTCCAAAGGTCATCTTGCCAACTCTAAACTAATAATAATAGATTTTTGTTCTATTCTTTGCACTTGACAGATGAATGCCCTACAATGTGCTGAGTACAAGAGGCATTGATTCCCAGCCTCCTGCTTTCGGGCATCTAAGGATACCTCTTTATTCATTGATATGGTCACCTTCCCCTCACCCCGACTCCAGCAATAGGTGACTCTTAGTGATCAGACACAGTCTCAGAATATATGCTCTCATTCTCTATGAGTCTGTCTATATAGCATCTATCACTGTAGTCACAGGCAATTACCTTCTCAGTAAGCTCTTTCCAAAAACAAGACTCTCCAGTTTTTCAGAATTCAAGTGCTGCTATCAATTTTGACTTTGTAGCTCAAATGGACAAAAGAGATAAAGTTAAAGACAAAGTTAAAGACAAAACAGCTTTTCATTCTGACTGATCTGGATTTGACTCCTGCTTCCACCTCTTTAGTGTTGTGTGACCTTGAACCAGCCAGTCAACCTCCTTTTTTTCTCATTTGCAAAATAGGAGTAACAGTACCCAGCTCACAGTGTGGCTGAGAGGATTAGAGGGAGTGCATGGAACCCCTGATATACTCCTGAGCATGTAGGAGATGCTCATTTGTCCTCATCACCACCCTCATTATCCTCGTCGGAGGACTGAGATAAGTTTCTGGTATATTTCCTCAGAAATCAGCCTGGTGCCTCCTCTCTTTGTGTTCACTCAAACATAATGGAGGCTTGAGCAGGGGACTTGACTGTCTGCTGTTGCCATTTATCAATGCTGTCAGGTGGCTCTCCTGAGCTCTGCCATGGCGTTGACAGAGGCACAACCACAGCTCCTTTCAGCAGACCTGGTCTTGGCCCTCCAGGTGCTCATGCTTTGGGAGATGACAGAGGCAAACAAAATACTTGAGAGAAGACAACACCCCCCACGATCTCACTGTATTTCCAGCAAAACACTTGAGGCCTACCCAGGTGTGAATTGTGAAGACCTAGGCAGTAAAACCAGGGATTTGAGGTACGTCCACCTCTGAGGGTTTTCAAAGTCTTTCAAAGAGGAAATTTCATTGGTTCTTGAGAGGAGGGGTCTCAGAAAAAAATAAGAACCACATAATGCCAGGCAGCCCAGAATGTGAAAGGCTGGCTTATTCAGCTAAGTAAACCAAGTTTAGAAAATTTCAAGAATTTTCAATCACACTTCTTAGACTTTTGTCCACGCCCCTCCCTGTGACTTGACCAATACACAAGAAAATTGGTTTTTTATTATAGCCCTGCCACTAACCTGTGCTTCTGACAAAGTCACTTATGTGCGATCTATCATTGTTTTCTCATCTATGAAAGGATAGCAGCCAGGCCGTTTTCACTCTAGTGTATAAAACAAATGAAATAAAAGCAGCATTCACTCTCAAACCCCTGGGTTTAAACTCTTAAATTCCTTGGGTTTAATCCCTGGGTTTAAACTCACTTATTAGTGAGTCTACCCAGGTTTAATCTTCCATTGTCCCTTCCAGGAGCTGCAGTGGAAGCTAAATTGGGGATTGGGCCAGGAATTCCATCTGGATCTAGTCTATCAGCATAAAATGTCAACGGGAAGAAGAAAAAGAAATTCTGACTCGCCTGACAAAGAGTTACTCAGAAAGAAAGTAATTTACTGTGTTTTGATTTCGAAACCTGGAATAAAGAGAAGGTTTTTTTTTTTAAGTCTACTTGACTTAAAAAAAAAAAAATCTAACTTTCATCTTGTCCTTCAGCGGAGACTAAGAGTGAGAGAGTTGTGCCCACCTTTGTCCAACATCCCGGAATTCAAAAACACTTTTTATGATGAAAGATGAGTGAAAATGGGGAATTTTATTATTGAGATTGCTTGAGCCTTAGTAGCCTTGTTCACAAAATGGTTAATGGACAAGATGCAGGCAGGATATTTTAGACGTTGCTCCTGTGCTGAGTTTGGAGCACAGGTGTGGGCTGACAAACAGAGTGATAATTCATAAAGGTGCTAACTGTGTCATGCTGGAATGGAGGCTTAAAAATAATAGAACATGATCTAGCTGGTTTGCTAACATGAAAGAAGTCAACTCGAAGTAACACAAACTATTTTCTTGGGGTACACAGTCTGAAGAATCCAGGATGCCAAACTCTATTGCATCACACATCATGAATCTGTAATGAAATATGTCATGCTTGAGAACAAACCTGTAGGAACATCAGTCATGGCCAGCTGGCACAAACACTGAAAGGCCAAGCAATTAGCTAATGACAGCATTACTGCATGCTAATGTTGTTCCAGGTTCAGGCAGTAACGTTGTTGACATACCTTTGTTCCTTGGCCCAGAGTCTGAGGCTTCCAACTCCTCCTGTGTGCTGATGTTACAAAGCTGGCATCAGGACAACTCTCCTGTTACCCCTAAAGTTAAGCAGGACGCTGTGCTGTAATAAGGACACTGGTGGCCCACCACCAACAGATGGTGTATGATGAGTGGTTCTAGTCATTTTGATGAATGGGACTGTAGGTCTAAGTAAGTTTGGCAAGTGATATACACCCTCGTCTGAGCTTCCTCTTGTGATTGTAGACCATATCTGATGAGAAGTAAGAGACCGAAATTAGGATACACCCTGTTTTTAGATATAAAAGAGGTTTTTTCACCTCTGGGCCATCTAGAGATTGAACATTTATCCATAGTCTTGTATTTCAGTCATTCACATGACTGATGTGTGTGCAGACTTCTAGATATCAGAAAATATCAGATCCTTTCATCCAGAACCCTTTTTAGTATTTTAGTAATTTGTGAATTGGGAAATTCTGCTGTGCTAAAGGACAGAATGACTGCCTCTAATTAAGTTTGGATCTTTATATGACAGATCTTCATACAACTGATTGTAATTAATCATGTTCATAGGCTTATCACCATTTACTAACCTCAGCCATATGATATTTCATAATATTTTATCATGCCCGTTTGCAAGTTTGTGGTTTTTCTGCACTGCTCTACCTGCCAATCTTCCTATACTAAGCAAAGGTTACATGTCTGTTGACTAAGGATGTGTAAATAGCAGAAATGCCAGCCTTAATGTCTTTCTGCGCTGTGGATTCCAGTCAGCTTCCCAGAAGGACAATCAGCTAGGCTTGTTGGTCAAACTCCTCTTTAAATAGATACTGCTGTTGCTTCAACAGACCAAATAAGGGAAATATAGAGTAAAAGTAATTTCATTTAACTCCCTGTTGAGTGTAGTGATAGAATCAAAGTAATGCTGTCCTGAAAAGAGACTAAAATATTGCTCTTCAGATAGGGAATATTTATATCACACTTGACAACATACTGGCTAGTTTTCAAATTATAAATAAATAACTTTTAAAATAGCTGTTTCTTAGCAAAACAGCTTAGCCTGGAACATCCCTTAAATAATCTATAAAGACATTCATCAAAAACTTGAAAATTCACCCTAACCCAGAAATATAGCATTATTAGTGGCTAAAAAGATTTAATTTAACTGCCGAATGAGGTGATCTTTCAGATGACCTCATAAGTTTGTTTTCTTTGTTAGGAGTATGCTTGGAGACATGTAGATGAAAAACATTTATTCTGTGGCTCCTAAATGGAACTTTTTCTGCTGTGAAATGAAATTTAATACACCACCATAGTAAAAGTTTGATTGAACCTTATAGCAAATAAATGATGTGAAAAGCATCACGAGGTAATAAAAAATATCAGAGGGCTTTTTACTTCAATTTAATAGTATCCAATTCAGTTCATTCATGGATAAGGCCATAATTTTTATTTTTATTTTTATTTCTGGCGACTTTCTGAAGAGATTATCGAAGTTTCCTTTTTTTGAGAATACAAAACCAGACGAAGGTGATTCCTCATTATTTTCAGCCTAGCTTTTCTGATGATATGTTCTTTGTACTATTTACAATGACATCCTTTTTAATACAAACAAAAGATCATCTGGAAGTATGTTTTAGAGTGAGAGAAAATACCAATAAAAATACATTCAATAATAATGGCATAATACCAAGTAATGATGGCTCATTCCTTAAGGTCACTCTGATGTAATATTGCTGTGTTCCCACACAACATTTTGCATTTTGACATTCCTGAAAATCATCAGTATAGTTTTCAGCAATAGCAAGCTTTACTATAGCATTGTAGCAATTTTAACCAGCACAGATTTTGATTTCTGTAGGTCATGCTAACAATAAGACTTGTTTTATTAGGTATTTTTACTGTTGCTTACATACATATCTAGTATATTCTGAATTTTAAAATTTCTTAAAACACAATATTCTATTTGATAATATCTCCTGATGCTTTTGGGAATTTCTACTCAATTCCTAAGTTGTAATTATGTAGGTTGAAGGCAGGGGAGTTGGAATGTTCCTGTAGGCTTTCCCAAGGTGATTCAGCCATGAAGAATACAAACATTCAAGGAAAAAGACTATGCAGGCCACAGAGAAGGAATGTCTGGTGGGCACAGTGGCTCACACCTGTAATCCCCGCACCTTGGGAGGCTGAGGTGGGAAAATTGTTTGAGCCCAGGAGTTTGAGACCAGCCTGTGCAACATGGTGAGACCCACCCCCTCATCTCTATCTACAAAAAATAAAAACAAAAAAATTAGCCAGGCATGGTGGCACATGCCTGTGCTCCCAGAGGCTGAGGTGGGAGGATCATTTCATTGAGGCTGCAGTGAGCCGTGTTAACACCACTGCTCTCCACTCCAGCCTAAGTGACAGAGTGAGACCTTATCTTCAAAAAAAGAAAAGGAACGTCAAGAAGAACAGATGGGAGGTGGGGGGTGATTCAAGTGGAAAGAAGGGAGTGAACATTGCTGCTAAAAGATCCAGCATGAAAAATGGCCACCAGATTTGCCATTTGGAAAATTACTGGGGTCCCTAGGGAGACTTAATTTTAGTAGTGAAAGAAAAGCCCAGATTGCAAGTAGTTGAAGACATTTTGAATAGGAGAGGAAAGAAAGACAGGAAATATAGACCACCCATTGGAGAACTGAATATGAGAAGAGGGTTAGAAAGGAAACCACAGCCAGAGGTGGATGTGTGGCCAAGGAAGGCACTAAGATGAAAAGGTTTAAGCATGTTCATAGCTGAGAGAAAGACCGAAGAGAAGGGAAGGGTTGAAGAAAGGGGTCACTGAGGAGCTGGCTGATGGAGCGATGTCCTGAAGGAGACAGGAAAAAAATCCTTCCACACACACTGTACTAGACACTGAAAGTCTACTGAGTGAACAGAACATGCACAGTTAGAGGGGTATATTGGGACAAATAAAATTGAAAAGACCAACAAAATAGAAAGTTACCCAGAAACAAATAAGTGAAGGTTGTATCTTCCATTTCTTAGTAGCTGCTGTAGTTTTTTTTTTTTCTTTTTTAAAGAATGCCTATGAGAGCTGCTCTTTTGTTCAATTAAAATGAAGATTAACTTTGTAGCTGAATTTAATTGAAGTTTCTCCTCCACTGTTCAAATAATGGATTTGTACTTAGGACTGTTAAATGTGGCAGAGAAATAGGCTCCACTGAAATGAACAAAACCACTGCAAATAGGACAGATTATCTCAAGAGATTTTGCTTAAAAAAAAGTGCCAACGTATTCTTCCAGATTTATATCTACCTTCACTTTTCATGGCATGGGGTACTAGGCAACATCTTACCTGATAGTACCTTGGATTTATTTGCACTATCTTCTGTATCATTCTCTTTTGTTTCTTTTCCCCCAATATTTTAGGTGAAAGGTTGCATTTATTATTTTGCTTAAGAAAATTCATTTTAATAACTAAATGGAATACAAAGGAAGAAGTTTTGTCAGTTTCCACAAGTACCCTTTTTCCACAGATCTCCAAGGGTTTTAACTATTTCTCATTAGCCATTAGAAACCTACTCAGGATGTCATAGGGTGATGTCCATTTTTACAAACTGAGGCAGGTTTTCAAGGGAGTAAGTCTTCTACCAGAAGTCCAGTGATCCATGCAGGCAGTGACATGACCAGAGGACATCTTCAAGATGAATCACACCACTGGGGTGCCGATTACCCCTCATGATGGGGAAAGTCATTTGGGGAATAGTGGTCAATATTCAGAACTGTGAGTCCTCAGGCTCACTCCTTAGGTGTTTTTCCAAACTTGAGTCAAAGTTGGCACAAATGAGATCTGATGAGAAAAAGATGTCAGACATGAAAACATTTGGGACCCCATTATTCTTTGGTTCATACTGAAGTAGAGTGCCTGCTGCTGGGTGCAGATAGTTCTGAACAAAATGCTTTGGTGCATTTTCGCAGTTGGGTCCACAGCTCTTTACTGTGAAGGGTGCCGCCACATGGGGTGAGGAGGCTCACCACTCAGCATCTTCCCATGTTCTGGTGCAGAAGAGAGATCCCAATGGTGGTAGTTCCATTCTGAAATTCTTTATTAACCACTAAGACCAGACATTTATATTATAAAATTTCACTGCTGATGATATCAAAACCCTCAATTGAGTATATGTATCGTCATTTTTTCTAAACGATAACTGAAGCTTAGAGAAGTTAAGAAAGGGTCATAAGTTGTGAGGACCAAGGATTCAAAATCAGGTCTCTCAGATTTCAAAGCCCACGCCCTTCACTGCTACATCCACTGTTGTCATAATTAAAAGACTTTAAAATAGCATCTTAAGCATGATATATTTAACTAATTGAATAATCTCATATTAACTCCAGTAGCATTGCTGGATTAAACACATTCATTGAAATCTCTCTAAATGCCCAGACGTCACCACAACGCAGTATATCCATGTAACAAAACTGCACTTAAATGTATACACATTTTTAAAAAAGAAATATCTCTGAGGGCAGTAATACTTTGGATCTTTCTAGATTAGTGAAATCTTACCTGTGTGGAGCACACTTGAAATTTTGGAAGGCCACTAAAAAGTTAGAAGTAGAAAGTTACTTGTATTAAATGAGCCCCTTGTATACCTCAAATAAAGCACCTCTTGGTATGTCAGACTCCCTCTAGACTTCTAAGTGACTGTGGCCTGGCCTGTCTGGCCATCTTTCTTTCCTCCTAAAGATTACAGAGATGTATGATATGAAAAGATTGTGAAGTGAAAATGTAATTAGTGTACACTGAAATTGTTTGAAAATTAAGGTAGAGATTGATGGCTTTCCTCTGCCCTTCTTAGATGTGGACACAAGGAGTGTTTAAAGTCTGTATTTTTTTAAGCTGGGAGTAGGGAAGATTGGAACTCCTCAGGGTGTGAGAAGCACAAACAGCTGTATTCCTATGGAAATACTGAAACTCCTGCAGAATTCTTCAGCACAGGAGAAAATTCCCCTTGCATAGTTTGGGACAGCAGTGATCTCTGATTCGGAGGGAGAAAACTCAAAGAGAAGCCCAGAGTGCAGACTGAGGACTGCATCTTACTTCTCACACAGCAGGTGAGGTATCTCCGAGATTTGGCCACCCAAATCCAGTCTGCAAATGGGGAGAAATGGAGAGTGGTCCTTTTTATAGCTCCACCAGGAAAAGATTAAAAAAAAAAAAAAATTGGAGAATTGCTATTAGAATAAGTTTTCAGAGTATTTTATGTCATCTTTAAAAACAAGACATTGTAAGATTTTAACAGTGATAAGTGATGCATCACGACCTCCTGGTTTTAGTTTTTGTTTTTTTTTTTCAAAGAATTTAAAAGATAAACATATGCAAACAGAATAGCACAATGAACCTAATGGTCATCTTCAACAATTATCAACTCATAGCCAATTCGTTACATACTCCCTGAACCTTCCCCTGATATTACTTGAAGCGAATATTAGAAACAAAATCATCTCTAAGCATTTCCGTATGTATCTCTATAAAAGTTCTTCTCTAAACAAAACTACAATACTATTACCACATCTAAAAAACTAACAACAATCCCTTAACGTCATCAGATCTCCCATGTGTTCAAATTGCCAATTGTATTGTGAATGTCATATTTTCTTTTAACAAAATATTTTAATCAGGATCCAAGTAAGCTCCACACATTGCAGTAGACTTTTAAAGAAATCAACAAACTCCCCTCCATTTCTCTTTTTCTCCCCCCTCAAAACTTATTTATTGAGAAAACGTCTTTCTCTCCCACTCTTTCCTTCAGTCTGGATGTGGCTGACTACATCTTTTTGGCGTAATGTGATATATTCCTCTAACTCCTGTATTTCCTAAAAATTGGAAATTAGATCAAAAGCCTTGGTTAGATTTAGGTTTGAGCTTGTTTGTTTGTTTAGACAAGACTATTTCATACTGCTTTCTTCCATGTGAAGGGACGTCATGTCTGGGTTTCACTTTTTTCTGTGCTGTGAGCAGCCACTGATGTTCAGTGTGAAGTCTCAGTATTTTGGGTTTTCCCAGGTCCCCAGGTCCTCGTTTGTTCACTGTCACTCAGTGAGCTGGGGCATCTGGTCAGACCTAAGGTCTTCAGCTTTAGCCAGCTAAGAACTTTCAGGGACCCATCACCCCAAAGTTAGACTTTTTCAGAATGATTTTGTGAAAATAAATATTCAATTCAATTCATGAAACTTCAGTACATAAATAAAGTTGTACCAAAATATAGAACAAAGACAAATTTTTAAAGTATGTGAAGTCTTTCTATTCTTACTTGAAGTATACTGTTTTTACCTGATGAATGGCATCATTATTTTGAGCTTCCTTTGCCATAATCTGTTTCCACTTGTTGGTTAAATACCCATTGTGTATTCTGTGCTAATCTTGCTTTACTGCTTATTTAATGCTCTTTAAAAACCAGGATATCTAACGTGTAGATCTTGGATTTCATGCAACTAGTGTCCGGCAGTAGAACTGCAAGCAGGAGCATACCTCTACAGCTCTCTTTTCTTTTTTTCTCTTTTTTCTTTTTATGGTTTTGGGTGTGTAGTAGGTATATGTATTTATGGGGTACGTGAGATGTTTTGATCCAGGCATGCAATGCATAATAATCACATCATGGAGAATGGGTGTCCATCCCCTCAAGCATTTATCCTTTGTGTTACAAACAGTTCAGTTATGCTCTTTTATTTATTTTAAAGTGCACAATTAAATTGTTATTGACTATCATCACCCTGTTGTGTTATCAAATACTAGGTCTTATTCAGTCTTTCTTTTTTTTTAACCCATTAACCATCCCCACCTCCCCAGTAACCCCCTACTATCCTTCCCAGCCTCTAATAAATATCCTTCTACTCTATATTTATGAGTTCAATTGTTTTAATCTTTAGATCCCACAGATAAGTGAGAACATGCAATGTTTGTCTTCCTGTGCTTGGCTTACTTCACTTAATGACCTCCAGTTCCATCCATGTTGCTGCAAATGACAGGATCTCATTCCTTTTTCATGGCTGAATAGTACTTCATCGCGTAAATGTGCCACATTTTCTGTATCCATTTGTCTGTTGATGGACACTTAGGTTGCTTCTAAATCTTGGCTATTGTGCGCAGAGCTATAGCAAATGTGGAGCTGATTTTCCAAATACTGATTTCCTTTCAGTATTTGGAAAAGATTGCTGAATCATATGGTAGCTTGATTTCTAGTTTTTTGAGAAACCTCCAAACTGTTCTCCATAGTAGTTGTACTAATTTACATTCCCACCAACCAGTGTATGAAGGTTCCCTTTTCTGCATATCCTTGCCAGCATTTGTTGTTGCCTGTCTTTTGGATAGAAGCCATTTTAACTGGGGTGTGATGGTTTCTCACTGTAGTTTAGACTTGCATTTCTCTGATGATTAGTGATGTTGAGCACCTTTCATATTCATGTTTGCCATTTGTATTCTTTTAAGAAATGTCTAATCAAGTCTTTTGCCCATTTTTTGATTGGATTATTAGATTTTTTTCCCCATACTTGTTTGAACTCTGTATATATTTTCGTTCTTAATCCATTTCAGATGCATAGTTTTCAAATATTTTCTCCTGTTCTGTGGATTGTCTCTTCACTTTATTGATTGTTTCCTTTGCTGTGTGGAAGCTTTTTTTTTTTTTTTTAGACAGAGTCTCACTCTATCGTCCAGGCTGGAGTGCAGTGGTGCAATCTTGGCTCACTGCAACCTCCACCTCCCAGGTTCAAGCAGTTCTCTGCCTCAGCCTCCCGAGTAGCTGGGATTACAGGCGTGGGCCCCCAACCCAGCTAATGTTTGTATTTTTAGTAGAGACGGGATTTCACCATGTTAGTCAGGCTGGTCTCAAACTCCTGACCTCATAATCTGCCCACCTCGGCCTCCCAAAGTGCTGGGATTACAGGCGTGAGTCACCCCACCCGGCCGCTGTGTGGAAGCTTTTTAACTTGATGTGATCCCATTTGTTAATTTTTGCTTTGGTTGTCTGTGCTTGTGAGGTACTACTCAAGAAAATTTGCCCAGACCAATATCCTGGAGATTTTCCCCAATGTTTTCTTGTAGTCATTTCATATTTTGAGGTCTTAGATTTCCAAGTCTCTTTTCTGAAGCAGGCCTGAGACCTACTGATCTTTCCCTTGTATTCAGATGGCTCTCTTCTGAGCTGGAGCAAGTGTGCCTCTATCCTTTCCTCTCTTTTTATCGCTCTATGCTTCCTCCCCTCTTTTTTTAATTCCTTCATCCTTCCTTTCTTCCCTTTATTTTATTCCCTCCTTCCTTCCATCTTTCTTCCTTCCTTCTTTCCTCCCTTCCCTCCTTCCTGTCTTCATTTCTTCACTCATCCTTTCTTTCCTCCCTCTTTCATATATTCTTTCCCTTTTTCCCTTTCTTCCTTTCATCTTTTGTTCTCCTTATTTTTTATCCACTATGGTATTCTCTCCCCTAGGTGTACTCTTAAGCCTCATTTCACTGATAAAATCTATGTTGATGCAAAGATAATCTTGATAATGTTAAAATGTGAACCTGATTCTCTGTGCCCAAAGCTATCTTTCCAAATGCATACAGATATAGTCAGCCATTTAACACACCCTGATAAGTTCCAGCTATGTACTAGGGGTATGTAGGAGACAGACAAGTGACAACATGGTGGGAATGCTGACAAGAATAGGTGCAAATAAAGTACTGTGTGACAACTAACAGGTGACTCTGCCAGGGAAAACTGGGGAGGGGCTTCATCTGGGAAGTGACATTTAAGCTGAGTCTTCAAAGAATATGATTAAGACAGTATATTTGTGTCCAGGCCCAGTGGCTGACACCTATAATCCTAGCAGTTTGGGAGGCCGAGGTGGGGGGGGGGTGGATCACCTGAGGTCAGGGGTTCAAGACCAGCCAGGCCAACATGGCAAAAACCCATCTCTACTAAAAATACAAAAATTACCCGGGCATGATGGCACACATCTGTAATCCCAGCCAATCTGGAGGCTGAGGCTGAGGCAGGAGAATCTCCTGAATGCAGGAGGCAGAGGCTGCAGTGAGCTGAGATCATGCCACTGCCTCCAGCCTGGGTGACAGAGCAAGACTCCATCTCAAAAAAAAAAAAAAAAAAAGGGTATTTGTGTAAAAATAGTTAAGGAAGACTTAGTATGTTATTTTATTGAGGCATTGACCCCAAGTTCTTAGCTAATGGACTTGACTTTTATGTATCGCAACAACTTATATATGTCAACTTTGCTTGTTAGAGAAAGTGAGCCTGACAATGTGTTGTTTCCTTCATGTGTGTGCAAAAATGTGTAAGTGTAAAATATCATGTTTATCAGCTTCCCGTCTAATTTGTAGTGGGACAAAATAACTTTTAGGTATGGAGAGCTTTGGGATGTGGGTGGACATAGTCACCTTTCTTTCCCCGTTGTGGCAGGATCCTCTTTTAGGTAGTAGTGAAAGAGGATTGCCTTCCGTGCTCCCACTGTGTGAACTCCTGGGTTGTTGTAAGGGTCTACAGACCCACAGGTGTGCTGAGTTATCGTTTGTCTGGCTTTTAAGGTCTCCCATATAGATGTATTCTCATGTTTCTAGTATGTATAAAAGAAGTATTGTTGCTACTCTAGTACAGAACTTTTTTTTTTTTTTTTTTTAGTTGAAGTCTTCCTCTGTTGCCCGGGCTGGAGTGCAGTGGTATGATCTTGGCTCACTGCAACCTCCGCCTCCCGGGTTCAAGTGATTTTCCCACCTCAGCTTCCCAAATAGTTGGGATTCCAGGTGCCTGCCACCATGCCCAGCTAATTTTTATGTTTTTAGTAGAGACAGGATTTCACCATGTTGGCCAGGCTGGTCTCGAACTCCCAACATCAGGTGATATGCCCGCCTCGGCCTCCCAAAGTGCTGGGATTAAAGCTGTGAGCCACCGTGCCCGGCCCAGAACCATTTAAAAGTATCATTGGAGCTGTAGTATTAGTTGTTTGTCATTCTGTATAGTTTTAAACAATAGATACTAAAATAAAATCACTATCTTGTATGTTTGGAGTGTGAGTGTGTGTTTTCTGGTTGAGAACTTTTTGAACATTTCTGGAACTAAAAGGGGTCTTCATAAAATAGATAATGGTGATGTCAACAACATTTGAATGTACTTAATGCCACTGATTTGTACAATTTAAAGTGTTAAATCTTCTGCTATGTATATTTTACCACAATAAAAAGTATTTTAAAAAATTTAAAACTTAAAACAAGACATATACACAGAAAATAAAGGGATTTTCGTATTTGAAGAAACTGGATACCACTGTCCTAGAACTTTTATTAATTTGGCAAATAAGTAGCCAGCACCAAGTGAAAAATGCACATGGTGGTCTCACCCTACCAGTCTGAGGTTTCATCAAGAGCCTTACACATCAACTACTCTGTCTCCATGGCAAAATATACGGGTTCAAAATGTGTATTCATCTAAAATATAGAGAATACTGTGTTCTTATGAGTAGACAAACATTTTCTGTTCAAAGTACACTATTTAGATATAATGAATAAATACTGTATATATTCATCACTCAACAGTGTCTGAAGGTTCACAGCGTGTCACATGCTCCATGTCGGGTGGAATGCTGCACGTCAGGCAAGCCATGCTCTGTCCTTTGACTAAGTGTTGAGAAAAACAGAGGTCTCTGCATGTCTGGGGCTTGCCACCTAGCAGGGGTGGTGCTCGGTGCCTCGCTCATGAGTGTGTAATTGCACAAGATGATGACTGTGATGTGATTTTACTCTATGGCAAGGTCAGTGAAAGGACAAATACATGAGGCTTTGCAGGCATGTGCCAGGGAGAGGCACCAGGTGTTGGGGGTGGCTCAGAGAAGGGCTTCCCTGAGGAAGTGATAGTTCAGCTGAGGTTTGAATAATGAACAAATCGCGACAACACTCGGAAGAGGAAATTCACCACATTTCCCCTCTCAGACTCGACTCTTCTCCCTAGTAGCGGGTATCATGTGTTCTTCAGTATTCCACCCTGGCATGTAGCATTTGACGCATGTGAACCCTCAGTCACTGTTGAGTGATGAATAAACATATAGCATCTATTCATTATATCTAGATAGTATACTTTGAACAGAAAATATTACCCATAAGAACACAGTATTCTCTGTGTTTTTCATGAATACACATTTTGAACCTGTATATTTTATGATGGAGACAAAGTAGTTGATTTGTAAGGCTCTTGGTGAAACCTCAGACTTGCAGGATAAGACCACCATGTGCGTTTCTTCAAGAACAAGGACAGTATGGGGCAGGGGTGGGGCTTGTATATGCCTTAGGTATACATCGTCTTTGTGAGTGGAGGAGAAATGATTAGACCCACAGTGAGAGGGTCTAGGTGAGCAGGTAAATATAAATGGAGTCTTGCTAGGGAACCTGCACTGGCCAAAGTAAAACTTAATATTTTTTGATATATAACTTATGCATTGTTTCTAATCCTAAATCAAATTTGGGATCAGAATGAACTTCCATAGCAAAGACATATATATATATGTTTATATATGTGTGTGTGTGTGTATGTATGTATGTGTATATATGTGTATATGTGTGTGTATATAGATGTACACACACACATACATTCACACACACACACACACAAATGTAACATAAAATGCTCTGCTGGAGGCTTAAAAGCAATGCTGCGTGAGTTGAGTCATTTTGGAAAGGGTGAATTAGCAATATATATTATTCAATAATTAAAAATTCAAGTTGTCCAAGTTTTAAAAAGCTCTCTGAAAGAGTACAAAGAAATATGATTTTGAAAACATGTAATACAGTCAACGTAAAACCTCTATTTCCTTGTGTGAATGAACATTCACCATGTAATTAATTTACTTACAAGAGATACTTTGAATCCTTCTACCAGATATGTAAAAATTTCTTTCTGAAATGGATTGAAAACAGAAGACTGTTCATGATGAATATTTTCCTCAGAAATTTTGGTCTGGAAAACTGAGGTCTTGCTTTGAGTTACATTTTCTGGAGTTCTCAAAATGTCAATAATGTCTGAATTAAACTCTTTGAATTGAAAAAAAATGCTATGCTGGAAGATCAGTTAAGGCTTCCTAATGTAAACAAAGATGTAATAATTAGGGAGAATTGTTTCTGTAGTAGACTTTTGTTACTACTGATACTATTTTTGCAGAGAACTAGATGTGGTGCAAGACAAATCACATGCCCCAAATTCACCAGTTACACCTGGTAAATGTATGATTGGTAGGTTCTCCCTCAGTACCAGTCTAATAAATAAACCTTACTTTGCTTCTAAATCTAGGGACTTGAAATAGTGAATTGCTTTCAACTTTTATTTTTATTTTATTTATTTTTATTTTTTGAGATAGAGTCTTGCTCTGTCACCAGGCTGGAGTGCAGTGGTGCAGTCTTGGGTTCAAGCGATTCTCCTGCCTCGGCCTCCCGAGTAGCTGGGATTACAGGCACGTGCCACCACACCCAGCTAATTTTTGTATTTTTAGTAGAGACAGGATTTCACCGTGTTGGCCAGAATGGTCTCCGTCTCTTGACCTCATGATCCGCCTGCCTTGGCCTCCCAAAGTGCTGGGATTACAGACATGAGCCAATGCACCTGGCCTCAACTTTTTATTATCTGTCAAGTCCCAAGATAAATATTAAATTTTTCAAATAAATTTTTTGGTTTTTATTATATTGTTGCTATTGAAGACATACGACCACTTATAACATCAGATTCTTTTTTTTTAATTGACAAATGAAAAGTTTATGTATGGTGTTACAACATGATGTTTTGATATATGTATAATGAGTAAATCAAGCTAATTAACATTTCTATTACGGTACATGAATTATTTTTTTGTGGTGAGATCATTTAAAAATCTACTTTCTTAGCGGTTTTCAAGTATACAATGTGTCTCAGTCCATTCAGGATGCTATAACAAATTACCATAAAGTAGGTGGCTTATCAACAATAGACATTTATTGCTCAGAGTTCTGGATACCAGAAGTCCAAGATCAAAGCACAGGATATTTGGTGTCTGGTGAGGGCCCCCTTCCTTTATAGATAGTGCCTTCCGGCTGCATCTTCACATGGCAGAAGGCACAAACAAGCTCCCTAGGGCCTCTTACTGATCCCACTCAGGAGGGTTCTGCCCTCACGATTTAGTCTCCTCCCAAAGGCCCCACCTCTTAACGCCATCACTTTGAAGGTATCAGCATATGAATTTTGGGGGGATACATTGAGGCCATAGCACAATACATTACTAACTGCAGTCACCAGTCACCATGCTATACAGTAGCTCTCCAGAACTTATTCTTCCCATCTAAATGAAACTCTGTACTCTTTGATCAACATCTTCCATTTCCTCTCACCCACCAGCCCCTGGTAACTACCATTCTAGTCTCTGCTTCTGTGAATTTGACTTGTTTTTTATTTCAGGTTTAAGTGAGATTGTACAGTATTTGTCTTTCTGTGCCTGGCTTATATACTCAGCATAATAATCCTCCAGGTTCATCCATGTTTTCAGAAATAACAGGATTTCCTTCTTTTTTAAGACTAAATCGTCTTCCATTGTATATATATAGCACATTTTCTTTATCCATTCATCCACTGATGGATACTTAGACTGACTCTATATTTTGGCTGTTGTGAATAATGCTGCAGTTAACATGAGCATGCAGATATCTTTCAAGATACTGATTTCATTTTCTTTGGATACATACCCAGAAGGTGAATTGAGGGATCATATGGTAGTTCTATTTTTGATTTTTTGAAAAACCTCCATACTTTTTTCCACAGTGGCTCTACTAATTTACATTCCCACTAACAATATACAAGAGTTCTCTTTTCTCTACATGTTTGCCAACATTTATTATCTTTTTTCTTTTTGATAAAAGTCCTTATGACAGGTGAGAGGTGATATCTCATTATAGTTTTAATATGAGTTTCCCTGAGTATCAGATTCTTAATGTTTTGGTCTAAGAGATATATATTAAGATAAATAGCAAAAGCCATGGCAGTAATGATCAAACATAACGACTATGGTTAGAATACCTAAGGAAGAATTCCTCACTCATTTAAAAATTGGCACCTCCTCATTCCGAGAGAAATGAGTGAGGAAAAATGGAACAATAATGGCATTTCTTTTCTACTATTTAAGAGACTCTAATAATTATTCTTGCATATATTCTTTTTCTTTCTAGGAAAAGCCATTGACAAAATCCCTGCAACGTGGAGAAGACCCCCAGTTTGATCAGGTGTGTGATGTATATGTTATATGCTAGTTCTCCTTTAGTTCAGCATTCACGCAAGGCAGGGCCTGCATGCTCGCTATTGTTGTATGGATGAACGTCCTCAAAGAGGATACGGGTATGTGATCTTAAGAACTATACCCTGCAGTTTTCATGGTTGTGGTTTATAGCTGTTCAGTAAATGTCTATTGGTTAGAACCAGAAAGAACTGGAAAGTATTGGGATAATATGAGTAGGTCTTCAACTGATTATTTCCTGTATCTTTACATATTGGAATTAAAGAAACCAAGAAAAGAGTTTAAAGGAAATTCCATTCCTTTAAAAATCTGAGATTCTTCTAAATAAATGATACTATGTGATGATCAGATCTCTGCACTAGAGCTTATTCTTGTTTTCATCCAACACTTTTTTGGAGGCCTACTATTTGCTTGACGCTGTACTAGGTACCAGAGATACAAAATCTAAGGTAAGTTTTAGGCCTTCAAGAATTCACGGTCTTGTGAGAAAGATACTACCTAAAAGATAAGTATAACACAGTATAGGATCTTAAGATTCTAATAGAGAAAATAATACATGAACAAAATGATTTAAGACAGAATAAATACAAAGTAAGTCCTTTGAAAATAGGTTAGGACTAGTAAAAGAACATTCAACTCTAAACAGTAGGTAATAAACGTACAATATCAGGATCTGATAGATTCTGGTTCAGTAACTTCAGGAAGGTCCTTGGCACATTTAAAAATGATGGATAACAGGACATCCAAGGAGGCCGGAGGTATGTTTTTGAAGTTTCCTAAACTTTTACAGTTAATGACAAAAAAGGCACTATGTTCTTCAGAAATGTCAGTTGGTGCCAACGTCAGATACAAAATACTGCTGGATATTCCCTGGCTTGAGCTAGCATGGTGTTTTTATGGTCTAATGAAAAACACACAGGGTGTACACTTTCTGTAGGGCTTTGAAATTGCCTTTAATATGAAATCCAGAGGAAGTCTCCCTGGCTGTACA
This sequence comes from Chlorocebus sabaeus, assembly GCF_047675955.1. NCBI lineage: Eukaryota > Metazoa > Chordata > Mammalia > Primates > Cercopithecidae > Chlorocebus > Chlorocebus sabaeus. Next base: position 10,993,720 of record NC_132906.1, read on the forward strand.
AATTTAGACTTGTATGATCCAGAAACATCATGATTGTACAGACAAAATCCTTCATTTTTTATTTTATGAGCTGTTCTGTGAAGGAGACCTCGCAGGTTTATGCTCATAGCCAGCCCTGCAAGGGTGGCGTGGCTCTGGGCTTGCTCTGTTGCTAGCCGAGCTGGCCATTTTCCAGAATGCTGGTGAAATGGAAGATGGGCCTCATCTCTTTGTGCCATGATGCTATCTTTTCTAGTCACATTGTCCATTGTTGTTGTCACCTGGCAGGTGCCGAGGTGGTCAGAGACCCTTGGTGAATATGGTATATGATGTTTGGGGTTACCATGTTGGAAATGTGGCAAGTTGTAGCTTTTTAAGAATGTAAACAGTGTAGGGCGCAGTGGCTCACACCTGTAATTCCAGCAGTTTGGGAGGCTGAGGCAGGTGGATCTCCTGAGCCTAAGAGTTCGAGACCAGACTGGGAAACATGATGAAACCTTGCCACTATCAAAAATACAAAAAAATTAGCCAGGCATAGTGGTACATGCCTGTGGTCCCAGCTACTCAGGATGCTGAGGTGAGAGGATCACTTGAGGAGGCGGAGGTGGCAGTTGAGCCAAGTTCACACCACTGCACTCAAACCTGGGTAACAGTGAGAGCCCATCTCGAAAAAAAAATGTAAATACTTATCACCTGTCTTCTATTATCTTTCCAGTCTATTTTATATTCTTTGTCTCTTTATCCTATTAAATTATCACTGTCCTTTCTTCAAAAACATTTTTCTCCAGCTTAATGTACCTCTCTTTATTCTCTGAGAAAATGGTCCTAAATTTTAACTTTGCAGATAATAGTAATCCGAAATAACTGGGCTTAAACACAATTTCTCATTTATTACTCAGCTTTCTATTTCTGAATCTCAGTATTGTGGAAAAGACATGACCTTTGGAATTAGAAAGACCTGGGTTTAAATCCCACCTTTGTCACTTAATTAGCTAATAACTTTTAACTTTGCATCTCCAAGTGTTGTCCATGCATCTGTGTCATCAGCATCACCTGGGAGCTTGTTAGAAATGCAGACGGTCAGCCTGGCCCCGGAACTGCTGCATCCGCCACCTAACAAAACTTCCAGGTGACTCACATGCACATTAACGCTTGAGAAGCCCTGCCCTGTAACGTATCTCTGTGTATTAAAGACCCTTTAAGTGTGAGCCAATAGTAAGATGGTCACTAAGAACTTTCAAATAGGACACATAGGATTGTCCTCTGATCATTACATCATGAACTCACAAATGAACTGTGAGAGAGGACAAGCCACAAAATCTAATCCTGTTTTAAAGTGATAGCAAGACTTTCAGGCCTGATATGGTTTGGCTGTGTCCCACCGAAATGTCTCCTCGAAGTGTAGCTCCCATAATTCCCACGTGTCACGGGAGGGACCCAGTGAGAGGTAATCAGATCATGGGGGGCCAGTCTTCCCCATGCTGTTCTCATGACAGTGAATACATCTCATGAGATTTGATGGTTTTATAAAGAAGAGTTCCCCTGCATGTGCTGTCTCTTGCCTGCTGCCATTGTTAGACGTGACTTTGCTCCTCATTCACCCTCCACCGTGATTGTGCGGCCTCCCAGCCATTCAGAAAACTGTGAGCCAATGAAAGTTCTTTCCTTTATAAATTACCCAGTCTCTGGTATGTCTTTATTAGCAGCATGAGAACAGACTAATATAAGGCCATAGAGAAGATTGACTAAAGTGGGTCCACCTGTAGATTCAATGGGGAAAAGGTTGGCAAAGTATAATAGCTTTTGAAAGTGCTTACTGTGGTTCAAACGTGTACCCTCCAAAATTCGGCTGCTGTTAATGTGATAGTATCAAGAGGTGGGGCCTTTAAGTGGTAATTTTCCCATGGGGGCTCCTCCCTTATGAATGGGATTCGGTGCTCTTATGAAAGGTCTTGACACAGGGAGCTCCTCTCTTTTGGTCCTTTCTCCATGTGAGGACACTGTTCAAGGAGCCGTCTTGGAAGGAGAGACTGAAACTTCACCAGACTGAACCTGCTGGTGACTTGATCTTGGACTTCCCAGCCTTCAGAACTGTGCTGAATACATTTTTGTTCTTTATCAATTACCAATCTCAGCAGCACTAAAACAGTGCTCATCTGCTGTTGCAGCCTACAAACTCTAAGAATTTCAGTTCCATTGGTAAGGCCATGAATAGAGCAAGGTCTCTTAGTCCTTTGGCATTAAACATTCAAATTATACAGTTTTATTCCAAACAGTAGGATTTTAATCTGGGTTCCCACAGAGGTCTGTCTATGTTCCACATGCTGGAGATGCCACCTTGAGTGGTTCAGACTCCGTTGCTGTAACTGTAGGAGTAGTTGTACTGGTAGAGATAGCATTTTTTAAGTACTTGTATGATAGGTACTATGCTAAGTGCATCCTTTGAACAACATACAGTGGGTTCCTGTTTAAGAGATATTTGTATCAAATTCTTTCTTCTAAATGTCACTGGCATGAACCACAGGGTATATAGAGCTGGGTATCTACTGCTTCACTGCCTAATCCTGAATGGCCCTGTTCACTCCTCTACCTAACCAGCCCATGATTCATTTTCTTCTTGCTAGAAATAGAAGCAAAACAAATTCATGTAATACTTTATAGTTTACCCAGCCCCTTCTCATATTATCTCACCTGACATCACTCAGTCCTTCCAGCAACTCCAAAAAAGTGACATTATTATCTCTATATTAAATGTAAATTATTAATATTAAATATAATATTAAATTATAGTAACATTAAATATACAATTGTATTAATATTAATATATTATGTTAATATTAAATATATCTATAGGATATATAACATTATGTTTAATATGATATTATATTTAATATAGGGACAATAATAATGATGTCTCAGAAGTTTCCCAATATTATATGACTCAAACCTGAAGGAGCCAAAACTGTAATTTATTGTTTCTGACTGTACAGCCTGTGCTTTTTACTTCATAATCTTTGTTTCTAAAAACTAGGTTGATGAGAGTTGAGAGGGAAGTTTTCAGCAGGTAAAGGATCTAAAATCTTTTATCAGTTGTGATTAGCTTTGGCTACAAATGGCACGTAAAGTAAAATCTTCTTGAGCAAGATGATTTTTTCTTTCTTATGTATGGCTTACATTCTCAAGGTCCAGTATGGCTGCTAGAGCTCAGCCATTGCATCTGTATTCCAGGCAGCCAGAATGAGAAATGGAACAAGAATTATAGAAAAACGAAAAGCAAAACTTTCCGACATAGCATATACCATATACCCATCTACTTACATCCAGTTAGCCAATGTCAGTCACTCGGCCACATCTAGCTATAAGAAAGGTGGAGAAATCTTACTTTGGGCGACTGTGTCCATCTAAAAATGGGGTATTTTATACCTAAGGAAGAAGAAAAGAAAAAGAAGAAAAGCTGTTATTGGGTAATAGCTAGATTTATCCACTAGATATTTAGCCAAAATGCCCAAAGTAGAACTATTTACAATTCTGTACCTCTTTCTTTCCTACTGTGGGTTTCTCCTCAAATTTGCCAATTTTCCAGTTTGAACTTAAATATATGTATATATTTGGAAGCTAAAACTTCATGTTTTCTTGTATATTTTACATTTTTACAATCATAATTTTATTGGTTTAGTATCTCTAAATTTAACCGAATTACACTCCAACTCTGTGAGAATAAACCTGGAAGGGCCTGGCATAATGGTTCACGCTTGTAATCCCAGCACTTTGGGAGGCCAAGGTGGGTGGATCACCTGAGCTCAAGAGTTGGAGACCAGCCTGGCCAACATGGCAAAACCCCATCTCTACTAAAAGTACAAAAATTAGCCAGGTATGGTGGCACACACCTGTAATCCCAGCTACTTGGGAGGCTGAGGCAGGAGAATCGCTTGAACTTGGGAGGCGGAGGTTGCAGTGAGCCAAGATCACGCCACTGCACTTCAGCCTGGGCGACAGAGTAGGACTCTGTCTCAAAAAAAAAAAAAAAAAAAAAAAAAAAAAAAGAAGAAGAAGAAGAAACCTGGAAAAAAGATTTTGTGAATGACAAGATGTCTAAATAGGATTTTTAAAACTCAGTGTTAGTGGGAGAAATATAGTAGTAAATGCTTTACACATTGGAGAACTAGGAATTTGTGCCCTCGTTTCCAGAATTTCACTTTTCACAAATTTCAGGAATGTGAGGTTTTTTTTTCCATTGTTATACAGCACCTACCTCCTGGCAACCATGTGCCAAGCATTGTGCCAACTCATGGAAACAAACAGGAAGGAAGCATAGTGCCTGCCCTAGAGGCCCCACCACTGGAGTCATGTGGGAGAGAAAAATAAAGCTACCATCAAATAAATGATAACCCCAGGCTAGTAAACAAGCTAAAGCTGCTGTGAGCCTCAGGAGAGCAAATTTCACCCTACCCTGAGGCGCCAGGGAGGCCTTCATGGAGCAGGCAGCAGAGGTGCAGAGCAGTATGGGCTATCGCTTCCGGTCCGTGCTAGTGATAAAGTCATACCAGTAACAAGAATCAATAAAGGCAGAAGAGATTTCCAACAGCATTTGAAGATAGATATACTACCACTATTTGTTTTAAATTGCTATAGTAACTGTCAGGGCGTAGTGAGTAAAATGAACTAAAAATCGTTCTGGTAATAAAGTAATTTAGCAAACACCGTGCATGTGTATATGTGTGTATATATACACAGAAAGTTTTATATGAGCAAAGAGATGTAAGAATGTGGTCCCCAGGAATGTGTTTCACATTCCAGGAGCTCCAGATCCAGAAGAGGATCAAGCAGTGCCCAACCAGCTTTGACATAGGCCTGCGTGTATAAGAAGTGCCGCCTGAATGGCATGGACAGTAAACATGGTGAGACTTCAGGGACAGAAGACACATGCCTCGGGGCCAGGCGCCTAGCTAGAAAATGCCGTCCAGATGAGAACAAGGCTTATCAGGTGCCTAAAACAGTAGAATCAGTAGGATTTGCTGAGTGTTGATGGTGAGGAAGATAGGAAATTTCAGAGGAAAGGAATATTTTATGCAAAGGTCCTGAACAGAAAAATGACACTATCAGTTATCTCTGAGGAACTTAGAAATGGATCAATTTAGTTGATGCAGAAGGCATGTATTGTTAAAGGATAATCTTCAAAAACAGGCAAAAATATGACTCACATAGAGATTTAAAATGAACCTGTGTTAAACATTTTTTAACTTGTTTTTAGTGAAGGATGTTACAACCTGTTAAGACATTCCAAAAAACAGACACGTTTATAAATCAGCATTGAAATGAATACAATCAGAGGCAAAACTGCTTCCTTTATGTGGGGGAGGGAAGTCCATTGAACCTTCACTGGACAGTTTTTCATGTCTATAGACAAGAATTATTTTGCATTGCTATCAGGTATCTACCACTTATGCAATTTTAAAATAGCTCAAAGGCATTGACAGGTGTAGAGCCCCCATACACTCAGAATCAGATAACCCCTTGAGAGGTACACTCTAGTTTTCCATTATGAACAAACATTTCCTACAGTCTGGGGGAAGTTAAAAAAGAGATCAGGCAGCATAGGTAGGAAAGGATCAGATTGAGGAAGATCTTAATGCCAGTGAGATGCGGCTGTATGCATACCAGTATCAAGGTAGCAACTTAATGTTAGCTTTAAGGAGACAGTGGTCATGAAGGCAGTAATGGAGAGGCCTAAGGCATTTGGGGAGCATGGCATTGATGAAGATTTGAAGCTAAAAGGGCCTAAACTAAAATGAAGGGAGTGAGACTTTTATAAGAAAGGATAATTATAAGCAAAATGATATAAGAAGAATCAATATTGGTTGAGAGAAGGAGAAACAAAGGATAACTGTAGTTTTAAATATGATTTGGAGCGATTTCCATTCAATTAAACAAACAATGAGTGCCCAACACATACTAGGATCTGTATGAGGTACTGAAGTTATGAAAATGAATAAGACAGAGCCCTGTCCTCCAGGAATTCTCAATCCCAGAAGGAAGACCATTATCTACACAAATAATGTGGCAATGTAAAGGCTATAATAGAGGTTGTATCAAGTGCTCTAGGAACTCAGATAAAGGAGCAGTTAATGATGCTAGGAAGGTATACAGGTGTGTGTTACAAGAAGCAACCAAGGAGCTGTGACATTTCAAAGAAACCTTTTATCCAGATGAACAAGTTGGGCCAGGGTATGCCAGCAGCAGGGGTCTCACAGACAAAGGAGAAGTTGAAGGTGAAAAGAACTGAGTTCTGGGGATGAAGGTGGAAAGGTGGACTGAGCCCATTGCAGTGGGTCGTACAAGCCATGCTGAGGGGCCTAGATTATTTTCTATGGACTATGAGCTCTTCAAGCAGAAGAAACTATGCTTGGGGGCAGAAAACAAGGGAAGGCTATAAAACAGTATGCATACTGAGTTTTCGGGGAAGGTAGAATATCTCAAGAAAAATAACTGGGGTTCAGTTTGTTATGTGGTCATTCAACAAACACTGTCAGACAGATTACATGAGTGAAGAATATCATAACAATTTTAGTTTCAGGAGGTGGGATCTACAAAAGAATGGCTAGAAAAAGGGTAGTTTGAAAAGTGGGAGAAGCCTAGGAGAAGGGGCTCTCTAGGGCAGGGATGGCCCTTCACAGCAGCTGATGCAGGGACATCACAGAAGATGTAGACCAGGAAGAACTGGAGGTTAGCAGTTAGGAGCTCACTGGAAGTGGCTTCGAGGAAGGCTTTTGCTGCAGTGGGTATTCATGGACATGTAGAGTGCATTTTCATAGTCGATGGACTAATGTTAAATACTTTGAAGCTTGCTTTTACAAGCTAAGTTATAGTGGCTGATTATGATTGACAGTATCTAAATGACAAAGCAGTGTGCTAGAACATAATCATGGTACCAGGGATGAGTTTCTTAGCTGGCATCTGTGGAGAGCGTCTGTGAATGAAAGGCATGGTGAGCTCACCATTTTACCTTCAAGTGATTTTCTTCTTTGTACAGACATCTTTTTAAAATAAAAGTCCACAGCATGTTATTTCAGATTCTCCAAAGAAACATTAGCCAGCAACAAAGAACTTCTCATCCAGCTGTGATGAATGTGGACCCGGGTGGATGATGATCAAATGCAGCTCCAATATCATGTGAGCCCATTTTTAAAAGTGAAGAAACAACACCCCAAAGTAACTCTCACCTGAGGGAGTTTGTGACCCTTGCCTGTTGAAGATTGTATGAATGACAGCCACTAGATACAGTTATTCTCAGAAATGACAATTCTGACTGATGAATGAAGTCATAAACGAATATTCTTTCACATACCTTCCAGCTACATGCAAATGCTTGCTTGTTGATTTGCTCTGCCCTTGGCGTTTAGACCTTTGCTTTTATAGTATTTAATGATGATATAAACATACAATGTGTTAAATAATACCAAAACTTGTATGCTGTGCCGTGTTTTTCTGTCTGAAGTATTATTTCAGCTTTTAAAACAGTCTCATACAGTAAGTGGAAGTTATTTTCTCTTTGCATAATAAAGTCTGAGTACTCTGCAAAGGAGTGTGTGTCAGAGCAATCAGAATTCAGATCCTTATCGTCACAGATGAATTGTCCTACTATGCTTGGCATTTCATGAGGAGCAGCGTAGAAGAGAAGAGAAAGTACAGGAAGCTAATTAAGACAGGGCAACATCATAGGATTCTGGCGAGGAAATCCTTTCCAGGAGAACCTGGTAAATACTGTCATTTGCTCAGGAGACTTCAAGGGAAATGATTGCAAAAAAGGCCATTGGTTGGCCTTTGAATTGTCCCTGCTGGTTTTTCAAATAAAGGTGCCAATAGTGTGGCAAGAACAGAAATCAGATTTCAGGGATCAAGAAGAGAGTTGGGGCCAGGTGCAGTGGCTCACTCCTATAATCCCAGCACTTTGGGAGGCTGAGGCAGGTGGCTCATTGAGGTCAGAAGCTCGAGACCAGCCTGACCAACATGGTGAAACCCCGTCTCTACTAAAAATACAAAAAAAAAAAAAAAAAAAATTAGCTGGGTGTGGTGGTGCATGCCTATAGTCCTACCTACTCAGGAGGCTGAGGCAGGAGAATCACTTGAACCTGGGAGGCAGAGGTTGCAGTGAGCCGAGATTGTGCCACTGCACTCCAGTCTGGGCAATAGAGTGAGACTCCATCTCAAAAGAAGAAGAAGGAGAAGGAGAGGGAGAGGGAGGGGGAGGGGGAGGGGGAGGGGGAGGGGAGGAGGAGGGGGAGAAGAAGAGAGTTGGCAGTGAAGCAGGAAGAGGAAGCATCAGCATTGCATGGGTGATTGAGAATCTGTCAGGAAGAAAGACAGATAATTGAGATTTAGATGAGAAAGGGGAGAGCAGGATCATATGAGGGCTACATGTGTTTTACAGAACCCTCTTATACCGAATGAGGTACAAGAGCTTCACGCTGTGCCTTCTTGCAGAGGGTTGTGTCCATTTGTCACAACCCACTTATATTTGGACTCAACACTTTTCTCAGAGCGGTTGAGGATCCTGAGTTAATAATTGGTTTTATTCAGTTGATTGATTCTGTGTCCAGAATAGTCATGAGTTACTATCCTCAGTGTCCTTTCCCATTGGCTTTGTAGTGAGCTGTTGCCTGCAGCAAACTCAGGGAGCTAAATGTTTGCTACCTTTCTCTCAAGGGTCTAATGTAGAACAAACATTGCTCAGTGACCTCTAATGTAAGCATTTGCAAGGCACCAGGCAACAGGCATTATATTTACATCTGCTGGAGTCAGAAGAGAATGGGAACACAAATTGCAAGGGTTCTAGTGAAGACCCTGGGAGTTTGTGCTTGGACATGGGATAAGTGGGGCTTTTCAGGTTCGCACAATATACCTAGAAAGTGACATTTCTTCAGCTCTGGTGAGTAAAATTCTGACAACAACTTCTGTTACTTATTCTGTTATTAACTTAGCCTGTGATCTCATCTCAGTCATTTTTTGTCTTCTTTTTTTAATGCTCCTGTTTCTATATTTGGAAATGAAATAAGGAAACACATTTTGGAAGGTTTATTATGTGCCCCACATTTTATAGCATCTCATTTGTCCTCATAAAATCCCAGTGAGGTAAGTATTTAGTCCCATTTTACAGCTGAGAACATGAAGCATCAGAGAAATGGCGGCATGCCAAGCTCATATAGCTGTAAGAGGCAGAGTACTAACTTGAACCCAAGATCATTTGATCGTCCAATACACTAGAGAAACTATGAAAACATGGCACATGAGGGGTCAGCCATCACATGTTGGGTTCTGAGAACATTAAGTTGTAACTATTTGCAATTGAGTGTGACTTACATTCTTAACTACTGTCGTTTTTGTGAATTGCAGATAATTTGTCCAAACATTCTAAGTAACTTCAGTTAAAGTTTTCTTCCAGATGTTATGTCTTATGTACTTTTGTGTACTTGTGTACTTATGTACTGTTTACTTTATTTCTTAATATGTTTAAATACTATCTATAAACAGGAAACACATGGTAAAACATATTCACACCTCTATAAACAAGCTAAAATCACTTTTTACCATTTTGGGTAGTAGTAATTTTCCAGAAAAGGAAGCAGATGCAATTCTAGTGTTTCAACATTGACTCTAATGCTACAATTTAATGAAAATCTATTTAAAATGTATAAATGAAGAATGTAAGCAATTAAGAATGAAGCAATTTAACTGGCATTGGATTTACATTAGTGTTAGTTAGTGTTAGTCAGCATTGCTTAAACTATTATCTAGTGGAACACTGCGTTCTATGAAATGAACCAAGATGTTAAAATCAAATAATGATCTTTTCCTAACTTGAACGAAAAAAATACATTTAATGTATAGATTTTTATGATATTAAGATATTAAGTTTTTCTATGAAACTATTCTTAAATCTTTGTCATCAGTCATCAAATACTATAATCTAGCAATAGTATGATATGTGATCAAGTATAAATAAATTGCATTTGAAATAAAGATATTAGCATGTTATGGTATTACACGGTGAGAATCGTGGCCCCCAAAGTTGCTTGACCACTTGAATTTGTTTGAGAATTAAACCATCAGTGCAGTTACTTTAAAATTAGTCATTAAATGTACCATTTACAAGAAGCCAGTCTTATTACTATAAAATATGGAATGACTCCACTGAGTAATTATTCAAATATTTATGTGTAAAGTTTCCTTCTTTGCATTTAACAAGTATAATAAAATGCTTATGAAAAATCAATGTATTAGCTGCAGCATAACAGTCTCTTTTGGCCTATTTATACATAAACTGCCAAAGTAAACATTAAAACATTTACAAAGTACATTTAGTTTTCTTCTCTTTCCCCCCAAAAAAGAAAACACCAGTACGAAATAGTTCTGTGATTCTGTGCACTTCATCTCTTCATGCTGCCCAGTACCTAGCTCACTAGCTCATCTATGGTGGAAGAATATGATCATTTAAATGCAACAAGAACATCTTTGTCGATGGGCCTGCCCTCTTTCAGCAGCAGCACAGAGCTAGAATTCATCTTACCATTGGCTCTGCTTCCCGTAAATGAAGGAGTTGAGTAACCAAGAAGCCAGCTAGACCTTCCTCCCTTCCTGAGCTTTGAGGGCCAGGTCTTTGCAAATTCCACCCTTCCTTCCTGAAAGCCTGGGCTCAGAAGGGCAGTAACAGAAAGATGGAAAAACACACACATCCACCCCATGCTGACCTTTCATCCCTTCTGAGATGGTCTCAGTGTTTTGCCATGGAAAGTATGCCCAGTAGATCTAATACCAAGAATGGATTCAGGGTGACTTTTTAATGGGGAGAATAAAATATATTTTAAGAAATTATTGTAGATGAGGTATGATGAACACTGTGGAGGTTCTCTATGGAGAATGGGGGTTCCACATGAGTGAAGTAGCGGAACATTGCATGCATTGCCTAGAGATGTTTAGGAGTCAAACATAAGTTTCAGTCTCTCTTATGGGTCTATAGTGAATATTGGAGCTTGTAAATATCCCACACATGTGTTTTTTGAATAAACTTTTTTATTTTGAAATAGTTTTGCTTTTGCAGAAAAGTTGCAAAGATAATTCGGGCAGTTGCCAGTTTCCCCTACTGCTAGCATCTTACATTGCCATGGTACTTTTGTCACAACTAAGAAACCAGTATAGGTACATTATTGTTTTATGTGTTGGGCTTTTTTAGTGGTTTACTATAAAGGACATTGCAAAGGATACAGATGAAGAGACGTGTAGGGCAAGCTATTGGGGAAGGGATGCAGAGCTTCCATGCACATTATTGTTAACTAAACTCTGTACCGTGCTTTATTTGTATTTCCTTTCTTTTTCCCTAATATCTTTTTTCTGTTCCAAGATGCCATTTAGCATACTACATGCATGTTTAGTCATCATGTCTCCTTAGATTTGCCAGACTTACACAAGTATTTTTAAATGATTGAAATATAATTGTAATGCTTTGAAATTTCATTACCTATGTAATAATTAAGATCGTCATCCTATAATCAGAAACGGAATTCTGATCCCTTTTTCTTCTATGGGAGGAAAGTCTTTCATTTCTCAATTCAAAACATTTTAAATAATGGTGACTTAGGAAAGTAAATATCCTTTCTCGTGTTGGGGTAACTTTAGAAAGAATTAGTGAATTACTACCTTGCCACATCATAATTAGCTTTCTTCTGAAAAGTTACTGCTGTTGCATTCATGACCGCAGCAGGAAAAATATGTCTTGGCCGTGTAGAGTTGGGGGAAGAGTGACTCTTTAAATAATTAGATAGCTCTTCAGTTTTAAAAAGTTCATGCTGACTAGGTTTACAGGGCAGGCTGAACGCAACAGCCTATTTATTTTTACCTTATATTAACTCATAACTAAAGATAATGTACAATTTTGTATGTGTACATATCACCATCATTATAGGAGAGAGAGCATGAAGCAGGCTATGAAGAGGTAGAATGTGAGCAAGAAAGCAATAAATATTTTGTTCAATCTTAAGGTTTCTTTTAAAGGTGACAGTGGAAAATCCTGTTGACACAAAGCACTTTAGCTCCCTTTGCTCTCATTTCCTGCCTTATAAAAGGAAGTGAAGCCTGGCCTGCTTAACTGCAGAAATATTGTGAGTTAATTAAGGATTTCCATTTCTTCTGCCATCTCTGCCTCTCAGGCCGAGATCACCAAATGCCTGGAATGACTGCCGTCACATGCAATTCAAGCATGTGTGTGAATTCGCCTCCACCTCACCCCACCGTTTGGGGGATTTAACCTCCCCATACACAATTTGTATGGGCTTATGTCCCTGTTCAGAAATCTTTAGAGTCTTCCGATTTTCTGGAGAAGAAAAATTTTCAGCATTATGTTCCTTCACTCTGGCAAAATAAAGTCTTCACACCAGTCAGATATTTCTTCTTTCATTTCACTCAAAACCTTCGTCACATCGATTATGATAATCATCAACAGTTACTTTGTACCTTCATTACTAAAGGCTTTTTCTACCTTGAGTCTTTGCTTATGTTTTTCTTGAGTCTCATCTCAAATTTCTACCCTTTCTAAAATAGACCCAGGTAAACTCATCTTCATTTCTCTTAAATTCCCAGCCTCCCTCTCCCTCTGTTGATCTGGCCTAAGAACCCCTGGTTTTCACATGTACTCTACATGTTAGTATGTTTCCTCCTGGTCCTATTTTCTGCATATGTGTACTTACATAGTGTCTCTACCAAATTGGAATCATACCAATTAAATGATTCTTCATTTTTTTCACATACCATATCATGAACATTTTCATGTCATATTTTTATATTTATATTAAAATATAATTTTAATGGTTTCATAAATGGTCTGCACCAAATTCCACATCTTATTAAGCATTTGCATGTAGCTGGACATTTATGTGGTTTCTGTCCTTTTGCTATAATAAGTAATGCTGTCCTGCACCTTCTTACTTATCTCTAATTATGGACTTGAGATAAATTCTAAGAGTGGCCTTGAGAATGATTTTTATTAGGTTCTTGATATGTATTTCCAAATTACCTTCCAGAGATGTTATGCCTGTTTTTGTTTTTGTTTTTTTCTATCAGCAGTATATGAACACGTCCACTTTATCACTACTCATCAACTCTGGGTGTTATAATTTGCTTATACAGCTTGTTAATTAGGTAGCTAAAACCTGTTTCATTGTAGTTTTGCATATTCTGGAGACAAGGCCTTAGTCAGATGTGTGTTTCGCAAATATTTTCTCCCGCTCTGTGGCTTGTCCCTTACCACGTTCTTAACTGTATTCTTCTAAAAGCAGAAGCTTTTGATTTTGATGAGTTTCATTATATCAAATTTTATCGTGGACTTTGCTTATGGGGCCGTACCTAAGAAATCCTTGCCTAATCCAAAGTCACAAAAGTTTTATCCTATGTTTTCTTGGAGTTTTATATTTTTGGGTTTTATACTTAAATTTATGAGGCATTTTGTGGAAACTTTTGCATAGGATAATGAGATATGGATTGAAGTGTTTTTTGGTTTTTTTAAATAGTAATCAGTTAAAAAATCAGGACTCTTTCCAGATAAGGAAATTAGAATAACACTTCTACCAAAAGCACATTTGTTCTTTAAAGAAAAAGGGAGAAGTTTGCCTTTAATGTAATAGGGGGTACATTATTGCTGCCCATTTGTATTTTGAGTCTAATTTGGGGCATACTTCAAATGAATGAATGAATAATTATTGTCCAAAACCATACATTATTATTACCTCTTAGGTTATTTGGCGATGGGGGTAGATTTGTTTAATCCACGTAAATTATTAATGTAATTGTATTGATATACTTATACAACAAACATTTTTAGGACAGAAGAAGCATTCATCTACTTTAGGTAGACGAACATGGGAACATAATATCTTTGCGGTTCCATGAATATCCTGTACGCAATTAACATCTGATTTCTAGAATGAAAGGGAGTCAAAATAATTAACTTTCTTGAACTACAAAATTATTCTCATATGAGGAACATCTGTCTCCATTAAGAGACAGGCTCTTGGGAATGTACTAATAAAGATTATGAAAGAAAAGACTGTGATACATAAGAAAATATTTTAGTGAGTAGTGCTTGGGGTTACTTGTGAAATAAAAAGTTTCTCAGTAATTGGTGGCGCTACCAGTGTTCTAATCACCTGCATTTTCCTCCGTAGGTCATCAGCTCAATGAGCTCCCTTTCTGAGTACTGCCTGCCTTCCATTCTACGTACATTATTTGACTGGTATAAAAGACAAAATGGCATTGAGGATGAATCACATGAATACAGACCAAGAACAAGCAATAAATCAAAAAGGTACATTTCTTTTGTGTAAGGATCATGGTTTTATTTTATTTTCAAGAAACATAAATCAAAATTAGAGTTACAAGGCAATTGGGTCTTCCTGACTCTTCACAAGGATGCCTAGCAGGTGCTGCAGGGGGCCTGTGTCCGTAGCAGGTAACCCACTGGGAGCACCGAGTCACTGCCAGCCGTCACAGGTTGAAAATACATACACAGCCTCATTTCAACTTTGGTGGAGACAGGTGTGAAGGGCCACAGGTCACTTTCTTGCCAGCTTCTTTCCTCTGCCCTCTCCCACTGAGTCTACACCCAAAGCAGAATGCTGACTGCAGGCCCTGCGTGACATGCCAAGATATTTTAGTCCTCGTTCCAGTAACCTTGAGTGCTCAGTGTACTGTAGTGGGAAGGACGCAGAACTGGACACTAGTGGTACTCCTGGCGCTGCCACTATTTAGCCATGTGACTTTGGGCAGCTCCCCGCCTCTCTGTACCTCAGCCTCCTTGTGAGCAAAACAAGGAAGTTAGGTGACACAATCTCCAGCTCCTCCTTCCAGCTGAGTATTTTGTTTATTTATTCTGTGTTCCCGTCTTCTTGTGGGTTTGAGAAATGGAGCTTGCTGCTCCAGGAGCACATCAGCATCTGTAAAACTTAAGATTCTCATTAATGTGTGTCCCCCCCCCAAATTTTAGGTAAGCACATATAATTTCATATGTTTGAAGTCAACCTATAGCAAGGCAGTGAATATAAGAAAGATTAATACATTTACTTTTTTTAAAAAAATAAAAGATTATTTTAAAAAGTAGTTAGATTTCTCCACATGAACAGATTATTCCGATTAAAAAAATACTTTTAAAGTCAGTAAACTGAAATTAGTCCATCAGAAAATCAGACATTAACTACTTTTTGTGAATGATTTATTTCTCTCATTTTTCTTGAAAGTCCTAATACTGTTTCAAAAGACTTCTTTTGAAATTGAAGAATTATAATATTACCATGTTTTACTTCAACCAAATTTGTAATCTGCTTTTATAATGTGCTTGAATTTATGCAAGATTTAATTATATAATTTTGTTTGGGAGAGAGATTAATAACTTTTTCATATTTAATTTTTTTTTAGTGAAGGAGGAAATTTTTAGAATTTTTAGACATAACTCAGATGCCATAAAATTCACACTTTTAAAGTATATAATTCAATATTTTTTAGTATATTTACAGGGTTGTACAACCATTACCACTCTAATTTCAGAACATTTTTATCACCCCCAAATCCTGTACCCATTAGCAGTCTCTCCTCATGAATATTTTTTTAATTTGTCAAGTTTTAAAAATAGAATTTGAATTTTTTATCTGAAAAATGGTTCAGACCATGTGACGAAAGAATTAAATGGATCATTTTATTATTTTTTCCATATTACATGTTTACTTATGAACAGATATTAAACCTTCCGAGGTTTAGGGAGTGCGACAGTTTTTAGTGAGTTGAATTGAGTTTTAGTTTTGTTCCTCTGTTTTGTCAGAATTTAATTGCTGAAATTAGATTTTTCATGAATTGATTTCTTTATGGATTAAAAATGATAGCTTTTAAAATTGTGTTACTGATTATTTTCAGGAGATCAGAGTAACTACTGAGATCAGATAGAGAATCGGAACAGTAAAATTTGACTTAATAACATTTTAGTTAACACTTGAATTTTTTAAATAAGAGAGAAAATATGCTTAGAATACAGCCAAATGAATGAAGCTCTCTAGGGTATGATGTAGCTAAATGTGAGTTTCTGCTACTAGGAAAAAAGGTTGGGGGGACGTAAAGGAGGAGCATAAACTACTGAAAATAGTCAAATGTCAGGGATGTACATTGGGTTGTGATTTCTAAGATTAGTACAATATCAACATTTGGACTGCTAAGTAAATTTGTCAAATGCCTCTGGTTCCTGGCAGTTAGACTGCAAACCAGCAATAAAGTTGAATTCATTATTAGAAATGTGTATGTCTTACTTTGAAAAGATAATTTGGCTTATTAAATAAAATAGAATCGAAGGTCTAAATTTTTTTTTCTGCCAAGAACTGCTACTTTCTCGGGTTCCTCTGGCCACTTGTGAAGACCCTTATCATCCAGCACAAAAATACTCTCTCGACTGCTGTGGCCATCTGTGGGAGTTCTCCTTCCTTTTGGTCTTTCCAACTTTCTGTCTCCTTATTCTGTAATATAGTGGATATAAAGTCTGATTTCTGAGTGCCCTCCTTTTTAACGCAGTTGCATAGGTTTTCCTTCCCCCCAGGTGGCAGTGCCACTTTCTAGTTCCAGTGGGTCTTCAAGGGCTTTACATAGATGGTTTTATTCACAGTTCTTCCTCCTGGCAGGGCTGTTAAGAAATGATCCTGAAAGAATGAGTTCCTACTCTGTTGATACATTTACCTCTTGAAAGATAAACATGCGAGTTCCTTCTTAACCTGTTCTATCATCCACCAACCTTAATTTGACTTGCTCAAAGTTACAGAGGACTCCAGAAGGTCTTCTTTATATCTTAAATATCACATTATTTTCTTCCTATTCCCTTTTGACTAAGGAGAAAAACATTCCAGATTTAAAATAGTCTTGATTTATTTTGAAAATATCCTCCTGGCAAGTCTAAATCCTGTCATCCCTCCTCATTGGTTTTATTTAATATACACTATTGAGCATTTATGTGTTTGGGGAATTATGCTAAACACTTTACATATTTTATCTTCTCAAACGATTATGTAAGTACTATTACTCACATTTTGTGGATGGAGAAACTGTCGATAAATAGAAGAGGGATGATTTTATGCCAGACTGTTCCACACCAGAGTCAGTGCTCTGGGCCACTTCTTGTGCCAAGGAGCCCAGCAGTAATTTCATCTGCCTTTGTTCAATTCCAGATGAGCCCTCAATCAGTGTGTTAGTCAAGCAGAAAATGGGGTAGAGGGGCTGCCTTGCTGTTCTTCTGACAGTGCTGATTCTGCCTCTAACTTTTTTAAAAATTTACTTGTTTTTCCCTAAGTTATTGGGGTACAGGTGGTATTTGATTACATGAGTAAGTTCTTTAGGGGTTATTTGTGAGATTTTGGTGCACCCATCACCTGAGCAGTATACACTGCACCATATTTGTAGTCTTTTATCCCTCGCCCCCCTCCCACTCTTCCCCCCAAGTCCCCAAAGTCCATTGTATCATTCTTTTTTGTTTGTTTGTTTGTTTGTTTGTTTGAGACAGAGTCTCACTCTGTCACCCAGGCTGGAGTGCAATGGCATGATCTCAGCTCATTGCAACCTCCGCCTCCCAGGTTCAAGCGATTCTCCTGCTTCAGCCTCCCGAGTAGCTGGGACTACAGGCACGTGCCACTGTGCCCAGCTAATTTTTGTATTTTTAGTAGAGACGGGGTTTCACTATGTTGGCCAGGCTAGTCTTGAATTCCAGACCTCATGATCCACCCACCTCTGCCTCCCAAAGTGCTGGGATTATAGGCATGAGCCACCATGCCTGGCCCCCACTGTATCATTCTGATGCCTTTGCATACTCATAGCTTAGCTCCCACATAGCAGTGGGAACATACGATGTTTGGTTTTCCATTCCTAAGTTACTTAACTTAGAATAATAGTCTCCAGTCTCATCCAGGTCACTGCAAATGCTGTTAATTCATTCCTTTTTATGGCTGCATAGTATTTTATCATATATGTGTGTGTGTGTGTGTGTGTGTATACACCAGAGTTTCTTTATCCACTTGTTGATCAGTGGGCATTTAGGTTGGTTTACGATTTGGCTATCATGATTTGTGCCACTATAAACATGCATGTGCAAGTATCTTTTTCGAATCATGACTTCTTTTTCTCTGGGTAGATACCCTGTAGTGGAACTGCTGGATCAAATGGTAGTTCTACTTTTAGTTCTTTATGGAATCTCCCCACTGTTTTCCATAGCAGCTATACTAGTTTACATTCCCACCAGCACTGTAGAAGTGTTCCCTGTTTACTCTATATCCACGCCAACATCTACTGTTTTTTTTATTTTTGTTTTATTATGGCCATTCTTGCAAGAGTGAGGTGGTATGGCATTGTGGTTTTGATTTGCATTTCCCTGATCATTAGTGATGTTGAGCATTTTTTCATGTTTGTTGGCCATTTGTACATCTTCTTCTGAGAACTGTCTATTCATGTCCTTAGCCCACTTTTTGGTGGGGTTGTTTTTTTCTTACTGATTTGTTGGCATTCATTTTAGATTCTAGATATTAGTCCTTTGTCAGATGAATAGATCATGAAGATTTTCTCCCACTCTGTGGGTTCTCTGTTTACTCTGCTGACTGTTCCTTTTGCCATGCAAAAGCTCTTTAGTTTAATTAGGTCCCAGCTATTTATCTTTGTTTCTATTGCATTTGCTTTTGAGTTTCGGGTCATGAAATCCTTGCCTAAGTCAACGTCTAGAAGGGTTTTTCCAATGTTATCTTCTAGAATTTTTTATAGTTTCAGGTCTTAGGTTTAAGTCCATAATCCATTTTGAGTTGATTTTTGTATAAGGTGAGAGATGAGGATCCAGTTTCATTCTCCTACAGGCGGCTAGCCAATTATCCCAGCACCATTTGTTGAAAAGGGTGTCCTTTCCCTACTTTATGTTTTTGTTTGTTTTGTTGAAGATTGGTTAGCTGTAAACACCACATAAACAGAATTAAAAACAAAAATCACATGATCATCTCAGTAGATGCAGAAAAAGCATTAGACAAAATCCAGCATCCCTGCATGATTAAAACTCTCAGCAAAATCAGCATACGAGGGACACACCTTAATGTAATAAAAGCCATCTATGACAAACCAACAGCCAACATAATACTGAATGGGGAAAAGTTGAGAGCATTCCCTCTGAGAACTGGAGCAAGACAAGGATACCCACTCTCAGCACTCTTCTTTAACATAGTACTAGAAGGCCTAGCCAGAGCAAAATAAAGGGCATCCATATAAGTAAAGAGGAAGTCAAACTGTCACTGTTTGCTAACAATATGATCATTTCCCTTGAAAACCCTAAGGACTCCTCCAGAAAGCTCCTAAAACTGATAAAAGAATTCAGCAAAGTTTCCAGATACAAGATTAATGTACACAAATCAGTAGCTCTTCTATACACTAACAGGGACCAAGCGGAGAATCAAATCAAGAACCCCACCCCTTTTACAATAGCTGCAAAAAATAAAAATAAAAATAAAATACTTGAGAATATACCTAACCAAGGAGTCGAAAGACCTCTACAAGGAAAACTGCAAAACACTGCTGAAATAAATCATAGGTGACACAAACAAATGGAAACACATCCCGTGCTCATGGATGGGTAGAATCAATATTGTGAAAATGACCATACTGCCAAAAGCAATCTACAAATTCAATGCAATCCCCATCAAAATACCACCATCATTCTTCACAGAACTAGAAAAAACAATTCTAAAATTCACATGGAACCAAAAAAGAGCCCGCATAGCCAAAGCAAGACTAAGCAAAAAGAACAAATCTGGAGGCATCACACTACCTGATTTCAAATTATACTATAAGGCCATAGTCACCAAAACACCGTGCTTCTAACTTTCAAATAAGCACAAATGACTGCTTTGCTCCTCCTACCTCTTCTTCCTTCTGCCTTTTACTCTTCTCTCTCACCACCCCTTCACTTCTTCATTCCTCCTTTCACTAAGTCTCAGGTGGCAAAGATGTAAGAGGAAAGGGACAGGGAAAGAAAAGAAAAGTACTGCCGATCCTCTTCACCCCTGCCGTCCTGCTCAAATTGGTGATCATATTATTTCCTTCTTGTTTCCTTACATTGTTTAGCTCCTTTCACGAGATCTTTCAGTGTCCACCTCTAGTATGGTAGCCTGTCTCATTCTACAGATGGTAGAATTACTGAGTTGAATGTTACCTTAGAAAAGACCACAAGATGAGGTGATGGACTCACAAATAGCTACTCAAGTTAACATCACTGACAATTTTAAATTTGAATTCAAATATTCCGACTTCAAATCCAGTGTTTGTCCACTGCAGCACACAGAAAATAGAAAGAGCATTAGCGTGTTGTTGTTGTTGTTGTTGTTGTTTTGAGATGGAGTCTCACTCTTTCGCCCAGGCTGGAGTGCAGTGGCGTGATCTTAGCTCACTGCAACCTCTGCCTCCCGGGTTCAAGCAATTCTCCTGCTTCACCCTCTCAAGTAACTGGGATTACAGGCATGGGCCACCACGCTTGGCTAATTGTTGTATTTTTAGTAGTGACCGGGTTTCACCATGTGGGCCAGGGTGTTCTCGAACTCCTGACTTCAGGTGATCCGCCCACCTCGGCCTCCCAAAGTGCTGGGATTACAGGCGTGAGCCACTCCACCCGGCCAACCTTAGCATGTATCTACCAGTACAATTACATAATTTAAAAAATGGGTTTTGCAGTCTTTTCGGGAGGAGTCCTAGATTTTTGATGAATTATATTACTCTGAGAATACCTTCAGTGTGCTTTAATGTAAGTATTTTAAATTTTACAGTGATGAACAACAGCGAGATTATTTAATGGAAAGACGGGACCTCGCCATTGATTTTATTTTCTCTTTAGTATTAATAGAAGTTTTGAAACAGGTAGGTGATTAATTTATTGTTACTTTTAGATAATATTTATTGATCTAAAAACTGCTTAGGTTGTAAAAGTCTAAGTTTTTAAAATTATGAATTCCAAATACTGAGTTATGTGAATTATGTTTATTGATTGCTATTGATTGTCATATATCGTTATTGGAAGTACTGTTATTGATTTGTTCTTTAATATTCCCTTCTGAGTTAAGAACCACCTTTTTTTTTTCAGATTCCACTTCATCCTGTAATAGACAGTTTAATACATGATGTTATTAACTTGGCTTTCAAGCACTTTAAATACAAAGAAGGGTAAGGTGATTTCTTAGAATGTTGAAGTTGGTATTTAAAACTAAATCAGTGGTTTGCTTTTTTCAGATGACCAGGGATCCCTAACTTGTCTAATTATACCCTACTTAGGTACCTTGGTCCTAACACTGGCAATATGCATATTGTGGCAGACCTGTATGCAGAAGTCATTGGAGTGTTGGCACAAGCCAAGTAAGTGAATGCCAGAGCCCTTTACCATGAGAACATGCGTGCTTTCACTGTCCTCCCAGCCTTGATTTAGGGAAGTTGGGGTTGAGCTTACGAGGAACTAGGTAGGGCTCTTTGACACGTGTGCCCCATCTCTGAAACTGACTAGAAAGCTCTTCCAAGACAGGTACCAAATTATCTTTTTTACTTCGCACGTGGGCCAGATCCTACCCAGAGTCCATGGGTTTCAGACTGTTGCATCAAAGAAATGGGCTGACCAGATTACATTTCTCTCTGCCTAAATATTCCAAGGAAGTTTATCACTTTTGAAAGTTCTGTTTTCTCTAGCCCATGAGTGGGTGGTTACGATATATCATCTATCAGTGGGAAAATTCCATTCTAGAATGTCCCCTTTACTATAGACCTTACTTAATTCAGCTGAGCTAAAAATGTCCCAGACTCTGTCATGGAAACAAGTCAGAGGGGAAATTCTCATTGCTAAATTTATCTGGCCCCATAGCACTACTTAGCAGGCAAGAACAAAATTGTGTTAAACTATTAGCAACAATATACCTCTTCCAAAAGTGGTGTCACACCCTACTTACCCTTCTTCATTTTGTCCACCCCTGAGGCAAATCAGGCAAGATCCCGAATGCCTAAGTTAGGCAAAATGAACCAGAGACATAATGTGAATTCATGCCAGGAGGCCAGCTTGAAGCAACAGTGATGATCCAATCCTTGTGAAATGCAATCCTTCCTCAGAAAGAGATTTTTATCTTCAAGGGATTGAATTTCGTAACGTAGTAGCATGGAAATACACAATTTATCAAAAAAACTAAAATTTTAAAAAGCACTTAGCAATCTTACCTAGCCAAAACATAGATAAGAACTCAGGAAATAGACCCTCTTAACTTCTTGGCATAATTTATTTAATCTAATCCAGTTTGTCTACTCATCCTGACTACATTTTTTTTTTTTAATATATAACACATCAGTGTTCGAAGGAGGAAAGGGAACTTCCAGAGGATGTTACACGGATGCCATTGAGAAATAAAGCTCAACGGCTGGTGGCAACAGAAAGGAAAGAAACTGGCCAAAGCATACATAAGAATTAAACAATAGAGTTATCTGGGCCATTTTGCATGAGGCTATATGGTAGTTTTATAGCCTATTAAAATAATTGTGGTTCATGAATCATTAAGAAAAAAAAGTGTAATGCATTTTGGAGATATTTCCATTGCAATTGAGTAATGAAAGCATTAGCATTTTAAATGAACAGGCTGTAGTTATCTGGCGAATCATGTGTATCTACCTCATTTCTAGAAAAGATTGGGAAAAATGAGGTATTAACATGTATATTTGCTGATTTGTCAAATCCTGAAAATCTCAACATAAATTTTCAGCTGTCATTTAGAAACTTTAGTATGCCAAAAATGACTTTGTGTTTTCCTTAGTTTTTGTGAATTATGCCTAACAATAATATTGGTTACTGTCAAATGACCTTCCTTAGCTCTGTGATTCTGAGTTGGTTGTGAATAAGTTGAGAAATATTGTCATAACTAAGCAATATTCTAAGCCTGTAGAAATTTCCTTTTAAGGTAAAACTTATGGTCCACCAAGCCAGTGTCTGCTTGCTAAAGGTGGCTTTTTTTATTTTCGTGATGTCAGTATTTGTCCCTATTCTGCAGTAGTAGGGTGTAAGAAATGCCTCCATTTGGACAGTGCTCCAGTACAAGTCTCTAGGGAAACGTTTGACCAGTCTGCTCTTGTAGTAAACAGAGACTCAAATAGCCCTTGATGTGTTCTCAACTAGTCAATATGTAGTTAACCTTGATGGATAGATGGTATAAACTTAAACTAGTATCATACCACAAATTATGACATTACTTCTTTCTCATAAGTACACCAGGACCATTACTTTATTGTTACCTTAGAAGAAGTACTGTTTCCTTCATTCTCAGGGTGGGAAAAAGAATGTATGCTTATCTAGTACAGTGTGATTATCTTTTAAAAAAAAGTTGAGTAATGTAATAATTCTAATTTTAAATTATATGTCTTGTTCCCAATGATAATGCTTATTAAATATTTTCCTGATTATGACTTTAGCTATTAGTACTTACTTTGGAACTTCAGTTTTAGCAGAATCACTATTTTTAGTCTTACTAGTGATGATGCTGTTTAGTTCTTATCATTTAGGGAAAAACTTTTGATAATAAGTGTTATTCACACATAATATTGACTTTTTCAAAGTCAGTTAAAACAAATTTAAGTACTTTCGCCGAAATCTGATAGATTCATTTAAATAGTAATAATACTTCATCTAAGAATCATAGATGTTACTAAATGCTTTCTCTTTATGTGATATTATCTTTACATGTTTATTTACTCATTTTTGTAATATGTGCTATACATTTTCAAGCAGAATTTTATATTTATGTGAATTTTATAGTATGCCAAAGACTGAGTAATCATTGAGTTACAGTATTTACTAAATACAATACTAAATAGGAAATACTAAAGGAAAGATCATTGAAATATTTTTTTCTTAAAGTCATTTTAAGAGAAAATAGATTTTAAATGCATAGAGATTTTTGGATTGCTTTTGTGCTAAATAACATGTTTATGTCATTTGGGACTTTTAAAGGTAAAAGATAGGCCAGGCGTGGTGGCTCATGCCTGTTACTCCAGCACTTTGGGAGGCCGAGGCGGGCGGATCACGACGAAATCGAGACCATCCTGGCTAACACAGTGAAACTCCACCTCTGCTACAAATACAAAAAAATATTAGCTGGGAATGGTGGCACGCGCCTGTAGTCCCAGCTACTCGGGAGGCTGAGGCAGGAGAATCACTTGAACCCGGGAGGCGGAGGTTGCAGTGAGCCAAGATTGTGCCACTGCACTCCAGCCTGGACGACAGAGCAAGACTCTGTCTCAAAAAAAAAAAAAAAGTAAAAGATAGCCATATTTATTTTTAAATGAGAAATAAATAAACTTTTAGCCACTAACTCATGAGAATATTGAAATAGTGAATTTGCAAATAACTTGCCTTTTTCTATCTTTCCTTGTTTTTTTGTTTTTTTTTTTTTTTTGAGACCGAGTCTCGCTCTGTTGCCCAGGCTGGAGTGCGGTGGCCGGATCTCAGCTCACTGCAAGCTCCGCCTCCCGGGTTCCCGCCATTCTCCTGCCTCAGCCTCCTGAGTAGCTGGGACTACAGGCGCCGCCACCTCGCCCGGCTAATTTTTTGTATTTTTAGTAGAGACGGGGTTTCACTGTGGTCTTGAACTCCTGACCTTGTGATCCGCCCGCCTCGGCCTCCCAAAGTGCTGGGATTACAGGCGTGAGCCACCGCACCCGGCCTTTCCTTGTTTTAGTCATGGATTCAAACTGGAAAACAAACTTTCGTTAGTATCATGTCATCTTTAAAACTATATAACTCTAATATTTTTCTCTCTAAACTCATACATTTCAAAACAAAAACCATAGTTATTTTGCTATCTGGAAATAATTTGAACAGAAACACAATTTTTTAAAATTCAGTTTGGGGTTATTGCATTTTTATAATCTTGATTGAAAGTATCACTTCCATTGCTTGACCATGGTCATTTCTGCTTCCTACCTTTTATCCATCTCCACCGAATATCCTCTGCTCACCTTTACCCCAACTCAAATCTCCTCTGAAATCCTCTCTAATTAATTACACACCTGAGAAGAGCCCCTTCATTCTCTGATGCCCTGAAGCCTCTTTAAGTGTATTGTTCACCAAATAGTCAGTGTGAAATATGAGAAAGTGATGGAACCTGGTGCATCTGACCTCCCTGAAGATCAGAAAGGTCTGGACAGTGTCCAGCAGGTGCTAACACATAGTAGGCCCCTGGTAAATTATTAGTATTGCGATTCATATGGCTCATGGTCAGTGCTACCTTGTTTTATCTTCCTAATTAAACTATAAACTATTCTAGAGAGGGCAGAGACTACATGTCACAGTTACCACTGTCTAAGACAGCTGCGGTTTAATGGAAATTCCTGGAATTTGTATCAAAAGCCCTGGGTTTGAGCCTCTTCTTTGCCACTGTGGTCTTCCAATTTGTTTCTTTATTTATTAATTGGAAATGCATTCACTGCCTAATTCACTGGATTGTTAAGGATCAAAATGTGAAATGGTGTAATCATTTAAAATGTAAATCCACTTACAGATATATCTTGTTATTGTTATTCTTAGTCTATACCAGTGTTTCTCAAACTTTTTCACATCAGAAACACCTGTAAAGCTTATTAAACACAAATTACTGGACTTCATCCCCAGAATTACTGATTGAATAGGTATGTTATTCTGCTTAAGCTGCCATAACAAAGTACTGCAGACTAATTGGCTTAAACAACAGAAATTTATTTCCCACAGTTCTGGAGTTGAAGTCCAAGCTCAAGGTGTTAGCAGGGTTGATTCCTTCTGACACCTCTCTCCTTGGCTTGTATGTGGCCATTTTCTCCCTGTGTGGTCTTCTCTGTGTGTGTGTCCCTATACTCATCTCCTAGTCATGTTGATGTCCTTATAAGAAAGGGAGACAAGTACAGAGACACACACAGAGAGATAACTTCATTTTAATTTAATAACTTAGCTGGAGAGGTTACATGGTGTCCATTTTATGATAATAACTTTGTTTTCAGTTAATTACCTTTTTATAGGCCCTATGCCCAGATACAGTCACATTCCGATCTCAGAAGGTTCAGGCTTCAACGTAGGAATTTGAGGGGCACAAAATTCAGCCCTAACAGTGGGTCTGCAGTAGGACCAGAGAACGTGCTGATGCCAAATAGATTTTTGTAAATGTAATAAAGTTTCTATTTTAATTTTTGCTAATTTCCTAATCTGAAAAATTAATATGCCATTTTGCAGTTAATCTCCATGAAATTTTACTTATAGAGAAAACATAACTAATATTTTCTACCATATTCTAATAGTATTATTTAAATGTCAGAAGGGGCCAGTTTGGGATGCTGTCTTGAAATTGGATATTTTGTAGAAGTCCACAAAATGCCACCGAAGATTAGGAATATACCCTGAAATATTCTTAGCGATGCTAACAACCCATTAGTGAATATCTCATTCATAAATTGTCTAAATCTTCTTGAAGCTATTTATGTTTTCTGCTCTATTGCCTTTTAAAAATCTTTTTTTATTAAGAAATACATGTAGCAAACATAGGCGAAAATCCATAAGGCAGTTAAACAAATTTATTATAAAATGGACACCATGTTACCTCTCCACCTAAACCGAGAACTAGAAAACTGCCAGCACTTGAGAATCCCCTCACACCCCACTTGCCAACCACCAGCCTCTGTACTGCCTTTGGTTAAACAATGTCCATGTGTTTACTGCCTACTTTGTTTGTCCTGAAATTTCTACTTTAAGGTCTCAAGAATTATTCCAAACTTCCAGGACTCGATTAGTTCACTTTTCATTTCTATAATCACAATTACTACCCCCTGACCACCTTTGTGTGTGTGTGTGTGTGTGTGTATGTGTGTGTGTGAGACAGAGTCTTGCTCTGTCACCCAGGCTAGAGTGCAGTGGCACAATCTTGGCTCACTGCAAGCTCTGCCTCCCAGGTTCAAGCGATTTTCCATCCTCAGCCTCGTGCATACCACCACGCCTAGCTAATTTTTGTGTTTTTGGTAGAGACAGGGTTTCACCATGTTAGTCAGGCTGGTCTCAAACTCCTGACCTCAGGTAATCCACCCACTTCGGCCTCCCAAGGTGCTGGGATTACAGGCTTGAGCCACCGCACCCAGCCACAATTACCCTTTTTAATCATGGCTTGCTTCTAATTTTCATGGAACCTCAGGCTAATAGTCTCAGAAAACAAAATACAATAAATCTTAGACTGTGTGTGTGTGTGTGTGAGTATGTGTGTGTGTGTGTGTGTGTTTGGTGAATAACCAAACCAGCTGTCTCAGACTTAGTGGTTTGGACAATTTTTATGTGTACATTTCTGTACTCTTAGGTACCTTTGAAGATCTGCCTCTGATTCCTCTTAGCTTTAAGATCTGTTCTTTTTTCAAACCTGGATGATAATATTGTTGTTATAATTAGTATTATTTAACTTTCGAATACAAATACTTTGAGGATAGGGACTGGACTGTGTCTTTTTGTTTGTTTTGCATTTACCAGATAAAATTGTAAAATTCCATGAATATAATAGACAGCCCATTCATCTTCACCTTTTAGATATAATTTAAATTTTCCCATTACTGGATTTTTTTTTTTGAGACAGAGTTTCGCTCTTGTTGCCCACACTGGAGTGCAACGGTGCAATCTGGGCTCATTGCAACCTCTGCCTCCCAGGTTCAAGTGATTCTCCCGTCTCAGCCTCCCAAGTAACTGGGATTACAGGCACGTGCCACCATACCCGGCTGATTTTTGTATTTTTAGTAGAGACGAGGTTTCATCATATTGGTCAGGCTGGTCTCAAACTCCTGACCTCAGGTGATCCACCTGCGTCGGCCTCCCAAATTGATGGGATTACATACAGATGAGAGCCACTGTGCCCAGCCTCCCATTACTAGATTTTTTAACCCTAAATATATATTTTTTGATAATCATTATCGTAAAACTATAAAGGAAATAATAACAGAAAACTTTAGAAATAGATACAGGAATACTTGGCATTATTTGAAATACAAATCCTTAAATCATTTGCTGTCACTGTCAGAAATCACTAACCTAGTACATTATTGCTCATAGACTCACTATTTGATACTTCAGACTCTGGGGTCTGCAACTATGTTGAAAATGGCCAAGCCTGAGGAAATGGGGCTCTTTGTGATGCTCAATTTAAGAGCTAGACCATTTTGAGAGGGTCTAAATAACCCGGGATCTGCCCCCTCGCCTGATGGAGATGTTGAGCATCAAGGAGAAGAAAAAATGGATCCTTTGCTAAATCCCAAACATCAGATCCTTACAAAATCATGGCTGTTGTACTTCAACTGATTTGAAGGATTCCATTGCTCTGCTCAATCACTCCCAGATGCTGGAGGCCCCCATTACAGGGACTTTCCTACCCATGATTTGATAAACCACTTCTGTTGTCTTCTTAGATTCCCTGCTGTAAAGAAGAAATTTATGGCGGAGCTAAAAGAATTACGGCACAAAGAGCAGAGCCCATATGTGGTTCAAAGCATTATCAGCTTAATAATGGGGATGAAATTCTTTCGAATTAAGATGTATCCAGTGGAGGATTTTGAGGCCTCTCTTCAGTTTATGCAGGTAATGTCTTAGGCAGGAGAGCTAAGGGGCTCTCAACCTGAGCTCTTCCCTTCCTCAAAATGATGAACCTGGAACATGAAAACCCAATTACTTGTCAATACGGAGAAGCATTCTACTGTCTAAATAATTCATGAAGTCCTTTGTAACCAAATAGCACAGTTGCAGGTACATACTTTCATTTCTCAACTTTCATATCTTCTTTGGAGGAGAGTATACAGTGGGATTGCTTGTTTGCTGACTTTTTTTCTCTTTCACCCACTGGTACATATTGTTCTGTGAATAAAATATAGCTGATTTTTTCGCTTTGTAAAATTGATAGCATTGGGTTGGCTGCATTGGCATTCACAGGCATGAGGACTTCAAATAATAAAGAAATATTTTATTCTTACTCTAAAAAGGAATCTTAGTTTTTAAAAACTCAACTAAACAATACTGGTTTGATATTTATTGCCCAGTGCCCATCATGGTACATAACAAAGGAATTGCTGCTATGGAGAATTTAACAGAATACTCACCTCTTAGAGTTTACAAAACTTTGGCATTTGAAGGAATTTTTAAAATGCTGCTGTAAATTAAATTTGGCGATGACCTTACTAGAGGGTTTAGATGTATGGATTAATGAATATAGGCTGTACCATTTTACACCCACAAGGATGGCTATAATCAAAAATATAACAATTCTCGGTGAAGATGTGGAAAAATTTGAACCTCACACACTGCTGGTATAAATACAAAATGGCACAACCACTTTGGAAAACAGCCTGGCCCTGGCAGTTCCTCAAATAGCAAAACCTACAATTACCATATGACCCAGCAGTTCCACTCCTAGGTATATGCACAAGAGAAATGAAAATATATGTCCACACGAAAACTTGAACACAAGTGTTCAGAGCAGCATTATTCATAGTTGCCAAAAAGTGGAAATAACCCAAATGTCTATAAAATGATGAATGGATAGACAAAATGTGGTATATCCCAATAATGGAATATTATTTGACCATAAAAAGTAGTGAAGCTGATACATGCCACAACATGGATGAACCTTGAAAATGTTATGCTAAGTGAATGAAACCAGACACAAAAGGCCATGTATTATATTATTCTGTTTATGTGGAATGTCCAGAGTAGGCAAATCCGTAGAGACAGAAAGTAGATTAACAGTTGTCTAGGGCTGGGGATGGAGAGTGGATAGGGAGGTTGCAGATGGCTGCTGAGGGGTACAGAGTTTCCTTTGGGTGTCATTAAAAGGTTCTAAATTTGACAGTAGTGATGGATGCACAGCTGTGATTATACTAAAAGCCAATGAATTGTATATGTTAAATGGGTAAATTACATACTACATAAATTATGTCACAATAAAATTATTATATATTTGGGGGGCTATGAATCAAACTTCTTGGGTTTGAATTCAAACTCTAGCATTTACCAGCTCTGTGACCTGAGCAGTCACACTCAACCCCTTCCATCCTCACTTGCCTTATCTGCAAGGTGATGATAATGACACTAACCTTAGAGAGTGGTTCTGAGGATTCTTAGCACATGACAAACACTCAGTAACTGTTAAATATTTTATTATTTTTATTCTACTCTCAGATGAATAATTCCTGTATCTATATACACAAATTAAGACTTGAGAGAGTATTACCTACTTATGCAAAATAATGTAGCCAAAGGATGACTATTGTGGAAACTATAGAGCTCGTCTGTATAGGAAAGCTGTTTCAGTGACTTCCCATACTGGTGTTGCCTTTCCTGAGCTGAGGTCTTAATATGGTATTGATAGAATGAGGACTTTGGGGATTGTTTTTGGCAATCTTCCCAATGGCAACAGAAAATAAAGGGAAATAGCCAGTGTCGATATTAACATGTTATTACATGTAGCCTTGTACTCTTTCTTTTCTTTCTTTTTTTTTTTTTTTTAATTTGAGACAGAGTCTCTCACCCTGTCACCCAGGCTGGAGTGCGGTGGCATGATCTGGATTCACTGCAACCTCCGCCTCCCAGGCACAAGTGATCCTCCCACCTCAGCCTCCCGAGTAGCTGGGACTACAGGCGCCGCCATCACGCCCAGCTAATTTTTGTATTTTTCTGTAGAGACAGGGTTTGGCCATGTCACCCAGGCTGGTCTGGAATTCTGGGCCCAAGCGATCTGCCTGCCTTGGCCTCCCAAAGTGTCAAGATTACAGGCATGAGCCGTGGTGTCTGGCTGCCTGGACTCTTGAATGAAGACAATATCTGATATAGACCACAATAAGTTACTACCAATAAGGCCAGGAAGGAGAGAGAGATGGGCAGAATTCTGCCAACTTTCCTTTTAAAAAAGTTGACATTTTATTTAAAAAAAAAATGTTGACAGGCCAACTTTCCTACAGAATGAGTCCTTGAGCAACCCAGAACACCCTTAGCTATGACAATAGTCCACAGGCAGTAGTGTCCTTTCTTAAGGAACCCTTCTAAAGGTTTCCTTGTCAAGGTGGGAAAGGGAAACATCCTTGATTTGCTTATGAAACTTATGTGAATGATAAACACACCTAAAATGTCAGAGCGAACAAGTAAACAGCTCTGTGTCTGAGGCTGTCAGGCATAGGGCCTAAAATAAGTTTGATGTCTTCTGCCTCTCTTCTCATGTTTACTTTCCCTGGGGATCTGTGTTTGAGGGCTAACCAGGAGCCCAAGGCCCCCCACACACTTAAGTAATAAATAGAAATGTATTGGAAGTGAATGAATGAATGAATCAACCAGTGACTCGGTGGATACATGTGTGCTTGCTGGTTAGAGATGCTTTGTCCTTTTAGAATAATGATTTGATATAGAAGAGTGAAAAAACCAGCCTTGCAGAATGTCACTGAGGCCACTGCAGACATATAAATTTCAACACAAATGTTTGAATCCAGTGATTTTTAATAGACTATGGAATATGCTCTGTTGATGCATGCTTGAATTAAGAGCTACTTACTGAAACTTGTTTAAATACATTCTATGTGCACATCTCAACCTACTCTCCCTCCCTATACCCTTTTTCTGCTTCCCAGGAATGTGCACATTACTTCCTCGAGGTTAAAGACAAAGATATCAAGCATGCCTTGGCTGGGCTTTTTGTTGAAATCCTTGTTCCAGTCGCTGCTGTGAGTTACATTTTCATTTCTAAAAACTCTTCAAATTGTATCACAAAATCAACAATTTTATTAATATAATATTCACATGCATCTCTATTTCAGGCTGTTAAAAATGAAGTAAATGTCCCCTGCCTTAGAAATTTTGTGGAAAGCCTGTATGACACCACGCTGGAACTTTCTTCTCGAAAGAAACATTCCTTGGTTAGTAACGATGAGAAAATCGAAAACACAAACAAAACTGCACAGACTAAAATTCCTAGTCAGGAATCTATTTGAGGATCATAAGGACTCCATAGATGGGAAAAGTACCTGAAGCTCCCTCAAAAAGAGGCAGCATTTGAAACTGAAGCTGGCTTTTTGTATTGGCCATGATTGATTGACGTTCATGTAGGCGGATTAGACCGTGTCACCTCAGATGACCCTCGAGTCCTAAGGAGTCTGTTGTTCACTTTCAAGATTTTGCCTAACTTGATTTTTATTTTAATTTCTGAGAACCTTTTTCCAATCTGAAAGCTAAAGTTTATAATAACAGTTTTTTTGTCAATCCCCAGGAACCTGCCCTGGCTAATTCCTATCTGGATACTAGGATCAAAATGGAAACAGGCAGGAAAAGGAGTTGGGAAATACAGTTGCCCATAGGAAGGATTCTCTGAAGGCTGAGAAAATAATTCTTGGGAAGGTTTTGGTACTGAAGAGCAGTATAGAAAAGTCTTTTAGGTTACTACCACCTTTTACCCGCCGTGGTGAATAAAGCTTTGGTTTATGAATCGGCAAGTGGTGTAAAAGCTGTAATGTGAAAGTTGGGAGGAAGCAAGTTGCTTAGGGATCTAGTTACTGGCATGGTTTATGCTCGTCTCCAGAGGATGAACATCCCTACCATGATTTGAGCAGGTACTTAGGGTTGCTTTGCTGGTAGTGGTGACAAATTTGCTCGTTTGTCTATGTTCTGTGGTCATTGTGACTAAGTGCATGCATATTTTTTAGATTACTGACTAGCATTAGAGCTGCACTCAATGGTAGCAGTAGTTCCAAGTCCCTTTAAAACTGTTATTAAAAAAAAAATAAAAAAATAAAAAAAAAAACACTAATGACCCGTTAAGCATTGTGGGCAGTTGTTTCTTGTTAATTCAAGTTAACAGATGAGCCAGTTACATTTTTATTTCACGATCCTTGATTTAGGGGGAATCATAAAGGTCTATCACATCTGGCTTAGCAAAATAGTGATGGATTCTGCATGTATGATTTTTTGGGTAGCTGCTCATTACCTTTGCTGTCTTCTCCAGTTGCTGTGGGAAGCTGGCCCAGTTCGGCAGGAAAAGCACAGTAGCACCTCTGTTTATTCGGTCATAAGCAAATTCCTTCTGTGGTTAAATTTGTCTTGGTAGAGTTTACCAGTGCAATAACATTTCTTTTAGGAATCTTCCTTAATTACCAGAAGGTTGCACGCAAAAGAAAATATAGACAACTACCTCTAAGATAGGGACAAACTGTTAGATGTCTATGAGAAAAAGAGCCAATAACATTTTCAAAATGTGTGTGCCTTCCTGCTTTTTTTTTCTGGAGATAAGAGAGTGATCTAAGATGGTAAGTTTGTTTTTAAAGGTTTTAAGCAAAGTCTAAATCATTGAATCAGATTTCTGCATTATTGTATATGAAACTTATTTCATTTTATTATATGCTATCCATAATTCTTGGTTATTCCATCCCCAGCATTATCAGAAAGTGTCTGTGAAATGCACACCAGTGCCCTGCATCCACTGGGCACTGCTGTGCTACGCAGCGTCCTGTTTCTTGCCCACAGAGCCCCAGAGGGAGATGGCAAGGTAGTGGGTACAGAGAATGTATGTTACCTGGTTTGTTGAAATATAAATTATCCTGTGACCTCCTCTCCTTTCTCCTCAGGCCTTGTACCCCCTGGTGACCTGTTTGCTCTGTGTCAGTCAGAAGCAGCTGTTCCTGAACAGGTGGCACATTTTCCTCAACAACTGCTTGTCCAACCTTAAAGTTAGTATTTGTCAGCTCAAAAACGATCTTTTTAAAACATTTACACAGTTTTTAGGCTGGTCGATGTGCTTCTGGAAGTGACTCCTGATGTTTGCCAGGGGAATTGTCCTATACTGGTGGAATAATGAAAAAAATATTAATAACAGTTCTTATTAAATACAGTCAATTTTAGAAAGTGACTAGGAATAAGATAAATCACTTCAGATTTGGGAAAAATAAATCTGTTCTAGCAAGGATCACTTTAAAAGTAGAATTAAATGTTCCTTTATATGCATCCATTGTCACGTTTTATCTAAATTATTTAAAAATAGAATAAGGGCCACATTCAGCTAATAGAAGCATGCAACTTGATCTCAGAAGCTCACTTATACCTTTCCCATCCTTCCTCTATCCCCTCCAGTCTAGGAGAATGTCTCTGGGGCAAAAGCTCCAGTCTGTGGAAGGACTGACCTAGCAACAGAGAGTACTTCTTCCTTGTCACTGTCGTTTGTGATTCTTGAAGGTATCCTGTTCAAGCCGCATGGCAGTCAGCCCTAAGCATTCACTTTTTCCAGCAATACACCTGCAGCACAGGCACTGGGTGACGTGAGGAATCAAGTCATGGTGCCTGTGGCTCAAACAGCTGTAATGATTAGCTTTAAAATGGACTTTATACCTTAAAAGTTGTGAATATGTTTTAAGTTTTAGTAACCTATTGATAAAAGACAGTGAAATGAAAACTATCCCTAATATAAGTGCAAATAGGATGTATTTTTGACAGTTGTCCTTGGTTGTGTCCAAAGATTTGATTAAATTTCTTTTACCAGTTTGATATTAGCTGCTTTTGAATTTTAAGAATATACTTAGTTATAAAATTTTGTATGTGCTTATACACGTTGCCTTTTTTTTTTCTATGATGCTTTAATTTGGTGAAGTAGTTAAGATTAATTATATTATTTTGGCATTTACCATAATTACACAATAATCTGCATTAGAGCTGTTTTAAGCACCAACTATGAGCTGGCTCTGAAAGCTGATTGTGAAATCCAAGATTAGAATCATTCATTTTCTTCAAATTGGCAGTGAAATATAATAGCAGTGGATAGAGAGTTAAGCTTTTAAGTACTCTGAAAAAATGAAATGCTTTTCAGGGTTATCAAGTGTTATATAAAGGCCACTTTCAGGTTTTGTTGTTGTTGTTTGTTGCTTTTGTTTGGTTTTTGTTTTGAGGATCTGTCATGTAATTCTTAACGTGTCATTTGTTAATTGGTCCACTTTTAAGTTATCCAGCTGTTAGTTCATTAAATATTTTTTTCTTTTACATTTTCCACAGATGGGAAATGGTCACTTTATTGAAAACAGAGAGGGGAATTATTGAGAGTGCTTATAGTGCAGTTTTCTGTATATTCTATGTTTAATGTGTCTGGGTTTTTGCTTGGAATTACAATAATATTTTTCATGACAATCTATTGCTGTGGCCACAGAGACCCCAATTTTTTGTCTGAACTTGTTTTTGAAACATAGCAGAGCATCTTACTTTGGAACTTAATTACTTCAAAGTTAGAATGTTGCTTACAGCTCTAGTCAAACCCCACCAGAAAGATTTAATACGAGGGTTATATACAGCCCCAGAGAGGAACAGGCCTGGGCACTGACAGTATTTCCCTGTGCAAACATTTCAAGCACTCAGATTTCTAAGAGGCAGTGAGGCCAGAAAGAGCATGTAGAGTGAATGCTGTAGAGACTGAACCACACTCCAGAATTCAGTCCAGCAGAGACTTATGTAGAGTCCACTGTGTGAGGTGCTAGGGAAAGTGCTGAAAGTGGGAAGGAGGGGGAAAGCAATTCTGTAAAAACTAGATTAGAATAGAGTCCCTGTCCTTGACAAGCTTAGAATTTCATTGGAGGATATGTAACGAAGTTTCAAAATGCGTGATGCAGACAGTGAAGGATGTAAAAGGTAGGAGTAGAGATACCTGTGAGAATTGTGGAGGTCATATACCCCACGGATCATGAAAGAAGTGATTAGGCAAAGTAAGGCAGAAAGGCAGTGATATTTTATGGGTAATAATCTATTTGAATTCACTACCTCAGGGCTAAAAGATATAAAAAGATCCTTGGTAAGATAAAAATGAAATAAAATTGTATCGCGTATATTTAGAACTAAACCTAGTAGGGATTTGAATGGGACCATTTAAAAAATGTTACTAATATTCAGAAAACCTTCCAAACCTCCTGTTAAGTCCTTAGTAAGGAAGAAATACCTGAGAAAAACTAACACGGCTTCAGAGATATTCTTTGTCTTGAATTGCTACAGTATTTTATGGGATTTAGAACCAATTCTGCCATTTCCTAAGTGACCACCAAATCAACCCTTCCCCCACGCACCTTCCTGCACCCTTCCCTGCCTTCCTTACCCCTCCCCAGCCACAGATGCTTTAGGATAGTGAACCTCGCATCTGAATCCCACACGCTGACCTTGGTAGTCACCTTCGATGTATTCTGTAGAGGTGAGCCATCAGGGGCAGCGTGGCAGAGCAGAGCAGAAGTGTGCATGAGCATGAAAACCTGCCCGCTTTCATTGTAAACAAGCTCTCAGGGTCAACACTCACTTAATGTTGATGCCCTGGTTTATTCCCAGCGTTAGTCGGTCAGAAGCAGGTTGCTTTGGGAGAACAGACTTGAAATCTTTAATATTTCCACTTAATTAACTTAAGCATCTATTAGTAATATTCCATTATAAACTGACGAGAAACGTATAGCACCTTTTCACTAAGACATTCACATCTTTCAGGAACTCTTGGTCCGTGGTGACCAATACTTTTTTCTTCTATGTATTTTATGTCAGAATCTGAACATATTGTGCTACAAAAAAAATGCATTCCCTTCACATCTACCATACACCACCTAATTCTGACAAAAGGAAATATGCTTTGTGAACTTGATTTAATGGTACTTTTAAAATGTTGAGTCACCATTTACAAATGAGAAAAAAATTAAAAATTTAAAAATTAAATAAAATGAAATTATCATGTTCATAATAGCTATGTGCTAGTTTCTTATCCTTCAAAATAAAATGAATTGAGAGAATTTCAAAATTTCTTATATTTTATAAAAATGAATGTAATATACCAATGAGACCCAAATTATAGTTTAAAAAAGACAGAAAAGAAACCTCAGAGGTTAAGAAGTGCATTAATTATATGATCCGTAATAATAACAATAGCCCTCATTCACTGGAGATACATTATGAGCAGGCGAGTGGCAGGGGCTTCATATACATTGTTGTGGGTATCATGGCAATGCCACAGGCTACACTGAATATTCCCTATGCTTTCATGAATGTTGTTTATGCGTTTCTAAATATTTTGCTCAGATAGCAATACTGAGGTTAGACATGATTCAGTTTAGTGTCAAAGTTGGAGAAACCAAAGTACAGAATGAGAAAGAATACTCCTTTTTTCTCAGGGAGCACTTATGCTAGGACTTAAATCCATTCAGTCAGTTACCAACAATTCTTTACAAGTAGTCAACCAGGCACAGTTCTAGGTACTGGGAGTAAGTGATGAGTAAGACAGTGGCACTCCCTGGTCTCTTAGACCTTGTAATTTAGTGGAGGAGACAGACCAACAAGCAAATAAATAAATACATGAGGAAAAAAAAAACAGATAATGATACCTGCTCTAAAGG
This sequence comes from Chlorocebus sabaeus, assembly GCF_047675955.1. Lineage (NCBI taxonomy): Eukaryota > Metazoa > Chordata > Mammalia > Primates > Cercopithecidae > Chlorocebus > Chlorocebus sabaeus. The sequence goes on from NC_132906.1 coordinate 11,031,166, forward strand.
AGCATAAACCTAATAGATATTATAAACCTAATAGACATTATGCTTTAAAGGAGCATAAACCTAGTAGATATCATAAACCTAATAGATACTATGATGGAGAATGATGCATTCAGGGAAGGCAGGCAAGGGAGGTACAAGCAGGGTATTTGATTTCCAGTAAAAATCTCAAAACAAGTGTGGTTGCCATAAATATATTTGATGAAGCTTGTGTATAGCACTTCAATATGTGTATGTAATAATTGCAATAAAGTTTGAATGCTTTTTTCAAGTTTTCACATAATAGTAAGGTTATTAATGTTATCTTGTAAGTGGAGACATTGAGTAATATATTAAAGATTCCACAATCATTGCCTGAATTAATTAAAATATATGGCATTTATTTTAAAATGACTGCTTTCTCTTTTAAATACCAAATTTAAATGGTATAGTATTAGCTATTTTAATTATTAATTTTCAAGATATAGTTATTCTGCTTTACTGTTAATCTCATTTCTATAATCTCGAGAAAATCTGTTTCAGATCTACCAAAATAGAGACACATTTCAAAGATTCCAATAATGCACATAAACTGGACCTAAAAAATTAGTAATAAGATGACAAGCATGTTATTTTCCATGAATGCCTTATTTATCCAACCATTCAATAGAAAAATAATTGCCGTAAAAATGTTGTTATGATAATTTTAGAGATTATCCTAAACTGTAGCAATAGGTTATTTGGATAATATACAGTCATCAAACCCGGTGAATCATAATCAAAGTAAATTGATTCAAGTATCAGAAATGTCAAAAAGATGGAAAGTGTTGGCTGTGATATGCAAAGAAATATAACAAAGACATAGATTTACTTAGATGGCTTTCTCTTTGAAATGGAAGAGAAAACTAGCAGGTATTTTAAGTGTAACAAAATTAGTAGATGACTAAAATTATCTATCTCACTAGGTCTTTACCTTAACATACATAAGAATCCCTACAGAAGCCTGTTATAAATGCACTTTCTTGAAGCCCACTTTCCGAGGTTCTGGTTCAGAATATCTAAGGTGCAGCCCAGGAATCTGCATATTTATAAGCAGCACAGGTGACTTGGTGCAAATAATCAGCTGATGGGCCTTGAGTAACATTGGTCTATACCACTGATTGCATCACCAGCCAAGTTATCAGTGAATTCACGTGTCCTCTTTTGTTACCATTAACTCTGAATTGTTTTAACTAAATTAATTAAAAGCAAAATTTAAAGGAAGTAGGCATGTTATTAGATAGGCTGACACATCCCATGAAGTCAGTGACTGGCAGTGAGGTGAGATACAGCAGGTCCAGGGAAGATCTACTCTGAAGCTAGTTTCTTAAACAATTATATCGGTGAACCTCAGAGCCATAATAAATGCATACCATTAATTAATTATTGGTTAATTAATTAAGGGAGATGCAGATACCAAGAGAAGAATGGTTTTTTGATCTTGAAGCAAGTATCTTTGACACAGAAATCAGTAGTTTGAGACATATGCTGAAATGTCTGCATCCTGAAAATATACATCAAGCACCTATTCTATTAGCTGCTAAGGAAATACAAAGACAGATGAAGAAGAAGTGCTGTCTTCAAGTAGAGTAGGTACCAATAGCATATGTGTGCAGCCTCCACATAATATTAAGTTGAAGTGGAAAATTTAAAGCTTTAAAGCCACTGAGGCCAGATTGCCTAGGTGCAGATTCTAGCACTGTCATTTATTAGCTGTGTAACCTTGGGCAAGTTATTTGACCTCTCTGTGCCTAGAATCTACACCATACATTGTTGTGAAAATTAAAATGAGTTAATATAAGTGCAGCATTGATTAAAATAAAATACCTGCTATAGCAAGCACCATTTAATACATACATTTCAATTTCTGAGAAAACAATACTTATTGGAGCATAAGTCAATTCCTATCCCAGCTGTCGTTTATTAAGCTGGTTTACTGTCATTTACGTTGAGCAATTTATTGGGCCTTCTCTCATTTATAAAATCCTTCAATTGATACCTTGTTACGTGAAAGCACCTCTGAAATACCAAAATTCCATACAAGTGCAAGGTATTTATTACTGTCATTATAATATGAAAATTAGCTTCACCTACATGGCAAAGTTTGTCTTTCGTGTAGGTCCTGTACAAATTAATCTAGCTTATGCATCAAGTTGTTCAGCTACTACTCAGATTGTTTTTGTTTTTGAATACTTTCTGGTTTTGTTTTTAATATATAACCTGCTGTATGGTAGTCACTGAGGACACAAAAATGAGCAAATCAGAATGCCTGGAGCTCACTGTCTGGTAAGAAACATTCAAGTAAAGGATGTCTGTTTCCTAGAAAACAGAGAGCAGGGGCACTTGGTAGCCTCTCCAGAGGATTGGGACAGGAGTAGAGGGGCAGGGGAATATAATCAGAGGAGGTGTCACCTAATCGAATTTAAGTTCTCCAAGTAGACAAGGGTAGGAAGGCATTCCAGGCATGCAGGGAATTGCAAAAGGGATGTAGCAGTGCAAGGTTCACCTACCACAAGGCAGAGGCAGGAAGTGGTACAAGGGAGCCAGGTCACAAAAGGCCCCTCATGTGCCATATTATGAAATTTGGACATTGTCCAGTAGGTGACTAGAAGCCACTTAAGTCTTTAAATGCAGGGCTTCAAATGCAGGAAGGTAAAAAAACATGTTTGTATTTTTAAGAATATCATTTGTGCAAGAATGGAAGAGAGGCCAGAAAATCCATTTAGGAGGCGGTTGCAATGATCTGATATCATCTTGAAATGCTAAAAACCAATTAACAGTACATAATCCACAGACAGACTAAAACCTATGTTTGCCACTTTGCTTTTCAGTGCCTATGGAAGGAAAAATAATCTCAAAAATGTTCTTAAGAGTGAAAGACTATTGGTCACAATAAGATGCAAGAAAAATGGTAGACAGGAGGGACAGGACAAATATTTTAAAGAAGTTGAAGTTGAAACAGAAGACACTAATGTCAATCAGTTAAACTAGAGATTTCGGTTATGGTCTACAGTGAGATTGAGATGATACGTGCTTTCCTCGTTGTGATTCACAATGAGAGATAATGTATATGAAAGAATTTCAAATGATACGCTATGCAAATATAAACTGTTACATATATTTTAAAAAAGGAAATTCGCAAAGGAAAAGATGTTTCTACTAGAAGAGAAGCTCCCTAAAGGCAGGGGCTACATTTCCCTTGTTTGCTGCTGGATTGCAGATGTCTTCTACATAATAATACTACAGGCAGATACAGCGTTAAGTACCCTATGTGCATTAACTCATTTAACTCTCATACACTTCTGTGATGGAGGTAGGATTATCATCTGCATTTCCCAGACAGGGAAAATCAGACCCAGAGAGATTAAAATGCTTTTGCTAGGTCACACAGCTAATAAATTATAAGGCTAGAATGGATTCAAACCCAGGCAGTCTGTGTGTGGAGTCTGCTTTTAACCACCATGTAAGTACACCATAGGCATCTGCTGATTTGGACCAATTGGAAGACAAGTAGTCAGAAGTTTTGAAATTTTTAAATGATCGAATATTTTAAATGCAACTTCACTAGTTTCAAGTCCCCTTTAAGTAACTAAAACATTTGACAAATTTTACCTGTTATTTTAACAGGCAAAAAAAAAACCTTCTACATAAATGTGTGCTTCTAAAAAGCCAGGGTCTTTTTCCTCCATCAAGCTAAACAAGTAGCTATAAAGTTCATCTAGAAGAATAAACATGCAAGAAAATCTTGAAAACCGCTAAAAATTAAAAAAAAAAAAGCAATGGACTATATAAAGTAGGCCATACTAGATATTAACACATTATAAAACCTGAATAATTAAAATGATGTGGTATTAATACTTGAATACACAAGACTAGTAGAACAAAAAGAAATGTAGAACAGACCTAAATGTATATGGAAATTTAGACTTTTAGAATAATGACCACCCTAAAAAGTTGTTAGACTACAAAGACTATGAAGTCTATCTTTCCTAAATCTAAAAATTTCTCACTATAGCCTTTCCTATAGAATTTATTTATGTGGATCATCTTTATTCAGTAACAGTTTAAAGATAAACTTTATCCCAGATCATTTCTAAACAATTATGAATTCTATAAAAATCAGTACCTAAATTATCTACACTAAGAAAAGAGAATCATATGACTAAATAAATGGAGATAGACAAGTAACATAAAGGCAAAAGACCTATCAGAAACTTAAGATACTGAAAGACTGGTTAGCAAACATTCATTGACCCCATGCAGAAAAGCAGAAATTTTAATAGATCTTAGGGGTAAATAATGCCCCCTTTTTTCAGAGAATCTATCATTTATGTGGGAGCTGATGTTTAAACAAGATCCCCCCCCCACATAGGTAAGGAGTTGAAGGGCTATGCTAGAGGTATGTATGAGAGTCAGGGGACACTCAGGAGGAAATAATTAGTTTTAATGGGCTGGGATTTAAGACATCAGGGAGGAACAGAAAAGGCTTCACAAAGGAGAGGACATCCAAGCCCACTATAGAGAATGAACAGGGTTCACTTGGGAAAAAAGAAAGATTCAGGAATGGGGGTGGAAGGGCATTTCTATCATGGAAATAGAATGAACATAGCCTAGCTAGGGTTTACATAGCTTGTGGGAGAGTAACAGGATGGGAGGCAGAAGAGACAGGTTAGAGCCAGCTATTGACTAGTCTGGTATGCCAGGCCAACAAATGTTAACTTGATCCCACAGGCACCAGGGAAACCACTGATTCTGTGATTTCTATATAGAAAGGATTATAATTGGTATAAGATAGACAGCGGGGCAGGGATTGACTTAGGGAGACTGTTAGGAGGGTACTGCAGCAGTCCAGATGACAGTGCTGGGAGCCTGAGCTATAGCAAAGGAAGTGAGAATGGATAAGAGGTCCAATTCAAGAGAAATTTTGTGGATAAAATCTATAAAATTGTTTGAAAGAATGGAGTGAGAGTCAGAAGGAAGGAATGGAGGAATGAAGTGTCCACGAGATGATGAAACCCACACTCTCCTCTCTAACCGATTTTTTAATGCCTGGGTGCCCACAACTGATCTCCCTGCCTCTGCTCCATTCCCCATGCTGCAGACGTTGGACTTCCTCTGTGGTCTCTCTGATCTCATTGGCTGCCTGTCACCATCATGAGCTTGTTCTCCTCATGAAAGATGCCTCATGTGGCCCCTGCTTTCCTCTCAAGCCTCACCAGCTACTGCTCCTTCACCTGACCTTGCAGTGGCCCTTCACCAGCATACAAAGGATTCCCAGGCTCCAAAACAGGAGCCCATTGCTCCTCCATTTCTCTCAGGTTCCATGTGCTCTTGCCTCTGCCTACAAACCTCCCCCTCCCAACATTTTTTTTTTTTTTTTTTACACCTTTCAAAGTATCTAGGGCCACAAACCGTGGCAGGCTCAGTGTAGTAACTCAAATGTGTGTGCATTATGAATGAGTATGACAAAAATGGATTTAAGGTTCATCTGAGTTTGTTGTTGTTGTTGTTGTTGTTGTTGTTGTTGTTGTTGTTGTTTTGAGACAGAGTCTCACTCTGTCGCCCAGGCTGGAGTGCAATGGCGCGATCTCGGCTCACTGCAACCTCTGCTTCCTGGGTTTAAGCAGTTCTCTGCCTCAACCTCCCAAGTAGCTGGGATTACAGGCACCCGCCACCACACCCAGCTAATTTTTATATTTTTAATAGAGACCAGGTTTCACCATCTTGGCCAGGCTAGTCTCGAACTCCTGACCTCGTGATCCACCTGCCTCGGCCTCCCAAAGTGCTGGGATTACAGGCATGAGTCATCTGAGTTTTTATATGCTCCTGGAATCCTTTCCTGACCCCATTCCTTGAGTTTGCCATATGTTGCCCTTCTTCCTATCCTCTAGCTTCTGTTCCTACCAGGTTTTTGTACTGTTGTAGAGTTGATTCCCATCCCCCAAAGACTGTGAACATCTTAAGGGAAAGGATTATCTTTTGTCTCTACATCTCAGGTTCTAGCACAGTACCTAGTACACATTAGTCTCAATAAATATCGGAGGGTAATCAGATGGGATGGGGATGGGGCGGAGGCATTGGAGAATCAAAACAATAAGGGTTTAAAAGAACATAATCAACAGTAAAAAGAACAGACTGATTCTCCTATTGGTGCTAAAGAAGTTGGGTTCCCTAGCGGAGGGAGAAGATAATCTCTTGAGTACTCACCTTGGCAAATGAGAAAGTGACGTGGCTTCCCCCAGAATTACTCTGTCCCACCATTTATATGCCTCCTCATGGATGATTTATCCTATGAGCACTGAGAGCCAATATCCTGTAAGTCCCAGATGATGCAATGTGCCTTGTGAGTACCCAGCCATCCACCTGGAGCTTGCCTTTTCCAGGCCTTCAGAGAAGAGCCATCTCTGGAACCTCAGACCTCACTATTTACACCTGCAGTCTTACATCTTGGTTTCTGTTATAGAACAAAGACCCCAAGATGGCTCGAGTTGCACTGGAATCTCTCTACCGATTACTTTGGGTTTACATGATTCGAATTAAATGTGAAAGCAACACAGCTACTCAGAGGTAAGGATTTGGCTTGTGTCAATGGTAACCACATCGCTCAGCCACTGCAGAGGGTGCTTCTTTTATTACTACCTATGCTAACTCAACTAGAAGCTATTCAAAGCTGACAGTTTCTAAAATATCTACGTCCTAAGGAACATTTTCAGGCTTTCCATAGTCATTGGCTCAACACCCATTACAAAAGCTCCAAACTCTACCAGGATCAACAGGTTCCACTTCCAGAGTTGCATTTGCCACTTTAACAAAAAAAAAAAAAAAAAGCTATCATTTTCCATCTGCTCTTAGTTTTCCAGAAAACCTTTTCATAGAGTAATTATGCTAATGGAAAGGGGTGAGGTGGTTTGTTTTCTTTTTCTGAATTCTCTCTGATACTTAGATAAGATGAAACATCTGCCATTTTCCCTTACAGAACTGGAGCTCAGCCAATCTTGCTTGTTTTCTCTTTTCCCCCTTATCTTTCAGCCGACTTATAACCATCATCACCACACTTTTCCCCAAAGGGTCCCGTGGTGTGGTGCCAAGGGACATGCCTCTGAACATCTTTGTGAAAATCATCCAGTTCATTGCCCAGGTAATGGAGAAGATTCTGGTGGTGGGAATCTTCCAATGGTTTTTAAGCAGCCAGCCTCCTTCTTATGAAGTACTAAAAGATGGAAAGTCTAAATTCATATCTTACGTGTTTAGACTTCTGAGAAAGGTTTAAAGTGTTTTCACACACAGCCTATTCTTTTGCTTCAAAACAAGTTTTGAGTTGAGTACATCAATTGTTTTCAGCATCTGATAAATGAAGAAACAGAGACAGAGTTTAAGTGGCTCATCTGAGTCACAAAGTCTATGAATTAGTAAGATTATCTTGACTCTTCACCTCTGTTTTTTTCCTGCTTCTCTGCTCTGGATTCTGCAAGTAAAGAGGAAGCAAAGGGTCTGATGTTCAGAGAAAACCAAAAGAGAACAATTTAGCAAAATGTGAGGAATAAATAATAATGTTATTTCAACCTATGAAAAAGATTTTAATAGGAATATTAGCATTTATCAAGCACTCTTTTGCCAAGAACTGTTCTAAGTGCTCTATGTATATTAATGACTTAAAAACAGTTTCAGTAATATTAAACATAGTTTTTAATATGTAATTTACTATTTGAACCCAGGAGTTTTACTTTTCAAAACACTTTGTGAGTAAATGGGTTTACCCCAACTTTGACCTCCTTGTGCATAGGAACAGGAAAAGACTATTATTCCAGTCCAGCCTCTGCCATGAGCCAGCTCTATAAGCTTAAACAAGTCAGAGAACATCTTCTTTCTGTTTCTTTATCTGTAAAATGGGAATGAAAATGCTTGCCTCAGAATATCGTGTGCTTAAAAGGAAAAATAGGCATGAAAGTACTGTTGAAGTACAATTGATGTTGACATAAAGTGTAAGATTCAATTCCTGCTTCACAGATGATTTGACAGTAATGTCTGTCTTTGTGTTTGGTGCAGTGAAGTAGCTCTGTAATATTTGTACTTAGGGAAAGGACATTACTTGCTCTACAGGTGAAGGAATTAATGTAATTTTTCTGCACGTGATTATCACGTGACTGAGAATGTGCTTTGTTTATTCCGGAATTGTTGAATAAAATGAACCTGTTTTATTTTTTTATATATATATATATAAAAATAAATATGTATGTATACACACATATATATACACACAGATACCTGATGTATTTTTAAATGTATAAATTATATCTATATTAATTACATATACCTGATATATATATTCCTGATATATTTTTGAATATATTAATTATGCATATTAACTATATGTATACCTAGTATATTATACCTGTTATACTATATATATACACACATACCCCAATATATTAAGTAACCTTAATATATCTTATGTGTTGATTACATGTCTCACATGCAGAATTGTTTGTTATAATATGAGCCAAAGGATTTGTAATGTTAGAGAGTAAAAGTAAATGATCATTTTGCAGTGATCGCTTTAAAAATGCATTTTCAAAGAGGTACAGTACAAGTAGGAAGAGTTCACAGTCTTTATAAGCCCAGATACCCCAAACGTTTGGTTATCTGATTTGTCGGGGGGGAGGTCTTTTGTCATTAGTCATAGTGTGGTTTAGGGGCCAATTACATATTTTGTATAATGAAGGCCTCCTTGCACACCACACAAAACAGAAGCAGCCCTACCCTCGGCTCAGATGGGCATGGTCTTCCTCCAGGTTCCTTGCAGGCCACAAAACCGAGCAGTGCACCCCCACTTTTAGCCACCACCTGTTTGCTTGGTGCTTATTGATGAAAATAGCCATTTTATGTTGAGTTTATATTTTAACACTTTCATTTTGTGTTCTTGTTTTTACTATAGGAACGTTTAGATTTTGCAATGAAAGAAATCATTTTCGATTTTCTTTGTGTGGGAAAACCAGCAAAAGCATTCAGTCTCAACCCAGAGGTATGAATGATCCTTTTGTGTACTTCTAACAGAGCATATCTTCACGGAGCCATACCGTTGCTTTGTGGCTTTGGAGAATGGGGTGAGGGACGTCTTCTCACAGTCTTCTATTTGTTTCTGTGAATGTCCAAATTCAGATGATGGTGGAATTTCAGAAGTAAAATTTTGGATGAATAGACTTAGAATGAAATGGTTAGATGAAAGGTTGATGTGCTACCATATTCTGTTCTTGTATAACAGAGTAATTCGTGCCCGAAAAGATAATTCATCACTAAAAGTCAGGTTGTTTTATTTGAGAAAAGTCAGTGCTTTTACTTATAACTGTTTAACAAATTTAGCATTGGGAAGTGATGAAACAGAGAAGAACAAATATGTGTAATTATAAAAACAGTGAAACAACGAAATTAAATAAATAATGTATGCACATCTGTTTCTGTGACCACATCCCAACTCCAGGGCAGGCAGATTGTGGAGATGAGTATACAGTGGGTGTCATACACATCATGGAGCAGTGGAGGATGTGCACATGAAAAGCACATATAATTTTAAACTTTAGAAACACTGTCAGCCAACAAAAGTAGGCCTGGCACACTGCCTCCTTTTCTGTGAGGTGGTAGAAAGAACACTGGACCAGAAGTCAGCAGAGCCAGATTTGCCACTTGCCACTTGTCACAGGCTCTGCTGCTTTTCCTAACTGTGTGCCATTTACCTCTATGAACTCCAGCTTTTTCACCAGTAAAAATGACAAAATGCTTTTCTACTTCAACTCGCAGAGGAATTGTGATATTAGGAAGAGTACATTACGAACTCTTAAGAAAAAAAGGGGGAAAGAAGAAAGGGAGAGAAGGAGAGAGGAAACTGCACACCATAAAAATGAAATACATAGAGAGTTCCTATCATCTCTGTATTATCATCTGCCTCCTTCATTCTGTCAGTGGGGAAGGGGGCCCAGAGGCTGGAGACAGGCAGCTTGTTGGTAGCAGAGGGACCCAGGTCCCTGTTCATCCCGTGCTCCCCACCATACCCCATATTCTCTTCTTGATACTAAGGTTGCCACATATCTGGGAACAGCACAAAAGTCCAAAAATGGGAGTTTCTGTCTGGTGTCCAGTGACCTCACAGGCTTCTGGAATGACTGCAGCCAGGGTCTCTGGGCCAATGGGAAGGGGTAGGGCCAGTGCCAAACCAGAGCCTTTTGGCTGGAGGGAGGCCCAGAGCTATACAGTGAAGAGCCTTCTCTTGCTGGGAAGGTTCTCAAGACATTCTTCATTTCTTAGCAGTCATGGCTCTACTGTCTTTAGCAATCAGTTCTCAGAATTACTGGATTACTTGTCTAAAAAGGACACGTTAAAAACTGCTACCATCATTATCACTGTCTATAAAATGTATTATTGGTTCTTTTCTCAAACTCCTCATTCAGTCAGTGCTTAATTAGTTAACCTCTCTGTGTAGAGCCGTTGGAACTGTGATTTAAGAAAAAATACCAGTGGGAGTAAATATTTGGTTATCTTCTTCCATTTCTCGTGATCTTGTAGATTTATGGAATAATGCATTTATCAGTAGTTGGTAATTATAAGCCCCAAGGCATATCCATAACCCCACTCAAAAGCAGACAGGAGGACAGCACAGTCTGCAAAGCAGATGTCGTACACTCGATGAAACATGTTGTAGGGCGTTGGCTCTCAGGAAACCAGTTCAGATTGGATCTTAAATAATATTTTTGAAGTAGCTTGTGGAACAAGGCCTGGAGATCTAAAGGATTATCTTACTGTAAAGTTTATGCTGTGCCACCCCTCAGCTCTTCAGTAATTTCTAGGTAATTGCCTTGTTTTGGTGCACACTTAAATGACCTCTATCCATCCTCATCGTCATGAAGACTTGCTGGTCTGTGAGAAGAGTTTCTTGGTCATCAATTTCTGTGTTTTTCCTTGACCTACAATAGCGTGAAGCCGGAGGTCTTACGCAGCGCTAGCGGCAAGAAGAAGAAATAAAAACATATAGATTGGAAAGGAAAAAATAAATCTTTATCACAGAGAACATGATTATTTATGTACAAAGAACCTAAGGAAAACCTACTAGGACTAATAAATGATTTTAGGAAGTTTGTAGGATACAAGAGAAATAAAATCAATATATTCTAGTTGTGAAGAATTAGAAATTGAACAATTTACAGTAACAATGAAAAACAAAATACTTAGCACTAAAGCTGGCAAAATATGTGCGATATTTTAATACTGAAAATTACAAAATACTGAGAGAAATCAAAGAAGACCCAAACAATGAAGAGAAATAACTGTAGATTGAATCACTCAGTGTTAACAAGAAGAGGTCAGTTGTCCCCAAATTGATCTATGTAGATTAAACTGAAATCTCAATAATAATAAACCCAATTAAAATCTCTGTACCTTTTCTGTAGAAATCAATAAGCTGATACTAAAATTTATATGGAAAATCAAAAGAACTAGAATAACCAACATAATTTAGTAAAAGAAGAATAAAATCAGAAGACTAGCATGGCCTGATTTCAGGACTTACTGTAAAGTTTTATAGTGATCAAGGTAGTGTAGTATTGGCAGAAGGATGAATATAAAAACCAGTTGAACAGAATAGAGAATCTAGAAATAGACCAACACATATAGGGTCAATTGATTTTCAACAATGATTCTAAGTTAATTCAGTGGATAGAAGATAATCTTTCCAATAAATGATGGTAAACAATTGGATATCCACCTGCAAAATATTGAACCTCAGCCTATAATTTGCACTGTAAACAAAAATTAACTCAAAATGGATCATAAACCTAAATGTAAAATCTGATACTATACATCTCCCAGAAGAAAATTTTCATGACCTTCAGGTGGGCAAACATTTCTGGACATAAAAATCATAAACTATACGAGAAAAAAGTTGATAAATTGAACATCATCAAAATTAAAAATGTCTGTACTTCAAAAAACAGTTAACAAAGTGGAGAGCCACAGACTGTGAGAAAATATTTACGAAACTCATCTGATGAATGACTTCTGTCTAATTATATAGAGAATTCCCACATTTCAATAATAAGAAAATAACTCAGTTTTTTAAACGGGCAAAAGGAACAGCATCTTCACCAAAGAAGAGATACAAATGGCTAATAATCTCATGAAGAGACATTCAACATCATTAGTCATTAAGGAAATTCAATTTAAAACCAAAACGAGACGTACTGGGGAAGAAAAAGAGCAACTAGAACCTCATACTATTCTAGTGAGATTACAAAAAGGTACAACCACTTTAGAAAAGTATGACAATTTCAAGATTAAATGTATACTTAACCATATGACTCAGCAATTCCATCCCAAGGTATTTTTCATAGAGAAAACCAAACACATGTTCACAAAGGTTTGTGCAAACATTTATAGCAGCCTCATTCATAACCACTGAAAATAAAAAAGTGACTCATGTCCAAACTCCAGTGAATGGCTGAACAAATTGTGAATCATCAATACAGTGGATACTGTTTAGCAATAACAATGAACAAACTGCTGATACTTGGAATAACATCTCAAAAGCACCGTGCCCAGTGAAAAAAGCAAGATGTAAAGGCTATGTACTGTTTGGTTCCGTTTACATCAAGGTAAATGAAAAAGGTAAAACTATTGGTGGAAATCAGACAAAGTTTGTCATGTGCTTGGGTTAGGAGCTAAGACTAACTGCAAAAAGGCACAAGGGACTTTCTGGACATGGTGGAAATATTTTGGATCTTGATTCTGTTGGTGGTTACCTGACTATGTATGTTTCTCTAAACTCAAGGAACTGTACAACTAAAAGGAGTGACTTTTAGTACATGTAATTTATATCTCAATAAACTTGATTTAAAAAAAAAAATAGAGTGGGGATTCTGGCTTACAACAGATATTTGCCAGCAGCAGCTTTTCACGAATTTTCTTTAATTCTCACAATAGCCCTATATGATTGATAGGTATTACTATCCTCATTTTACAGAAAGGAAGCTGATACCTGGACTTGGAAAAGTTAAGTAATTTTCCAAGGCCAGACAAATAAAAGGGAGAGGTGCGATGCAGAACTATATGAAATTTAAGAAAAAAGAAATTATTTTTGAAGTTAACTTCAAAATGTGTGTCCCAAACTATCCCATCTTATTTCTGCCCTTAGTGTTGTCCAGGGAAAAGGAGAACTGACAAGGATGATTGCTACATTGGATAATCCACTGGCAGATAATTGAGGCTTGACCACATGTGTCATCCCACAGTTATTATATTAGTACTGCATCTGCTGAATTGACCATTTTATTTTCTTATCCACAACATTACTGTGTCTTGAGAGACACACACAAGCCTAGAAACATCTCATAAAAGAACTGTCAAAAGAGGGAACTAATAGGCTTTGATACACAGATGATTTTTTAAAGTAATACTCTTTCATTCTAGAAAATGGAGAAAGCATATCATTTAAGGCCAAAAAATCATAAAGTACACATTGAATTGCTTATAAATGGGCCAGAGAAATGTTTACCAAGTCCTGGTTGAATTATGACAGCTCCTTAAAGCTTGAATAAATTATTTTAAAATGAATAGAAGACTATGTTACTTTATGTTATAAAATGTAATCGTGTTCTACTAAATAGGTGATTCAGGCAAACCAGATTTAGATGCAAAGCTTCCCACTATACCTTAGTTTCCTCGCCTGAAAAAATGAGAATACCTTACCCTGAGAAATAGGAATACCTTCCTTATATGGCTGTGTTAAGGATGAAAGTTAAATGAGCAGTTCTGGATATATTTTAGGGACTCAATAAATTGTAACTAATTCTTTTCATCAGTCCTAGTAATCATCATTATTTTCTTCCGTAGGTAGTAGTATACTTGGGGAACTTACTACTTCATGAGGTTTAAAAATATTGGTGTAAAGGTTTCACACATGGCTGTTTAATGGAGTACAGATGTTTAGGTACCTTCTGACCTTTGAAAATGAGCACTAGCGGGGAGCACCTGTCTTACTAAGCTGTATTTCAGGTCCACAGTTGTGCCATACCTGAGCCTAAGGAAGATCAGTCTGGCCCACAATCACATTTCTTCTCACACTCCCATGTGTTTTCATCAGTAACAGGTTCTGTGGCATTGAATTTTTAAAATTTATTCTCAAACTTGCTGGTTTTGTAAATCAGAAGTCAGGACCTGCAGTTGAGAGCAGGCAATGTTCATTTTATGGTTCCCATTTGGATCTCTGGGTATTTCCGTTCAGTCTTTGTGGGCTAACACATGTGGTGCCTCCCTTCTACCAGGAGACACATAAGCCCTTATTTACCTCAGTTTTCCTTAGTTACACCTGCTCCAGAGGATGAGGCATATCTTTTAGAGATACACCCAGCATTCCCCTCAACAGAATATAGTACATGACCATCTCAAACATGCCCTCCACATTTGGTGAAATCCCCCCTGTTGTTTTCTTATGATGCAGCAACAAAAAACAGTGACAGAAACTTAATTTTATTTTCGTAAGATTGCCCTACACTCTCATGCCTTTTAAATTATTTTCTTATACTAATGTACATGCAATTCAATCTTAACTCTCTGAAAGACTTATGGATGTATTCCACTACAGTAATTGGGCCTTTCCTTTTGTCATGAAATTAATGTCTCTTACAGAGAATGAACATTGGTTTACGGGCATTCTTGGTCATAGCTGATAGCTTGCAGCAGAAAGACGGGGAACCTCCCATGCCAGTTACAGGAGCCGTTCTTCCTTCAGGAAACACATTGAGAGTAAAGAAAACATATTTGAGTAAAACGCTAACTGAAGAGGAAGCCAAAATGATAGGTGAGTTTCAGAGTGCATTAGAACTAAGCCTTATTAATCCCTTAAAATGACCAGTAGATATTTAACTTTAGTGAGATGCAGTTTTGAAAAATCTTTATAGAAGTAGGTGATAAGACATTCCAACATTAATTGTTTTGATTGATTCATGCTGTGTTTTGTTTTACTGCTCTTTAAACTTTTCAGAACTTCCTGGTAAATATTTTGCCATTTAAATGTTAGACTTTTATCTACGGTGTTTTTAAGCCTCTAATATTGATAACTACATTTTTCAGTAAGCTTCCAAGACATCTGTGTGTTTTACTGGATAATCCTGTTTATCAATTCGTTCATTCATCTCCTTTTTTCTTTAGTTAAATTAGTTTAACATGTGTTTTAAACATGCCAAATCTCACAACACACATCAAGTTATATTGTGGATTTAGACTACATGAGATGATTTTCTGACTTAACTATCTTATCTAAAGAGGTGATTTTTTTGCATTTCTTCATCTGTTACCAAGTACCTAAATGTAGACACCTACTACAAACTTTATTAAGATAGTTACTGGATTCTACAGACCTGAGGGAAACACAAGGAAACTTTTTGCTTTGAAATATTTCTCTTTAGTTATGCAATGTTTAAATGACTTTTAAAAGGTGTAATAGGCTGGGCATGGTGGCTCAAGCCTGTAATCCCAGCACTTTGGGAGGCTGAAACTCCACCTGAGGTTGGGAGTTCAAGACCAATCTGACCAACATGGAGAAACCCTGTCTCTACTAAAAATACAAAATTAGCGGGGCGTGGTGGTGCATGCCTGTAATCCCAGCAACTTGGGAGGCTGAGGCAGGAGAATTGCTTGAACCCGGGAGGCGGAGGTTGCGATGAGCCAAGATCACACCATTCCACTCCAGCCTGGACAACAAGAGTGAAACTCCATCTCAAAAAAAAAAAAAAAAAAAAAAAAGATGTAATGCATGAGAAGTAATCATGAATAATTATTTCACTAAGGTACAAATTTCAAATACAAAGGTATTTACTTTTCATTTGTGTAATTTGTATACACATTCATCTTCCAGTGTGGGACATCGACAGTGTAGTTAATGAGAACAATAAAAATAATATAGCTAAAATATGTTTTTCTTCATTTTTGAATTTATAATGTGAAGTTATTTTAAAAATTAACATATATATTTCAGAGGGTCATATGGAGTTATTAAAGTCCTAACCCCAAATGAGAATTATTCTTTATTCACATAATTGCTAATGATGGTGAATTTTCTTATGCTAACTAGAAACTTTAAAATTCAAATTACTTTAATTTGAATTTTGTATTTTCTTATTATTTTAACTCTTCTGGAAAATACTTCCAATTGAGTATTAGAATTCCTATAAATTGAATTTAAATGATTATCTGGTGAACACCTACTAAGTGCAAGGCACTATGCTAAAAGCTGTGCAGATGAGATTGAATCAGACAGCCCTTTTGCTCAAGGAAGTCATTGACTCCTAAGGTCTTCAGTAAAAAATGTTATAGAGGATGAATAAATCAGGATATCCTTTGACAGATTCAGTTGAAGGTATAACTATAATACATGTTTTTCAGGCATGTCCTTATATTACTCTCAAGTACGAAAAGCTGTAGACAACATTTTGAGGCACCTTGATAAAGAAGTAGGAAGGTGTATGATGCTGACTAACGTACAGATGTTAAACAAAGAACCAGAAGACATGATCACGTGAGTACAGTAAAGACTAAGTTATCAATGAAAGATTAACCAGAAGACACAAGTCGAGAGTATTCTCATTTATTCTGTATTTTGTTTTCATCTTCTTAGAGTTCTAAAAAGTAGTAAAGATAGTTTTAAAAAAAACTTTCACAGTATCTGATTAACTATAAAAATAAGGTCATATCTGTGATTGATCTATTTTATTTATATCTCAAATATCGCTAGGTCAGTAAGTTAGAAAATGAGGCCCATGACCCACTGGTTCATGTTTTTCAGAAATGGCATTTTGTTCCCAGGCACCATTGCAACTTATGTGACATAGTGACATCCCAAATTTACAGACATTCCATCTATATACATCTCATGACAGTTCCTACTTCATAGTTTCTGTGGCAACTGTATCACAGACTGCATCACAGAAAGCATTTTAAGAAAGCATTCATAGCTTCGAATGTATTCAAATCAAGTATTCTTATCCAAAATCTGAAGATCTAGATTTACAATTAGAACTTGCATTTGCTGTTTTTGTTTAACTATGGCAGGAACTAGGATTAGGTTATAATTCTATATTTTAAGAAAGTTTGGACTTTGTTGTTGGGCTATGAATTAAATTGCATTTGATAGCTGTGGCATCATTTCCAAAAATGTAATTAGGTAAATTTATTCTGTCATCCATCATATTCAACTGCAAATATAAGAACTAATCTGAAGATTGTTACCTATATAGAGAGGTTCATATTGTGGTGTGCATTTTTATTGTGATAGTAACATGTACTCATGATTAAAGCAAAGGCAAAAATGCAGAATTATTTTAAATATGTATTTAGTAGAATCTAAAGTTAAAATAAAAGCCTCCTTAGAGCCCCACATGAAATCTGCAGCCATTTCTTGGCTCAATGTGATTCCTTCCATTCCTTTCCTTCTGTCAATATCAATGTATGTGTATACATACCTCTTTTTTTCCATGGAAGTGGGATTATACAATGCACATTATCCTGCAGCTCGCCAGTTACTCGATTTAAATAGCATGAGATGATGTTGCTTTAGACTTTTCAACCAAAATAATAGCGGAATTTATATTGACCAAGATTAGTAACATTAAAAATATTATCCACAGTTCTAGTTCTTACCTCACAAATTGCCAGATTATCAATAAACTTTCGACCTCATTTTTCCATACTTCTTGCATATATTATAGCCATTTTCAATTTATAATGTAGAAGATATAAGAAATGCATTAGGCCAGGCACGGTGGCTCACACCTGTAATCCCAGCACTTTGGTAGGCCAAGGCAGGCAGACCACTTGAGGTCAAGAGTTCAAGACCAGCCTGGCCAACATGGCGAAACCCCATCTTTACTAATAATACAAAAATTAGCCAGGTGTAGTGGCGCACACCTGTAATCCCAGCTACTCAGGAGGCTGAGGCAGGAGAATTGCTTGAACCTGGGAGGCGGAGATTGCAGTGAGCCAAGATTGGGCCACTGCATTCCAGCCTGGGTGACAATGAAACTGTTTCAAAAACAAACAAACAAAAAGAAATGCATAGAGTTGTTTCCTCAAAAAAAAAAAAAAGAGCTTTAAAGGAAAACCATAATCAATAGGCATCATGAGATAGGTTCAGGACAAAAACAATATATTCAAAATCATAGAAAGGTACATGTTTAAATGTAAACATTTTATTTATGTTTTAATCAATGTTTCAAACTTTTTCTTTTTCTTTTTTTCTTTTTTTTTTTTTTTTTTTTTTGAGACAGAGTCTCGCTCTGTCGCCCGGGCTGGAGTGCAGTGGCCGGATCTCAGCTCACTGCAAGCTCCGCCTCCCGGGTTCACGCCATTCTGCTGCCTCAGTCTCCTGAGTAGCTGGGACTACAGGTGCCCGTCACCTCGCCCGGCTAGTTTTTTTGAATTTTTTTAGTAGAGACAGGGTTTCACCGTGTTCGCCAGGATGGTCTCGATCTCCTTACCTCGTGATCCGCCCGTCTCGGCCTCCCAAAGTGCTGGGATTACAGGCTTGAGCCACTGCGCCTGGCCGTTTCAAACTTTTTCTAAGATTTTTCTTTACTTTTTCCTATTCAAACATCTTAAGACCCCCAGATAGGGCTAGAAATATTTTTCGTGCTAGAATTCAAGGCAGATTCCTGAGTGGAAAATAACACATTGCTTCATTTCTAAACAAAAAAAAAAAAAAAAAAGGAAGAAGAGAAATGTTAGGAAATCACATAAGCATTTAGGAGAAGGTGGAGGCCCACACAACACTAATGGAACAGTCGCTGGAGTTGATATTTGAAGCTGGTCCACCACTTTCCCAGACCCTACGTAGGGTAAGAACTTGAACACTGAACATTCTGTGTTGCTCAGTCTTTGTTTCTTATCCCTTTTGTGCTTCATGCTAGTATGAAAAAAGAAAGAAAGAAAATAACAAGTAAAGAAATAATAATTTTAATATCTGTTAATAAATTTTCTTAATTATGTTATTTTGGGGATTTATAAGCTTCCCATAAAAGGCCAGACAGCAAAGACTGCAGTAGTAAGAGGAGATCATGCAGCAATTAGTTTCTAATCTAGGCTTGTTTTATCATCTTGGAAGTCTGGCAGAGTTCGCCCTTACACTTCAGGCCAGGCAAGGTCATCCATTTTCCGACAGATATAAAAATAATCCCAGCTGCTAAAGACATCTGGTGAGCAAACTAGTAAAACTGTTTAAACTACTCACTGTGTTACAAATGAACAATTAGAAGAGATCTCTAGGCTCTAACACTGTACAGCTATTGAGAATATCATCTGAAAACGTTTCTTTCCTTGGTTGATAGGAAAGCCCTGTGCAACTGCTTCCTCTTCTCCAGGGTCCTCAACAGCTCATGCAAATGCTTTATGGATGACAAAAGTCATAAGGTTATTAAGAAAATAACCTTATGACTGCCCACAAAAGCAGATTATTTTGGAAGACAATATATTGTGTTTTATTTTTCATATAAACAATTTTGTACTCATTCTTAACAAACTTGTAAAAGCACATTAAAAGGTAGTGTTACAGAGCAAAATTGCTGTGTGATTATGATCTTTAGATTACAGAGAGGATTGATTCTGCTAGCTGCATTTCTATTCTGACTACAGTTACTGTTCCAAAAAGGAATTACTTTTATGCTACTTTGCATTTTCATTATTGTGCTTGTGTCCTAGGATCACATTAATTTGGTACTGATTCTATATTTATGCTCAGAAGACTAAGTCATCAGACTTTAGATATGCTATTACATATTGTCACTTGGGTCATTTGAAAGATTTTGGTGGGTAGTTGAATTATTCCGTAAAGGTTATTGATAAAATAAGTGGTTAAAAATCAGTTAGCCGGGCACGGTGGCTCACGCCTGTAATCCCAGTACTTTGGGAGGCTGAGATGGGCGGATCACGAGGTCAGGAGATCGAGACCATCCTGGCTAACACGGTGAAACCCCGTCTCTACTAAAAATACAAAAAAAAAAATTAGCCGGTCGTGGTGGTGGGCGCCTGTAGTCCCAGCTACTCAGGAGGCTGAGACAGGAGAATGGCGTGAACCCAGGAGGCGCAGGTTACAGTGAGCCGAGATTGCGCCACTGCACTCCAGCCAGGGAGACAGAGCGAGACTCCGTCTCAAAAAAAAAAAAAGAAAAAATCAAACAGTTACCTATTTAAACAACTAAAAATTGAAATAACACAAAATATATATTTCTCCTTCACATTTTCCAACAGAATACAGAAGGCATTAATTATCATTAAACATTCATATTCTCAAGAAATTAATTAAAAATAGAGAAGGAAATCTCCATAGAGGTCAGGCCCATCAGTATCACTTTAAAAGTCAGAAATGGGTGCACAACTATATACATTTCAGAATTTTACTTATTTTGAAAGATTTATTTTGGAAGCACTTAATTTTTTAAAAACAGGACAAAGGGCTCTAGGGGAGAAGCATAACTCATCAGGGAGAGAAGCTGCTAGATATCACAGTTACAAAAGGCACCATTCCATATATATATATACACACACACACACACACACACATATACACACACACACATATATATTCCATTTTTAAATGCTGAATGTAGGAATGAATGAAATACATTTCTTCCTGTGGATAGCCATTTCTGTGATTCTGGTGTTTTAAATGCAACTGGACTAGACCTAACCAAAGGGTAAACTCAAGGTAAAATACTATTGATATCAGCGTTTTTCTTTTCAGACATATACTTCTGTCTTACATTTAATTACTTAACGTTTTGTTGGAATTGGTCAGGCTACAAAGGGCATAAACATTTGAGAATAACATGGAGCTAACACCAGGCTGTGACTCAGAAGGCATGGATTCTAGTCTTTGTTCATGTACTTAATTCATTTTGTTTTTATTTTCACAACTTTTTGACCTATTTTAAAATTTTGTCTTCTAATTCTAGGGGTGAGAGAAAGCCAAAAATAGATCTTTTCAGGACCTGTGTTGCTGCTATTCCTCGACTGCTTCCTGATGGGATGTCAAAACTTGAGCTTATTGACTTGCTGGCTAGGTAGGTGAGAACATCGTTTGACCAAAATTAATTTCAATCCTTTGTCATGACTCCTGAAAAAAAAATAGAATGGTAGTTTACAATGGACAAATATTTACCAAATGAGGTACTGTGTATGGGGAGGAAAAAACACATTTTTAAAAATTATTTTTCCCATGTTCAAGGGGTTTAAAATCCAACTTAGAAGCAAATACATAAGCACGTAAGGTCGTTAACAACCCAAACCTGTGTTGTGCAAACTAATGGCACAAAAAATGTATGATACATGATTCATGGGTAAGAGATTACTGTGGACTGGGGAAGGCAACAAATAACTCTTGAGAGAAGGTGGCACTTGAACTTCCCTTGAAGGGAAGGTAGAGTTCAAAAAGGTAAAGGCAGAGACATGAGCAAAGGCAGAGAGGTAGAACCAGGACATGAAATGGGTATGGCCAAAAAAGAGTTCATTCGGAGTCTGATACCCAATCTGAGGCCCACAGACCCCCAGGGAGACAAGAATGCAGGTGGTCGATATCCTAAACTAGTTTCAGTATAGTGCTTCAGAAAACTGCCCAAAATCATATTTATCACCCTCCCAATGCACAATCCAGTGAGAACCTAAAATTTATTTTCTTTGAGTGAAATGATCTTATTATAGTTTAGTAAGCTTAGTTATCTCACATTGATCTGGAGCTCCAGTTGACAGTTATGCATGTATTTAATTTAAAAATCAAAAGTGACAAAACGTAAGTGCAATTTGGAAAGCAAAATTATTAGACACGTGGGATGCATGGAATGAGGAAGAACAAAAGTCATCATTGGTTTGGGGGGAGAAAAGAGAAAATAGTTTACAAACCCAATGATGAAAGGAAACGGAAATAAGACTGAAGAGGTAGATTTTCAGCTAATCTTAAGTACTCGTTGAGGCATTTGGACTGATGAAGTTTTAAGCTGGGGAACAAGATGACAAAAAATGTCAATTTAGGCTCTATAATCTGATTATGGTAGAATAAATGAAAAGCCTGGAGAAGTATAACAAATATTCATGCTAATTGAATGAATGATGCATTATGCATAGCCTAGTTTACTCACATTCTCTGACCTTCTGAGAGCACCTTTCCCATCAATGTTCTAATAAATAACCCAAGCTCCCACCCCACCTGGCTGCACATAATCTGGTGGCCTCCTGAGGCTCTGAGTGTCCCCATGGAGCCCCACGTCTCCTCGTTATTGTGGTCATGGTCCTCTCTTACGTGGGCAGCCAGCTTGGCCCCTCTGTTGATTACCTCTTGCTGTCTAGTAATAACTTTTAGACCCTACTGCCCTTTCCCAGTCTTTAATTTGCATTTGGACACAGCCACTCCCTTCCTCCTTCCTGACACCACTAGCACAAGAACAGTGCTGGATGTGAAGGCTTCCTGAAGATCTGTTACCTTCAAAACCATGATTTCAAGCCATTGTGCTCTCTGACCACGGCCTTCCACCTTCCGGCTGCCAATGTCACCCACCACTGTAGCCTCTTTCCGCTGTTATCAGCAGCCTTCCAGCCGTGGATCCTTCTTCTTTCCAGTCCACGCTTAGGGTGTACCTTTTGAGACCTAGCAACCAGAATATGAGCAAAGAGCACATTCCCTGGAAGCAGGAAAGCAGAGGGAAGCAGGAAAAAATAAGCCTGGATCAAAAAGGGCTTTCCAGTTCAGGGCAAGGGGAAGACCTGTGGAGGAACAAAGAGTGGGTTTCCAAAGAATAATGAACATGATGATTTAGGGGCTGGGGGAAGCTGAGGGAAAGAGAGACTAAGACTGGAAGGGTCATCCATGCTAATACTGAGTCACCCGGGATGAGGGCAGAGACTGAGAATAGAGAAAAAGCTGTGAGACAAGGGCTAGAGCTACCGAAAACATAAAGGAGAGCCTGTCCGTTTGCTGTGGACAGCATTGGAGGGGGCGGCATGATCAGGAGACGTGTATTTCCCCAGAGCACAGGTGGCTGAGCGAAAAGCCCCCCTCCACGGCCGCATGACCATCTGGAGAAAGAGGGCCACCGTCAACAGACATGGAGGAAGCAGGACAAGAGAATCGGAAGAAAACAGTCCTCTAAAAGTCTGAACTTCATTTCCCTACATTCCTTTGCCATTTTACTACCTGCATGATCCGGGCAAATTATTTAACCCTCAAGCCTGTCCTTTTCCCTTGGTAAAATTTTGGTGAAATTGGAATGAGACTGCCTACCTCTTAGGACTGTTGAGAGGGCTAGATGACAAGACGTGTGGTTAGAGAGAGGAGGCGTCTGCAGGGAAAAAGTTTTCAGTTAAATTGAAGTAGAAGGATAGTTCACTTTATTCAATAGAAGTCTAATTGGTGATTATATACACTGAGGCCTTTGAAGTACCAAGTGTTTTGAACAGCATGAAGTGTTCTCTTTCTGGTAAAGTCTCTAATGCTATTTTGCCATAAGTCTGAGTGGGAGGCTCCTACCTCTGGAATCACCTTGACAGCCCAATCCAGTGAAGCCCAAACCCCTAGACCATGGTGCCAGGCATGTTGGGAGGGAATTCTGTCAGATGTGGTTGGAATGCTAGTGCTATTTATGGTGCGTCCTGTTTATTATTAGTTACATTCTTACCAAGCCCAAAGCAATGGGTGCTGTTTTTTGTTTTGTTTTGTTTTGTTTTGTTTTCTTTTTCTTTTTTTTTTTTCCTGAGGGAACAGAACAAATAAATATTCCTGAGAGTTTAAGTCTTAGGGAGAAATCAAGAAAATGCCTGGTTTATATGGGAAATCCATGAAGGGACCTTTTTAATAAGCTTCAAAAGAAGCCAGAGGCTGTTCTCCTCGAGGGGAAGGATAACTAGAGTTAGCGACCTGCACATAGAGTCCTATTAACCTGTGAGAAAATGAGCCTCTTCAGATCTCCTCGAGAGGGTCAGAGGACAAAAGTGAAGTAATTCAATAGCAATAAATGTGGGTTTCGAGTGCCACACAAGACGTCTTCAGTCACTTTATACCCTCACAGTCCAGTTGCCTTCAGATTCAATTGACCTGAGATAATACACGGTCTAGTCAGAGAGGGGTAAGACCTGTTATTTCTGACACTTCACAGTCACAGCCGTGGTACTTTTTTTTACTTAAAAACTTGTTTTATTTTTTTCATAATTGGTAAAATAAGAGCAGTGTTCATGCAGGTTGTCCATCCCTCCCAGCTCACTTCCCTGTAAGGAGTTTCAACTGTATGTCCCACACAACTGCTGTCACAGGCCCTTGCTGCCCTTTAAGTAATGGCTGAATATCATAGACACTCACACCTCAGACATGCATTAGTATGTTGCACATGACAACAGTGTATATAACGAAGCTGGAAAACTGCCTTCTTCAAGCTACTAGATTTGTTACTTTACATGTATTGCTCAGCCAGCTCATAATAGCCAACTGTGAGAACCTTTCCATGTGGCTCCATGGAAGCTTCACAGGCCCTTCTGATATCGTGGTAAGACCCATGGGGATGCTTCCTTCCCATCCTCTGCAGAGCCTGACCTGCCCAGCTGTCGGGATCCCTGAGGGTTCTCCAGACAGAAAGGGGAGCTGTCTCCCCTTGGCAGCTGCCATCTTTTTCTCTCGCTCTCCTCTCCTAGATGTTTCCTGCTCTGTCATTTGACCACAAGAGGGAGCTTTCACTAGCAGTCCACAGGCTCCTGTCCTTGTCACTTCCTGCAGTACCTTGCATGCACCAAGGACTTGCTGTTCAGTATTCATCCTCCTCTTTCAAAGCTCTCAGCAAATGTTAGTTTATCATTTTCAGATATCTTCACATTCAAAGAACATACACCGTGCTATGCAATGCCTTTCATATACATTATGTTAGATAAGTTGGGCACATGTTCATTTTTATTTTTAGATAAGGACATTGAATTTCAGAAGGGTAAATCTGATTTCCCAAATTTATAGAATTTTCCAAATGTCATTGGTTTTATGCAAAATAATAAACATGTTTTGTGTGGTGTTTCCTTATTATTTGTAGAAACTTCTGAGATAATGCAAACACAGATTCCACAGTCTTCTGGGGTATCTAAAAATTATTAAACATTTATTTTGCTTTCCCTTTTCCACATATGCCTGTGTTGTGGGAAGTGGTTAGTTGTTTGGAGTAGCTGAAAGAGATCTCGTCTCAATTGTATATATTGCCTCAATAATTCCCTTAGTCATATTTCTGTATTTTAGTTGAAATGTAGTTCGAACCACTGTAAATAGATGGGGGTTCATTCTTTAATAGCCTCCAAGAAGAAATTTCCATCCCTTCTGGTGAACTACCCTGGTGGTGAATAGTCCACCTTTCTCAAGCTCCTTCTTTTGGAAATCCTTGTCTGCTGGGCTTCACTGTCAGTGTTTCTTCCTGCACTGCCCTTGGTGACATTGTGGGGCACTTCTTCCTAATAAGCTTTTGCTTATCTTGCCTAGTTCAAAGGAGGATGTTTCTCCTAATTTGTCTTTTCTTCTGGATATGGTTTGTGAATTTGAAATCATTTCTTTCTTGCTTTCTTTCTTGCATCTCTGTAAAAAACATTATTAAAAGCTACTGAGGTGATTCCATCAGAATCCGAAGCTCACCTTATGCAAGTGTTTTCCGTTAAAAGTCATATTTCTGATGTGACCAACCAAGGCGGCAGCTTTGTTCTATTTTTTCCCCATTTTATGACATGTCCTGACTTGTTCAGTAGCGCCCTTGTCTGAGCAGCACGTGCCCTTGTGATCACACCACTCACTTGTTCTCCATCACTGCAGACAGGGCCCAGGACCACTGGCAGTGGCACAGGTGGCCTGTGCAGAATACAGCTGTGCATTCGCTTTCTGACATGAGCAGTGAGAATCACACCAGGCCTGCTTGGTGCTCCTGATCCCAGCTGCCTGGGAGGGGCAGCTGCAATTGGTATTGGCAACACGGGTTTCTTTTATTGTAGGCTTCTGAGAACCAAATCACCTTCTCAGAAATTTAGCCTTAGTTCCCCAAGCTAGCCAGATGTCTTCACAAGTTGCTTTCTCTTAAAGTCTCTCTGTTCTCTCTTAATTGCTGCCACCAAACTCTCTCAAAGGACAGTTTTTAAAATTATAACTGCACCTGTTTAGTTTGCAGTTGAGACCTGTTCTTTCTTTCCTGGTCTAGTTTCTCTATCAAGATGGCCCAGTTGGGGGAACCTCTGTCTCTTACCCTCATCCTTGCTAGAGAAGGAGATCTAATAGGATTTGTAAATCCGTAAGCCAGCTCCACGCTGCTTTCCTGGGTAGTCAGAACGTCTGGACATCTTTCTTATTTAACTCCAAGCCTTCTTTTCCCTTTTAGATAGCTGTTTTTGTATTTGTTTTTGTTTTTTTCCTGCTTTATAATGTAAAATCCCACGTGTTTCACAAGATCTTGATTATCTGGTCAAAATCTAATAAAAGTAAAAATGAGGAAGAACTGAGTGGAAGAGATGGCAACTGTATCTGACAGGCAGCTCTCTGCTTATACGCTTCAAGGGACAGACACAGGGAGGGAGCCTTGTCCTTTTCACAGCTTCTTCCCCTTACCCCTCACCTGCTACCCACAGACTCGTCTTGATAGGTGATTTCCTCTCAGTCTCAGTTCTGTGGCAGTCTGGGCCTTTTTCTTCTACAAACATTCCACTTTTATAACCAGCTGAGCCTTCTATCCCAGAAGCCTTTTCCCCTCCCTGGTCTTCATCCTCCAGGAGTATTTTTGAGCCTTTCACTGGTAGAGTAGGTAAATACTGTCATTTTAAGAGACATGACCACCAGGAATAGCAAGGACTACACTGCCTTGGGGGTCCAAGAGTCCTGAAAATGATCCTGCATTGTGGGTTTGAAGTTAAAACAGATTCTAGATTGCAGATTGTGCGTGAGAGCAAAGTTAGATGAAGAGTAGAATCGATCTCATTTGGAAAGCTGAAAGTGTTGGCCCTTACTTAAAGGCTTCATGAAAATAGACCGTGACATAGCTTTCGTCCTTGGTTCTTGCCTGGTTTCATGATTATATTGGTTTGCTAGGGCTGCCATAACAAAGTGTCAAAAAATGGGTGGCCTAAACACCAAAAATTTATTATCTCACAGTTCTGGAGGCTAGAGGTCCAAGATCAAGGTGTCAGCAGGGATTTGTCCTGCTCAAGACTATGAGAGGGAATCTGCTCCAAGCCTCTCACCTGGCTTCTGGTAGTTTGCTGGCACTCTTTGGCATCCCTTGCTTGTAGAAGCATCACCCTGATGTCTGCCTTTATCTTCATATGGCATTATCCATGTGTGTTTGTCTGTCTACAAAAGTGCGCTTCTTATAAGGACACCAGTCACTTTGCATTAGGGTCCCACAACCTCTTCTTAACTTAGCTAATTACATCTGCAGTGACCTCATTTCCAAATAAGGTCACATTCTAAAGCACTAGGAGTTAGGACTTCAACATATGAATTTTGTGGGAGACACAAAATTGTGACCACTATCATTACTATCAGTTGACATTTATGTAGTGTCTGCAGTTCCTGGTTACTAAACCATTACCTGTCCTAAAAATGGTGGCTTGTTATCTGTGGAAGCTTATTTTCTAAGACCTTCAGGACCATAGACAGGTCTAAATATAGTAAATTAGAATAATAAACGTAAGATGGGGAAATGACTTCAAGTGCGTTTCATAAACTAGTGTTTTCAAAGCATGGACTGCAGAGATGACTCAGCTGCTTGGCCAGTGAAGGAGTGTATTCTCCCCAAATGGGTGGGCTTCGGCCGTTTACCCCCAGCTTTAACCAGAGTGACTCAGGTTTTATGTATCTATATATTGAAGTTTGTATTAGAATTCTCCAGAGAGAAACAGAAACAATAAGATGTATATAGAGAGAAAGAGATTTATTGTAAGGAATTGGCTCATGTAGTTATGGAGACTGGCAGGTCCAAAATCTTCATGGGGGCCCAGCAAGCTGGAGATGCAGGAGAGCCAGTGCTGCCATTCTCGTCTGAAGGCTGGCAGGCTGAAGATTCAGAAGAGCCAAGTTTCCAATTTGAATCCAAACGCAGTCTGCTGTAGAACCAGGAAGAACCAATGTTGCAGATGAAGTCTAAAGGCGGTAGAATTCTCTCTTGCTCAGGGGAGTCCAGTCTTTTGTTCTAGTCAGGCCTGCAGCTGGTCAAATGAGGCCCACCCACATGAGGTGGGGAAATTGCTTTCCTCAGAGTCCACTGATTCAAATGTTAATCTCATCCAAAAACATCCAGAATAATGTCAGCCAAATATCTGGGCACCGAGGTCCAGCCAAGTTGACACATAAAATTCACCACCACAGAGCTCTACATAAACTTCTGTTGGAAAAAAAAATAGATCTGTTGCTGAATGCAATATAAAGAAAGTTTGAAAACTCCTGTTTCAGACAATTCTAGATTGGAAGCCCAGGTTAAAGGCTTCTCATTCTTTTTTCAGCAACTACTTAAGAACTGTAAATTTAATTGTATAAGACATCCCTGAAAAATTAGCTTAGCTCTTCCTTCTCAGGGTCTGTTTAGAACTTTGCATGCTTTTGAGACAGAAAATATATTCCCTGACTCAGTGTAAATCTGTGAACTAAAGAACTTTTTACCTAGTTTATATTGTCAGACTGGACCAACTGGTGTACTTTAAGCTTTAGAAAATAAGACAAGAGTTTGCTTATCTTATCAGGCTTTTGAAATGCTATCTATTTGAGAGTGATAACTAGGGTGACTTGTGCCAGGCTTGTTTTGTGGGAAGTATTTTGGATTAAAGATTAGAAGTCCTAGATTGAATTCCTGGCTCTTCCCTTTGTTAATTTTGAGCAAATTCATTAACCACTCTGGGCTGCAACGTTGTCTTCTATTTGCCCTGGGTATGGAGCCTCCATTGACTCAGCCATGTTCTTCTCTGACACTGAACACCTGCAGGCTACTAAGTCCTGGAAACTCTATCTTTTCAGTGTCTTTGGCCTCCATCTGCCCTTACCCTACCACACTTCTCTGCTTTGGTCAGGCCCTCACCACTTGTTGCTTAAGTCACTGCAGTGACCTCTTAGGTGACCTGTGCTTTGTTTCTTCTCCAAGGTATTCTCCCTTTCCTGCGTGACTCTCTTTTCTCAAGAGTGAATCTAATAATGTTTATTTCCCTATAACTTTCAGGATACAATTCATTGTCTTCTAATAATAGCTAACATTACTGAGTGCCTACTCTGTGATCTGTGCAGTGCTAAACATTGCACATGGATAATTCAGTGACCCTCACAACAGGTTTATGGAATGCAGTTACAGTTAGTACCCCCATTTCACCAATCTGAGGCTTAGAGATTAAGTGACTAGCCTGAAGTCACGTAGCTAATAAGTGACAGAGGCAAGACACTGATCCAGGCATTCTGATTCCAGAGCACACACTCTGAACCCCTTCCCTGCTGTGTTGTCTCCCTGGGTGGCCCAAAGACCCTTCAGTGAGCTACATCTCCTTCCTCTCCAGCACTGTCTCACACCTCACTCTTGCAGGCACCTCACCCAATAGACACAGCCACACCAAACTCAATATCCTAAGTGCTGTACACAGGGCATATAATGACTAAATCTTACGAAGGTGTCTCTTAAAAGCCTTTGCTTATTAAATAAATGAATGAATATGTAAAGCAATAGGTTAGCAATAATCCATCCTACCAATGTCAAGATTTAATATTATTGTGTTGTTCTAGATTAAACCACAGATACACTAGAATTCTGCTAACTCACTCAAAATTTCTCAACCTTGGCACTATCGACATTTTGGGCCAGAAAATTCTTTGTCACAGGGAACCGTCCTGTGCATTGTAGGGTGTTTAGCAACATCCCTAGCTTCTACCCACTGGAGAGGTGCCTCTACCATACCCCAAGGTGTGCAGCCAGAAATGTCTCCAGACATTGCCAAATTTCCCAAGGAGCAAAACTGATTTAGGACCACTGGCCTTACTCCAATTGCTCATTTATACTGAGCTTCTGGATGAGTCCTTTAGCTTCTCCAGTACTCAGGTTCCTCATCCTTAAAAATAGGATTCGATACTAATTTATTCTGTAGCCAGTGATGCATTAAAAAGTGTTCATATACAGTACAGCTAAATGCAGTGTGATGTCTTGGATTGCATTCTGAAACAGAAAAAGGACATCATTGGAAAACTGGTGAAATCTGAGTAAAGTTAATAGCTTCTTCCCAATATTAAGTTCTTAGTTTTGCTAAATGTACCATGGTTATATAAGATGTTAACATTAGGGGAGGCCGGAAGAACACTATATTAGAAAACTCTGTATTATCTTTGCAACGCTTCAGTAATTCTAAAATTAGAAGTTTGTTGTTTTGTTTTGTTTTGTTTTGTTTTGTTTTGTTTGAGATGGAGTTTCACTCTGTTGCCCAGGCTGGAGTGCAGTGGCGCGATCTTGGCTCACCGCAACCTCTGCCTCCCGGGTTCAAGCGATTCTCCTGCCTAGCCTCCCAAGTCCCAGGGACTACAGGCATGTGCCACCATGCCCAGCTAATTTTTGTATTTTTAGTAGAGACGGGGTTTCACCATGTTAGCCAACCTGGCCTCGAACTCCTGAACTCAGGCAATCGTCCCACCTCAGCCTCCCAAAGTGCTGGGATTACAGGTGTGAGCCACTGTGCCTGGCCAAATTAGAAGTTTTTAAAAAGTATTTATGTAAGTCATTTACTAAGCAAAAAATAAGGGAGACCCATTTTCAGACTCAACTAGAAGAGATATATATTAATAGATGTTCCTTCTTAGCTCTAGAAGACCAGTTAATAAAGTAAATGATTTTATTGTCTTTTATTCATTTCACAGGCTCTCTATTCATATGGATGATGAATTGCGACATATTGCACAAAATTCTCTTCAGGGTTTACTTGTTGACTTCTCAGATTGGAGAGAAGATGTCCTATTTGGCTTTACCAACTTCCTGCTCCGGGAAGTAAATGATATGCATCACACACTCCTTGATTCGTCCCTGAAGTTGCTGCTGCAGCTGCTCACCCAGTGGAAACTAGTCATACAGACACAAGGAAAAGTCTATGAACAAGCCAACAAAATCAGAAATTCGGAGGTGATTTTCACACCTTACCCATGAATTTATATTCTTTTTTGTTGTTGGTGTTGTGGGGTGGGACAGTCTCACTCTATTGCCCAGGCTGGAGTACAGTAGCATGATCTTGGCTCACTGCAACGTCTGCCTCCCGGTTCAAGTGATTCTCATGCCTCAGCCTCCCGAGTAGCTGGGATTACAGGTGCATGCCATCACACCCAGCTAATTTTTGTGTTTTTAGCAGAGATTGGGGTTTTGCCATCTTGGCCAGGCTGGTCTCGAACTCCCAACCTCAAGCGATCCTCCCGCCTCAGCCTCCCAGAGTGGTGGGATTACAGGTGTGAGCCACCATGCCCAGCTGAATTTATATTCTTTTAGGCACTATATATGTGAATGAGAGGCAGTCTAGAACCTTTAGAATTCTTACTTCCAGCCACCTAGGAACTTCCTCTCTGGTGGTGGGCCTTAGTTCTTCCACTGGCATTAATTGTGACCAAGAAACTCAGAGCATGATATTCCACATCAGGTTAGACTTGTTAACATTCACAAGGTCATTTAGGGAATAGAAATTGTTTTTTTCAGAGAAGTATGATTGCAAATATATTTTTGAGAGCAAATGACTACAGTCCAGGGACTTAGAGCTGGATGTGGATGTGGTTGTGGATGTGGATGTGGATGTGGATGTGGATGTGGATGTGGATGTGGATGTGGATGTGGATGTGAATGTGGATGTAGGTGTGGATGTGGATGTGGGTGTGGGTGTGGATGTGGATGTGGATGTGGATGTAGGTGTGGATGTGGGTGTGGATGTGGGTGTGGATGTGGATGTGGGTGTGGATGTGGGTGTGGATGTAGATGCGGATGTAGATGTGGGTGTGGGTGTGGGTGTGGATGTGGGTGTGGGTGTGGATGTAGATAGGATATGGATGTGGATGTGGGTGTGGATGTAGATGTGGATGTGGGTGTGGATGTGGATGTGGATGTAGGTGTGGATGTAGATGTGGATGTGGATGTGGATGTAGATGTAGATGTGGATGTAGATAGGATGTGGATGTGGGTGTGGATGTGGATGTGGATGTAGGTGTGGATGTGGATGTGAGTGTGGATGTGGACATGGATGTGGATGTAGGTGTGGATGTGGATGTGGATGTAGTTGTGGATGTAGATGCAGATGTAGATGTGGATGTGGGTGTAGATGTGGGTGTGGATGTAGGTGTGGGTGTGGATGTGGATGTAAATGGATGTGATATGGATGTGGGTATAGGTGTGGGTATAGACACGATGTGGATATACATATGGATGTGATATGGATGTGGATAGGGATGTGGAGGTGGGTGTGGATGTGGATGTGGGTGTGGATGTGGACCTGGATGTGGGTGTGGGTGTGGATGTGGGTGTGGGTGTGGATGTGGATGTAAATGGATGTGATATGGATGTGGGTGTGGATGTAAATGGATGTGATATGGATGTGGATAGGGATGTGGAGGTGGATGTGGGTGTAGATGTGCACATGGATGTGGATGTAGGTGTGGAGGTGGATGTGGGTGTGGATGTAGATGTAGATGCGGATGTGGATGTGGACATGGATGTGGATGTGGACATGGATGTGGATGTAGTTGTGGATGTGGGTGTGGGTGTAGATGTGGACATGGATGTGGATGTAGGTGTGGATGTGGATGTGGGTGTGGGTGTGGGTGTGGATGTAGATGCAGATGTAGATGTGGATGTGGATGTAGGTGTGGATGTGGATGTGGGTGTGGGTGTGGATGTAGATGCAGATGTAGATGTGGATGTGGATGTAGGTGTGGGTGTGGGTGTGGATGTAAATGGATGTGATATGGATGTGGATAGGGATGTGGATGTGAATGTGGGTGTGGGTGTGGATGTGGGTGTGGATGTGGATGTAGATAGGATATGGATGTGGATGTAAATGGATGTGAGATGGATGTGGATAGGGATGTGGATGTGGATGTAGCTGTGGATATAGATGTGGATGTGGATATTGATGTGGGTGGACATGGATGTGGATGTAGGTGTGGGCGTGGATGTAGATATGGATATGGATGTAAATGTGCTTGTGATAGGGATGTGGATAGGGATGTGGATGTGGATAGGGATGTGGACGCGGATGTGGGTGTGGGTGTGGGTGTGGATGTAGATAGGATGTGGATGTAAATGGATGTGATGTGGATGTGGATAGGAATGTGGATGTGGATGTAGCTGTGGATATAGATGTGGATGTGGATATTGATGTGGACATGGATGTGGATGTGGGTGTGGGTGTGGGTGTAGATATGGATATGGATGTAAATGTGGATGTGATAGGGATGTGGATAGGGTTGTAGATATAGATGTGGATATTGATGTGGATGTAGATGTGGATATTGATGTGGATGTAGGTGTAGGTGTGGATGTACATGTGGATATACATATTGATATGAATATGGCTGTGGATACAGGTATATAAAAGTCAGCTGTCCACTAGTTGTTTTTAGCCAGCAACATCTGGGTTGCTTTGTTCAATATCCACGGAGAAGACAGCGCAGTCTTGTGGTTTCTTTATCCTTTCATGTCTCAATCCTAAATGGTTAAGGTAGCGATAACGTTTTGCAGAGCGCATTGAGGAGGAGTGTTGCCAGAGGAGAACCAGGGCAGTGGGAACTTGGCATTGGCAATGAGCAGATGGAGAAAGGGGTCTGGCTGGAGAAGAGTGGAACTGAGAGTCTAAAGACTGGAGGCTCACGGCAGTATAGTAGCATCTGGGGAACAGCTGGGATTCCTGAGAGGCTAACCCCAGAGATGACATTCAGCTCCTTCTCCCTTGCCTGTATTGTAGACATGCCAACATATGATAGGTAGGAAACCAAGGATTATATGTGCTTGTAATGGGAAAACAAAAATGAAGGTGGAAACTTCCCTGTTGACTGGCTTGCTTTTACTTTAGATTCACTTGGTTGGGGATTGGGAACTTTCAGAATCCATCACACACCTGTGCAAAACCTAGAGTAGAATCTAACATACAAACAAGTAGGCAAGGAGAAATAGAAAGTAAATGTTTGAAAATTCGATTTAATAGTATCCAAAAGTCTGTGGAGAATTTAAATAACAACTTTGGCCACTTTGATTGTATATGCAGTGTAATACCAAGTGGTAAAGATGAAAGGAGTTGTGTTTTTATTAACATTAATAGCCTTTGAAGAGTTATTTTTCATCAGAAGTAACAGATGGTTGATGATATTCCGCAGCAACAATTGATCTGAAAGACAAAAGGGGATCTAGGATATTTCATGAATAGTAATAATACATTCGTAGACATGTCTGGTTCTAAACCATTGTGATTTATTTTAACATTTACAAGGTCAAATGTGCAAAAGATATATAAAACATGAGTTTATTCTTCTTCCATTGTTATTTTGCTGAATACAGAATGTTGTTCTTATTGCATAACAGCTCATTGCAAATGGCTCCAGTCACAGAATTCAGTCGGAACGAGGTCCCCACTGCAGTGTACTCCACGCTGTAGAAGGTTTTGCTCTGGTTTTACTCTGCAGTTTCCAGGTGGCCACACGCAAACTGTCTGTTTTAATACTCAAGGAAATTCGAGCGTTATTTGTTGCCCTGGGACAGCCTGAGGTATGGATTTGTCTTCTGAATTTTTCCATTTCTTACTTTCAACTGTTCTGAAATTTAGATTAAAAAGTACAAATAATGCATTACTATTTCATGTACTTTTATGTTACATGTGGTGTCGCATTTTTCATTCATTGTTAGGTTTTAAACGATTGTAATAGCATTCTTGATCTACTAGATGTAAGTCATGTTTTCTAAAAGCAATAGAAAAGACCAATCCCAGTTCTCCAGGGACATTACTTTGCTAAGAAGTAAAGAATTTTAAGATTAATTTAGGCTATGGATCATTTCCTCCACAGTGTTCAGCACACATCTAATTAAGAAAATATTATTACTTTATGTTAGAGAATAAAATTGAAAAAATAATATATCTCATTTGAAATGATCAAGGTGCAAGTTTGGCAAATTGAAAGACGTTTAATCTTGATGATGGTAGAAAATGGCATCACAAAAAACATGTCCTCTTGAAATGGAAGAAGGAAGCCAATTATTAAGCATGATCAATGCCTGCTAACACCCCACATTTGGCCAAATACTGTACACCTTGTTCACAGAAAACACTTCTTGCTCTCTTGCAAGTAGCTTGGGTGGCCAAACCAAGTGCATAATTTGATGAAAGAAGGACCAGCTTTTCATGTCATATACTTCTTTAGAAAATTATCACTTTCTATTTTCTTCTTTTAAAAATAATTTGGTTTTATAATACTTGACATAGTCACTGTCTTTATAAAATATTTTCAACTTCACAGTCTTTTCTGTTCACATTTCTTTAGATAGCTTTCTGATATATTTCAGGGCCACATCTCTGGCATCTTTTAAATTAATCTCTAAGACATGCTATATTTTAGCAAACCTTCATCAAGTTTGTAATTATGAAAGTAATGATAATAATAATTACCATGTATGTGTCAGGTACTGTGCTAAGTGCTTTATACATAATATCTCATGTAACCCTCATAATAACCTAAAGATTGGTTTGGTTATTATCCCATTGTACAGATACTGAGACTGAGGCTTAGAGAGGTTAAATGCCTTCCCCAAAATCAACAGCTGGAATGTAACAGAGCCAAAATTCAACAACAGATATATACACATGGCTCTAATGCCCCACTTCTTAAGTGTTAATCCAGTAGACTGCATCAAGGATGTTCCTCATATGTTGTTTTCTTTGACCTGCCATAATGTTTTTTAAATATTGTCATTCACACACAAATAGAGACATTCTAAGGCTTTTCTATAAGGCTTTTGAGTAAATGATTTTATATTTTCAAATTTCTCCATAATAAAGGGTGGTGAATGAATATATAATGTATAAATAAATGAATATTCGTTTATATATTCATTACATATATTATGTTCATAATATATAAATGAATGGATGAATTTATTTATGATATATAAATGAATGAATCCATTCATTTATGTATTATTCATGTAGCATTTTCACTTAGATACTCTCTCGTGCCCTTTCCAATTTGCATCTTATATCAAATCGTTATATACTATGTAGATACTACAAAGAGTGTGTTGTCAGTCTGGTGTCTTTGGGACTAAAATTCAGTCACAGTAAACAATTTATCAGTTATTTTAACGCACCAGTGACTTAAAATAAGTAGCATTTTAGTTGGTGGTCTAACAAAGCATGTTCTTGCAGGATTTCTGCTTCTCGAAATTAATAACATGAACATCATAGTGAATAACGTATGGTGCTGGTAGATTCTCATGTACATGTATGAGTCTGAAATTCAGGTGTATGTCTTTTCAGTACAATGTGAAATTGGAATTCTAATTATCCTCCGTTAAACTTGAAAGATGAAGCTCAGAACCACAGGAGTTTTACTCACTGCCTTCCACCCTCTAGGCACTCACTTTTCTGTGAGAAAATACTTATCGCTGTCTCGCAAGCTGTCCTGCTTCATGTATCAGACGAAGGTGGTGGGGTGGGTGGGGAGGATTCATTTTCCCATAGAGAGTAATCGCCTCCCCTTTGTACAGGATGACGACAGGCCGATGATTGATGTCATGGATCAGCTAAGCTCTTCCATTCTAGAAAGTTTTATTCATGTAGCGGTTTCGGATTCAGTAAGTACACATTTGATTCCAATTAATGGCTCTTAAAAGCTCTGGACCTATCTAAAGTAGAGAGTCAATGAAAAATTATGTGGAATAATTTGGGTGTTTATGTCAGATTAGTAAACTGACCCAAAGGTACTTATGAAGATAAGACTAGTTTTTCAGATGTTAGTTTAAGAGACATTCAGATAAATTTCACACAAAATCTGAGTCTTAGGAATATAGACTCTTAGGAATTCCTAAGAATATATTCTTAGGAATATAGACAAATATAATATTTGTAAACTACAATTTTAAGCAGAATTGCTCAAGATTCTTAGGGAAAATTACTTTGCCTTTTTCATTGTACTTATCACTTAATATTAGACTTAACAATTAATATTGTACTTCTATTTATGTGGTACTTTATAGTTTAAAAAGTGCTTTCACATTTATTATTTGATTTGATTCTCACAGTTACTGAAACTCAAAAATGTTAAGGGATGAGTCCACAGTCACCCAAAAGGAGACTTTTAGAGCCCAGGGTCAAGTCTGGGCTCTTGAACTCTCCTTCCCAGGTTTGGCCTCTGAACCTAGGAAAGGTTTATCTGCTACACAAATACATTCTTCCTTTTTAAAAGCACATTGGCAACTTTCAATTTCCTGAACCAGTGTAGAAGGGAAATTTGAACTGATTTTAGTTATCTGACTTTAAAAATAAAAGTGTAAAAACAGGACCTGCATTAATTTGGGCTAAATAGCTGAAGGGAGGCAGGACAGAGCTGAGACTCCTTGCAGAATCCATGTTACTGATGTTGCGGATGCCTGATGTGCAGATACTTGTCAGATAATTATAAGTGTATGCAAAACCTGAAGACATTTCGGAGCTCTTCATGGCCCTTTCTAACTTGATTGAACACAGATTCCTATTTTTAGTAGCCCTGTTCTTGCTTATGGTCATAATAATAATACACTAAAACTATAAGCCAGGTACTACAGACCTTAACAGTCATAGTGAAATAGTCCTCCCTCCTTTAGAATTTCAAATTGTTTTGGCATGGAACGGAATATTAAGCTTTGTTTAATGTACGTATCCTACTTGCCTACAGATAGCGCTTTATATTTTGTTCATGTACTTTTGGTCTGTGTGTACCAAAATCAAAATCTTAAGCTGGGTAACTAGCTCAGCAATACTGAACTTAGGAAGATGTTCAGAAACGGGGAGAGAGTAATGGGAGAAGCGATGCCTGCTTTGTGCCAGGTGTTTTTACAGCTGTTATCTCATGTAATTCACTGAAAGATTTGGTGAGATCAGCATTATAATTCCCAAGTCATACATTCAATAAACAGAGATTCTGGGATGTTCAGTAATTTTCCCAGGTCACAGGCTTTGGGCAGAGCCTATGTTGCCATCTCATCTCTCAGACTCTGCAGCTCCATCTATGCCCCTTACAGCCTATTGACCATTGAGGCCACTATTAAAACACTCTTACCCGTGGGAACTCATAAACCCAACAGATAAACTTACCATTTTACATGCCTAACAAACATAAAAGCAGTGTCCTCTCTTGGCACAATAGCTGGATTTTTTGAAAATTGATGTCCCCTGAACTTTGGTATCTAGACTTAGAACAAAATGGAATATAAGAACTTATTAATATAGATATTTACCTTTCAAGAGATTTCAAGAGATTTTTATTTTTACTTGCTGTCATAGGGCGAGAATATGTAGGTATCTTGGCCGGGTGTGGTGGTTCACGCCTATAATGCCAGCACTTTCGGAGGCCGAAGTAGGCAGATCACTTGAGGTCAAGAATTCGAGACCAGCCTGGCCAACATGGTGAAACCCTGTCTCTCCTA
Source organism: Chlorocebus sabaeus (assembly GCF_047675955.1). Lineage (NCBI taxonomy): Eukaryota > Metazoa > Chordata > Mammalia > Primates > Cercopithecidae > Chlorocebus > Chlorocebus sabaeus. Next base: position 11,069,859 of record NC_132906.1, read on the forward strand.
AACAATAATACAAAAATTAGCCAGGCATGGTGGCGTGTGCCTGTAATCCCAGCTACTTGGGAGGCTGAGGTACAAGAATCACTTGAACCTGGGAGGCAGAAGTGGCAGTGAGCCAAGATCACACCACTGCACTCCAATCTGTGTGACAGAGCAAGACTCTGTCTTCATACGTACATACATACATCATACATAAAATAAGAATATGTAGGTATCTTATCTCAAAAACTGTCAGTAGAATGCCCTTCATAAAAGAGATTGTGCTTAGCCCTCTCTCTAAATCAAAGGGAAGATATTTTAGTGTAAGGAAAGATAGAGAAGATCATAGCTTTAAGAATGTATTAATTACAATGATAAAAACATTTGTGAATCTCAGAGATGAATAACTTTTCAGAATTTTAAAATAGTGAATCCATGATTCAGTTTAAATTTACTGTCATATGTTCATTCAACAAATAATTAGTGAACAGCTTCTGTGTACTGATACACAGTGCTCTGTGACGATAAACCTGTCAAAATATGATCCAAGTTCTTAAATTTTGCACTTAAGCTGCTTGTCATCTAGCATAGGAAGACTGATGACCACACACCAAGGTCAAATGTGGTAGGTGCAGGATTGGTATTTCAGATTCAAAGCCAGTCCAGTGCACTCAGGAAAAGCAGTGTGCAAGAATGAGTATCCAGGCTGAGCCCTGTGGAGGAGGGATAACTTCAGTTTGGGTTTAACTCACAACCTACCTCTTATACCTACAGGCAACGTTACCACTCACCCACAATGTGGATCTGCAGTGGTTGGTGGAATGGAACGCAGTCCTGGTCAATAGTCATTATGATGTGAAAAGCCCTTCCCATGTCTGGATATTCGCACAGTCTGTCAAAGACCCATGGGTCCTCTGCCTCTTCAGCTTCCTCCGGCAGGAGAATTTACCCAAGCACTGCCCCACAGCCCTCAGCTATGCCTGGCCTTATGCCTTCACTCGACTCCAGTCAGTGATGCCTCTGGTGGACCCAAAGTAAGGGATCCTTGTGTTTTCCTCTGCCCTGTTGTTTTTCCATTTGCCCTCTTAAATTTTCATTTTGTACAAGAGATTGGGATGTTATCATCCCAATTTCTGAACTTCCTACTAGAAAATTCTTAACATTGAGTAAAAACATTAAAAAAATTTTGTCTAAAGCTGGTGGGTTTTTCCCTCAATAATCAGTATGATTGTCTAAGTCTATAATTTCAGACTTTTAATGGTAAAAGATACTTGAAAGTTCTTCTGTTTGACTTCTCATCCAATGCAGATACTCTTTGAATAATATTCTCAATCGACAGTTGTTCAACTCTATTTGAGTACTTCCTGTGATCTTTATTTAATAAGTGATATTTAAAATCCAGAACTTAGTTTCACTCTTGTTTTTGACTCCATATTTCTAGTAGCCCAATTAATGCCAAGAAAACCAGCACTGCCGGCAGCGGAGACAACTATGTCACTTTGTGGAGAAACTACCTAATTCTTTGTTTTGGAGTTGCAAAACCCAGTATTATGAGCCCAGGACACTTAAGAGCTTCCACTCCAGAGATAATGGCGACCACACCTGATGGTACAGTGAGCTACGATAACAAGGTGACATGACATGCTTCAGAAGAATTATTCTGTAAGGTTTTTTTTTAGCTTGTTTGTCTAGAGTTCACAGTGCACATTGCACTGTGCCTGCCATCTGGAGTATTATGGGATCAGATTTTCATCCTACACATTTCTAAATTCCATTGAGTGTTTACATGAATAATTTATTACTCCTCCCTGACAAGTGGGGAACCAAAGATAAAGAAAAGTTGAGAAACTTGCTTAAGACCATAGAGTGACTTGTATTTATTCGTGCCCTGAGGTTTGGTTTGTGTCCTACAACACCACACTGCATTTCTGTCCCTCCTCACCGAGTATTCACCTTTAAATCATGCCTTGATTAAATAAATTATCTTGTTAAAGATAGCTTTGTAGACTTAAATGGTTTTAAAATGAAGAAAACCATTATAAAAATTTTTTTTAGAATTTGTGTTACACTAAAAAAATTTTTTTTAGAATTGCATTCATTTTGCTGTATTAGATTTGTGGGGTTGTGTGTGTGTGTGTGTGTGTGTGTGTGTGTGTGTGTGTGTGTGTGTTTCCTGAAATGATGGCAGTGCCTTGGGATGTGGTTCAGTACTTTGAAACTGTTACAATGGAATCATCCTTTGATTAATGGAACCATCCGTTACCATGTTACCTCTTTTTCACTTGTATTCAACTTGTTTCAGGCCATAGGCACCCCATCGGTGGGAGTTCTGTTAAAGCAGTTGGTGCCTTTGATGAGACTAGAGAGCATTGAGATCACAGAGTCCTTAGTTTTAGGATTTGGAAGAACAAATTCCCTTGTTTTCAGGTACAGTAGTCTTAATGAGTTGTTCTAAATTCATACATGCTGCTGCTATTGTCATTCCTCAATTAACTCAAATTTGAGTCTGTGTGTTGGCGGGTACCTGGAGAGTTTATAGGCTTTGTGCGACTCCCACTACATCGTCTTGGTTGATGTGCATGTAACAAGCATTCCTTGCAACTGCCTCACCTGTCACTTTTAGTCATTGCAACTTTGATTTTACCTCTCAAATTTTATTTCACTGGCAAGCTTTGTTTTAGACAACGATAAATGAAGATAATTCAGTATCACTCCCAGTAAGCCAGACTGTTCAGAGGCTATCACATCAAAATAATAGCAGTCTGCTCATCAGACATTTACCAACGGACTCTCAAAGGTTAAGCATTGATAAAACCCTTTCTAATGTGTTAAGTTCCGTTGGTTGATCTTTCTTTCTTTCTTTCTTTCTTTCTTTCTTTCTTTCTTTCTTTCTTTCTTTCTTTCTTTCTTTCTTTCTTTCTTTCTTTCTGTCTTTCTCTCTCTCTCTCTCTCTTTCTTTCTTTCTTTCTTTCTTTCTTTCCTTTTTTGTTTGTTTGTTTGTTTGTTTGTTTGAGACAGAGTCTCGCTCTGTTGCCAGGCTGGAGTGCAGTGGCGCAATCTCAGCTCACTGCAACCTCTGCCTCCTGGATTCAAGCAATTCTCCTGCCTCAGTCTTCCGAGTAGCTGGGACTACAGACCTGCACCACCATGTCCAGCTAATGTTCGTATTTATAGTAGAGACGGGGTTTCACCATGTTGGTCAGGCTGTTCTCAAACTTCTGACCTCAAGTGATCCACCTGTCTCAGCCTCCCAAAGTGCTGGGATTACAGGTGTGAGCCACCACACCCAACTTGGTTGATCTTTCTGTAGGGCACTTTCTTTGCCTTAATATAACCATATACCTGCTTTTTGGATTCCTTATTTATTCACATTTGCAATTAGATAAACATTCCATCTGAAGCACTGTCAAAGCCTTTGAAAGAGACATTGTAAAATGTTAGTTTGGGTTGCCTCTGATGACTTTAGCTAAGCAACAAAACCCTATATGGACAAATAAAATCTCAAACAAAATTTTCCATGTAGATAGAAATGAGAAACCTGCAAGCATTTGTGAGAAACCCTACTTGAAAAATAAAGATTAATAAGATATTAATTAATCTTTAATTAATCTGGGCCCAGCCCAGATTTCATTCTTAAAAGAAGTAATTGTGGGTTCTGACTGTGTAGGTACCAGTTAACCAGAGTTTTACTAGTTATTGGTTAATTAGTTAAGACAAAATATCATATAGAAATGCAAGGAGATGGCTGGGCGCAGTGGCTCATGCCTGTAATCCCAGCACTTTGGGAGGCTAAAGCGGGTGGATCCCTGAGGTCAGGAGTTCAAGACCAGCCTGGGCAACATGGTGAAACCCCATCTCTACTAAAAATACAAAAACTAGCCAGGCATGGTGGTGTGCACCTGTAGTCCCAGCTACTCAGGAGGCTGAGGCAGGAGAATAGCTTGAACCCGGGAGGCAGAGGTTGCAGTGCACTCCAGCCTGGGCGGCAGAGTGAGACTCTGTCACCAAAAAAAGAAAAGAAAAGAAAAGAAATACAAGGAGATAACAATAACAATCCCTGAAATTACCCAACATTCTTTCCCGAATAATCTAAGATTGTTTTGCATATATGGACCTCTAAATATTCCTAGAGACAGGTAAGATTATGTAACCAACTAGCCTCATGAGTCTAGAAAACTTAATGTCTCTGGGCTTCAGTTTTCTCAACTGTAAAATTGGCATAGTAAACAAACATAAATAAGTGTATCTGTCTAGGTTTTTAAATGTTAGTATAATTATAGAGTCCATCTCATAAATTTATTGAGAGGACATATTAAATGTAAATATTCACAATGTAAAGATTTGTTAAATGGCCGCTGTAAAGTGGAGGAGACTATCGATGTTATTCCCATTTCTTCGATGAAGAAATTCTAATGTCTGCATTGGAGAAATCAGGAATAGAACCCAGGCTTTCTGTCTCTCAGTATGGAATGGCATATAGTTTACTCCCATCTTTGGATTTTCCTGGCTGGTGATGTTTAATAGAACAAAATGTCCTACCAGAAAGTACAAGGTTTTCAAACCTGGGCGTACTGTAGACAAAATACCTACATACTAGTCTGACAACAAGCTACATCTTCTCTTTTTGTCTGTTTTTTTGACCTAACGATTCAGAAGTTATTTCTTGAAGAAGAGAACTAATTAGATTAGAAAGTGTAATGTTGAGAACTGGAGATAATCAGGACAAAGACATATATTGTGATCAAGATTTATATTTTTACTATATAAAAGGTTTTGATGAAAATCTCAAAATTTTAGTACTTGCCATACAGAATTTTTTATTTATTATATAGTGGATATAAAGGAATTTAGCTCTGAAATCCAAAAAAGGCTTTGTTTTAAAGTCAACTAGAGGTCAGTCTCCTGAGCACAGATCCCAAATGCAGCGCTGGGGTAATCGCACCCATCTCTTTTCCACTAATTAGACTGAAAATTTCTTGTGTGCAGGGGCTCAATTTTATTTATCTTCAGCTCCATAGCTTGTAGTAAAGTACTTGAATTTAGAAAATACTTGGAAAATATTGTTTGTTTAATTGTTCACATAGGGTTTGTTTGTTTTTGCCATAGAGATCTCCGGAACATTAAATCAAAATCAAGTCAATAAATAGTTACTGAGCCAAAATTATATGCATAGCACTGGAATTAAGACGAATAATACAAAGTGTGGACAATACCTGTTTCCAGCCTAGCACACGATTGGGAAATGGAAAGGTCAGGGAGATTGCAGTGTTAGAAGCAAAGTGCAAACAGCAAGTGATTTGGGATGGAATGGATATAGAGTATTTAGTGACAAGTTCGGTGTCAAAAACAGTGAATTTCAAAACTGACCTTTTTCGTCCGTAGAGAACTGGTAGAAGAACTTCATCCATTAATGAAAGAAGCTCTGGAAAGAAGACCAGAGGTAAGAATTTGAATTTACATAGTTAAGGCTTGGTTTTTGGACAATCATCTGAATTTAAATCAAACCCAGTGGTTTCCCCTAAAGAATACAAACACCTAACAGCTTTTAACAATGACTCTTGATATTTTAACTTTTGTTGTTTTTGTTATTTTTCAGTTTTCATTAAGTAATTAGTATAAAATGGTTCTATAGATTTTATGTCCTAAACATATAAATGCAAAACAACTTAAAATACTCATGTATGTCAACTATTACATTCTTTTGCAGGAGATTTGAATTAAAATTGAATTTTGGGTTTTTGTGTGTTTGCTTGTTTTTTTTACAAGTAGTTGAATGGCCAAGAATGTAATTTGTCTCATCTGGCATATGAGGCATTTTCCCCAGCATCACCTTCCCTGAAGTGAATTCTGAAAAGTTTTTGTACCCGGATAAAAATAATAAAAAGACTAGAAAAGGGCCGGGCATGGTGGCTCACGCCTGTAATCCCAGCACTTTGGGAGGCCGAAGCAGGCGAATCACCAGGTCAAGAGATCGAGACTATCCTGGCCAACATGGTGAAACCCCATCTTTACTAAAAATACAAAAATTAGCTGGGCTTGGTGGCGCGCACCTGTAGTCCCAGCTACTCGGGAGGCTGAGGCAGGAGAATCGCTTGAACCTGGGAGGTGGAGGTTGCAGTGAGCTGAGATCACGCCACTGCACTCCAGCCTGGGTGACAGAGCAAGACTCTGTCTCAAAAAAAAAAAAAAAGAAAAAGAAAGAGAAAATAAACTTTCTCATATAGTAGCAATGATACAAGAAATAGCAGAAATTAGGTCAGGTGCAGTAGCTCATGCCTGTAATCCCAGCACTTTGGGAGGCCAATGTGGAAGGATGACTTGAGGCTAAGAGTTTGAGACCACGCTGCAAGACCTAGGTCTACAAAAATGTTTAAAATTAGCCGAGTGTGGTGATGCATGTCTGTAGTCCCAGCTATTCGAGTAGCCGGGTGTGGTGGTGCACGCCTATAGTCCTAGCTACTCAAGAGGCTGAGGCAGAAGGATCACTTGAGCCCAGGAGTTCAAGGTTACAGTGAGCCAAGATCACACCACTGCACTCCAGCCTGGGTGACACGGTGAGATCCTATCTCAAAAATAAATAAATAAATAAAATGTAAAAATAAAGAAATAACAGAAATTCAGCAGTGTGAATAAGAACAGTGTTACTTCCATGACCGGAACTGGGATTACTTCATGTTCCCTGCCCCTTTCATTGGTTTCAGATGCTTCCGCCTTTCAGCAGACACTGGGAGCAGCTAGGAAATGAGGCTTGTTGTTTCTCAACATTTCCACCTAATATTTACTGACCCACTTATGATGTGTTTCTCTTACAGCCTGTAGATAGCAAGCATTTCCTCTGAGGATTAGGAAGAAAGCAAAATATATGCTGACTGTTATGCTTAGAAAATTGAAAATGACTAGATTATGCCTCTTCTTAATACCATTTTCTAAAGCAAAGTTAATATTGTTTTGCCCATGTCTGTAAGTGATACTACCTCTTTCTACACAGAACAAGAAACGCCGAGAACGGCGAGACTTGTTAAGGCTACAGCTACTTCGAATTTTCGAACTTCTGGCTGATGCTGGTGTAATAAGTGACAGGTAGGGTCAGAATTCTACCAAGTTGCTCTCTTCTCACCATACTGATCTTTTTGTCTTTCTTTCTGTCTCTCTCTTTTCTTTTGTTTTTAAATATAATACCCTTAACTTAGAAAAATCCAAAAAGCTCGCTTTTTCTTTTTTCATATTTTCTTTATACTGCATATAGGTTAGGAACAACTTTAGTGTATGAGTTGTGACAGTGAATCTTAGTTTTCATGAAGCCTGTATTAGTTTGACATAAAGACTGATCATCTAAAAATTTAATTTTCCTTTATTCCAGCACAAATGGAGCCTTAGAGCGGGATACTTTAGCCCTGGGAGCTTTGTTCTTAGAATACGTGGACTTGACCCGCATGCTCCTAGAAGCTGAAAATGACAAAGAAGTTGAAATTCTTAAAGATATCCGGGCACATTTTAGTGCAATGGTCGCCAACTTGATTCAGTGTGTTCCAGGTACAGTGATCCATTACAAGAAATTACCATTCATGCTCGGAAGCCCATTTGTATTCTTTATTACCGTGCTTTCCTCTTTAACCCTACTGGCCTTTATGCAGGTCTGGGATGGGATTATTTACTTTGAGATACTAGGACATATATATGAGAACAGATTGTCATTACTCAGCACAGAGTTGGAAAGGGAATGATAAGTATTAAATCTGGCTTTGTGTGTGTCATTTCTATTCTTTGTTTTGTTTTCCATCTGAAAATGAACTGATGTGATTTCCATAGGAAGGAAGTAATTCAGAGGGAACATTCACACAGGTTTCATTTTTTTTCACATTGTCTCTGTACTAATCTGTGAACAGGTAATTTCAGCAATATTTCTTCTCTCTGACTGTATCCTACCAACACATTAAATGTAATTATATAAAGCTAAATATATTTTACATTTGATTAAATATTACATTATGGAGAAAATTATCTTTCACAGAGCAAATGGGTATGAAACATATTCATTCTAATAGAACATAGAAAATAAAATAGCTGGTCAGTTTGCTATAAAAAATTATTATAATTAAAAGTTTTTGGTATTATTACAAAAAGCCCCTTGTCAACTAATGTTTCTGCTTTTCACCATTTTGATGTTAGTAGCCTCCTTACCAATCCTTCTCAGCTTCAGTGACTCTAAATTACGATTTGAGTTTGCTTCTTCAGTTAAAGTGAAGTACCTATGTGAGTTTGAAATAGACAGTCTATGCTATTTCCGAGTTCTCTTAAAGATGGGCAGCAGTCAAAAAACATTTAATATGTAAGCAGCAGCTGAGTGGGAAGTGTTGCAGTTTTCCCAGGTATTGATTAGAAAAAAATCCCTGCAGGTCTTATTTTTTATCTTTCTTTCCCACTCTGAGTCAAGGTGCTGCTGACTGCAGCATGAGGATGGGAAGAGCAAACACTTAGAAAAGAAAACATGGCTTGACTTTTTAAGTGCATGTTGCATTGCCTAAAGAAAATCGTAGTTAAAAAATCAAGTGGTTCCTTTCCTCAAAATGTAAGAAATATACATAATAGCCATATAGAGTATTTCCAGTCTTGTAACCTCTAAGTGTTTTTTTCTCCGTAGTTCACCACCGAAGATTTCTCTTCCCCCAGCAAAGCCTGAGGCACCATCTTTTCATCTTATTCAGCCAGTGGGCAGGACCCTTCAGCATTATGTTCACTCCTCTGGATCGTTACAGTGACAGAAATCATCAGATTACAAGATATCAGTATTGCGCATTAAAAGTAGGTGACACTGTACTCACGAATGACTTTTGTCAGATGGATGGTCTCTCTCATGAAACTAATAACCATGCCTTAAAAATAAACTTAAAACAAATAATACGATATAATAGAATAAAATCTAAGCGCACGTACAAAAAAATCACATGGACACACACATGCATAGCTTTTCTAAGCTCCCATTTTCTTCTCATATTTCTCCTGTATGGGAACCATATATTTTTGCTCATTTACCCATTATATAGCTGCCTTGTCAATTAACTATCAACCTAAAAAAGAAAAAAATAGACATCACCCCAAGTTCAAAATCTACCCAGAGCAACATTCCCTTTTTAATGTCCTTTTGTCCTAGAAGACTGCCAGAAATAAATTTCCCCCCAACTAGGACTATTCAAAGCCTTCAGAAGCATGACTCCTTTACAGTCCAATTTCCTTCAGAAAACTAACTGTATATCAGCCCTGCCATACAGAACATAAGTTACTGACTCTCAGGTTACCTTCACCTCGGTGGAGCTAATTTAAACTATGGCCCTGATAGTCAGTTGGACCTGCCAATTACAAAGTTATTCAAGATCTCCTCTTCTCCTACTTTCCCTTGATTTATCCCTCCACCCACCCCTTTAGAGGAACTAAATTTATATTTTTCATTTTATTTACCATTAAGGATTATAATTATTTACTTTCATATTTTTCATATATTTTATACTGTCTCAGTTCAATACATTTGTCCAATATTTGTCGTAAAAGCAAAATTTGAAAAGCTATATTTATCTTATAAGCAGAATTCACTTGAAACATTGAAGGAAAGCTTATTTTAAATATTGCAAAATGGTTTTTTGGTTTTGAATACTTACTCTGGTCATAAAGAGTTGTTATAATGATGAAATTAAAAGCCCACAAAGGTAAACTTATGGGTTTTTAATTCTTATGAAAGCCAAATTTGGAATCCGGTATTTTTTATTAAATCTACGAAAGAATGCTTTAAAAATCTTGGGGAAATGTGTCTTTAGAGGGTCCTTATCATTTGTAAGTCTGACAATTATGTTTTATAAAGTCAGTTGGATACCATTAGATCATTCCAAGTTTCACTTCCATGTCTTGTGTTTTTATCATCAGGCAATGTCAGCAGTACTGTGCTGTGGCCCTGTCTTCGACAATGTGGGCCTTTCCCCAGATGGCTACCTATATAAATGGCTTGACAACATTCTGGCTTGTCAAGATTTACGAGTAAGTATAGGCAAAAATACATTGGTTTTAAATGTCTTCTGTGTTCTGCCTCGGTTGAGTTACTGAGATGTATAAGCATTGTTCACCATACAACCTCTTCACACATTAGCCATACAAATATAGATTTATGTGTTGTTCACTTTACACTATGATACATCAAGATAAAAAAGACAGTAACATTTATCAAAATTGCCCATAAGCTGGGTCATAAAGCAAATCTCAAAAAAGGTCACATTAGTGAAATGATAGACTATGTTCTCTAATCAGAGTAGCATTAAGTTGGTATTCAATTCGATAACAAAAAGATAATTTTTAAAAATACTTCCTGATAACCAGTGAGTTGAAGAATAGATTACTATGGAAACTGGAAAATATTTTTAACTGAAGAATAATGAAAGTACTATATACTAAACTTGTGGGCTGTAAAGCCTTTCTTAGAATGAAATGCATAGCCCTAAACACATATATAAGGGGACTTCAAAAAGTTTTGTGGAAGAATAGAATTAAAAGATAAAAATTTTAAAAATATATACTTTATTTATTAACGTTATCTCCATCAAGGTCAAGACATGTTTCGAAGTCTTTGCTTAATCCATGCCTAAAGAATCCATCCCAGAACTAAGTCCTAGAAACTTAACCACATCAGTGCCACCTTCTCTACATTATTAACTGAAGAAAATTGGGTGGCTTTTAAAGATTTTTTTAAGATTAGGAAACCAAAAGAAGTCAGAAGGAGCCAAGTCAGGACTGTAAGATGGATGCCTAATGATTTCCCATCAAATCTCTTGCAAAATTGCCCTCATTTGATGAGAAGAATGAGCAGGAGCATTGTCATGGTGAAAAAGGACTTTCTGGTATAGTTCTCCAAGATATTTTTCTGCTAAAGCGTTGGCTAACTTTCTCAAAACACTTTTATAATAGCAGATGTCATTGTTCTTTAGCCTTCCGGAAAGTCAACGAGTGACTTTCCTTGAGCACCCCAAAAATCTGTTGCCATAACTTTTGCTCTTGACTAGTCCACTTTTGCTTTGACTGGACCACTTCCATCTCTTTGTAACCGTTGTTTTTATTGCGCTGTTTTGAGGATAGCACTGGTAAAGCCATGTTCCATCCCCTGTTACAATTCTTTGAAGATCTATAGAGTCTTAATCCCATTTGTTGAAAATTGTCATTGAAAGCTCTGCTTGTCTACTGCTGATGAGTTTTGGTGCCCGTCACATGGAACATTTGCTAAAGTTTCATTTTTCAGTTAGGATTGTATAAGATGAACCAGTTGAGATGTCTGTGGTGTTGGTTATTGTGTCTGCTGTTGGTTATTGTTAATCATCAGTCCTTTTTAATTAGGGCACAAACTAAATGAATTTTTTCCTCACAAATTGGTATGGATGGTCTACCACTGGGGGCTTCATCTTCATCACCATCTTAAAACAGGTTATCTATTTGTAAACTGCTAATTTCTTTGGGAGAATTGCCCCTATACATTTTTTGTAAAGCAGCAATGATTTCCCTATTCTTCCACCCAAGCTTCACTATAAATTTGATGTTTGTACTTGCTTCAATTTCAGCTGAATTCATGTTACTCTGATGGGGGCTCTTTTCAAACTGATGTCTTCTCCTTCTTAGTGCCTCAAACTAAATTCTGTTCAGACATGTTATAACAAGTTAGCACAAGTTTATTTTGGTGCAAAAAAACATTTTAATCCATGAATAATTTTTTCATAATATACGTTTTCCACGAGCTTTTTGAAGACCCTCATATTAAAGAGAGAAAAGGCTGATTATCCATGACCTAAGCATTCATCACAAGAAGTTAGAAAAAGAATAGAATATCAAACTCAAAAACAGTACTATGAAGGAAATAATAGAAATAAGAGTAGAAATTAATGAAAGAGAAACAAATTAATGGTAGTGATCATTAAACCAAAAGTTGGACTTGTTACAATACTAAAAAAATTCACAAATACATGGCAAGTTCAATCAAGAAAGAGAGAGTGACTTTCTTTAAAGTGTTAAAAAAAAGAAAACTATAAAACCAGATGGCTTTACTAATGAATTCTACTGAGCATTTAAAGAACAAATTGCATGGATTCAATGCAAATTTTTAAAGAGAAAACAGATGAAAAGGAAATACGTCCCAGTACATTTTGTGAAACCAGAATAACCTTGATAATAAAACAAGAAAAGGTTGTAGCAAGAAAGAAAATTAAAAGTCAGTCTCATTCATGAGATTGTCTCTAATACATAGATACAAAACTTTAAATAAAATATTAGAAAATTGAATTTAGTGATATAGAAAAAACATGATTTACCATGGTCAAATTGTGTTTATTCAAGGACTGTCAGGTTGGTTAATATTCAAATGTCTGTCAGTTCATTCATATATTAACTATATTCACAGAATCTCAAAAACATGATTCAGATGCAAGAAAAGCATTTGATAAACTTCTTCATTTATTCAAGAGAAAAACTCCTGGCAAAACTACAAATAGAAAAGAACATCCTTAGTTTGACAAAAGGCACCTTGAAACAAAACACCTTATAAATACCATATTTAATATAAAATATGCAAACATCATATTTAATAGTTAATTTGAAAGTATTCTCTCTGAGATTAAAATGGCCAAGGAAGCTTACTGTCACCACCTCTATCAACATCATACTGGAGATCCTAGCCAATGCAGTAGGAAAGAAGAGATTATAAAGAATACTAAAACAGAAGTAAAACTCATTGTTCACAGGTGACACAATTGTGTGTGAAGGAAATTCCAACAAGTCTTTAGACAAAGTGTTGGAATTAATCAGTGAATTTAGCATGGTTGCCATATGAAAGGTCAAAATTAAAAATCAATTATATTTCAGTACAGCAACAATGAGGAGCTGGAAAAATAAAATTTTAATTATGCCACTTATAATGGCATTTTAAAATTAGGAATTAACATTAAATACTTAGGAATAAACCTAACAAAAATGTGCAAGGCCTCATACATAGGAATATGTAAGGCATTAATGAGAAAAATTAAATATCTAATAAATGGAAAAATATACCATGCTATTGAACTGGAAGATTCACTATTGTAAAGAAGTCATTCTCCTCCAGAATGGAGGACAATGCAATATGAAGACAATGCAATTCTAGTCAAAATCTGAGCAGGATATTTGTGACAGCTGGAAGTTCCTTTAAAAAAAAAAAATATATATATATATATATATGCAAAGGACCAGAAATAGCTAAGATGATTTTGAACAATATAATCAAAGTGAGAAGATTCACTTTAGCAGAAATCAATACTTATTATAAATGTATGGTCATTAAAACACTGAACTGTTGGCCAAGAATAAGTATATATACACCAAAGGAGTAGAATAGGGAGGCCAGAAAATTACCATGTATTATGTATATGCACACATGGTTTATTTCAAAGATGGCAGTGCAGAGCAATGAGAAAAATGGTTTTTTCCAATAAGTAATTTGGGGTCAGTTGGATAGCCTTACTAAATGAAAGAAAGAAAAAGAAATTTGACCCTTTCCTCACACTTTACTAAAGTTCATTGCAGGTGGATTGCAATCTAAATGTAACAGCTAAAATAATAGTCTCTAGAAAATAATCCAGAATATCTTCATCCCTGGGGTTACAGTAAGATTTCTTGAGCAGAATGCAAAAATTACTAACCCTAAGGAAGAACTAATAACTTTTGTTCACCAAAAGACACCATTAAGAGCATGAACAGGCTAGCCATAAAGTGAGAGATGTCTGTAATGCACAATCAGCAGAGGCTTCTTATCTAGAATATATAAAGGACTGCTACAAATAAATAAGATAAATACAGACTCAATAGAAAAATGAGCAAGAAACTTAAGCAGTTCACAGAAGAGGTTACCTAACTGACCAGTGAACATAAGAAAAGGTTCTCAAACTCATTAATAATCATGTGTCTTAGTCCATTCAGGCAGCTATAACAAAATATCATAGACTAGTGGCTTATCAACAACAGAAATTTCTCACAGTTTTGGAGGCCAAGAAGTCCAAGATTAAGGTGCTGGCAGATTTGTCTGGTGAGGGCCTTCTTCCTGGTTCATAGGCAGCAGTCTCTTGCTGTGTCCTCACTTGACACACGGGACAAGGGAACTCTCTGGGGTCTTTTTTATAAGGGCACTAATTTCATTCACAGGGGCTCCCCACCTCATGACCTAATCACCTCCTAAAGGCCCCACCTCCAAATACCACCACCTTGGGGGTTAAAATTTAAATGTGAATTGAGGGTTGGGAGGTTACAAACATTCAGGGGCCTATAGCATGAGGGAAATGCAAATTAAAGCCACAGGAGACAAAATTATATACCTATAATTCCATTTATATAGACCTGAAAAACTGCCCATACTAACCAGTAGTGCTAGAAGTCAGGATAGTGGTTTCTCCTGGGGAGGAAAGACAGGCTGGTGTTTAAGAGAGTGCCCAGGGGAGGGTTCAGTGGTGCTGGTAATATTCTGGTTTTTGACCTGGTGGTGATCATAGGAGGGTGTTAAAATAACTCATCATATACATAGGAATTATATACGATTTCTGTGTATTTTATACCTCAATATAACTTTCTAAAGCACAATAAAAGCTTGATTCTTCTCTCAAGTCTAACTTTTTAATGAAATGTTATTTTAAGTCATTTGCAATAATATCATCAGCTTTTATCTGCTGCGAATTACTTAAAGCCAGTTGGGGGGAACTAGGTGGAAGATGTTTGACCATCCAGTTAGAATATCACTCCCACCTAGGCCTAAACCCTGTAAGTAAAAAAAATGAAGAAGCCAGAATCTTGCCTTTTCAACCTGGTTCCAACTGGCAAGAAGAGTGAACAACTTTAGGAGGAGGCACTAGAATGTTACTTTTTTTTTTTTTTTTTTTTTGAGACAGAGCCTCACTCCTTTGCCGAGGCTGGAGTGCAGTGGCACCATCTCAGCTCACTGCAACCTCTGCCTCCCAAGTTCAAGTGATTCTTGTGCCTCAGCCTCCCCAGTAGCTGGGATTACAGGCACACACCACCATGTCCAGCTAATTTTGTATTTTTAATAGAGACAGGGTTTCACCACATTGGCCAGGCTGGTCTCAAACTCCTGACCTCAAGTGATGCGCCTGTCTTGGCCTCTCAAAGTGCTGGAATTACAGGTATGAGCCACCACTCCTGGCCAGAATGTTACTTTCTGAGGAGAAAGTAACATGTAGCCTCTAGGCACCAGCCTTCTCCTGGACAAATGTGCATATTCACTGACCATCTAGTATTTGAGAGTAGCTTCAGGAATCATCGATTCAGCATCCTATTAATGCTATCTAGTATGATTTTTTAATTAAAAAAAACTTTAGGACAAGTCTATTGAGACTGTATTTCTTTTTGAAAGTTAGGCTGCTAAGCTTCACACGGTATATTTAGTAACCAATCCTCATGGTCATATTTCCTCTGATTTTTTTCCTTAAGAGACTTTGTAGTAGGAATAGACATTGATACACAAGCATACTTCACATCTGCCACTATAATTATCACTATTCCTACCGGCATCAAAATCTTTAGGTGAGTGGCCACCCTGCATGCACAGTGGTAACATCAAATGATCAAATGATCCCCCACAATACTCTGAGCTAATACATAGAGGATATCCTTTTGTATATTGGATTTTTTAAACCAAATACATGTATTTTTCAGACATATTTTAAATGCAAAAAAAAATTGCCAATAAAGTCTTCGTCCCCCCCACCCCCTGCTTTTTTTTTTTTTTTTTTTTTTTTTGAGACCTAGTCTCACTCTGTCACCCAGGCTGGAGTGCAATGGCACGATCTCAGCTCACTGCAACCTCCACCCCCCAGGTTCAAGTGATTCTCCTTCCTCAGCCTCCTCAGTAGCTGGGACTACAGGTACATGCCACCACGCCCGGCAAATTTTTTCTATTTTTAGTAGAGATGGGGTTACACCATGTTGGCCAGGCTGGTCTCGAACTCGGTAATCTACCCACCTCGGCTTCCCAAAGTGCTGGGATTACGGGCATGAGCCACTGCGCCCGGCTACCCCTTTTCAGAGATAAAAATTGAGAATAGGTGGACACTATGTAACAGACTTACATGATCAAATTTGATGTATCCATTTCAGTTTTCAGTTGCGACATGATACTCTCTTGAAGAATATATGACATATAAATTAACCAAGATGAAAGCTCAGTCTTCCTTTCATTTTACCTAGTTTGTATTGACTAAGCTTTATCTGTGTCTTTCTCTAGAACATTCTTTCGTCAAATACAAATAATATTGATTTGCTCCATGTATTCAGGTGCATCAACTTGGCTGCGAAGTTGTTGTCTTGCTACTGGAACTTAATCCTGACCAAATAAATCTTTTTAATTGGGCAATTGACCGGTGCTACACAGGTTCCTACCAACTTGCATCTGGCTGCTTCAAAGCCATAGCAACTGTCTGCGGAAGCAGGTATGAATTTTTATAAGCAGTGATGAGTGGCAAGTATGTTTAGGGTTACCTTTTGTGATATGAATGATGGAGAGCTGACTGTTTTGCAACTCTATGAGCAAAGTAAATTATATGAGAATATAAAATTTTCTGTATGTCCCCAGCAGCTAAACTACTCCCTGTAAGGTTGCGGTTTCATTGGTTTTTTCTCATTTTATCAGGAAATGATTTGTTGTTACAGTACCTTTCTAATTGTGTGGAAATTCAGTCAGGTATTACAGCAGGATTTGAAAATGACAAAGAAGATACATTATAGGAATTAAAGGAATGTCTAGAAATGTTTGTAACGAGGGTGAACTATAGCCCATCAGCCATCTCTACAAAAAACCAAACCCAGGAAGTGGCCTAAAATTTTTAAATTCACTTTGTCAAAAACTTCAGAAAGGAAAAAAAGAAAAGAAAGTGTGGCGCCAAAGGTTCTATAGATTACACTTTTAAAACCATTGCCTTTGTTATATAAATTAGTTATTCAGTGTAGCCATTCAGCATAATTTATGTGCTGAAATAAGTTCATAGCTACGATGAAAGGGTTAATAAAGGTTCTCCAAGTTGCATAAGCTATTCCCAATAAAGAGCTTATGTATCAGAAAAATTGAGAGAAACCAACTTGTTTATTTTTGAAAATATTCATATAGACTGTCAACTTTCCTTTTTAATTAAATGTTGCACTTTAAATAGCTATCTTGTGCTACCAGATCAAGAGAATAAAAGTGAATTAGTTTTAAATTCCAATTGGTTAAAGGTCTAAGTTAATAAGAACAGTATTTTGGAAGACGTCTACTTTCAATAAACCTAAAATGAACATGCTATTTAGGGAGACAAGTTTCTCCTTAAAATTTTTATCTTTCTTTTATAAAGATAGTAGATAATATTTCATATCTAAAGCTTTCAGTAGTAGAGCTTTTATTATAGATTTTAATGTCCATAAAAGTTAGAACAAATGAATAAAACCTAAACTGCCTGATTTTCCATCAAGTTTTATTTCCTGTTATAAGCATTACTAAAAAATATACTTTAGGACATGACCAAAAGAACATTGTTACAAAAATCTGTTTCTCCAGAGTGCTTTTTTTTAATTTTCAGATATTTCAACATTCTAAAAATAAAGTTTCATTCACATGACCCATTGATTTTTAACAATATATTTAGAATCTATGACTTGGACTTCTTTCTTTGACAAAAATAAGTTTCACCTCTTCACTGCCCTTCTCCCAGTGAACTTGGCTTGAACTATCCTAATCAAATTTATTGCATTGCATGGCCATCTCACAAAATACTACACTGAATTTCTCTGAGTAAGTCTAGGTATTTTTCCTTAGGGAGCACAAATAAATGCTTAATAAATTTAGCAACATAGTCTCAATTTCAATAATATCTCTAGTCACAAAAATATTAGGTCATAAAACCTGCTATGTTCCAAGTATTTTTTAAGGTATCATTATACACTGTCTTGGTTTCTTAGACAAATACTGCATATCTACTTGCATTCACGACACTCATCTATTCTGAAGGAAGGGCAGAGGGCAGAAGAATACAATGGCTTGAACCCAACTGTCCAGATAGTGACCAGTGTTTCTGCCATTTCTCAACACAGGGCATGTTCAGAATTTAAAATTTCAGCTGTTGCCTAAATTTGCTCTTTCCACATAAATTCTCAGCCTGTGTAGTCTAGACGGGCCTCCAGAGAGGCTTGAGCAGTCATTGTGCTTGTGTTTGCAGTACTTTTTTCCAAAACCAATTGTGGTATTTTCAGCTCTTGCTTCATTCGTCTTCTGTAAGTTTGCATCTAAAAAGCAACTGAAGACCTTATGAAATATGTTTCTGAAAAGTCATATGCAAACTGAATTTTATTTTAAGTTTCTCAAACAAGTTATTTACACAGTAACTCCTACAAGTCATTTTCTAAAGCAAAGAATTCTTGTAAGATAAATAATGATCTCCTCCTTTTCAAATAGGAATTATCATCTCCGGGATTTATTTGTAGAGAATTATGACAGTTTATAAGCACATTTATTTATTAAGAAACCACTCATAATTGACTTTAAATTACCTGAAAGATTAAAATTTTTTAAATGTTCTTGTTGATTTAAATTTTCTATTTTAGCTTTAGAAAAGAGGATTTGCCATTTTTGTGTAATTAATACGTCAATGTTCATTAGCTGTGGCAATGGGGAAAAATGGTTCTCTACATCCTTCTTTTTGGTTATTTTTCCAGCAGTAATGGACTGTGTGTGAGTGTGAGTGTGTGTGTGTGTATGTGTGTGTGTGTGCATGTGCTGTGAACTTACTGTTCTCTAGTCAAAACTCTACAGCTATGCTATGCTATGACTCTGGTGATATTAGGAGATAGAAAGTCAGAACAGAACTTGAATAGGACCAAAGGAAATTAGGAAAAAGAAAGTGATGGTAGAACTGGCAGTATTAATTTTGCAAAATTTTTCATAAAATATGTTAACATATGTGATTAAAAGCTATTAGATACAGCTCACTACTAAAAGTTTAGTACAAAAAATTGCTTACTCGTTAGCCAACTTTAGTTCAAATAACTATTCGGCTTCTGTTTGTGTCCGTATTGATTTTTCCCTGACTTCAAATGAGGTTAGAATAAGATAGATAAGGAAATTGAGAAAGAAACTAAATGACTTTCCAAGGTTATAAATCAAGGTAAATTGTGTATTAAGAGTATAGGCCATTTCCAATCACTAGCTTAACGCACCAGAATTCTCTTTACATTTTAATTAAATACTGAAGAATTTCATTATTTTTACTTTTACCTTCCAACACACTCTTAAAACGTGTTTAATAGATGTTTTAGAATTGTTTGTAAGAACAAAGTGCAAAGTGTTGATTTTTCAATAATTTTGTTGGATTTATTTTTGGTGGTGGTTTGTGTTGGCATTGTTTGTATGTTTGTTTTTCTTTAAGTTAACTTTCTATAAATCTTCCTAATTTAAGTCAGGCTTAGCAAACTTGAATTCTTAGAAGTGAATGCCCATTTCTTCAGGGAATAATATCCATCTATCAACAAGGAAGACAAGCAAAGCTTATGATTCATAAATCCCAATCACACTCCCTAACTGATGATAAATAACCTTATTTGGTTGTGTCAGCCATCTGGAGTATTTTGGGAGAGCCGAGTTGGGAATCTGGGCTCCAGAAACATACTATCTTGGGTTCAAATCCTCACTCGACCTCTAATCAAGCTGTGTGTTCTTGAACAAATTACTGCAGATGCCTACCCGCTAGTGAAATACGGTTGATGACAGGGTTCGAGTAATGATGAAGCAAAAACAACCTCTTGGCCTAAGGCCTAACAAATGGTAAATACGCCATAAACGCTGTTATTCAATAGTTGTTGGAGGAGAACAGCTGTGAAGTAATCCCCTCTATTAACTAGTAAAATCTTTCTCTTCAGAATACCTCAGAGCCATCCTGAGCTTTGTAACGTAGTACTAGGTAAGCCAGAGCTAGCCGACATTTCCCAAATTCTTCAGTATCTCCTCTCTTCTAGAGAGTTTGATTTCTTCTTTACTTTTTGAGTCATATCTACCTCCCATATTTATTTTATCATTTGATTTTTATTTGGTGTGATCACAGCTGTCTTTATCTTTTACCCTTGCTCTGCCTATGCTGAACAATTAAATACTGAAAGGTATAAGATTCCATTGCTCAGCCTGTTTTCGACATCTAAGTACAGATACTTTCTTTGTACTCTTTTGCTTATTTGAAATCTCCTTCATTGTTTCCTCCTCTGGGTTTCTTTCATTTTCTGGATCTGTTATTCCTTTCAATGTTGTTGCTCATGAATCTCGTAGCTCATTCTTCAACAACAAAATAAATTCTCTAATTACAAGGTCAAGTGCATGACCCTGCCTAGTAAGAGGGAGGCTTTGTCTGCCCTTTTCCTGCCTTTAAATCTCCAGCGATTCAGCAATGTATTTGGCTCATATATATATACATATATATATAAATATTTGTATATATATAAATGTATTAGTATTAAATTCCAGTGTCAGAAGATGGAGACATAGGTAAAGCATCTCTGCTACTATAAGGCTCCGAAGGGAGTTTCCTTTCTACTTTTATAGGCAGAAAGGTCTGTTCCGAGATACAGCAGTTTGTAACAATTCCAAACTACACTGGCTATGAAATGCACTATTGTGGACTGTCTAGGAGACTGTGAGCATTGTGGAGAAGAGCTTGAATTCTTTGAAGTCAGATTTATCTAGGAGTCTGGACTCCACCACTTCTACATGACCTGAAGCAAGTACTTTTCTCTAGGCCTTGCATGCTTGTTGTGAAGATTAAATAATAAATCTAAGTAAAGGCCTTGGCACAGTACCTGGCACAAAGTAAGCACATGATAACATCAATGTCGCCCATCATTCAACATCGTTCTGACACTCATTATCATCACCACCATCATCTGGGGGTAGTTCCCCAATTTTTCATCAGACCCACCAAACAGACTGTGTTTATTTAAAAATACAAGTTACAGAAAAGTAATCATTTTGGAATAAAAATTAATAAACCTATTTTGGAGGGCAATATATCAGTATCTGCCAAAATTTTAAATGTGCCCTTTGACCGTGCATGACCTCTCTATGAATTTTTTCTAAAGAAAGGCCAGCACATTTGGTGTTTGTGGCACTATAATGAAAAAGTGAAAACAGTCTAAGTGTCTATAAATGCAAGTCAAAAGTTGGATTTCCCAGAAAACAGACTGAGATGGATATTTGAACGTGGGACATTTATTAGGGTGGGCCCTTGGGGTCAACATCTATGGGGAAATGAAGGAATTAGGACTGGAAGAGAAAAGAAACCTCAGTCATTCCCACTGGGGCTGCTGCTGGGGAACAGATATAACCTTGACCTAGGCAAACCTCTGGCTGAAGGCAGTTCCCAGAGAAGGCTTCAGATGGAGGATTCAGCTGCCATCAGTTTAGCTGGAGGATTGAGTGCCTCCATCCTGAAAGAAGGATCTAGGTGGCACACCACAGTACCCATTACAAGAGTAGTTGTTTAGGATATGTTCCTAAAATGTAATATGTGGCAGCTATTAGGAAGACTGAAGTAAGCCTTATAGTTCAGTGAAAAAGCAGATCATCAAACAGTACAGACAAGTGGTGTAATCACATTTACGTTTAAAACCCTGTGCATTGAAAGAGAGGTATTTTGATGCAAATGTTCATATATAGACTTGGAAGACAGCTGAAATATCAAAATGTTGACAGTAATTGCCTCTTGGATAAGAATAACAATTGGGCCAGGCGAGATGGTTCACTCCTGTAATCCCAGCACTTTGGGAGGCTGAGGCGGGCGGATCACGAGGTCAGGAGATCGAGACCATCCTGGCTAACACAGTGAAACCCCGTCTCTACTGAAAATACAAAAAATTAGCTGGGTGTGGTGGCGGGCGCCTGTAGTCCCAGCTACTTGGGAGGCTGAGGCAGAGAACTGCTTGAACCCAGGAGGCAGAGCTTGCAGTGAGCCAAGATCGCGCCACTGCATTCTAGCCTGGGAGACAGAGCGAGACTCTGTCTCAAAAAAAAAAAAAAAAAAAAGAATAACAATTGGGAGAATGAAAGGACATGAGATACTTCTACGTTTTATTCTATTCACCTACCTGCAAGCAACACCAACTTGCAGCCCTATAAGTGAACCATCTTCAGGGCGGACCCTCTAGCCCTATGTGTTACTTGAATCTTTTAGAAGAAAAATATGTCATGAAAATTAATATTCGAGTAATGTTAAAAGTAGAAAAACTTTTTCATGTGTTTAACCAATTCTTACTATAATTTCTCACTGAACTTAATGTAGAATGGGATGTATTCATAGTAGGACAGCCTTTCTGGAAGGGTGATAGTCTCATTCTGTTTTCTGTTGCCTATAACAGAATACCTTGATAATTTATAGAGAAAGCAATTTGTTTCTTACAGTTATAGAGACTAAGTGCACGGTCAAGGGGCCTCATCTGATGAGGGCCTTCTTGCTGATGGGGACTCTCTGCAGAGTCCTGAGATGGCTCAGGGCTTCACATGGCAGCAGAGTTGAGCATGCTAGCTTCTCTTCCTCCTCTTACAAAGCTGCTGGCCCCACTCCCATGATATGTGTCAATCCATTAATCCATGAATAGATTAACCCATTCACGAGGGCAGCCTCATGACCCAGTCACCACTTAAAGGTCTCACTTCTCAATACTGCCACATTGGGGATTAAACTTCAACATGAGTTTTGGTGGGGCAAACATTCAAACCAAAGCAGTGATTGTTCTAAAACAGAACTTCTTAGACGACGTAATTATTTGGAATCAAAAAAAGAATCCCAAGGAAAAACAACTAACATGTTTTTTCACCTTCAAGCTGTCTTTTTCTTCCTGAAGTTTGTTTGAAAATAAGTAGTAGTCACCCACCTTCTACATATAAACCATTCAATAGTTCAACTCAGCCAGGTGCAGTGGTTCACACCTGTAATCCCAACACTTTGGGAGGCCAAGTCAGGAGGATCCACCTGAGCCCAGGAGGTGAAGACAGCAGTGAGCCATGATCATGCCACTGCACTCCAACCTGGGTGACAGTGAGACCTTGTCTCAAATAAGAAAAGAAAAGAAAAAGTTCAACTCACCAGGAGTTTTCTACTTATGACTTCTTTTCCACTATAAGAAAATACATATGGTGAAAAGATAACATCTTTAAATAAGATTACATAGCAAGAAAAAAATGAATTTAATCTCTCTATTCTATATGGTTATACTGCCAATTGCCACATAATCTATTTTCTGTGTTCCTCTCCCCCCCATCCCACACATGCTATCAATTACCAAATCCTGCTGATTTTATCTCCTTAGTGTTCCTCAGATCTCTCCTTCCTTCTGTCTCTACTGTTTCTGCCCTAATTCAAGCCCTCATCAGTTCCCATTTGGATTCTTGTAACAGGTTCCACTCTTGGCCCCATACAATCCATTCTCCACACAGCAACCAGAATGATTGTTTACAAAGTGAATGCCATTGCCTCCCTCCCCGTGGCAAATCCTGCAGTGCTTCTCTGAAACTTCAGGGTGAAGTCCATAGGCTCGTCATCTTCTGAACCCACCTACTGGCCTAACCTCACCTCTTTCTGGGCCTCTACTTATTTTATTCAGTCTACTACACAAAGATTCTTCCCTTTTACAATAGGTATCTTGCTGTTTCATTCTTGTAAGCTTTCAAAATGCTGTCCTCTCTATCTGGAACACTCCTGTACTACCCCTTCCATGACCCTGACTAATATCACCTGGTGCTTCAAGACCCATTTTACTTGTTTCCTCTTCAGAAAAGACTTCCCTACTCCCCATCTAACGTAGGTGTCCCTCATCAGGATTCTTGTAGCATGCTGTGGATGTTCCCACCATAACACTCACCAGAACTAGACTGTACAGGTTGTCTCCATGACTAAACTGTAAGCCCTCCTTAAGGATGGAGACCAGCCTTGCTATATTTGTATCATTGGTACTTTGCACGTTGTTCCTGATCGTTGTTTGGCACTTAATAAATTTAGAGGAATCAAATGAAAATATTAATTTGGTGAACTATTGAGAAATTTAGTACATGTATCCTTTTCTGTCTTTTTCACTTGTCGGTTTGCATTAAAGAACATTTGCATCAGATAAGACGTTTGTGTTCTTTTATCCTGGTGTCCAGTATTTAATTTTAAACCAAAATGAAGTCATTTCCCTTGATCTACCGACAAATAGAAAAAGAAGGAAGCAAAAAATGGCCAAATGGGGGTGGGAATGTCATTAATAAGTGACCAAGGTCAGCATGCCAGCTAGAATTTTAAGAGTTAACAACCTAGCCATGCTGTCTTATAAACCATGCTTTTTTTTGTTTTGTTTTGTTGTGTTTTTAGGAACTATCCCTTCGACATAGTGACATTGTTAAACCTTGTTCTATTCAAGGCCTCTGACACCAACAGAGAGATTTATGAAATCTCCATGCAACTCATGCAGGCACGTATCATTGACTGGCGTAGAAAACATCCATCCTTGAGTGCAGAAAATAGAAATGGTAGTTGATTACCTAATTGCTGTTTATTGATAGGCCTTCGTTTATTTCTGCATATCATTTGTGGCTAGGAAGAGTGAGAAAGCAATTATATAATCTCTTGTAAACATACTAATTAAACTGATGTTTCACCTTTAATACTGTTTTTAAATGGGCGTTAATTAATTTTGTTACCTCTAACCTTTGTTAAATACAAATGCTCCTGAAGTATCCAGCTAATATTTTTCATACTACTTTTTACTTTCCTACCTCTTTATAGATCCTTGAAGCAAAGCTTTTCGTATACTCGAAGAAAGTCGCTGAGCAAAGACCGGGAAGTATTCTCTATGGAACACATGGCCCGCTGCCCCCCCTCTACAGCGTGTCACTCACCCTCTTGTCCTGTGAGCTGGCCAGGATGTACCCTGAACTCACACTCCCCCTCTTCTCAGGTACCAGGCAATAGCCAATAATAACATATGTGATCATTTCGTTACTCTAAGTAATTTTTCTTTTTAAATTCTAGTTTAATATTAGAGTTATGACTGGGAGCGATGCTGCTTATGCCTGTAATCCCAGCACTTTGGGAGGGCGAGGCAGGCAGATCATTTGAATCAGGAGTTTGAGACCAGCCTGGCCAACATGGTGAAATCCTGTCGCTACTAAAACTACAAAAATTAGCCAGGTGTGGTGGCATGTGCCTGTAATCCCAGCTACTTGGGAGGCTGAGGCAGGAGAATCACTTGAACCCAGGCGGCAGAGGTTGCAGTGAGCCAAGATCGTGTCACTGCACTCCAGCCTAGACGACAGAGTGAGACTGTCTCAAAAAAAAAAAAAAAAAAAATCTTAGAGTGATAATTAGTGATGCTAAGTTTGTAGGTCAGAATTACTGTGGGCTAGATCCAGTTACATGTGAAAGTAAATTCTATAATAATTTTTAAATGAAAAAAAGTTCTTTATCTAAAGCAGTGTAGGCATAAACATACATATGACAAATGTAAGGTGCTTAGATTAATAATACTAACTTCTGCACACATTATATATATAAATTTCCCAAAGAAACTAATTTCCCACAAAAGCTAAATATGAACAGTATAATTTATAATACATATAATTGCTGTAAGTTGTTTGGTGGTTGTGGTAGTGGTGGTGTTTTGTAGCTTGTATTTTGCCACATATATAAGTTGTTGAAAGTTTGAATTTTTGCATACTCTTTACAATCTTCATTAATAGTTTTTGTGAAAATTAATTGCTAAAGAATTGCATTTGGTAGTCCAGGCGTGGTTGCTCACACCTGTAATCCCAACATTTTGGGAGGCCGAGGAGGGCTAATCACCTGAGGTCAGGAGTTGGAGACCAGCCTGGCTAACGTGGTGAAACCCCGTCTCTACAAAAAATACAGAAATTAGCCGGGCATCGTGGCCCGCGCCTATAGTCCCAGCTACTTGGGAGGCTGAGGTAGGAGAATCACTTGAACCCAGGAGGCGGCGGTTGCAGTGAGCCAAGATCATGCCACTCCGCTCCAGCCTAGGCAACAGAGTGAGACTCTGTCTCAAAAAAAAAAAAAAAAAAAGAATTGTATTTATCAACGAACTTCCTCCCTAAGCTTATGTCGCACTTTGTCAAGAAACAGACTTTGGTCTCTTGAATTCATCCTCTTTTTCCATCGCTATCACCACCTCACCACTTCTTTGTCCAGATCCTCCTCAGTCCTTCCCTGCCTCTGCGTTACCTAACTACAGTTTATCCTCCATGTGGCAATCCATCCACTATGCAAAGCCAAATATGTACAGCAGTTCTTAAACTTCTCTGCCCAATTGTCCTAAAAAGAGCTGATAACAGCCTATATTTAGTGAGTGGTTAGTAGGTACCAGGCTCCGTGCTAGGCACTTTATGTGCATTGCATTCATCTCTTAATATTTATAACCCCTGGTATAGTACAGTGGTTAGAACAGAGGCTTTGAAGTCAGGCAACCTTTCACTAGTTGTTTGACTGTGGGCAAGTCACAGAACCTCTAAATTACATTTCTTATCTGTAATAGTAATGGCTACCCTATAGGATGTGTGAAGATTAAAATGATGTAATGAAAACCAAGCAGCTGACCCAGTTCTGGCATGGAATTATCACAACGACCACCAACACCATCATCACTATTTTACAGATGAGAAACTATGGTTTAGAAATGTTAAATAATTTGTTCAAGACCATATAGCTAGGAAGCAACCAAGCCAGAATTAAATCTAGATCTGTCTTCCTCCAAAGCCATTGCTATAAAATTAGAACTCAGCCAAGGGGTGGGGGAAAAAAACTCTTTTTCTAAACTTGCTTTCTACCTTTTCATTCAGGAATCCTCTACTCCAATCCTACTGAATCTTTGACCAACATTCCAGGTCCTCTTGTAAATCTTTGCTTCTGTACATGCTGTTGAATGGCCCTCGCCCTTTCTTCCTAACTTCAGCTTTCCATAAGCTCTAACTTAACATCCAGCTCTACTGTGCAGACCTCTCCATCTACCTGAGGCAGAGTTAGTCACTTCTGTGTGTAATACCAGAAACAGTGGAGAGACCCAATGAAAGCCTTTTTAGTAAATTAATTCTCTTCTTTCAAAACTAAAATTTATTTTTATGCACTTCACCCAAGCTTTGAGTGCTGCCTACATGCTAGGCACTGTGCTTGGGTTTCAGAAATACAGAGAGAAATAAAAGTATCTCCCATCAAAGTTTCATAGTCCAGCAGTAAAGATAGATGTGCAATCAAGCCAAGCACAGTGGCTCATGTCTGTAATCCCAGCACCTTGGGAGGCTGAGGCAGGTGGACCACTTAAGGCCAGGAGTTCAAGACCAGCCTGGCCAACATGGCAAAACCCTGTCTCTACTAAAAATATAAAAATTAGCTGGGCATGGTGGCACATGCCTATAGTCCCAGCTACTCAGGAGGCTGAGGCACGAGAATTGCTTGAACCCAAGAGGTGGAGGTTACAGTGAGCCGAGATTGTGCTACAGCACTCCAGCCTGGGCAACAGAGCGAGACTGTGTCTCAAAAAACAAAAAATTAGATGTGCAATCAAATGATTTTGATACAGTATAGCAAATGCAATTTTTTGAAAAAGAAAAATGCCAGTGTATTAGACAGTAGCTGAGGGAGTAATCAATTATTGGGCCAGGAATATCAGAAGACTTCCCAGAGAAGTTGTCTCAGCTGTAGTTTGAAAGGAGTAGAAATTTGCATAGCAGACAAGTAGCTGACAGACATTACAGACCAAGAGACTATTGCATATGCATGGGCTTAGAGTTACAAACTAGCATGATGTAATTAGGGGATTATATAGAGGTCAGCTTAGGTAACATAATGTGCAGGAACAGGAAAAGCTAGAGATGGTAGTGGACAGACACAGAGGCCAAAATCGTGTCTTGGAAGGCCTTGTGTACACTAAGAGGTTTGCCGGCCCGCAATCTTCCATATGTACTTTTTGAATCCCCCTTCAGAGCTCTGTAAACAGAGAGAGCATCCAAGCAAGCTGCTGGGGTTTTGAAAGCCACTGATGAGTTGCAAACAAGAAGAGTGAGTATCAAGATTAGACTGCATTTTTAAAAGCCTGGTTGCAGTATAGAGAGTGGATTAGTGAACATCCAGTCTGGAGAGAAGAGGCTAGTTAAGAAACAATGGCAGTAGTCCAAGGAGGAAATAATAAATGATAAGGGCCTGAACAAAGACAGCCCAATGAGACTGGAGAGGAGAAACCAGAGTGAAAAGCTGCCAGGCAGAGGCACAGAAGAGAATGCCTACTGTGATACCAAGGAGGTCAGTGGTGATAACCCTCCTAGAAACCCAATACAGGGAGAGGAGAAGGTTTGGGGCAAGGCAGAGATTGGGAGCCAGCCCAGAATGTTGACTGTATGTGTCTGCTGGACTTCCTCCTGTATGTATGAGCCTGGACTGAGGGGAGGTCAGCAGTAGCAGCTCACAGCAGGATAAAAGGGATTAGAGCCACGGGCACAGATGAGATCAGGAATGGAGAGAGCACAGAGTGAAAGAAAGGACCTGGACACCCCCACTGTTGCAGACTGGTCTGAGGAAGACGGAAGGGTGAGAAGGAATGGAGGGAGAACACTCAGGAGAAGAGTTTCATGGAAACGTAAAGGAAAAAGAGCTTTAGAAGGAGAGAGTGAGCAGTCCACAGCCTCCGATGCAAGAGAGATCCCAGAAGAGAAGACCTGAAAATGACTCTCGGAGTTCTGAGATACATTGGTAACTGTCAGTGGTTTCTGCAGGGAGGTAGTGGCAGAAGCCAGATTGCAGTGGCCTGGCTGGGAAAGAATGTAGAAAGAGAGGCTGGCCCTCCAGCGAGGTGCAGTGTCAGAGGAGGAGTTGTAAGGATGAGCGATATTGGAGCATGTGTATTAGCTGAGAGGGAGATGCTAGTAAAGTGGGAGTGGTTCACGATTCAGGAGAGAGAAGACAAATAGTCCAGCAACTTTAACCAGATCAGAGGCTCCTATGAGTTGCAAGCAGGTTCAACCTACATTTCCTTCAAGAATTACCTTTTGGTTGTTTTGACTTATGGGAAATTACTTTTTAAAAATAACCCAGAAAAATTAGGAGGTTATAATAGATTCCAAACACTTGTTTTTAATATAAACCCTGTGGTGAAATTTTTATTGCCTGTAATTTCAAATGACCTAATTATTGTAAACGGCCAAATTGTTCAAGTCCACTGAACAAGAGCATCCCACTGATGTTGTCTCACATTTTATTTAAAGTATTTCTGGGGCCGTGAATAGAGGGCTGTTTGCATGTCTATGGCATTTTTCTTTTCTTGTTCCCTTTTAAAAAGGGAACCACCCTTGACTGTCCAGGAGCTACCTGGGTGCTTGGGATACCTCAGACAGACATCCCTACGCTCTTGGTGCTGATGTCTGTCAGACAAAATGCAATTAACATAATAAACAAGCAAATTATGTAATACATAAGTCTTGGCTCCAAAAAGTCTATAGATTTTTATACCATTGTTAAAAGATAGGTCTTTTGAGTAACTGCTCTGTCTCTTATTCGTTTTTGGGAATTTTTTTTCCCCCTCTTCAAAGTCCAGATCCTTCTAGTGGAGTTTAAATAGTTTTCCCACCATAAAACTAAATTCTGAGTCTTTGCACCCAGAAGTCATTTTCCACCACCGAAACCCCAAAGCACCCTGTGCCTTTCTGATTTCATTTGTCACGGTTTCCCTTGCCGCAGAGTGATTTGTCAACATAATTTGCCTGAGTCTCTTTCTTAGGGGCAGGAACTGCATCATTCGTCAGTCTTTGCTGTCTTTGTCATGTCTAGCACAGTGGCTTGCGCCTAGAAGATGCCCCGTACCTTGGGACAAATGAATGTTCTGATTTCATAGGGATTTGAGTATGTGACATAACAGTCACATACATCAGACATATCCGTAAATGTAGAAATCAAGTAAATTTGGAAATTTTAACCTATGTAAAATATAATAGCTTAGCACTGTCTGAGTATTGTGATATAACATTATGGTCTCCAAAGTAAAAAATTATAATTTTAATTTTAGGAAAAGGGCCAAATCGATTAAAGCTGCTGTTTCAGAAGATCCAGTGGATTATCTTGGTATAATTCCTGGCATCTGTGTTGTTCTATTATTTAGCAGCCATGAGCCCTCTAAGTGAGATTGCACTGCCACACTGGATCATCACACCTGTATAAGACCAAGCTTTCTAGTTTCCCTGAGGATAAAACACCTTCTTCTCTAGATATGAGAAATAGATTACATCGGAGCCTACTGCATATAGATAATGCTGTGCTTCTCTATCTTAGAAAGTTTGTTTGAATTATAAAATTAAATGCTGCCAGCAGTGAAACAATGCCAAAATGCTCTGAGAGAAAGTAATGGTGAAATGGCTGGACCAGACCTAGGGCTTCACTGTTTGGACTCACTTGTCTCACAAGGGACACGCAGCCCTTGGCAGGCACCTTGCACATGCTTAGCAGTTTTCAAGACGACTCTGCAAACTGGGTTTATCCTTCCTAGAGATCCACATGTCACTTTTTAACAGCCAGTTTTTCATGGAAGACTCTTTGTAAGACACTGGGCCAGTGGAAAGATAATCATTGATGTTAGACTGATCCTAACCACAATTTATAAGAGCCTGCTGGGTGACAGGCACTGTGCTGAGCACATTGCATTCATTATGATTGTATCTTTTAGTCATTACAGTAGCCTGATGTGGGGCCCTGTCAGTTCCATTTTACCAACAACGGACCTGAGGAGCAGAGAGGTTAAGTAACTAGCCCAGAGTCACATGCCGCTAGTATGTGGTGGATGTAGAATCTGAACACATGCCCTTCTGACTCCGAGTCCCTTAGTTTGTCCACCCTCTGAGGTACGTCTTCCGCTAGCAGTAGATTTGAACTCACTCCACTTTTACCAAGCCTGTGCTTGCCCCACAGTGCTATACACTTTCCTGCACAGGGCACCAGATGTGGAGCAACAAGCTTGCAGACAAGCCTTGGTTTTATGATTCTGTGGCCTTGAGGAGCTCCTGTATATGAAAATGTTTTGTAAATGTAGGACACTGTTCAGTCTGCAAGTTGGCATTTGAATTTTTTTTTTTTTTTTTTTTTGAGACGGAGTCTTGCTGTGTCACCCGGGCTGGAGTGCAGTGGCGTGATCTCGGCTCACTGCAAGCTCCGCCTCCCGGGTTCACGCCATTCTCCTGCCTCAGCTTCCCCAGTAGCTGGGACTACAGGCGCCCGCCACCACGCCTGGCTAATTTTTTGGATTTTTAGTAGAGACGGGGTTTCGCCGTGTTAGCCAGGATGGTCTCGATCTCCTGACCTTGTGATGCGCCCACCTCGGCTTCCCAGAGTGCTGGGATTACAGGCGTGAGCCACCGCGCCCGGCCCAGCATTTGAATTTTAATTTATTTTTGTGGAATAAGGTATGAATGACTCTCCGTCACTGCAATTATCTTTAGAGGTAAGCCAGCGATTCCCCACAACGCACCCCAACGGGCGCCAGATCATGCTCACCTACCTGCTGCCCTGGCTGCACAACATCGAGCTGGTGGACAGCAGGCTCCTCCTCCCAGGGTCGAGCCCCAGCAGCCCAGAGGACGAAGTCAAGGACCGGGAAGGCGATGTCACTGCTTCCCACGGGCTGAGAGGCAATGGCTGGGGCTCTCCAGAAGCCACGTCACTCGTCCTGAACAACCTCATGTACATGACGGCCAAGGTAAACTCAGAGGAAATGTGCTTCAAATAGCACGGCTCCATCATCAGAAAAAAAAAACAAAACAAAACATGGGTTAGTCAAACCCCAGGGAAAATGGAATTCCTTTAAAATCACATGAATGGGGATAAATAGTGATGATGGTTGCACAGCAATATGAATGGACTTAATGCCACAGGCTGTACACTTACAAATGGTGGTGATGGTAAACTTTATGTTATGTGTATCTTACAGCAATTTTAAGTATAATAATAAAAATAAAAATAAGCCTAATGTTTTAAAAACTCACATGAATAGGTGTTGTGCATGACTGATTTGTGCATTATTAATTACTATTTGCTGAAAGATGGCATCTTTCTGATAAATGGTCATGTTTCCTCCTTATGATTTTGAGATGGTCATGACCCTCAAAACTATGTCAAACATTTTGCATCCTTACAGTTTTCACACATCTCTTGGGCTGGTTTTTACTTTGTTATATAGTATGGAGATGAAGTTCCTGGGCCAGAAATGGAAAATGCTTGGAATGCTTTAGCCAACAATGAGAAATGGAGCAACAACCTGAGGATCACCTTGCAGTTCCTGATTAGCCTCTGTGGGGTCAGCAGTGACACAGTTCTCCTACCCTATGTAAGTGTTTCTCAGACCTTCAAGAGTGATTATTCCTGCAGGGACTCCCATGTGCAATTTGCAAGTCAGAATGTGCTCTTCGCTCCAGCTAAAATAGAAATGTCCAGTTAGTCACATGAGAGCTCATCCAGATATTACATAAAAGTTCCCTTCTTGCCCCCTAGACACTGGCTATGTGTGCTAGTGATGCCTCTGTCATCTCCTTGCTCTGAGCCTTGGGACACAGAAACCTATTGATACAGGGGGTGGGTATTTTTTGGCAGTTTCCGAAAGCTGCCTTCTGTAAACATTGGACCTACTATGTAAGAGACACTAAGTAAAGTGTTGTATTATTACTAATAAGAATGTTTACATCTTGATGCGCTTGAAACAGAATAAGAAAGTAGAGTATCCAGGTTTTTCTCTTCAAATTCAAGTGGTAGAAGAGGGAAGTAAGCACAGAGAAATCCTTCTGCAATGTCTGATATTTACTGTTGGTATTTAAAAGTGATAGGATCAACAGAATGACAGCATTTTTAAAACCCAAACTCAATTGGCATTTCTGTGCTGGTTGTTTTTGTGACGAGTTTATGCCTTCCTGCTGCTTCGAGTCACATAAGCCTCACTGCGGCTTGCAGGGCTCAGGTTGGACTCTGAGGCCTGCAGTAATGTGGAGCTTTAATCCAGAGTTATTTTTAAAATTTAAAACCATAAAAACAGCTAAAACTCATTTGTTTCTTGGGGGGAAGAGAATAGCAGGGGACTGGATTCCTTTTAAAACAAAAATAGCTAACGGTTTTTTCCCAGGGTTTGTATAAATAAAATTCTTTCTGAAGATGAGACCTTTGATGGCAAGTTTTCAGTTTAGATAGAATTCACGTGCCTCAAAAGTAACTTTGTAAAACTTAGCCATTAGTAAAGGTAAGGACTTTAAGAACACACTGCTGTCAGACATGCAGGTGAAGAGAGGTGAATTTTAATCCGAGCCCTTGGTTCGTCCTAGGATAGCACAAAGAGTAGCTATATCACGGTGACAGCTCCTGCATGATGACACACTTATCTAAATGAGAGGTTTACTGACCTGGCGTTCCTGTGGACTAGGCTCTGTGAAACATCCCTTGTTTTCTTTTTCTCTTCTCAGATTAAAAAAGTGGCAATATACTTGTGCCGTAACAACACCATTCAAACCATGGAAGAGCTTCTCTTTGAGCTGCAGCAGACAGAGCCCGTGAACCCCATCGTCCAGCACTGTGACAACCCGCCCTTCTACCGCTTCACGGCCAGCAGCAAGGCCTCCGCAGCAGCCTCAGGTAAGAAGAGCCACTGGGCAGACACCTGGTCACAGATCCCTGGGGTTTCCTTCATGTAGATTCCTGAAAGGATATAAGAATGTGTTTGTTACTTTTTTCTTATTCCTGTGTGTGCATTCAATTAAGAGATGGCTTAAGAATAACTGAGACATGGGCTGGGCGTGGGGACTCACGCCTGCAATCCCAGCACTTTGGGAGGCCGAAGCTGAGGTCAGGAGTTCAAGACCAGCCTGGCCAACATGGTGAAACCCC
The DNA here is from genome assembly GCF_047675955.1 of Chlorocebus sabaeus. Classification (NCBI taxonomy): domain Eukaryota; kingdom Metazoa; phylum Chordata; class Mammalia; order Primates; family Cercopithecidae; genus Chlorocebus; species Chlorocebus sabaeus. Next base: position 11,103,791 of record NC_132906.1, read on the forward strand.
ATCTCTACTAAAAATAGAAAAACTTAGCCGGACGTGGTGACATGCACCAGTACTCCCAGCTCCTCAGGAGGCTGTGGCAGGAGAATCGCTTGAACCCACGAGGTGGAGGTGGCAGTGAGCCAAGATTGTACCGCTACACTCCAGCTTGGGTGACAGAGCAAGATTGTGTCTCAAAAAAAGAGAATAACTGAGTCTCTTAGGGACTGTAGGGTTAATGAAATGATCTTGTAAATATGACTGAGAATCTGTGGCTCAAGCATCCTCCATCACAGAACTTTGTATTTCAGGCCAATCCCAGCCAGGACACTGCAGTCACTCAGTAATCTCATTTCTGGATCCTCCTTCTTGTATCTGGACCCTCCCTTGGCTAATATTCCTTCAGCGTTGATTAAAATACCCCCGAAAAGTATTATCACTTTTGGTTAATTGGTGTCTCAGCAACCTTTCATGAAATATATGCCATCCTCCTCAAATTCCTTGAAGCCTGCCTCCCTTCTCCTAACCTCATGCAGTAACTGCCTTCCAATTCCTCTCCTCCCCGAGTCTCCTGTGCCCTCTGTTCGCCCTACACCCTGCCACCAGAGCAGTGTTCTTACAGGGAAGCAGTAGCACAGCAATCAGAAGTGCTAGGTCCTTGGCCATACTTCGCTAGCATTGGTTTAGTAACTCCTGGACCCAGAAATACTAAAGCAGCCAACAGCAGGGCCAGCCACTATAAATAAGCTCATTACCTAAGTGGCCAGAAAGAAGAGGTTTCAAGAATGTAGCCTCGCTTTACAAGAGTTAAGGAATTTGGTTTGACCATAACAGATGTCTACGATTCTCTCATTTCAGTGGTGTGGGCTTGGAAGATTGTTTAGAATGTCTGAGATTGTGCAGAAGATGTAAAAAATCTTCCAAACATAAGATTTTACAGGAAATCTTTCCCTGGAATTACTTGAGACTTGAGCTTGACCCCTCTGCTTGCATCTTTTTCTAAATGTTTTTCTTCCAATCCCATCTACAGGAACCACTTCTAGCAGCAATACAGTGGTTGCTGGCCAGGACAATTTCCCAGATGCTGAGGAGAACAAGATACTGAAAGAATCTGATGAAAGGTTAGTACCGAAATTTGACTTAATATCCAGTGTAATGTTCTGCAATAATCTATACAAAGACATCAATACAGGTTTATGGAGTTTCATAAATTTTGCACATACATAAAAACCCTTCTTTGTTTTTAGAAACTGAGACTTACTTTCCGACTCTACTCTGTATATCCCTAAAGATAACAATTATTTCTGTGCAGTCAGAGAAGAGAAAGATTAAGAAGGGTATTGTTCTGGTGGTGGAATTCCACTTATCCCAGGGCTTAGTAAAAACCATGAGTTGTTCTGTTAATGGGCACAGACCATCTGGAATTAGAAATGCCATGTGAAATTTTCAAATCTGATTGTTGAGTAATTTCTTAGGGATAGAGTAGTCATCTTGAGGTGAGTTCTATGAAACATCATTATTCTTATTTTATTTTTGCTTTGTCCTGTCTTGGTTAACCAAAACACTATCTCTTCCTGCTAAACAAAGTCTCCATTCCCTCCACATTAGCTCTTTAATAATAATATTTCCCCCATACCTCATCCTCCTTATTGCCTTGCCTATGAACTACTCATCAGTAGTCAAATCTGAGTCACTCTTTCCTGCAGTTGACTGTGAAGAGCAGGGAGAGAAACCAGGAGAGAAAAACAAAACTCAAATTTTTAAAAAAGGAAAATTAGGATGATCCTCACAGTGTTGAAAATGCCTTCAGCTGAGCATTTTATAGTGAAAGGTAATGAGGGAGTCCTTTTAAGGATGAGATGCTCACAAATTCATATTAAAGACAATTTAGGGGATCAAGTAATGAAAATAATCAAAAAATAAAAGTAATGAAAATAAGTCACTTAGCCCAAAATGCCCCAGCAAGCCCACAGTGCTTCCTGAGCATCCTGAGGATTTCATCATGCACACTGGGGCACAGCAGGGGCTGACGTGGAGATGACCCGACACAGGGCTGCCTGTCCCTGGGGCTCTGAAGTCTCCTTCCCTAATTCAGGCGCCTGCCAGATTCCTCACTGCATCGCTGGGCAGCTGTGTTACCTTTAGGCAGATGTTCATCCATACGGGCTTCCCTTCAGACTAAAAGCCCAAACCCAGCAGATCATGAATTATAGACGTTGTCCTTTGTAGTTCTCTAATAAAGGCTTTTATTTCTTTCTCAGGAATGAATAAAGGTTTTTATACTCCCCACATTAGTGAAGGTACAAGATTAATATACTCCCCATATTAGTGAAGATTAATATACTTAATTAATCTTCACTAATTACTATACTCCCCATATTAGTAATATACTCCCCATATTAGTGAAGGTACAAGATTACTAATTAGCATGATATTTTTTTAAATCTATATTTGCTATTAATAATACCTTCTTTGGAAAACTACCTCATGATAAAAATCACAGTATTTCTCTAGAGATATTTTTACTTTCTCACTAGAGTATAACATTCTTGATAATTTATTGTTTTGTCTGCGTTTCCCCTCTGAATTTTATTTGAGGTAGAAAGGTGATAGATCTCCATGTATTAACATCTCATTACAAAGGCCTGTTTAGGGCCAGAGTTCTGAGTGTCCTGCCTAGAGTTTTTTGTTTTTTGTTTTTTGTTTTTTTGAGACAGAGTCTGGGTCTGTCGCCTGGGCTGGAGTGCAGTGGTGTGATCTCTATCTCGGCTCACTACAAGCTCCGCCTCCTGGGTTCACACCATTCTCCTGCCTCAGCCTCCCGAGGAGCTGGGACTACAGGTGCCCGCCACCATGCCCGGCTAATTTTTCTATTTTTAGTAGAGACAGGGTTTCACCATGTTAGCCAGGATGGTCTCAATATCCTGACCTTGTGATCCGCCCGCCTCGGCCTCTCAGAGTGCTGGGATTACAGGCGTGAGCCACGGCACCTGGCCCTGCCTGGTTTTTAGTAGTGCCTTTGAACTTAAGAAGCCAGTAATCTCTCTAATATCAAGATCATAGAACATCTTCAAGAGAGATTTTCTTGTTTGCTGTTACTCCTGCTCTGTCACCATATCTCTGCTGGTCATTGGAAAACCTGATGCAATTATCTACACATATATATCACACATATTCATACACATCAGATTATTTTATATTGATTGTCTACCTATAACATGTTGATTGATCATATTCACATATATGTGCAAACATGTCTATGAATATTCTCTCCCAATGGACACCACTATTCCATTGATCCCATACAGCACCTACACTATTTCTCTACTGTGTTCTTTTTTTTCTATGAAAGTAGGCTGTGCCCTCAGCCTAAAATCCTTTTTTCTCTTCAATCTACTTATCACCCTTCCCTCCTTGTAATCTCTGTCATGTTGATGTATAGGTACTTACAGACATACTCATCTCAACCACCAGATTTTAATTCCTAGAGAACACAGAGAGACTGCGTATCTCTTACACCAAGCTTGTCCAATCTGTGGCCCACAGGCCACATGCGGCCCAGGACAGCTTTGAATAACTTTCTTAAAAGATTATGAGATTTTGAGTGTGTGTGATTTTATTTATTTATTTTTTTTAGCTCATCAGCTATTGTGTTAGTGTGGACAGTTCTTCTTCCAGTGTGGTCAAGGGAAGCCAAAAGATTGGACACCCCTGTCTTACCCATTTTTCCATGCTCAGTGATTAGTCTACTGTGCTGTCCATAGTAGGCATTTTGAAGTGTTCATTTGGTAAGTGAATGAAAATAGGAGAAACGTCACAGCCCCAGAGGTGGGTAAGCTATCCAACCACCACCAGTCCCCTTTCTCTTACCCTTTCAGTAACCCATCTCGGAGGAGAGTGATTTACTCCTTTCTTTACAGTCCTTATAGGCAAAGAGCCTACAGAGACAGGGTTGTTCAGAAACACTGCCCCAGACTGCTGTGTTAACACACCTCAGGAGTGGGGCATCTCTTCCACCACATCCATTGCTGAGCTGAGGGAAGCAACATGGAGTTGGACAAAATGGCCACCTTGGCTCCGTGTTCTTTACAACTAGATTAGTGTTTCTTTGATGTGACTCAGTAATATTTAATGATACCGTTCCTACTGACAAAAGCACAAACAAACCGTGTAGCTTAAGTGAAAGAACGTTAAAACAAGAGTAAAAGAATATGTGCCAAGCTAAGAGGAGGAGAAGATAATTGGTGTCTTAAGTCCTGACTAAGGAAAACTACAACTTAACGTTAACCTAATCTTAAGGCCCCAGTAGCCAAAGTAAGAAAAGGAAAAGCAAGTTTTATAACATTCCGTTTTTTTTTTAAAAAAAGCTATTCAAGTCAACAGTAATCTATTAAACATTTCAAAATAACTAGAAGAGAATAATTCGTAAGTTCCTAGCATAAAGAAAAAATAAATATTTAAGATGATGGATATCCCAATTACCCTGATTTGATATTTACACATTGAATGCATGTATCAAATGTTCACATCTACCCTGAAAAAGGTACATCTATTGTGTATTAATAAAACTTTTTAAAAACTGTCAGAAATCGTAACAGAAAGTACACCTACACTCTAAGATTTTTCATATAGTTTATTTTACTAGGCATCAAAATGAACATATTAAAAGAGTAGTTTATAGCAATTTTTAAAGTATGCAGAAACAATCTTCATAAGTTTTTGTTTTTGAGACAGGGTTTCATTCTGTCACGTAAGCTGAAATGCACGAAATCACAGCTCACTGCAAGCTCAGCATCCCAGGCTCAAGCAGTCCTCCTGCTTCAGCCTCCTGGGTAGCTGGGAGTACAGACATGTGCCACCACACCTCGCTCATTTTTTTATTTCTTGTAGAGATGGGGTTTCACTATGTTGCCCAGGCTGGTCTCAAACTCCTGGACTCAACTGATCCTCCCACCTCAGCCTCCTAAAGGCTGGGATTACAGGTGTGAGTGACTGCATCCAGCCATAAGTATTTTCAGTACATCAATCTTAATAAAATATTTTTATAAATTTATATGCCCATGAAGGGATTTTTCATAGGCAGCTAAAGCAGTTAACCTCATCTGTGTAAATTTTGAATGATCTGTGTTGAAACAGAAATAATTTCTATCTAAATTGATAGTGTTGATATGCATTAATATATATTAACTATTAGTTCAGTTATCTAAGTATTATTAATTTGAGCTAAATCAACAAGGTAAAACTGAGGGGAACATTTCATCCTTCTAATTTTTCTCTTACCAGAGCTCTTTTCATGATGTATTTCTTAAGGTATATACCTTTGATGTTAAAAGGCATCAAAGATTCTACTTAATCCTTGAAATTCTTCCAGGGACCAGACCCAAAATAAGCCTCATCAACCCAGAAAAGCAAAGGAAAATAACAGATTTTACACTTGGGAATCAGTTTTTTACTTTTTCCTTGCCAGACATACACTTTGCTACACTGTGGTTTTAGTCTTCTCCAGAAAAAGGAGAACAGTCTGGAAGGGACTTGCTCCTCCCCTTTATTCCAGCCTCATAAATAAACTCCACCCAACACCCCTTTAAATCCAACTCAAAAGGGAAAAGAGACAGTTGCCATCCATCCTGTAATTCTTCCCTGTCCGGGCCCTCCAGGCACGATTTAAACCCCGACATAGAGCACAGTTCATGGTAGCTGGAAGTGCCGTGGCGTTCTCCATCCAACGGAAACCTGCAGATGTGCCATTCTTTCACCACCATGCTTTTGTTCCTTTCTGAATGATGTCTGGGCTTAGCAGATGCTGTTTATCACTTTGCATTTATCAGCATAAATATGATTAAAGAACTTCAGAAGGTAATAAGTTTGTCCTTTTCCAGTTTATTTTCATAAATACTTACAGTCTGATTTAGTTGGCCGATTTGTATGAAGCTAAACTGATCAATGTCTTAGTTACTCTGTTCTTATAGATTCACAAATGCCCAGAATATTTAACAGTGAAGAATGTTTGAGGTATGAAGTTACTGGGGAAAAGATAGCTGTCAGGAGCGGGGAAATGCTGGTGCAAATATCTAAGAAGTGAATAAAACCGAGCTCATTACAGTACATTTCTGTAATTCAGCAAATCCGAATCACCGATGCAGTGCTCTAAGGTTGTACACCTGGGACAAGATGGGCAGCTTAATGGCACATCCAGGACTTTTTGCTGAAACATTACTCTTTCTCCACACGTTAGTGAGGACAGCAATAGCCCTGCACCTTCCAGTGTCCCTAAAAAAATAGAGTATTCATCTGTTATGAGTTAAGTCAGAATACCCGGTCAGTAATGTAGAGGGACACACCTATTTTGGCTTGAGTTTTCCAGGTATTTCTAGATTGCCTTAGTTCTTTGCTTTGGCTACATATATATTAAGTTGATAAAACCTGCTGTGTGTCATTTTATATAAAATAAATATAGACATACCATTTTGCCCACACTGCCCCTGAACTACACCCTTGCCCTACGTTGTAGACCTTTGTTTGAGAAATACGCTATTGATTTCTTTCTAGAAATCCTAGGTAGAAGCATAGTAACTAATACCTTATAGTCAGACAGTGTCTTGCAGTTTTGGAAACACTCTCACGTCCTTTCTTTTGATCCCTCAAACAACCCCAATTAAATAAAAGACAGAGTATTATTATGATGCCCTTCTTGCAATTGTGGAAACAAGTTCCCCAAGGAGGTAGAGGCCTTGGCCATGGTTACAGAGCTAGTGAGAGAGAGCTCAGCCTTAAAGCTTCGTGTTCTATGCGGGGAGTTGGCATGGCACCGAAGGCCTCCTGCACCGCCACCTCCCTGTGGTCAACACTAAACAAGGTGTATAACTTCACTTGTCCTCAGTTTCCTCATTGTAGAATAAATAATGCTTATCTCAAAGATGAATGAGCAAGATTAAATAAGATGATGTCTATGAATTACTATACTTCACCATTTTTATTTTCTTTGTTGTTTTATTTTTGTTTCTGTTTTTTGTTTGTTTGTTTGTTTGTTTTGGGCGGGGATTACTTCTTAACAAGCCACAAGAGAAACCAGACCAAAGAGTCCCTCTGGTTAAATTACTCTCCAACTAGGACCTTTCCCTGTGCCAAGACCAGCTGGGTCGGGGAGACCCTAACCCAGTGGCGCTAGAGGGATTAAAGACACACACACAGAAATATAGAGGTGTGAAGTGGGAAATCAGGGGTCTCACAGCCTTCAGAGCTGAGAGCCCTGAACAGAGATTTACCCACATATTTATTAACAGCAAACCAGTAATTAGCATTGTTTCTACAGATATTAAATTAACTAAAAGTATCCCTTATGGGAAACGAAGGGATGGGCCGAATTAACTGCAGCAGGAACACACCCTTAAGACACAGTTCGCTCATGCTAATTGTCTGTGGCTTAAGAATGCCTTTAAGCGGTTTTGAGCCAGGAGTTCCTTGCCCTCATTCCCATAAACCCACAACCTTCCAGCTTGGGCATTAGGGCCATTATGAACATGTTACAGTGCTGCAGAGATTTTATGGCCAGTTCTGGGGCCAGTTTATGGCCAGATTTTGGGGGACTTGCTCCCAATACCCTGAACACTCTCAAACTATTTTAAGAGAAACTTTAATGCTGGGTAAAGTCCAAGATTTATTATAACTATGTTTGCGTATTTCCCATTCTATGTACTTTCAGTTGTTTAATCATTCAGGAAATATTTATTGACCACCTACTGTGTGTCAGGCTATGTAAATAAGGGAATCATGTTATTCAGCATCATGCCCATTTTCTTTCCATAGCAAATGTTACCATTTTCTAGTTCAACTGAAATATTAGGCTTAAAATTTTTATCTTTTCAAGGTTTGGACTTTGCTTATGAGCAAAAGTGACCACTGACCCTCTCAAGAAAACAAGAAATGTTTGGGGTATAATTTTTTACAGCATTCCTTTAAGAAAAGCACCATTGGAACTAGCAACTGAAAAAACAACTGCTAAATCATAGTTTATAAGTAAGAGCATAGGCCAGGCGCGGTGGCTCATGCCTGTAATCCCAGCACTTTGGGAGGCTGAGGCGGGTGGACCATGAGGTCAGGAGATCGAGACCATCCTGGCCAACATGGTGAAACCCTGTCTCTACTAAAAATACAAAACTTAGCTGGGCATTACAAAAAAACAAAATACAAAAACGTGGCAGGCATCTGTAGTCCCAGCTACTCAGGAGGCTGAGGCAGGAGAATCGCTTAAACCTGGGAGGTGGAGATTGCAGTGAGCCAAGATCGCACCACTGCACTCCAGCCTGGCTATAGCGTGAGACTCCATCTAAAAAAAAAAAAAAAAAAAAAAAAGAGCATATATACACACATGTTAATATTTCATTCCGGTTGTGCTTGTATTTGAAGGTTTAGTAATGTCATCAGAGCCCACACTCGCCTCGAGTCAAGATACAGCAATAGCTCTGGAGGATCCTATGATGAGGATAAAAGTAAGTACCAACAGGCTGTGGGCTTTCAGACGGAACGCAAGTGGTCAGAGGATAGAAAATGAGTGTTCTTATTATTCTTGATCTGATTACTAAAAGGGCCCATAAATATTAAGTAACCATTTAATCCACCTACGCAGATGAGCATCAGCATCCTCAAAAGTTTAAAAAAAAAAAAAAGCCAAACCATGGACAAATCAAAATTATAAAAATTCAAACTACCATCCCACTCCTATGTTTTTATATTCTTGACATTTTTTTCTTGGTGATGCATCTGGGGAAAATACACTAAGTCATAGTCCCATTAGAAAACAAATGTTGTGGTTCAGTTTTTCCACCTATCTTGCGAGTGGGTTTAACCTTGAAGCTTTGAAAGTCTGCTCACTCAGGATAGGATCTGTTCTCATGTGGAATTTCTCAACGGCATAGTCTCCATAGCCTAATGAAAAGCTTGCTAACCCGGGAGTTAGCTTTGTGACAGGAATTTCTTCCGGTAGTTGGGGAAACCAAAAAGGTCAGTGCATTTACTGATTTTGTGTGAGCTCTGGACAGCTTCTGTAGATATTGAGCAGATACAGAGTATTAGTTGGTCACAAGTTACAGAAATTCTGAAACCGAAGAACCCTCCCAGTGACATTTTAGATTTGCTAATGAAATCTGTAAAGTATCTTGTAGGATTTATTCTATTTTGTCAGAAATTGTAAATATACTCATCTTTCATGAGTTAAGTTCATTTCGTAAGTTGGTGCTTTGAGTTGTTGTTTTGAATTGTTTTGTTTTTACGGAAATGTGTGATGTCAGGTAAGAGCTAGGTGGTTCCAATGAGGCCATGTTTCAGCTACCCTTGTTCTACTCGTGAATGCACAGACAGGCAGTTCTCCACCATTAAAATACTAATGGAAGGCGTGTCTAAAATCCATATGTAATTATCATGCTCTAGGTTAAGTTTTAGCTATAAAACTTTCTCTAGAGCTGTCAATAGGAAGTGAAATAAAGCTGTTTGTGTTTTCCTTCCTTTGTGTGTCCCCTCAGGGGATTGTACCATCCAAACCCTGAATAGTCAAATCTCAGGACCGTAGACCATTACTTGTAGAAGGCACCAGATTTTAGAGATGAGGAAAGTAGTACTTGAGAAATGGAGAGTTGGTTCAAGAAAAGTCTGGTTACTGTGGCAATATCTGGTAACCCAAAGTTTGAGGACAGAAAAATTTAAGTGTAGGCCACCTTAATTCCTCTCAGCACATTTTGGCTGATTGGATATATATCTGAAAACATCACTGAAACAAAGAATAACATATCCTTTCCTAACAGAAATCTCACCATTTACTTTTTAATTCTTCAATATTCTCCCTTTTTGTTTCCCTTTCAAGTTTTATTGAAGAGTAGCTAGTTACCTAGCAGTGCATTTGGCAACTGACTTATCCTGGATGATTATCTGAGAAGTTAAATTTGCTGCAAGTAAGTTACTTGTAGGTAATTTGCTGAGAGTTAGAACTGAGATGAGTTACTAGTGCACCTGCTTTAAATTTTTTCCAGGCTAAAATTGTTGTGGCCAAGCTTCATGGCATAGAATTACAGGGTTCTGGTTGCTCACTTGTCAGTGTGTTAGAAAAAGGCAGTAGTCACTCTTCCTGAGGGAAGTCCTGACCTTTTCCACTGAAACCCTCTTAGCCACATCCCATGAGAAGTGGGGTGTTCTTGGTTCTGGTTTTCTGGTACCTGTCCTCATTCAGAGCCTCAGTTGTCACAACAGGAAGACACACCTCCACCAGCTCTGTCAGTGTTAAAGCCAGCATTCTACACTGGGCCAGCAGCATCAAATCAATGACTTCACACTACCTTGCAGAAATGAAGCAAAGAAAAATTATATTATTATAAAATTGCATAAAGACGACGTAGTATATTCTTCCTCTTAATACATAAACTGATCCCAAGAATAAACCAGCTTCTCTGCAGCTAAATACCTGGGTTAAATCCTGTGCCCACCTGTATTGCTCGTCTTAAATGCTGCTGGCCTGCTTTGGGAGCATGATAAGAAATAAACGTGAAACGTGTTGCTGTACTTATTTTATTTTTATTATTGTTTTTGAGACAGGGTCTCACCCATAGCCCAGGTTATAGTGCGATGTCACGATCTTGGCTCTCTGCAGCCTCTGCCTCTGGGGTGCAAGTGATTCTGCTGTGTCAGCCACCTGAGTAGCTGGGACTACAGGTGTGCACCACCACACCCAGCTAATTTTTATATTTTTAGTAGAGAGGGGGTTTCACCATGTTGGCCACGCTGGTCTTGAACTCCTGACCTCAAGTGATCCACCTGCCGGGGCCTTCCAAAATGCTGGGATTACAGGCATGAGCCACTGCACCCGGCCTGTACTTACTTTATAGATAATATTGTGAAGTTCATTCATTCAACAAATATTTATTGATCCTTTCCATGTGCCAGGCACCATTGTAGGTAGTAGAGAAAAAGCAATGAACAGAACAGAAGTAGTTCCCACTCTCCTGGAGATTACATTAGAGTTGGGGAGGGAGGTGGTGCGGGTGAATTGGTGATCCATGGGTGGAGGGGGAGGGACTAAAGCAGGGCAAGCAGGGTAGAAACTGATTGGGGTTGGGGGTCAATTTAAATAGAGTGGTCAAGGAAAGCTGCTGTAGTAAGGTGATATTGGGGCAGAGACATGAATGAAGCAAAGAAATGAACCATGCAACTGTCTGCAGATGAGCATCCCAGCCATAGGAAGCAGCAGACATAAGGGCCCTGAGGCTGTATGGGGCCCAGCCTGATCACAGAACAGCAAGGAAGCTAGGATGAGTGCAGTGGGGTGAGCAAGGGTGCGCTGGTAGGAGATAAGCCAGGAGAGGAACATGGAGGGGGAAGACCTGGTAAGGCCTTGAAGGCCATGGATATGGATTTGTGGGGAGCCACTGGAGGGTGTTGAGCAGAGAAAGAGACACTACTGAACTTGTTTTAAAAGAATTGGTCTGTCTGCTCTGTGGAACATAGACCTCAAGTCATCTACCCACCTCGGCCTCCCAAAGTGCTGGGATTACAAGGGTGAGCTACCGCGACCAGCCAAAATTGTGCTTTATTGAGATAAGGAAGACTGGAGGAAGAGTAAGTTTTCATAGAGATGGGAATTCAACATGATTTAATGTTTTTCTTTTTGTATATCTGTATTCTGTTTTGCTTTATAATGAATAACTATAAATTAGTTACCAAGTAATAACTATTCAAGTAGTTACCCAAACAAGTAATTCTAACCCATTTGATCATGTAATTCATACTCACCAAATGAAATCATTAGAAAGTTATTTCTGGCCAGGCACTCACACCTGTAATCCCAAAACTTTGGGAGGCCAAGGTGGGAAGATCACTTGAGTCCAGGAGTTTGAGACCAGCATGAGCAACATGTTGAGACCCCATCTATTTTAAAAAATAATAAATTTTTAATTAGCCAGGTGTGGTGGCACATGCCTGTAGTCCCAGCTACTTGGAAGGCTAAGACAGGAGGATCTCTTGAGCCCCAGAATTTGAAACTTCAGTGAGGTTTTTTTTTGTTTTTGTTTTTGTTTTTCAAACAGAATCTCACTCTGTCGCCTAGACTGTGAGTGCCCAGGTTCAAGCGATTCTTCTGCCTCATCCTCCCAAGTAGCTGGGCTTACAGGCACGTGCCATCATGCCAGGCTATTTTGTGTGTGTGTGTGTGCATTTTTAGTAGAGATGGGTTTTTGCCATGTTGGCCAGTCTGGTTTCAAACTCCAGACCTCAGGTGATCCACCCACCTCAGCCTCCCAATGTGCTGGGATTACAGGCGTGAGCCACTGTAACCAGCCCTGCAGTGAGTTTTGATTGATCCAATGCACTCCAGCCTAGGTGCCAGCGAGACCCTGTCCCTAAAAAAAATTAAAAAATGAAAAGTAAAGTTATTTTTACAAGCATACATTTATAAAATTTATTCTGAAAACATCAAGTAGAGAAAACAAGTCTCCTCTCCCTGAAAATAAAGCACAGTTGTCTTTTTCACCCTGCAGATGATCCAATTTCTCCCTACACGGGCTGGTTGCTGACTATTACAGAGACCAAGCAGCCGCAGCCCTTACCGATGCCTTGTACAGGAGGATGCTGGGCCCCCCTGGTTGACTATCTCCCAGAGACTATCACTCCCCGGGGGCCACTCCATAGGTGAGCAGCATGTGTGGGGGGAAGGAAACCTTGGCTTTGACTGGACTTTTCTACCTATGACAAGAGAAAAACCTAGTCCAGGTCCCACCACATTAAATGATCTTATCAATCAGTGGGATCCTGCCTGATTTGACTGCCAGCTTCCAGCATATTAGCAGAGTGTGATCAAATATTAATCAACATTCAAAGCTGCCTCTGACCTTTGAATTTCTCCTTGATGTAATCTGGATATGGGCATGCATTCTGTGATGCTTTTTAGACTGTAAGCAACTTGATGAGAGGGACCTTGTCTTTGATTTCTCTTCATCTCTTAGCTCTTATTACCTAGTGACTAGTGTGATTAGCTCAACCAGTGTTTCTTCTTGTTGTGGAGCTCTATGCTGTGTTACAAGTTAAACTCTATTTCCCTGGAATAAGAGCCTTATATAATGTTTTAAAAACACTTAAGAGTTATATTGAACTGTAACTTAATGATCTACTAGTATTTCTATCCCCTTCAGAAGTTGCATTAATTTCATTATTTCATTGATTAGGTGCAATATTGCTGTAATTTTTATGACTGAGATGGTGGTAGATCACAGTGTACGAGAAGATTGGGCGCTTCATCTACCATTATTACTTCATGCTGTCTTCTTAGGTAAGACTGGATCTAAAAGGCATTCTAGCCAATCGGGTTAAAAATATGCAGAAGTAATCCATAGAGATTTCCTTTCACATTGACATCATTCCTGTTTGACTCATTTTGGGAATATTTGATCTCCACCACTTTTCATTGCCCTTTTGTGACATCTGCTCTGAAATGTCAGCTACTTGGTCACTGTTTGAAATTGCTCTATTTCTACCGTGTAAATATAGTGGTATCTCACTAGTGCCACATCTACAAAGATATCCAAAATAAGTTGGGCCTGTTTGAGAGTCTTTGGCTGAAGTGGTAAATTTTAAGCTATGAGGCATAGTCAGCGTATAAAAAGAAAGGATATAGAACAGAGTGGGCCAAGCCCTGAGCTTTTTAGAGCAAAAATGGGAAGAGGAACCAGCCAGGGAAACTCAGAAATTCAGTTAGAAAGAGACTAATAAAATTGGAATCTTTCAGTAACAGGGATATCCAAGGAAGAGAACATCTCAAGAAGAAGGAATGCTAACCACATCACATGCTACAGAGAGGTCAAGAAAAGTTCATCTATCAGCATTTTATGAGACCATTTTACTTAAGAAATAAAGCATTTTATTTTTCCTAAGCCCAACTTCTGTATGTTGGTAACACAAACAATAACAAAGAAAACTAAACATTCTTTTAACATGTTCCTCCTGAGTATCCTGGAATCTTTACTATCCCTGGAATCTAAACGAGCTTAACGTTTGTTTATACTGAGATTCTACTGTTTTGTTCCAGGTTTAGACCACTACCGGCCTGAAGTCTTTGAACACAGCAAAAAACTGCTTCTTCACCTCTTGATTGCCCTCTCTTGCAACAGCAATTTCCATTCCATTGCTTCTGTGCTCCTGCAGACCCGAGAGATGGGTGAAGCTAAGACTCTAACTGTGCAGCCAGCTTACCAACCTGAATATCTCTATACAGGTAACAGAGAACGACTGGTAGAGAGCCTAGGACAGTTACAAACGCAGAGATAACTAACTGCAGGTGCCAGTAGAGCCCAAGTTAACTTCTCTCATGCTATGACCTCCAACTTTCCACGTGGTAAATCAACAGTACAGTAAATACACACCATTTCACTCGATGTGAACTTGCCTCTCAAAAGCTTTATTATTGAATATTTAAAATATATTTTTCCTGGTTATATCTATGATTGCTGCCCCCATTGAATATGTTCCTCCTGATGCATTGGAAGTGTAAGTGCCCATTGGCCAGGAGCAGCAGTGTAGAACACCAAAGGGTGAGAACGCACAAAACAGTGACCATTGCTGCTGCCTGAGAGCAGGTCACAGCCAGGGTGCCGGATATATCACTTGTGTGTCTTCTAGTGCCCATAAAGGAATTTTCACTTTATTGAATGACTGACCTTTTCCTTGAAGACGCCATTAGTGGGAGCCTGTTAAAAACCATTGCTGTTTTGAAACCAAAAAAAATTATCCTTAGAAACAGGAACAGATAGCATTAGCTGAGTCAAAGAAATTACTCTGCCATGTCAAGCCGTTCATGAAAACTTTATCCCAACAGGTAATACTGGTTTTCATTTAGAACCAGAACATTTAAAATATCTTAAAATGATGATGAAGATTACCAACTAACAGACTTCAGGGACTAATTTTTTTTTTTTTTTTTTTTTTTTTTTGAGACGGAGTCTTCACTCTGTCCCCAGGCTGGAGTGCGGTGGCATGATCTTGGCTCACTGCAAGCTCCGCCTCCCTGGTTCACGCCATTCTCCTGCCTCAGCCTCCTCGGTAGCTGGGACTACAGGCACCCGCCACCACACCCGGCTAATTTTTTCTATTTTTAGTAGAGACAGGGTTTCACCATGTTAGCCAGGATGATCTCCATCTCCTGACCTCGTGATCCACCCGCCTCGGCCTCCCAAAGTGCTGGGATTACAGGCATGAGCCACCACGCCTGGCTAATTTTTTTTTAACCTATTTATTTTACACATTGCATTGGCACTAGCTACGGTGCGACATTTCACACGTCACTGTGTGCTTTCTACATTACTGTGAAAAGGGTGTACCTTTTATTTATCACTTACGCCCACCACTGTATTGGCTTCTAATAGATGTTAACATAGTTCTTTGGAAAACAAACATGAAATCATCATTATCTACACTTAATTGAAAATAACCTATCAATAGCCTCTTAGAAACATAAAACTCCCTTTGCTGTAGATGTTTAATTAAAATGAAGAGTTCTAGCTGCTGTAAGTCCTGAGGATAAGAATATAATTTTTTCAAATGTTAGGCAGAGAAAATTGTGGTATCTGATAAGTTGTGTATCTCTGTACATCAGTTTTGCATTTATTATACCATCGATGTGGTATAAAATGATTTAAATTGAAGATTTACCAAAAACGCATACAATATTCATAGGCAAGACAAAGAGTAGATAGCTAAAGTGACTGGTTCTACAGGACCCAGGGAAGAGGTGTACAAAGAATATGCGAAATGTTCTTTTTTTTATAACATTTATTAAGCACCTAGTTTCAACTATAGTTGCTTTCAAATACACACTAAAAATGTGTGTGACAGAAATTATTGTCTTGACTTTATTATAATAGGACACTGAGATACAGAGAATTACATAAATTCCCTGAGGCTACGCTATAAGTGACAGAAATGTTATTCAAACCCAGGACTCCTCATCTCTAATTCAGTGTATCTATCAGACACACACCAGTACTACTTTTTTTTTTTTTTTTTTTTTTTTTTTGAGGCGGAGTCTCGCTCTGTCACCCAGGCTGGAGTGCAGTGGCCGGATCTCAGCTCACTGCAAGCTCCACCTCCCGGGTTCACGCCATTCTCCTGCCTCAAGACTCCCGAGTAGCTGGGACTACAGGCGCCCGCCACCTCGCCCGGCTAGATTTTTGTATTTTTTAGTAGAGACGGGGTTTCACCGGGTTAGCCAGGATGGTCTCGATCTCCTGACCTCGTGATCCGCCCGTCTCGGCCTCCCAAAGTGCTGGGATTACAGGCTTGAGCCACCGCGCCCGGCCTACATACTTTTTATGATTATTAAATAGGGGAAAAGGGATAGTTGCATATATGCATTTTCAAACCCACAGCCTATCCAGAGGTGTAGAATGTCAACCAAGTATGTAGCAAAGAAACAGTATTTGCTTATGTCATATTTCTTTGAATACCGTAATACATATTCTATTAAAATATATCATTATATACACAATACTAAAGCTTCTGGGCACATTTACTCAAAAACATTATGTATAAGTAACCAGCCATTAAGTGACTGGTATCCTCAAACAGGGTATCATTTCACATGTTTCCCCCCCCCCCCCCCAATATGGAGTCTCGCTCTGTTGCCCAGGCTGGAGTGCAGTGGCATGATCCCGGCTCACTGCAAGCTCCACCCCCTGGGTTCATGCCATTCTCCTGCCTCAGCCTCCCAAGCAGCTGGGACCACAGGCGCCCGCCACCACGCCAGGCTAATTTTTGTATTTCTAGTAGAGACGGGGTTTCACCAGGTTAGCCAGGATCGTCTCGATCTCCTGACCTCGTGATCCACCCGCCTCGGCCTCCCACAGTGCTGAGATTACAGGCGTGAGCCACCGTGCCCAGCCCATTTCACATGTTTAAGTAGACTAATACCCAGGAATAATTTATTAAGAGCAGTCAGTAGATGATCTGTTGTAGTTGAACTGGTCATTCGCCTGGTCCATACATGCATACAAACACACACACATAACCTTTCTTTTATAGAAAGTATCGACCAAAACAGCAGAGTAGAAAGCAGCAGATCACATCCTAGTCCCAAAGACACACTCATTTACACAGCAGTGCAACTGATTCCCTAAACAAAGAAAAACTGTCAGTCTTATCTAATCATAGCCACAGCCAAAATCAACCATTTTCTCCCCAGAATTTAAATAACTCCACACTTCTCTGCCCTCCTCGGTGGACCTCATTAAGCATGCTGACAGGCACACTGCCTAGTACATCCCTCCTTGACCTTCTTCTCCCACCAGGTGGCTTTGACTTCCTGAGAGAGGACCAGTCATCCCCAGTGCCCGACTCAGGGCTTAGCTCCAGTTCCACCTCCTCCAGCATCAGTCTGGGAGGCAGCAGTGGAAACCTCCCACAGATGACCCAGGAGGTAGAAGACGTGGACACAGCTGCTGAAACAGATGAAAAGGCAAACAAGCTCATTGAGTTTCTGACGACCAGGTAATAAGGGGTTAGGAATCTGTGGCTGTTTGCAGCTTGGTCTTTTGGAAAATTGCCAACGCTTTAAACCACACAGATGGAAAAGTGATCCTGGGGTTCTAACAAAGTCCCGTTTCTCTTCTCAATTGCAACTGCTGGAGTCTGTGTGAGCAGACACTGAGATACAAAGAATACAATTTGTGAAAGGCAGACGTTGGTAGAAGTTTCTAGGATCCCACTGATGTGACAGTTGATGGGCAAGGGGATTTTGTGGATAATGGTGATGCAGCAGATGGAGGCAGGAGACGGTCGTGCCCCATAGTGAGCATGCCTTTAGTCATTATCAGACCTGCCAGGGGTTAGTAGTTCTGAGACTTGGCAAAGAACATCACTCTGGAAACCAAGGATATTAGCCGTGGTCAACCCAGAAGCAGCTGCCAAGGGGACCATTGTCTATTCATCTGGTCCAAAGAGTCATTTGCAAAAGGCAGTCAGAAACCAGAAACAATAGGAAGCATAATAGGAAAGGAGTCAAACTAATAAATCAAAACCAAGAAAAACTGCAAGTGGTCCTGGTCAGGTCTTCTGGTTCTTCTCATTAACCATTTAGCTCATAAGGCTCCAGGATTTCTAACACCCTACGGTCTGGTAGTTGTGTAAAGCATGCTTACCTGTGACTGGGTGGCATGCTCCCCTTTCTCAGCAAGTTAAGTCCCGGAAATCTAGTCTGTGTATAAATATCTCATGTGATCTTGCTTTCTTCAACTAATGCATCAATTAATGCAAACAATAAAAAAGAGTATTTTCTTTCCACAATTCATGATTCAGGTTGTTTTGTGCAGCTCTCAACTTAATGTGGGATTTAATGTGCAGGAAGCTTAGGACAGGAGCTGATGGTGCCTACATGACAGTATGCCTGAACATACAGGGTACTGCAGAGACCCGAATGATTTGTGCAAAGGAAAAGTATTGTCACCACTCACCAACTGTCAGTACAACATATTTGGAATAACTCTTCTCTGAAATTCTCCTGCCTGGCTCCATTCCATTCTTACTGTTGAAAACCAAGTAGACGACAGAGGCCATGTCTTCAGTTTGATTGTATGGTATTTGCAACTTGATGTGATCCTGATAAAAGCCTTACCTATGCAAATGCTAAAATGTGAAAATTGAGTCCATGTCTAAATCTTTATTTCACTTAACATTTGATATCACTTTACTTAAACAAACATGTAGCACTTATGATATGCCAAGCACTGTTCTGGTGAATTGGGAGGTTTTAATTTTGTAAATGAATTTAACTTAAAACATTTCAAAATGACTCCATACATTAGATGTGCTTGGAGTATGCTGATAAGGTTTTCAAGACTGAAATGTACTTCCAAAATAATTCATAAAATTGTTTAAAATAGTTTTTAACTTACATTTTAAGTTCAAGGGTGCACGTGCAGGGTGTGCAGGTTTGCTCCATAGGTAAACGCGTGTCAAGGGGGTTTATTGTACAGGCTATTTCATCAGCCAGGTATTAAGCCCAGTATCCATTAATTGTTTTTCCCAGTCCTCTCTCTCCTACCCTCCGCCCTCCGGTAGGCCCCAGTGTGTGTTATTCCCCACAGTGTGTCCGTGTGTTCTCATCATTCAGCTCCCACTTACAAGTGAGATCTTGTGGTATTTGGTTTTCTGTTCCTGCCTTAGTTTGCTAAGGATGATAGCCTCCAGCTCCATCCATGACCCTGCAAAGGATACAATCTTATACCTTTTTATGGTGGCACAGTATTCCGTGGTGTATACCACATTTTCTTTATCCAGTCTATCATTGATGGGCACTTGGGTTGATTCCATGTCTTTGCTATTGGGAATAGTGCTACCATGAACATATGCATGCATATGTCTTTATAATAGAACGATGTATATTCCTTTGGGTATATACCCAGTAATGGAATTGCTGGGTCAAATGGTATTTCTGTCTCTGGGTCTTTGAGGAATCGCCACAATGTCTTCCACAGTGGTTGAACTAGTTTGTACTCACACCAACAGTGTAAAAGCCTTCCTTTTTCTCCACAACCTTGCCAACATCTTTTATTTTTTGACTTTTTAATAATCGCCATTCTGACTGGTGTGAAATGGTATCTCACTGTGGTTTTGATTTGCATTTCTTTAATGATCAGTGATGTTGAGCTTTTTTTATATGATTGTTGGCTGCATGTATGTCTTCTTTTGAGAAGTATCTGTTCATGTCCTTTGCCCACTTTTTAACAGGGTTTTTTGGTTTTTTCTTGTAAATTTGTTTAAGTTCCTTATAGATGTTGGGATTAGACCTTTGTCCGATGCATAGATTGCAAAAAATTTAAATATGTTATACGCTTGGAGTCAGGACTGTATGTATAGTTTTAAAAATGCAAAATGAAAGTTATATTTTTGACATTTTGTGTGTTTTGTTTAAGGGCATTTGGTCCACTTTGGTGCCATGAAGACATCACACCTAAAAATCAAAATTCAAAGAGTGCTGAACAGCTCACTAATTTTCTACGTCACGTTGTATCTGTATTTAAAGATTCCAAATCAGGTACTTCATCTTATTTGCACAGATCCGTCTTTCAGCATTGTTCTGTAATGGACACTGTCTCTATGTGATGATTACAGCACCTTTAGAATGGTCCTGCACTCTACATCCATAGCACGAGCATATTCACAGGGGAGTTCTGAAGCTTGTTCGGATGCTTCCTAAATGCATGGTATTTAATGCCATGTATATTTGCATTATGCTGTATCAATTAATTTTTCTAACATACTTGTTCTACTTCTTTTATTTACCTTACTAGAATTAAACTGTGTCTATAACATTTTCTTTAAAGTAGGCTATGAGGAATAAATCTCATTAATTGACTCTCATCAGTCTCAATGATGAAAAATAGTCTGGTTAAATGGCTGCTTGAAGGGTCAAACTGTTTTTTTAAAAAAAAAAAAATTGTGATAAAATGTTTTTGGCTTTAAAAGTGTTTGCTAACAATTCCTGTGCAAATGACTATTGCATATTCTAAATACAGTGTAAATCCTATTTAAATTGACGTAGCATCATGATACTTAAGTGTTTTCCTTCTGCTGAATTCCTTCAGATCCAAGTTGGCCTGGGCTGATTTGTGTGTGAAACTTAAATCTGGTTCCTCATCATGTTGTAAAACCATCTTTACCTTTTTTCCCTCACACCAGACTGAAGATATTAAATCCAGCTCCCTGGCTTTTCCAGCTGCTCTGATAATTAGCACATTTCCCAGCTTGAAACATTTTGGATCAGCCACATATCTTTTCATTATCAGAGGACACTTACTAAAAAACAAAAGATACTGACAGACTGAAATGGGAGAGTCATTCCAGGAATAGACTTCCGTTTCTAGTTTTCAGTTTCCCCTTTGGAATTTGTTTAAAATATTAAGACCTCAAAAGCCAATTAATCATTGAACACAGCCCAAAGGAAGAAATTTACTATTTGTATGTAAACCATTAATTAATCTAAAATCTTTGATTGAATGAAAATAATGAAAATGAGAAAATATATAAATGCCTTATACTGAATTCTTGGAGGGTACTTCAGGCTGCATAAAGTCTAAATCTTTTTGCATCTCGATCAATTTTTACTGATTCTGATTTCCTTGTACATTTCCACTTTTGACCTGTTTTCTCTATACATGCACAATGTGTTCCTGGAAACACTTGTGTTAGTCAGGGCAGCATAGCTGCTGTAACAAACAGCCCCTAGAGCTCAGAGGCTTAACACAACAGAAGGTTATTCCTGGGTCCTGTAAGAGTTCAGTGCAGGTGTTTGGCAGGTGGCCTTCCACTATGTGCTTCAGGGACCCTCCATCCTGAGGCTGTTCCACCCTCTAGGCTGAGACTTCTGCTGGGCCCTCTGCATCCAGCCAGCAGGTGGAAGAAGAGAGAGTGAGAAGAGGATTCCTCAGGATGAGTTGATGCCCCAGTCTTAAATGGGGTATCCAGTGGGTTTTTTTCCACATTCCATGGGCTGGAACTCGGGCACCTGGGCACACCTAACTGCAAGGAAGACTGGGAAGTGTAGATTCACTATGTGGCTGGAAAGAAAAAGAAACCTTTTCCTTTTCTCAAAGGACACTGTTGTGGTGAAGGTGGAGTCTGAAGTCCTACTAGTACAGTTCTAGCCGTCAGGTTCGTTGTGATTTAAACAAGCATTTGCCCATTTGAATCACATTTGTCATTTGCCAGGGTACCTAATCTCCACACATAAAATCACAAAATCATTTGCCAGGGTACCTAACCTCCACACATAAAATAGGCTAAGTAAACAAACCTTTACTTTGATAAACAAATAAAGACATAAAAAGCTTTTTTGAAGCATCATTCATAAGATACAAACTGCCTGCATGGGTTTAATCCTATGTTTACTACCGTGAATGCGTCCGAAGTCAATTTTCCAGGGCCCTCTGTTTTCTCTGCAGGTACATTTTCTTGTATAATCTATTTGTCCCTAGGGTCAAGTAGCCAGGCTGCAGCTAAGAACAATGACATTGAATTATCCCTTCTGACCCACTTTCATGTAGCAGCCAAATGTGCTGCAGAACCTCTGTGTCATAGAGACAGCCTAGGCCTCTGTTTTCTTTCAGTCCTTCTGCCCTTGTAGTCTGCTTTTCTCCCTGCAGAGAGGCACGGCAAGTATAGAATTTAATGACCTGGAATTCAGTCATGAGCTTTATCTTACATTTTCATTCCCATCTAATCAAATGATTTTCTGATTACTGAGATTACCTTTGTACAATTGGAAAAACAAATATTCAGGTGAAAGTTTAAATTATGGCTGCCTTATTCACAGTATCTGTACTTCAATATCTGCTTATCAATAAAGCAAAGACTTTGGCACAGATCTTAGTTGTGTTTTGAGTTGAATGGATCCACTAACAGCTTTCCTCTATTCTGAAATTTCCTCTACTCTAACAAACTTACAAAAAAAGGAGTATTCTATGCAAAAAAGTAGTACAGAAGAATAATATATGAAAATAGCAGAGTAATAAATAATAATACATTTGTGAACCTATGTTATGTTTCAGACATTGTACTAGGCACTTTGTAAGTTGTTTAATTTCACAACAACTGTATGAGACAAGTTAAAGATAAGGAAACAGGTTCATGGAGAACAAATTCCTTTCCCAGAGTTAGAAAGCCCCTAATTCAATACCAGGACCATCTTGTTCCAAAGCCTTTTTCTACTACACTAGACCTCCCTAAGATTTATTCAAAATTTGTTTTTATTTTAAAATGAGGTGGGTGCAGTGGCACACACCTGTAATCCCAGCGACTCAGTAGGCTGAGGCAGGAGGATTCCTTGAGCCCAGGAGTTCAAGACCAGCCTGGGCAACAAAGAAAGACCCTGTTTAAAAAAAAAAAAAAAGCTTGATGTGATGGCTCATGCCTGTAATCCAAGCACTTTAGGAAGGCAAAGCAGGCAGATCACTTGAGCCCAGGAGTTCAAGACCAGCCTTGGCAACATAGTGAGACCCCATCACTATAAAAAATACAGAAAACTATCCAGGCATGGTGGCACATGCCTATAGTCCCAGCTACTTGGGAGGCTGGGGTGGGAGGATCACCTGAGCCCGGGAGGTAGAGGCTGCATTGAGCTGTGATCATGCCACTGCGCTCCAGCCTGGGCAACAGAGTGAGACCCTGTCTCAAAAAAAAGAAAAAAAAAATGGTTGACTTGTAAATAAGTACCACTACAAGGTAGCCCTGTGCTGTTAGCCTGTTTTAAACTTACAGGTAACTTTGATGCCTCAGAGCATGTGGAGTAGAGACCAACCCATTCTGTGACTCTTGTTGCCCTAGGCTTCCATCTGGAGCACCAGTTGAGTGAAGTTGCATTGCAGACAGCCCTCGCAAGCTCTTCAAGGCACTATGCTGGTCGGTCCTTCCAGATATTCCGGGCCCTCAAGCAACCTCTATCAGCACATGCCTTATCTGACCTTCTCTCAAGATTGGTAGAGGTGATCGGAGAACATGGAGATGAGATTCAGGTATGGAAGGAAAGACCACTGAGCTCATGAAGGATGAGCTCTCTTGTCTCGAGGAGGTGTAAACTTTTTTTGAGCCTTTTTTCTCTCAACAATTATTCCAGCCATCTGGACATGTACAATGTATTTTAGAGGTGGACTTTTATATTTACAAGAATTATTCCAAGGAGCCTTGTTCTAGAAATTCAGTGAATAGTATCTCTTTTATATATGCCAACAACTGGAAATCCTCTGGTGGCTTCTTCCTTGTTTTTGTGGTTGGTTTTATTTGGCAGGCGGCCAGGAGATTATTTTGTATAGTTTGGAGTTTCTGGCTGCCAACCCAAGATGCAGTTATACAGTGTCCCTGCCCAGAGCAGGGACCTCCACTGTATCTGTGCAAAGCACTACCTCTCTCTGTATGGTTAGTCTCCAGTAGACTGAGAAAGGCTAAAGAAGGAATGGAGAGTGACTGCTACAAGGAGGCCCTCAAGGTAGAGCCCAGAGATTGGGCAGCGCTGAATAGGTTGAGAGTCACTGGCATCACAAGCTCTGTGGCTCCGGCCAAGTCCTTCTTTCCCTTCAGAAATATTCCTGGCTGGGCGGTGGCTCATGGCTATAATCCCAGCACTTTGGGAGGCCAAGGCGAGCAGATCCCTTGAGGCCAGGAGTTCAAGGTCAGGCTGGCCAACACGGTGAAACCCCATCTCCACTAAAAACACAAAAATTAGCTCGGCGTGGGGGCACACACCTATAATCAGAGCTACTCAGGAGGCTGAGGCAGGAGAATCACTTGAACCCAGGAGGCAGGGGTTGCAGTGAGCCAAATGGTGCCATGGCACTGTAGCCTGGGCAATGGAAGTGAGACTCCATGTCAAAAAAAAAAGGAAAAAAAGAAATGTTCCTGCATCTGAGGAAGCCTGCACACCTACAAACACTGCCTGCCTCCTCCTTTCGGCCGTCAGAGGTGCTATTGAAAACACCATGGAGGCAGCTCTTCCTGTACCTCTCCTCTTGATCTGTGGCTTTCAAACATTGCCGCACTGCATCTCAGATGCCACCCTCCCCTCAGCAGAGGGTCATGCTTGCCCCCCTCGGTGCCGGATTTCAAATGAAAGTGATCTGTTGAGGCTCTTAGACATAAGGAAATAAATTTTTATGATTGTCTGCTAACTCCTAAGCCATCTGAATTTCCTAAGTGGCCCTTAAAGCTTATTTCAGACTTCATAAATTAAAGCAGCAGTAACGTTATTGGAATAAAGTGTACATTAATTAAATTTCTCTTCAGGAAGTTAACAATGGTTACAAGCAATACAAAATGCTATCTTTGCATGTTTGGCAGGGTTATGTAATGGAAGCGCTCCTTACCTTGGAGGCGGCCGTGGATAACTTGTCTGACTGCTTGAAGAACAGTGACCTCCTAACTGTATTGTCCCGGTGAGGATCAGCTTAATGATATTTTAACATCAAGTATACTGTCCTGGAGCATTTGGGAGATGCTGGACTTTAGCCAAAGTGCAAAGAAAAAAATTTAGTTTTTGAAGTATATTTATGACCTGAAAAAGTATGTGTAATACTTTCTTAAGTTAAAGAAGTCATAATACACACACATACACACACACATGCATTTTATAAGTATTTTAAAACATCAGGTAGATACCAAGTGTTATCTCTAAGTGATAAAATATTAATAATTTTCCATTTATTTTTTGTCTGAGTATTTTTCCAAATTTATGTAATAATTATCCTATTTATTACCTTGGTAAAGAAAAGCAAAAGCTAAACATTATTTTTAAATAAATATATACAAAGCTTGTGAACAGTTGCCATAAAAACAGTTGGAATAAATGTTGACTTCACTCGAAGAAATTCCTACCTTAATATCTTTTTTTGTGCTCCTGCCAATATTTAATAACTCATTTCAAATTATTTACGACTCTATATTCTGTTTGTGTAATTGAGCTCATCTTGCTTGAAATTGAGTCAGTAATGTTATCTTGTGTCCCATTGGGCCTTGTTTCATTTTTAAGTTGAGCATTTTTTATGGATAATTTTGGTATGGTTACAAACATCACACATATTTATCTATATGAACATAAAGATTTATCTAGATCAGTAAAAATATAGCAAGAATGTTGACAAAGAGTTTTACCTTTTCAGCATAGACTTAGAAATCATTTTTCATAAATTTTGGTAAGTACCAAAAATTTTCCTTTGACATGAACATTTACCAGCTTCTTTCTGGATAGCATAATTTCCATTTCTGTTCTCCTTATCAGTTAGTTAACAGAATATTGAAGCTTATACCTATCAGGTACATTTTATAATTACTCCTACCCAAATTCGAGCAAAAAATAAATGAAATATCAGTAAACTTTAAGGCCAATTATTGATTTCTTTACATTTTCAATAAGTAGCAGTCAGTATTGGGCTTTTTGTTTTGTTGACGAGGGTTTCTCTTGTTTTGTTTTTTAAAGGTTTAAGGATAAGGAAAAATAAATGAATAGAAAGTGGCATTTCTAAATAATTATTTCCCTCCTGCAGTGTTTCTCAGTGGACTTGAAACAACTGGCTTTTCATGATACGTGTTGGCATCCTATTAAACTTATTTATTTTTATACCCAGTTCTTCCTCACCAGATTTAAGCTCCAGCAGTAAACTAACAGCAAGCAGAAAGAGCACAGGACAACTAAATGTGAACCCTGGAACCACCAGCGGCAACACTGCGACTGCAGAACGGAGCCGGCATCAACGAAGCTTCTCTGTGCCCAAAAAGTTTGGTGTCATTGACCGATCCTCTGACCCACCTCGAAGTGCCACACTGGACAGAATTCAGGCTTGTACCCAACAAGGCCTCTCCTCAAAAACCAGAAGCTCATCTTCCTTGAAGGACAGTCTCACGGACCCATCCCACATAAATCATCCCACCAACCTGCTGGCCACCATCTTCTGGGTCACAGTGGCCTTGATGGAGTCTGATTTTGAGTTTGAATACTTAATGGCCTTAAGGCTGTTGAGCAGACTACTGGCACATATGCCACTCGATAAGGCTGAGAACCGAGAAAAGCTTGAGAAGCTCCAGGCACAGCTCAAGTGGGCCGACTTCTCCGGGCTGCAGCAGCTGCTGCTGAAAGGATTCACATCCCTCACCACCACAGACCTGACCCTGCAGCTCTTCAGTCTGCTGACACCAGTGTCCAAAATATCCATGGTGGATGCATCCCATGCTATTGGTAAAGCCAGCCTCGTTCACCCTGTCTCAATTCTGATGGTGGTTGTGTTCGTCATTTGGTACAATAAGATAATATGAACTTACTGCTTTTAACAATTCTGCTTCAAAATGGTTCCTTGGAAGTAGTTTATTTTTTCTTTTAAAATTCTATATAATGTAAATCTCAATGATCTGTATTATAGAAAATATTTTTAAGGCAATAGCATAAAAGGGGCCAAAATTATTTGTAAGATGTTAGCGATTCCTTTATGCTTTCCAGATCAAACTGCAGGTGCTGTTAGTATATTCCATTGCTCTTGTACAGGAAAAAAAAATTTTTTTCTTAACTCCTAAATCTTTTATTTTGTCTTTGCTTTTCTGCTCTTCTTGGAAATTCTCTTGGTTTCCTCTTGTTTTGAATTAACCCAAATCAACAAACCAGATTATTTATTTATTTATTTATTTATATTATTTATTTATTTATTTTGAGATGGAGTCTCACTCTGTCGCCAGGCTGGAGTTCAGTGGCGCAATCTTGGCTCACTGCAACCTCTGTCTCCCAGGTTCAAGCAATTCTTCTGCCTCAGCCTCCTGAGTAGCTGGGGTTACAGGTGTACACCACCACGCCCAGCTAATTTTTGTTTTTTTTAGTAGAGACGGGGTTTCACCATGTCAGCCAGGATGGTCTCGATATCTTGACCTCGTGAGCTGCCCACCTCAGCCTCCCAAAGTCCTTGGATTACAGGCGTGAGCCACCATGCCTGGCCAACAAACCAGATTTTTAATGCCATGGCATGTGACCCAGAATTCATTTCATGAAGGTAGAGCTTAACACAGAGGGACTAAGTCATTCCTTATTTTAAAGAGTCTTTTCAATTACATGACTAAGACTTAAATTGGTTGGCCTATGTCCTCTCACACCAGTTTTTCTTAAAATATGTTTTTTGATAAAAATTTCAAATGAGTATTTCAGCTTAGTTCAATCTGTGCCAAAAAAATCTGGCCCAGCCATCCTTATTCACAAAACTCCAGTGCAGGATAATCACTGCATCTTAAAACCGCAGATCTACTTCAGTGTCATCTTTGTAACTGGTGCCATTGTGGTTGTGCATTTTTCATAGATTTTGTGTTAGATCATGTTTAAGCTGATTCAAAAACTGCTTTTGCATCATCTCAGTATAAAAGTCTGTAACATGCCTTCCCACTGTTAACAGCTAAAATATACCATATTCAACTATCTCCATTGTATCTTCTCCAATCCAGGGTTTCCACTGAATGTCTTGTGTCTCCTGCCCCAGCTGATTCAGCATTTTGAAAATCCCAATCAGTTCTGTAAGGATGTAGCCGAAAGGATTGCTCAGGTACGAGTTACAGTTCCACACTCAGGCAGATCCATAGAGCCCTTCAGGAAGCCCCAATGTCAGACAAATTACAAGGCCCAGAGAAGGCAGTGGTTTTCTCAAAAACTGGAAATAATAACTAATATCACAGTAATGGACATATAGGGGTGACTGATGCAAATTATCTTGCTTGCTTTCATTCTTGAGAAAGCAGGTGGAAAGAATTTGTGAAAATTATTTTAGCCAAGCTAAGTACTTCCTGTAATTACCAAAAAAGTGCATCAATCTACTTTCCAGACTGCCAGAGATTATAGTAAAATGGCTAACATTTCTTCCTATTCATTGGGCTGTTTTATTCCTAATTGATTTTCTTATTTTAAAAGGTTTGTTTAGAAGAGAAGAACCCCAAACTTTCAAACCTTGCACATGTCATGACTCTTTATAAAACGCACAGCTACACAAGGGACTGCGCCACGTGGGTCAATGTGGTCTGTCGATACCTTCATGAAGCATATGCTGACATTACCTTGAATATGGTTACCTACCTGGCAGAGGTAAGCCTTTTTTTTTTTTTTTTTTGAGACAGGGTCTCATTATGTTGCCCAGGCTGATCTCAACTCTTGGGCTCAAGCAGTCCTCCTGCCTTCGTCTCCCAGAGTGCTAGGATTACAGGCGTGGGCCACCATTCCCTGCCAGAGGTAAGCTTTGAAATAAAAGATAAAATCTATTATAGCTTCCATGGGTAAATTATTTGCATAGAATTCATAATACACTCAGTATACTCTTAACTTCCATATAGCATGTGCCTATTAAATATTATAATACATGCTAATGGAATCATTTTAAACTCTCACAACGGCACAGTGATGATTAGATACTATCATACAGATCTGAGACTCAGCCAGGTTAAATAATTTTTCACAGTTTAAAGCAGCAGAGTCAGCCTTTAAAACTAGATATAGCTGCCTCCAAAGCTTAAACTCCTTCTGTTTATTATGGTAATACCTGTCAGTAGATGGCAGAAATCAGAAAATTTTATCCTAATTACTCTGGGTGTTTAAATCTTATTTAAGGAGTTACCTTGTGGCCTGATACATTTAATGGTTGTTTGATGTAATTATCAAAGCATACATTCTGAAATAAACTTTATTCTCACCTTTTATGTTTGTTTTTAAAACTGGAATGGTGCTTTGTCATCATACCAGTGTGTTTCTAGTATATTCATTACAAACCCTACACTGACTTCTGTGTACGTTGGTGCTAGAAATGCATAGAATATTGGTGGGCAAGAGATGAAATGTATTCCATTTAGCATCTTCAGTCCCCAAGAAGTTTATCACACCAGGTCATGAAATCTATAAGGCAAATGGCTGGTAATAGCTACCTTGTTTTAGCATTTTCAGTGTTGCTTTTTCTTCTGTGATATGCATTCATAGCTATCACTAGCACCTTTCAGAAGAGTTGAGGACAATCTACCCTAGTTTTTCTTTTATTTTTATCATCAGTCCGGATGCCAGATAGGTTAAAAGTCAGCCATTTTCTCAAAGGTTCCACAAGCCTGAAAGCATCTACCTAGCAGAGGAGAGCTGTCCCATCCATCAACATTTATAGTTGATCCTGCGGGATTTTGACTTGCAGTACAGATCAGCGATGTGTGAACTGTGTTCAGACTGTCAGCGGCCCAGGATTCACTTGCTCTTTCCACACCCATGTCTCTGACATTTTAAGGAACCTCTCATAAGTACCACCCTGCTGGTTTTAATAGTCACCTGGTCATACCTGTCCCTGCAAGACTTAACTAAGCAAGCACACACACACCTTAGCACGGAAGTAGTACTGAGAACTGATTTATTCTGCTTACAAAGGCAGACCTTTCCTCCTTTAAAAGAAGGTGAAGTGTATACAGCGAGGAGGTAATGTTTGTTTGGCTCACTAACCATAAGAAGTTTCACAAATGCAAAGTGTATGTAGCATGTACACACAAGGGAATATCATTCAGGAAGAAATTCTGATGCGTGCTTCCACGTGGGTGAATCTTGAAGATATTATGCTAAGTGAAAAAGGCCAGAGGACAAAAGGACAAATATGACATGATTCTGCTTATATGAGGTACAGAGATTAAGCACGTTTATAAAGAAAATGTAGAATAGTGGTTACCAGGAACTGGGGGCAGTTACTAATAGAGAATTATTATTTTGCGGGTACAGAATTTCAGTTTGGGATGATGAACAAGTTCTGGAGGTAGACAGTGATGACGGTTGCATAATAATGTGAATGTACTTGAGAAAACAGATGGAAAGAATTTGTGAAAATTATATTAGCCAAGCTAAGTACTTCTGTAACAACCAAAAAGTGTGTCAGTGTACTCTGGCAGTCTGGAAAGTAGATTGATACACTTTTTAAAAAATGGTTAAAAAGGTTAATTCTATGTTATGTGTATTTTACTACCCCCCTTATCACAAAATTATCACCAAAAAATGTATTATGAACTTCACCAAGGTCCCACTGTATATAATATATATTAACTTCTGTTTCAATTACACGTTCTTTCAGATCTTGGCCATGCACATACATATAATTTTGTGTCACTGTGGTATTCCCTGGAACCTGCTCTGCTCACTTATTATTAACTTTGCGTGTATATTTCTATGTGTTGGGGTAGATCACAGAGTGCTGCTTTGAATAACTCTGGAAGTCTATCAGGTTAAGGTAACACAGTTTGTGTAACCATCTCCCTTTTGTTGCTAATGTTCATAATTTTTTCCATTACAAACGGTCCTGTTATGTAGACTTTTATCAAATGATATTTGAAATTTGATCAAATAATAATAGATGTTATCAAAACCATTTTATCACATAATATCAAATGACTCTACATTTCCTGAAGTCGAATTATTCAGTCCTGTGGCATGGATTGTGGGTATGTTATTTAGTTCTTCGACGTATTCGAGAAGTTGGTCTTCATAAGGATCCCCCCATTTGTAATACTATCAACAATGTATAAATATTCTTGTTTTCCTGTATCCTCACTAAATTTTGTCATTCCGTGTATTCGTTTTTTAATTTAATACTTTTTATTAATAATTTTGAATTGTTTTTTATGTATTTTCTTTCTAGTAAAGATATTCATTTTTCCACAATATAGATTTACATAATTATTTCCTCATGTTTTTTGTTTTGTTTTGTCTTGTTTTGAGACAGAGTCTTGCTCTTGTCACCGAGGCTGGAGTGCAGCGGCATAACATTGGCTCACTGCAACTTCCGCTTCCTGGGTTCACGCAATTCTCCTGCCTCACCCTCCCAAGTAGCTGGGATTACAGGCACCCACCACTACACTCAGCTAATTTTTGTATTTTTAGTACAGACTGGGTTTCACCATGTTGGTCAGGCTGGTCTTGAACTCCTCACCTCAGGTGATCCACCCACCCCAGCCTCCCAAAGTGCTGGGATTACAGGCGAGAGCCACCATGCCCAGCTCTTTCCTCATGTTTTAACCACTCCGTAAATATTGTGGAATTTCAACATTTAGTTGGATCATCTCTATCAACTTTTTATGTGTAAACTTTTATCATGATGTGTGTCACATATATTTTTTTCCTTATTTTGCCTTCCTTTTGGACAATATAATTGATTTTTTATGATTATAAAAGCAGTATATGTTCATAACAGAAAATTTGGAAGATGCACGAAAGTTTTTAAAAAGAAAAGAAAAATTACTCAAAATTATAGAGAAACAATACTAACATTTTTAAATTTCTTTCCAATGTTATTTCTATATAACACACACATTCGTGTCAATATTGGCATCATCTATTAAAAAGACAATCGTGTATCCTTCATTTCCCACTTAATATTATCTGATATCCTCCACTGTCTTTAAAAATGTCATTCTGTTAACTGCATGATGTTTCATTATACAGTTTGCTGTTAACTTATAGATCCATTTCCCTAGTGTTCAATACTTGAATTGCTTACAAAGCTTTCTTGTTTTGTGTATGTTTTTTGCCATTATAAATAATGCCGTGGTAAAATCTTATACATAAATCTAACATCTATCTCTGGTTTGACAAACATTCCTAAAAGTATAATTACTGTGTCAAAAGATTGTGGACCTCTTCATTGCTCTTGATCTCATTTGCCAATCTATCCAATTTACATTGCCACTGATACGTAAGAATACCCGTTTCTTTATCTCCCCATGGATACTGAGTGTTATCAATTTCTAATCTTTGCCAGTTTGATAACTGACAGATTTCATCTTTTGTTTGAATTTGTAATTTTTGATGATTGGTGTCTGATGCTTTCCTTTTGAGGTGTTTTTAAATATTTCATCACATGAATTTTATACTTACGTATTCACACCTCCACACATGATAATAGTCTATTTTGATAATATCTTCAGTTCTTCATAGTTAGGATTTTATTTCCTCTCCTAAGGAAACATGCAATCAAGCCAGGCGTGGTGGCGCTTGCCTATAATCCCAGATATTTGGGAGCTGAGGCAAAAAGATCTCTTGAGGCCAGGAGTTTGAGACTAGCCTGGGCAATATAGCAAGACCCTGTCTCCTAAAAAAATAAAAATTAAAAAGGAAAGGTGCAATCCTAAATATGTTGGAAAACACGGGTCCTTCCATACGGAGATCTGGTGTGTGACTGACTCCAACTGCACTTGCCCCCACAGCTGCTGGAGAAGGGCCTCCCTAGCGTGCAGCAGCCCCTGCTCCAGGTGATCTACAGTCTGCTCAGCTACATGGACCTTTCTGTTGTTCCTGTCAAACAGTTCAACGTGGAAGTTCTAAAGACAATTGAGAAATATGTGCAAGTGAGTACTTGGATAACTTCACTAAGCAACCAGTCATTCCAAAAAGACGGAGGCTTTTCCCTTAGCTTGGCTACAAAACCGTCCAGGTACCAGGCCACTCATTCATTCCTGACATCCATGACGCAGCCAGGGCAGTTAAGAGTGGGAGCTGGCCACACCCTGAGTAGCATTCTGAAGAGAATGAGAGCACAAGACCCCCGCACATGCCGGTGCCTTCAAAAGGCACATTTCCGCCTCTTCCAGAGGCTGAGTATTGAAAGCACACGCCTGACTTGGAGGGGAGCGGCAGAATCTTGGTTTTTACATCGCATTTCAGAGAAGGAGAGGGGACAAGGAACTCTAGGAACTTTCACATGTGCCAGGTTCTAGGCCCGGTGTCTCAACATGTGAAGGGTTATTCAGAGGCTAAAATTGTCACTTTAGAATTGAAGGGTGGTTAAGAAACTTGCATAAATATGCTTGAAAATACTTCGACAAACAAACAAAAAACGTTTGTTTGAGGGGATAAATAAAACAAGATGACAAAATGTGAATAATTGATGAAGAGTACAAAGGAGTTCATTAGACTAGTCTCTCTGTTTCTGTGTATATTTTAATATTTCCATAATAAACAGTCTTTATGTATATTTTTAAAACCAAGAGACTGGCCCCCAAGATTTCAGTTAGTAAAGGCTGGAGCTGGTATTTGGATCCAAAGCCAGTGTCTTCGTTTTATTGTACCAGGCAGCCTTCCTGGGGCAGGATACTTGGACATCTCCAAACACCTACAGATTGATTTTTTTTTTTTTTTTTTTTTTTGGAAACTGAGTCTCGCTCTGTCCAGGCTGGAGTGCAGTGGCACAATCTCGGTTCACTGCATCCTCCACCTCCCGGGTTCAAGCAATCCTTCTGCCTCAACCTCCCAAGTAGCTGGGACTACAGGCGTGTGCCACCACGCCTGGCTAATTTTTGTATTTTTAGGAGAGACAGGGTTTCACCATATTGGCCAGGCTGGTCTCAAACTCCTGACCTCGTGATCCACCACCTCAGCCTCCTAAAGTGCTGGGATTACAGGCATGAGCCACCATGTCCAGCCCAGATTGATTCTTTAAAGCCGTACTCTTGAGAAGACCAGAAACACAATTTATTTTAATGAAAATAAAAATAAATATAAAGGCCAGGCACAGTGGCTCAACCTGTAATCCCAGCACTTTGGGAGGCTGAGGCAAGAGGATCACTTGAGGCCAGGAGTTCAAGACCAGCCTGAGCAACAAAAGTGACACCCCATCTCTACAAAAATAAAAAATAAAAACAAATCAGCAAGGTGTGGTGCACACCTGTAGTCCCAGCTACTTAGGATGCTGGGGAGGGAGTTTCCCTCGAGCCCAGGAGGTCGAGGTTACACTGGACTGTGATCGCACCACTGCATTCCAGCCTGGCCAACAGCATGATAGTTAGGAAGATAGGAATACAGATAGATGGGAAGATAGATCAAACACGCCAGGACAAGTTTCTAAAGCCTGGAAGTTCATCTGAAACACATGACCACAGACTAAAGCAGGGAGGCTCCAGGCCATGGGAGTAGTGCGGGGCCACCGTGGGGTTCAGTGGAGAGCGCCTAGCTCCAGAGCAAAGGCATATTTTTCTCTACATTGTATTTGTCCCTCTATTTCTTCTCTGGAATATACTTGGTAACTTGTAGGATTCAAGGGCAAACGCTAGTCTCTCTCTGGAAACTCATTGACGAAGATATACAGTATAGATTTTAGACATTCCTTTCCATCTTTACTTCACCAAATTAGTTACAGAAGTTATTTAATGCTGAAAGTGACATCCAAGCATCATTTTTCAAGTGGCATTGCTCCATAATACTTACACCACATAGGGTAGGCAGTCAGTTAACAGTTTCTCACTTCGCTCACAGGAGACAGGTGGTCAGGTCACACCTTTCTACAAATGCGTGCCCCATTTTGTTGTTTAATGAGGCTGTCCATTTTATCTTAAGCCTGGGTGCCACCTCTGATACTTTGTATCTTACCTCAAATAGTAGCTTATTTCACGTTTAAACCATGGCTTCCCTTGTGCAGAATTTAATAGATGTTTTATTTCATGTTCTTTGACCACAAAGTCCAGGCAAAAAATAATAATAACTTTTATCAAGTTCATTTATCCATGTTTCTAATATTTTTATGGGAACAGCACATAGTCTGATTGGAGGTTGTCAGATAAACAAAGATGGTACAACTTAGTCTTAAATGAAGAGTAGGTATTTGACATGCCAGTAAGGAGGGGAAAGGTATTCAAGGATGAGGGCATACCGTGAGTAAAGGCACAGAGGCTGAGAGGGCTTGTGGAGTTTGGGGAACTCCAGTAGCAGCCTGGGGGAGATGACGCCTGCAGGCCGTGCTCAAAGAGTGTGGATTCCACCCTGTCCACCAGAGGGAGCCTGTGAAGGAGTTTAGTCAGGGAAGTGGCTTGGTCTGAAGAGTTCTAGGACGTTCACTCTAGCTGGATCTGATGAACTTGAGGGCTGCAAGCCAGGACACCAGTAAGGGGCCATTGAGATAGTCCAGGCAAGGCCCAAGAGGGTGCCACTGAGCCAGCGCCAGCAGGAATGCAGTGGAGGGAACAGATTACCAGGAGGGAGGGTTAAGAAGGGCTTCCAGATTCCTGCGTTAAGTAATGAGGAAGACAAGAAGTGAGAAGAAAAGAGGGCTGAAGACAGAGATCAAGGTACCCAGGAAGCAAATGGAGCAGGAGGGGCCAGAGAACTAGGAGGAGGACCAAGAAGACTGGAAACTGGAGGTGGGGAGAACTTTCAGAAAGAGTGAATTGAACAGTCAATGGCATAAAATGCATTGGAAGCTTTTTTTTTTTTCTCAAATTAAGGAGGTGCCTCATTACCAATAATGGTACCTCATTAATAAGAATTTAATTTAGCTGAAATGGATGAAATTGGTCTTTTTTTATTTGCTTGTCTCCTAAACGTAGCTCCTTTTATATATACGTTGTCTTTTTATGTCATTTGCCTTTTACTTATCATGGAACCTCCTGCACTGTTTTAAGTCAGTGAATTCTGACTGGTCACTGGCTTCTCATTGGTCATTCTGACATACATTAGCTTTAAAAAAATGAAATTATTTTTAACCCTTGAATGTTTTATTTCCTGCAGAGTGTTCACTGGAGAGAAGCTCTGAATATCTTGAAGCTCGTAGTTTCTCGGTCAGCCAGCCTTGTTTTACCTTCATACCAGCACAGTGACCTCTCAAAAATAGAAATACATCGAGTGTGGACTAGTGCTTCCAAGGAATTACCTGGGAAAACCCTGGACTTCCACTTCGATATTTCGGAGGTACTTAGCTATGTTAACTGTTTCTGTGAACTTTAGCATGAATTTGTAGTAGCAAAGGTCAAAAGTAGTTGCCTGGAAAAAAGAAGACGTATTTGACAGTTATTTCAAATGAAGATTTCTAAGGACTAAATTAGGTTTTGCTTTTTTAAGAACCCATTGAGTGTCATATTCACTGGGACTCTCAGTTGGTAGCTTTTAAAAATAGAAACTAGCCTCAGTTATGTAAAAAATGATTTTAAAAAGAGGTATTAAAAATGGAACGATCACAAGCATTGTAAACCATGACCTTCACTCATTCTTTATCTGACAATGGTCATGTCTTTATATTCACAATGTTTCTCCCTGAATGACAGCCAGTTCAGCAGATGACCGAAGTTTACAGGAATACAGACTCCACTTTTATAGTTGCTTCCCCAGTCCACACTATTTTTTAAACAAGTAAAACTAAATTCTTGCCTTCAAGGGGGCAGGGGAGGGAGAGGGAGGAGCAAGAGACTAGGGACCCAAGCTAAGGAGTCAGGAAGAAAAGAAAGGACAGGAAGTAGTCGTGTTTACCTGGTAGTCCATGAACAGACATTTGGGAGGCTTATATTGAAGTCTAAGGTATAAAATAACTTTGCTTTCACGTCTCTTACCCCATGACTCATGAACCCCCAAAGCAGAAACAGTACTCTGTTCCTGTTTATATCTAGGGCCCGGTACAACATCTGGTGCATAGGAGATCACTAGTAAATATTTCCAAACTCTGCTGAATGAATAAGTTCACTAAGAAATAAACCTGGTGTCAAACACTGCATGTTCTCACTCATAAGTAGGAGTTGAACAATGAGAACACGTGGACACGGGGAGGGGAGCATCACACACCAAAGCCTATCGGGGGGGTGGGGAACAAGGGGAGGGATAGCATTAGGAGAAATACCTAATGTAGATGATGGTTGATGGGTGCAGCAAACCACCATGGCACATGTATACCTATGTAACAAACCTGCACGTTCTGCACGTGTATCCCAGAACTTAGAGTATATTTTTAAAAAAGAGACAGAGAAAGAAACCTGGTGTGCTTATATGGAACTTACTTGCACTATTATGTAGATCATATCCAAGTTGGGTTTTTTATGCAGTGGTCCTCACTGACCTTTCATCATTTCAGTATTCAGGATGAGATACTATTTGCTGCCATTGTGACACCTGCATCTATACTTAATATGTAAATAACATTAAAGTTTCAATTTAATCTTGGTCCATTTTCACATTTTTTTTTAACCTGCCTGGGGGGAAAGCTATTTTTACTCTGTGAATTGAGTTTGTTGTGTTCCAAAGAGGTACAAAAAAACATGCAGCCAGTTAGCAGCGTGCCCCAGAGACCCAGAACTGCTCCAGAATGATGGGTCTCAAGAGCCAGGTGTAAAATTGACAGTTTCTGCCGCTGCCGAGGTCACGCCCATCAGCTGGTGTCTGCGGAGGAGACCTGCTCAGAACTCGAGTTTGTGAATTGCTGCCTATGCAGCCCCCACACTCTGGAGCTCTCGGGAAGTGAAATTTCCCAAGTGCTGCCCAAGTACCTGGCCCAGACCTCAGTCATTTGAATAACTGAAAAGATATAAATAAGTTAAATACATTTTTAAATAATTGAGAGTATATAAAGACTAATGATTAATAGTTGGGAGAGGGAAAGGAATTTTGGTCTCTTGTTCTAACTGTAAGAATTTTTTTCAAGTTTAAACAATCGAAAACTGACTATTTGGTTTCCTGCATATTTTGCTTCTCTTTATCAGTGGCTTCTAAAGCATATTAAAGAACAAGCAGTTGCATTTTTCTGCCGCTAAAGAGGGGAGAAAATGTTGAAGATGCAAACTGATTCATAATGTATGCTTGAATGTTGAGAAAATGAGCCCACTTGTAACACTGAACTTCTCTAATCTTCTTTTTAATCAAATAAGCAGCTCTTGGTTGCTTCTGGGGAGAAGGGTTTCATATATCACAAAACTATTGAGACAGAAGAATGTGCTTTTGTCTTCTTTTCAAGACTCCAATCATCGGGAGGCGGTATGATGAGCTCCAGAATTCTTCTGGGCGTGATGGGAAGCCCAGGGCCATGGCCGTCACCCGGAGCACATCTTCCACTTCCTCAGGCTCCAACTCCAACGTCCTTGTTCCTGTGAGCTGGAAAAGGCCCCAGTATTCTCAGGTATGCAATCCTAGACCCACAACCCTGGGAGGGACTTTAGGGACCTGTTGAGTCCATATAGCTGTGTCATAAGGGATTCCCCCTTTCACCATCGCAAGGTTGCCCATATAGGTCTCAGCACTTCCAGGGATGGGGTCTTGTGGCATTCCAAGGAACCCGTTTTCTGTTTGAACAGTTCATTACCTTGAGTTGAAGTCTGACTCTTTGTTGCTTCTATCCATTGGTTCTAGTTCTCTCAAGACTTAGAAAATAAAATCTGGTCTCTTTGACATGGTAGCCCTTCAGACATTTAAAGAAATTCTGCCCCTCTGCCACTCTCCTAAATGAGTCCAAACAACACATCCTTAGTTCTCCCAACTAATTCTAGAGCACTTGGACTCCCAAAGGGTTGATAGGGCTGCACACCCAAAGACCACCCTGTCTGCTGTCCACAGAACAGGCACCTCAACCATAGTGTCTGTGCACAGGCTGAGCCATCCAGATGGCAGAGAGGCAGGGGTACTGCTGCCAGATTCTCTGCAGTTCTGTCATCACAGCATAGCAGAGATGCCCTTGGGTTTCCTGTCAAGTAAAACTTCTACATTATTCAGGGGTCTTCTGTTGACTTGTTACAGAAACCCACTGAAAAATTACTTTATGTGTTAAAGGAACTTATTAACTTACTCATCTTGGCCTCAAGCACAGTTGGCTCCTAGTACACAAATATCAGAAACTGGATTCTTAGACTCTCTCCTTCTCACTGTCCCCACCTTCCCTTCCCAACATCTTGGCCCTTGTTTTCCCCTCCATTGACTTCATTCTCAGGCAGGATTTTTCTATGGGAGGCCCAGATGACCTCTGGCAGCTCCAGGTTTACATGGTCTTTGGCTCTGATGACTTCAGAGCGATAGAGGCCTTTCCTCTTTTGACATCCATAGCAATTCTAGAAAGAGTCTTGCAGGGCATCTGAGGGAGGCATTGCCTCACTTAGTGGGAATGGAGCCTTTCTGAGATAAAAAGAGAGTATTACCAGAAAAAGGTGAAGTGGGTGCTGGGAGGGACAAAGTGGGTGCCCAGGAGGACTCACTTTCTCTCTTAAAGGTTAGGGGAATGGAACATGTAGCCTAGTGCTGGCTGCAACAGAGCAGTTTCTCAGTGAGTGTTCAGCTGAAAACTTCATTGGAAGAGAGAAGAAAAATATACAGCCCAATGTGTCCCTCTACATTGATTCCTTCCCAGAATTGTAAAATGACCACTAAGACTTAGGAAAATCGTTTAGCGAGTCTTCTGCCATCCCTCAGCCTCAAAGTCCTCCTGTCTCTGACCTTGAGCAGACACCATATTGAGTGTCTGTCCCCTCTATAATTTGGAAAGAAGGATGCAGTGAATTGAGTTCCGGTAAGAAGAAAAATCTAAGAGTGTCATTGGCCTCCTAGCAGTTTCCACATAACAAACCATAAATCAGATTAAAGGGGGGAGAATCATTTTAAAGAGATTAGGAAGATTGCTTTAAAAATTCTCAACTCACCAATCATTCTGAGACCTGGGTTTTCTGTCACTGGAAAAATGTAATGGTTTCTAGAAGAATCCCTATGGTTAAGGGGCTGGAAAATAGGTTTATAAAGGAAAGGAACTGAATCTGTTTAACTTTAGGAAGAAGAAACTAAGAAAGATTTGATATAGCTTAAAACAAATGAATTTTTTCTTTCTACAGAAAGTATTCTTCTATTTGGAAAAAAGACTCATGCTGTAACTTAATGAAGTGTAAGGAAAGCCTTGCTAGTACTGAAAGTTTAACATCATACGAAAAGATGATCAAAGGAAGTGATAGATCTCCTTGAAGAACCTAGGGATTGATTTTCACACACACACACATATACACCCCTTGGGATAATTTAGATCACCACTGTCCAGCAGAAACATAATGTGAGCTTCATTTTACATTGTCTAACAGTTACCTTTAAAAAAAAAAAAAAGGAAAAACAGGCCAAATTAATTTTAATAATAAATGTTACCTAACCTACTATATTTGAAATATTATTTCAACATGGTTTCAATATTTTACAAGTTTTAATTGCTATTTATGTTCTTGTTTCATACCTTTGTGTGTTTGACATCTCAGTTCTGTCTATATGTCAAGTGCTATTGCCCTGTATGGCTAGTGGCTAGAAAATTAAAGCAGATTTGCTCATAGGACCCCATAATGAAACCTGCTTGTGTTTCTTTTCCAGAAGAGAACAAAAGAGAAGTTGGTGCATGTCCTTTCTCTGTGTGGCCAAGAAGTAGGATTGAGCAAAAATCCATCAGTAAGTTCTGTCATGTATCATAGTTATTTTCGTGTCATGTCTCCTTTTTCATTGGTCTGTTTTTGCCTTTGGTCATATAATTTAGAGGATTCAACTGTGAATGACAAGTATGATAGCCACCGTCTTGAGCAAACCCCTGGACTATTTCTCCCCACACCATGATTTTTAATCACACTAAGTTCAGAAACAATGAAAGATCTTTTTGGCTGTTCACTTGTTTGTCTGTGAATACTGTTGCTTTTCATTTTTTTAATTTCTTGGATTTTTGAATAAATATGCCCAAACTTTCTTAGAACATAAATGATAATCTCTTCTGATCACTGTGTATGGCATATATGCTCTTACCTCTTGGATATAATTTTACTCTCTGTACACACACTTCTTACTCTGATGTCCTTATCTTACCTACATACAATAAAGATGAAAATAATATGTTTCTTTGCATATAAACTTCCACTGATGTTACAATAAAAAAACTAAAAATAAAAATCATGCCATCAAGCTTTTGAATGAATGGACGATTGAAGTATTATAAGTAAACTTTGGAAGCTTTTATAAAATTTAGAAAAATTTGAATTGTGTATGGGAGTATAACAAAAACAATAGACGTGTCTGCTGGTTTCACCAGGTATTTTTGTTTCACCTGTATCACAGAATATTTATATTTATGAAAAAGAAATAGCAAACTGAATAATTTCTCAACTAAAGAATTAGTAAACACATTTCTCGGTGGAGCTATTTTTAAATTTCAAAATGTATCCACTAACATAGTTCATGAGCAGGTGAAATATTAGAGGCTCATAAATACTTGCTAAAGTACAAAGTGATATTTCTTATCGTCTGGGAAAGCACACCAGCCAGCCATCAGCTAAGCTGGGCCTCCATTTTAGTCACTTTTTTGGTGTTACTGATCAGTGGTTTTTCTGCTGCTCCTGTGACAGCATTTAGGACAGAGGGGACAGTAGCAGAGGCAGATAGAGCCTCCTAGCCCACAGCGAAGAGACACAAGTATGTTTTGCCTCTGCAATGCAGCACTGCCAATAAGGCCTACTTGTAATCGCCATTGTGGTTGGCACTTTCTCTTTCAGACTCATACTGTCTGCCCTGTGCTAAGACCTTTTCAGCTAGAAATATTTACCTGGAGTACATTACAAATAAGAGAAGCAGCACTAACTAGGAAAGACAGCCTTCAGCTGAGGAAATCAGAAATCTGATGTCTCGTCTCTCACTGACTAGTTGACTAGTCCTCAGGGCTCTCTATCTCACATACCCATTTACAATCCCTGTGTAAAACTCTGTGTCAGGTGCTATTATGAGAGGATATCATATGCATTATATACTATTCTTAAACACTAGAGGAAGAAAGTACACTTGAAATCCATTCACTCTTTTTACTTTTGAGAGATGTGTATTGTATTTAAATTCTTATAAATGATTTTGCCTACTTTTCAAGGACAACTAAGACATGATAATGGTTATACAAAGAATACTATTAGTTTTCTTTAATATCAATCTATGTTCAGTAGAGGCTGGATAGCAAAACATTTACTCTCATTTACAGTTTATTATATACCAAGCTCTACAAAAATGGCTCAGGGAAAAGAACCTAAACATAGAAGTTAATTTTAAAATATTAACATACTAAAGATTTTAGTAGTAAAAAATGTTTTATTTTGTTTAAATGTACAGGAGAGGAATTTAAGTATAAGTTATGGGCTTGGTTACTCGCCTACTCTTCTGTGGACAAGTATTGTCATTTTTGGCTTCTGTTTTTTATTTCTTATCAATTGCTGGTTTATCTCGAAAAGGGTTAAATCCTTTGTTCTCACAGTTCATTCTACAATAACATATCTTAGTATCAGTCCTTAAAATATTATTTATATGTATTTGATATATGTGTGTAAATGTGTATAATTTCTAACCCTAATCAGTTTAGAAACAGTGGAACTTTTTCCTGGCTGCTCCAGTTTACACACACACACACACACACACACACACACACGGGTAGTATACAGTCTTCATCCATTAAGAAGCAATGATGTGATTCTTGAACATTTTCCTGGTGCATGAACTTGCGTCTTTGCCACGAGTTTAATCTGAAGGCACCTGTCCAACATAAATAATAAAAGAACATTCTAAAAATACCCACTGAAGGAATTAGGTGTGTACTGGAAATACAGTGCTATGAAGAGCCAATTACAATTTTTCGTAGCACAAACAACCAAAGGGAGAACGTTTCTCAGGAGAGGACTCTTGATTCGCAGGTGATTTTTTCATCGTGTGGAGATCTGGATCTGCTTGAGCACCAGACAAGCTTGGTGTCTTCTGAGGACGGCGCCCGGGAGCAGGAGAACATGGATGACACAAACAGCGAGCAGCAGTTCAGAGTCTTCAGAGACTTCGACTTCCTAGATGTGGAGCTGGAGGATGGAGAGGTACGGTGTATCCTCTGTACAAATAATCCCCGCACCCTTTTCCTTGACTAATGAAACTGTTCTTTTTACCTGCTAAATAATGAGTTTGTGTACCAAGATCTTTAATTGGAAAGTTGTAAACTTTATTTTGAATCAACATATTCAAAGTACAGCAGCTAAACTTTGGCAAAAGTTACCACAGCCTTCCTGTCTGAGCCCACGGCACAAGCTGCCAAGTTACTTCTAAATGGCAAAGACCTGAGTTTTGATGACCACACAAAGCCTGTATGTGTGTGTGTAGTCCCAAGCTGGACTTTAAAAAAAAATCACAAAAACATTTCAGTTCTGAGCCTGTTCACTGGTACCTGAGTAAAATATGCTAAGCATTTAATCATTTCTAATGTGAAGTTTCTCTAATTCAATTCCTTCAAAGCTTGCCTGCTACAACATGAGACCAGAGCCTGAGGGATCCAACATTTTTGTGCTTGATGAAATCATCAGAACTGGAAACAAAATACAACGCACACGAGAGAGCTCTTTGCTCTGCTTAGGTCGGTGGCTGGTGTTCTAGACACTGGAGCAGCCGAATTCAAGTCTCAGTGGGCAAATGCAGATTCATTTATTTTGGATGATAATCAT
Source organism: Chlorocebus sabaeus (assembly GCF_047675955.1). Lineage (NCBI taxonomy): Eukaryota > Metazoa > Chordata > Mammalia > Primates > Cercopithecidae > Chlorocebus > Chlorocebus sabaeus. The sequence goes on from NC_132906.1 coordinate 11,147,507, forward strand.
GATCATAAGATACTTTCAGCTATGAATCATGTTTTTGAAAACAGGTATTGAGAGGAGGAGCATCACCTGTCAGTCACCTTCATTTCAGTAACTTAGAGGCATGTTTCACCTGAGAGGCAGTCTTTTGCCTCATGGGATCAAAACTCAGTTCACTTAAGTGAGATTGGATGATGTAAAGGTGCCTGGTTCGGAACCTGGCTCATGGTGTTGTCAGCTCATGTTTAACTGCACCCGATTTCCCAAACGGCTGTCTGCTAGTCTTACAATTGAGAAGGCAGGCCCAGATCCCAAGTTTAGGATTTCCTGCATTAGGTAGGCACCTCCTTACTTAACTACAGATTTGTGGGAAAAGATGCTTCAAGTAGCTTCTTACCTTCCCTAAAAGGATTTTATTACTGACCAACCCGCTTATGTCTAATTGAAGCCAAAGAGCCCTTTGCTTTTGTCCTTCCTGGCCCACTGATAGCCCTGGATGTCTGTCCCCGCAGGAGAGAACCGTGTCCTCAGAATAAAGAAGGTGTTCACCAATTCTTTCCCTGGAGAACAAGTTTAGCAGACCCAGTCCTTAAGCAGCATAAAGGCACTGCTATAACGCATCCTTAAAATAACTGCCAGCTTAATTTTCACCTTGAATTGCTTAAGAACCAATAAAAAGTATTGCAAGTTTTTATGATCTATAATAAATGATAGAGAAAGCATTCGCTGAATGCAGTGAGAATTGTTTTAAAAGTCTAAAGCAAAATACAACTGTTTTGAATACTTTCAAAAATGTCTCTGAGCCAGAGCTCAGAGTTCAGCCAGTGTCGAAAGATCAGCTCCCTGATCTGACAGCTGACCTAATGTTTGCTCTTCGGTTAAAATTCAAGCTTGGACACCTGTTTCCCTCTGGAAGTTACACAAGGGAGGGAAAAAACAGATGAAGCAAGAGAGGGATCATTTCCTGTCTCAGCCACAGAAAAATGTTATGTGAAACGACCTAGCAGGAATGATGTAAAGCGAAGGCATCCGACACAATTTCAGAACAGCTCATCAATTTAGTTTCTATCAAAATAAAGGAAGGAAAAATATGGGATGCCTATTACTTAAAAATAAATATTATACTAATGTTTTTCAGGGACAAAAAGTAAGGAATACTACACCTTTTTTCTGGTCTTCTCTTTATTGTCCTAGACTGCAATAACTAAAAAATCACAGTGATTATTGTATCTTTCATTGTTAAGATTTTATAAGAAACTGGCTAGGCACAGTGGCTGACACCTGTAATCCCAGCACTCTTGGAGGCTGAGGCTAGAGGATCACTTGTGTCCAGGGGTTTAAGACCAGCCTGAGCAACATAGCAAGACCTTGTCTCTACAAAAAATGAAAAATTAGCCAGGTGTGATAGCACATGCCTGTGGTCCCAGCTACTCGGGAGGCTGAGGTGGGAGGATGGCTTGAGCCCAGGAGGTCAGGCTGCAGTAAGCCATGATTGCACCACTGCACTCATACTGGGTGACTGAGTCAGACCCCATGTCCAAAAATAATAATAATAATAATTAGAAGAAGAAATTCACGGGGCTGAGAGTGTACATTTTATCCAAATAAAAGAAGGCATTTGAGAATGTTTTGTTACTTCCCAATAAAATCACAGTAAGGGATTCTAGCATTCTTGGAGTAGAAGAGTGAAGATGCCTGGACTTCAGAGTCCAACAGCTCCAGGTTTGAATTTCACCTCTGCCACTGACCTTAGCTGTATGACTTAAGCATGGATGCAATTCCTCTTGCTTCCACTTCTTTGTCTATTAAGTAGGTATAAGAATACAAGTTGAGCATTCCTCCTCTGAAAATTCAAAATCTGAAATCCTCCAAAATTCTAAACTTTTTGAACGCTAACACAACATCACAAGTGAAAGATTCTACAGCTGACCTTACGTTACAGGTCATAGTCAAAATGCAGTCAAAACTTTGTTTCATACACAAAATTATTTTAAAATTGTATAAAATTATCTTCAGGCTATGTATTTAAGGTGTATGTGAAACATAAACAAATTTCATGTTTAGACTTAGGTCCCATCCCCAAGATATCTCATTATGTACATGCAAATATTTCAAAATTTTTTAAAAATCTGAAATCCAAAATACCTCTGGTCCCAAGCATTTTGAATAAGGCATATTCAACCTCTACCTGCCTGTAGAGCTGACATAAGGATTAAATAAAATAACCTATGTATAATGTCTAGCAAAGTGTCAGGCATATAGTTGGCATTGCAAATGTTAGTCTCCTTGTATTGTCATTGGTGAATAATTTTAGTATATCCTCATCTGATAAAATTAGGCGTACTTGACTTTTAGATCAAAACACAGTTGTCAAAAAAAAGAAAGACAAGTCATTTTGTCATATCTATTCCTTTTCATTGGTCTCAGAATTTACTAAGTGATATCTACAAGAGTTTGCCCTTGAACTTCTTAAAAACTTTAAAAGATGTTATGTCTTTGCTATTAATTGCATATCAGCAGTAAGCATCATGATCACAAACACTTTTAGCTTCGTGAACAGGCTCAGGTGATGCCACCTTTATTTCCAGTTGATGACCCTCATTCGTGTTCCCATAACATTTAACAGTTTTTTCACAAATACATATTTAGGTATTCAAAAAAAAAAAAAAAAGTGTTGAGGAGACCAAAATTGTCACAGAGGTAGAAAGTTATTTCAGAAATTGTAGTAATGATTTGTTATCCCAGCTCTATCATCCACAGCCAAGGGATTTGGAATTTCTGATGTTTCATGTTGATTTTTCTCTTTGCAGTTAGTGTATATTTACCTTTGTTTTTAAGGTGCACCTACTGAAGTGTATATTGTTAGCACTGTTAGTTAATGTTGTGTTAACACTAAGAGAAATGTTCTTGAGTATCTTTAATATAATCATTGTAAATAGACCTTTTGTTTGTTTTTCTGTTCATTCAATCTGCTACCCAGGAACTTCAGGTAAGATGATGCTGTTTTTAATTCAAATATGCTAGTAGATGTTTTGCATCTTTGCAGATTTATAACAACATAATTGCTTTTTTCCTCCCTTCCAGAATATATATGCTTATTTGCGTGCATATTTCCATTTAGGTGTGTGATATAAGAGGTATTTTTCTTGGCTGCTCTAGTATGGAAATATTTTCTAAAATGTAAATAGATTTTTAAAACCTTTATATGCCTAGTTCTGAAAGTTGCATGATTATATCTCAGAGAAGTGGAGTTTTCAAATCTGATCTATGGCAATCCTATTATTTCTCATTAAGTGATTGCACAACTGGATGGGTTTTATTGTTAAATTCTTGTATTAAAACTGAAATCGGCGGGTATGAAGGCTCCCACCTGTAATCCCGGCATTTTGGGGGGCCAAGGTGCCAGATCACTTGAGGTCAGGAGTTCAAGACCAGCCTAGCCAACATGGCAAAACCCTGTCTCTACTAAAAATACAAAATTTAGCCACACCTGGAGGTGCACACCTATAATCCCAGCTACTCAGGAGGCTGAGGCAGGAGAATCCCTTGAACCCAAGAGGCAGAGGTTGTAGTGAGCCAAGATCACACCACTGCATTCCAGCCTGGGCAACAGAGCAAGACTCTGTCTCAGAAAAAAAAAAAGTGAAATTAACAATTTGCATCTAACCATATACCATATATACTTTCAATTGAATCTTTTTCCCCCCAGGAATTAAAGGCTATCTCTATCTCTGTGTAGTGACTAGATAACTTTTCATCTGAACCAGGGCCCTTTTGAGAGTAAAAGGCAGTACTAATAATATTTATGCCCAAACAGTAGGCATTAAAACTGGGATCATCCTGGACAAAGTGGCCTATGATCAGTCTCTATCTAGGTATATCAGACTTACTCTAAGTAGAACATTTGGGGGAGTATATTTTGACCACAGTATACCCAAATTTCTTCAACAATAATTCTTGTTTGACAGAGTTCCAATATGAAAAAATATGTGTCAAAAAATAGTACTTCTAACATTTCTAGAATGTTTAATCATTAATACTTTCCCATCTCAGTATAAATTCTGAGTGGTTTTTAAGTTTGATAACTGACATATACAGAACGTTCATCTGGACTAGCCATCCTCTGCATTTTCTCACATGTAGGAAACTGTTTTGACTTTTCACTTTGTATGTAACATAAAATACAAATCTGACGTTTGGGGGAGAGGAGGGATGGAGGGTGGGTCTCCCACTAGGGCCATGCTGAGAAAGCCTGGTTGAGTTTTAATCACCATGGCCTTTAACCAGGGCCAGACTGCAACACTGTTCCATCTCAACCTCTCAGCCACCACCAGGGGAACCATTTCAACACCCTTACCTCTAATGGAGATGCTACATCCTCCAGCAAGACAGCCAAACCTTATTCCTGCAAGAACAGCTTTCCCTGCCTTCCTATTTTCACACCTGATTGGTTCAGGTCTTCACCAGAGCTGCCACCAAACCAGCACTAGCAGTGACCTGTGCCTGGGTAGCGTTCTCCCACCTGGATGTCTGTGTTCCTCTGCAAGCTCGTGGTTCTGTCTCAGGTGCAGTGTGGGAGAACTCCAGAATCGCAGCCTAAGATAGTTCATCCAACCCTTCCAGTCATTTGGCACAAGAGAGTCAGTTTTGTGAATTTGTGTTTGTATATTTTTCCCTATAATTTTCACATTCTTCTCTTTTTACTCTGTATAGTTAGTATTCTGATTTTTCTGTATTTTTTTCCTCTCTTTACACATTGGATTTTCCTTTTTCTTCCCAGAACTTTTGCCTCTTTCATATATATCTTTTTTAATTTTCTCACTGCAATGGCTATTTTTAAAATCCCAGTACAACAGTTAGCCATTTTCCATCAGAAAAAAAGAAAAAATTATGTGGTGGTAATTTAGCACAGCAGATACTGGATGTTAGAAACAATATTCCGAGTCTGCATTCTCTTTTATAATCAAACAGCCCTAAGAGCAATCATAAATATCATATGTGAGGATGAATAATGATAATTTCCATATCTTATCCAGATTGTGCTTAGGATTTGTACCTCTTGCCTTCTACCATGAATAGCCCAAGCAGACTTTGGAAAAGCTACACCTCTGTTATATGACAGATCCGTGAAAATGGCAAGCTTGTTTCTCTTTAAGGAGACAGACACGACCCTTAAAACAGAGGGAAATCAATACATGATAATGCTCATAAGTTTAACGGTAACTCACATCTCTCATAGTATGTTGTTCACTGAGCTCTCATCAGAAAAAGTTGTTTTATTTTATTTCAATGAACCATCAGGCAGTGTTTCAAATTACCAGTAAATGAAAAGGTTCTCTGCTAGATTTTGCCAGATCATTTGTTTAGGTTAAAATTTGCTCAGTCAGCTGAGTAATATTTTTCTTCCTTTATTTCTGTCTTAACAGAGAGAAAAATAAAACCCAAATCCATTTCTAGAAAAAAAAAAGTTATGTTATCAAATACACTTGTTTAATAACTGATGGTTTGCAGAGAAAGTCTGAATGCAACTAAAAGCTTTCTTTAACACTTACATGGCCACTTAAGCTAGTTCTCAGTAATTCAAAATATACAAATCAACATTATTATTTGAGGCCAGGTGCAGTGGCTCATGCCTGTAATCTCAGCACATTGGGAGGCCAAGGTGGGTGGATCACTTGAGGTCAGGAGTTCGAGACCAGCCTGGCAACATGGCAAAAACCCAGTCTCTACTAAAAATACAAAAAATTAGCCTCGCGTGGAACCTGGAAGGTGGAGGTTGCAGCGAGCTGAGATCATGCCACTGCACCACTCCAGCCTGGGCGACAGCAAGACTGTCTCAAAAGAAGAAAAAAAAAAAAAACAGTAATAGGCCGGGCGCGGTGGCTCACGCCTGTAATCCCAGCACTTTGGGAGGCCGGGGTGAGTGGATCATGAGGTCAGGTAATCAAGACCAGTCTGGCCAACACAGTGAAACTGTCTTTACTAAAAATACAGAAAATTATCCAGGTGTGGTGGCGCGTGCCTGTAATCCCAGCTACTCAGGAGGCTGAGGCAGGAGAATGGTGTGAACCTGGGAGGTGGAGGTTACAGTGAGCCGAGATGGTGCTGTTGCTCTCCAGCCCAGGTGACAGTGCGAGACTCCATCTCAAATAATAATGATAATAATAATAATAATAGTAGTAATAATAATTGGTACTGAGTCCAGGAAATTAACAGTTTTCTACACTGGGACAATTATTTAAACAATAACCTAAAGCAAAAATTAAGGTGTTGCCGCTCTGGCCTCTGCATAGTGCATGATCCATCAGACTTTGCCCAGCTGCTCTGATAGTCTTTAACTCTGCATTGTGTCTGTGAAAACCGCTGTGGCAGAAATAGGCTGGAATGTTTACCTAATGCTCTTCCACTAAATACCCAAAGGATTCTGGAATGTGCTACAAGCATAGCTCCTACATTTTTCTCCTTCTGAAAACAGTACTAAACAGGGGCTGACCTCAGGGTGGTGGGAGTGGGTGACACCTCTTTTGAAGTTTTCATACTAATGGTCTCTTTCCTACAGATTTTTGAAAACAGATCATTGGTAGTGTTTACCAAAATCAACTTTTTAAAAAATGTAATTATTCCCCACCATGCCAAAGAAAAGTATGTCATCACTTCTACCTATGACTTCACATGAGTTTACATGAAAATAGTGTGCTTTTACGCTTTTTCACGTCGGGTAAACAAGAGTTTTGATGCCAAAGTAGATGAGGGCCTGAGAGTTAATAATGACCATATTTGTTCCTAAGCTGTGACTAATTGAATGTGTGAACATGTGAGTGCAAGAGGATTTCGGCATAAAAAAAAACTGGCTGATGGTGTGATTTCAGGGTGAGAGTATGGACAATTTCAACTGGGGAGTGCGCAGACGTTCTCTGGACAGCCTGGACAAGTGTGATATGCAGATTCTGGAGGAGCGCCAACTGTCAGGAAGCACTCCCAGCCTGAATAAAATGAACCATGAGGACTCCGATGAGTCATCTGAGGAGGAGGACCTCACAGCCAGCCAGATCCTGGAGCACTCAGACCTAGTAAGTAGCAGCTCTCCCACTCTAGGAATTGGGAGGCTTATTTTTTGTAACTAATGCAGGAGTCTGGTTTCCAGTTGCAGCCAAGGAAACTTTCCACAGCTGCTGAACTAAAATCGGAACTGTCAGGTGGTGTCTAATGGGTTCTAACTGGCAAAGTCTTCTCTGTAGGTTGCAGATGGAAACAACGACTGGGGTCCATGTGATTCACCCTGAAAGCCAGCAGATCTGTTAAGGCCTAGATTTTTCACAAATACTTTTATGATTCTGGAATCTTGTTAAAAATTCCCCAGATCTCTAAAGTGTGGAGATATGACAGACGTTTTGATGTGATTATCTGAAAATGCCTAGATTACTAACTGCTATGTTTAAGGTCCAAAAATGGTGAAATGTAGAAGTTTAAAAATTAAGACATATTAACCAACAACTAGAGAATTGGAGCTTTTAAAGAAAGAGAACTTCATACTATGTTTAATTTCCTTTGCTTTTTAAACAGATCATGACTCTCTCCCCCTCTGAAGAGACGAATCCCATGGAGCTGCTCACCACAGCCTGCGACTCGACCCCTGCAGACCCTCATTCCTTTAACACCAGAATGTCCAGCTTTGATGCTTCCTTGCCTGATATGAATAATCTGCAGATTTCTGAGGGTTCAAAGGTGAAGAGATTTTAACAATGATGATTTGTACTTCCCTTAAAACACTTAAAAAAAAAAAAAGCACTTCCAATTTTCTGAGAATTCTTAAGGGGTCTCAAGTAGAAAGACTATCTTTATCTTTTTCTTTCTCTCTTTTTTAAAATAATAGAAGTTTGTACACCTGAGCCTATGTTTTGAAGTTGTTTTACCCCCACAAACTTGAGCAGCCATCTTCTTCTTGGCTGAAAGACTTGATTTGAGGTCTTTCTAAAATGAGACATTTCGCATGAACACTGCTGGTGGATGGCAAAACCAGTGGTGTATGTCTGAGATCGCTGTGACGGGGAAACTTCTGGTCTTTGTCATGAGTTTTATAAAACAATATACTAAGTGAGGTGTGGGTGTATGCACGTATTTGGGGAAATTTTTTCCTATGTAGGAAACAATTATACAATGTGTACATTGATTCAGTGCTTGCCTTTTGGCATACTATCAGAATTTTTAACGTCGATCACGGTCTCATGCCAGATTCGCACAAAACTCTTCTCTCCAGAGTCTGTGAGGAGAAAAGTAACTAATGGATGTAATTTTCTTCATTTAAAAAAATCTAACAGTGTATATTTCATTTAAAGTTTATTTTATTAAAATGTCCTGAAAACCATCCACTTGCATGCTTTGCCCACATCTATGCCCATCAGTATAGAATTGTGTTTCCTTTTAGTAGAAATACAAAAATAATCAATTGCTGTCAAGATAGAGTCAAGCACTCTCTATCATGAGTTTGGTTATGGTTGTGCAAGTTCAAAAGAAAAAATAAAATTGAAAAAAAAATTTATAAAAGTATATTCCTTCCGACACTTCTAATGGAAAAATATAATATTGGCTATTCTATATTCTCTGATAGTCTAGTAAAAATAGATCAGAAATCTAGGAAAATCTATGTGCTTTAAACCAAGGGCAATCACCAAATTATACTTACCTAAAAATATTGAAGCTTAAATAGTAATTATTTCTAAAATTGCTTCATTGCAAAGGTACTACAATCAGGATTCTTGGAATTAGCAGAGTTCTTTTTTAGCCAAAAGAAAAAAAAAAAAGCCCAGAAAGAAAAGTTGTCTAAGTTAAAATTCTAAGATTATGAAATTAAATTTCATAGAAAAAACAACAAAGTATAGGTGAAGTTATTCGCATTTGATATTTGTCAATGTGAATATGGTCATTTTCTCTACTTTTCTATTTTGAATGCTAAAAACATATAGATTTCTCATAGAAAGTACTACCTAAGGCCAGGCACTTTGGCTCACACCTGTAATCCCAGCACTTTGAGAGGCCGAGGTGGGTGGATCACGAGGTCAGGAGTTCAAGACCAGCCTGGCCAAGATGGTGAAACCCTGTCTCTACTAAAAATACAAAAAAATTAACTGGGCTTGGTGGCGGGTGCCTATAATCCCAGCTACTCAGGAGGCTGAGGCAGAGAATTGCTTGAACCCAGGAGGTGGAGGTTGCAGGTGGCTGAGATCACACCACTGCACTCCAGCCTGGGCAACAGAGCAAGACTCGGTCTCAAAAAAAAAAATAAAATAAAAAAATAAAAGTAATACCTAAGTAATAGATCTCATCCTATCAAGGAAAAGTCAAGTTCCATTTCTGAAGAGCTATCCCTGTTTTTCACTTAAGTTGCATTTCTGCAATGTTTGATATATCTATGATATTAGAGAAAATAAAAGATATTTTAATAAGAACTCATCCGTTCTCTAATGGATTAAATGTATGTACTCCAATAACCTAGACCAGGAACCAGTGGCCAGCCTCGTTGGCAGCACTGTAGTTTTAAAAAGCAGATATGGATCAACATCTCAAACTCAGTATTTACCAGCAATTCCTCCAAAGACATGAGATATCTTCTTTCCCTAATATATTTTTACCATTCCTGGTCATTTTCCCTATTAATTCTAGAGTCAAAGTATAATATATATTTTTTATATATGTATTTACACACTGAATGAGTGAACAGATGTTAACTCGAGATAAAGCTCTAATTCATATACACTTCTATTTTGCCTTGCTTTTGTTTTGTTTTAAGAAAATGACTCACTGTAACATGTACATCTTTCTTCCTCCCCCTTCTGATCTGTAATCCAGTTGCCTTCCTTCCTCTCCTAAAGAACAATCAGTCCTCCTTTTTCCCCTGGCCCAGGCCCAAACCCAACCTCTTTTTCCATTTTACTTGCTATGTCTCTTTCCTGCCTCTCACTGATCCTGGTTCTGCCTGCCCTAGAGCCCTTTCATTGTACTGTTCATTCCACGTTTTGTAGTCAGGTAAGAGCAGATACTCATATCTGTTATCTTTAGGGGGTATTCTCAAGGGTAAAGCATACATGCAAATGGATCTTAGAGCATCCCCTATATGGAAAGACCGAGCAACCCAGCAGGCTTAGGGAAGGACTCTGAATCACTTGTGCACACCACAGGTATCCTGGGCATCTACTGTGCCAGGCCCTGATGATTCTACGTTCCATTGGTAAAGGGGTTCTATATTAGAGAATTAACTCTGGATAGGCTTGCTTTAGAAGGCTGGGTTTAGACAATGAAAGGAGTTCTGAATCCTAACGCAGTGTTTCTTGTCCCAGCTCCAACTCTGATTTTGGACCTGATATTAGACAAGTCCCTTTCCCACATGGAGCATTGTTTCCTCATCTGCAAAATGTGGAGGTTGGACTGGAGGTCTTGATGGTCTTTTCCAAGTTGAGCGTTCATACCCTGTAAGCATGGGCCAAGTATGAAAATCTACTGGGAGCCCCTTTGGGTACTGTTATGAAAGAGATTGAAAAGAAGATAAAGAATGAACAGTACTTCAGAGAATTCCTGAGTCCAGCCTAGAAACAGACTATACTGTAGCTAGAAAACAAATGTCCCCATTTCTATCACCATCAGCATTTCGGTCTCTCTTATTTGTTCCTTAGTTGAACAGGTTGTCCTGTATGTATTCTTACACATTGGGGGATTCTTTTGTCTTTTTATTCTTCCAGGGTGAAGCTGTTCGTGAGGAGGAGGACACCACTGTGCATGAGGATGATCTTTCTAGTTCTATCAATGAACTTCCAGCAGCTTTTGAATGCAGCGACAGCTTTAGCCTGGATATGACTGAGGGGGAAGAAAAAGGCAATCGGGCCCTGGACCAGTTTACCCTGGCGAGGTAATGGAGCCCTTGGCTGATGTGAGTGGTGTGAATGTGCATGGTACATTGTGTGGCATTCACACTCAAGTTAAGTGTCACCCTGGCACTGCTGGGACATCCTAATGAAGGAGTTCAAAGTGACATGTATCATGGCGGGCTCTCAGCTGAGTTAGAGTCATCCAGTCCCATTATAGGGCCTCATGTGGAATGAAGAAGGGACACTTACATATAAATTCATAAGGCCAGAAAGCAACATAAAAAGCAAAGGAAGAGCCTGGGAACATGGTCCAGACCTTGGAAGCTTTGAAGATAAGCAAGACTTGGCAAGCCTTGGAAATAAGCTCTTTCCATGTTCTAAAACACTGGAACAAGAGGCTCTTTATACAGTAAATACCTACTCTTTAAGTGGGTGTCTTTTGGCCTGGTGGCTGATATTTCTGAGACTAGTGAGATATAGAAACAGAAAAAAAAATGTGAAGAGAAATAGATAAAAACATCAGAGGTTAGACTAATCCAGCATCTAGAATAAATCACAAATAGTAATGCTACAGATCTACTTCAGGAGAAGAAAGTTGAGATCCTAAAATTACCCTTCTGAAAGTTGAAAATAAGAACTAAGTAAAAGCTTCTGAGATGCTAGACAAAGGCCTTCTGTTACAGTAAGCAATGTCTGTCCATCAAAGGAAAAGGTTAAGGTAATACCTAGAGAAGAATTTGACCTTTCATTTTTGATTCATTATCTCTTCTTTCTTCTTGCCTCTCTGTCTCTCTTTCCCTACGTATCTCTGGTTTCCTTGTCTCCCTCCACCTTTGTCTTCCAGGCATTTGTGCATATGCATTTATTAATACTCTCCCTCCAGAAAGGAAAAATTAGAAGATTCAAAATTTATATAATTTTTCATAATGAAAAATGAAGAATGAAACTGCCAAAGCATAGGACTGTGGTTTACTTTGGGGCATGGCCTCTGTGAAAGTGAGAGGCATTGCTGAAGGCTAAAAGAGGTACCAAGTCTATAGAAAGGGAATCAGAAATGGAGGAATCACAGAAATTCTAGAGGTGCAAATTCTATTTCCTTGAATCATGAAAGAATCTCAGTGACCTCTTGCCAGGCGCGGTGGCTCACACCTGTAATCCTACCACTTTGGGAAGCCGAGCTGGGTGGATCACTTGAGGCCAGGAGTTCAAGACTAGCTGGTCAATATGGTGAAACACTGTCTCTACTAAAAATACGAAAATTAGCTGGTCATGGTAGCACACGCCTGTAGTCCCAGCTACTCTGGTGACTGGGGCACGAGAATTGCTCGAACCCGCGAGGCAGAAGTTGCAGTGAGCCGAGATCACGCGACTGCACTCCAGCCTGGGCGACAGAGCGAGACTGTAGTCCCAGCTACTCCTGAGGCTGAGGCAGGAGAATGGCGTAAACCCGGGAGGCGGAGCTTGCAGTGAGCTGAGATCCGGCCACTGCAGTCCAGCCCGGGCTACAGAGCAAGACTCCGTCTCAAAAAAAAAAAAAAAAAACAAACAAACAAACAAACACACCAAAGAGAATCGCAGTGACTGCTGAGTGAAAGCCAAGACCCCAAAGCAACTTCAAAAGGAAGAGGGGGTAGAATAGCTACCTCATTTTGCCGACTCTCAGGGTGAGAATTTATAAAACCCAGTATAGGATGAGAAGGACATCACTTCTTGACATAGTCATTTTCATTTTTTCCAGCTTTGGAGAAGGTGACAGGGGAGTCTCTCCCCCTCCCTCGCCCTTCTTCTCAGCCATCCTTGCCGCCTTTCAGCCCGCAGCCTGCGACGATGCCGAGGAGGCCTGGCGCAGCCACATCAACCAGCTTATGTGCGACTCAGACGGCTCCTGTGCTGTGTATACATTTCATGTGTTCTCCTCCTTGTTTAAGGTATGTGTGCTCACTGAAAGTGCAGGGGACTTAGTTTCTAAGGGGAGCCAGGTAGCTTCGAATTTAAGGAGAGGTTGTTCTTTTGTTCTGGGGTTATACTACTGTATTTTCTCTTCCAGACACCCCTAAATTTCCTCTGACTTAAAAATTTCTTCTATTTACCCTTAATCTCATCATCCTTCTCAACATGGTATTGGTGATTTAGGCTGCCATGAAGTACCTTTCATTCCTGCCTTTCTTGGTGTTACTGACATCACCAGTCTTCAGCAGCCATAACATCGGGACCATTAAAAGAATCTTCTGCCAGGCCTATCCTCCATCCCACCCCCCTTTACCTCTCTTTCGTTTTTATTACTTTTATCTTTCCTTTCCTTGTCTTTTCTCAGTTTCCGACTCTATGAATTCCTTAGCATGCCAGCCATAGCTGTGAACACTTGCTTACACCCTTGCGTTGCTTTTGAACAGATGAAAAGTCATTCTTGCTGTTGTGGCAGGTTGCTGTGCACTGCAGATTTCGTTTTATGAAATGGGAAAATGCCACCTACTTGGTAGCCCTTAAGAATCAGGCCAGTCTAACAACTGCCTCTCCCGCGTGAACCACAGCCCCACCGTCCATAGTGTCTTTGTGCAAACGGTAATGAATGTCCCTGCCTCCAGAGGGGTGCAGTACCACACTTGGCCAGCAGAGTGCAGGTGGGATTTCAACCCCACTTCCAACTCCTCAACCAGACACCCTAGCATCTTGCACACACAGCTCTCTGTGGCAGTCTCATGTGTGGATACCTTAAATCTCGCTTGTTACCTCATAACATAATTACAATGACTGCTTCCCATTAACTCCTCTAGGCATCTTTCTGTAAACTTTCATCCTCCAAATTTCATCAAATAATTGGCAGGAGTAGGAGGTGGCAAAAGAAACATGCCTTGCTGTGAAGAAACACCAGAGCTCTTTGAAGGCCATTGCAGTTAACTAGAATTATGTCTGAGCTTGAAGCAGATACTGACTGTGAAAATGGCAGTGCTGGGAATAATGAGGCCTGGAAGCTACGAAGATGAGGTTGTAGGGGAAGATTTGTTGATGTAGAAACATGGTTACCAATATTCTAGTTAAAGAGAAAGCTAGTTTAAATATATGTGTGTGTGTGTGTGTGTGTGTGTGTGTGTATAGATTAGTATTACTTTTTTTTAAATGCCTAGAAAATAATGAAAATTATACACCAGAATATCATTGTGTCTTCTCAGGGTAATGAAATTTTGGGTGTTTTTTATTTCCTTATTTTTTTGGGGGGGGGAACAGAGTCTTGTTCTGTCACCCATGCTGGAGTGAGTAGCATGATCTCGGCTCACTCCGCCTCCCAGGTTCAAGCGATTCTCCTGCCTCAGCCTCCCAGGTAGCTGGGATTACAGGCATGAGCCACTGTGCCTGGCCAATTTCCTGTTTTTCTATAATAAAAAACGCTTTTCTTTCAATGTTTTCTTAAGCATATTTTTTCATAACTCATTAGACAGAACTCCCATGGATAATACAAGGGGAAAAAATGGAAAGGAACTATCTAGTTCCAACTTTGAATAGACTTGAATTTTGGATGAATGACCAGACAGAACAGTTAGAATCTAGTTAAACTTATGTAACTGTTGAGTTCTGTATATCCTGAGTATATCATGGGAGAGGGACAATAATTTAGTTGGACTGAGAGAAGGGGCCCTCAAATCACCTTCAGGAAGAGCCAGGGCTGAAGGGAAAGGCAGGAAAATAAGGAATGATATATCAAAAGTGCAAAACTGAAATTATGTCCCTCTGAAATGGGTTGTTAAGAAGTCTTGGGGAGTAGGAGACCCCATAGGTAAATCTGCCTTAAAATATCATTTCCGCATTTCAGTAGCCAGTGTCCCTTGACCTCGGTTCTGCTCTGAGGTTAATGGCATTGCAGCAGGTTGCTGTACATTGTAATTTCTTTTTATGGTATAGGAAGGTGCCTCCTACTTAGTAACCCTTAAGAATCAGGCCAATCAGCCAGGCACAGTGGCTCACGCCTGTAATTCCAACACTTTGGGAGGCCGAGGTGGGAGGACCACCTGAGGTCAGGAATTCGAGACCAGCCTGGCCAACATGGTGAAACCCTGTCTCAACTAAAAATACAAAATTAGCCGGGCATGGTGGCACATGCCTATAATCCCAGCTACTCGGAAGGCTGAGGCAGGAGAATCACTTGAACCTGGGAGGCAGAGGTCGCAGTGAGACGAGATCACACCACTGCATTCCAGCCTGGGCAACAAAGTGAGACTCTGTCTCCATTAAAAAAAACAAACAAACAAAAGATTACTTATTAATCTGTTATTCTAGTGAGCAGAAGGTTAGGCAAAACTGAAATAATCTATTTGGAATAATTTCAAATGCAGGATGACATATTTTTAGCTAACATAAAAGCGAACTCTGTTTTTGAGCCTGGAGGCCCTTCCTAGAATCCATTTTTGGAGAATTATGCACCAGTAGTGCAGACAGCTGCTTGGACTGGTTAACTTGGAGTCTTACTTGTAGTGCTCTTTCAACTTCTTCAATTACTCTAAGTGAAAACCTGGTAGAAACTTGAATGGGCACATTAATGTCATGTCTGAGATGAACCTGGGGCTGGAGGAGATGTTAGATTTAAGACAGAAAACAGTTGGCTGCTAAAAGATAAGAATTCTAGAAATACTTTGAACATTAAGCCAGATTGAAAATGTAAAGCAAACTACCAGAAAGCTATTATTTGAGGTAAATTTAATGTTAAGGATTGAGAGGCAAAGCAACTTATTATATTTTTCTAAAAGCTTTTTTTTTTTTTTTTTTTTTTTTTTGAGATGGAGTTTCACTCTTGTTGCCCAGGCTGGAGTGCAATGGCACGATCTCAGCTCACTGCAACCTCCACCTCCCAGGTTCAAGCGATTCTCCTGCCTCAGCCTCCTGAGTAGCTGGAATTATAGGCATGCACCACCACGCCCGGCTAATTTTGTATTTTTAGTAAGGACGAGGTTTCACCATGTTGGTCAGGCTGGTCTTGAACTCCTGACTTCAGGTGATCCACCTGCCTTGGCTTCCCAAAGTGCTGGGATTACAGGAGTGAGCCACTGTGCCCGGCCTCTAAAAGCTCTTTTTAAAGAATGATTAATAATATATATTTAAGTTTGGCTGTTATGGGTCATTTTTATTGGAGTTATTGGATTATTCATGCTTAATTTGACAGTCCTGCACAGTACTTTCTCTCTGCCTAGAACGGTCATCTCCCCTTGTCCCTGGGCTGCACTCCCAGTTACATTCAAAGCCCTGACTGGGTGTCACTTCAGTGAGTAAAGCCTTCTGTTACTTCTTTCTCCCTGCCCCTGGCATCTCAGGATTTTGTGCTTGCATCCGTTACACTTGTGACTCTATATGGTAATAACTTGTTTAGGTGTCTGTCTGCCATAAAGAGGGCAAGTGCTTAGTAAATGTAGGAAGAATAAATGGAAACCTTCAACACACAGCTTCTAACTTCATGTCAGTAGACCAGCAGGTTCATTACCAAGACTGACAGGTCAGCCATGGTCCGCAGCTGCAGCCACCATTCAGCCTGACTTCCTCTCCCACCTACCCAGGTATGCAGGTAGCATAAGGAAGGCAGAAGGGAGGCCCTGTCTACACCCTCTACCTGCCTGGCACCTGGCAGCCCACCAGTTGAGATGCTGATGAGGCATAAAGAGAAAAGAGTTGTATGGGATGGTGATTTCTTGGTGGAAAAAGAGTACAGTGAAGTCAGACTAGCCTTTGAAGTTAAACCTAGGTTCAAATTCCAGTTCTGGCCACTTACTAGCCTTCTAGGCCTGCAGACAGTCCTTACGTTCTCCAAGCCTCAGTGTCCTCCATAGTACAATGGAAGCAAAAACAGTGTCTATGAGTTTTATCTTTCAAAGACTACTTATGACAGCTCACATGGAGAAAGCTCAAGCCGTGCGTCTAGCAGGCTGTCAGCATAGGCTGGCTGCTCCCATTTGGCTGCTCTTCCTTATAGTCATTGGCATGTCCTTTGTGGCCCTGGCCCCACCACAGAGTCTGGATCTTCTGGTGAGAGCCCAGAGGTGACTGACTGCCCACCACAGAGAGTTCTGCAGCCCTGGCACGCCGTGAGCCACGTCCACTGGGGACTCTCTAGCCACTTCTGAGAGAATACTCAGATTGCAGGAGAGAGACTAAAGAGAACAAAGCTAACTCCCAAGTGATAAAACTGGCCATAGGAGTGAAAGGCCTCAGATGTCCCATCCAGTGTCCTCGCAGAAGATGACCCCTTCCCCTGAGAGGGGCTGATGTGCCATTTGTTGTCTGGTAACAGTTCACTCTCTAGGATCTTTGGCCACTCCAGCAGCAAGGCAGTGGGTTCAGGCTTCACAGCATCCACGTCCAGAGAGCAACACAGTTGTGGAGAGGGGGAGAAGAAAGTACTAAAAATTAAAATGCAAATGAGCTGGAAGGTGGGGACAGGCATGGGCCCTGGGGGGACTCACTTGGATTTGAATTTCTTTTTCATCAGTGTATTGAATCCATCACCCTATGGAGCTTATCTGCAGTAATAATAATAGAATAATTTTTTTAAATGCATACCTCCTGTTTTGCTTTTTAATATTACATTTATACTTAAGAACTTTCTCAGCCCTGATCAGACGCTATATGAAAGTAATACTTGAAGCAAAATAGGTATTACTAAAATACGCTGGGAATGAAATACATTAGACCTGCTTTCTGCCTGTTATGAGTCATTTGCCATTTCCTTACAATGTCTGTTTACTGTGTCCCAACATTTCCCTGTAAGTATGAATACAGTGTTTCCGTGTGTGGTTGGATTTTGGAAGAGGTAGGGAGGAGGTCATTGTGAAAGTAATTTGGTTTTAAAAACAAGGAAGTGGTTTCTGTCGGTCCAGTGTGGACATTTTTCCAAGTGTCTCAGTCATCATATTTTCTTCTTGTTGCTCGTGAGAATATCATCATCATGCGTCACATAATGTCACCAAATTATATAATGTGTGATGGAATTCACAAGAAAACAAAACTGAATTTATAGCCCCTAAATATCACTGACTTTATATGTGGCTCTGAAGTTCCCTGACAGATCGAGTCTTCGCTGTATAAGAAAAAATAAGCCAGGATCTTACCTTATCCTTAGGTAACAAGGAAAGAACTCTACACTATTTGGGGACCTGAATCCTAATCCCAGCTCTGCCACTCAACCAGCTATGCAATGGTAGACATGGAATTTCGGTTTCTTTCAGCTCTAACATTGTTAGTTTTGGGTCTTTTATTTAATTGACATAAAACCAACTTACCACAGAGATAGGAGTATGTGATACATTCTACCAAGATTCTCAGATATATCAAATAAATTAAAAAATAAATAATATGCAATATGGTTGGCATTTTTCTAATATAACTTATAAAGAACCAAAAGCCTGCTATTGTTTAGGGGACATGCTAATTTCTCCTTAACAGGATAGATAGTGTTTTTCATGGATTAGGTTTGACAACCCAAAAAGCAGTGATATCACTGGGGAAAGCCAATGCGTAAGGACTGCAATTCTTTTTTTGTTGTTGTTAAATAGTTTGTTCTTTTGTTAACGACATTGTATAGGCTGGGTGCGGCGGCTCATGCCTGTAATCCTAGCACTTTGAGAGACTGAGGCAGGAGGATTGCTTGACCCCAGGAGTTAGAGACCAGCCTGGGCAACATAGCAAGACCCCATCTCTAAAAAAAAAAAGTTTTAAAAGTTAGCTGGGTATGGTAGCACACACCTATGGTGCCAGCTACCTGAGAGGCTGAGGTGAGCTGATTGCTTGAGCCCAGGAGTTTAAGGCTGCAGTGAGCCATGTTTGTGCCACTGTGCTCCAGCCTGAGTGACAGAGCAAGACCCTGTCTCAAAAACAAAACAAAAAACACTGTTTGCTAGAAGTTCAGGGGGGTAAAAGTGTTTTTTGTTTGTTTGCTTTTGCTGGTTTTTTTTTTTTTTTTTTTTTTTTTTTTTTTTTTTTGAGATGGAGTCTTTCTCTGTTGCTCAGCCTGGAGTGCAGTGGTGCAATCTCGGCTCACTGCAACCTCCATCTCCCGGGTTCAAGCAATTCTTCTGCCTCAGCCTACCAAGTAGCTGGGTTTACAGGTGCACACCACCATGCCCAGCTAATTTTTTTGTATTTTTTTTTTAAGTAGGGACGGGGTTTCACTGTGTTGGCCAGGCAGGTTTTGAACTCCTGACCTTGTGATCCTCCTGCCTCAGCCTCCCAAAAAAGTGTTCTTATTTTGACACTGACACAGGCACAGTGAATCAGATTCTTCTTAATTATGTTTTTTGTTTTTCCCCTCAGGTAGTGTAGGAGGAGCAGTAACCTTAGGAAGCAATCTAGATTATGGAAGGATTGTCAGCTTTGGAGTCAGACCCTTACTCATTCACTTACTAGTTGCATGACCTTAAGCGAGTCACTTAACCACTCTTAACCTCAGTTTGTTCATCCGGCGATAAGGATTAATGAGTGATGTATATTAAGCTCTAGGACAGAAGTAGGCTCAGTTGAGACACCTGACCAGACGTGCCCACAGAGGAAGAGAGGTCCCATTCAGCATTCACTACTTTACTCTTCAGAGGCTCAAATGCAGTTTCCATGCTCTGTCTCAAGGAGCTCTGATCTCAGGAAGCAGAAAAGAGTTACGCCTCTTGACCCTTTTCATCTTGTCCGCACTGAAGTAATCTCCTTTCACCAGTCTGACAAACACGCAAGGAAGACTCAGACTCTGATTGGCACTAACCACAAGCAAAAAGAAAAGCAGTGTTGATCAAAAAGATGATACAGGCTGAGCATCCCAAATCCAAAAATCCAAAATGCTCTAAAATCTGAAACTTCTTGAGTGCCAATGTGACACTCGAAGGAAATGCTCATTGGAACAACTCAAGTGGTTATGTATCTGCAAATATTTCGTGTCTGAAAAAGTCCAAAACCCGAAACCCTTCTGGTCCCAAGCATTTCAGATAAGGGATACTCAACCTGCACAAGCATCCACGCATTGGGAAATGGCATTTCAGGAAGAAACGTTCACACTGAATGATTACTTAGTTGATTTAATGTAAACATTCATTCTGCTCCCCTCCCCCATTACCCTATGGACCCATTCTCATGTAATATGTTTATAAAGATTTCAAAGTAGGGGTTTTCAAACACCGCATGTTCTCACTCATAGGTGGGAATTGAACAATGAGAACACTTGGACACGAAGGGGAACATCACACACTAGGGCCTGTTGTGGGGTGGGGGGAGGGGGAGGGATAGCATTAGGAGATATACCTAGTGTAAATGATGAGTTAATGGGTGCAGCACACCAACATGGCACATGTATACATATGTAACAGACCTGCACGTTGTGCACATTATTAAAACTTAAAGTATAATAAAAAATAAATTTAAAAATAATAATAAAAATAAAAAATAATAAATAAAAGTAGGGTTTTTTCCCATTAATAATCATGCATTATATTCTTGAAAATTGCTGAGAGTACATTTTAAGTATTCTCACCACCAAAAAAAAGTCAGGCAATGCATGTTAATTAGCCCAATTTAGCCATTTCACAGCATGTACATATTTTAAAACATGTTGTAGACAGTAAACATATACAATTTTTATGTCAAGTAAAAAAATCAGGGCTGGGCACAGTGGCTCACGCCTGTAATCCCAGCACTTTGGGAGGCCGAGGCAGGCCGATCACGTGGTCAGGAGATTGAGACCATCCTGGCTAACACAGTGAAACCCCATCTCTACTAAAAATACAAAAAATTAGCCGGGCGTGGTGGTGGGCACCTGTAGTACCAGCTACTCAGGAGGGTGAGGCAGAAGAATGGCATGAACCCAGGAGACAGAGCTTGCAGTGAGCCGAGATTGCGCCACTGCACTCCAGCCTGGGTGACAGAGCAAGACTCCATCTCAAAAAAAAAAAATCAGTTAATGTAACTGGAATATAAAAACAGAAGCTGCCCCCACCAAATGTTTTTTATCATATATAAGTTGAACTTGACCTTTACAAATGGTCACTATTTTGCCTTGCAGAATATTCAGAAAAGGTTCTGCTTCCTAACCTGTGATGCAGCCAGTTACCTTGGAGATAACCTCCGGGGAATCGGATCCAAATTTGTCAGCTCTTCCCAGATGCTCACCTCCTGCTCTGAGTGCCCTACACTTTTTGTGGATGCCGAGACTGTGAGTATCCCAGTCCTGCTCTGACAGTGGAGGGCCTATGCAACCTACAGTGCAGAACTTCAGGGTAGCATGTTTGTGCTGTGGTTTGTTTTAAAGACACCTTCAGTGTTGTGAGCAGCGCTGTATTGTGATATGACTCCCAAAGGAGTATAATTACTGCACATGGCCAGTCCAGGCCAACGCAGAGCGATTTCACAGAATAAGGAGAAAACTCCACCTCTGCTCCCTCTGCATCCTTGGCAACTGCTCTCTGATGACTCTGACTTTGACAGCTGTGCAGATATGGTCAGATAACCTCCTGGAGCTGACCTAGGCAGTGCCCATGATGCCAGGTTGCCTAGTCAGATGGGTCTTCAGAGGCAACATGTCCATCAGTTTCCCCACCCCCAAGTCTCTAACAGAGAGTTATTGCCCTCTAGATTTGCCCAGCTCAAACTGCGAATGATGAGTTTAAAGGATAATCAAAACAGTCTCTGGCTGATGGCAAATCATGGCTTTATGCATGGAACTCTAACCATGCGAGACTGACGAGCTCCTGGTAGGTGGGAGTTGTGTGATACCTTTTTTTTCTATCCCCCATGATATGACAGAATCATCACATGCTCAGTAATTACTGAGGTTTAGAACCAGTGAGGATGTGCTTAGATTTTAAAAGTCTCTTAAGAGTCAAGTCCTTCCAAGAACCTGTTTGATCAGTAGCTTTCTTGTAGCAAAGAATACAATATGAAAAGTCATTCTGTCATAAATGACTTAAGGTATAGATTAAATACAAAATCAGTTTGAAAGTCTTTTTGGAGGTTTGTCTTCACACTGCTTGGAGTATTATTGGGTGATGGCAGTAGAAGTCATGTATAAAATGGAAACCATATCTTAGTGTGGGCCTCTATGGAATACTTGGTATGTCTTACCTGCCTATGCTAATATGGGAAAGAGTGGATATTTTCTTAGGAGGCGTGTATTATCAAGCTGGGATTCAATTGCAATTGCAGCTGATAGTTGAGCAAAATTCCAAATTTCACAGCTTATTAAAATGGATGGCGCTTGTACCCCTTTAACATCACTTCTGTTTTCTGTGTAGCTGTGCCTTTGTGTTGATACCTCTCTAGTTGTTTTAATACCAGTTATTTTCCTGTCTTTAGCTCCTTTCATGTGGACTTCTGGACAAGCTCAAGTTCAGTGTGTTAGAACTGCAAGAATATTTGGATACCTACAACAACAGGAAAGAGGCCACACTCTCAGTAAGTGTTTGTTTCTATGCATGTGCAGTCAGTTAAAACCAAATGAACCCAACCACTCTGAGTTCTTGGGAGGTGTTATGATTAACCTAAGACATGCTCTTTAGGGAGTAGAAGGCAGACTTCATCTTTTCCCTTGTTAAGGATTACAATTCCAATTTAATGGTGGTAGGACTGTATACAATATTAATTGTATTAAAAATGGTATCTACAAAAGAGAAATTTTTCAGCATTCACTTTTAGCCCTACCAAGAAATTGGGGAAAAAAAAAATGGGTATCTGCTTGATATGTTACTTACCAATGTTATAACTTATCCCAGAGATTTGAAATTGGTGATTACTTCCTTCCAGTGTTAGCCTTACCCAAAACTAGTTGTGGTGGATCTCCTGTCTGTTCTCATAGCCACTCTTGGAGCCAGTCCCCAGGGTTTCTCTTGGCCTCAGCTCTTACTCTTTACTTTTTTCTTTCTTCATAGATCTAGATTGTAAAATGTTAGAGACAGAAGTGATCTAGAAACCATCCATGCCAGCCACCTGTTTTCTGAGAGATGCACAGTCAGAGGCCCAGAAAACTCAGTGGTTCAATAATAATTGTATGTAGTGTGTATTGAGCACTTCCTATAATATGCCAGGCACTATAGAAAAAGCATGGGTTTTGAAGTCAGATTGACTTGAGTCTAAATCACAGCTCAGTTATTTAAGGGTTAGTCACCTTGGATAAGTGACTTGCCATCTCTCATCTCAGATGCATCATCTGTAAGCCCTTGGTAATAGTAACTAATTTGCAGGATTGTTGTAAAGATAAAACAATTATAATAGTCATGGCAGCTATCATTTCCTGAGTCCTTTCTATGTGTCCAACAACCTGCTAAGAGTTAAATCTCTTAAATTATATGGTTTAATGCTCACAACTACCCTGAGAGTTGCTATTGTTACCCTCGTTAGCTAGCTAGGAACTGGGTGGGATTAAAACCCAGAGCTGTGGGATTCAAAGGCCCGTGCTCTTAATCACATCATGATACTGCCTTGAAAATAGAAATAATATCTGTAAACTGACCAGCACAATGCCACATAGAAAGAAGATGTTCTTTATAAAGTTACTGGTTTGGAGTTTATTGCTATTGCTGTTATTGATGTTATCTTGACCTGCCCAAGGGCAAGAGTTCTAACTTTCCACCCTAACAATTATCTTTGTCTTCTATTTCTGTGGCCTTTTACCTGCCACTGTTTTCAGGTTCTCAGTCATCACCCGGTAAAAGTAATCTTTTTATTCTGGTTGGTGAACTAATCTAGCCTTTAATGTCAAGTGTGAACTTCAGTTCCTCAATGCTCATTGTTTTCTGCTCAAAGGTTCCCTTTCACACCTGTGTTAGTTACTATCCCAGATGCTTAAGACTGGCAGGATCTCTCAGTAGCTGAGCTATTACCATAATAGCCTTCCTTATAGTGAAGGAGATCTGCCCCATAGCACATGCAGCCACCGCAGCATAACAGAAGTAGGTGTGTCCAAGTCAGGTCATGTTGACCAGAATCACCCAGCCTGTGAGGAAGTATTGGTCCTATCTTCTAACCCCAATCATATGGAAGATTTCTAGCCATAATATATTCATTTATACATAAATTAGGAACAGTGTGGTGAAACCATTCCCTAGGGCAACACAGTATAATATTGAAATTGTATGTTTAGATGACCATCACTGAACCCATATAAACAGATACTTTTAATTTCCAGCAGTTCATCTTTAACCCCCAAATACGACCCTTTTCAAAAAGTCATTACAGCACAATTTCATTTTACTGTCATTAGAACTTTAATGAATTTTTCCTAACAGAATTGATACTAAAAATGTTCTCAGAACATTGCTGAATTTACCTATGTCTGCCCCTCTCTTTCTGATAACAGTGGCTTGCAAACTGCAAGGCAACATTTGCAGGAGGATCAAGAGATGGAGTAATTACCTGTCAGCCAGGGGACTCCGAAGAAAAGGTAATAAAAGCCTGTTAGAATGGGACTCTTGTGTGCTCTGACATTGTGTGTTAGTTTTGGTCTACCCAAGAAGCCTGGAACTTGAGAAAAGAAGAGGCAGAATGAATCACCCCAAATATTTACATGAAACCAACAGAGTAAGACAGAATGACATTCCAGCATGACTGTGTGTTGATGGGATTTTGGGGGGTTTTCTTCGTTTTGGAAAAGTAGAGGTATAAAATAACCTTTTTTTGCTGGATACTGTCTAACTATACTAATAATTTCCTAATAAATTTATTCTTAATTCAGATTATAAAGCCAAATTTCATTAATTCTTCACTGAACCACTTAGTTTCTTTAATGAAGGAAGTTTCTCTAGACCTTTCAGCAGTCACTGTAAAACAGATTTTCTCGTTTAGAATTGCTACACACCTCAGACCAGTGTGCCATACTATAAAGGAAATTAAAGGACAGAGTAGGAATGGATGAAAATCATTCTTTCTGCAGTCACATATTGAGTGCCTCCTGTATGGCAATCATGAGCAACTGACAAGGCCTCTGCCCTTGTGGAGCTTCTGATCTCGTCAGCGAGACAGACATCAATGAAACAGTCATACAGCTATTAACTACAACAAGGACCATCAAGGACAGGAAAGAAGAGGAAGCTGAGAGATCACAGAGCAAGGCTGCCTGATCCGATGGGGAGGGCAGTTCTGGGAAGGGTTCTCCATGAAAGTAACATCTTGGCAGAGATCTAAAATATGAGATGGAGAGAAGTGGGCCTGTAGTCTGTGTAAAGGCCCGGAGGCAGGGAAACCAGGCCTTTCCAAGAACCAAGGAGAGCCCATGTGACTGACAGCACCAAAAGCCCCGTGGAGAAACGGTTGAGAAGAGTCTGGAGAACTTGGCAGAAGCCAGCCCATGCAGGGCTTTGGTGTTTAACAGCAATAATAATCTACTGAAAAGGGTTAACAGTGGGGATGATTAGATCAAGGCTCTCCTACTCTGTCTACTATGGAAATAGCTCAAAGTGGCAAGAGTGGTTAAGGGAACTTAGGAGGCTGCTGCCCCATCTAGGGAGAGAAGGTGTTACCTCGGAATTATGTCATTACTACTGGAAAAGTGTTTTACATGGCACACCCTCTGGATGATCTGAAAACATCTTCCTGTGTTAGAAACAGTACTTCATTATGTAAAAAGAATCCAGTAAAGTCTGGTTTCTGATCAGAGGTTTGGAGTGAACATTTTCAACCAAACACCAGTGGTTCCATTTCAATTTGGTGTTTGTTATTGAGCAAGTTTGCAGCCCTGAGGGTAACACTGTCCATGCCAGCATTGATTGAGTCCCTAGGCAAGCCCCTTGATAAGTTTTAGTGAAGAGATCAGACATTGAAAAGCAAACTATAAAGCTGACTATAAAATCAGTTTTAGTGAAGAGATCAGAGGTTGAAAAGCAAACTATAAAACTATAAAGAGATCAGAGATTGAAAAGCAAAATATCTAAAGAGGGCATTGAAGTAGAGGTTGCATTTCCACATTGCTGCCCTTCTTGAAGATGCACATTTATCTCTCACTTTATGGTTTACAGAGCACTTTCACACCCCTTAAGTCAGTTGATCTCTCTGGATGGGAAGCAGGGCGGTAGCGTTTGCCCATTCTATAGCTGAAAACACTACAGCTTGACTTATCCAAGGCTCCATGGCTGAGAAGTGACAGGCAGAAATGTAGCTTAGACATAAAGTCTGTCAACATAGGCAAATAATAACTAGTTTGCATACATTTTTAAAATAAGTGTTTAATGACTTATGTAATGTCTCCCATAAGCAAAGCAGAATTGAAATATGCTGTTCAAAAATCACAATAAACTCCGGCATTTCCCTCAATCCCTATATATGCATCTGTGACATCATGTCTCAGATGATTTGTGACTTAGATTTTCACTGAATAACCTGTGCCATTAGCATATCCCAGAAGTAATACATTTTAAAAAATAAAGTATTATCTAGGTTTCAGATTTTATGGCCACCCAGTAGTACTCATGGCTTGTCATTCCAGCCCAGCCCTCCCTTCACTATAATCTGCTGTTAAGACAAATTCAGGCCAGAGAACAGTTACCAGGTTAGGATTTACTTTGAGCATAAATCTAATCTGGCTTATAGTCTAGTTTGTAGAGTAGTATGTAAAACACAATTTGTTTTCTGAAAACTTGGCCTCAATCATCAAATTCTATTATATTCTCTATAACAGAACCTCAGACAGGAAAGTGCATTGATACTTTGCAGATTTCTATAAACAAGGGTTGAAACCAAATCTATTATGTATTTGTTTGTTTGTTTATAGCTTCCTGGTTGACCCTAAGGATAACCAGAAATTCCAGTTAACCTATCCTATTTCCCAAACATTCCAACTTTAAAATATGTATTTCTGTTGTGCTTGTGATTTATTTCTATTAAGTTGTTTTACTGGGTTTTAGTTGCTCCCTCCTTTTTACCTGGTTCTTCTTCACCTTCTTCAAACAAATATCTATCTTATTTTTGCTTATTGTTTTTTACCCATTTCCTATTCATGCACCTCTTTCGTTGCTTCTATTTTGTAGTACTTTTTCCTCTCCCTCTCTTTTGTTGTGTTTTTACTAAACCCAAGGACTCAAAAAATAGACTTCATCTATTTATTCATTTGTTTAGATGTGACAACTCTGTTAGCATTACTATAAAGGCTTGAGAGTACAAAAGTAGAAAGAAGAAACTAATGTTTTCGAGTACGGTACACATGTAATCTCATTTGATCCTTTACAACAATCCTTTGAAATCAGGGTTTTTCCATTTTGCAGCTAAGAAAACTGAAGCTGACAGGCAAAGTCTAAAGGCCGTATTCTTTCCATTTGTCCACACATTCTCTAGCTTAATTTTGGAGGCAAAACATACACATGGGAAAACACTCGAGAATAATTTCCAGCATATGTCTAAGTGTCTAATATGGCTTTAGGAATCTGCATGAATAAGGAGGGAAGATGCATAAAACACCCAAGAGGGATGAGAGTGGGATTTACTAGGAAAGCAGTAATAGAAGGGCAAATTCTGAGTCTGGTGCTTCCAACATTTTTGCAAAAAACAACCAAGCTTTGGCCCCATTGTCAGTATTAGCTCAGTGTTTCAGAATATTTCCAAATGGCTCCTGGACACACTGGTGACCAGAGAACTCAAGCAGTGACTGGATGTCCTAAGGAAGATGCTTCCAGGCCTACATGTGTAACAATTCTGGAGTCTGTGGTTGATCTGGAAGGCAAAGTATATGCCACCTAACAAAAGAGGTTAGCAATCCTAGCAAGTCAGGCAAGGCAGGGGGATTTGTTTAAGTCATCTGGATACTTGGTTACAGTCTCTGTTTTAATTGGTTAGTAGACCCTGGAAGTAGTCTGGCCACTGGGCATGCAGCTCAAACCTCACACTTCCTAATTCCACCAGCCTCGAGGCATGGCTAGGCACCATGCAGAGTACACAAATCAGGCAGCCTTGGCTCCCATCATAGGTAACACTCAACAAGGCCGGAAATGGGCTGTGAGAGAAAACTGAGGGAAAAAAGTCCTTACACGTGAAAGGTGGGCCTCGAGGAGAAATGATTGTGTCTTTCCACTTAAATACCAAGATCTTAAATCTAGAGATGTGGAGATATAATTTTGCTGACTAGAGCTACCATTTGGCCTCCAACCCAAAACAAAACCCAACCAATGTCTGGCCTCAGAGCACTGCTTAACTTACCTCTAAGTCATTCTCTCCAACACTCCTGTGTAATCAGGTTCTCTGTCTTCTGGAATGATTTGATGTTGCCAGTTACTCTGAGCACACCCTTGCCTGAGGACATGTAGAATGTGGATAAGTGAACTTATAACTTGCAGAATCTGTGTCTGGATATAAATAGCAATGTGAATATACCGATAATTATTACTCATATCTGTTCTATTTCAGAGAATTGTGCACTTCATGAAAGGATTAGTGCTTACCCGACTAAACGTAGCAAAGTAAATTCTTGAATAAAGATATCAGTTTGTCAGAGATGGTGACAGTGTACAGACATGCATATGAAAGCTTCTCAACCCCCAAGCCCTACCCAGTCTGGTCCGGTCTTTGCCAGTAGAAAATTCCTAGTCATTCTTAACAGGTGATTTAAGTGAGGATTGCTGTAGAATTGTTTGTGGAAGACAATATATCTCTTTGTTGGGTGCTGAATATTTATTTTTCCTATTTTTCTTCTATTCTTAACAAAGTTGCAGACATAAATATAATGAAGAAAGTGTATGCACTGGTGGCTTGTGAACTATAACCAATTCACAGACGTGTTAAGCTTGCACAATATTAACTGACCTTGCATTTAAAAATTTTAAACTTCCACACATACAGCCAGGCACGGTGACTCACACCTGTAATCCCAGCACTTTGGGAGCATGAGGCGGGTGGTTCACGAGGTCAAGAGTTTGAGACCTTCCTGGCCAACGTGGTGAAATACGATCTCTACTAAAAATATAAAAATGAGCCTGGTGCGGTGGTGTGCGCCTGTAATCCCAGCTACTCGGGAGGCTGAGGCAGGAGAATCTCTTGAACCTGAGAGGCAGAGGTTGCAGGGAGCCGAGATTGAGCCACTGCACTCCAGCCTGGGTGACAGAGCAAGACTCCATCTCAAAAAAAAAACAAAAAAACAAAACAAAACAAACTTTCACACACACACACACACTCAAAACAGAATTCCTGTTGTCTCTGAATAAGAAGATCTAGCAACACTGGGCCTGCCTTCCTCAGTGGCAACAAGGAGCTAGCACTAAGTATAGACCCATATGGACTCTCCACCATCCCTCCTGCCCAGTGAGTTCCTAATGCTCAAGGCAGGAGCCAGGCACCAGTCATCATGATGCTTGGCCTGTTGCTTTTCTTATAACAGAAAAATATTTCTCTGTACCTAAGTGTCCAAAATGAAGAATAAAGCTAGATAGAAAGGGCTTGAGTTTCCAAAAAGAAAACAGGAAAAGGTATTATTCTTTGCATATGTGAGAAGCATCTCTGCATATGCAAGCACCTGTCTGCTGAACTCACTTTCTGAGGGATATATTGGAGGAACATTCTCAGCGTGTGTTCAAAACAACAAAACAAACCATGTTTCTAAGAAAATTATTTCCAATATTTGGGAAGTATATTTTGGGGAAGGCTCTTTTTTAAAGACAGCCATTAATAGTCAATGATTTGGGCTTCTTGGTGATAGTAATACCAGTTCTCCTAGAATAAGGTGCAGCATACACTAAATGGGACATAAATCAAGGCGTGTGATTTGCTTGTGTCATGAGATCACTTTCATTTGCGGACACTGCTTTAGTAGCGTTTTCTCAGCCTGCACATATCCAAAGGAGAAATAAATCTCTTTATGACATAAAATCAGCATTTCCAACTAAGGATTTTGGTTTCCATTGACCTCTCCATCTCTTGTGAAATTCATTCTGGAGTGGCCACTAGTCGGTGGTTTAAGTGAACATAAATGCAGGTCAGGGAACAAAGTCTGCAGACCTCTCGGCTCTGGGTTCTGCAGGGAGTGGCTTTAGTCTCCTTATAGTTAATTAACACAGTTCATCAACCAGTTCTGCAGAGGTGGCCCAGAAAAGCTGGAGATGTTTCTACATCATGTATTGTCGATTTTAGTTAATGCATTCATAATTCAACAGCTATTTCTGAGCACTACTTGAACATTTGACTCTTTGAACTCAAGGACAATAATTTACATTTAGCCCTACTACGTTTCATCTTCTTATATTCAAATCATCATTCTGTTAGGGTCTTTTTGGACACTTACCTTCTCGGTTACGTATTTTCTATCTACATAATCTATGAATGAGAAGCCTACGACCTCTGTTCTTATACAAATGGAACAAGTTAAGTGTTGAACAAGACAAGACTTTTCTCCTGTTAAGTTATCATCTGTTAAACATCATCCTTCAGATATAGTCAGTCTTTCCTCTATAAGCCATATTCTTTCTCATATTGGCTAAAGAAATGTCTGCTGAAGACAGCTTATAGATTTCTTGAAAAAAGTAAATACCTCAGGATGTGTAATCTGTATCATAGCTGTATTTATCTTCCAAAGCTTTGAGGGATATTTATGACCAAGGTCCAAAAAACTACTTAACAAAGTTAATGCAGTAGCCATCAATGTGCCAGGCCCAAGCATTATTAGCAACAATTGAGTACATACTATTCCCACCTTTTAGGGGATTTCATCATTAGGCTAGGTTATTTAAATTTTATCTCATTAATTTAAACGCAGGACTTTCAGAGATTAAATGAGATGAAAATAATAGCTATTCTAGTACACTGTGGTTCATCTTCTATCATATCAAAAATGTCTTAGATTTTTACTGACTGGTTATGTCATAAGCATAGAATCCAGCTGAGAACAGAAGACAGAACCCAGATACGGCTATGCTACCGTCGATCAGCAGGAGTTCAATTATTCTGGGCTTTTAAAAGCTCTACATTCCTCAATTGTTTATGATAAATTCTTAATATCTTGGCTTCATGATATTTTTTTTCCTCGTTTTGAGAAAACATACCTCTAAATCCAATTTTATAAATCAAGCCATACCAGGAGAGCAGGAAGGGGCCTTGAAGAAAATCCTTGTGACTAAATAAAGCAAGGACATTCCCACAACGTGTTCAAAAGAACCTCAAGTCACCAAAACACAGATAAGTTTATAAAGACTTCTCAAGGGATTATTTTTAGAATGTGGATACATTAGCATGGAATGGTGGGACAAGGGGAATGTTAATACTTTCCATAAAATGGCCCCCCAGAAAGGCTTTTTTCACTATCTTTTTGGAACTCTAAATGCAAACTAGGTCCCATCCTGTGGCCTACAGAAAGATTCTGAGATAATAAATATCAAGGAAGCCTGAACTAGCCTACCTAAAAAGGAATGTTTAGGAAGAATCCTGAGGACTGGCATTCATCACAGTTGGCCATCTCCCAAGAAAAACACTATTTTGTGCCCTGAGAGCTGAGTGGGAGGAATTCATTGACAATGAAATTCCTTAGTACCAAGCTGGAGTCGAAAAGCTTCCTCTGCCTTTATTGAACAGAAAAGATTTTACTTGAACTGATTTGATGACCTCTTTGGGTTATAACCTTGTTTTGGAAAGCAATAAAAAGCCGTTTTCTTCACACAAGACCTTGTAATTTACTCAGCACTTGCTTCATTTCACACTTCTGAAAGGTAAATCCCGTGGTAGCAAATGTTTACTTCCTAAACTGCATACTAAACATTTCAATCATATTTGATGTTGTCCAAAAAGTCTTTGCAGTGGAAATTCTGCGTCTATATAGACAAGACTCTCCCTGTGTGACGATCTTATATGACATTGTATTTCAGAACAGAAAGTTTGATTTTAGAAACTTCTAGATGTAAAGTTTTCTTGAGAATAGTAAATACCTGAAGCTGTGTAGTCTCCACATCAGAGGCTTACAGGTGTTTGTCTTCCAAACTTTGAAAGAAATTTATGGCCAGGGTCCAAAAAACTACTTAGTAAACATAATATAATATGCATCAGTGTGCCAACCCCACATGACAAGCAAGTGATAAGGGAAGAACAGACCCTTGGAGGATAGGGTAGG
This sequence comes from Chlorocebus sabaeus, assembly GCF_047675955.1. Classification (NCBI taxonomy): domain Eukaryota; kingdom Metazoa; phylum Chordata; class Mammalia; order Primates; family Cercopithecidae; genus Chlorocebus; species Chlorocebus sabaeus. The sequence continues at coordinate 11,179,361 of NC_132906.1, forward strand.
GCTTGTTGGTGGCAGTCCTTTAATTGCATTTGTAGATACTAATAAATAATAAGTTGATAGTTTCATTTGTTTTTATTTACTGTATCTTATTTTCAAGTACAATACATTAAAACGATGACAACCGAGAGACTTTTTGAAAGAGCTTTAAAATAAGGGGGTTTTATTGGATTAGAAACTCTTAGGTCCTTAAATATTTTGAAAATTCAGAACCAAATATGTTGATGCATAATTAGGAATGGTCAATAATTTTTAAAAAAAATACATTCTGTCAAGTTTTACTTATCTCTTTCCACATACCCAAACTTTCCATGAACCAATTCTATGATATAGTGACATCAAAAAATGGTAGTTGCTGGCCAGGCGCAGTGGGTCACGCCTGTAATCCCAGCACTTTGGGAGGCCGAGGCAGGCGGATTACAAAGTCAGGAGATCAAGACCATACTGGCTAACAAGGGGAAACCCCATCTCTACTAAAAATACAAAAATATTAGCTGGGCGTGGTGGCGGGCACCTGTAGTCCCAGCTACGTTGGGAGGCTGAGGCAAGAGAATGGTGTGAATCCAGGAGGTGAAGCTTGCAGTGAGCCAAGATTGTGCCACTGCACTCCAGCCTGGGGCAACAGAGCAAGACTCCATCTCAAAAAAAAAAAAAAAAAAAAAAAAAAAAAATTGTAGCTGGTGTTGAACATGGCCCAGTTACAATTTTACATTATTTTACACTAACTATTAGTTGTAGATTACTTATAGAAATTGTCTATTGAGTCCAGGCATGGTGGCTCACACTTGTAATCCCAGAACTTTGGGAGGCCAAGGCAGGCAGATCACTGGGTCAGGAGTTCGAGACCAGCCTGACCAACATGGTGAAACCCCATCTCTACTAAAAAAAAAAAAAAATTAAAAAATTAGCCAGGTGTGGTGGCATGCACCTGTAATCCCAGCTACTCAGAAGGCTGAGGCAGGAGAATCGCTTGAATCTGGGAGCAGAGGTTGCAGTGAGCCAAGATCGTGCCACTGCACTCCAGCCTGGGCGACAGAGTGAGACTCTATCTCAAAAAAAAAAGAAAAAAGAAATTGTCTATGGGAGAAAAAATTGTTATAAAAAGTAAAATGCAAGAAAATTACCTGTCATATTTCACACTTGTTTGAGGGTATACAATGTTTAGTCCTTTGAAATTAAAAATTATAGTAGTCCTATAAAATATTCTCAATGTGCAAGGCAATCCAACTAAAGAAAATACATGTAGATTGTTCACTATATTCAATGTTAATTGGAAGGTCATAGTTTAGTAGATATGAAACTGAACATATTAAAGACTCTGCCTTAATACAAGGCAATAGCTTAATTTGTTTGGGGCTATAATTCTTCAAAGGGGAACTAAGCTGGCTTCCTCTCAGTTTTATTGTATTCACATATTATGCACACTTATACACTAAAATCTTCAAGCAATACAAGTTTTGATTTTTGGTCTCTAAAACTGACTGACAAAATCTAAACTGATTAATCAGAGAACCTAAAAACATTATGTTTTTTCAGTGATATGTTTCCCATTAGAGCTTGTTTTTAACTGGAACGCTATGCATGTTGAATGGGTACAACATTTGCAAGATTTATCAAGTTTGGGTGAGCAATGCTAATACTGCTGACGGTTCTGCTCTTGGAAAAGGGCCGTGCTTTCTGTTGCATGCAGACACTGACCCTGTACTTTCTTTCCTTTCCTTTGTTTCCTGTGCCATGCTTGCTGTGTAGCAAATGGAATCTCTTGCAGTAAGTTAACTTTCTTTCATACTCTTTGTCCATTTAGGCATGGACCCATAACAACCCTTATTTTTACCGTTACTGTTATATCTCTTAGCATGTTTTCTCTTTCTCATTTTAATTTATTTTATTTGGTAGATTAAGACATGGCAGTTTATTAGTAGCATTCTGGGCTGCTTTCGCCCCAAAGTAGAAACCTACATTGCTGTGAATTCTCATACTATCAGTGGAATATTCTGTGTAATAAATACCATGATTTGGCACAGGAAAGTCAGAGTTTTCGTAGCTAGGTTTCACCCTAAATTGTGAAGGTAATATTGTTTTTAAACAATATTTTTTTATTTATTTGCAAGTCTCTGGCAGTTATCTTTTATACCAGATTTTTAAAGGTTCCCCTAAAGAGAAGTTTCAAGACCACAAAATACAATATTTTACTAAAACAACCAAACATCCAGTTCTAGTTAATTAGTCCGTGTAGCTACTTCTTTAATCTTAGGCTGGTTACCAGTATTGAGAGATCAAATAATCTAGGCAGAATTGGTTCTCCCCTAAAGAGCAGGGAAGGGCTAGGAAGAGAAAGGAAACCATTCAGCATAGTCTTAGCATGAATTTTAGTAACTTTTAAGATTTAGGATCAAAAGTCTGTTAATAATATCAATAGAACATTCTTCCTAAAACCTAAATTCTTGTGATTTCTCTCCTTAAACTGATTGGGGGAAACAGTTTTAAGTCACCTTAGAAGCTCTCAATTCTGAGCTGCCTTCTTTTAGTCCTTGGTAAAAGAAAGGCCCTATTTATCCTACCCCATTTGAAAACTGAACAGTGAAGCATTTAGTTTAAACTACATATTTAACTCACTTTCACTGGTGACTGCTGGCCATGAAATTCTGTTGAGCGAAGGCTGTTCCTTTTCTTTCACAGAATCCCATCCACTCACTACCTGAGAGCAAACTCATTCTTGGAATAAAATAGGCAAAGTGTAGAGGGTACAGCTCCAAGTCTAGTCGATCACTGGCATTGGAATTATTATTTTTCCCTCATAGTATACATAAGCTGTGTAAAGACCACACTATAGGGTACAGAGGCACAAATGTGTCCCTGAAACATTTTAAATTCCAGAGGTATCTATGTGGCTCAAGGGCCATTGTGTATGATTACTTTTTGATGTCCTTTCCACAGAAATTTTCAAATGTGTTCATAATTTCTTTTTTTAAGCATTTTTTGGTCCCTTTTTATCTCTCTCTAATTTAACAAGTACTTACTGAGCACAGAGTAGACGTATCATCAGTAAGCCTGATACAGGACTCTGGAGGACCACGTGACTGTTACGTTTACAGGGGCCCAGGCGTCTACTGAATTTATAAGTTTAACACCTAGAACTGCTTAATGTTTTGTCTTTCAAATATACTTTTAATGAAAGGAAATTTTTCTTTTTAAAAATAATTTATAGCTTATAAAAATGAAGACAACCATTCAGCTATAATTGGTAGGTATTTAATTGGCAAATATAATGGAAATTTGGCTGTCTACTCAGTCCCTTTATAGGTGCTACTCTCTAATTAGTCATCCATTACACAGACTATAGTCGAAATTATACCGTGGATTTCTCACTGATATTTAATGACTGTATTTTGTTTTTCTGTTTTATTTGGAATAACAGCTGGTTATGTTTTCTTAATTTAAAAAAAAAAAGTTTGTCTCCATTGAGATTTCACTAGTTATATGGGAATGATCCTTAATAATAACTATTTCTTCCCGTGCAATTTCTCTCTTTAGCAATTGGAACTGTGTCAGAGATTATATAAGCTACACTTCCAGCTGCTATTGCTTTTTCAGTCCTACTGTAAGCTCATCGGCCAGGTGCACGAAGTTAGCTCCATGCCAGAGGTGAGTCTACGTGCTTTCCAACCCCACGTCCCACCACAAAAATCATTTCTTTTGTTCTTCCCCACTCCACCCCATTTATAACTGCCCAAGTGATTTTATTCCCGCATAATTATTTTGCTCAAGCACAAGTCTGAAATAAACATGTCCTGTATGTATTTCTATTCTCATTTTTAAAAGCAAAGTCAGGAGTAGGTATAGAAAGTGAGGTGCCTTAAAATTTAAGAATGCGTGTAGGAGAGAACCTTCCTGTGGGTTATGCGCTAGGTGCCTTGCTTGCATCTCCCTGATCCTGGCCCTGGGGCTGGGCATCCTTATTTGAAAAGTTTCCATGGGTGTGGGTTTTCTTCTTTACATTAGTTTTTCATACTTGCCCTTACCTTGAGGTAAGAAGGAAATGTCTGTATGATGTGTTTGGTTCTCTTCAGTTTCCCTGCCCTACTTAGCACCAGGATGTTTTAATATTTTAAAATATTTAAAATGAAATAATTTTTACTGCTGAGTGAGCCAAAATTTTTCTACAAATGAAAAAATACTACTGCAATGTAGTCAGTGGAATAATGGTTGTGTGTACTGGATACTATAGAAGCACAGAGGGCTAACACCTCATTTGCCTAGAGGTAAGAAAGGTTGAAACTGAAGAGCTTGCTGGAGAAAACCACACCTGAGTGGACTCTCAGAGGGTGAGTTGGAGTAAGGGAAGAGCATTCCAGGAAGAACAAACAGCATGGCCATAAGCCTGATGGGAAGAAAGAGAAAGGAACTACAAGCTACTTGGTATTGCTACAATAGAAGGTGTACCAAAAAGGAACTATGAGATGAGGCAGGAGAGAGAGGGGTAAAGGCGAGATCATAAGACATGCTGTGCCTAGGAGTATTTCAGGTAGATCTCTGTGGCAGCTATGTGGAGGGTGGATCTGATGACAGCTAGACCAGAGACATGGAGACCAGTGATGAGGCTGCTGAAATAGTTCAAACAGAAGGACAGAGTTTGAACTAGGACAGAAGTCCTAGGTATGGAGAGGAGGAAGGAAATGTGAGACACAGGACAAAAGATCAATGAAACTGATGGGGGGATGAAGGAGAAAGAAGAGTTGAGGAGAGGATGACACTCAGGTTCCATCTTATATAAACCAGGTGACCAGTGGCACCAAAGCTGAGACAGGGATATAGAAAGAAGGACTGAGGCAATGCTGTGTCCAGACAGTCAAGCCTTCTGCCGGCTAGTCAGTTGCTGCATACTGGACAAGACCTGGCTTAAACGGTGACTGACATCTTGCAGGTGGTTAGATGTGAGGTCAGGGGAGAGATCTGGACAAAAGGCACAGATGTGATTGTGAACAAGCAGAAGTCAATAAAACCATGCCAATGACAGCAGAGAAGTGAGGATGAAGCCTGGGAAACCTCACTATCTAAGAGCAGAGGAGGAAGGGCCGCAAGAGACAAACTACAACCATTTTACCATTTTTTTATTACTCGGTTTGAAAAAAGGAAAAAACTATACAACTTTCAAATGCTTATTTCAAGAGAGTAGGCCTTCATAACCGGTTTTCCTCTATTCAGTTACAAGTTGTCAGATAATGGGAATCAACTCTTCTTTTTTATTTGCCACATGGTCAAGATAAACTTTTTTTTTTTTTTGAGACCAAGCTTCGCTCTTGTTGCCCAGGCTGGAGTGCAATGGCACAATCTCAGCTCACCGCAACCTCCTCCTCCCAGGTTCAAGTGATTCTCCTGCCTCAGTCTCCTGAGTAGCTGGGATTACAGGCAGGTACCATCACACCTGGCTAATTTTGTATTTTTAGTAGAGATGGGGTTTCACCATGTTGGTCAGGCTGGTCTTGAACTCCTGAGCTCAGGTGATCCACCTGCCTCAGCCCCTGCGAAGTGAGCTGTGAGCCACCACGCCTGGCCAGGATTCACCATTCTTGATGCCATTAAGAACATTCATGATTCACGAAAGGAAGTCAAAATATCAACATTAACAGGAGTTTGGAAGAAGGTGATTCCAATGGATGACTTTGAGAGGCTCAAGACTTCTGTAGGGGAAGTAACTGCAGGTGTGGTAAAAATAGCAAAAGAACTAGAATTAGAAGTAGAACCTGAAGATGTGACTGAATTGCTGTAGTCTTATGATAAAACCTGAATGGATGAGGAGTTGCTTCTTATGAATGAACAAGTAAAGTTTTCTTTGTTGTTTGTTTTTGAGATGGAGTCTCACTCTGTCGCCCAGGCTGGAGTGCAATGGCATGATCTCGGCTTACTGCAACCTCCACCTCCTAGGTTCAAGTGATTCTCCTGCCTCAGCCTCCTGAATACATGGGATTACATGCCCGCGCCACCACGCCCTGCTGATTTTTGTATTTTTAGTGGAGACGGGGTTTCACCGTGTTAGTCAGGCTAGTCTCAAACTCCTGACCTCAAGTGATCCACCCCCGTTGGCCTCCCAAAGTACTGGGATTACAGGCATGAACTACCACACCCGGCCCAAACAAAGTTTCTTTAGGTGACATTTACTCCTGGTGAAGATGCTGAGAACATTGTCAAAATGACAATAAAAGATTTACAATATTACACAAATTTAGTTTATAGAGCAGTGGCAGAGTTTAAGGTGATTGACTGCAGTTTTGAAAGAAATTCCAAGGTGTATAAAATGCTGTCACATGCTACAGAGAAATATTTCATGAGAGGAAGAGTCAATCAATAAAGCAAACTTTGGCCGGGTGTGGTGGCTCACGCCTGTAATCCCAGCACTTTGGGAGGCCAAGGCGGGCAGATCACGAGGTCAGGAGATCGAGACCATCTTGGCCAACATAGTGAAACCCTGCCTCTACTAAAATACAAAAAATTAGCCGGGCATAGTGGCCCATGCCTGTAATCCCAGTTACTTGAGAGGCTGGGGTAAGGGAATCACCTGAACCTGGGAGGCGGAGGTTGCAGTGAGCTGAGATCGCATCACTGCACTCCAGCCTGGTGACAGAGAAAGACTCCGTCTCAATAAATAAATAAATAAATAAAGCAAACTTCTTTATTGTCTTATTTTAAGAAATTGCCCCAATCACCCCAACCTTCAGCCACCACCACCCTGATCAATCAGCAGCCATTAACATTAAGGCAAGATCCTCTACCAGTAAAAACATAATTACTCACTGAAGGCACAGAGGATTATTAGCCTTTTTTAGCACTAAAGTGTTTGTTAATTAAGGTATGTACATTTTTAGACTTAGTGTACTTAGACTACAATATTGTGTAAACATAATTTTTATAGGCATGGAGAAATCAAACAATTGACATGATTCACTTTATTGCAGATGTCTGGAACTGAATATTTCCAAGGTATACCTGGTGTGTATATTTATATGGGTACATGCACACACAGTGTTTAAATACTATATAAGTTTTAAATACTGTATATGTACACAATGTTTAAAACCTATCTAGGTTTAAAATAAGAAGAAATGTGCTTTCAAATTTAAAACTACATACAAAATTAAGACATTCTAATATCTTGTTTTAAAATATTATTTCAGTAAATTTTAAACCTACTTCTATAGTAGGTAGTTGTATTTAACAGGCATGTGTGCAAAGAAAAACTAATCCTTCAAAGCTTCAGTTTTTTATAGTTTGTACCATGAGTGAGTTGGGAATGAAGAGGAAAAGCAAAGATGTTGAATAAATAACTTTCCAAAGTAAACAGGCATCATCAACTTGCATTACAAAGAGAAAAAAAAACCTTTAATTTTATGCCAATTTTTTAATGTTCTTGAGATCAAATTGCAAAACTACCATCTTCCGTAGTATATTTTGAGACACTTAGAAGTAACACGGGTTTTCTTATGCTTTACTTTTTAACACTCTGGATCCTTTGGTTCCAATACCTTCGAGAGAAAATATCTTTTACTGCTGTAGCATTAATGCAAACATTAGTTTAAGATTATTCCTCCTCCTCAAAATTGTGTCTTCAGCACTTTCCCATGGCATGGAACCAAGAGTGAGAAAAACTTATTAGGACAGAGTCCTTGGTCACGATTATGTTTACTGAGCACTTAGGTGCTGGACTGTACTAAGCATTTTGTATACATTATTTCCACTTAATCTTTAAAATAAACCTTTAGGATGGCTATTATCTTCAGTCTTACAGATGAGAAAACTGAGGCACATAAAAGTCAATTAACTTGTCCATGTTCCTACAGTACACTGCAGAGCTGGCATTTGAACCCAGATCTTACTCACTCTTGAGCCTGATCTCTTGTATTCTTTCCTTCTGTATTTATTCCCTATTTAAGTAGAACTTAAGTAGAAACCATTTTAAATGAAGTCTTAATCTTTTCTATAAGGAGAGCATCTCAGCGGTTGACACGTATCCAATGCATCCAACTCCACAATCCCCTACACATACAGTGGAGTACAATGTCATCTATCCTATTTGAATTTACCATGGTATTAAGCTTATGCTTAACCACACCCATAAGATCCTTTTTTTTCTTTTTTTTTTTTTTTCTTTTGGGATATAAAATTCCCCCAGCACCTAAATATAGTTTTAAAAACCTTTTTTTTTTTTTTTTTAAACAGCTGCTGAATATGTCCAGGGAACTGAGTGACCTAAAGAAACACCTGAAGGAAGCCAGTGCAGTCATTGCAGCTGACCCTCTCTATTCGGAGGGCGCGTGGTCCGAGCCGACCTTCACGTCCACTGAAGCGGCCATCCAGTCCATGCTGGAGTGCCTGAAGAACAACGAACTCGGCAAAGCTTTGCGGCAGATCAGGGAGTGCAGGTGACTCTGCTATTTCTTGTAGAGGTGGTTGCAGGAAATGCGCACCTGGTTGTTACTCTGTCATGGTTGGATCTAGCCCACTACGGACAGCTAGATATTTTACAGGTCTCTTCTCAGATATTACCAATGCCAAACCGGAAACACTCAGCTTTCAGAACACTGGCCGGGCGCGGTGGCTCAAGCCTGTAATCCCAGCACTTTGGGAGGCCGAGACGGGTGGATCACGAGGTCAGGAGATCGAGACCACCCTGGCTAACACGGTGAAACCCCGTCTCTACTAAGAAATACAAAAAAAACTAGCTGGGCGTGGTGGCGGACGCCTGTAGTCCCAGCTACTCGGGAGGCTGAGGCCGGAGAATGACGTGAACCCGGGAGGCGGAGCTTGCAGTGAGCTGAGATCCGGCCACTGTACTCCAGCCTGGGCGACAGAGCGAGACTCCGTCTCAAAAAAAAAAAAAAAAAAAAAAAAGAACACTACATGTTGAAAGTGTGGGTGTTGGTTCTGGCCATTTGTCATCCCTAAAATGACAACATGCTGAAGCACTTCAAAATATACCTTCGTATAATTTTTAACTAACATTCGAATATATCCTTTTTGGTTTTGCCCCTACATCCTGATATTGTATTCACATTCATTGAAACTGGAAGGCTATAGCAAATAAGGTAAATGTTTTAGGAGTATTAGATTCCATTCTGATATTTTTATACTTTTGATATTTTATCAAAATATTCAATAATCTAAAATTGATTATGGTTATGGTAATGTTTGCACAACTCTGAACATACTAAAACCCACTGGATTGTGTACCTTAGATGAGTGAATTACCTAATAGGAGAATTCCATCTCAATGAAGCCTTTTCAAAAAGTAATATTCTTATATTAATGAAGACTCATAAGCTCCCAACTTTTTATAGTGCCTCTAATCTGTGCTATTATTTTTGACTGCAGAAGTCTGTGGCCCAATGACATCTTTGGAAGCAGTTCTGATGATGAGGTCCAGACACTACTGAATATTTATTTCCGTCACCAAACTCTGGGACAGACGGGTACTTATGCCCTGGTGGGGTCTAACCAGAGCCTGACCGAGATCTGCACCAAGCTGATGGAGCTGAACATGGAGATCCGGGACATGATCCGCAGGGCCCAGAGTTACCGAGTCCTCACTACTTTTCTTCCAGACTCCAGTGTTTCTGGCACTAGTCTCTGACAGGAGCCTCCTGTCCCCACTGGGTTCCAAACTGGCAGTGCTGCCATGCTGGGGCGACGTCATTCGGTGTCTTCTCGGCCTTCAAAAGGCTTGGACAGACTGTTCTCCCTCTTGTTACCTGTAGGGCTTTTTCTAAAGAGGATGACAGAACTTCCAATGTGTAGCAATACTATAAGAACCAAGGTAGCTTAGAACGTCCTGGACAGACTCCACCCATCATGCTGTGTGGCACAAATGTGTTATGTTTGACCGAGCATATGCAACTCACTACTGAAGAAGTGACTTCCGTTGCATACCAAAGCCGACTACACTGAACAGTACCTTCCTTTCTAGAAACGATTTTAGATTGGCAAAAGTGCAATGTTTTCTTCACTCAAAAAGTTTTATATTCTCAAACATGTACATTCTTTCCCTTTCTTGTTCCGTTTTCTTTCTTTTTTCTTTTTCCTTTCTTTGGTGGGCTGAGAAAGGGGCAGGCAACATGAAGCTGGCCACTGAAAACTGTAAGACGGTCAAACGCTGACAGCCTGTGTATGTGAAAAGGGAATTGTAAACGGACTGCAATGTAATGTACACTGTAATTTGAATATAATTACTGTATCTAAAAGGAGCTGCTATGAACTACCTTTCTTATGTTGTTAGGCTACTGTTTCTGAAAGCCCTGGATCTCTTTGCACCAAAAATGGTCCAGATAGACTCTTTTTAAGGATCTTGGCTGCTTTTTACTAGAAGGTTGCTTTTATGAGCATATTTATACTGCTGAAGGATGAGTGTTAATTTTAATTAACTTTGCCATTTTGTAGAGAAAACTATTCACAATATAAATTCCACGTCTTTTCACCTGTCAGGCATGCATATTTTAATATCTGTTTGGATAGCCAGAAGTAGAATCATAAAGGTAAAATATGAGTTGTTTCTTTGTTTCTTAAATGTCATATATTATGTGTAATATATATGTAAAGGGCCATTCTTAAGTTCTCTCCTTAAACTTAATGCTGTCAAGTGTTAGATGTGTGCATGTGAACTTGGTGCACAGCAGAAACATATTCAGAGTTTATCTATGTAACTTATTCACTCTGTAAATACATTTAAAGTTTTTGTGATGTAAGCTTAATTGATATTCTGTTCAGAACTTTCTATAGACTAAAAAAAAAAAAAAAGAAGAACAAAATACATGTTGACCATGGACTTTATTTCTGGTTAATGAAAATGTTTGTCCTGGGCACACATGAAGTTCTGCATGTGGGTTGCCAAAGTAATAACCCCAAGGGGCATCCCTCACGTGTATGCTCTGAATGGCACCCATGGGGGTCGTGCCATGCATGGCCCTGTGAAGCTGGAGGTAAGTATAATTTCTTTGGAAGTTGGCATCAAAAATGTGAGCTTCAACCAATTCTGTTTAATCAACCAAAGAGAAAAATCAGAAAAAAGTAAGAGCTCTAATTCTCTATAACCTATAAATTGTCATCCTTCAAATTTGGAAATTGATTCTATAGTGAGCAGGAAAAAGTAGTAGAGTTTTAATTCTGTCACCAACACCTATCCCCTACCTACCCCACTAAGAAAACAGGAACACAGGGAGAAATATGTAACAATCTCAGTTATACTGACTTCCTACACATATTTTACATGGACCAACAAATATAACTTGCTTTACTAGCATATGGCTACTGAATCATTGGCAGTAATAATCTAGGAGTATCCTACAGAAGAGAGCCTAACCTATGATTTTTTTTTTATGTTACCACAGATACAACTACTAGATTTTAATAATTTTCTGGACTGCTGATAACATATTTTTCTGATGATTTATTTTTTCAACTTGCCTGAAAGATGATTTGCTATGATTTGTAGGAAACAACTGAATCACGGTCTCTCTGAAAAATACCTCATAAAATAAAGGTTTCTGTGGGTAACCACAGTAGACAACTTTCGAGAGTTTTGTTGGGAGCCACAGTAGAACAAACAGATTCATCATGAATTGAATTTTCTACCATGCCTTCTTACCCAGCAGAGAACCACTGCGATGTTTTACTCTTAAACAAGAAAGAAAGAAAAAAAAGATTTCAACAGTACATTGCAATCTAAGATATTAACATAGGAAGCAGTGGTTTGTGTTTTTCTCAATTTTATTTTTAAAAGGAGATGTATTAATGTGAAAGATTTCTTCTAATTTTCCTCTATCTCTTCACCTCCTCTACTTTAAGTGGAGATGAGAAAAATTGTGTAGGATGCAGCCCCATTCCAGCAGAGCCCAGCAATAACTTAAGATCTACCAGTCAAATCTTGTTGGCTATTGCTCTGTGCCTGTTACTGAAGCATTAATGTTAATTGCCTTCCCCAGGGACACAAAGAAGTAGAGGTACCAAAGGAAAGGGTAGATATTTAACAGATGCCTCAGCGGTAAGAAAGATGCCTCCTTGTGTCTCACTGTTTTCTAGCACTGAAACATGATACACTTTGTATCCACCTGCAGAATAAAGCAATCTAGACAGGTGCTCTGTAACTTAGACATCACTTGATTAAAATTATAGTCTCCAAATATAGTGTTTTAGAAAAGGCACTGCACATTTTTAGAGGCACATGAATGTCATTCCCACCTCTAACCCATCTAACATTGGTGAGATGTTAAGAAAATGTGCTGGCGTTGCTGTGAAATCAAGATGCCTGTAATTGTAGGCATCACACACATGCATGAACATCCAGAGGGAGGTCTCAAGGCTCTTCTGGTTCCAAGTCCTAACAAACAATGATCTTTTCAGTGAACTGTAGAATTCTGGAAAGAATAAGGGTGCCTCCAGGCTGCTTACATCAGTAACTTACACTTGCTTCCCGATGCCTGCCTTAACAACCAGAAAATTAGTGTCCACGGGTGAGTATTAGGGTGTGTTCATTGTATCTCAATGAAACTAGTTTTTAAAGTTTTCAGTGCATTTGTTTTAGATCAATTAATAGTTGAATACCTATCATGACCCCGGATATTTCTTTGTTCAGTAGATATTTATTGTGTACCCACTCTGGGCTAGGCACTGTTTTAGAGGATACCGCAGCTATCAAAACAGATGTGGTGCGTGTTCCCATGAGGCTCCTACATTTGAGTGGAGGAAGATGTGCTTGTCTATGTTGGGTAATGAGTAGTGCCATGAAGAACAAAACAGGGATACAGTGAGTAATGCGGATGGGGCTATCTTAGCTATCACTCTAATAGGGTGATGCCTGAGGAGAGATCTGAATGTAGTGGGGGATACAATGGATATCCAGGGAAAAGAGCATTCCAGCAAAGGGAAAAACACACGCAGAAACCCTGAAGGAGGAGCAGGATCACTTTATCGAAGGGACAGCAAGGAAGCCAATGACCAGGTGCAGTGAGTGAAGAGGGCGTTCAGAGAGGACAGCCAAAAACTCTGTGGGCCACAGCAGGACTTGGTCCCTTGCTGAGCAAGATGGGAAGCCAGTGAATGTTTGCGGGCAGGGTAGTGACATGCTATGACCTATGTTTAAAAGGATTACTCCATTTGGGATGATGAAGAAAAGCTCTATAACAAAAGTTCTGTTGTGGTGGTTATACAGCATTGTGAATGTACTTAATGCCAATGAATTGTGTACTTTTAAATGGCAAATTTTTTGTTATATATGTTTTGCCACAATAAAAATAATTTTTTAAAAGGATCACGGTGGCTGCTATGTGCAGAATAGACTGCAGACGGGCAGAGGTAGAAGCAGGAAGACTAGAGAGACGGCTGTGGCAATAGTGTAGTCACCAGGCGATGCTGGCTTGGGCTAGGGTACTAGCAACGGAAGTGATTAGTTGTGGGCATGTTTTGGAAATAGTTCAGAGCTAAAGCTGACAGGGCCTACCAATGACACATGAAATGGGAGAGAGTTTGGCCCAAACCACTGGAGGAATGGAGTTGCCACTAACTGAGATGAGGGAATGCATGTTTGGGAGGTAGAAATCAAGATTATTCTTCAGACATGTTAACTTTGAGATGTCTGATATCCAAGACAAGATGGTGAGTAAACAGGTGGATATGTGAGTCTGTTGTTGAGGAGCAAAGTCTGGGCTAAAGACATACATATGGCCGGGACTGGGATTGCTCATAAAAATTAGAGTGCAGGTAATGGGCTCAAAGTCTCAGATGCACGTTAAATCATGTCGAGGACTTAAAACCCCAACACCCAGACTTCCTCTTAATTGATTTAATTGGTCTGAAGCTGTGCTCAAACTCCAGCGCTGTTTAAGATTCCCCAGATGATTCAAATCCACTGCCAAGATTGCAACATTGCTTTCTCGGTCTCAGACCTAAGAATCACCCCAGGGTATTTATCAAAAATGCAGAATCCCTCAGATTGACCCCTCTAGAGACCAATTTGGTAAATCCAGCGCAGGATCCCTCAAATCAGCATTGCAACAGCCACACTCCACTCTGAAAGACACTGAACTGGGAAAAACTTCCTACATAGCAAAGTGCTCTTTCTTCTAAAGCATACCCCCAATTGTTTTTCCATGTAGGCTGCTGGTGTAGCGATTCTACCCAAATCTGCCATGGATCTTTTTGTAACTTTGTTTCCTATTCGAGGTCACAGTGAGTGAGTGGCTAGAATTTACTGCATCCACTTACAGATCAGTTTCCTGGCAGATGCCTGCTTGTCTGTCACCATCTTCTGTAATCTAGATCCCTCTTTTAACAGCAAGCTTGCATGGATATTGTATTCGAATTTCAGATTCCAAGAACTTGGGCCACCTGGTGCAAACTTCCAGGCGCTCCTCGGCCAGGAGAATGAAGAGATTCCTCCTGGTCCCCTTTACTATGTCCAACCCTTCTCTCCTCATCTCTATTTCAAAAAGCCCAGAGGCTTCGAAATTCTTGCCATCTGACTGTACTAGCCACCTCCTTCCCCAACCCCATCACTGTCATCCACAGCAGTGGCTGTGACCCTCAGCTGCATTAGAAGCACTGGGGAACCTTTTTTAAAATCCTGAGGCTTAGGCCTCCCTGTGGATCCCTTAAATCCTTTATAACGCTCCTCTGATGATTTTGAATTGCAGCCGGGCTTGGGAACTGCTGACCTAAAGCCCTCCTACTTCCTGCCCCTTATTCATCGGAGAGACTACAGCTTCTTGCTCACCCCAGCTTCCGATGTCATTTCCAGGACTTCAGGAGTCTTGTGTGTAACCTGTACGAAATCTTTTTTTCTCTCATCCTGTTAACATTCTGACCTCCAGGCATTTTCACTCTGTTCTACCCAGTGATATCTGAGGAGAGATCTGAATGAAGTGGGGGATACAATGGATATCCAGGGAAAAGAGCATTCCAGCAAAGGGAGAGACACACGCAGAGACCCTGAAGGAGGAGCAGGATCACTTTGTCGGAGGGACAGCAAGGAAGCCAATGACCAGGTGAAATGCCATCCAATTTCCTGGCTGTACCAAAACCTGATCCATAGCAGTAAGTGAACCAGGTCCAGAATCCCACCTTCAGGCCCCCTACTCAGGAATTTTCCCAGTTCCCCTTTACTCCAGCCCCCACCCCTCTAACAATTCTCCCGTCATGCATATCAGTCTGTGGCCCTCACATGTCTTTACTCCCCTTTGGGGCATGTTTAAATTCCATGGGTCATTATAATCCCTCCCTTGCTGACATTCACAAGGGATGCCCTACCCTTGTCTTACTCAGCTGGTTCAACCCCAGGTCTGGTTGAACCTAAAACTGACTCTTCCCACAGCTGCACCAGAAGTGTGACATTACGAGAATGAAGATATTACTAGAATGCAAGTCACACATGTAGTGTCACACAAACAATGACACTGGTAATGTTACATTTCTAGTAATATCTTCACTACTAGAAGTGTCTTCATTACTAGAAGTGTGACACTAGTATGCGACTGCAACCAGGAAAGTCTCAAATCTCAACACTATCGGACCATCTTGTAATACACTTATGCCTTCCTGATCATTTCAATTTCCTAATGCCTGAGAAAGTTATTTCTCATATTTTCCTCTCTCCTTAGCATCCTGTCTCAGCTGATGGCTTTGCTTCATAATTCATTGAGTAAACAAATGAGTCTCACCTTCCCCACCAAAAATATACTTATCTTTAGCCCTATATTCTAGGTGCTTCATCCTTTTATAACCAAAGGAATATAACTGCTCCCCTCAAGGGCCAATTGCTCCACTGGCGCTCTGGACCCCATCTCTGCTGCCTATTCAAGGGCTTTGCTCCTGCAGACATTCCCCTCTCTGCTCTGCCATCACCTTCTCTAAATGATTCCCTTTAATATGCCAACATACTCAGTGCCTCCCCTATACCCAAATGCCATTCTAGCTATCACCAGTTTCTCTGCTTTCTTACAGCAAAACATCTAGGAAGTACTACTTCTCTTCACTATTTGGACTTTAACACTGCTTCCATCCACACCATTCCACGGAAACTTCTCTCTTCAACCTCACCCGTCACCTCCATACTGCCGAATCCAATGGACCTGTCATCACCTTTCTCGACCTCCCAGCAGGATTTGACTCAGTTGATTTTCCTTTCTTCTGGAAATACTGTTTCTTCTTCATTTTCATCCCCTCATCCTCTTCCTATCCCTCTTGACCTCACCTTTCATCTAACCTCTAAGTTCCTGCTACTCCAAGTATAGTCTGGGGAACCAGCAGCATTGATGGCATCTGGGAGCTTCCTAGATTTGCAGTCTCAGACCCCAGACCTACTGAATCAGAATCTTCATTTAACAAGCTCACCCTGTGACTCCTGGGATGTTAAGGTTTTAGAATCATTGCTCTAAGTGTTGCTATGCCCCCAGAGCCCTCTGTTGTACTCCCTTTTTTCCCACTTCTGTGAAACTGTATTTTTAAATTTTTTTATTTCGAGAGGTTATTGGGGAACAGGTGGTGTTTGGTTGCATTGGTCAGTTAATTAGTGGTGATTTGTGAGATTTTGGTGCAGGTGATTCCATCCAGGCCCATGGTTTTAAAAACTATTTATCTCCAAATCTATCCCTAACTCTGACTTACCTCCTAAATTCCAGATACATATACCCAGTAGGCTATATGACATCTCCATTTGGATGTCTCCAGCACTTCAGACTTATGTTGAAAACAGAAACCCTTCCCCACATTACTAAATAGCTCCACTAAAATAAGAGGTAAATGTATTGAGCCCTCAAAGTGACAGGCACTAATTATTCTAAGTGATGAACATGCCTCAACTCTGTTAGTTCCTATCTCTCGGTGGTGTGAGGACTATCATCATCTCCATTTTACAGATAGGTAAACTGAGGGGTAGAGAGTGACTTGCCCAAAATTATCTCTTAAGTACGGCAGCCAGGATTTGCAGGTAGGTAACCTGACCCCAGAACATGCCTCCTACCTGGTATAGCTCTCAGTTCCATTCACCCTACAGCTCAAAGCACAATATTAAGAGTCATTGTTTATTTCCTCCATCTTCCACTGCCAGCCCTGCACATTTTCAAACATTACCTTAAACCCATGGATTTCTCTTCCTCTCCCTGGCCACCACCCTTGTCCAAGCCATCAGTTTGACCATGTGTTCATTAACCTCCCAACCGGTCTCCCTCTAAAGTGAGCTTTTTGAACTGAGAATGTGTCTGCACTGTTGAAAGCCCCTCATGGGCTGTCATTTGCTTAAACATGGCCTTGAGAACCCTTTGTGATCAGAGCCCTGTCTTCTGCAGCCTCATCCCCCACGTCAGCCCCAGGGGGATCCTATTCCTCAGCCCCTCAAGGCCTTTGCTCCTGCTGTTCCCTTAGATCAAAACCATCTTCTCCCAGCTCCCTTCATCCTGCAGGTCTCAATCTCATGTCACCTCTTCCCAGCCACCCTGTCTAAAAGATTGCTCTCATAGCACCCTGTTTCCTTCATGGCATTTATCACATTCTGAACTTGAGAAGTATAAATGTAATTGTGAAAGCATGAAGCAAGTCCTACTCTACCTGGTTTAAATCCTGGACTCTGCTCTGGCCTCTGTGTGCCTCCATATCCTCAACTATGAAAATGTATAATAGCTCCTACCTCATATGGCTGCTGTGGTGAGTTACAGCAATGCACGGCACATGCTAAAGGCTGCTTCAGCATTTGCTATAGTTGTGCATACTTGAAGGAAGGACCTTGCCCCTTCATCATCTCTATATATAGTGCTTAGAACCAGTGCTTAGAACATCCGACTTATACCAATTTGTCAAAAAAATGGCTATTTTTCTTCATTAGTTCCCCTTCATATAAGTGACAGTATCTGCCATTTCCCAATGCCATATATTGATGTTTACACACTAGGATCACCAATTAATGTGGCTTCATGGTCTAGTGCACATGCATTCATTTTATTCTATTCACATTGTACAATTGTTACACAACCTACAAAAAGTACAAAAGCCTAGCCATTTTCCAATGCCAGGTCAGAGCCAAGTTGGAAAAAAGGAATACAGCACAGTCAGTTACAAGAAGAGCTCAGAGGTCCTGTACAAGTCACACTGTACAAGTTACATCACATGTTTAAAGCTGTAAATATTGCCACAGGAGAATCTCTTGTCTTTGCAGCGACCACACAGTTCTTGTCGATGAGGCCTCCTTAGATCAATGTGTCTTTTCTTTTGAGGACAGGAACAATGAGACTTTGAGCAGATCTTTAGGAAACAAGGAAGAGTTTGGACACTAAATGATCAGTTTAGTGTTTCAAATGTAATCCTCAAATCACAGTACTGCTCCCTATTACCCTGTCCCTGAAACCTTCATCCTCTGAGTCCTACACGAAGGCCAAGACCAAGTTGTACAAAATTACTTGTATCACATTAAATGTCAAATATTTTTTCAAGATGATCACAGAAGATATTCAAGAGAATACTGCGAAGCCAATCAAGACAACATAATGTAAAAGAAGAATTTAAGAGTTTTGTAAAATTTCTTCACTCTGTAGATTTTTGTATTTGTAGCTGAACCAGTCAAGGCAACATAGTGTAAGAGAAAAAAATTAATCAAGAGTTTTATAGAGTTTCTTCACTATGTAGATTTTTAGATTTGTAGGCAGGTCAGAGTGAGTGGCGGTGGGTAGGAATTAAGTGAACATTTAAAAAAGACTAGAGCAGATATTCTCGACCAGGGGTGATTTTACTCCATCTCCAACCCCAGTGGACATTTGGCAATGTCTGAATATATTTTGGGTGGTTAAAACTGGGAGAGAGGGGTATTCTGGAGGACGCCAATGTTTCTTTCCAGTCGTGCCCAGTCTTTACTAGGATCTAAAACAGTGCCTTTCGACCATTATCTCATTTCTGCCTTCCAATAATGAAAACTAATATCCTATGGAAACTGGTACATTACCCTGGTTCCATCCCCTCAACCCTGCCAATCTTTGACATTGATAATCACTGTTCTATTTTCTACATGTCCCATAGCCACACGGAATAAGTCAAGATTTACTTTTTTTTTTTTTTTTTTTGGAGGCGGAGTCTCCCTCTGTCTCCCAGTCTGGATGGAGTGCAGTGGTGAGATTTTGGCTCACTGCAACCTCCATCTCCTGGGTTCAAGCAATTGTCCCTGCCTCAGCTTCCTGAGTAGCTGGAATTACAGGCACTCGCCACTAGGCCCAGCTAATTTTTGTATTTTTTAGTAGAGAGGGGGTTCCACCATGTTGGCCACGCTGGTCTTGAATGCCTGACCTGAGGTGATCTGTCCGCCTTGGCCTCCCAAAGTACTGGGAATACAGGCGTGAGCCACCACGCCTGGCCAAGATGTACCTTTTTGTATTGTGAAAATAGACATTTTTATTATTCTAATTGCAGTCTTAAACATGATTTAATCAAACTGTTCTGTTGAAGAATATGCCTCCTTATAAGAAAATTCTAACAAGTAATACATGGTGTTTACTATGTGCCTAGCACTCTCTTAAGCACTTTATATATATGAATTCATTTAATTCTCACAACATCCTTACAAAGAAAGGCTCAATAAAATAAGGATTTACCCTAAAGGTAGATTTCTGCTTCCGGAAATGGTGGATTAGGTAATTCTAACTAAGTCTCCTGGATGACTACAAAAGCTGAGCTAAAAATAACTGAATCACTGAGAAATTATCAGAGCATTCGAGATGAAAACCCACAAATAGGTGAGCACTTGATGTCTGGGACTGTTTACTCTCACTATAGATTTTTCACATGTGATAGCTAGCACTCAATCAACAATAACCAGGTACTGTATATGAGGAGACAGAACAACATACTTGAAAGCCAAGAGGACAGCAATAGACTCACAGGGTATTGAGTTAATGGAGTTCTCTGACACAGATTTTAAAATCACTCAGTGCTAATATGTTCAAGGAAATAAAACTAATATTTCCAGCAGAAAAATTGAAGTTTTCTTCTAAAGAAATAAAAATTCTAGAACAGAAAAATACAACAAATAAAATCAATAGTTCAATGGATGTTTTAATCACAGATTAAAAAGAGCTGAGATGAGAAATACAAATGGAAGATGGTTTAGTAGACAATATTCAGCCTAAAGCAAGAATAGCTAAAAGCATGGAAAATATAGATAAGCACATAAGAGACAGAAAGAAATATGGTGCAAAGGTCTAGTATGAGTAATCGGAAGAAAGAAGGAATAGGAAAAGTAACATTTGAAAAGATAACAGTTGATAATTTCCCAAAAGTACTGAAAATCTTTAAGCTGCAGTTTCAAGAAACACTATGAAACTCAAGCAGGACAATTACAAAGAAACTACAACTAGGCACATCATTGTAAAACTGCTGAAAAATCAAGGCAAAGAGAAGTAAGCAAATTTAAGAAGGGGAAAGAGAAGAGGAGATTACTTCAAAAGAGATGCAGTAAGACCTATATTGTTTCATAGAAACAATGAAATTCAGATCCTTAAAGGGCAGAAAGAACTATTTCCAACCTAGAAATTCTATGCCCAGTGAAAATATCTCTTAAAAAGGTATCCAGGCCAGGTGCGGTGGCCCAAGCCTGTAATCCCAGCACTTTGGGAGGCCGAGACAGGCGGATCACGAGGTCAGGAGATGGAGACCATCCTGACTAACACGGTGAAACCCCGTCTCTACTAAAAATACAAAAAATTAGCTGGGCGTGGTGGTGGGCGCCTGTAGTCCCAGCTACTCGGGAGGCTGAGGCAGGAGAATGGCGTGAACCCGGGAGGCGGAGCTTGCAGTGAGCTGAGATCCGGCCACTGCACTCCAGCCTGGGCCACAGAGCGAAACTCTGTCTCAAAAAAAAAAAAAAAAAAAAAAAAAAAGGGTATCCAAGGCTGGGCATGATGGTTCACGCCTATAATCCTAGCACTTTGGGAGGCCGAGGCAGGTGGATCACCTGAGGTCAGGAGTTCGAGACAAGCCTGGCCAACATGGAGAAACCCTGTCTATACTAAAAATACAAAAATTAGCCAGGCGTGGTGGCATGCGCCTGTAGTCCCAGCTACTGGGAAGGCTGAGGCAGGAGAATCACTTGAACCCAGGAGGCAGAGGTTGCAGTGAGCTGAGATCATGCCACTGTGAGCCGAGATCATGCCACTCCAGGGGTTGCAGTGAGCCGAGATCATGCCACTCCAGCCTGGGCGATGGAGCAAGACTCTATCTCAAAAAAAAAAAAAAGATATCCGGACAAAATAGAATTTGTCACCTCCAGACCAATACTATGGAAAACATTAAAGTTCAAGTCAAAGGAAAGTGGCCCTAGAAACAAGAAGATACAAAGAATAACAGAAATAATGTGTAGCTAAAACTAAATGAATACTGAGTATACACAACAATCTTACAAAATTTTAAATATAAGTAAAATAAATATACAATAATAGCATATAAGTTAGGATGTAGTTAGAGTGTTCTGGAGTCATTGCATTGTCTGTGAAAGGCAAGATTAGGCCGAGCACAGTGGCTCACACCTGTAATCCCAGCACTGTGGGAGGCCGAGGCACATGGATCATGAGGTCAGGAGTTTGAGACCAGCCTGGCCAACATAGTGAAACCCTGTCTCTACTAAAAATACAAAAATTAGCCAGGTGTGGTGGTGGCAGGCGCCTATAGTCCCAGCTACTTGAGAGGCTGAGGCAGGAGAATCACTTGAACCCGGGAGATGGAGCTTGTAGTGAACCAAGATTGCACCTGCACCACTGCGCTCAGCCTGGGCGACACAGCAAGACTGTCTCCAAAAAAAAAAAAAGGCAAGATTAACAATTTAGACTTTGACAAGTCAGACAGTCATGTTATTTCTATGGTAACCATCAAAAGAACATTAAAAAAATGATAGAAAGGAAAATGGAATATTAAAAAAAATTCAAGTGAACACGAGAGAAAAGAAAAAGAGGTGGAGAAAAAAGACAACACCATTAAACCCAGTTTAATAAGTAGTTATATTGAACATCAGACTAAGAATGTCAGACTAGAAAATCAGAGGAGGAATCACTTAGAAGCTAGTTTTCAAACTATCATATATTTTATTTATTTATTTATTTATTTATTTATTTATTTATTTATTTTTGAGATGGAGTCTTGCTCTGTCACCTAGGCTGGAGTGCAGTGGCACCATCTCGGCTCACTGCAACCTCCACCTCCCATGTTCAAGCAATTTTTCTGCCTCAGCTTCCTGAGTAGCTGGGACTACAGGCACCCGCCACCACGCCCGGCTAATTTTTGTATTTTTAGTAGAGACGGGGTTTCACCATATTGGCCAGGCTGGTCTCAAACTCCTGACCTCATGATCCACCCACCTCGGCCTCCCAAAGTGCTGGGATTACAGGCGTGAGCCACCACGCCCGGCCCATTTATTTCTACTAATTATAGAAAAAGAAGAAATATTGTTAACTAAGGACTTAGATTAAAAAACATATTGATTACAAAAAGCAAGTTAAGGATCTCACCCAATTCTGTGAATTTCTAAACATTGGAGACACCATAGAATCCAGTCAGAGCTCTGATACTATCCATCTAAACTTGGGAAAGTTATTTTTGAACTTAGCTTTCAGATCTATAAAATGGAAATAACATCTCCCACAAAGATTAGATGACAGGAGGTAATGCATGTAAAGCACTATCTCAAAATGTGGCATGTAGTAAACAATTAATAGCAGTTACCTTTTACATTACTACATTCTAACTATGCCCAGGGTGTCAGAGGACAAACACACACCCCCAATAAGGCAACTTGAAATAGCGAATCTTCCCCTCTTTCCCTTCCAAAAAGATGCAAACTAGAATTTATGCTTCCATTTTTCTAAAATATAACATTTCAAACATACAGAACACTCCTATACCAATATCCAGCTATATCAAATCCTAACATGTTGTCACAGAGGCTTCATTTTAGGAATGAAACATTATAGACACAATGGAAGTGTTTCATATGCTCACCTGACATTGGATTGCTTCTACTCGATAAGGGTTAAAACTCTTTTGGCATTTACAACAGAGTTGTTTGAAATAAACCTAAAGAGAAATATGTTTTTTTCAAAATACAAGCTTTTATACATACCCACACCCTGCAGAGGCTCCCAGTTCTTAATTTCAGTAATCCATTCCCTTGCCTTGTATCTTGCTTTTACCAACCTCTACCCTTGTGGTTTCAAGGTATACTAGTTCTTACTAATCACTTTTTCTTTAAATCTAATTTTTCTTACCCGTAAAATTGGAATAATAACCTCCGCCTCCTGGGTTCAAGCGATTCTCCTGCCTCACCCTCCCGAGTAGCTGGGATTACAGGTGCCCGCCACCACACCTGGCTAATTTATTGTATTTTTAGTAGAGACTGGGTTTTGCCATATTGGCCAGGCTGATCTCGAACTCCTGGCCTTAAATGATCCACCCGCTTCGGCCTCCCAAAGTGCTGGGATTACAAGCCTGAGCCACTGCGCCCAGCTGGAATACTATTATTAATACTTACTTTTTCCATAGTTCTGAAAACTCCCTAATAATGTACACCAAGTACCACAGTAGATACTCAATGGGAAGGGGCCGTCATACTTTTTGTCCTTGTCTTTTAGCTCTTACATGTTTCATTTTCAGTATTTCCCGGCTTAAACTTTAAATTACTTGTGGTTACCTATCAATACCACCTGCTTTCAAGGTTTTGTGCAATTTCCTGTGCACATTTTCTCCCTGCCTTGTTTGGTGAACTCTTCCTCCTATTTATTCTTTAAAATTTTGCTTGGACATCAAGCTGTCTTCCCTCAGGCAGGGCTAATCCCCTCCTTCCTGTGCTATCTCTGTACTGCTTCCATATGAAGGATGCTACTGCACGTATTGCCAAATTACATTTTGTTTCCATCACTCCTGTCAAAATAAATTCCTTCAGAACGAGTTCTATGTTTTGTTCTTTGTATCCTAGTGCCTTGGAATGTTTGAATTAAACTCATTTTTCTTCTGGCAAGAGAAGGAAGTAAATTCAACTTTAAAAATCTATTCCCTCTCTAGGTCTCTAGTAAATAGCTCGTGTGAGAAGTCAGGTTTTCATCCGGAACTCAATGCCTCTTTGCCCTCTCTCTCCACAGTCCTTTGGCCAGTAAGGCAATTTCTAAACATGCGATAGCACAGGGCGTTCACACTCAAATGCAATAACATCGGGCCATGTTACAAAACGAGGTGCACAGGGCAAGGAAAAGAAGAGGAAGCCTCAGGGGCAGCCTGCTGTTCTCAGTCTCAAACAAGGGTCTCTAATGACCAGAGCCTACGGGATTCATGAAGATAAAGAAATGCAGAATTTAATGTGAAGTCTTTTCCAATCCTAATATGTTGGCAATTAAATTAAGAAGGGGGCAAAGGAAACCCTAGGCGTAGCCTAAGTCTCTTACAGGCAAATCTTTACAGTAAGTTTTTTCACTTATTGCTCCACCTTGTGGACAAACAGTGGAAATTTCCTAGCGCTAAGGCCCAGACCTATTCCAAACACATCAACTAAAAAACGGTTACAAAAACTTCCAGTGTACACAAGGACAAAAGCTCATCTAAGTAACCTGACATTTTGGCAACTATAACGCCAGAGTATGGTTCGGAAACTCAGGTCCGATTCAGTTCCATTCGTTCACTGAGCACTTCCGGTACACCTGGCACTGGGGATGCCACCAAGATCAAGACAAGACTGTGACAGTCATGCTCCCTCAGGAATCAGATTCTTCCTCGCTTAACGTCTGTGCCCACCCCATCCTCCTCTCACCTCCTACTCATTTTACTTACCTTGTTCGTTCCGGAAATGCACCACACGTAAGCACTCTCCCACCTGGTCTTACAATCTTTACAGTGAAAATAGCCATATTTTGGTTCCAAAAACTGAAAATAAACAAGAAAAGTACTTTACCATCATGCAAGGGGGAAAAAGCCAGATCCTTCTTTATGATTTTGTATAAGGAAAAAAAAAATGACTTCTTTCACCTCACTTATATCTATTCTCAACACTACTGCATTAATTCAGTTTCTCATCTCTCATAAAGATTACTCTGGAATTCTTTTTGCTGCTGTCTTTGGTACTTTTCCAATCCATTTTCCACAATGCTACCGGCACAATCTTCCCAAAACGAAAGTCTGATTTCATATATCATAGACTCGAAGCCCTTCTTCGTCTCCAAACCCCCCAGTAGCAGTAGTTGCCAGACTGTTGCTTTTCACAGGCTTAGTTGGGTTGGCACCTATTTTACCCAAAACTTACCAAACATACAGGCCACATGAAATGCATATTTTCAGAGCTCCCTCTCCTTCACCAAGTACATGGAAGAAGAGAGAGAAGATTTTGCTCTTATTGCCCCCATAGATGGAAAAGGAGGGAGAGGATGGGGCAGGTCGAGGACTAAGAAGAGGGAAGAGAGGATCCACCTGGAAGTTGGGCCTCCGGAGAGGCTCGGTGGCGGCGTCTCCCGGCACCTGCTTGCTCTTCGTTTCCTGAGGGCACAGGGCGTCTTTCTCCCCCAATTCCTCCGGCTGCCCAGGTTTCTCCTGCCTGTCAGCTTCTGACCTCGGTGGTGATGGCTGCGGCTGGCTGGCCTCCTCAGGGCCCGGGAGCGCCTTGCTCTCCGCGTGGTCCCCATCTCTCCGCAGGCGGATCAAGCTCCTGCGGCCGGTGCCGGGCGAAGTGACCCCGCAAGCTGGCAGGGCCTCCCGGAGGTCTCTGCCGTCCCAGGGGAAGCAGCTGCTGAGGGTGCGAGGCCCCAGCGAGCACTGCACAGCCTTGTCCACCCGCGGGCTCACCTGCACGCCCACCTCCTTGGTGTTGGGCTTGCACAGCCGCGGGCTCAGGCTGGGGTTCATCTGGGAGAGGATGGCCTTAAGCTGCGCCCTCTTGTAAGGGTCCATGCAGTAGTCAGGGGCGTTCGCGGGCACCAGCAGCCCTGGCCTGGCCAGAAAAGTGGGGGGACCCATATTTTGCCTCCAGTCGGGCTGTTTGTGCCCTGAGAGTCCAGGCTGGCCCAAAGGCACTGTGTTTCCATAACCCTGGTACAAGCCATAGGGAACACGGACAAAGCGCTCCATCCGCTCAGCAGGTGCTAAGGCGCAGCCTAATACCCTAACCAGTTTGTTTGTGTCCTTATTTTGCCTTCCTCCTTCATCCGCCCCTTCTTTCTCCTGATCAGGTTGGTTCAGATTCATTCCTGGCTTTTCCATTTATTTCAGATTCTAATGGGAGCTGCCGCCTATTACCCTGATTGAGGGAGAGAAGCTCTATCTACAGATGTCTAATTGCCACCTGATTCCTACCTAATTGCTTTTCCCTACCTCTTCAATTCACTGCTCAGGGAATCTTTTTTTCAAAGCTGTTTTTCATTTCCAGCTTATTCACACCTTTGCTTTAATTAATGATTAATTCATATATTCCTGTAGTGACCATTCTAAAGATCCTTTGTAAGGTAATGTGGTAATGTTAGGTAATATTTTAAGGTACAGCCATTATGGACAATAGTATGAAGTTCCTTAAAAAAAGTAAATAGAAGTACCAGATAATCCAGCAATCCCACCACTGGGTATTTACCCAAAGGAAATGAAATCAACACCCTGAAGATATATCTTCACTTCCTTGCTCGTTGTAGCATTACGCACATTAGCCACGTTATGGAAACAACCTAAGTGTCTGTTAACAGATGAATGGATGGAGAAATTGTGGCACGTATTTATACAATGGAATATTATTCAGCCTTAAAACAGGAGATCCTGGCTGGGCGCAGTGGCTCTCACCTGTAATCCCAGCAGCTCAGGAGGCCAAGGCAGGTGGATTCACCCGAGGTCAGGAGTTCGAGACTAACCTGGCCAACATGGTGAAACCCTGCCTCTAATAAAAATACGAAAATCAGCCGGGTGTGGTGGCACGCTCCTGTAAGCCCAGCTACTCGGGAGGTTGAGGCTGGAGAATTGCCTGAACCCGGGAGGCGAAGGTTGCAGTGAGCTGAGATCACGCCACTGCACTCCAGTCTGGGCAAGAGAGAGAGCAAGACTCCATCCCAAAACACAAACAAACAAAAACAGGAGATCCTGCCATTTGCAATAACATGGGTGAAACTGGGGGACATTATGCTGAGTGAAATAAGCCAGATAGAAAACTACTGCATAAACTCACTGACATGTGGAATCTGAAAAAGTCAAATACATAGAAGCAGAAAGTAGAAGGGTGGTTACCAGGGACAGGAAGTTGGGAGGGATGGAGAGAGACTGATCAGAGCCTAAAATGTTACAGTTAGGTAGAATGAATGAGTCTAGAGATCTAATTTACAGCGTAATGACTATGGTACTGTATTTTATACTGGAAATTTTCAAAGAGAGATTTCAGGTCCTCTCACCGCACACAAAATAAAGGTAATTATGTGAAGAGATGGATATGTTAATTGCTTGACTGTAGTAATCATCTCACTATGAACATATATCAAAATATCATGTCGTGCACATTAAATATATACAACTTTTAGGAAATAATGGTTTTTGGGGTTTTTGTTTGTTTGCTTGTTTGAAATGGAGTCTCCTCGCTCTGTCTCCCAGGCGGGAGTGCAGTGACATGATCTCGGCTCACTGCAATCTCCACCTCCTGGGTTCAAGCGATTCTCCCATCTCAGCCTCCCGAGCAGCTGGGATTACAGGCACATGCCATCACACCCAGTGAATTTTTTGTATTTTTAGTAGAGATGGGGTGTCATCATGTTGGCCAGGTTGGTCTTGAACTCCTGACCTCAGGTGATCTGTCCACCTCAGCCTCCCAAAGTGCTGTAATTACAGGCGCAAGCCACCATGCCCAGCCGGAAATAATATTTTTAATACAAATTAAAGCATATTGCAAATTGAATACAAATAGTACATTGAGCAGCTGCACTAGAAGATAATAAGTAAGAAAGTCTATTATGGTAGAGCTAATGAGTGGCAAGTCCCCAGTACAAAGAGAACAAGAAACATAAAGGTATAGGGGGGTGTATATAATGAGAGAAAATGTATTTCTGAGACTTGTGTGAAACGCCACGGGTTCTCACTAGCCCACTCCTAGTGAGACACCCTTCCCCCCAAAAAAGGGGACAAAGCAAATTGTTCTGATTTATAGGGTGAATAAATCACAGGTTAGTTAAGTGTGTGAAGTCAAACAGACTAGAATTCAAACCTGGGCCTTACTACCAGGCACATTACTTAATTACTTGATTCAGCATCCTCATCTGACAATACTGACCGATTTATAGGATTATTGTAAGATTAAACACGGTATTGCTTGAAAACCCAAAGCAGAATGCCTAACTCATAAAATGTTCGGTAAGTGGTAGCTGTTATTAGTAAGGATCACAGACGTATTTCTTTGCGAATTAGACTTAGAGCAAAAGCTTTAGAATCTATCTGCATTAGTAAGGCCTCCTGCTACAGCTAAGGATTACTGATTATCAAACTAAAATGGTCTTAAGGAACCAAGTGGAGCCCATCCTTTTTCTAATCCAAGGTTGCTTCTGTTTACTTCTCAAGCACCTTCTGGAAGCAGCAAAGCCCCCATAGGAGCAACTCTCACTTACTGAATCCATTTGAAGGCTTTGTAGGTCTTACAACAAACCCTATTCAGCCTTGTATTAGGCATGTTACAGAACCAACGAATTCAGAAATCAAGTCAGGTCTTCCAGTTCAGCCTGCGAGGAAGACAGGTGATCCGAATCCTAAGAATCCAAAAGATGGGCCGGGCGCAGTAGCTCACGCCTGTAATCCCAGCGGTTTGGGAGGCCGAGGCAGGCGGATCACCTGAGGTCGGGAGTTCGAGACCAGCCTGACCAACATGGAGAAACCCTGTCTCTACTAAAAATACAAAATTAGCCGGGCGTGGTGGCGCATGCCTGTAGTCCCAGCTGCTCGGGAGGCTGAGACAGGAGAATCGCTTGATCCCGACAGGCGGAAGTTGCGGTGAGCCGAGATCGCGCCACTGCACTCCAGCCTGGGCAGCAAGAGCGAAACTCCGTCTCAAAAAAAAAAAAAAAAAATGCAAAAGATACTACCAAGGCCTGCGGAGCGAGGTACCTAACACTTCATGAGCGAGTTAAGATGGGTTTCACAATTTTTCAAGCTCGGAGGTCTTGAACACCTGCTACCCAATAGCAGCACAGCTACAGGAACTAAAATCTGATTTCAAATAACAGCCCCGCCCACTACCACGAAGTGAAGTCATCCGCAACCACACACCGACCACTGTAAGCTTTTGTAAGATTGGCTCGCTTTAGGGAACAGGTCTTGAGAGAACATCTCTTTTAAGGTCAGAACAAAGGTCTTTCAAAGGTACCAGGTCGTGTGCCGAAGGCGCCCACCCAAACATGACCTAGAGCAAAAAGAAAGTGATGGAGAACTTGGAGTAGGCATAGGGGCGGCCCCTCCAAGCAGGGTGGTCTGGGACTCTTAAGGGTCAGCGAGAAGAGTACACACACTCCAGCTCCCACTTTATTCGGTCCGATACTGACGGCTGTGACGCCTGACAAGGAATTAACTTTCGCCACACTGAGAAACACCCGCGCGGCCCAGCCAGGCCTGACTTCCGGGTGGTGCGTGTGCTGCGTGCCGCGTCACGGCGTCACGTGGCAGCGCGGGCTTGTGGCGCGAGCTTCTGAAATCAGGCGGCAGAGGTGGAACTGCTGTGGCTCTGCTGCGCCTCGGGTCTCTTTTGCGGCGGTGGGTCGCCACCGGGAGAAGCCTGAGCGGACAGATTTGTGACCGGCGCGGTTTTTGTCAGTCTACTCCGGCCAAAAGAGAGCTGCACCTCTGGAGCGGGTTAGTGGTGGGGGGGGGGGGTGGAGACGGGCGCGTTTTCCGCAGTCCCAGTCCAGCGTGGCGGGGGAGCGCCTCACGCCCCGGGTCGCAGCCCCGGCCTCTTGCCCTTTTGTCTCTGCCAACCCCCACTCATGCCTGAGGGAAAGGTCCTTGTCCCAAAGGCAAGTTTTCGCCAAATTCGAGCCCCGCCCCTTCCCTGGGTCTCCATTTCCCGCCTCCAGCCCGGCCTTTGGACTCCGCCTTGCACTCAAAGGCTTACCTCCCTCCCAGCTGTCCCAGATATCGCCATCTGAAATTTCTTTAATTGGAAACACCATCACTTTAACGGACTATTGCTGTTTGAGGGAAGTGTTTTACAGCGGCTGGGCACCCTGCATCCAACTCAAGCCCCCGGTAGTCGCTGTATTCCGGAGACATGCTGACGGGAATTATCAGGGGGCGTTGTTCTCTAACAGGAGCCCTCTGTCCCCGCTGGCTACGCGTCACTGCTTAGCGTGATTGAAACTAAATCGTATGAAAACCCTCTTCTCTAGTCGCACTAGCCACGTTTCGAGTGCTTCATGTGGCTAGTGGCACCTGTTTGGACAGCACAACTGTAAAATGTTCCCAACCTCACAGTAAGCTGTTATCGTTCCAGAAGCTGGGACTGAATTAGAATTCAGACAAATTTTCCAGCGCTTCTGATTTTTACCTCGGTCACATATTAAGGAATGCATCCCTGTGTAAGTGCATTTTGGTCTTCTGTTTTGCAGACTTAATTTACCAGGCGTTGGAGGAATATTGTAGGTAAAAATGTCTATTGGATCCAAAGAGAGGCCAACATTTTTTGAAATTTTTAAGACACGCTGCAACAAAGCAGGTATTGAAAATTTTTATATAACTTTATAAATTACGCCGAGAAATTGTTTTCTAAAAAATGCTTGCTAAAAACCCAACATGTCACAGTTTTGCTTAGAACCATAAACTGTTCCTTATGTATGCATAAATCCAGTTAACAACATAATCATCGTTTGCAGGTCAACGAGATGATAAATATAGAGCCTCTAGTGGATAAAGAGGAAACTGGCCCCTTGACTAGCAGTAGGGAGAATTACTAATAAATCAGAAGCATTAATGTTACTTTATGGCAGAAGTTGTCTAAGTTTTTGGTTTCAGTACTCCTTATACTCTTAAGAATGATCTAGGACCCCGGGAGTCCTTTTGTTTATGTAGCTTACCATATTAGAAATTTAAAACTAAGAATTTAGGGCCGGGCATGGTGGCTCACGCCTGTAATCCCAGCACTTCGGGAGGCCGAGGTGGGCGGATCACTTGAGGCCAGGAGTTCAAGACCAGCCTGGCCAACATGGTGAAATCCTGTCTCTACTAAAAATACAAAAAATTTGCTGGGCGTGGTGGCCCGTGCCTGTAATCCCAGCTACTCAGGAGGCAGAGGCAGAGGCAGAGGCAGGAGAATCGCTTGAACCCCTGAGGCGGAGTTTGCAGTGAGCCAAGATCTGGCCACTGCACTCCAGCCTGGCCACATAGCGTGACTCTGTTTTAAAAAAAAAAAACAAAAAAAACTAAGAACTGAAAGTTATTAATTTACTTGAAAATAATGAAAGCTAACCCATTGCATATTATCACAATATTCTTAGGAAAAATAACTTTTTGAAAACGAGTGGAATAATTTTTACGTTTTTGCAGTTCTCTTTAATGTCTGGCTAAATAGAGATAGCTGGATTCACTTATCTGAGTCAAATCTGTTATTTTGGTAGAAGTATATGAAAAAAATTAACCTCACACAGCTAGATAGTTGAAAAAAGGAATATTTTAATAGTCTTCAGTTACTTGGTATTTTTCCTTGTACTTTGCATAGATTTTTCAAAGATCTAATAGATATTCCATAGGTCTTTCCATGGTGCAACATTGTGCAGTGATTATTTGGAAGATAGTGGCATTCTGAATGATACAAAGTTTCCAAATATTAATACATTGCATTAAACAGTATTTTAAAAATGACATCCATTAACATCACCATGGATCTCAGAACAGTCTTTTAAGATTGGGTAGAAATGAGCCACTGGAAATTCTAATTTTCATTTGAAACTCTGATTTCCTTGCAGCAACAAGCTCACTTCATTGATTTGTGAGAAAATGTCTACCAAATTATTTAAGTTGAAATAACTTATTTTGTCAGCCGTTCTTTCAAGTAAAAATGACTTTTCATTGAAAAAATTGCTTGTTCAGATCACAGCTCAATACATGAGTGCTTTTCTAGACGCTATTGTACTTTAACATGCAGAAATGCTTTATGTATGCTTCCTATTTTGTCAGATTATTAAAAGAAGTGCTAAAGCATTGAGCTTTAAAATTAATTTTTACTGCTTCATTAGGACATTCTTATGTTAAACTGGCATCATTATTATTTTTTTTAATAAGGACACACAATAGTAAGGAATATAATGACTACTAGTGTTAGTTTGGTGCCACTGCCGTAACTCATGCAAATATGCCAGCAGTTTTATCCAGCATCATCTTTGCACTGTTGATACAAATGTCAACATCATGAAAAGGGGAAATGATTCCATAGTGTTATTATGAAAGTAGTTTGGAACTGTAATGGTAGAGGGTGGATAGCTCATAATACAAATTTGTCATTTCCCTTTAAGAGAGAATTCCCATGTTATGTGAGAGTCCACATGTGCCTCATACCCGTAGATTTGCCACATCTTGTGTACTCTTCAGAATTATTTGAATTTTATCTGTGGAATGTATTCTTTTTTTTTTTTTCTTTTTTGAGACGGAGTGTTGCTCTGTTGCCCATGCTGGAGTGCAGTGACGTGATCTCGGCTCACTACAAGCTCCGCCTCCCGGGTTCAAGCCATTCTCCTGCCTCAGCCTCCCTAATGGCTGGGACTACAGGCGCCTGCCACCACGCTCGGCTAATTTTTTGTATTTTTAGTAAAGACGGAGTTTCAATGTGTTAGCAAGGTTGGTCTCGATCTTCTGACCTTGTGATCCACCCACGTTGGCCTCCCAAAGTGTTGGAATTACAGGTGTGAGCCACCGCACCTGGCCAGATTTTATCTGTGGCATGTATTCTTAATGTGAATAGTTTTTTATTCCGAACCGTGAATAATAAGAAAATAAATAAAATTTAATTAAATGAAAATAAAAACTAATATATACAGCTTTTAATAATATAGTTAAATGCCATCTTGTCACTTTTGTGAACTCTTGTTACACCTTTCTATAGATTCGCAAGAGAATGGATTAATGATCTTGTTTAATTAATATGCCTTAACGAAAGTAATCCATAGTCAAGATCTTAAGCATTTTTTTCCTTATTACGATCTTTAACTGTTCTGGGTCATAAATTTGTCTGTCACTGGTTAAAACTAAGGTGGGATTTTTTTTTTTTTTAAATAGATTTAGGACCAATAAGTCTTAATTGGTTTGAAGAACTTTCTTCAGAAGCTGCACCCTATAATTCTGAACCTGCAGAAGACTCTGAACATAAAAACAACAATTATGAACCAAACCTATTTAAAACTCCACAAAGGAAACCCTCTTATAATCAGCTGGCTTCAACTCCAATAATATTCAAAGATCAAGGGCTGACTCTGCCACTATACCAATCTCCTGTAAAAGAATTAGATACATTCAGATTAGACTTAGGTAAGTAATGCGATATGGTAGACTGGGGAGAACTATAGGAATTCAGGCAAACCTGTGTTAAAATCTTAGCTCATTGATTAATTGTATCATGCTGGGCAAATCAATCTCTCTGGCCTCACTTTCCTCACTCGAAAAATGGAGACGATGACAATAATGTCTCATAGCTTTGGATTAAATTAAATAATGTAGGTACTTAGTAAATGTTCTTTTTCATCCCTCCTTTGGTAAGTTTGCCAACTGAGATTTGCTGAATTACGTCTTTCTTTTGTCAAAAACACCTAGGACTTGTTTTGCTGTTAAACTATATTTCTTCAGGCTATCGGAGAGGACAGAGATTATTTTACCAATATACTGTAAGTATCATGATTTGGGAGGAGTTTCCCTGGCATAGGTGCTGCATGTTTCTAAGCAATTATGTGATAAGATTATACATTCAGTCATTCAAATAATTATTACCTACTTGACATAAGTAATGAGCTTTCACTTTTCTTCAGAGTATTAATCTGTAGTAAGGGGAACAAAGAGTACGCAGATAAAGTTTAGTGTAAGATTGAATGTAGTATGTGCCAAGAGAAAAATATAAAAAAATATAATGATAGTTGAGAAGAAAAAGCAAATAGTATTGGGCAGAGTTAGGCAATTATTCCTTTGAGCTGAACCTTGAAGGATAGGTGAGATTAAGAAATTTGAAGATGTGGTAGAGTGATAAAGTTCTAGGCAGAGGGAACAACATGAGGAAGAATATGTAGTTTGTTCAGGAAATAGCAAGTAATTCAGGTTGACTTTGGTTATTTTGTGTCTGAAAGGGACCAATAGACAAGGCAAAAAGGCAGACTAAAGACAGGCATTGAATGCCAAGCTAAAGAAATTGAATTTATTTGGTTGGTTATTGAGCAGAGAAATCACATGCAAATTTGATCATGCTACTTATTGTGTCAAACCTTTGATCACCTCCCTTTGTCCTTATAGCAAAATCTAAACTTGATATGACTTTCAGGTTCCTTTGTGATCAGGCCCCTGATTTACACTCTTGGCTCAGCTTGCCATATTCATCCCCTCACCTATCTTCATTTACCATTCATTCCTACTGAATTTCTTTTCATTTTCAAAACCACCATGTTCTCTGACTCTTTATACATATTGTTACCTCTACCCACAACTTACCTTCTTCTTCCCTATTTTTTTGTCTAGCTAATTTGCGTGCTCATCTTTCCGATTTTGGCTTATTTCTGCTTCTGAGAAATACTTCCTGTCTGCTCTCATTGAGCTTCTAGTGAAGGAGACATACATAAGCAATGCTTTGAAAAAAATTCATGGCAATAGGGAGTGCATATACAAAGAGAATATAGGTAATGGGCAAATATTTTCATGTATGTTATTGGATACCAAGTATACATAGGATTCAGTAAACATTTGCAGAGTATTAGTATTATTTGCTTTAGAAAGCCTAATGATCAAACAGCAGTCTTTGGAGATAACATTTTTCAAAATGTCATGCCTGTGCCATTAGAATCTTCTAGAGTGCTCGTTGAAAGGGCAGATTCCAGGCCCCACTCTGAATCTCTTGATTTATGATTTCTGGAAATGATGCCTATGAGTCTACATTTTAAACTACCTGAATGATCCCTATAGAAAAGAAAGGCTGGAGGTAGGCAGATCAGTTAGGGGATGTGTAATGGTCTAGGTGATAGAGACAAGTGTCTGAATTACAGTAATAACAGTGAACGTAGATGTGGGAGATAAAACTATAGGACTTGGCCGGGCGCGGTGGCTCGCGCCTGTAATCCCAGCATTTGGGAGGCCGAGGCGGGCGGATCACGAGGTCAGGAGATCAAGACCATCCTGGCTAACAGGATGAAACCCCGTCTCTACTAAAAATACAAAAAATTAGCCAGGTGTGGTGGTGGGTGCCTGTAGTCCCAGCTACTCAGGAGGCCGAGGTGGGAGAATGACGTGAACCCAGGAGGCGGAGCTTGCAGTGAGCCGAGATGACGCCACTGCACTCCAGCCTCGGCGACAGAGCGAGACTGTCTCAAAAAAAAAAACAAAAACTATAGGACTCTACAGTAGTCTAGATATGGAGGATTCAAAAAAAGGAACAAATGACAGGGCAAAGCATAGTTAGAACACAGTAGTAACCAGTCATAGAAATGGATAAGGGAGTCATCCATTCAGCAAATACTTACTTGTGCCTGGCAACCTGCTCGGCATTAAGGATACAATGTGAATAAGATGTCCTTTGACCTCTAAGTACTCAGTCTTGTAAGCATGTCTTGTAAACACATCTAAGTACTCAGTCTTGTAAGCACATCTTGGTTGCCTCCTTAAAAATAAATATACTAGTGTGATATAAGAGCATGTACTAAGTGCATGAAAAGTGAACAGCCGTCTCTCTAGTTGGTCAGAAAAAGGTCCATGAAGCAGTTTTTGCTGAATCTTGAAAGATATACCTAAGGTCAAATGGCTAAGTTTTTAATCATAACCTGCTAGAATTGATCTATAACCAAGGAAGGATAGTAAGGAATTAATAAGGCCACTCTCAACTCACTGCAAAGGAGTTAACTTTTTGAAGGTTATAATACATAAATCTGCTGACTGGAATACATAAATCTGCTGACTAGTCTCTTGAGACCTTTTGCTTTTAAGTTTACTTGAGATTCAGTATTGAAAAGTAAGAGTAATAGGCTTAAACTGTGCTTTTCAACCGGCTTTGTTCAGTTCTGACATGTAATATATATATATTTTTAAATTATTCCTGAAGTTCTATGAGGAATTGTGCTGTTTCTGCCTCTCAGCAGCCCTTCGTTTTGCATTAAATCATATGCATTTCTCTTACCATTCTTCAGCTTATTAATGAGATCTTCAGGTTATTTGTGAAATGTTTATTTGGTAATTAACTTTTTTTCACCTAGTTCATTTTTTTAACTTTTTTTTTTAAATAGCAGGGTTTCTTTTCATTGTTGAACTAAAATGGATGTGTTATTATTAACTGAACTCCTTAGTTGACATTAGAGTTCACCCTTTGTATGGTTCTACGGATTTTGACAAGTGTATAATGTCATATATCTACCATTATGGCATTATACAGAATAGTTTTGCTGCCCTAAAAATCTCTTGAGTTCCACTTGCTCACCCGTCCTTCCACCCGAGCCCCTGGCAGCCACTGATCTTTTTACTGTCTGTGTAGTTTTGCCTTTTCCAGAATGTCATGTAGTTGGAATCATACAGAATATACCATTTTCAGACTGGCTTCTTTCACTTAGCAATATGCCGAGACTGGCTCCATTGTAGAGACCCTAACTCAGCGGCGCTAGAGGAATTAAAGACACACACACAGAAATATAGCAGTGTGGAGTGGGAAATCAGGGGTCTCAGCAGCCTTCAGAGCTGAGAGCCTGAACACAGATTTACCTACACATTTATTGACAGCAAGCTAGTGATAAGCATTGTTTCTATAGATTATAGATTAACTAAAAGTATTCCTTAGGGAAATAAAGGGATGGGCCGAAGTAAAGGGATGGGTCTGGCTAGTTATCTGCAGCAGGAGCTTGTCCTTAAGGCACAGATCTTTCATGCTATTGTTTATGGTTTAAGAATGCCTTTAGCGGTTTTCTGCCCTGGGTGGGCCAGGTGTTCCTTGCCCTCATTCCAGTAAATGCACAACCTTCCAGCGTTGGTGTCATGGCCATCAGGAACATGTCACAGTGCTGCAGAGATTTTGTTTATGGCCAGATTTGGGGCCAGTTTATGGCCAGATTTGGGGGTCTGTTCCCAACAGCAATATGTGTTTAAGTTCTTCCATGTCTTTTAATGATTTCATGCTGAATAATACTCCATCGTATTGATGTACCACAGCTTGTTTATCCATTCATCTATTGAAGGACATCTTGGCTGCTTCCAAATTTTGGCAATTATGAATAATGCTGGTATAAATATTCACAAACAGGTTTTTGTGTGAACATATTTTCACCTTATTTTGGTTCACACCAAAGAGCACGATTGTGGGATCATATAGTAAGAGTATGTTTAGTTTTATGAGAAACTACAAGCTGTCTTCCAAAGTAGCTGTTCCATTTTGTATTCCCACCAGCAGTGAATGAGAGTTCTTGTTGCTCACATCCTCACCAGCATTTGGTGTGTCAGTGTTTTGAATTCTAGCCATTCTAATAAGTGTGTAGTGGCATCTCATTGTTTGTTTTATTTTTTAAAGTCAATTTCCTTTCAAGAATTAGCTACTTTTTAGTATCTTTAATTAAAAATCTCATTAGAGAAGGACGTGGGATATTTTGTTGAAGTGGGGTTTTTAAATTACACATACATTTGCTTTATTAATGATTATGTCTAGTCCATGTTAACTTGAAAAATGAGAATATAATGAGACATTTATGCTGCTGCAAATAGTTTTATATTTGGTCTTCACGTTATTTTAGTAACATTGATAGAGCTTATTTTTCTCAAAAGCTAAGTTAGAGGTTATAGGACCAACCAAAGCAACTATTTTCTAAGAGTAATAATAAGTGCCTCAAGTGCCAAATTTGTAGTTACCTTCAACTATTGGAAGCGTATAAGTACTTAATGCCCTGGAGAGTCAAATATAATGTACTTTAATACAGAAAATAGAAGTATTGAAAAACTGTAAATTGGATTTCACCTATAGCTTTAGAAACTCTGAACATTATTTTCTTAGAAAATAGATGTGTTCAATAAGAATAGAAATTATGTATTACTGTCTGCAACTCACTTTGTCTAATTATATCCAATTTATTCTTCCAGTCAATATTTCAGGAGTAACTAACATATCAGACATTTTTTAGTTGCTAGGGATACAGTGATAAATGACAAAATCTCTGCCTCAGATTGCTCACAGCCTAATAGCGGGGAAAAGAACAGTGTATGATAAACTCTTCAGGGAACACGCAGGAGGGACAAACACTTAATCCTACCTTAGGGATCACTAAAGCTTTCTGGAGGAGGTAGTTTCTAAATGGAAGCCTGAAAGAGTTGTTCCAGGTCAAGAGAAACAAAGAAGGGGAAACAGCTTGTACAAAGTCCTAGAGATTAAAGAAAACATTCTTTCAGGATATGCACATGGTTGCGTATGGATAAAAAGACCGTAAAAGAATGGCATCATAAAAATTAAGAAGTAAATTGTCACATAAATATATGTATTTCTTATGTACCTACAAAAATTAAAAATGAAGAAAATAAGTAAATTGTGAAAGGCCTTGATACTATGGAGTTTGACTTGATCTTGAAAAGTAGGATCTTAAAAGGTTTTTAGCAGAAATGATATGGTCAGATCTGATACATTGGTAGGCTTTCAGTAAATGTCTTTTCCCTTATTCCTTTTTTCTCTTTCTTTCTTTTTTTGTTTAAAGAGATGAGATGTTGCTTTTTTCCCAGGCTGGATTACAGTGGCATGCACCATAGCTCAAGCTCCTGGGTTCAGTGTTGAACTCCTGCTTCAAGCATTCCTCCCACCTCAGTCTCTGAAAGCCCTGGGAAGATGATGATGATGATCATGATGATGATGATGATGATGATGATGATGATGATTTTGAGACAGAGTCTTCCTCTGTCATCCAGGCTGGAGTGCAGTGGCGCTATCTCGGCTCACTGCAAGCTCCACCTCCCGGGTTCATGCCTTTCTCCTGCCTCAGCCTCCCAAGTAGCTGGGACTACAGGTGCCCACCACCCCGCCTGGCTAATTTTTTTGTATTTTCAGTGGAGACGGGGTTTCACCATGTTAGCCTGGATGGTCTCGATCTCCTGACCTCATGATCCACCTGTCTCAGCCTCCCAAAGTGCTGGGATTACAGGCGTGAGCCACTGTGCCCGGCCAGCCCTGGGATTATAAACCACTGTGCTTGGGACATTCTTTTTGGGGGTTAATCAGCAAACGGAAAAACCTCTTCTGACAACTCCCTGTACGTTCTTCTTCCCAGTATAGATAAGACTTTTTGTTTTTAAACACTTCCAAAGAATGAAGATTTATAATACAGAGTATATACATTCTCACTGAATTATTGTACTGTTTCAGGAAGGAATGTTCCCAGTAGTAGACATAAAAGTCTTCGCATAGTGAAAGCTGAAATGCATCAAGCAGATGATGTGACCTGTCCACTTCTAAATTCCTGTCTTAGTGAAAGGTATGATGCAGCGATTATATTAAAATATTTAAATGTAACATTTCCCTACATAAATTTGTTTTATGAAGATGAATCTGATTTTTATGCTAATATTTTGGCTAAGAGCCTGGTGGAAGATCTTATATTTTAAAATAATCTTTTAGGTTGAGTCTTTTAATAGAATAATTTTTACGTTAGAAACATGCAAGTTGTTGTTCTTGTGATGTTGAGTTGGCTGGTTTTCTGTATATTCCGTGATTTTTTTAAGTAACAAAAATAACAGTTGTGAAAAGCAGTAAGTCCATCCTTGAATTATCAATTTAAAATAAATTGTGTACTTTTCATCTTTGGAGAGAATATGATTTACTTTACAATTTTTTTTTTTTTTTTTTTTGGAGACAGAGTCTGTCTCTGTCACCCAGGGTGGAGTGCAGTGGTGCTATCTCTGCTCACTGCAAGCTCTGCCTCCCGGGTTCACGTCATTCTCCTGCCTCAGCCTCCCAAGTAGCTGGGACCACAGGTGCCTGCCACCACGCCTGGCTAATTTTTTGTGTTTTTAGTAGAGATGGGGTTTCACCATGTTAGCCAGGATGGTCTCGATCTCCTGACCTCGTGATCCACCCACCTTGGCCTCTGAAAGTGCTGGGATTACAGGCGTGAGCCACTGTGCCCGGCCTACTTTACCAAAGTTTTGAGTTTAAAATATGCAATTTCCAGCAGCTGAAATTTGTGAGAGTATATATGTTGGCATTTTAAACATCACTTGGTGATTACTTAATGCTTCATGAGAGATTTACTTTTTAAAAAGTAATATAAAATATCTAAAAGTACTATTCCAACAATTTATATGAATGAGAATCTTCTTTTAAAAATAAGATAAACTAGTTTTTGCCAGTTTTTTTAAA
This sequence comes from Chlorocebus sabaeus, assembly GCF_047675955.1. Classification (NCBI taxonomy): domain Eukaryota; kingdom Metazoa; phylum Chordata; class Mammalia; order Primates; family Cercopithecidae; genus Chlorocebus; species Chlorocebus sabaeus. Next base: position 11,219,892 of record NC_132906.1, read on the forward strand.
ATAACCTAAGGAATTTGCTTTGTTTTATTTTAGTCCTGTTGTTCTACAGTGTACGCATGTAACACCACAAAGAGATAAGTCAGGTATGATTAAAAACAATGCTTTTTATTCTTAGAATACTAGAAATGTTAATAAAATTAAAACTTAACAATTTTCCCCTTTTTTACCCCCAGTGGTATGTGGGAGTTTGTTTCATACACCAAAGTTTGTGAAGGTAAATATTCTACCTGGTTTATTTTTATGACTTAGTAATTGAGAATTTGACAATAGCGTTACACCTTTCCCCTGAGATTTACAATTCTGTACCTAGCATTCTTCCTCATACAGGCATTCAGTAAACGATAAGTGAAATAAAAAGTGAATGAAAAAATAATATCCTTAATGATCAGGGCATTTCTGTAAAAAAATAAACTCTTTTATTTCCTCCCAGGGTCGTCAGACTCCAAAACATATTTCTGAGAGTCTGGGAGCTGAGGTGGATCCTGATATGTCTTGGTCAAGTTCTTTAGCTACACCACCCACCCTTAGTTCTACTGTGCTCATAGGTAATAATAGCAAATGTTTACAAGAAAGAGCAGAGGAGGTTGATAATTGTCATCTCTAATACTTCTGTTAAAAAGAAAATATGAAAAGAAAATATTAGATAATGTCTTTGATAATTGTGTTAGTAGTTGACAATAATTTTATTCTATTAACTGTAGATTTGGATAAATACAAATACATTAAGTGGTAGTCTGTCCACCGGGGTCAAGCATTATGTTTTAGTACGATATGATTAATGTAGAATAGCTTACAAATATTCCTTTATTGGCCCATACAAGCATTTAAGAGGCAGTATTTGGTGTGACTGATTTTTTTTTTTTTTTTTTACAGATGATTGTGGTAATTAGGGCATTAAAGCAGCATTAAATAAGCTTTTGTTTTCTCTACTTAAATGTGTTCTAAGGTCTGTATTGCCAGTAGTACTGAGTTGAGGTCTTAAATTCCACAAGTGTAAATTACACAACTATGTGATAAACTGCAATATTTAATTTATCCATTCATTAAACTGTAAACTATTTGCAGTCTCACCGTAGTTTCTGTTACTAAGATCTAGAAATATTTCCTATTGTAGGCTGGTTGCAGTGGCTCACGCCTGTGATACCAACACTTTGGGAGGCTGAGAAGGGCAGATCACATGAGGCCAGGAGTTTGAGACCAGCCTGTACAACGTGGTGAAACCCTGTCTCTATTAAAAATACAAAAATTAGCCAGGCGTGGTAGAACACACCCGTAATCCCAGCTACTTGGGGACTGAGGCAAGAGAATTGCTTGAACCCGGGAGGCAGAGGTTGCGGTGAGCTGAGATTGTGCCACTGCACTCCAGCCTGGGTGACAGGGAGGCTGAGACAGGAGGATCACAAGGTCAGGAGATCGAGACCGTCCTGGCTAACATGGTGAAACCCCATCTCTACTAAAAATAGAAAAAATTAGCTGGGCGTGGTGGCAGACACCTGTAGTCCCAGCTACCCAGGAGGCTGAGGCAGGAGGATGGTGTGAACCCGGGAGGCGAATCTTGTAGTGATCTGAGATCACACCATTGCACTCCAGCCTGTGCGACAGTGCAAGACTCCATCTGAAAAAAAAAAACAAAAAACTTCCTATTATAAAACTACTTATTGTGCGACAGAGCGAGACTCCGTCTCAAAAAAAAAAAAATACTTCCTGTTATAAAACTACTTAAAAATCTCGGAGTAGCTGAGATTTGGCTAATCATGACTTAGTATTTGAAAAGTTGTGACTTTTTTTTTTTTTAAATTGAGACAAGGTTCTTCTCTGTTGCCCAGGCTGGAGTGCAGTGGCATAGTCGCAGTTCACTGCAGCCTCAACCTCCCAGGCTCAGTTAATCTTTCTACCTCTTAGCCTTCCAAGTATCTGGGACTACAGGTACCATGCCACCGGTGTACTACCAGTCCTGGCTAATTTTTTTTGTATTTTTTGTAAAGGTGGGCCCTGCCATGTTGCCCACACTTGTCTCAAATTCCTGAGCTCAAGCAGCCACCACACCCACCTGTGACCTTTCTTTTTTATTTTTATGAGATAATAAACATACAAGTTTAAATAAATATCTGTAAATAAATATGATTATAGTACAAACAAGTATTTGGAAGTTCATCTAAACAAACGCATCACAGTTTATCGGCAAAGGATGAAAGATTCAATAATAATGGGAAAAAAAGTAAGTATTCATTAACATTCTTTTTCTCTTTTTTTTTTGTTTTGAGGCAGAGTCTCGCTCTGTTGCTCAAGCTGGAGTTCAGTGGTGCCATCTCGGCTCACTGCAACCTCTGCCTTCCGGGTTCAAGCAATTTTCCTGCCTCAGACTCCTGAGTAGCTGGGATTACAGGCACCCACCACCACACCCAACTAATTTTTGTATTTTTAGTGGAGAGGAAGTTTCACCAGGTTGGCCAGTGTGGTCTCGAACTCCTGACCTCAAGTGATCTGCCCGTCTCAGCCACATTTTTTTTTCTAAGAAGATACTGGGCCAGATCATTGTTTCTCAATTTGCAGATTATGACCTATTAATAGTTGTGAAACTATTTTGTGAGTCATATCTGCTCTTTTTAAATGTAATGAAAATTCTGAGTACATCACGTAGTTAGGGTTTAGAAAATAAAAAATACAGTATACCTAGTTAAATTTAGACTTCAGATTAACAGCGAATAATTTTGAGACATACTTAACACTAAAAAATTATTCGTTGTTTATCTGAAATTCAAATTTAATGAGGTGTCTTGTATTTTATCCAGAAGTCCTACACACAGTAAAGTTTGTTTTGTAAAACGTTTTTACATAACCGTTGTGTGCCCATGTGTGTGTGCAGTCATAAAGTGTGTGTGTGTGTGTGTGTGTGTGTGTGTGTGTGTGTAACTAGGTTGTACTCAAAGCCCGAGCTTAATTTATTCCCAAACCAGTATTATATTTTGTTTATTCTAGCAAAATAACATTCTATTTTGATTCATCTTTAGCTGGGAGTAAACCCTATTCTGTTACTTAGATGAAATAATATGGATAAAATCATTTTGAAAAGATGTGTTTAACATACAGTATGCCTTTAGGCTGTAATATTATCTAAATGAATGCTAAAGTCTCCAAGCTTTAGCTTTTAAGTCATAACCTCACAACATCATCTGATTTTCCAATTCATTGTGGACAGTATTACCATAAAGTAATGATCACTAAGCCATATCTGACCACCTTGTGAGTAGTACGAAGGAAGGAAGTATAGTTTATTCACTGTGTTGATTGACCTTTCTAGTTACTATACTTGAGTACTTGAATCAATTCATTTTGTTTCAAATGTGTCACGTAATCAAATAGTAGATGTGCTTTTTGATGTCTGACAAAAAATGAGTTTTTGCATTCTAGTGATAATATACAATACACATAAATTTTTGTCTTGCAGTCAGAAATGAGGAATCATCTGAAACTCTATTTCCTCATGATACTACTGCTGTAAGTAAATATGACAAATTGATTAGACTGTTGAAACTGCTAACAATTTTGGAATGCCTTGTTAAATTATTTATCTTAACATTTTTAATTTCCTAATCTGTAATTTATCTAAGCCTTTGAGAAAGTCTCTAAACCTGATGCTATATGTGATTTTACCTTTCTGTGAAACTCTGCTGTCTTTCTGTTTAAGTTGCATATATACAATATATACAGTAGTCCCGTCTTATTCATGGGGTATACATTCCAATATCCCCCAGTGAATGCCTGAAACCTTAGATAGTACCGAACCCTATACGTATATTAAAAATATGTGTAGTATTTATGTATATATACTTGTAATCTTTTTTTCTATAAGCACGTACCCTGTGATAAAGTTTAATTCATCAATTAGGCGCAGTAAGAGATTAACAAGAACTAATAATAAAATAGAACAATTATAACAAAATACCGTAATAAAAGTTATGTGAATGTTTTGTCTCTTTGTCTCAAAATACCTTATTGTTCTGTACTCGTGTGGCAGCAGCTTCGTCAGCACATGAATATAAAAATAAAAATTTTTATATTTTTCAGTCCAAACCTATTCTTGAATCTGTGTAACATTCCCTTACTTGCAGTAAATGGCTTGGTTATCATTTGTTTCAGGAGATCCCTTGCCGAAGTTTTCGTATAGGCTCTATGCTTTCTGGCATAATGTGTAGCTGTCAATCAAAACAATCTGTTCATGTTTTCTGCCCACAAATGTAATACCTTTTTTATTTCTATGGTGCACTGTGTGGCCATAACTTTTGCAGTTTGAGCTGTGACAGGAAAACAAGCTCATATGTCTTCCTCCTTCACAATCTCACAGATAGATTTGTTCTTACCATAGATTTTGCAGTACATTTTTTTTTTTCCTTAAGTCGAGAACTTTCACTGTTTCAATTAAAGGAAGCACTTTATGGCTTCTTTCTGGCATATTTGAATTGCCAGCATCGTTACACTTGTGCTTTGGGGCCATTGTTAAGTAAAATAAGGGTGACTTGAACACAAGCACTGTGGTACCACAGTAGCCGATCTGATAACCAAGACTACTAAGTGACTAACAGGTGGGTCCCATATACAGCCTGGATACTATCACTGGACAAAGGGATGATTCATGTCCCAAGTGGGATGGAGCAAGATGGTGCAAGTTTTTTTTTCTCCATTTCCATTTTCCTTTCCTAAGATTTCCACATCGTAATGGTGCAAGATTTCATCACACTACTCAGGATGGCACATAATTTAAAACTTATTAATTGCTTACTTCTGGAATTTTTCATTAAAAATTTTTGGACCTAGGTTGATTGCAGGTAACTGAAATCACCAAAAGTGAAACCATGGATAAGGGGGGACTACTACTATATTTGCATTGAGAGTTTTTATATTAGTGATTTTTAAACTATACTTTTTGCAGAATGTGAAAAGCTATTTTTCTAACCATGATAAAAGTCTGAAGAAAAATGATAGATGTATCCCTTCTGTGACAGACAGTGAAAACACAAATCAAAGAGAAGCTACAAGTCATAGTAAGTCCTCTGTTTAGTTGAACTACAGTTTTTTGTTGTTGTTTTGGGTTTTTTTTTGAGATGGAGCCTTGCGCTATCACCCATAATCTCAATTTATTGCAACCTCTGCCTCCCGTGCTTAGGTGATTCTCCTGCCTCAGCTTCCCAAGTAGCTAGGATTACAAGCATGCACTACCACGCCCGACTACTTTTTGTATTTTTAGTAGAGATGACCTTTCACCATGTTGGCCAAGCTGGTCTCAAATGGGCATAAGCCACCGTCCCAGCTTGAACTACTGTTTTTAATTGGCACCATTGAAGGATTGCTCCTCTTTTCTTAAAGAGAAAATACATTACTTTTCCTTTCTTGACTACTGAAGTAGTGTTTTATCTCAAAGTATTGAGAGTAGAAACTAACTTGATGTGCCTGTGATCCCAGCTACTCAGGAGGCTGAGGTGGGAGGATCGCTTAAGCCCAGGGGGTCAAGGATGCAGTGAGCTGTGTTTGTGCCACTGCACTCCCACCTGGGCGACAGAGTAAGACCCTGTCTCAATGGAAAAAAAGAGAAACTAATTTGATTTCCATGATGATATTTAAATACCGTATAAGATAGTACTGTTCAATATGTGGTTGTGACACAAAAACAAAGCCTATTGAAAATTTTCAGAGACAGTAAGATATATAATTAACAAAATCTGAGCTTTTTTTTCTAATTAGTAAGTAAATGTGGTTTAGATATACCATAGTTTACCTAATCAGGTCATGGATTATTGCACTTTTCTTAGTATGTGTGTATGTTTGTATAACTGTAGGATTTGATATCTGTTTTTGCCTGTGGTATCATGTATGTATGTATATGCATATGTAAAATCAGATTTACCCTTATACAGCCACAAAATTGATTTGGAACATCTGTTTTGATAGGTCTTAGAATATTTAATTGTATATATGGTAAGATTAGGTGAGTTTTAATTGTGTAGAACTGCTAAAGAAAGATTTTTAGGGATTGTTGTATGAATAAAAGGCTTTAGGTTCATTGGAATCAGGGGAATCAGGCTTTACTAGGAGAACAGGAGAAGGGGTGACTAGCCAAAAAATAAAATGCCAAGTACTCGCAATAACCCTTTAAATACTGACATGTAATATTTAGTATATTCTACATATACTTTTTCTATGAGAAAGGTTATGAGAATAATGTAAATTATATGGCTTATAAAATGTTATTAATGTGCTTCTGTTTTATACTTTAACAGGATTTGGAAGAACATTAGGGAATTCATTTAAAGTAAATAGCTGCAAAGACCACATTGGAAAGTCAATGCCAAATGTCCTAGAAGATGAAGTATGTGAAACAGTTGTAGATACCTCTGAAGAAGATAGTTTTTCATTATGTTTTTCTAAATGTAGAACAGGAAATCTACAAAAAGTAAGAACTAGCAAGACTAGGAAAAAAATTTTCCATGAAGCAAACGCTGATGAATGTGAAAAATCTAAAAACCAAGTGAAAGAAAAATACTCGTTTGTATCTGAAATGGAATCAAGTGATACTGATCCATTAGATTCAAATGTAGCAAATCAGAAGCCCTTTGAGAGTGGAAGTGACAAAATCTCCAAGGAAGTTGTACCATCTTTGGCCTGCGAATGGTCTCAACTAACCCTTTCAGGTCTAAATGGAACCCAGATGGAGAAAATACCCCTACTGCATATTTCTTCTTGTGACCAAAATAATTCAGAAAAAGACCTGTTAAGCACAGAGAATGAAAGAAAGAAAGATTTTCTTACTTCAGAGAATTCTTTGCCACATATTTCTAGCCTACCAAAATCAGAGAAGCCATTAAATGAGGAAACAGTGGTAAATAAGAGAGATGAAGAGCAGCATCTTGAATCTCAGAGAGACTACATTCTTGCAGTAAAGCAGGCAGTATCTGAAACTTCTCCAATAGCTTCGTCATTTCAGGGTATCAAAAAGTCTATATTCAGAATAAGAGAATCACCTAAAGAGACTTTCAGTGCAAGTTTTTCAGGTCATGTGACTGATCCAAACTTTAAAAAAGAAACGGAAGCCTCTGAAAGTGGACTGGAAATACATACTGTTTGCTCACGGAAGGATGACTCCTTATGTCCAAATTCAATTGATAATGGAAGCTGGCCAGCTGCCACCACACAGACTTCTGTAGCTTCGAAGAATGCAGGTTTAATATCTACTTTGAAAAAGAAAACTAAGTTTATTTATGCTATACATGATGAAACATCTTATCAAGGAAAAAAAATACCGAAAGACCAAAAATCAGAACTAATGAACTGTTCAGCCCAATTTGAAGCAAATGCTTTTGAAGCACCACTTACATTTGCAAATGCTGATTCAGGTACCTTTCTCTCTCTTTTTTTTTTTTTTTTTTTTTTTTGAGTAAATAATACATATAGTTTTATAGATGATGGTTCCTTATGTGTTTTTTTGTGCTTTTTAAAATCTTCGTATCTTATATTTAATCTTAGGCATCGTCTGTATGCATTATTGTTTAGGTCTTTAATTACCAGTGTTTAAATCAGGTCACTCAAACATGGTAGATAAGTTTGCATAGTATGTATATATCCGTCACTCTTGAGACAGCTTTATTTTAAGTTCTAGGGTACATGTGCAGGACATGCAGGTTTGTTACATAGGTAAACGTGTGCCATGTTGGTTTGCTGCACCTGTCAACCCTTCACCTAAGTATTAAGCCCAACATGTATTAACTATTTTTCCTGATGCTCTCCCTCTCCCAACACACCCCACCTCCAGACAGACCGTAGTGTGTGTTGTTCCCCTCCCTGTGTCCGTGTGTTCTCATTGTTCAGCTCCCACTTATGAGTGAGAACATGTGATGTTTGGTTTTCTGTTCCTGCATTAGTTTGCTTAGGATAATGGCTTCCAACTCCATCCATGTCCCTACAAAGGACATGATCTTGTTCCTCTTATGGCTGCATGGTATTCCATGGTGTATAGTTTCACATTTTCTTTATCTAGTCTGTCACTGATGGGCTTTTGGGTTGATTCCATGTCTGTGCTATTGTGAATAGTGCTGCAGCGAACATGCATGTGAATGTGTCTTTATAATAGAATGATTTTTATTCCTTTGGGTATATACCCAGTAATGAGATTGCTGAGTTAGATGGTATTTCTGGTTCTGAGTCTTTGAGGAATTGCCACACTGTCTTCCACAATGGTTGAACTAATTTACATTCCAGCCAACAACTTGAGACAGTTTTTGATTCATAAACATTCAGAGCTTGGCTAGCTAATTCCTGCTTTAATTTAAAAAGTGTTTATTATACACAAATTGGACAACTCTATAAATATGTGTTGGTATTTACTATGTATTTTTCTCTAAAGCATGTTAAAAAAATTAGGCTAGATATAGTGGCTAATGCCTGTAATTTTAGCACTTTGGGAGGCTAAGGCAGGAGGATCACTTGTGGTCAGGAGTTTAAGAACACCCTGGGCAACTTAGCAAGACCCCATCTCTACAAAATATTTAAAATACCCAGGCATGGTGGCATGCTTCTGATGTTGTAGCTACTCAAGATGCTCAGACGGGAGCATCACTTGAGCCCAAGTGACTGAGGCTGCAGTGAACCAAAATTGTACCAGTGCACTCCAGCCTGGGCCACAAATGAGACCTTGTCCCTAAAAAAAAAAAAAAAAAAAAAAAAAAAAAAGGTAATACTAGCTAAATTTAATGTAGGCCAGTTCTAAAATAATGATTTGTTGCTGTTGTTGTTACATAATTTTCTTAAATATTTTGAAGATTGCGTACTGTTAATGCTCTATTTCGGCATCTCTGCGGTGTAACTCTGTCCTCTTTGTTGTTACAACTGTTCACTTAGCAACTAAACTGTATGTTTACAAAGTGATTTTATCTACCTATGAGAAGATTTTAATGAATAGCTCAGTGAATAGTAGAGTTGGTGAGACCAGAGTACAGAACTGTTTGAAGTTTGGGTTAAATTTTTAGAGGAAAATGTTTGATACTATGCATATCATAGTTAAAGCCAATGAAAAAGTTAATATAGGCCAGACACGGTGGCTCATGCCTATAATCCCAGCACTTTGGGAGGCCAAGGCAGGCAGATCACTTAATGTCAAGAGTTCGAGACCAGCCTGGTCAACATGGTAAAACCCCATCTCTATTAAAAAAACAAAAATTATCCAGATGTGGTGGCATGTGCCTGTAATCCCAGCTACTCTGGAGGCTAAGGCAGGAGAATCACTTGAACCTGGGAGATGGAGATTGCAATGAGCTGAGATCACGCCACTGCACTCCAGCCTGGGTGACAGAGCAAGACTCCAACTCAAAAAAAAAAAAAAGAGCTAATACATGTGATCACTAATGAAATAAATGTGATCACTGATGAAATAAAATGCAATTAAGAACTGGTTAGTAGAAAATTCAGAGGGTCAAGAAATTTAACAGAGCAGTTGAACTCATTTGCCTTTATCATTGAGATTAGGTCATCTTTCAGGCTTTTAGTATACGGACCCTGTTTTTAAAAATGGTGGTTTTGTTTTTTTCAATGTGAAAACATTAAGAAAATTGTTACTTTTCTAATTCCTTTTCTATGCCTTGCTTTTCTGTTCACACCTGTATTAATAGCAATGAAATTTTTTCAATTTTATTTTCCAATAAAAATTACTTTGAGTTTTGTTTATGGTAGCTAGCTACTTCCTTGAACTGGATACTAATTTTGATTGAGTTGGTACCTGTTATTAAAAAAAAAAACTTAGTTCTAATTTATCTTCAGCTAAAAAATGTAATAACTAAAACATAGAGCATATTTAGGATTCTTTCTGCTTTAAATTTGACATTCACTTATTCTCATGTAATTTGTGTTTTGAACACTACCCTTTTTATTTATTTTTATTTTTTAGAGACTGTCTCATTCTGTTACCTAGTCTGGAGTGCACTGGTGTGATCTCAGCTCACCGTAGCCTCAACCTCCTGGGCTCAAGCAGTCCTTGCACCTCACCCTCCCGAGTAGCTGGTACCACATGCATACACCACCACACCCAGCTAATTTTTATTTTTCTTAGAGTCATGGTCTCGCTATGTTGCAGGCTAGTCTCAAACTCCTGGGCTCAAGCAGTCTTCCTGCCTCAGCCTCCCAAAAGTGCTGAGATTACAGGCATGAGCCACTGTGCCCAAACACTACTTTTTTAACTTAGTGAAAAATATTTAGTGAATGTGATTGATAGTACTTTAATTTTGTCACTTTGTGTTTTTATGTTTAGGTTTATTTCATTCTTCTGTCAAAAGAAGCTGTTCACAGAATTATTCTGAAGAACCAACTTTGTCCTTAACCAGCTCTTTTGGGACAATTCTGAGGAAATGTTCTAGAAATGAAACATGTTCTTCTAATAATACAATAATCTCTCAGGATCTTGATTATAAAGAAGCAAAATGTAATAAGGAAAAACTACAGTTATTTATTACCCCAGAGGCTGATTCTCTGTCGTTTCTGCAGGAAGGACAGTATGAAAATGATCCAAAAAGCAGAAAAGTTTCAGATATAAAAGAAGAGGTCTTGGCTGCAGCACATCACCCAGTACAACATTCAAAAGCAGAATATAGTGATACTGACTTTCAATCCCAGAAAAGTCCTTTATATGACCATGAAAATGCCAGCACTCTTATTTTAACTCCTACTTCCAAGGATGTTTTAACTCCTACTTCCAAGGATGTTCTGTCAAACCTACTCATGATTTCTAGAGGCAAAGAGTCATACAAAATGTCAGACGAGATCAAAGGTAACAATTATGAGTCTGATTTTGAACTAACCAAAAATATTCCCATGGAAAAGAATCAAGATGTATGTGCTTTAAGTGAAAATTCTAAACATGTTGAGCTGTTGCCACCTGAAAAATACATAAGAGGAGCATCACCTTCAAGAAAGGTACAATTCAGCCAAAACACAAATCTAAGAGTAATCCAAAAAGATCAAGAAGAAACTACTTTAATTCCAAAAATAACGGTCCATCCAGACTCTGAAGAACTTTTCTCAGACAATGAGAATAATTTTCTCTTCCAAGTAGCTAATGAAAGGAATAATTTTGCTTTAGGAAATACTAAGGAACTTCATGAAACAGACTTGACTTGTGTAAACGAACCCATTTTCAAGAACTCTACCATGGTTTTATATGCAGACATAGGTGATAAACAAGCAACCCAAGTGTCGATTAAAAAAGATTTGGACTCATCAAATATAGTTTATGATCTTGCAGAGGAGAACAAAAATAGTGTAAAGCAGCATCTAAAAATGACTCTAGGTCAAGATTTACAACCGGACATCTTGAATATAGATAAAATTCCAGACAAAATTGATGATTGCATGGACAAATGGGCAGGACCCTTAGATCCAATTTCAAATCACAGTTTTGGAGGTAGCTTCAGAACAGCTTCAAATAAGGAAATCAAGGTCTCTGAACATAACATTAAGAAGAGCAAAATGTTCTTCAAAGATATTGAAGAACAGTATCCTACTAGTTTAGCTTGTGTTGAAATTGTAAATACCTTGGCGTTAGATAATCAAAAGAAACTGAGCAAGCCTCAGTCAATTAATACTGTATCTGCACATTTACAGAGTAGTGTAGTTGTTTCTGATTGTAAAAATAGTCATATAACCCCTCAGATGTCATTTTCAAAGCAGGATTTTAATTCAAACCATAACTTAACACCTAGCCAAAAGGCAGAAATTACAGAACTTTCTACTATATTAGAAGAATCAGGAAGTCAGTTTGAATTTACTCAGTTTAGAAAACCAAGCTACATATTGCAGAAGAATACATTTGAAGTGCCTGAAAACCAGGTGACTATCTTAAATACTACTTCTGAGGAAAACAGAGATGCTGGTCTTGTCATAATGAATGCCCCATCGATTGGTCAGGTAAACAGCAGCAAGCAATTTGAAGGTACAGTAGGAATTAAACAAAAGTTTGCTGGCTTGTTGAAAAGTGACTGTAACAAAAGTGCTTCTGGTTATTTAACAGATGAAAATGAAGTGGAGTTTAGGGGCTTTTATTCTGCTCATGGCGTAAAACTGAATGTTTCTACTGAAGCTCTGCAAAAAGCTGTGAAACTGTTTAGTGATATTGAGAATATTAGTGAGGAAACTTCTGCAGAAGTAAATCCAATAAGTTTATCTTCAAGTAAATTTCATGATTCTGTTGTTTCAGTGTTTAAGATAGAAAATCATAATGATAAAACTGTAAGTGAAAAAAATAAATGCCAACTGATGTTACAAAATAATATTGAAATGACTACTGGGACTTTTGTTGAAGAAATTACTGAAAATTACAAGATAAATACTGAAAATGAAGATAACAAATATACTGCTGCCAGTAGAAATTCTCGTAACTTAGAATTTGTTAGCAGTGATTCAAGTAAAAATGATACTGTTTGTATTCATAAAGATGAAAAGGACTTGCCATTTACTGATCAGCGCAACATATGTCTTAAATTATCTGGCCAGTTAATGAAGGAGGGAAACACTCAGATTAAAGAAGGTTTGTCAGATTTAACTTTTTTGGAAGTCGTGAAAGCTCAAGAAACATGTCATGGTAATACTTCAAATAAAGAACAGTTAACTGCTACTAAAACAGAGCAAAATATAAAAGATTTTGAGACTTTTGGTATATCTTTTCAGACTGCAAGTGGGAAAAATATTAGTGTCACCAAAGAGTCATTTAATAAAATTGTAAATTTCTTTGATCCAAAACCAGAAGAATTGCATAACTTTTCTTTAAATTCTAAATTACATTCTGACATAAGAAAGAACAAAATGGACATTCTAAGTCATGAGGAAACAGACACAGTTAAAAACAAAATACTGAAAGAAAGTGTCCCAGTTGGTACTGGAAATCAACTAGTGACCTTCCAGGAACGACCCCAAGGTGATGAAGAGATCAAAGAACCTACTCTGTTGGGTTTTCATACAGCTAGTGGGAAAAAAGTTAAAATTACAAAGGAATCTTTGGACAAAGTGAAAAATCTTTTTGATGAAAAAGAGCAAGGTACTAGTGAAATCACCAGTTCTAGCCATCAATGGGCAAAGACCCTAAAGTACAGAGAGGCTTGTCAAGACCTTGAATTAGCGTGTGAAACAGTTGAGATGACAACTGCCCCAAAGTGTAAAGAAATGCAGAATTCTCTCAATAATGATAAAAACCTTGTTTGTATTGAGACTGTGGTGCCACCTAAGCTGTTAAGTGATAATTTGTGTAGACAAACTGAAAATCTCAAAACGTCAAAAAGTATCTTTTTGAAAGTTAAAGTACATGAAAATGTAGAAAAAGAAACAGCAAAAAGTCCTACAACTTGTTACACAAATCAGTCCCCTTATTCAGTCATTGAAAATTCAGCCTTGGCTTTTTACACAAGTTGTAGTAGAAAACGTTCTGTGAGTCAAACTTCATTACTTGAAGCAAAACAATGGCTTAGAGAAGGAATATTTGATGATCAACCAGAAAGAATAAATACTGCAGATTATGTAGGAAATTCTTTGTATGAAAATAATTCAAAGAATACTATAGCTGAAAGTGACAAAAATCATCCCTCCGAAAAACAAGATACTACTTTAAATAACAGTAGCATGTCTAACAGCTATTCCTACCTTTCTGATGAAGTATATAGTGATTCGGGATATCTCTCAAAAAATAAACTTGATTCTGGTATTGAGCCAGTATTGAAGAAAGTTGAAGACCAAAAAAACACTAGTTTTTCCAAAGTAATATCCAGTGTAAAAGATGCAAATACATACCCTCAAACTGTAAATGAAGGTATTTGTGTTGAGGAACTTGTGACTAGCTCTTCACCCTGCAAAAATAAAAATGCAGCCATTAAATTGTCCATATCTAATTGTAATAATTTTGAGGTAGGGCCACCTGCATTTAGTACAGCCAGTGGTAAAATCATTTGTGTTTCACATGAAACAATTAAAAAAGTGAAAGAGATATTTACAGACAGTTTCGGTAAAGTAATTAAGGAAAACAATGAGAATAAATCAAATATTTGCCAAACAAAAATTGTGGCAGGTTGTTACGAGGCATTGGATGATTCAGAGGATATTTTTCATAACTCTCTAGATAGTGATGAGTGTAGCATGCATTCACATAAGGTTTTTGCTGACATTCAAAGTGATGAAATTTTACAACGTAACCAAAATATGTCTGGATTGGAGCAAGTTTCTAAAATGTCACCTTGTGATGTTAGTTTGGAAACTTCCGATATATGTAAATGTAGTATAGGGAAGCTTCCTAAGTCAGTCCCATCTACAAATACTTGTGGGATTTTTAGCACAGCAAGTGGGAAATCTGTCCAGGTATCAGATGCTTCATTACAAAAGGCAAGACAAGTGTTTTCTGAAATAGAAGATAGTACCAAGCAAGTCTTTTCCAAAGTATTGTTTAAAAGTAATGAACATTCAGACCAGCTCACAAGAGAAGAAAATACTACTATACATACTCCAAAACATTTAATATCATCCCAAAAAGACTTTTCATATAATGTGGTAAATTCATCTGCTTTCTCTGGATTTAGTACAGCAAGTGGAAAGCAAGTTTCCATTTCAGAAAGTTCCTTACACAAAGTTAAGGGAATGTTAGAGGAATTTGATATAATCAGAACTGAGCATAGTCTTCACTATTCACCTACATCTAGACAAAATGTATCAAAAATACTTCCTTGTGTTGATAAGAGAACCCCAGAGCACTGTGTAAACTCAGAAATGGAAAAAGCCTGCAGTAAAGAATTTAATTTATCAAATAACTTTAATGTTGAAGGTGGTTCTTCAGAAAATAATCATTCTATTAAAGTTTCTCCATCTCTCTCTCAATTTAAACAAGACAAACAACAGTTGGTATTAGGAACCAAAGTCTCACTTGTTGAGAACATTCATGTTTTGGGAAAAGAACAGGCTTCACCTGAAAATGTAAAAATGGAAATTGGTAAAACTGAAGCTTTTTCTGATGTTCCTGTGAAAACAAATATAGAAGTTTGTTCTACTTACTCCAAAGATTCAGAAAACTACTTTGAAACAGAAGCAGTAGAAATTGCTAAAGCTTTTATGGAAGATGGTGAACTGACAGATTCTGAACTGCCAAGTCATGCCACACACTCTCTTTTTACATGTCCTCAAAATGAGGAAATGGTTTTGTCAAATTCAAGAATTGGAAAAAGAAGAGGAGAGGCCCTTATCTCAGCGGGTAAGTGTTCGTTTTTACTTTTCATGTTGCCAATCAGTATTTTTAAAGTGTTTATTCAGTAGACTTGGTATGCTAACAAGAGTGTTATAAAGTAAGTATGTATTTTCAGCCGTTTTTGCGTAGTTAGTTTGGGTGAGTATGGCTTGATATACAGATACACAGATGAAGTATCTGTGTACAGATTCTAACTCTTGGTATACAGATTCGATATCTCTGAATCTGTATGCCAAGAAATCATGTTTTAAGGGTCTCAATGTGTTTTCAAAAGATTATTAGTATAATAATTGAGAAATTACTGTTAAAAAGTTTGAGTTTCTCTAGAAAATTTGAAACTCTTTTAACAAAACCTGCATAATACTAACTTAACTGTTTTCATATACATAGCAAGTTCAGATTCTGACTTATATGAATTTTAAAAGTTGCTTTCTGGTTATACCATGTACTGGGTAATATATACTACTTAGTTATACTAGTTACATAGCTTCCGTTTCCTTATCTATAAAATGCAAATAACACCTTCCATGAGGGCTGGGTGTGGTGGCTCACACCTTGTAATCCCAGCATTTTGGGAAGTCCAGGTGGGTGGATCACCTGAGGTCAGGAGTTTGAGACCAGCCTGACCAATATGGTGAAACCCTGTCTTTACAAAAAATTAGCCAGGTGTGGTGGCGCACACCTATAATCTCAACTACTCCAGAAGCTGAGACAAGAGAATCACTGGAACCTGGGAGACGGAGGTTGCAGTGAGCCGAGATCACACCACTGCTCTCCAGCCTGGGCAACAGAGCGACGCTGTCTCAAAAAAAAAAAAGTGTATTTAAAGCACTTAGCAGTGAACTTGGCAGATAGTATGCAGAGAGTATTTAGTAAGGGTTGGCTTGCTCTCTCTTTTTCATTTAGGAAGTGAGCTAAAAACAGTGTTGTTAATAAATAGTATCTTGATCTTAATGTTATGTGGACTACTCTAACTTCCCTTTTAAATGTATATATATCTAACAACTTAGTTCAACTGCAGTCATGTGTCATTTGACAGGGATATATGTTCTGAGAAATACGTTGTTAGATTTCATCATTGTGGGAACATCATAGAGTATATTTACACAAACCTAGGTGGTATAGCCTACTATACACCTAGGCTATATGGTATAGCTTATTGCTCCTAGGCTGCAAACCTATACAGCATGTTACTGTCCGGAATGCTGTAGGCAATTGTAACACAATGGTAAGCATTTGTGTATGTGAACATAGAAAAGGTACAGTAAAAATACAGTATTAAAATATTATGGGGCTGGGCGCAGTGGCTTATGCCTGTAATCCCAGCACTTTGGGAGGCCGAGGCAGGCAGATCACCTGAGGTCAGGAGTTTGAGACCAGCCTGGCCAACATGGTGAAACCTCATCTCTACTAAAAATATAAAAATTAGCTGGGCGTGGTGGCACACACCTGTATTCCCAGCTACTAGGGAAGTTGAGGGAGGAGAATCACTTGAACCCTGGAGGCAGAGCTGGGCGACAGAGCAAGACTCCATCTCAAAATAAATAAATAAATAAATAAATAAATTTATGAGACCACTATTAAAGTCTTACAGGATGACCATTGCATATGTGGTCTGTTGTTGACCAAAATGTCATTATGTGGCAAATGACTATATTAGGTTAACCTAATACATACCTGTATTGGATATGTATTTGGTTTTGTTTTTTGTGTATTTTTTTCTGTTAGTGTATCTGGTAATAATCTTAAATAATTGAATCTGTTGGTTAGTTACAATTAAAGCAAATGCCAAAACTCCAACATTACAGTGGATAATCTTAAATGTTTCCTTTTTCAAAAACCTATAGACTCATAAAAATATTTTAGTTATTAGAATTCTTCCTGTCTAGACCTCACATATTACAGAGAGACACTGAAGTCAGTCTCCTCATTCAAAAAGTGTCTTTTGCCCCTAAGTCATTCTGGTGGATACAGATTTACTTAATCAAGTGTTGTCCAGGTCACATTCAATATAGGGTTTACTTTATGGACAAAGTAGTAAGTTTATAATACTTAAACTGTTTGCTGTCCTTTAGTGTGAAATCCTGAAGTGTACATGCTTAAAGATGTTTGTAATTCTCTTGTGGAAAATAATGACTTTATTTATAGCAACCCATTCTGTTCTTGTGCATACTGAAGTGTATTGACCTTCTACCTAGGGGAAAAAAAACAGTAACTCAGACTTGTAAATGCTTTCAATGGTGTTTCTGTTTCATATAAGTATATAGCTTAGCCAGCTTCTGGTTACTGGAACAGTACAGGTCACTGTTAAACAATTAAACCACTTTTATAATAATCTAACACCTGCTAACGCCTTGCATGGACATTTTTACTTATTAAATTATACAAATTTATTCCCTGTAATAAAGCATCAAGAAGCAAGGTACGTGTTATCATATATTATCTCAGCATGACATGGAAATGCCTACCTTGAATTATGGTTTAATCTTACCCTCTTAGCCTCTGTAGAACTTTTAAATAAGAATTGTTTCTATTACTAGTACTTTAATGTAATTTGGTAATTTTAAAAAGCCTCTTAACTCTAATTCAAGGATCTACATAATAAATTCCTCCTTCAGTTTAATGGCTGCCCCCCCTCCCCGCCTGCCACAAAAAAAAAAAAAACAAAAAGAAAAAAAAGAAAAAAAGTTTATTTGAAGAAATTTTGTTAGACCTTATTGCCAGTAAACCTAGAGTTATATTCAGTGTCAGTTTTTCAAAAGTAGCTTATCTGTGGTATCTGGTAGCATCTGTTTATCCCTAGACCCTATTCAATAGTGGCGTTTTAAAGTGGTCAAAACAGAACAAAAATGTAATTGACATTGAAAACTGACTTTTCTCTTTCAAAGATTAGGTCACTATTTGTTGTATGTATTTTTGTTTAACATTTAAAGAGTCAATACTTTAGCTTTAAAAAAAATGGACTGTAGTCTTTTGAGAAATAAAACTGATATTATTTGCTTTAAAAACATACCTGAAATATTTCTTTTTAGGAGAACCCCCAATCAAAAGAAACTTGTTAAATGAATTTGACAGGATAATAGAAAATCAAGAAAAATCCCTAAAGCCTTCAAAAAGCACTCCAGATGGTAAAATTTGCTTTTTATTTATATCTTTTCTCCTTCTATAGGTATGGTATATAATATTCTTAGTTATTTTTCTCAGTTCTTTTGGATGTGTATATTGGAAACTTTTACAGTGTGGTTTAATTGTTAAATTTGTATCTTATTATTAAGTGGACTTTTCCTTTATAATATCTAGTATGATGCTGAAGTAATTGG
This sequence comes from Chlorocebus sabaeus, assembly GCF_047675955.1. Lineage (NCBI taxonomy): Eukaryota > Metazoa > Chordata > Mammalia > Primates > Cercopithecidae > Chlorocebus > Chlorocebus sabaeus. The sequence continues at coordinate 11,238,465 of NC_132906.1, forward strand.
GAAGCATGAAATGATGATAAAATAATGACTTTTTTATTTTTAAAAAGCTATAAGAATTTAGTAAAAAGGTAGTGTAATATTTAAAGCTTAGGTTTTGGAGTCCAGTCAGACTTTTGGCCTCCAGCATTACAGCAAAATCCATCTTTCCTAAATAACACAATGATTTCTATGGTACCAAATCCAGTGAACATTTCTTAGTCCTCATTTGACTATCTTTCAGCTGCATTTGACATAGTTATCAGTCTTCTCCAGACCACCACATTCTCTTGGTTCTCCTCCTACATTGCCACTCTTTCTCTGTCTTCTTTGCCTGTTCTTCCTTATTCTAGGCAGGAGTGCCCACGGCTCAGTCCTTACATCTCTTCTCCATCTAAATTTCATTGTCTGCCAGTTATAACTGCAGCCTTAACCTGTCCCTGAACTCCAGACTCATTCATTTGCCTGCTTAATACATCTTGACTTGCATTGCTAATATGCATCTCAAAGTTAACATGTAACCAGTGCTGAACTCCTGACTCCATCCCTGCTCCAAACCTACTTTTTGTCTTTCGTTTCTCAACAAGGGGCAGTACCACTCTTAATGTTTCAGTCTTTTGTTTCCTCATACTTTATACCAACCCATCAACAAGTTCTGTAGGTTCTGCCATCAAAAATGTAACAATTTGATCGTTTGTTTCCGCCTGTACCCCCACCACTGTCATTAAGCCACTATCATAGCTTCTGGTTGATCTCCCTGCTTTTGCCCATTTTCTTCAGGCTGTTCTCAACACTGCAACCAGAGTCATCCTCAACCAGAGTCATCCTGACACAATGGTCAGATCATGTTAGTTGGCTGCTTAAAACTCTCTGGCACCTGTCTCATTTAGGCTGAAATCCAAAGTTCTTACCATGGAATGCTTGAAAATATGACATGTGTAACTATTGTTCGTTATATATATTTGGTTTCTAAGTTTGGATAGGAAGAGTTCATATAGTGAAGGATAATTATATTAAAGATGCTTAGTTCTGAAACACATAGGGTAAATCCCACAAGAAGTAGGAACATCTGGAATTTTCTAACTCATCTCCCATTAGTGATAGAAATTTGAAAGTTACAAACACAGGATGGTTTGAATGTCCAGAAAACTGTTTATTTCTGTTTTTTTTTGTTTTTGTTTTTGTTTTTCATCCAACTTGTTCTCCAACCTTTAGTGTGCACAAGAATTCTGAAGAGAGTTGAAAATTAAAACAATGTTTACTGGTTTTTTTTTTGTTTTTTTTTTTTTTGAGATGTATAAGTAATTGGTAGGGTAATTTTTACTGTATTATTACTTGATAAACTGTCTTTAGAGGCTGTATAAGATGTAACTCCTCTCAAGGTATTGAAAGAATGGCATTAGGTAGTGTGAGGCACATAGATAAATCGTGTGTTTCTGAAGGAATTGGTTTTGACATAGTCCTACAAAGAAGTAAATGGAAGATGTATTCTAACAGTGCTACTGTTGCATGAAATATAACTTGCTTGTGGAATTATTTTGAGCCAGTAGATATTCACTCTTTATTTGATCCTCATATTTTTTATTTTTATTTTTTTGAGATGGAGTTTTGCTCTTGTTGCCCAGGCTGGAGTGCAGTGACACGATCTCAGCTGACCTCAACTTCCACCTCCTGGGTTCAAGAGATTCTCCTGCCTCAGCCTCCCGAGTAGCTGGGATTACAGGTGTGTGCCACCACACCTGGCTAATTTTTATATTGTTAGTAGAGAAGGTGTTTCGCCATGTTGGCTAGGCTAGTCTTGAACTCCTGACCTCAGGTGATCCACCTGCCTTGGCCTCCCAAAGTGCTGGGATTACAGAAGTGAGCCACTGTGCCCAATCGAGGACGTCTTTATACTCTTATTACTGAGGACCCGAAAGAGCATTTATGTGGAATATATCTATTGATATTTACCATATTAGAAATGTAAATTGATTAATGTTAAAATTTGTAATATTATGCATTGGTCATTTGGAAGATATGAGTTCACTGACTTATGTGGATCTTCCGAAAGTTGACAGTTTTATTATGCACTATTAAACAATCACTTTCATTGATGCCATTACTGATCAGAAAAGTTTAAGTAGTAGAAACCTGTCAAGCTTACAAAGCTGGATACAAGCTTCCCAAAAATTCTAATTTTCATCTAAAAGCTTGAATTTTTCCCCTGGCAATAAGTATTGTCACTTATTTTTCTTGTAGTTGACAAGCTTATTTTCGTTCATTTTTGAAAAGACGTCTACCGAATACCCAAGTCTGAATAACTATAGTTTGTTGGTTATTCTTTCAAGTAAAAGGTATTTCATGAAAAAAAAGCTAGTACAGCTCACAACTCAATCATTTAAGTGTATTTTCTTGAGAAACGCACTGAAGTATGCAATCATAATACACCAACAGTACAAATATCAGCAGTGAAAAGGACATACATAACATCTTACTAATAAGACAGTTTTGACAGCTTGGATTCCCTAAAATGGTTGTAGGTACCTCACAGTCAGGATTCCACCGATTATTTCTTAAGAATCATTGTCCTATAGTATATACATAATAATCTGAATTTACAATGTCAGTATTAACTACTGACAATGAAACTACTAAGGAAAATGTAAGAATTCTTTGCAGTTTTTGTCCTTAGAGTATATAGGTTGAGTATCCCTATCTGAAATGCTTGGGACCAGGACTATTTCAGATTTCAGATTTTTTCAGATTTTAAAATGCTTACATATACAATACATAATGAGATATCTGGGGATAGGACTCAAGTCTAAACATGAAATTTATTTAAGTTTCATAAACACGTTATACATATAACTTAAATGTAATTTTATACAATATTTTAAATAATTTTTGCATGAGACAGTTTAAACTGTGACCTGTCACATGAGGTCAGATGTGGAATTTTCTACTGGCCTCATGTTGGCATTCAAAAAGTTTCACATTTGGGAGCATTTTGGATTTTCAGGTTAGGGATACTCAACCCATATATTATTAAGGATGTGTAGTCAAAATACCGTGTTCAAATGTCACTCAAAATAATTCTTCTGGATGTGGTTACCAATTTGATAGTTAGGTTAGATTCCTTTTTTCCATTTGTTTTCAATTGTAGGATTTGTCTTTTCTTATTTAATTTTACATTTGAATAAATAAAACATGACATAGTTCATTCATCAGAACTACAAAAAGGTATACTTAGAGTTTTTATTCACCCACCTCTTGCTTTCTGTAGGTAATCTTTTTTAGTGTTTTTTTTTCCCAAGATTCTTTTTAATAAAAATAAGCAAATACATACATATGTATTCTCATTACCCTTTCTTACTCAAAAGGTACAGTATATACACCATTTTCCACCTTGTTTATTGGTTGTTGTTTACTTAAGAATTATTTGGAGATAACTCCTTAATGAGTATATAGAGATCTTCCTCTTTCTTTTTTATGGTTACATAGTAGTTGATCATCTGGCTGTATCAGTGTATCCTAGTTTATTCAACCAATTTCCAACTAGTGGACTTATTGAAGATTTAATTAGGTACAAGTTACACACTGAGAATGAACAATATCTAAAGCTTAGCTTTTAAACCTTCAAAGACTAAATTTTAAATTTGGCATTTGCATCAGAAATTAGCTAACACCTTTGAGTTATGATGGTTAACATCAGTTGACTAAATGTATACTGATTTCTGTTGTATGCTTGTACTGTGAGTTATTTGGTGCATAGTCACTATCAATTTGTGAATCAGCAATTTATTTTCATAGTTATCATTTATTGAACATCCATTCACTGAAAATTTTAAAGTCTGTAATTGTCTCAAATTTTTTGTGTAAGTACAGTAACATGGATATTCTCTTAGATTTTAACTAATAAGTAATATAAAATAATTGTTTCCTAGGCACAATAAAAGATCGAAGATTGTTTATGCATCACGTTTCTTTAGAGCCGATTACCTGTGTACCCTTTTGGTAAGACATGTTTAAATTTTTCTAAATTCTAATATAGTATGAGAAAAGTCTCATTTTTATAAATGAACATTTCTAAAAATAATGACACTAATATTAAGAAATTAACATTTCCCTTTTTGAAAGCCTGCATTGGGATGAAATAATTCTGTACTTTGGTAGTATTTTATAGTGCTGTTCATATCATTATTTTATTTTTTAATTTTATGACAGCTTCTGTAAAGTAGACAGATTTTATTCTAATTTTATTGATGAAGTACTAAGGTTGGAAGGAATTGAGGAAATTGCTTGAAGTCAATTAACAAAAAGATTGCAAATATTAAAAATATTCTTTTACCTCTCTAAACCTTTCGAAAAGTACTAAGATAATTTTTTTAATGTGTAATTCCCAAGGACAATGACCAGAAGAAACAACAACAAAAGTTTGGAAACCAAAAACATGAAGGATTTAGTAAGCATGGGAAAGCTAAAACCTGACACTAGAGCAAACAGAGATGCTTTCCCCTAAAAACCTGAGAAAGATTCAAATTGGCAGCAACATGTACTTCTGAAGGTGAAGTAGAATAGGAAGATTAGTTGAAATTCTTTTTAATAAATGTCTGTATTTCCTCCCCCACTGCAAATAGGCGGTTATCCTTCTTCCTCCAGGAAATCAGACATTTGTTTTTTGAAAAAGATGAATTGAGAGGATTCTGAACTGAAGGTGGGCTGGAGGGAGGAGACACAAGGCACAATTGAGGGAAAGATACTAAAATGAAACATCAGATACAAATCTGTATGTCAAGCAGTGAGACCTAGCTCCTTCCCACACTTGGTTCCCAAATGCTGGCAGGCAGGCCCTTTAGGCATGAGAATAGAAGATTTTTTTTTTCTAGGGAATATGCCTGACCCAATAGAAAAGACCAAAAAATACTGACAGTTGAGGATACTTAGATAAAATAGTATAGCCAGTCATCAAACCATGAAGCTAACTGTTGACATGCATAGAGCTTCCAGGAAGCTATTAAGTGCTTCAATTTAAATAAGAAAAAATAGTCAAAGATAGCTAGTCATTGGAAGAAAGCTACTATGAAACATAGTCACCAAAGTACAAAATCCATAGCAGAAAGGAACCTAAAAGAAATAGACTCTGAAAACTTCATAAAAACCTACTAATATTCTCAGGTAAGAAAAGAAAAAACAGCCATAAAATAATAACAAGTTGCTATAAAAAAAACTCTTAGAAATTAAAAATATGATAGCACAAATAAATTAGTAGAAATAATGGAAGATAAGAATCATGAAAGTTCCCAGAATATAGAATAAAATGAAAAAAGGTATGAAAAGTCAATCCTGTGGGTCTATCATCTGAAAATACAGAGTTTGAGAAGGAAGGCACAGAAGAGAAATTTTAAAAAGAAATTTTAAAATAAATAAATAATTTAAAAAGTTTTACTAGTACCGAAGGACATGAGTTTCCTTAATTAAAGGGGCCCACTGAGTGAACACACAAGTAAAAGTGACCCACAGTAAGGCACATCCTTGTGAATTTTTAGAATAATAGAGGCAGACAGGAACCTTAAATTCATTAGAGGACCAAGAAGTTAGGTTTCAAGTTGTTTCAAGTCATAATAGTATGAATTCTCTTATTATCAACAATGGAATCTAGAACGTAGATCTTATATAATACAGAGCAGTGCCTTCAAATAACTAAGAGAAAATGATTTCCAACCTAGAATCTGAATTAAGTGTGAGGGTAGACATTTTTCAGATGTAAAGTACTAAAAGATCTCTTGTGTGCTTTTCTCAGGAAACTAACCAAAACAAATGCATAAACCAAGAAGGAGGAAGGTATAGGACTTAAGAAACAAGAATTCAACATAGAAGAGAGGCAAAGGGAGCTCTCAGGATGATATTGAAGGGAGATCCCATAGTAGGTGTGTTGCTAAGTCTAGAAAGGCAGCTAGACTGCTCTGGAACTGAAGAAGATAAGAGACTTTGGAAGAGTTTGCCTTCAAGATAAAAATAAAGCAGTACCTGCATGTTTTAATGTATTAGGAAACTTCTTGGTGAAGATGGTGAATTGAGGCCAGGCACAGTGGCTCACGCCTGTAATCCAGCACGTTGGGAGGCTGAGGTGGGTGGATCACTTGAGGCCAGGAGTTCGAGACCAGCCTGGCCAACATGGTAAAATCCCATCTCTACTGAAAATACAAAAATTAGCCAGGCATGGTGGCACACGCCTGTAATCCCAGCTACTTCGGAGGCTGAGGCACGAGAACCGCTTGAACCTTTGAGGTGGAGGTTGTGGTGAGATTGCACCACTGCACTTTAGCCTGGGTGAGACTCTGTCTCAAAAAAAAAAAAAAAAAAAAAAAAAAGGTTATTTGAACATACTCATCTCCCTTCTTTGCCCTCCAAACTTTTACCAAAACATCATTGAAGAAACTTACACACACACAAAAATCAAGGAAAATAGGAAATAACAAAGTAACTAAATTTCTCAAAGCATGCAAAAGGAAACTGAATAGAAGCTGGTGGTGGGGACAGCAGAGAACCAACGATTTTACACAGGTCTCAAAAGCTTAGGAATTGGTGGCTTCATGGGTGGTGCAGAAGGAGGAAGCCAAAATGGGATAAGTTGAAATTATGTTTAAGAAGCAGTACTCGCCGGCTATGGTGGCTCACGTGGTGGATCACCTGAGGTCAGGAGTTCGAGACCAGTCTGGCCAACATGGTGAAACCCCATCTTTGTTAAAAATGCAAAAATTAGCCGGGCATGGTGGCGTGCCCCTGTAATCCCAGCTACTCAGGAGGCTGAGGCGGGAGAACTACTTGAACCCAGCAGGTGGAAGCTGCAGTGAGCCAAGATTGCGCCACTGTACTCTAACCTGGATGACAGAGCAAGACCCCATATCCAGCAGCAATACTCATGAAGCTGGGCAACTGTCTCCTGCCTACTCGATCAGAAGACCAGAGGCTTATTCTCCAGAGAGGATACAGTAGAGGGTGAACACACTAGGCACAGTTGAAGGCAGGAGTAACTACTTGAAAGCAAGAAAAAGTTAATATGTGCATATTGAATGTTGGGGATCACCCCTCGCCAAGCCCTTTTCCGCCACTCAGCTTCCAGAATATAGATAGCTAAGTTTTCACTATTGGAAGTTTCTATTTAATCAAGCTACTGCGTAGCTTGCGGTCAAGTTCCATCTTTGTACCAAGTGCTTCCAAACAGCCTTTTGGTCCCTTAAGTATAAACAGACATCCAAAGATTATGAGACATCAGAAAAAGCAAAAATAAAATAACCAAAAACAAATTAATGAAAATAACTTAGAAGAAACATTATTCAAGGGGAAGAAAAGGTTTTTTAAAAACTTTCATTTGTGAACAGAATAAAAAGAGGTTTATATATATAGCTAAGAGTTTAGATGTGAATAAACAATAGGTACATAGAAAATAAGCAGATTTTTAAAATTACCTCTAGAAAGCAAAAGTTGTAAAGGATATATACTATTTATATACTACACGTTAATACTACACATACTTTATACTGACTTAGCCATAATGTAAATGTTGAACATTGATAGTGAGAGGTGAAGCTGGCTGGCTTCTGGGTCAGGTGAGGACTTGGAGAACTTTTCTGTCTAGCTAAAGGATTGTGAATACACCAGTCAGCACTGTGTCTAGCTAAAGGTTTGTAAATGCACCAAAAAGCACTCTGTAAAAAACCACACCAATCAGCCCTCTGTGTCTAGCTAAAGGTTTGTAAATGCACCAATCAGCACTCTGTAGAATGGACCAATCAGCAGGACGTGGGCAGGGCCAAATAAGGGAATAAAAGCTGGCCACCCAAGCCAGCTGCAGCAACCCTCTCGGGTCCCCTTTCACGCTGTGGAAGCTTTGTTCTTTCTCTTCACAGTAAATCTTGCTGCTGCTCACTCTTTAGGTCTGCACTACCTTTATGAGCTGTAGCACTCACTGTGTAGGTCTGTGGCTTCACTCCTGAAGTCAAGCAAGACCACGAACCCACCAGAAAGAAGAAACTCCGGACACATCTGAACATCAGAAGGAACAAACTCCGGACACACCATCTTTAAGAACTGTAACACCCATCGTGAGGGTCTGTGGCTTCATTCTTAAAGTTAGTGAGACCAAGAACCCACCGGAAGGAGCCAATTCCAGACACAATAGAATCAAATACGTAATTTAGGAAGATGAAAGGCAAGAGTGTGTGTGTAGTAAAGTAGAAGTTGTGTTGACAGAGCTAAATCTTCATTTTCTATAGGGTGCTTCAAGGGAAAAAGTCAAGAAGAAACATCAGTTAGACATGTAAATATAAAATCATCTAAAATGGTTTAAAGTAGTTGCAAAATTTTTTCTAGCTGATAATTTTTAAGCCTAAAAATATTGAAATTATTTTAATGTTACCGTTTATTTTATTTTATTTATTTTATTTTTTTGATATGGAGTCTCACTCTGTCGCCCAGGCTGGAGTGCAGTGGCATGATCTTGGCTCACTGCAGCCGCTGCCTCCCAGGTTCATGGCGACTCTCCTGCCTCAGCCTCCCAAGTAGCTGGGATTACATGCGCGTGCCACCACGCCTGGCTAATTTTTTGTATTTTTAGTAGAGACGGGGTTTCACCGTGTTATCCAGGATGGTCTCAATCTCCTGACCTCATGATCCGCCCACCTTGGCCTCCCAAGGTGCTGGGATTACAGACATGAGCCAGTGCACCAGGCCTAATGTTACCTTTTCAAAAACACCTGCTTGTGGAGTTGTTGAAGTCACTGAGTTGTATTTCTGGAATGTGTTTTTTTAGCAGGCTGCACATACATATGTAGAAAGCCAGGTGATTTTTTTTTCATTTCTTTTTTATCAAACAGTTGTATTAAATAAGAAAGGAAATACCTATTTACCTGTGTATTAGCCTAATTTATGTGTAAAATGGGAGAATAGTTTAATGTATTTAGCAAACATTTGTTAAAGTACCTGCTCAAACTACCTGGTATATACTATAGTGATGGATATAAAGATGAATAACTCTAACTCAGATTGCTAGCCTGGGAACCAGATGTGAAAGCAAGAATTATAATGTAGTATAAATTCTAAAATAGATGTAAAAAAGTGATGTAAGAACATAGAAAAATTGTCAGCTAATTACATGACAGAAAGCTCAATGGGAAAAGTACTTCAGACAGAATGTAAAGAATGCTTAGTTAAAGAGGGCATTCCAAATCTTGGAATTTGGTTGGGGGACAGAGGGAAACAAAAAGAAATGGGAATAGGAAGAAATGGGAATAGGAAGCTTCCTGTATGTCATTTCTGATAAGTTGAAACCTAGATAGGTGATAGGCTGTCTTTGGAAGTTTCTGACAAGAGGAACAAAATAAGATTGGTGTTTTAGAAGTAGACCAAAGCAAAACTGTTGCAAGGAGATTAGTAAGGAAGTACAGGTCTTAACCTAGCAAAGGAGGTAGAGTAGAGGGTAGAGAATGATTAAGAGATAAATTCAGTAGATTTGGCCAGATAGTGATAAGTTGAGACTGGCAAATTATTTCCAATTACATTTAAATAGACATTTTGAGCGTAACCTACAAGGCAAACTCCTTATACTAAAAATATTCTGAATATTTAAAAAGAAAGGATTAAAAGATCAATCAGTAGAAGTTTGGGGATAGAAGGTTTATTCACTCTTGTGCATTAGATCTCATCTAGATCACCTGTTTGAAGAAATCAGTCCAATTGTCTTCTCTCTCTCCTGCATCATTGATTTTTTCCTAATAGATTGTTCTCATCACCCTAAGCAGTTGTTGTACATCTCACCTCTTAAAAAGAAGAGCCTTTCTAAACTAATCTCACCAGTCTATTTTCTTGCTTCTCTTAAAGCCCAACTCATTAAAATGGACCCTACTCTTTTCACTTCATCTCTTTGAGTACTCTCCTGAACCCACTCCAGTCAGTCCTTTCAGTGGAACTGGTTCCCCTGCTTACCTCCCTACTCCTCAATATACGATGAATTCTCATCAAGCCAGGGGATCCTTTTAAACATAAGACAGATTATGTCATTTCTTTATTCAGAACTATTCCATGGTGTGCCATCTCAGAGTAGAGACTAAAAGCCCTTGTCATGGTGTGCAGATTCTTGATGATCTGGCTGCTTTGCTATTTTTCCAGTATCACCTTCTAATGTTCCCCTTGTTTTCCTTGCTCCAGGCACACTTATGTCTAGGCCAATTGACATATTTGTCTATCTGTTTTCTTCCATTGAAATGTACATGCAAAAACAAAATTTTATTAACTGTGTTCCTCAGCAAAACAATGTCTGGCACCTGATAGGAATTCATTAAATAATTGATAGATAGATGAATGGATAACTAAAGGAATAACTTCAAGTTCCAGGTATTCAGGGTTTGGTAAAAGGAAATCTGGGGTTTTCAGCAAGATGTCAAGTATTAGGAAGAGCATGTATGCTGAGAAAGGTCATTACTTTTGGACATATTGAGTTTGAAATGAGTGTGAAACATCAAGGTACAGATGTCTGATGCTATACGTAGTGTAAAATGTAGGAACAACCCTAGGGGAAAAGTCGAGCTTGAGGATAAAGGATATTTTCATTGTTAGGTGATAATTTAAGCAATGGAAATGACTCACATTAGTGAGGGAAAGTGTCTAAGGAAGACATCCAACTTTGGAGACTTTTTTTTAGGAATCAGGAAGAGGTAAAACCAGTAAAAGATGAAAGAGGTACAGTGATGGTGAGAAATTTAAAAGAAGGAAAATGTAAACCATTATAGCTGTCAGGAAAGTTGAGTAGAGTGAGTTTGTGTGTATCCCACATGCATCTGGGAGGTCATTAACAACTTTATTGAGAACAGTTTCTGTAGAGTAGTGGGAGAAATGAGAGTTTATTGAGTAGAAATTGAGAAAGCAAAAATAACTACATTATCTGTTGAAGAAGGTTGACTGTGGAGTATAGGTAACAGTGAGTATTAGCTTGAGGCAGAGATAAAGGCGAGTGAGAAAATAAGAGTTTTAAAGGTAGGCAAGACTTTTGGGCTAAATGAAAAGGGCACTTTTAAAAAGGTATAAATAGGTAGAAGAGAGAAAAGAGAGTGAGGCAGGATAATTGAAAGAGGGTCTCCTGAGGAGACTGAGGTATTAGGCGGGGTAGAGAGTTCAGGTGAAGATGTGAAGGTGAGAGAAGAGGATGGGTAGGCATTTCCCTGGTGAAGGAGGTAAGCAGTACTATGATGGAATTGGAGGGGACACACTGAGAGGGTCCACAGTTCACAGACTGTCTTCTATTATGTGTTATGTGAGGTAGATTGTAAAGTCAAAGGCTAGGAATGAGTGTGTGAGAAACAGTTATAGCCTTGAAAAGTGGTATTGTTTTGGAATGGGAACCATGATGAATGCAAAAACAGTTACCAGAATAGGATCACCATGTAGCAAATGAGGGTCCGCAGAAAAGGTATATTCCTAAATATTTGTATGTGTACTAGTCAATAAACTTAAATATTTTCTCCCCATTGAAGCACAACTAAGGAACGTCAAGAGATACAGAATCCAAATTTTACTGCACCTGGTCAAGAATTTCTGTCTAAATCTCATTTGTATGAACATCTGACTTTGGAAAAATCTTCAAGCAATGTAGCAGTTTCAGGACATCCATTTTATCAAGTTTCTGCTACAAGAAATGAAAAAATGAGACACTTGATTACTACAGGCAAACCAACCAAAGTCTTTATTCCACCTTTTAAAACTAAATCACATTTTCACAGAGACGAACAGTGTGTTAGGAATATTAACTTGGAGGAAAACAAACAAAAACAAAACATTGATGGACATGGCTCTGGTGATAGTAAAAATAAGATTAATGACAATGAGATTCATCAGTTTAACAAAAACAACTCCAATCAAGCAGCAACTGTAATTTTCACAATGTGTGAAGAAGAACCTTTAGGTATTGTATGACAATTTGTGTGATGAATTTTTGCCTTTCAGTTAGATATTTCCCTTATTAAATAATGTCCTGATGGTTTTCCACCTTTGATGGTGATAATTTTAAAACCCTTTTTAATGCTTTAGATTTTCTAAATCCAAAGATTAGGTTTAAATTATTCTAATGTTTCTTTCAAAGATAACTACTTGTGGACTTGTTAAAAAAAAATTAGACACACAATCTAGGACTGCTGTTACTGGAATATATTTTCTATCATACTACTAATTTTCTTTTAAAAATGAGATAAAAATAGGGCCGGGATGCCTGTAATCCCAGCATTTTGGAAGACCAAGGCAGGCGGATCACCTGAGGTCAGGAGTTCAAGGCCAGCCTGGCCAACATGGTGAAACCCAGTCTCTACTAAAAAAAAAAAAAAAATCAGCTGGCATGGTGGCGGGCACCTGTAATCCCAGCTACTTGGGAGGGTGATGCAGGAGAATCCCTTGAACTCGGGAGGCAGAGGTTACAGTGTGCCGAGATCGTGGCATTGCACTCCAGACTAGGCAACGAGTGAAAAACTCCGTCTCAAAAAGAGATAAAAATAGTAAAGATATTTATGTTTATACAACTTTACAAGTTGAAACATCCTTTCATTTATGAAGAATTAAAAGGGGTACCCTTTTTAGAGAAAGGAGAGCATGTAAACTTAAAGGAAATTGATATGTATAATTTTATAAAGCAGGGAGTTGTGCTTTTTTTTTTTTTTTTTTTTTTTTTTTTTGAGACGGAGTTTTGCTCTTGTTGCCCAGGCTGGAGTGCAGTGGTGCGACCTCAGCTCACTGCAACCTCCACCTCCCGGATTCAAGTGATTCTCCTGCCTCAGCCTCCCGAGTAGCTGGGATTACAGGCATGCGCCGCCACACCCGGCAACTTGTGTATTTTTCTTTTTTTAAAGTAGGGACGGGATTTCTCCATGTTGGTCAGGCTGGTCTTGAACTCCCAACTTCAGGTGATCTGCCCGCCTCAGCCTCCCAAAGTGCTGGGATTACAGGCCTGAGCCACTGTGCCCTGCCAGGGGTTATGCTTTTTAAGTTTCAGTTTTATTTTTGCTAAGTATTTATTCTTTAATAGATTTAATTACAAGTCTTCAGAATGCCAGAGATATACAGGATATGCGAATTAAGAAGAAACAAAGGCAACGCATCTTTCCACAACCAGGCAGTCTGTATCTTGCAAAAACATCCACTCTGCCTCGAATCTCTCTGAAAGCAGCAGTAGGAGGCCAAGTTCCCTCTGCCTGTTCTCATAAACAGGTATGTGTTTGTCTAAAATACTGATGGCTTTTATGACAGAGTGTAATTTTGTTTCATTAACTAGTATCTACAAATGGCTTTGTTTAAAGAATGAACACATTAGTGCAGGAATGGATGAATGAAATCATCATATTTCCTAATTAGCCTACAGTGGCAGCCTCTGGCTCCTTGCTAGGCCTTCGTCATCCTACTAAAGTGATCTGTGCTTCCAAATCACTATTTCTTTTCCCCCTTCAAATCTTACTTTATCATTGTAAATGCTTTCAGCTAGGTGTTAGAGAAAAGTAGTTTTAGTGATATTCAAATATGAATAACTGATAGCCCTGAACCTTCTATGAGCTATTTATATTTTCAAAAGAGGATTCTTCTTAAGCCAGTACTATCTAGTAGAATTTTAGGCAGTGGAGAGGTGAAAATAATATTGATGACATTAATGGCTAACTTTGAGCATTTTCTAGGTGTGAGGTGCTCTTCTAAGCACTTCACACGCATTAAGTATATCTTGCTTAATCCTTACAGTCACCTTGAAAGAAAGACACTGTTATTTTGTTTCCATTTTGCAAATAAGAGAACTGAAGCATAGAGAGGGTTAAATAACTGCCCCAGAGTCACTTAACTAGTAAATGGAAGAGCTATGATTCCAAAGCAAAGAGTCTGACTCCAGAGTCAAACTCTGAACAAACAAAAAGACACTTTGGTTTAGATATCCTGGGGTGAAAGGAAGCACTTTGAAAGTAAGCCTTGCCTGTGTACAAATCTGATCACCTGAGGTCACATTCCCTAAAATACTTCCACTTTTCCCTTTTGTTTCCCATCTAAGTTTTTGAACTTAAGAGATTTTGTAAAGCATTACGTTTTTTTATCCTCACAGTACCTTCCTATGGCAGATTTAACAGAAGGTGTAAACATGGGGTGGAAAAGGTACAGCAGACTGTAGAATGTATGGATCATTTATATTACGTTAAAATTTTTAGTTTCTAGTAAGTAAAATGTTTTCGTAGTGAATATTCTAGTAGTTAATGAAAATTTTTGGTAAATTCAGTTTTGGTTTGTTATAATTGTTTTTATTGCTTGATACATGTTTATTTTAAATTATTTTTCATTTGTGTGTGTGTTTGTGTAGCTGTATATGTATGGCGTTTCTAAACATTGCATAAAAATTAGCAGCAAAAATGCAGAGTCTTTTCAGTTTTACACTCAAGATTATTTTGGTAAGGAAAGTTTATGGGCTGGAAAAGGAATACAGTTGGCTGATGGTGGATGGCTCATACCCTCCAATGATGGAAAGGCTGGAAAAGAAGAATTTTATAGGTACTCTATGCAAAAAGATTGTGTGTTAACTTTTATGTATTCCCTTATCCCTCTTTCTTCTCTTAACTGTCTATCGAACTAAAAAGTTGGCTAGAAATCGAATTTTTATGCATTTAATCATTTTAAGTGCATTACGGTTAAGCATTCTGTTAAAGTCTTTTGAAAAGTGCCGTTTGTCCTGGGGTTTAATGAACTGGATTTGCTTGATTTGGGACATTTTTCTTATGCACTTATAAATAAAGGCCAATTTATAAAGTTAAATTTGGCCAAGTGCAGTGGCTCACGCCTGTAATCCCAGCACTTTGGGAGGCCGAGGCAGGTGGATCACCTGAGGTCAGCAGTTTGAGACCAGCCTGGCCAACATGGCGAAATCCCATCTCTACTAAAAGTACAAAAATTATCTGGGCATGGTGGCAGGCACCTGTAATCCCGGCTACTCAGGAGGCTGAGGCAGGAGAATCACTTGAACCCGGGAGGCAGAGGTTGCAGTGAACCAAGGTCATGTCACCACACTCCAGCCTAGGTGATAAGAGTGAGACTCCATCTCAAAAAAAAAAAAAAAAAAAAAAAGGTTAAATTTGAGGACCAGGCATGGTGGCTCATGCCTGTAATCCCAGCACTTTAGGAGACTGAGGTGGGCAGATCTCTTGAGCACAGGAGTTTGAGACCAGCCTGGGCAACATGGTGAAAACCCACCTCTACAACCAAATTAAAAAATTAGCCCACCAGGCATGCTGGCTCACGCCTATAGTCCCAACACTTCGGGAGGCCAAGACGGGCTGATTACCTGAGGGTCAGGAGTTTGAGACCAGCCTGGCCAACATGGTGAAACCCCCGCTCTATTAAAAATACAAAAATTAGCCGGGTGTAGTGAGGCACGCCCGTAATCCCAGCTACTTGGGAGGCTGAGGCAGGAGAATCATTTGAGCCCAGTAGGTGGAGGTTGCAGTGAGCCAAGACCACTCCACTGTACTCCAGCCTGGGCGACAGAGCAAGACTCTGTCTCAGAAAAAAAAATAAAAATTTGCCCCACATGTACTTGTAGTGCCAGCTACTTGGAAGGCAGGCTGAGGTGGATGGCTTGAGCCTGGGAGGCAGAGATTGCGGCGAGCTGAGGTTGGGCCATTGCACTCCAGCCTGGGTGACAAAGCAAGACCCTGTTCCAAAAAAGGCCAGATGTGGTGACTCACACCTATAATCCCACTTTGGGAGATTGAGATGGGCAGATCACCTGAGGTCAGGTGTTTGAAACCAGCCTGACCAACATGGCAAAACCCTGTCTCTACTAAAAATACAAAAATTAGCTGGGCGTGGTGGCATGTGCCTGTAATTCCACCTACTCAAGAGGCTGAGGCAGGAGAATCGTTTGAACCCGGGAGGCAGAGATTGCAGTGAGCTGAAATCGCACCACTGCACTGCAGCCTGGGTGACAGAGTAAGACTCTTGTCTCAAGAAAAAAATAAAAATAAAGGAAGTTAAATTCAAAATGGCCTTATGGTAGATTCCTCCCCCAACACCCACTTACTTCATGTTTTCTTTCATTGTATATTTTAATAGATACAAAATATAAATAAGCACTAAAAGTTAAACAAATATTTGAATATCAATAATTCTAAATAACTAGAAAATCTCAGAGCCCTAAAACAGCAACAATTTAGAACTGCATAACCTCTTTTTATTGTAATTTTTACAGAAACATAATTTAAAGCTTTTTGTTATCAGAGATATATTACATTATGCCAGTGGCAAAAGATGGGATTTATTTCCTCAGCATCCTTATTTTTAAATTTCTGTACATTTTTCCAAAATTTATAGTTTTGGAAAAGTGGTAAAACTTTTTTTTCTGAATTTTGTTTTAACTTTTAAAATATTGTTTACGTCTTGCGTATCTTATATAACAAACATCTGCTTATAGATTCCAGTAAGAAAAGTAGGTTAAACAGTTGTATTATTTTCTCATACTAAATAGACTGCATAAGGTAAAAGTTAATGATTGCCCTGTAGTCAAGTGGGAATGTGGAAGCTGTCGTTAGTTTTTTCTGATAATTCAGCAAATCTCTACTGAGCGCCTGCTATGTGTCAGGTACTATTCTGGGTACTAGGGATAATAAAGCAAAACAAAAAAGTCCCTGTCCTGATGAGTCATACATTCTAGTGGGCGTGGAAGGCATAGAAAATGTTGAAAAATAAGTAAATTGTATAGTATGTTAGAAGAAGATACATACTATAAAGATAGATAAAGCTGGAAAGGTGTCAGAGAAAGTTGGGCAAGGAGATGCGATTTTTAGTCTAATAAGTAATTAGGAAGGCTTCACTGAGTCAGCTACATTTGATAAATGACCTAAAGTAAAAGGAGGGAGCATAGGACTATCCTAGCGAAAGACCCCTAGTCTCTAAAAGGGGAACGTGCTTGAAGTATTTGAGGAACAGGAAGTTAGTGCAGCTGGAGTAGAGTGGATAGGAGAAGAGTAGTCGTAGATGAGATACAAAGGGAGGACCTCATAGACCTTTATAAGAACCTTTCCTTTTACTCTGCATGATTTTTACTGAATAAACTACTGGAAGGCTTAAAGCAAAGGGTAACATGATCTGACTTTTTTTTTTTTTTTTTTTTTGAGACAGTCTCACTCTGTTGCTCAGGCTGGAGTGCAGTGGCGCAATCTCGGCTCCCTGCAGCCTCCACCTCCCAGGTTTGAGCAATTCTCCTGCCTCAGCCTCCCGAGTCGCTGGGACTACAGGTGTGCACCACCATGCCCAGCTGATTTTTATATTTTTAGTAGAGACGGGGTTTCACCAAGTTGGTCTCAAACTCCTGACCTCAGGATCCACCCTCCTTGGCCTCCTAAAGTGCTGGAATTATAGGTGTGAGCCACCACGTCCACCCTGATCTAACTTATTTTTGAAAAAGTAATTCTAGCTATTTGTTGAGGAGAGGGGCAAGGATGGACGCAGAGAGACCACTTAAGCTATTGCAGAAATACATGTGAGAGGTGGTTGCTTGGACCAGGGAAGTGGCAGTGGAATTGGTGGAAAGCAGTTGGACTCTGGGGTGTTTTGAAAGTGGCACCATTAGGAGTTGCTCAAGGATTAGATATAAAATGTGAAAGAGGAGGAGAATAACAATGACTGTAAAGATTTTGGCTTTAGCAACTGGATGGATAGAGTTACTGTGTAACTACCAGAATTGAGAAGACCAAAGATGGAGGGAAATGAAGAGTTTGGTTTTGGACTTTTGAAGCTTGAAATGTAATGGTAGACAGCCAAGTAGAGGTGTTAGGTAGGGAGTTGGATATGCAAGTCTATACACAGGTAAAGTATAGGCCAAAGAAATCAGTTCACAAGTCATCGGCATATAGATGACTTGAAGGCCATGGAAAGGAGACTGAGAAAGAGCAACCAGAAAGTTAGGAATAAATGCAGAATGGGGTGTTGCATGCCAAGTGAAGATGGAATTTCAGGGAATAGAAAATGACCAACTGTGGAAGTTGCTTCTAATAGGTAAAGTAAGATGAGGACTGAGATTGGCCACTGGATTTAGCACTGCAGAAGACATTACTAACATTAATAAAAATAGCTCAATAGGTTGGTAGAGTGATATCCTGATTAGAATGCAATTAAAGAGCAGTTGAAGAGCAGGAGTTGGAGACACAGAATACAGTCAATTCTTTTGGGAGTTGCCAGAAAGAAGCGGAGAGGGGGACATTGCTTGGAGAGGAAGTAGGATCAAAGAGTCTTGGTTTTGGCTTGTTTCAATGTAGAAAAAAACCATATCTTATGCTGATTCACATCGTTCAGTAGAGAAGGAAAAAATTGATGATGCAGGAGAGAGAGGAGGCATTTCCTGATCGTTGGCCTTGTAGGCAGCAGGGGGTATAGGAGCTAGTGTACAAATGGTAGAAGAGGGCAAAGTGTAAGGATGCAGATGCTTGGAAGAGGGCAAAGTATAGGGATACAGATACTGTGAATGGATAGATATGAGGGTGGGAGCTTATGAAAGTTCTCTTTCGATTACTTCTGTTGTCTTAGTGCTAAGAGTATGAATGAGAAAGGAGGAGTTAGAGATTTGAGAACAGAGGGGACAGGATCAAGGAGAGCACCAAAACTAAGAAAGGCAGTTCTCAGGTGTGATTTCTGAAAACAATCTCTTTCATAAGAAAAATAATGTAAAATATAATTACTTAAAATCAAGGATCTCATTTTTCAGGAACAAATATGAGTTGAAATCATTCTGTTGACTCTTAAGTGGAATTTTTTATTTTGTTTTTATATTTTGAGATAGGGTCTCACTCTGTTGTCCAGGCTGGAGTGCAGTGGCACTATCATGGCTCACTGCAGCCTCAATCTCCTGGGCTCAAGCAATCCTCCCACCACGGCCTCCCAAGTAGCTGGGACCACAGATGTGAGCTACCACTCTTGGGTAACTTTTTTTATTTTTTGTAGAGATGTGGGGGTCTCACTATGTTGCCTAGGCTGGTCTCAAACTCCTGGCCTCAAGCAATCTTCCTGCCTCAGCCTCCCAAAATGCTGAGAGTATAGGTATGAGCCACCATACTCAGCAAGTGAAGTTTTTATCGGTATGATATTTTGATACATGTGAAATAATTTTCTGAAATTATATTACTTGTAGATCATATGAACTCGTAACAACTTACTGAATGATCTTGAACAATGTAGTCTTTGTACAGAGAATAGTCGTAGTTGTTGAATTCAGTATCATCCTATGTGGTTTTTATGATAATATTCTACCTTTATTTGTTCAGGGCTCTGTGTGACACTCCAGGTGTGGATCCAAAACTTATTTCTAGAATTTGGGTTTATAATCACTATAGATGGATCATATGGAAACTGGCAGCTATGGAATGTGCCTTTCCTAAGGAATTTGCTAATAGATGCCTAAGCCCAGAAAGGGTGCTTCTTCAACTAAAATACAGGCAAGTTTAAAGCATTGCCTTATGTAATCATGTACTGCAGTATGGTTAAGGTTTCTGTGTAATCTGTGACTTCCATGTCAAAATGTTGCACAAGCCAGTTGTCAGTGACAGTTGCCATCCCACACTGCTGTTCTCTTGTCATCCCTAGCCCCCATTTAAGAGAGATCACACATTCATGCATTGCTTGCTTCCCTCTTTCCCCACCCGCTCCTTATCCTCTTGATGTATGAGAAGCATATGAGGTATTAATTTGATCCACTATTTGGGGATTGCCAATAAAGCATTTTTGCATTTTATTTTTTGCTTTTTAAAAAGAGTTCGTATTTTAACAATATGAAACAATATATGGCTAGTTACAAAATTTTAAATTCTCAGTATTTCTTAGATAAATTCAGTTTTCTCAATTATTCAGTGACTTGTTTAAACAGTGGAATTCTAGAGTCACACTTCCTAAAATATGCATTTTTGTGTTCACTTTTAGATATGATATGGAAATTGATAGAAGCAGAAGATCGGCTATAAAAAAGATAATGGAAAGGGATGACACAGCTGCAAAAACACTTGTTCTCTGTGTTTCTGACATAATTTCATTGAGCGCAAATATATCTGAAACTTCTAGCAATAAAACTAGTAGTGCGGATACCCAAAAAGTGGCCATTATTGAACTTACAGATGGATGGTATGCTGTTAAAGCCCAGTTAGATCCTCCGCTCATAGCTCTCTTAAAGAATGGCAGACTGACAGTTGGTCAGAAGATTATTCTTCATGGAGCAGAACTGGTGGGCTCTCCTGATGCCTGTACACCTCTTGAAGCCCCAGAATCTCTTATGTTAAAGGTAAATTAATTTGCATTCTTGGTAAAAATCAGTCACTGATTCAGTTGAATTCTAGAGGTTTTACATTCAAATTTTAAATACTTATTAAGGATGCTCAATTTCTTAAATATACTGATAATTTTAATATAAAAAGCATATTCTTCAGACAGTTAAAGTTTTTGTGCAGTTTTTGGGAGGGCCAGAGATCTTTCTTGAGAAATAATGCATTTCCAATTAAAAAGCAAAAGTAAATTTGCACCATTTGATTTTGGTATCTGTAACTTGCTGCCCTCTTGTTCTCATAGCTTTGCTTTGATCAGATCCCTATTCCACTCTGGATTAGAGAATTATATTTTAGTACTTCTCAAATATGTAATAAATATACTTTTCATCTCTGTAGATTTTAAACTACATAACAGGACTTTGTCATATTGAATGGTCTGCAGTATTGCTATCTGAAATTACTGATAATATTGTACATTCAGATTCACTTAAGAGGTAACCTTGCAGAGAATTTACTTCTCTGGTATTCTGGATCACTCTAAAGAGAACATTTTATAAATTAAACATTTTTAAGGTAAAGATGTATTTTGTTTGGCATTAGTTCTATGTTGGATTGATTGTTTTTTACTGAAAGCGTTCCATTAAGCTGAAACAGTCTTTTGTTTTATGTTGCTTAGAATGTCAAGCTTGCAGTGGCTTTCATTTTCTTGCTTTTTGTTTTGTTTTGTTTTGTTTTTCATCAAATCAATGCATGTGCATAATTTGGAAATTCAACTTTAATATAAGACATATGACCAAAAAAAGCAGTTGCTAGCACAACCCTCCCCACCCTCATTCATGGTCCCCAGAGGCAATCATTTCCAGTCCCTTTGACTATTTTTTAGCTTGTTCTGCTGTCTTCTTTCTCTCTTTAGTTTACAGAGCAACTGTTAACTTCCTGCTATGGAAAATGAGGATTTCAGTCTCTTACTCCAACACTGCTACATATTTCTCTACCTTCTTCCCCATCTTCCCTCTACTAATACAGCATGATTTTTAGTGAAATCTGTATTCAGTGTTTACATTATAATGACTAAAAAATATTTTTTGCAATTTAATACCTAATATACTATGATCACATTTCCTTTCTTTACAGCTTACTGCTTTCCATGGAGTTATTAACTGTCCTTTTCATTTCTCTTAATTTTCTGTGTCCTTACACAGGAGCTATAAAAATCCTGCCCAATATGTTAAAATTTCTCCATTGGTTCCATTTCTGTTTCTTGGAGAACCCCTGGACCTTTTTATATTCTTACTGCATTCTGAAGTGCTCATTTTCTTTTTTTTTTTTTTTTTTTTTTTCCTGAGACAGAGTCTCACTCTGTCACCCAGGCTGGAGTGCAGTGGCACGATCTCGGCTCACTGCAAGCTCCGCCTCCCGGGTTCACGCCATTCTCCTGCCTCAGCCTCCCAAGTAGCTGGGACTACAGGCGCCTGCCACCACGCCTGGCTAATTTTTTTCTTTGTATTTTTTAGTAAAGATGGGGTTTCACCGTGTTAGCCAGGGTGGTCTCTATCTACTGACCTCGTGATCTGCCCGCTTCAGCCTCCCAAAGTGCTGGGATTACAGGCATGAGCCACCGTGCCCTTCCCGAAGTGCTCATTTTCTATGTGTGCCATATAGCTTTCATTCTATAAATTATTCTTACCTCTTTTCTGTGTTAGAAACCCCATTTCCTGGTTTCCATATCATCTTTCTAGAATATTTCCCCTAGTTTTAAGGGCCCACAACTCTCAGAGGCTTCTTGTGGAAAGGAGCATGCAGCTTTTTGATATCTTAGGGTAGGGTTGGCTGGATATAGAGTTCTAGGTTGAAATTATTTCTTCAGAATTTTTAAGACATTTCTTTTATCTTCTTTAGTATAGCTCCTGCTAATTTCAGTGCATTCTTTTTTTTTTTTTTTTTTTTTTTTGAGACAATGTCTTCTCACTCTTTCACCTAGGCTGGAGTGTTTTATTTTGTACAGATGAGGTCTCCCTATGTTGCCTAGGCTGGTCTTGAACTTCTAGGCTCAAATGGTCCTCACACTTCAGCCTCCCAGAGTGCTGGGATTACAGGCATGAACCACTGCACCTGACCCATGGTGCTATTTTTATCTTCAGTCATTCATTATGTACTCTGGTTTTAAGAAATTAAGATTGTTTTGTCTTTATTTTTATTTATTTATTTATTTATTTTTGAGACAAAGTCTCGCTCTTGTCACCCAGGCTGGAGTGCAATGGCATGATCTCGGCTCACTGCAACCTCTGCCTCTCGGGTTCAAGTGATTCTCCTGCCTCAGCCTCCCGAGTAGCTGGGATTACAGGTGCCTGCCACCACACCCAGCCAAATTTTGTATTTTTAGTAGAGACGGGGTTTCACCATATTGGCCAGGCTGGTCTCAAACTCCTGACCTTAGGCGATCCACCTGCCTCAGCCTCCCAAAGTGCTGGGATTACAGGCGTGAGCCACCGCACCTGGCCTGTTTTGTCCTTAAATTTCACAGTAATGTACTTTGATGTCTTTTTTTTTTTTTTTTTTTTTCTTTAATTCTTGGCCCAGATGCTTACTGGCACTTACTGTAGAAACACATCATCCTTCGTTGAGTTCTGAAAAATTTTCTTTAAGTGGTTCTTTTATAATTTCCCTCCATTTATTTCTCTACTTTTTTCTGGAACTCCTGATGTTTGGACACTAGGCCTCCTACATTGTTCCTCTAATTTTCTTGTCTTTTCTCCTACTTTTTATTTCGTTACCTTTTTTTATTCTCACTTCTGGGATGGTTTTTAATTTTTTCTTCTAATTCTTTTTATTAATATGTCATGTTTTATAGATTTGTCTTTAAATATTTTTACATAATTTTATGACAAAATACAAAAAAAGCAATTCCTAAAAATTTAGAAAGTCAAATGAAAGCAAAGAACTTAAGTTTATTTTCAATTAGAGCATAATCATACCAAGAAACTATTTCAGGTAACCTAAAAAATGTTTTATGTCCCTAGTGGTATATTCCCCAAGAACAACAACAGTAACAATAACTATAAAATGAAACAAAATGTTAAACTATTCTTAGTCATCATGTTGTTGGTGGTAGTGTTGGTATTCCTATTCTGAAGTTATAGTGGATATGAAGTATGTTGAAATATCCTTTTACACTCTTTTATGTGTGTTTGTTGTATGTGAGTAATTATATGATTATAGAGAACAGGGATCTTTTTATCAGAGAAAGGTACAGATGTGAGACTGAAGTAAAGGAAAACTTGCAGTTCTGCATTTGTATTGGAAATATCATTATGAACTCGAGATCTATATTATCTTTAAAAAATACATGCTGGCTGGGCACGGTGGCTCACGCCTATAATCCCAGCACTTTGAGAGGCCAAGGTGAGTGGATCACTTGAGGTCAGGAGTTCAAGACCAGCCTGGCCAACATGGTGAAACCCCGTCTCTACTAAAAATATAAAACTTAGCCAGGCATGATGGCATGCTCCTGTAGTCCCAGCTACTGGGGAGGCTGAGGTGGGAGAATCACTTGAACCTAGGATGCAGAGGTTGCAGTGAGCCAAGATCACACCATTGCACTCCAGCCTGGGCGACAAAGTGAGACCCTGTCTCAAAGAAAAAACAAACAAACAAAAAAAACATGCTTACTAGTTTCGTCTATCAAAAAGAACAACAACAAAAAAATGAACAACCCAGCAGTACTGAGTATCCCTACTTCTCAGAATGTTTTCTAAGTACCATTTTCTCTTAAAAAGATGCAAGGTGTCTTGAAGAAATGTCTGAGTCCAGATTCAGGGGAGGATATATATGAATCTGGAAAGTCTTGACATACCAGAGAAAAACTAAGCATCAAACACTACTAGTATCATGTCAAAAGGACTCAGGAGTGTACTAGAATAGATTCTTACTGATCAGAGATAAAATAATTTGAGCATCAGAAAGGATAATAACAGGCTGGGCACAGTGGCCCACACTTGTAATCCCAAGATTTTGGGAGGCCAAGGTGGGCAGATCACTTGGGGTCAGGAGTTCGAGACCAGTCTGGCCAACATGGTGAAACCCCATCTCTACTAAAAAATACAAAAATTAGGCCTAGGGGCAGGTGTCTGTAATCCCAGCTACTTGGGAGTCTGAGGCAAGGAGAATTGCTTCAACCCAAGAAGCGGAGGTTGCAGTGAGCCAAGATCGTGCCGCCGCACTCCAGCCTAGGTGACAGAGCGAGACTCCATTGCAAAGAAAAAAAAGAAAAAAGGATAATAGCAAACAATTGAAATTCATAACAAATGATACCTCTACTCTCATTGTTTTAAAAACTAAAGCCCAGGCACAGTGGCTCACGCGTGTAATCACAGTACTTTGGGAGACTAAGGTGGGCAGATTACTTGCATTCAGGAGTGTGAGACCAGCTTGGTCAACATGACAAAACCACATCTCTACAAAAAATACAAAAATTAACCAGGTGTCATGGTATGCATGCGCCTGTAGTCCCAGCTACTTGAGAAGCCGTGGTGGGAGAATGACCTGAGCCCAGGAGGCAGAGGTTGCAGTGAGTTGAGATCGTGCTACTGCACTTCAGCCTGGGTGACAGGGCCAGACCCAGCCTCAAAAAAACAACAAAGACTAAGTAAAAGGAGAAAAAAATCAAGCATTTATCTTTCTTCTCTTATGTGATCTATATATTGGGACCCTCAAGTAGATCAGGGGAAGTTTCTGTTTATAAAAATGTTTCAACAAATAAGGAATAATAGAATTAAAATATAACCATTTCGCAACCCTCAAATTAGGGTTGTCTTTTCTTCTAATTCTTTGTTTTTTGAGACGGGGTCTTGCACTGTTGCCCAGGCTGGAATGCTGTGGCACGATCTTGGCTCACTGCAACCACCTTCTCCCAGATTCAAGCAATTCTCCTG
The DNA here is from genome assembly GCF_047675955.1 of Chlorocebus sabaeus. Lineage (NCBI taxonomy): Eukaryota > Metazoa > Chordata > Mammalia > Primates > Cercopithecidae > Chlorocebus > Chlorocebus sabaeus. Next base: position 11,263,663 of record NC_132906.1, read on the forward strand.
CTTCAGCCTCAGCCTCCTGAGTAGCTGGGATTACAGGCATCCACCACCACACCTGGCTAATTTTTTTTAATTTCTAGTAGAGGCAGGGCTTCACTATGTATGTTGGCTAAGCTGGTGTCGAACTCCTGACCTCGTGATCCGCCTGCCTTGGCCTCCCAAAGTGCTGGGATTACAGGCTTGAGCTACTGTGCCCAGCCCTTTTCTTCTAATTCTTAAAGTGAATTTGTGTCTACCAACATAATTTTCAGGAGACCTTTATTATTCCCTAAATGTTTCTCTCTTTGTGACATTCAGTTCTTGTTTCATAGATACAGTATCTTCTTATCTTTCTAAAGCTAATGATTAATGTTTTGTTTTCATTTTCATTTTTTCTGCTTCCTGCATTTTTTTTTTTTTTTTTAATGAAAACCTTTCTCTGTTTGAATCTCTCAGGTTAGAGCCTTTCCTCAATGGTGATCATTGACTGATCCACAAGTTGTATGTGTGGTGAGGCTTGTCAGCTCATAGGGTAGTAATGTGATAATTTAGTTAACTAGGAGACCCTCAAATATCAGTGACTGTTCTGAGAGTTGAGCAGAGTAAGGAAATTAATAGGGAGAGTCATTTTCAGCATAAAAATTTTATTTCAGTTTTGTTTTCAATAATAGCATCTCACCCCCACCCTGGCTGCGTCTGCTCAGTGTTCCAGAGAGTCCACGATATGTATGGTTCAGCCCTCCAGAAAGTAAAGTCTCCTGCACCTTTTTTTTTTTTTAATGCTGCAGCAAGAATAGGGTCCTGGGTTCTTTTTTAGTATGAGGGAGGGACAGCCACCTGGCTACTTGGGATAGGAAAGAAAATCTGGTGTTTCAACTACTTTTGTACAAAATGTCAACCATTTTTTCCTATTTTCAGCCCCACCATATGCTCCAGCCTTCACAGGTACCTGTTGCCTCCAGTTTCTGCGTGTTTTCCTTTAATTATTTTGTTTCATATTAACTCCTTACAAGTTTCGTGGCTGAATAACCTTGGGCAAGTTGTGTAGTTTCTCACATATTTTAGTTTTATCGTCATCTGTAAAATGGAGATGAGTCTTAGGATTATTGTGAAGAAAATTTGTTTTTCTTTTTCTTTTCTTTTTTTTTTTTTTATTTGGAGACGGAGGCGCGCTCTGTCACCCAGGCTGGAGTGCAGTGGCACAATCTCAGCTCACTGCACCCTCTGCCTCCAGGTTCAAGCAGTTCTCCTGCCTCAGCCTCCCAAGTAGCTGGGATTACAGGCGCTCACCACCTCACCTGGCTCCTTTTTTTTTTTTTTAGTAGCGATGGGGTTTCACCATGTTGGCCAGGCCGATCTCAAACTCCTGACATCAGGTGATGCGCCTGCCTCGGCCTCCCAAAGTGTTGGGATTACAGGCGTGAGCCACCTTGCCTGGCCAAAGATTAATTGTTAATATACGTAAAGTGCTTAACACTATGCCAGGTACCTTAGTAAGTGTTGGATGAATATTTGCTCTTTGTGTTAACCATAATCATTCTCAGGCTGCTTTGTCATTTACTCGTTCCACACATTCTTAGCTTCCAAAATTTTGGTGATGCCTCACTTCCTATTCTCTCTAGTTGCCTTTGTCCATGTAGGTTTTTTGAGGAAGTTTGGTTGAATAAGTGTATTTTAAACTATTATGTTTAAATTGAAGTTCCTTTTATCTGTTTTCTAATAGAAACATTTAAATAGCATTAAAAACTTGTAGCAGTATAAACAATATGTTTGAGAAGTACTCTATTTTGAAAATATTTTCACTTTGATAATTTTTTACTTACTGTCTTACTAATCTTCCTAAGACTTTTTAAAGTGAGTATTTTTAAGGCAGTTCTAAAAGAATGAAAACTCTTATGATATCTGTAATAGAATTGAATACATATTTAACTCCTAAATCCATATATTTATTAATTTGTCCAGATTTCTGCTAACAGTACTCGGCCTGCTCGCTGGTATACCAAACTTGGATTCTTTCCTGACCCTAGACCTTTTCCTCTGCCCTTATCATCACTTTTCAGTGATGGAGGAAATGTTGGTTGTGTTGATGTAATTATTCAAAGAGCATACCCTATACAGGTATGATATATTCTTGAAACTTATCATATATTTCTTTCTTTTGATAAACTTTATTTTTTTGTTTGTTTGTTTGTGACGGAGTTTCGGTCTCTTGCCCAGGCTGGAGTGCAATGGCGTGATCTTGGCTCACTGCAACCTCCACCTCCCGGGTTCAAGTGATTCTCCTCCCTCAGCCTCTCAAGTAGCTGAGATTACAAGCATACGCCACCCCACCTGGATAATTTTGTATTTTTGGTAGAGACGGAGTTTCACCATATTGGTCAGGCTGATCTCAAACTCCTGACCTCAGGTGATCCACTAACCTCAGTCTCCCAAAATTCTGGGATTACAGGCGTGAGCCACCGTGCCTGACCTGATACAATTAATTTGAAAGTTATATATATGACTTTTTTGGTGTGTGTAACACATTATTTACAGTGGATGGAGAAGACATCATCTGGATTATACATATTTCGCAATGAAAGAGAGGAAGAAAAGGAAGCAGCAAAATATGTGGAGGCCCAACAAAAGAGACTAGAAGCCTTATTCACTAAAATTCAAGAGGAATTTGAAGAACATGAAGGTAAAATGAGTTATATGGTACACATTTTTATTTCTAATATAAGAACAAAGTTTTAGAGACTTTCAATTTAACCTTTTTAATGAGTAAATTGTTTTTATTTTGAATAATAAATTGATTTTATTTTTTAGTATCTGGAGTATTCTTTTTTAGTATTAGAGAAAGAATAGCAACAAGGGACAGAAATATCAGATTATTTTTCCCTAAGCCATTTGTAATATTTTTCCTGAGTTCTTACCTATATTATGTGACTTTTGCATTTTTGTCTTTGTAGTTATTAGTTTTCATGTGTTATGGTGCCTGGAACTAAGACCTATTGTGGTGTCAATTTTAATATTAAAAATCATGGTGTTTTATGTTTATATGACATAAATTTTATTTTTTCATATCTCCCTTTTGTTGTTGCTGAAGATTTTATGTTTTCATTTCCTCATGATTTATATAGAAGCTATAACGTGTTCTATAGAACTTATAGTTCCATAGTTATCTGCAGAAATATTGCTCCTTATATTTTATTTGCTTAAAATTATCACTAGATCATACTATTTTCATAAATAAGTGATTATGAAATCATTTACAGGCATACCTCAGAGATACTGTGGATTTGATTATAGACCACCGCAATAAAGCAAATATTACAGTAGAGCACATCACATGAATATTTTGGCTTCCCAGAGCATACAAATGTAATGTTTACACTATAGCGTAATCTCTTAAATGTGTGGTAGTAGCATTGTGTGTTAAAAAAAACAATGCGCATACCTTAATATACTTTATTGCTAAGAAATGCTAATGATCATCTGAGCTTTCAGTGAGTTGTAATATTTTTGCTGGTGGAGGATCTTTCCTCAATGTTGATGCCTGCTGAATGATCAGAGTGGTAGTTGCTGAAGGTTGGGGCGGTTGTGGCAATTTCTTAAAATAAGACAAGGGCATTTGCAACATTAATTGACTTTCCCTTTCATGAAGGATTTCTCTGTAGCATACAATGCTGTTTGATAGCATTTTATCCATGGTAGAACTGCTTTCATAATTGGAGTCAATTCTATCAAACTCTGCTTTATCAGAGTATTATGTAATATTCTAAATCCTTTGTTGTCATTTCAACAATATTCACAACATCTTCACCAGGAGTAGATTCCTTCTCAAGAAACTACTTTCTTTGCTCATCCATAAGAAGCAGCACTGTATTAGTCTGTTCTCACACTGCTATAAAGAATACCTGAGACTGGGTAATTTCTAAAGGAAAGAAGCTTAATTGACTCACAGTTCCACTTGGCTGAGGAGGCCTCAGGAAACTTACAATCATGGCAGAAGGCAAAGGAGGAACAAATACCTTTTTCATAAGGTGGCAGAAGAGAGAGTGCAGGGTAAACTGCCACTTTTAAGCCATGAGATCTTGTGAGAACTCCCTCACTAGCACAAGAATAGCATGGGGGAAAGCACCTCCATGATCCAGTCACCTACCACCAGATCTCTCCCTCAACACATGGGGATTACAATTTGAGATGAGATTTGGGTGGGGACACAGAGCCAAACCATATCATTCTGCCCCGTACTCTCCCAAATCTCATGTCCTTTCCACATTTCAAAACCAATCATGCCTTCCCAACAGTCCCTGAAATTCTTAACTAATTCCTCAAAAATTAAGTCCAAAGTCTTCATCTGAGACAAGAGAAATCTCTTCCATGTATGAGCCTGTAAAATCAAAAGCAAATTCGTTACTTCCAAGATACAGTGGGGGTACAGGTATTGGGCAAATGCTCCCATCTCAAGTGGGAGAAATTGGCCAAAACAGAGGGACTATAGTCCCCATGCAAGTCTGAAATCTAGCCAGGAAATCATTGAATCTTTTTTTTTTTCTTTTTGAGACGGGGTCTTGCTCTGTTGTCCAGGCTAGAGTGCAGTGGAGAGATATTGGCTCACTGCAGCCTCTGCCTCCTGTTTCAAGCAATTCTCATGCCTCAGCCCCCCCAAGTAGCTGGGATTACAGGTGTACACCACCATGCCCAGCTAATTTTTGTATTTTTAGTAGAGATGGGGTTTCGCCATGTTGGCCAGGCTGGTCTTAAACTCCTAGCCTCGCTGGGTGTGATGTCTCACATCTGTAATCCCAGCTACTTGGGAGGCTGAGGCAGGAGAATCGCTTGAACCTGGGAGGCAGAGGTTGCAGTGAGCCAAAATTGGACCACTGCACTCCAGCCTGGGCAACAAAGTAAGATTCTGTCTCAAAATAAATAAATTAAATAAATAGTAAAATAAAAAAATAAACTCCTAGCCTCAAGTGAGCCACCGCACCCAGGCCAGTCATTAAAGCTCTAAAATCTCCTTTGACTCCATGTCTTACATCCAGGGCATGCTGAATAAGGGGTGGTCTCCCACGGCCTTGGGCAGCTCTGCCCCTTTGACTCTGCAGGCTACAGCCCCTGCATCTGCTTTCATGGGCTGACATTGAGTGACAGCCACACAGTGCAGGCTGTCAGTGGAGGATGATGGCCCTCTTCTCACAGCTCCACTGGGCAGTTCCCCAGTGAGGACTCTGGGGGGTGGCTCCAACCCCGTATTTCCCTCCCAATTTCCCTCTCATACTGTGCTAACAGAGATTCTCTATGAGGTCTCTGCCCCCGCAGCAGACTACTGCGTGGACATCCTGGCAACTTCCATACATCCTCTGAAATCTAGACAGAGGCTCGCACAGCTCACCTCTTGTCTTCTGCACACCCACACGCCCAACACCACATGGAGGCAACCAAGGCTTGGGGCTTGCACCGTCTCAAGCAATGGCCTGATCTGTACCTTGGCCATTTTTATCAATGGCTGGAGCTAGAGCAAGTGGGATGCAGGGTGCCATGTCCCATGGCTGCACAGAGCAGTGGGGCCTTGGGCCCAGCCCACAAAACCATTTTTCCCTCCTAGGTCTCCAGGTCTCCATAGAAGGGCCTGCTGCGAAGATCTCTGACATACCTTGGAGACTCTGTCTCCATTGTCTTGGCTATTAACATTTGTCTCCTTGTTACTTATGCAAACTTCTGCAGATGGCTTGAATTCTTTCCCAGGAAATGGATTTTTCTTTTCTATTTCATGGTCAGGCTGCAGATTTTCCAAACTTTTATGCTCTGCTTCCCTTTTAAATATAAGTTCCAATTTCAAACCATCTCTTTGTGAACACGTATGACTGTGTGTTTCTAGAAAAAGCCACATCACACCTTGAACACTTTGCTGCTTAGAAATTTCTTCCACAGGATACCCTAAATCATCTCTCTCAAGTTCTACATTCCATGGATCTCTAGCGAAGGAGCAAAATGCCACTTTTTGCTCTAAAGCATAGCAAAAGTGACCTTTGCTTCAGTTCCCAATAAGATCCTCATCTCCATCTGAGACCACCTCAGCCTGACTTCATTGTCCATATCACTGTCAGAATTTTGGTCAAAACCATTCAACAAATCTCTAGGGAGTTCCAGACTTTCCCACATCTTCCTGTCTTCTTCTGAGCCCTCCAAACTGTTCCAGTCTCTGCCTGTTATCTAGTTCCAAAGTCAATTCCACATTTTCAGGTTATTGTTATAGCAGTACCCTACTCCTGGTACCAATTCTCTGTATTAGTTCATCCTCATACTGCTATAAAAATGCCTGAGACTGGGTAATTTGTAAAGGAAAAAGGTTTCATTGATTCACAGTTCCACATGGCTGGGGAGGCCTCAGGAAACTTACCGTCATAGTGGAAGATTAAGGAGAAGCAAGTACCTTTTTCACAGGGTGGCAGGAAAGAGAGTACGGGGGAACTCTCACTTTTAAGCCATCAGATCTCTTGAGAACTCCCTCACTATCACGGAACAACATGAGGGAAACTGCCCCCGTGATCCAGTCACCTCCCACCAGGTCCGTCCCTCGACGTGAGGATTACAGTTCAAGATGAGATTTATGAAGCTCCTCATCATTTAAGTTTTAATGTGACATTGCAGTAATTCAGTCACATCTTCAGGCTTTACTTCTAATTCTAGTTCTCTTGCTATTTCCACCACATATGCAGTTACTTCCTCCATTGAAGTCTTGAACCCCCCCAAAGTCATCCATGAGGGTTGGAATCAACTTCTGATAAACTTGTTATTGTTGATATTTTGACTTCCCATGAAACACTAATGTTCTTAATGGTATCTAGAATGGTGAATCCTTTCTGAAAGGTTTCAATTCACTTTAGCCGTATCTATCGGAGAAATCACTATGGCAGCTATTCTTTATAAGACATGTTTCTTAAATAATAAGACTTGAAAGTTGAAATGACTCTATGATCCATGGGCCACAGAATGGATATTGTGTTAGAAGGCATGAAAATAACATTAATCACTCTATACATCTCTGTCAGAACTCTGTGACAGAAACGTGAAGTGAGCACATACTGTTGCAAAAATGGCACCAGTAGGCTTCCTCAACATAATTTGTGTTTAAAAAAAAATGCAGTATCTGTGAAACTCAATAAAGTGAAATACATTAAAACAAATATACCTATGCTTAACTCACATATTACTGTAATTAAACTCTGTATGACTTTTTTTTTTTTTTTAACCATGAGTAGACTAGTTTCAAAATTTCCTAGAAAACTTATAGCAGGCCGGGTGTCGTGGATCACATCTATAATCCCAACAGTTTGGGAGTCCAAGGTAGGTGGATCAGTTGAGGTCAGGAGTTTGAGACCAGCCTGGCCAATATGGTGAAACTCTGTCTCTACCAAAAATGCAAAAATTAGCCGGGCGTGTTGGCATGTGCCTGTAATCCCAGCTACTCAGGAGGCTGAGACAGGAGAATCACTTGAACCCAGGAGACAGAGGTTGCAATAAGCTGAGATCACACCACTGCACTCCAACTTGGGTGACAAGTTGAGACCCTGTCTCAAAAAAAAAAAACAAAAAAAAACTTTTAGCAGATATATAGTTTCTTATTTTTAAATCTCCCTTCTTTGGGTGTTTTATGCTTGGTTCTTTAGTTTTAGTTGCTTTAAATTTACAGTTTAGTGAATTAATGATCCTTTTTTTTTTTCTTAGAAGACACAACAAAACCGTATTTACCATCACGTGCACTAACAAGACAGCAAGTTCGTGCTCTGCAAGATGGTGCAGAGCTTTATGAAGCAGTGAAGAATGCAGCAGACCCAGCTTACCTTGAGGTGAGAGAGTAAGAGGACATATAATGAGGCTTGATGATTATTCAAGGTGGGAAGCTGTTTTAGACTCTCTGGCCATCACGGGAAGGAGTATGTTGAAATACTGCATTTCTCAAAAGGGACGTGTACATTTCTGGAATTTTCAGTGATGTGCCAAACCAGTGTGGTGGTATGTTTTCAACTGTATACCAAGTAGAGGATGGGAGGGTTCTAGAATTTTATATATTAAATAAATTTGGTTTAAAATACAGGCAAAACTTGTTTTATTATTGTCCCTCCTGTACTCTGAAGCAAAAAAACTTTTTTATTTTTAAGATAAAACAAATATCTTCAAAGTAATGGCTTAGTTTCCATGTTCTTAGCTGTTTTTCAAGTCCCATCTGGAGTGTACTTGATAATCCTCTACCCTAAGGGTACTTCGGTAGAAATGTTTCAGAAGCTCTAAATTGTTAGAAGTAGCATAGGCTTTAGAATTGTGGCACTCTCATTTTATTAACAAAGTAAATGAGAATAAAATAGCTGGCCGGGCACGGTGGCTCACGCCTATAATCCCAGCATTTTGGGAGGCCGAGACGGGCAGAATTCCTGAGGTCGGGAGTTCGTGACCAGGCTGGCCAACATGGTAAAACCCCGTCTCTACTAAAAATACAAAATTAGCCAGGCGTGGTGCGCATGCCTATGATCCCAGCTACTCGGGAGGCTGAGACAGGAGAATCACTTGAATCCGAGAGGCAGAGGTTGCAGTGAGCCCAGGTCATGCCATTGCACTCCAGCCTGGGCAACAAGAGCAAAACTCCGTCTAAAAAAAAAGCTATTAAATGGGCATAAAATATTGTTTTAGGATCAAATAAATAATCTATATAAAAGTTCCATATAAATGTTAGTTACTATTATTAGAACATAATTTTATATATTAAGCTACCTCCTAAATGTTTAGACGGTAGATACCTAAAAAAATTCAAATTCTAAGATTAGTTTGTTAGATAGGAAGGAGCAAATATTTTACCAAAACTACTGGTTGTTAATTGATTAATTTCATTTACTTCATGACTTAATAAATCTTGTGAATATAGCCTTGAATTTCTTAAATAGTGGGACTACAAAATAAACAATATTTCATCAGTAATGTAAGCAGTGCTGTACTGAGTAAAATTCCCTCCTGTTCTGAAATGTTACAGTTTGGGTTCTCCCTGTGAGAAGTGAGTCCAGTTTTAAAACTTGTGAGTATACTTGCTGCAGGTCTGAAAATGAAGGCTTTATGATTATTTCTTGAAAAATTATTTGCCTCTATCTTTTATAATATTATTTGTCAAAGCTTGTGCATTCTGTATATCATCATGAAGACAGCTTTAATTTCATCCACAGAATTTAACAATTTTTTTTGTCTGGACATAAGGGAGCAGAATAAGAGTTGGGGTAGGGCCTTGCCCAGCCACTCTGTAACTGGACGAGTAATGTATTTCTTAGGACCTCATTTCCACCTTCTATCAAGGGAAAACCTAACAGTAGGTTATCTTTAGGGTTCTAAGTGCCTATGAGTCTATGAGATTTTACTTTTTTAAAGTTATCTTTGTAATTCTTTGAGGAGAACATAGGCATCCATTTTTAAAACAGTCCTTTTAGAATTTGTTTTCAGTAACAATGTTGAATGTTGGCCTTCTGAAATCAGGTTTTACAACAAAATGGTTTAAACACTGCCTGCATATTTAGAATCTCTATACCTCCATAAGATACAGAGATTGGATAGTCTCCCTTCCCAGTATAGATTAGGATATTAAGATGTATAATATCCTAAAGTGTAACAGCAGTCTGGTATGTTACATGTCTAAATTCCATTTCCTATTTTATTTGTTTTTTGATTTATCTGTTTATTTTTGTTACACTGGGTAAGATTCCCAAGAGGTACAGGTAGAAATTTGCTAAAGTGAGTAGGACAGAAGTGTAGAGGCAAACATAAAAGTATGTTTAGTACATATCTGTTTTAAATTGTGTCTACTATTTAACAGTTAATGAAATTATACTCCCAGGGCTAAGAATCAGGGTTCTGGGGCCAACCTCTACCTATGTGGTTTGTGCAAATTAGTTGTTCTCTTTGTGCCTCAGTTTTACCTACAACACGGAAACAATGAATATTACCTACCTCATGGATTGTTGTGAAGATTAAATGAGTTAATACATTTACTACACATAGATCTATTTCTCAAAATAATGAGCATTCAAATGTTAGCCATCTGTAATGTAGCTGGTGATGATTATGATTATTAGAGTACATTTATAATTGGAGGATCATTTTTGCCTTAGGGAAACAGTTTGAGGCACCTGAGAATAGTATGTGAGAAACAGATTACATTAACCACACCCTGAGGATGAGCTCTAATTTTGTTGTATTTGTCCTGTTTAAAGCGATCCAGTTACAATGATGGGACTTTTTAGTTTTAATTGCTTTTTATTCCAATATCTTAAATGGTCACAGGGTAATTTCAGTGAAGAGCAGTTAAGAGCCTTGAATAATCACAGGCAAATGTTGAATGATAAGAAACAAGCTCAGATCCAGTTGGAAATCAGGAAGGCCATGGAATCTGCTGAACAAAAGGAACAAGGTTTATCAAGAGATGTCACAACTGTGTGGAAGTTGCGTATTGTAAGCTATTCAAAAAAAGAAAAAGATTCAGGTGAGTGTGTAAATGCTTTGTTTTTATCAGTTTTATTAAGTTAAAAAATGGCCTTACTAACAAAATGATTATAAATCCAGATAAAGTATAAAGTTAGTTTATAACAGAGAAGCAAAAACCGCCAACGCCTACAAAGAGATAATATAAAAGATGATCTGTATTTATTTTGAAACAAAAATTTAAATGATAATCACTTCTTCCATTGCGTCTTTCTCATCTTTCTCTAAACAGTTATATTGAGTATTTGGCGTCCATCATCAGATTTATATTCTCTGTTAACAGAAGGAAAGAGATACAGAATTTATCATCTTGCAACATCAAAATCTAAAAGTAAATCTGAAAGAGCTAACATACAGTTAGCAGTGACAAAAAAAACTCAGTATCAACAACTACCGGTACAAACCTTTCAGTGTGATTTTTCAGTTTTGATAAGTGCTTGTTAGTTTATGGAATCTCCATATATTGAATTTTTGTTTCGTTTTCTGTAGGTGTCAGATGAAATTTTATTTCAGGTTTACCAGCCACGGGAGCCCCTTCACTTCAGCAAATTTTTAGAACCAGACTTTCAGCCCTCTTGTTCTGAGGTGGACCTAATAGGATTTGTAGTTTCTGTTGTGAAAAAAACAGGTAATGCACAATGTATTTAATTTTTTTGTTTATTCTTTTGAAAAACATTGTCTTTTAAAATCTCTTATGATTAGTTGGAGCTACCAGTTGGCAAATTTTCTAGCTCTAGTGATCTGAAAGTAAGCCTCTTTGAACCTCAGATTTTTAATGAAAAGCAATTCGATATTATTTCAGGGGTAACAGTTTACATCCCAGTCTGTGCTACTTAATTTTATAGAAATTGTCCTTAATTTTATTTTCTGCAATTTATGTTTTCTTACTATTTCTAACGTATATGTTTATCCCATTGTGATGTTATATTGATGTCCTCAATTTATTGCTTTGGCCATCACTCCCTACTTTTCATTGTACAGGGCTGTTTATTATCTCAGAATCAGGCTTTTATTTTATTGAATATATGGTCTTACTAAGTTCAACTGCATGAACCTATCGTGAAGAATTCAAGAGTTTTCTTCTATTTGTTGAGTTTTGTTTTCTTAGGAGTTTTGTTCTTTCTCTTTTGCTTTTTTAAATTTTCTCGTTTTTTAAATGTGTTTGTGTTTGCTTAGTTATGTTTTAGTGCTTTGTGGGGTTTTCTTTGACTATATTATATTAGTAAGCCACATTGTTCCCATGCCATTTTATTTCATGTTGATCATATTTGGGTGACTCTTCTCACACATTTTATTGTTATTATAGAAGGTGGATAACTTTTGTTTATTTAATTCATCGATATTTATTTAATGACTGTTATGTACCAGACACTGTTTTAAGTGCTGGGTACATAGCAATTAACAAAACAGATGAATCCCTACCCTTATAGAGCTTACATTATGAGGTTGGGGTAGGGAGAGTACAAACAAAGAAATAAGTAACATACATGTGTATAGTTTTTTTTAGTGCTCAGAAAAAAAAGATCAAGTGGGTGGGAGGGTAATGTTAGGGAAGAGAGAGGGCTGTAATTTTAGATTGAGAGGTGAGGAGAGAGACCTCCCTGGAAGGTTGACATTTGAGTGAAACTTGAAGGAATTGAGTGAGTGAGGTGAGGCATGTGGCCATGTGGGAAAGAGCTTTCCAGGCAATTACAAAGGTAGTGGTGCAGCAGGATCATGCCTAGTGTACCACTGAGCACTGACAGAGACCAGAGAGTGAGAAGTAACAGCCAGGGACAGAGGCAGTGTGTGGGGGTCCTTGTGTGAACTGTAACTTCCTGTGATGACAGGACATCACAGGAAGATTCCAGGTGGAGGGACACAATCTGACAGGTTTTCACAGGATCATTCAGGCCGCTGTGTTGAGAATAGGCTGTAGGGGGCGCAAGAGTACAAACAAGCCATTTGGAGGCTCTTTCAAGCACTTAGGCAAAAGATGAAGATGAACCAAAAAGCAATGTAAGTGGTGAGAAGCAGTCAGATTCTTGTTGTATTTTGAAGGTAGGGGGACAGTGCAGGATGGTCTGAGCATTGGGAAGAATGGAACTGTCACTTAGAAGGAAAGACTGAAAGAAAAGCAAGTATTTGGGGAAGTTCAGGAGCTCAGTTTTAGATGCTTATTAGGCATCTAAGTAGAAACGTCTACTTGATGGTTACATAGGAGTCTGTTCAGAGGAATGGCTGGATATGAATTTGGGAATCATCAACATACAGGGGATTTTTTTTTTTTGAGACGGGGTCTTGCTCTGTCGCCAGGCTGGAGTGCAGTGGCACGATCTCGGCTCACTGCAAGCTCCACTTCCCGGGTTCACGCCATTCTTCTGCCTCAGCCTCCGGAGTAGCTGGGACTACAGGCGCCTGCCACCACGGCTGGCTACTTTTTTTTGTATTTTTAGTAGAGATGGGGTTTCACCATGTTAGCCAGGATGGTCTCAATCTCCTGACCTCGTGATCCACCACCTCGACCTCCCAAAGTGCTGGTATTACAGGCGTGAGCCACCGCGCCCGGCCGGCCATACAGGGGACATTTAAAGCCATGAGACTGGATGAAGTCACTGTGGGCATGGGAGTAGTTAGAGAGGGAACAGATCGAAGACCTGATTGAAGCCTTTTATACTTAGAAGAAGGGAAATATAAATATAAATGTCAATATAGGAATCAGTAAAAAAAATAGAGGAATGGCCAGAGAGGTTGGAGGAATGCTGGAAAGAGTGAGGTATGCTGAAAGCCAAGAGAAAAAAAAAATTGTCGAGTAGTGAGAGTGATTAAGTCTGCCAAATGCTATTTCATAGAATTGATAATGAAGTGAGGACCAAGAATTGATCATTGGCTTTAACACCGTGGAGGAGCACTTTCAGTGGACTGAAGTGGGGCAAAGGAAATGGAGGGAAAGGAGGAATGATAGTGAATATAGGTATTTCGAGGATTTTTGCTTTAAGAGAAGAAGAGAAATAAATCAGTAGCCAGAAGGGGAATTGGGATCAAGAGAACATTTGCTTTTTCAGATGAAAGTGCTAATAGCATACTGATCAGATACTGTATGCTAATGAGAAAGATCCAATAAAGAAGGTAAAATGCAAGATGGAAGGAAAGCAGGAACAGCTGTAGGGCACTGTTCTCAGATACTGTGTGGTATGGTCTCTAGAGGCTCTGTTCAGATTGGCCTTAGCTAGCAGTAGAGACTGTTCATCTGTACTCACAGGAAAAAAGAGTAAAGTACGTAGGTACAGATACCAGTGGAAGAGTTGATATACAAGAGGAAACTTCTGGCAGACCTCTTTTGATTGCTTCTGTTTCCTCGCTGAAACAGGGCACAAAATCATCAGCTGAGAGTCGGAATGAAGAAAAGGGGGCCAGGCGCGGTGGCTCACGCCTGTAATCCCCACACTTTGGGAGGCCGAGGCGGGTGGATCATGAGGTCAGGAGATCGAGACCATCCTGGCTAACACAGTGAAACCCCTTCTCTACTAAAAATACAAAAAATTAGCTGGGCATGGTGGCGGGCACCTATAGTCCCGGCTACTCGGGAGGTTGAGGCAGAATGGCGTGAACCCGGGAAGCGGAGCTTGCAGCGAGCTGAGATCGCTCCACTGCACTCCAGAGTGGGGGAGAGAGAGAGAGAGACTCCTTCTCAAAAAAAAAAAAAGAAGAAGAAGAAGAAAAGGGTGTTGAAGGTTTGAAAGAAAAGGAAAGGCATGAAATAATTATCTAAGAAAGTGGTAGAGTAGCCGGGTGCGGTGGCTCATGCCTGTAATCCCAGCACTTTGGGAGGCCGAGGTGGGCGGATCACGAGGTCAGGAGATTGAGACCATCCTGGCTAACACGGTGAAACCCCGTCTCTACTAAAAATACAAAAAAAATTTAGCCGAGCATGGTGTTGGGTGCCTGTAGTCCCAGCTACTTGGGAGGCTGAGGCAGGAGAATGGCGTGAACCCGGGAGGCGGAGCTTGTGGTGAGCCGAGATCGCGCCACTGCACTCCAGCCTGGATGACAGAGCGAGACTCCGTCTCAAAAAAAAAAAGAAGAAAGTGGTAGGGTAAATGGACTAAGTAAGTACATCATGACTGCCAGGGCCCACTGGAGGTTTAATGTTCATGAATATATTGTAGTTGTGTGATATTTTTTCAGACTTGTTCAGCTCTGATGGTGTGGGCATGAAGTAGTTGGAAAGGAGAATTTAACCAGTTCTGTAGTTTAGCTGGGTAAGTAATGCAAAGCAAGAAGGGCAAAGAATCTGGGGGTATGTGCAAAAGGAGGATCTAAATAATTGACCTTGGACACAATGCAGAGCAAAGAAGAGACATTAGAGGAATCTGGATCAATGAACAGGAGATAAGAAAAGTTGATTGTAGGCCCCAGTGGGTTTGAGTTAGGATTTTAGAGGGAGTGAACTGGGCAGATCAAAGGTAGGTGGTTGAAGAAGGAGGTACTTTAAATTGAGATTCTAGGGGAAATGGAGTTATTGGAAATAAAAGTCTTAGATATGTCCACTGGAGTGAGTTACCAATGGAAAATAGAAGACATGACCATTTAAGAAGAAAACAAGGAACTTGGGAGCAACAGAGTGTTGGAAGGATTGCCTGTGAGGCTACTGAAATTTCCAGGAAACAAGACCATCGTGATGACAGAATGACAGTGAGTTATGAGTTAAAATCTTCAAGAAATGGAATGAGTGAGCCGGGGTCAATGGACGCCTGTAGCAAGGAACAGTAATGAATGACAGAGTCTGATAACATGAGATTCAAAACTGAGTGTTTTTAGAGTGGGAGGAGCAGCAGTGAAGCATGAGGAAGATATCTGCCTCATCTCGGCCTCCAGTAGCACAGGGTCTGCAAGGGCAGCTGTGCCGGCAGACAAGAACCAGGTTTGTTGCAACAAGATGGCAGTGACAGCACCTGCAGGAAAGGGTGAGGGTAGTAGAGATCTTACTGAGTTCCAGAGGCCCCAGTGAAAGGATTTCAGGAGACGGAGAGGTAGGAGGAGAGATGGTGCCCAGAAAGGCCACATCTAAAGCCTAGAAACGGAATCCAGGGAATTTGGGATGACCGAGAGCCTGTGCTGCCTTTTTTAAATGTTTTAGTTTTTGTGTGTATATAGCAGGTGTATATATTTATAGGGAAGCCTGTGCTTGTTATGGGGACTAACACAAGATTAGCTCTTGGCCCCAAGGCAAGGTGTTGGGGGAGAAGAAAAAGTGAGGAGGCCTAGATGTCAGAGGAGTCTGACTAGACCACTACAGAACTGCTGCCTAGTTCACAGCAACCATGAGTAAAAATGCTGATGATCATCGGATCAAGGATAGTCTGGAGCAGTTAAGATGTCACTTTACATGGGAGGTATCAATTAAAGATGATGAAATGCCTGATTTGGAAAACAGAGTCTTGGGCCAGATTGGGTTTCTAGACACTAAATTCAGTGTGGGAATACACAACCTACTAGCCTGTGTGAAACACCTGAAAGACCAGAATGAGGAAGTGCTGGAGAACTTGAAAGAAGCTGAAGACTTAATCCAGAAAGAACGTGCTAATCAGTTAGATGTGAGAAGTCTGGTAACCTGGGGCAGCTTTGCCTGGGTGTATTACCACATGGGCAGACTGGCAGAAACCCAGACTTACCTGGACAAGGTGGAGAACATTTGCAAGAAGTTTTCAAATCCTTTCTGTTACAGAATGGAATGTCCAGAGATGGACTGTGAGGAAGAACGGGCCTTGCTGAAATGTGGAGGAAAGAATTATGAACAAGCCAAGGCCTGCTTTGTAAAAGATCTGTCAGTGGATGCTGAAAACCATGAACTCAACTCTGGGTATGCCATCACCACCTGGATGGCTTTAAATTAGCAACAGAGGATCGCAGGTCATTTTCTTTGCCTACTGTAAGGCAGGCTGTCAGGCTAAATGTAGATGATGCATATAGTAAGGTTCTCCTTGCCCTGAAGCTTCGGGATGAAGGACAGGAAGCTGAAGGAGAAAAGTGCATTGAAGCAGCTCTGGCCAATATGTCCACGCAGACCTTTGTCTTTGGATATGCAGCCAACTTTTACTGAAGAGAAGGATTTGTGGATGAAGCTCTTGAGCTCTTAAAAACCTCCTTGCAGGCAACTCCCACTTCCGCCTTCCTGCCTCACCATGTAGGGCTTTGTGACAGGGCACAAAAGATCCAAATGAAGGAAGCTACCAACAGGCAGCCTAGACGGCAGAACAGAGAAAAGGTAGACAAAATGATAAGATCAGGCGCATTTCATCTTCAATCCGCTGTAGAACAAAAGCTCACATTTGAGGTTGCCTATATAGACCTGGCAGGAATGTATATAGAAGCAAACAATCACAGAAAAACTGAAGACACTTTTCAAAAAGTGTTATGCATGAAACCAGTGGTAGAAGAAATAATACAAGACATATATTTGCACTGTGGTAGATTTCAGGAATTTCAAAAGAAATCTGATGTCAGTGCAATTATCCCTTATTTAAAAGCAATACAAATAGAAAAGACATCATTTTCAAGAGATAAAATCGTCAATTCTTTGGATAAATTGGTTTTAAGGAAACTTCAGAGAAATGCGTTAGACTTGGAAAGCTTAAGCCTCCTTAGGTTTCTGTACAAATTGGAAGCATGAATGAAGCTCTAGAGTACTATGAGTGGGCCCTGAGACTGGCTGCTGAGTTTTAGATCTCTGTGGGACAAGGTCCTTAGGCACTCAAATATTGACCACTTTCATATTTCATTTGATTTTTTGTTAACATATACTAATCGAGGCTGAGGTGAGTGGATCACTTGAGGTCAGGAGTTCGAAACCAGCCTGGCCAACATGGCGAAACCCCTTCTCTACAAAAAATATAAAAATAAACCAGGTGTGGTGGCACACACCTGTAATCCCAGCTACTCAGGAGGCTGAGGCAGGAGAATCGCTTGAACCTGGGAAGCGGAGGTTGCAGTGAACTGAGATCACAGCACTGCACTCCAGCCTGGGCCACAGAACGAGACTGCATCTCAGAATAAAGAAAAAGTGATAATCATCTTTTCTGCTTGCTGTTTTCAGAAACATATTATGTAATTCAGTGTAATGATGTAATTCTTACAATTTGTACAATTTGTATCAAATTTGATAAAATATTAGTTGCATTCAACAATTAGTGAATCAATGTGTGTGCACATGTTAGAGAAACCATTTGTATGAGTGCTGTGAAATAGAAAAAAAATGTTAGGTAGATTTGTAGGAAATAAAACAGTGGACTTACACTAAAATAAAAAAGTGAGGTCAGCGCCATGACTCAGTGTAATTCATGACTCTCTACTTATCCAAGATTAATTTTTTTCTCCTCTCTTAGTTACGGTGTGAGGGCTGGATATTTGAGTTTCTATTCATGATACAGTATATATCCCTGGAAGACGTCTCTGGTTCTAGATCATTTTTCTCAGTTCAGTGAGTAATGCTGTGTATTTACTTGAACAAAGAACCATAGACTGGGGACTTAATGGAAATTTGTTGTCTCACAGTTCTGGAGGCTGGAAATCCAAGATCAAAGTGTTGGCAGGGTTAATTCCTTCTGAGGCTATGAGAATCTGTTCAGTGTCTCTATCTTTTGCTTCTGGTGATTTGCTGGCATTTTTTGGCATTCTTTGGCTTGTAGATATCTCGCCTCCACCTTTGCCTTCATTGTAAGATGGTGTTCTCCCAATGTACATGTCTGCGTCTAAATTTCCCCATATATTAGGACTCCACTCATTGTATTAGAGCCTACCAATATGTGTGGGCGGAGGATTACCCAGGTGCTGAGGCAAGAGACTGAAGGTACAAACTGTTTCAGTATAATAAAGAAAATAGAATAAGAATAGTCATAATACAAATTAGATAAAGAGATCATCATGGACAATTAGCAATCATTATTATAAACATTAATCATTAGCTTTTAATATTACTCTTTGTTGCATTACTAATATAACCTAGGAGTAACTGGTGGGTATAGGGTCAGGTGCTGAAGGGACATTGTGAGAAGTGACCTAGAAGGCAAGAGGTGAGCCTTCCGTCATGCCCACATAAGGGCCGCTTGAGGGCTCCTTGGTCAAGCGGTAAGGCCAGTGTCTGGGAAGGCACGCGTTACTTAGCAGACCGCGAAAGGGAGTCTCCTTTCCTTGGAGGAGTCGGGGAACCCTCTGCTCCACCAGCTTCTTGTGGAAAGCTGGATATTATCCAGACCTGCCCGCAGTCATCCAAAGGCCTAAACCCCTCCCTGTGGTGCTGTGCTTCAGTGGTCACACTCCTAGTCCACTTGCATGCTCCTCCCATACTGCTGGTTCCTCTTTGAAGTTTGTAGTAGATAGCAGTAGAAGAAACAGTGAAAGTCTTAAAGTCTTTGATCTTTCTTGTAAGTTCAGAGAAGAAAACGCTGACATATGCTGCCTTCCCTCTGCTTCCGCTACCTAAAAGGGAAGGCCCCCCCGCCCCGTCCTGTAATCATGTGACTTGCTTTACCTTGTCAATCACTTAGAAGATTCACTCTCCTTACCCTGCCCCCTTTTTTTGTATGCAATAAATATCAGCGAGGCCAGCCCTTAGGGGCCACTCCCAATCTCTGCGTCTTAATGGTAGTGGTCCCCTGGGCCCAGCTGTTTTCTCTTTATCTCTTTGTCTTGTATCTTTATTTATTACAATCTCTTATCTCCGCACACTGGGAGAACACCCGCTAAGCCCTGTAGGGCTAGACCCTACACATATGACCTCATCTTTTTTCTTTTTTTGAAGTAGGTTCTCACCCTGTTGCCCAGGCTGGAGTGCAGTGGTGCGATCTCAGCTCACTGCAACCTCCTCCTCCCTAGTTCAAGCAATTCTCATGCCTTAGCCTCCCAAGTAGCTGGGACGACAGGCACGTGCCACCACACCCGGCTAATTTTTTGTATTTTAGTAGAGACGGGGTTTCACCATGTTGCCCAGGGTGGTCTTGAATTCCTGAGCTCAGGCAATCCCCCTGCCTCAGCATCACAAAGTGCTGGGATTAAAGGCTTGAGCCACTGTGCCCAGCCTGTCTTAGGATTTTTCGACTTTATAATGGTCTGAAAATAAAACATGAGTACCTTACAACCATTCTTTTTCACTTTCAGTACAGAATGCAGTAAATTACATGAGATACTCAACACTTTTTTTTTTAAATGAAACAGGCCTTGTGTTAGATTATTTTGCTCAACTGTAGGCTCATGTAAGTGTTCTGAACACATTTAAGGTAGGCTAGGCTAAGCTCTATGCTCAGTAGGTTAAATGTATTAAATGCATTTTCTTTTTCTTTTTTTGAGATTGGAAGTCACATTTATCGCCACGTGAAGGAAAGCCAATTAAGTCAATTTGATTAATGTTTGCAGAGTATATCTGTTTCGATCCTTTTGTTTTTAATCTACCTTGTCATATTTAAAGTGAGTTTCCTATAAGGAAGAAATAGTCGGGTTATAATTTTTTATCCACTCTCTCAGCCTCTGTCCATTGATTGGATATTTATATCACTTACAATGAAGGTAATTATTGATATGCCAGCATTCAACTCTGTCATTTTATTATTTGTTTTCTGTTTGTTTCTCCTGCTTTTCATTCCTCCATTTCGCTTTTCTTGCCTTCCTGAAGGTTACTTAAATATATTTTAGGATTCCATCTTGATTTAGTTTTAGTGTTTTCGGGTATTTTTGTGTGATTTTTGTAGTTGTTTCTCTAGGTGTTACAACATACATGTATGACTTAACAACAGTCTACTGGTATCAGTATTCTATCACTCTAAGTGAAGTGTGAGAATTTTGCTTTCATTTTGATTTTGGAGGGAAAGGGATTGGATAGTGACCATATACAGACCTTTATCTTTCCTACTTTTAAATACTACTTTCTTGGATATCATAATATTATAATTTTTATTTTAATCATCAAGCATAATTTATAAACTGCATGAGGAAATAATAGTTTATCATATATGCCCATTTCTCAAACTCTTTCCATTGTTTCTTCCTCCATCCTATTGTCCTCAGTCCTGATGCTCTGAGAGTCCTCCTTTAATCTTCCCTTTTCTGTCTGAACAATTTCTTTTAGACAATCTTTGAGTTAGAGAAAATTATTTTAGTTTTCTCTCGTCTCAGAATATTTTATTTCTCCTTTACTCTTTGAGAATTGTTTCAGGATATAGAATTTGTAGTTGATAATTTTTTCTTTCAGTACTTGAAAAATATTGTGCCACATCCTTCTGGCCTCTGGTTTTAGATGAGAAATCTATCATCATTCAAATTGGTGTGTACCTATTTAAATGCATTTTCAACTAACAGTGGGTTTATTGTGACATAACCCCATCATAAGTTGTCCTCAACTGTGTTTCCAGATAAGGCTACATCCACAGGTACTGGGAATTAGTCACAAGGCATCCTGTAACATCCTGGAACCTTTCCTTATGTCAGTCAGTCCTGGTCACCTGTTTGTTCCCCTGCAGTTTTTTCTCATTTCTGTTCAGAAGAAGAAAAAAGTAAAGATACTTCTTCTGTTGCTTTCCTTCAGATTTAGGAATAATAGAATTCTCAAAAATGTCATTTTACCAGTTTAGTTGGGGAAGGAGATTAGACTCTGAGCCTTCCTGTGCTTAGCTCTATCCATAATATTCTGTTTCTTAATCACCAGATTTTAAATTTTATATCGTTATATGCCATGTTTGTAGGTTTTAGGTGAATGTTTCCTTTTTAAAATTTAATTTGTTGTTAAATGTTGCAGTTCTGTTAGAAAGTTTCAAGGAGCCACCTTAAACCAGAAGTCTTTAACACTCAGATCTAGTCATGATGCCTCCCAGCTTAAAATCTTCAGTGATCCCCTGTCCCGTAGAAAATGAAACCCAGACTCTTTCATATACCCCCAAAACCATTCAACTTCCTGCCTTAAACCACCACCATACACACATCAGCTAAACTCTTTAATTTTAGGCTGGGCACAGTAGCTAATGCTTGTAATCCCAGGACTTTGGGAGGCAGAGGCGGGAGGCTCACAAGGCTAAGAGTTTGAGACAAGCCTGGGCAACATAGTGAGATTCTGTGTCTATAAAAATAAAAACTAAATTAAAAAGAACTACTTTAAAACATAATAAAACAAACTGTACAATTTCATATTCCTTATGCACAATAACATTTAATGCTTCCTACCTTTAAAAATGTTCTTTGTTTTCCTTAGAATGCTCTTTTGTTCTCCCCCTTTTGATGAATTCGTCCTATTCATTATTTAGCTCAAATATTACCTCCCTAGTCAGATGCTTACAGTCTGGGTTAGATCCTCCTTCCTCCAGCTTTTGAAGCATTTTGTTTGTTTGGCTGTTTCAGCACTTGTCACATGGTCCATGATCCTACCTGTACATTTCTAAATAAGCCACCTGCTAGCCCCAGTAATACAATGATCTCTTCAAGGACAGGGAGTCAGTTTGGATTTCTGCTTCCACTTCGGACGTCATGGGTTGAAGCAGGGGTCAGTTGTTGAAAACTCCAGGTATACAGCATCTCATACAGTTCTCATAGTCACACTGTTCATTGTTCATTCCACTTGACAGATGGGGAAACTGGAGCTCAGAGAGGTTAAGTAGCCTGCTCAGGGTCACAATGCTATAAATTGATTTGAACTCATACTTTCAGGCCCTAAAGCTCTTACATTCTTTCTTATACTTCATACTGACATGTATCAGTTATACAAAAGCAAACTCAGCATTTGAGAGTTGGGCTTAAAGCAGGGACATCTATATTTTTAATGCTTTGTTACTGTATTACAGAAACACTGTGATATATAATGAGTTAATTAAATGAGAACATTTCTTAGGTTGGGAAAAATTTGTTCTGGGGAAAGCCTGTTTCCCTGGGAAACAGAATTACAGATTTCATGTAGGAGATTAGAAAATGCCCTTAGGAACAGCACCTGTGAGGAAGCAAATGCAGCAGGATTGGGCAGAAGGAGAAGAAAGGTTCGGTCAATCCCACAGGGACTTCTGGAGCTGGGACTTGGGAGTCATGCTAGCCTGAGGCAAGAGCCAGCCATTGCATACTGGCTCCTCCAGGGAGGGGCATAGCCTTAAGCAAGACAGTGCCTTTCAACAGAGTGCAAGTCCAAGAGGGAACTCAGAGGTAAATTGTCAATAGCTAGCACTCCCCAGAAGCTGGAGGATCACGTGCCTTGGTCCTGAAGGGGATCTGCACCCGCACCATGGCATCCACTCCAGGTGGAATCTGACAGTGGTTTTATAAATTGCTAAGTCCTTTACTGTTTCGATGAAATTTTCTGAAAGGAATTTAAAAGATTTGAAGAATTCTATGCAAGTTCAGAGTAGGCCAGACCACAAAGCTGCAAGTTTCTTCTTATCCCTTTACCTTGTGAAGATTTACCTAGTGTAGGATTCTAAAAGTGTTACACTAAAAATTCTTCCAGTTGTTATCAGTTGTACAAGATGCATGATAATTGAAGAAATAAGTAAGGCTTCCATTTCTTTTGATGGAATTTGATCCAGACATGAAACCTCCACTTATGAAAAAGTGAAATGAGGAAACTACACTGTTTAGGTTTTATTTTTCTGTATGTTAAATGTTTTTCAATAAACATGTATTTTATAATTGGGGAAAACAAGATATATTTAAAAAGGACATTTGGGAGAAGGACAGTACTATCATCAAGTTTTGAATATAATTAGAGGCAAATTCCAAAATTAGAAAATGGAACATGCTTGAGAAACTTGTAAGTTCTTTAAAAGCAGTGTTTAAAATTAAGATCCATTAAATACATTTACTTGTAAAATGAAAAGAAAGAAAAGATGAACCAACACTTGGAATAGGATAAACAAATCCTTATCTGAGAATGACATTTCCATTCCCTGTTATTTATAAGGGGTACATAATTCTCAGAGTAACAAAAGCAAGAAAGTATAAATAGTAGAATTAAATGCTTAGTGCCTCTTCCAACTCTAGCTTTCGTAGCCTCAGTTCTATCCTGGTTTATCCCAGGATAGAATAATGGATAGCACCTACCCATCTTTCACTTTAGAATTTTATAAGTCTTGGCCAGGCGCGGTGGCTTACACCTGTAATCCCAGCACTTTGGGAGGCCAAGGCAGGCGGATCACTTGAGGCCAGGAGTTCAAGACCGGCCTGGCCAACATGGCTTGAACCCGGGAGGCGGAGGCTGCAGTGACCCAAGATTGCATCACTGCACCCCAGCCTGGGCCACAGAGCGATACTCCGTCTCAAAAAATAAAAATAAAAAAATTTATAACTCTTTTTATTTTGAACTAATTTCAGACCTTTAAAAAAGTTGCAGAAATAATGGAATTTTCAAATATTCCTCACCTAAGGTTAACATCTTGCATAACTGTAGTACAGTTAGAATCAGAAAGTTAATAGTGGTATAATTATTGCCCATACTGTAGATGTATTTGAAAAATTATTTGAGTTTAAGGTATTTTACCCTGTTTCCCCTTTTTTGTTCTAGGATCCCACATTGCATTTAGTCATTTTTTCCCCCTGTATTTTCTACCAATCTTTAACACTTCCTGTCTTCTTTTTCATGATCATTATGCTTTTCAATAGACTGATCAGTTATTTTGTAGCATTCCCCTCAATTTGAGTTCGTCTGATGTTTTCTCATGACTAGGATGAAGTTATGCATTTCTGGCAAGACTACCACTGAAGTGATGATGTGTCTTTCTCAGTGCATCATATCAAGGGGTTAATGATGTTGATCTTAATCGCTTGGTTAAGGTGGTATCTGCTGGGTTTCTCTTCTGTAAAATAACTTCCTTTTTCTTTGTGGTTAATAAATATCTTGGGGGAGATTCTTTGAGACTGAATCCTATTTCACATCAAACTTTAGCATTCATCAGTTGATTTTGTTTGCAACAATTATTACTGTGGTATTTGCCTAATTATGATTTTTCCCCCTTTCCTTCTACATTAATTGGAATTCATTGGAATTCTATAAGGAAAAGCTGTGCGCTTTCCTCCAGTGTACTTACTTGGTTATTTATATCAGTGTGGACTTAAGAACATTTATTTTATTCTGCAGGTTAAAATTTCGTGCCTTCATTATTTTATTGTTTAACTTTTTTTTTAGTTTTGACCATTAAGAGCTTTTTCATATGGACTCCTGTGTTCTTTCAACAAGCTTTCTTCACTTTTTGAACACTTCCCTATTTTTTGACATCGTAAGATGTTCCAAGTTCATCTTGTATGTTCCCTGCCCTAGTCTTGAAATCAGCCATTTCTCTTCGCTCCGTTTTTTGGTAGAAAATGGTGTTTAGATCCAAGATCTGGTTGCTAGATATGCTCATTACTTTACTGTGGAGGCATCAGTACTGCCAGGCCCTCTCAGCAGACAGAGGTGGGAAATGTTTGTCTTCCATTTTGGATTCCCTCGTTATCTAGTTGGATTTGTTTGTTGATTGGTTTGTTGGGCATGTGAAATATCACTGTGGTTCTAGGAGTCAGACCTGTACAAAAAGATATACTTAATGTCACTTCCTCCTCATCCCTGCAGTCCCAATCCTAATCCTCCTTTTTCCCCCACTCACACCCTGTTCCTTTAGTTTCTGGTTTGTCCTTCCTGATTTCTTTTGCTCAACTGAACAGATACATGTATATTTTCTTATATCCCTTCTTCCTTATAAGAAGGGGAACATACTCTAGCCTTTCTTTTGTGCTTTTCTTTTTTAACTCAACACTGTATCCTGGAAATCAGTTCATAGAAATCGTCCTCACTCTTTTTTACAGCTACGTGGTACACCATTGTTTGGATGCACCATAGTTTATCCAACTCTATCCTGTATATGTATAAAAGCTGCTTCCAATATTTTATCATTATAGTGTTTCAGTGAGTAACCTTGTTCACAGGTGTTTTCATGAATCTTATGTTCATGTGTATTTTACTGTTATTAGAGGTCTACAGAGTGGAGTACAAGAAATGGGATTACAGGATGGAAAGGTAAATGCATATGTGACTTTGCTAGGTATTGCCAAATTTATCTCCAGAAAGCTTGCACAGATCTGTACTCCTGTCAGCAATGTGTGTGTATACCTACTTCCACATGACCTCGGTAAAAGAATGTGTTATCATATTGGTATTGAAATTTTAGCACTGTAAGTAACAGGTCATTTTGGAAAACCTGAGCTTTCACCAAATTCAGCTATTTTGTTTTGCTTTTACTATTAGCATATACCAAAATAAATAGGCATATTAGAGGTTCCTTCCTTGCATCTTAAAATTCATCTAACACATCTATAATAACATTTTTTTTCCTCCATTCTAGGACTTGCTCCTTTCATCTATTTGTCAGACGAATGTTATAATTTACTGGCAATAAAGTTTTGGATAGATCTTAATGAAGATATTATTAAGCCTCATATGTTAATTGCTGCAAGCAACCTCCAGTGGCGACCAGAATCCAAATCAGGACTTCCTACTTTATTTGCTGGAGATTTTTCTGTGTTTTCTGCTAGTCCAAAAGAGGGCCACTTTCAAGAGACATTCAACAAAATGAAAAATACTGTTGAAGTAAGGTTACTTTTCAGCATTACCACACATTTTGGTATTTTTCTATTTTGACAGTCAAGTATCAAGGAAATAGCTTTTATACAAATTGGATAGTTGAGGTAGTATGTGAGGTAAAGTTTAATCATATATTTATTGCCCATGAACCTCAGGAGATGGGGGAATGGGGAAATGACAGCAACTAGAAAGAGAAGAATGACTTGAAGGGAAATGAGTTAGGAGAATTTGTGAGAAGGATGTTCAGAAATGCAGACTATGTAAGCAAACTGGAAATTGGTTACAAGAATAATATGAGTTATCTGTGGTTTGCAGCAGTTGGCATTGTGGTTAGTTAATAATATGGAGACTACAGGTTTACATTTAAACTCCATATCTAGTGTTTTATACAGATTATATCTCTTTGATTTGAATTAATCCCAGATAAGATTTGAATTAATCCCAGATAAGAGACACTGAAATTATTTTCCCTAGATCATGTATGCATTTTCTGCTTAAATCTGTATATGCATTATATAATATTAGCCGGTGTTTATTGAGTGTTTACTATGTGTCAGACCTTGTTCTAACCTTCTCATTTCATTCTCCCACAACCCTATGAGGTAGGGAACTGTTTTTCTATTTTATCAGTGAGAAACAGGTTAAATGGCTTGCCTTAGGTCAAATGCCAAGTTAGTAAAACTAGGATTCATACTTAGGCCATCGAATGCAGAACCCAAACTAGGAACTGCTGTGCAATGCTGCTTCCCAGTAAAATTTGAGATCTCATGAATTGGTAACTAGTGAAGAATACACAAAAAATAAGCCTCCTAATTCTATAGTTTAATATTTGAAATGTGTGTTACTCAGAATTTATATAAAAATATATTTTTAAAGCATTAGAATAGCTGTATAAAGAAAGCTATGTTGATATTTTACCTAAAGACTATGCATAATGAATAACACTCTGCTATATCTAGTTTCTCAATTAGGGGTGGGAGTTGTATTCATTATTTAGCTCCCATACAGTGTATCTACTACTTACACCCCAGATTTTCTTTTTTTTTTTTTTTTTTTTTTTGGAGACAGAGTCTTGCTTTGTCATCCCCAGGCTGGAGTAGCGCAATCTCAGCTCACTGCAGTCTGCACCTCCTGGGTTCAAGCGATTCTCTTGCCTCACCCTCCCAAGTAGTTGGGACTACAAATGCGTGTCACCACGCCCAGCTAATTTTTGTATTTTTAGTAGAGACAGGGTTTCACCATGTTGGGCAGTCTGGTTTCGAACTCCTGGCCTCAAGTGATCTGCCCACCTTGGCTTCCCAAAGTGCTGGGATTACAGGCATGAGCCACTGAGCCCGGCCTACACCCCACATTTTCTCTGAGACATCTTCAAAGGCAGTTTACTAGTCCTGCTGAAGAGACAACTGTCATTTACATAACATTTTAAAGTTTTACAAAATACTGTCATGAATTAGGTTAAACCATATGAAATTGCTGATATTTGACCAGCTGTGACTTTTCAAACAACAGTTTCATGTAGTTTAACCTATACATTATTTCAATTAATTCTTGGAACAGACGTGAGGTAGGTGAGGCAATTCTCTCTTTTCACTAACCTACGAAGTACCTTTATAGATGTGAGATGATTCCCAGCTATTAAGTAGTAAATAGAGCTGGGACTTGAGCCCCAATCTTCCAGCTTCAATTCAGATCATATGACAGCTTGCTGATTAAACTAGATGACTAAGGAGATCTCTTTCCTTCAGACACACATACTTTTTCTCTCTTCCCCTCTCCGTATCAGCTAGATTCCCCTAAATCACTGATACTGGTTTTGTAATTTTGCATTGGCATGTTTGACAATTGGTATCACATTTTTTTGGATTTTCATTCTTTTTTGGTCTGAACTTTTCATTTCTGCTTTTAAAGAAAATACTTTCGGAAACAAACATGTGGGTTTGCAATTTATAAAGCAACTTTTCCACTTATTTTCTTAGAATATTGATATACTTTGCAATGAAGCAGAAAACAAGCTTATGCATATACTGCATGCAAATGATCCCAAGTGGTCCACCCCAATTAAAGACTGTACTTCAGAGTCGTACACTGCTCAAATCATTCCTGGTACAGGAAATAAGCTTCTGGTAAGTTAATGTAAACTCAAGGAATATTATAAGTATTATATATGGAGGCCATTGTATATTCTGTTGTATACCTAGTAAACATGGTAAAATGTAATTAAACTTAATTAGAAAGTGTTGTTATGTGGTTCCTATAAATATAGGTTATTTAGAAATTTTATTTGTTGAAGCAAGATATGAAACTTTGGGTGCAAACTTTCCAAACAGGTGCTTTCATATACATGTGATTGAAAAGTGTTTTTGCCTATTTATTTCACTGTTCCATACAATTAGGGTTGTTTCTAAGCTGTTTGTAAGCTGTTTCTAAGCTGTTTAAGTGGTTAAATCACAGTAGATGCAAATCAAGCTAAAGTCTTTAATATTGGCTAATGGCTGATTCTTAAATAGCTAATACTTGCTAAGAGTATCTATATTAACTCATTTAATCCTCGTAACAACCCCATGAGATAAAACCTACATCCTCACTTAACATTGTCAATAGGTTTTTGGAAACTGATTTTAAGGGAAGTGATGTATAACAAAACCATTTATTTTTCTCATCAGTGTTCTAACAAAACGATGTTGAAGGAAATGACATTGCTCAAAGACCTGCTATATATTGTTTGACTCAAAGTCGCAGTTTCCAAGAACCTGTCAATGATGTTAAGTGAGGACTTTACTGTATTATCCTCATTTTATAGATGAGGAGACTCATCTATAGAGAGCATAGAGAGAGGTTAAGCAATTGCCTAATAAAGTCATAAAGCTAGAAAAGTAGATATTAGAACCCAGGTAGTGTGTGTTTTTAAGATGGCTTTAAAATGTTTATGTTTGTTTAATCTGTTAATAATAAAAAAGAAAAGATTGAAGCGTAAGTGGTGTCCCCTACCTCCTTTTAATCTTTTACTGTGATTATTCCTCTTCTTCCTTTATTTTAATGTCATTTTATATGCTCTTACGCAAAATTACTTCCATCTAGAATAGGAATAATGTGAATTGAAATCACCTAACCTATTAGCAATTAGGGGAGGGAGATTGTGTGTAATATTTGCGTGCTTAAATATTTTCAATGAAAAAAGTTACTTCGATTTAGTTTTTTATGTTAGTACGTAATTATGATAGGCTACGTTTTAATTTTTTTATCAGATTTCTTCTCCTAATTGTGAGCTATATTATCAAAGTCCTTTATCACTTTGTATGGCCAAAAGGAAGTCTGTTTCCACACCTGTATCAGCCCAGATAACTTCAAAGTCTTGTAAAGGGGAGAAAGAGATTGATGACCAAAAAAACTGCAAAAGGAGAAGAGCCTTGGATTTCTTGAGTAGACTGCCTTTACCTCCACCTGTTAGTCCCATTTGTACATTTGTTTCTCCAGCTGCACAGAAGGCATTTCAGCCACCAAGGAGTTGTGGCACCAAATACGAAACACCCATAAAGAAAAAAGAACTGAATTCTCCTCAGATGACTCCATTTAAAAAATTCAATGAAATTTCTCTTTTGGAAAGTAATTCAATAGCTGATGAAGAACTTGCATTGATAAATACCCAAGCTCTTTTGTCTGGTTCAACAGGAGAAAAACAATTTATATCTGTCAATGAATCCACTAGGACTACTCCTACCAGTTCAAAAGATTATCTCAGACTGAAAAGACGTTGTACTACATCTCTGATCAAAGAACAGGAGAGTTCCCACTCCGGTAAAGAAGAATGTGAGAATAATAAGCAGGACACAATTATAACTAAAAAATATGAGCATTTGCAAATGTGACAATAAATTATTGACGCTTAACCTTTCCAGTTTGTAAAACTGGATATAATTTCAAACCACACGTTAGTACATACGTTGCACAATGAGAAAAGAAATTAGTTTCAAATTTACCTAAGCATTTGTATATCAGATGTTCTTGGCCCGACTCTGTATTGGTATACTTTTGCTTCAGTTGCATATCTTAAAACTAAATGTAATTTATTAACTAATCAAGAAAAACATCTTTGGCCGAGCTCAGTGGCTCATGCCTGTAATCCCAACACTTTGAGAAGCTGAGGTGGGAGGAGTGCTTGAGGCCAGGAGTTCAAGACCAGCTTGGGCAACATAGGGAGACCCCCATCTTTACAAAGAAAAAAAAGAGTGGGGAAAAAAATCTTTAAATCTTTGAATTTGATCACTACAAGTATTATTTTACAAGTGAAATAAACACCATTTTCTTTTAGATTCTGTCATTAAATGAAATAAAGTCTCTTAGTACAGTTATTTTTATGCAAATAATTCCTTTTAGTTTAGCTACTATTTTAGGGAATTTTTTTTTAAAGGTAACTCACTATGAAATAGTTTTCCTTAATGCACGTGTTGGTTCTGCTATAGTTCCATCCTGTTCAAAAGGCAGGATGAATGTGATAGAGTGGTGTTTCCTTTTGAGCAATTCCTCATCCCTAAGTCAGCATGATTATAAGAAAAATAGAACCTTCAATGTAACTCTAATTCCTTTTTACTATTCCAGTGTGATCTCTGAAATTAAAACTAAAAATTCAAATACTTTAAATCAGAAGATTTCATAGTTTTTTTTTTCCCCCAACAAAATGGTCATCCAAACTCAAACCTGAGAAAATATCTTGCTTTCAAATTGGCACTGATTCTGCCTGCTTTATTTTTAGCACTATCACAGGACCCAGAGCCTATGCCCTTTTAAACTTACCATAAAAGCAGATTAGTTCAATTTAAGATGATACTCTCATTTGTTATTTCTTTTTTTTTTTGGAGATGGAGTCTCACTTTGTCACCCGTGTTGGAGTGCAGTGGCATGATCTTGGCTCACTGCAGCCTCCACCTCCCGGGTTCAAGTAATTCTCCCACCTCAAGCCTCCCGAGTAGCTGGGATTACAGGGACACACCACCATGCCCAGCTAATTTTTGCATTTTTAGTAGAGATTGCATTTTACCATGTTGGCCAGGCTGGTCTCAAACTCCTGACCTCAGGTGATCCACCTGCCTCAGCCTCCCAAAGTGCTAGGATTATTAGGCGTGAGCCACCGCGCGCAGCCTTACTTGTTACTTTCTTATGTTTAATAGAGAAAAGGGATAAAGCAGTTCTAACTAGGAGTTAATAGCCTGAAGAAGTTCTTAAATCAGATGTTTTAATGCTTTCAATTTATATATAATATCATGTTTTCAAATCTAATTATAAATGTTTAAAGCCAAGAATAAATCTTTTAAAAAATTAACTTGTTTCCTTCCGTAACTGTGATCCATGGTTTTTCTCTTCTGTAAAAAGCATTAACAAATGTGTCTATTTTGCTACTCCTTGTAACCTAAGTATTCTGCAAGTCTTATTAATGTGACTTCAGTTTTATTTCAAAACAGTTTGGTTTTCACATCCTAATTTTGCAGTGATCTACTCTAGAACAAGGAATAAAACTTGGGTTTCAGGAGAACAGAAAAAAATTATAAGAATTTCACCTTTTCTTTTTTGAATCCTTGGTAAAACTGCTATTGTCTGTTCTCATGTAGAACACCCATTATATTGATAGATATTTAATGCACACTTTTTTATAAATTATAAATAACATCTAAGCTACATGAACAAAATATGAAGCTTGAGTATATGTGTATATTATCCCCTCAAAAGTGACAATTTAATGATTACAGAGTCAACATACTGCATTATCAGGGATAATGGTAAAAATTTGTGTTATTTATTCAGCAGTCATTTAATGAGATCCTATTGCACATAAAGAGCATTTGCCAGCTTTATGAATGATGCAGACAGTGAACACAATACAAGTCAATACTGGGTGTTCAAAGAGTTATACAAATCAGGAGCCATGGGAGTTGAAAGGAAAAACAGATCACTTCTATAGGGGATAAAGTTGATGGCACTGATCAATTTTTATGGTTTACAGACCAACTATTTCAGGGGTCAGCTAGGGGAAGAAGAGACATTAAATAGGCCAGGAAACTATTCTTTAGAGCTCTATAAAAGTTATATAACCCTAGTGGTCACTCACTTAGCCCAGGTGAGCCCAAAACCCTGAAGCAGGGAGCCAGCCAAGTCAGGAGGGCTTGAATCTGGTCCTTTGAACCGCTCCTGTGAAATCAAAGGAGGGTAATTTCCACTTTGGGCTCTCTGACATTTCTCCCCTCTACTAGCCCAGATGAGTCAAGCCATCCATATTGAGCTGGTTGTGCCACCACCCTATCAACCAAGATGCCCAGGACCACCTGGGCCTGGAAGATGGGAGCATTATTAAGTGGATCATTAGGAGATTATTGTATGTTATGCTTGGAGATACAGAATTTAGCAAAACTGATAACACCTTAGATTCATTGTTATTTACTATTGTCAGCCAAACTTACTCAAAGGAGATACCAGTTTTTAAAATGTCAATGAAGAAAACATTACATACGTGTTGCTGGTAGTCAGGGAGATGTTGAGCAGGTTTCAGTAGTGTCAGATAATGTTAAAACAGTCTCATGTACACAGATCAAATATATAAGCAACTAAATTATAAGGTTGCTTTTGTCATTACCTTTATGATCCCTATTTATTAAAAAAAAGACTGGTAAATAAACCTGTGATACAGAAAAACTGGTATATTGTTGAGTTTCTTGGCATTTAGGTAATTAAATTTTTTTATTGTTGAATCAAAAAAAGATCCAATGACAAATCCATATAAATTGATACCATTTACAATTTTTAATAACCATAAAAAGCACCATTATATAGGACACTTAAAATAATTTTTCACAGAACATTAGAAAGAAGCTGTTGGCCAACAAGAAGTAGAGCATACGTCCTCTGTGGTCTTGTCTATCGTGATCTTACGCTAAATCTGATTCCAACCTGTTGGAAATTGATTTGGATTCATAAATTCAGCATCAGTATAAGAAGACATTCCAGAGTTATGAGGACTTGATTGTCTTAATGCCACATAAAACATCAACTGCTCATTTTGTAATGAGCATGGCTTTTATATATCCCTGTATGACCTATATCCTGAGGTGCCTAATTTCTTGCACCCCCAAACATTTGAGCTGCCAACTAATTACACATGTTAATAGGCATAATTTTAGAAGTCATTTAGCTATTCCTTTTAAAAGTTAGTGTTTTATGAAGGCAGGCTTATTTTATTTACACTATTAGCACAACAGCCAAAAGTTATTCAGGTTTAATCCTGCTGAATAAAGTAGTAAAAACACAAGGTGTGACTGAATAATGATACTGATTTCCCTCAGTAGCTCCTATAGCTATTAAGGATTTGACAGTATTTTTTAAAAGGATACATCATTAAAATAAAGGAATAACTTCCCAAAGTGTCTACTTTGAAGGACATTGTTCCCAGATGTATACTTTCTGGCACATTAACATTAAAGGAAAATCAGTATCATAGAGTCGCACATCTCACATTTTTAGATACATAGATTATCAAAATAGCAATGGTGCTAAAACTTTTCCTGCCCCCCCACCACTTTTCTCCACCTTCCCAACTTTCCTGATGGAGATGAATTTCCTGAAAAAATAAATAGATCACTTCAGAGAAAATGGTACTGAAGCTTATATATAATATAAACGCTTTATTTCATCTATGAACCTATGTAAATAACGTTCTTGGGTGTGTTCTCAAGTTTTGGTTTCAAATTCTTACCCTAGAGAAAGAGCCTGTTTACTCAAATCTGCAGAATTCCCAGCATCAGACCATGCATATAGAAGCACTTTAACAAATTTTGGTGAAGATAATGAATATAATGACTTTGCTCAGAAACGTTTGAGTTCAGCTATTTAACACTGGAATTGGAGCTCTGACTAAAATGCAACAAAGAATAACAAAAATTGAAGTAGAAACTGACTTCGGAAAATTCTGCATGGCTGTAAGATAGGCCTCTAATATCCATGGTGACAACCGCCCCTTCTGTTATAGGAGCTCTCATTTGTAAATCCGCCGTGGGCCCTCCGGTTTGGAAACTCTGTGTAGGAATTCCAGTATCTGGCATTGTTGGAAGGCAGTGCATTATTACTGTCCTGGCTTCTGTTCATTCTGCTTGGTTTTTCTGCATGAAGCACACTGTGAAAGGTAACATCGTGTTCATACCGTTCTTTCATTCGGTGGATTTTTTCTCTTGAGACACCATGAATGTTTCTTCTACATGGAAAAAAGAAATGCATTTAGTTAAGGTAGGATATCACAATGAGTTACTTATATTTCACAAGTCCTCTAGGATTGCAGATATTGCAGTCCCTGTTCTCAGGACTTAGCTGTGGCAAAAGCACAATATCTTGTTCAGCAGTTCTCTTTCAGCCTCCACTCAGGTTTTTCATGCTGCCCTGCACACCCCCAAACCACCCTGAGGCTAGCAAGGAGCTAAAGCTTCAGAAATGCTTTGTTTCTGGTCCTCTCAATTACGTGCTTCAAGACATAAAAGAACACCATGACATTTTTTAAAAATCATACATTTGCCTGTTAATGTCATGCATATATCTATCATCCTATTTATGTTAATCAGTCCCTGATATATACTACTAGGAGATGCTTATTAAAACAATCTTAAATTCTAGTGGGCAGAAGAATCAACTGGGGATATAGTTAGAAATATAATTACCAGAGATTCCAACTACTGAATGGGGTCCATGAACTCGGATTTTAATAGCCACCTGAGGCAATTCTGATGGAGTAGTCCACAGATCCACTTTGAAGACACTATCTGCCTATTACCATAAGAGGAACCAGCCTTACTCCTAAGAAGTAAATTCTTATCTCACTGGCTATTGTAAGTCAATGACATTATCAAACAATATAGATAGAGAATATCCGAACCCATGCACTCAATCAACAAGTTAGTATTATTTGAACATTTATTGCTGTATAAATTAGAAGCAGCATCTAGATCATAAATGAATCGCAGACTGCTCAACATCTGAAGATCTTTATTTAGCCTAAATGCAAAAACACCACTGACATGTGCAGTCCCATGCAGAGAAAGTGCTTTTCAATGTTCCTTGATGAAGAAGCATTTTAGCAGAATGTTAAATGCATCCTTTTAAAGGACCAAGTCCAAGCCAAGATTTAGCATTTAGCATTATATTAGAAAACTGACCCAAAACTAAAGTCTTCACATTAATAATTCCAAAGTTATCAATTTCCAAGAATTACCATTTCTGGCCTGAAAACTACCATGTCCATTTCCAGCCTGAAAAGATTCTTTTGTTCGGTCTGAAATACCTGAAAATAGCAGGATACATAATGAGGAACTAGAAAAACAAAGAAGTACCTTGCTAACTCTTGAACGTTGAATTTCCAGCGAGTGTCAGGTTCTCGGAATATAACTTCATAGTTATTTTCAAGTGCCTGATTTTTCAAAAGTACATAAAACATTGAAGACATAGTATGTATGTTTGGGAATGTTTATGCTGCCATTTAACATTTACTACAAATCTTTTCTAGAATTCCTTTTGTTTTACCAGTAATCCAATGCCTTAATTTATCATAATAAATGCAGTTGTTTCATTCCCATACTTAGCCACTCTCATAATTCTCCATGATAAATTTTGCTCAATTTTATCTAGTATGTAGGAAATTTGTAAAGGTTCTTTGTTTTGGATATCTTTAAAAATAGATGACTGAGCTAGTTTAAAATGTCCTGAACACCGGTATGAGCAGTGAACTCAGTGACTTCTCAAAGTCACTTACAGGATTTCTGTAGATTTACTTGTCAGATGCCTTGTCCTATCCCTCATGCCTTCCTTTAGAAAGTGGGAGTACCATAGGAACATAACTGGTGAAATAAAAGTGATAGTCACTTACTTTGTATCAACTTCCCTCCAAAAGTAGCTCTCCCCATTATGCAGTACGATTTGGGTCAATGCACCGGGCCCCGTTTCCTTGAGTTTAGAAAACTATTATAATTTCCTTATAAACATCCAAATATTGTTTGCATTCATAAATTGACTACTACCTTATCTCAAACTGAATTTTCTATTATCACTATAATTTATTGTGTTTATAAAACATAGAGTGGAAAGAGCTAAGCAAAAAGGTTTCCTTTTCATTCTTTACATGGGCACTTCTCAGTTGGGAAGTTTTTAAATAACACAACCGGAAACCTCTCATTTTTAAGTCTAATGAATAGCTGAGGATGCCTGAAAAAGAGTATACATATCCAGAAGATAAAAAGTAAACTGAGGCTGGGCACGGTAGCTCACACCGGTAACCCCAGCACTTTGGGAGGCCGAGGCGGGTGAATCACTTTAGCTCAGGAGTTCGAGACCAGCCTGGCCACCATGGCAAATCCCCGTATCTACTAAAAATACAAATACTAGCCGGGCATGGTGGCACGCGCCTTTAATCCCAGCTGCTGGGGTGGCTGACACATGAGAATTGCTTGAATCTGGGAGGCAGAGGCTTCAGTGAGCTGAGATCATGCCACTGCACTCCAGCATGGGAGACAGAGTGAGACTCTGTCTCAAAACAAAACAAAAAAGTAAAATGACTTCCCTTAGGCTACTGGTCAGTTAGTCCTTAAGTCTTGGTTTTAAGTGATGGCCTTCATTCAATTGACTCTTCACGTGCCTGTTCATTTCTCGCCCAGGTAGACTCGACATGAACTGAAGTAACCACAAGTGTGCGGCTCATTCTTCGTTACATTCACCGAAGCCCCACAATCTGGGCATAAGTGGAACTGATGATGATCGTTAGAGAAAAGCACACCTGTAGGTATGCCAGTTAGCCCCAAATGTAAAAAGAAGCCTAACATCGTGAGCCCAGTCTGGACCTATTCACTTCACAATTAACCAGGTAGGGATTCTGCATGATGCAAGGAGGATACTCCACTGTGCTTCCTGCCCCATTTGTATGGTTCTGGATCCTTCCTCCTTTCTAGACCCAATAGGGAATGAAAACATTATCACAAGAGATGGAATATGTATGAAAAAAGACCAAACAGACTTCACAATTAAAGGATAATGTGCACACTGTTACAGGCATCATGCTGTTCTTTGCTATTCTGACAATGGAGAGCTGAGTTGTTTTATATTTATATTTGCATTCTGTCATCTCAATAAGATTACAGTGTTAATCCTAATTCTGTTTTTATTTTTTAATTTTTAATTTTTTTTTTTTTTTTTGAGATGGAGTTTCACTCTTGTTGCCCAGGCTGGAGTGCAGTGGCGCAATCTCAGGTCACTGCAACCTCTGCCTACAAGGTTCAAGCAATTCTCCTGCCTCAGCCTCCCAAGTAACTGGGATTACAGGCGCCCGTCACCACGCCCGGCTATTTTTTTGGATTTTTAGTAGAGATGGGGTTTCACCATGTTGGCCAGGCTGGTCTTGAACTCCTGGACTCAAGTGATCCACCTGCCTCGGCCCCCCAACGTGCTGGGATTACAGGCGTGAGCCACCACACCCGGCCCTAATCTGTTTTTAAACTAAAATATTCTGTTGCCCTGGAACTCCCAGGCAGCAACAGTACACAGTGTGGAAATCCCCGGCTCACCAGAGGCAGAATGGTCCTGTTGTGACCTGTAACTCCACTAGGAGCGTCATCTAGTTGAGTATTGCTCTGCACATTTCAGTGGGTGCTCCTCTGTATGCCTTGCCTTAGGAAAGTAATTAAGACAGAAAAGTTACCAAGAATTCACACCAAGGACCATTTGCCAAGGACTATTTTTAAATTGTATCCTGAAGTGAGATTAGCATCTCAGCAAACTTCAGCCACTGAACAGCAGAGAAACACTAACATAAAACCTCGTTACCTGCTCCCTGAGAGAACTACTGTTAGCAAATATGAAATCATGGAACATCAGAAAAAGAGGAAAGAACAGATGCTTCAACTTTCTCACAAAATGTCCATAACTGAAAATTCAGAATGATACTTCTTCCTACCATGACTGCATAGGGCTTCATTTCCCAGGCGTGGAGGTTGGTATTATCAATAATAATGGGGGATATGCCATTCCTCATTGCTTTTCTTGCTGCAACACAATGTTACATAACAGTGAACAACATGCAACAATCAGAGGGAAGGGTGAGCATAATCTCTATTGGTCATTTTTATTACAGGATGCCCTCGTCTCCTCATCACACAACTTCAGTGCCACCTATTTCAGAGCCCACTATCAATAATTTTCTTTCTCTAGAATCTAAGGAGGTTACGCTCTGGTGTTCTGTTTTGGGGAAAAAAAACGGCAGAACTTTCGGTTAAACTCCTTCCATTAAATTTATTCATTCTGCAGCAGCTACAATCTATGTGCACATCAGGGTTTCCCAGGAGTTTGGAAAGGAATTTGTCACCTCTTTTTTGGTTCCATTCATGAGCTTCCTCCAAGAAGTCAGGATTGAACTCATAGGCACCATCTTCCCTGAAGAAAAAATCATCCGTGCTGAAAATCAGGGCCCTGGGAAAGTCATGCTGCAATTGTCTGGAAAGTGGAAAAATTAGAGAGATGTTTTCAATATTATGTATAGTCTCAGTAGAAATAATTTCCTTCCATCTCTAACATTTAGCGGTTGTAATATTGAGACCACCAGGTTTGGAGTTGTTAAAATGCAGCTTTAAAAGAGAGAGGTTTATGATGTCTGGAAGGCATTACTCCTTAGCAGGAGGTGGGAGAGGGCTGAGAGGCGGCAGTGTGTGCTGCTGGTCCTTCAAACTAAGAGGTACAGTCACTGCCGCTGCCTTCTGCAGCAGCAAGGACTGACTCAAGAAGAAACTGAAGCTAAGTTGGGGGCCTGGTGACTGTCTTTCCTCCTGAGCACCAATCCCAGTGCCCATTTCTCTCCAAGGCACCAGTGCCCCTGCCCAAGACCTGCCCATGGGTGCCAGACCCCCACGTTGCAGCCCTTCCCTCAGCCCCCTAAACTCTGAGCTGGCCCATTTCCTTGGAGCTCTGTTCTCTGTAAGGACCCATCTGAGAAGCTAGTTCTAGTATGAAATGTGGGTAAGTGATGCATGTGCTCTACTTTATTAGGTAACATATTTATGTTTTAATGATGGCCTGAGCCAAATGGGAGAAAAGCAAAACGGGAGAAGGAAAGCGACAGAGCCACTGTCCCCTAACTTCCTACCCTCTACCACTCTGAGCGTAAGTAGGAAATAGCACAGCAAAAAGAAACACCACCATGGAGCTCCCCTTTAAAGCAAAACCAAAACAAAATGAAGATGCTTATTCAGTGCTGCACAAAAGAACTTCAAAGAGAAAATGTTTCCACTTGAAATCTTTGCTCGTACTATCTTTTGGCAGAAGGTGGATGTCATGCTCTGGAGGAACTGGAGACATCTCTGAGCTTCATTTCCTCATCTGTAAAAACTGAGGACAAACAAACCCAGCCAACAAACAGAAAATATGGTCACGTGGCCATGCTCAGAATAAGAAGATATTTAAAAATCGGAGGAAAAAACGTTGGAGAATGACAAGGGCAGGAAATGCAAAGAGAAAGCAAAGCTATTCAATGTCTTTTTTGTTGTTGGTCTTCTCCATGGAGCAGAATGATCTTTAATCCAGGAAGAATGGAACAAACATGAGGCCTTGGAGCCACAGATGAGTAAGCACTTCAGGTGCCCTGACAGGTTTGGGAGCTTCTGTTTTCTCAACTGTAAAACACAGATAATTATCCCTACCTATTAAACAGAGCTTCTAATCAGGCTGAAATGAGGCCAGTATGAGAAAACATTTTGTACCCAGTAAGGCACTTTACAGAAGTAAAGTGGTGTTATAATAACCATGAGGCCACATTGACCAACCCAGACTGTTTATGTGCCATGGTAATAAACACATCGGAGAGCGCGTGTCAAGTAGCCCTTGAGGTACTGCGGTGAATTAAGAGAGAGATGAAAGACAGAAGTAAAATGCTTCCATTTTCAAAAATGAGTGAATATACATTCCAGAAATGGTAACTAAATAGCTGTCAAAATTCTTCAGAAGCTTGATAGCATTTAAAAAGAAGGCAGCGCAGATCGCTGAAAAAGTAATTCCAAACCAAATGCATTTTCTTTTTTAATGAACTAAACAGTGGCAAACAAGGAAATTCAGTGGACATACTATCTCTGTTTAAACAGGAATCTGACAGTCTCCCTTGATAGCCTTGTGGGGGAAATGCGGCCAGTAGATAATATACTTTAATACCAAAAGAATATTAGTTAATTATCCAACTCATTAAACATTTAGTGAGCGCCTAACATGTGCCAAGTGCCAGGTGAAGCGTTAAGGTACAGAAAGTAGCTGCTTTCAAGGAATTCATGGCCCAGCCAAAGGAGTCAGTCAGCGCAGCGCACAGAGGAAAAAGCTGGCCCAGCAAAGCGCTGAGAGAAAGGGTCCGGAGCCGGGGAAAGGGATGCAAAGGAGTGATGCAAGTTTGACTTAGTCCCTGAGGGATGAGAAAACTGTTGCCTCTTGGGGGAGGGGCTGAGAACACCGGCAGGAAAGAGAGGAGGAAGCGAGTGCCCTAGGGCTTGTTAGGGGAGAAGAGGCTGTAGGGAAAAGCAGAAAGACTAAGGGTTAGAAGAAGCAAATCATCTTTGAAACACTGTTTTCAATTCCGACTGCCACACAATTTAAAGAGAAATTTGGCCACCTTGAAGGTGTCCAGAGAAGAGTGACCAGGTACATACAAGGTCCAGAAACCATGTCGGAGGAGCAGAGTTCATCGAAGACAGGCGGAGTGTTTCAGGCAGAACAGATAATAAAAGGGATAAGGTGATAGTTCTCAGACGCTGGGAAGCCTGTTGTGTGGATGCCGGAATGAACTTCTGTGTTGGCAGTTTGGGCTGGGCTCACGTGGGCCGATCTGCGGGCCTTGCCTGGGGTCCCTGCGGCAGCTGCATCACCTGACAACGTGGGGCTGGGCAGAGTGCCCTAAACAGGGTCCTTCACACATGTGGTGGTGCTGGCTCTCACTCCGCAGGGCTTGCCATCCTGAAAGAGCCGCACCCAGGCCTCTTCACAGACCGCGGTATTTCAAGAGAGCACGACAAGAAGCTGCTTGCCAGCGCTCCCGCACCTTCTATTGGTCAAAGCGAGTCACTTTGCTGGCCCACATTGAAGGGCGAGGAAAGCAGACTTCTTGATGGAAGGAAAAGCAAAGAAAACGTGGCCACTTTAAATCTAGTACAGATAAAGCCAGTGACACGAAGGGAGGGGTAAGTATAAAGACTTGAGGAACCCATGCTCATAGTTTCCATATGAATGTCTGTTATTCCACTTTAAAGATACGCAAATCGAAGAGTCCAAACCTTAACCTCCGATGCAAACAATTATAGACAGGAAAAACATCTAAGGGTAGCACTGATGCATTTTCAGGTATGTATATTTTATATTTGTGAACACTGTACAGTTTTAAAATGATTTTCATCAATATTATTTAAATAATGAAAGTTGTGTTCAGAGATTAATAGTGTATAATGTGTTTCCTTTATCCTCTGTATACTCAGTTAAGCAGCCATGGTAACTGAATCCAAGATTTTTTTTCTCCTTCTGGTCCCAGATTTGATATCCCTTCTACACCTGGTTTCATTTGTTCTCCTATTAAGTCTGCTACTTATCAGTTTTGTTTTGTTGTTTGAACATTTTCAGACTTGAATTTTTCTTTTCATATACATACCCTTATCTGCTCTTGTTTTCCTCTTTGTGGTTTATATTATTGATTGGAAGTTAATACTTTATAATATTTCCTTTAAAAAGACTTTAAGGCATGAGTATCCAATTCACTGTTTGTTTCATGTTTGTTATATTTGAATCCTATTTCCTTCTAGAAAACAAAAACAGCACATAACACTACTGCCCTTTTAATTACAAAATTTTACCTTAGAGTAAAAGCTAAATGGTTCAGGATCACTATGGGGCAAGAACACCATCTCATCATTTCCTGAGACACATCTGACAGTGGCCTCCATACTCTTCCTAACAAACAGGCAGACAAAAATAAGGGTGTTTTTCACCTTTAAGGCTCTCATGGAATTTTTTTTTTTTTTTTGGCCTGTATGATCTTCCTGAATGACTTCAAAACTCGTTTTATCTTCACCTAAATGTTAAATTAGCACTAGCAGCCATAGTAGTATGTTGAATAGGCAGGACAATAAAAACTCTACTAGCTAAATAAACTGATTAAATAGACAATCTTGAGATTCTCAAACTTAAGTGGAAGCAATAAATACCATTCCATCAACTTCAGAAGTGATGAGGGTTAAGCCCCAGTTCTATCCTTATAGTGATCAGGAGCCTCATGCATTAGGGACATTGAGAGAATGAAAATAAAAGGCAAAAAATAGAAAGGCAATTAATTCCATATAACCTCCACCTGCCACAAACCCCCCTGAAATTCATTTAAAATCACTATTATGAGAGAAACTCAGGGACTAATCTTGATTTCACAACTTATTCTTTTGTGTAATTCTTTATTTAAATAATGGAGAACCATAGAGCTATATTTAGATATCTCTTCAGCCAGTCAGTCACTCACTGAGAAAGTCAGACCTTGCATGTAATTTTAACTTGACACCCAGCTTTTTACTAGGGAAATTTTCAAGCTTGCAAAAGTTAGATGGCATAATATACTCAATCCTCATATACACATGACCAGTTAGCATCATATGGCCAGTCTTCTCTCATGTCTTTCCTATTTCATTCCATCAGTCACTCCATCAGTGTTCAGTCTCCCTGCTTGTCTCACCAATGTTTTCCTCCAGTTGGTTTGTGTGCATCAGGGACCAAACAAGATCCACACATTGTATTTGGTTGCCATGTCCCTTAAGTCTCATTTATCCTATAGTTTACCCTCTCCTCTTGATTTCCACCTGACCTTCTCCACCACAACCTTTTAATTAGAAAATATAAAAATCTATGGAAATGAGTTGAAAAACAGTATACTAAACACTGCTTACCCTTCATCTATGGTCATCAGATGTTCACATTTTGCCTTATTTTATGTCTCTCCTATATATATTTTTGGAGAACCATATGAAAGTAAATTGCAGGCCAGGCGCGGTGGCTCACGCTTGTAATCCCAGCACTTTGGGAGGCCAAGGCGGACGGATCAGTTAAGGTCAGGAGTTTGAGACCAGCCTGGCCAACATGGCAAAATCCCGTCCCTACTAAAAATACAAACATTAGCCAGGCTGGTGGCGCACACCTTTAATTCCCGCTACTCGGGAGGCTGAGGCATGAGAATCACTTGAATCTGGGAGGCAGAAATTGCAGTGAGCCAAGACCGTGCCACTACATTCCAGCTCCAGCCTGAGTGACAGAGCAAAACTCTGTCTCAACTGTCTCAAAAAAAAAAAAAAAAAGGTAAACTCCATACATCGTGATACTTTATTCCTAAATTCTTTGTCAAGTATCTCTTAAGAATAAGAACAATTCCTTCCTTGCATAACCACAATACCATTATTGCATCTAAAAAATTAAGGCAGAGTGCCCTAAGCAGGGTCCTTCACACGTCTGGTGGTGCAGGTTCTCACTCCGCAGGGCCTGTCATCCTGAAAGAGCCTGAAAGAGTGATTAATTCATAAGAGCTAATGTTAGGTGTTTATTTTATTTTATTTTTATGTATTTATGTATTTATTTAGAGATGGAGTCCCACTCTGTTGCCCAGGCTGGAGTGCAGTGGCATGATCTCGGCTTACTGCAACCTCCACCTCCTGGGTTCAAGCAATTCTCTTGCCTCAGCCTCCCAAGATGTTGCCCAGGCTGGAGTGCAGTGGCATGATCTCGGCTTACTGCAACCTCCACCTCCTGGGTTCAAGCAATTCTCTTGCCTCAGCCTCCCAAGAAGGTGGAATTATAGGCACACACCACCATGCCTGGCTAATTTTTTTGTATTTTTAGTGGAGACGGGGTTTTGCCATATTGGTCAGGCTGGTCTCCAACTCCTGACCTCAGGTGATCCACCTGCCTCGGCCTCCCCAAGTGCTGGGATTACAGGCGAGAGCCACGCTCCTGGCCTAATATTAGGTTTTTAAATTTAAATTTTTAAAATTTCCCCAATGGTCTAAAGAATATTTTTCATAAGTTTCAAGTACTGCATTTGGTTATTATGTCCGGTTAATATCTTTGAATCTAGAACTGTCCTCATGCTCTTTTCGTTTCTCTAGTTGGCATGAGAATGTTCTGCATTCTGGGTTTGTGTAGTTGCTTTGTAGTGATTAAACCCAGATTAAATGTTTTTTAGAAGCAAAGTACAAAGGTGATGTTTGTGTACTTCTGATTGCACAAAATGACAGTCTGTCCCACCAGGCTAAGTTCAATGCTAAGTTCCATCATTTGGCTAAAGGGTGGTGTTAGCCAGACCTCTTCACTGGAAAGGTACCTCGCTTCCTTTGTAATATTAACTAATACATGGGACAAAACTGTGAGCCCATGTACCAATCCAATTCTCTGTTTCCCTCAGCAATCTTTACATCTATTTCTCTGATTATAAAACAAAAAAAAAAGTGCAAAAAAGGAGGGAGGTTCCTCTATTCTCCTATCTACAAATAATTATTAACATTTTTGTCTTCTTTCCAGGACTGGAAATATATATATAATTTCTTTTTATTTTATCTCTTGTTACATGAAGAGGAACATCATGTAGAGTAGACCAAGTTTCACCAAGCTCTTTCTTTTTTTTTTTTTTTTTGAAGACAGAGTCTTGCTCTGTCACCCAGGCTGGAGTGCAATGGTACGATCTCAGCTCACTGCAGCCTCCACCTCCCGGGTTCAAGCGATTCTCCTGCCTCAGCCTCCTGAGT
Source organism: Chlorocebus sabaeus (assembly GCF_047675955.1). Lineage (NCBI taxonomy): Eukaryota > Metazoa > Chordata > Mammalia > Primates > Cercopithecidae > Chlorocebus > Chlorocebus sabaeus. The sequence goes on from NC_132906.1 coordinate 11,308,507, forward strand.
AGTTGGGATTACAGGCATGTGCCACCATACCTAGCTAATTTTTGTATTTTTAGTAGTGATGAGGTTTCACCATGTTGGCCAGGCTGGTCTCGAACTCCTGACCTTGGGTGATCCGCCCACCTAGGCCTCCCAAAGTGCTGGGATTACAGGCGTGAACCACTGTGCCTGGGCTAACCAAGCTTTTTTCCATAGCAAATTATTTCCCACCTTATAAAATATTCTTCTATGACATGATTTTTAATGATACGGCATACTTATTCCTACGGATGTGCCATAGTGTAATGCCTAACCAGTAACTTAATGCTTAACCAATGGTCTATGGTTACTCATTTAGTTTGTCCCTACTTCTTTAATTATCAGCAAGATTAGCTTGTGTGTGTGTTGATCATTTAGAGATATTCTTTTGTGAACTGCACTGTCACATCCTTTGGTAAATAAAGCCTCCTTATTAGGAGTTTATCTTTCTTATGGAATGTCAATTTTTTATTATGTACAGCAATTGCTTTTTAATTTTGTTTATAATAATCTCTAAAAGTCTAAATTTTAGTTGGGTTCAGTGGCTTTCTTTTCTTTTCTTCTTGTCTTTGATTTCTCTCATGATTGGCTGAGATTGGTTGTTCCAATAAATTCTATTATTTTTTTAAAAGAGTACTAAGCAGTGAACAAAGAGCTTCGCATATATTCTCTCTCTTTAACCTTTATAACCTAATTTTATGAAGTAAATCATTTTACTTTTACTTGGTTTACAAATAAAGAAACCAGGGCTTCAAGAGCTTAAACTGGCTTGGGTTTCTACCATTTGCATGTGGGGCTGCCAGAGCCTTATCTCAGGTCTACTCAGTCAGGGCACATGGGTGTTACAGACTTTGTGAGCTCTTGGGGATCTGAGAAAGTCTTTGTATGAAAGACAACAGACTAGATGAGAATTACTGAACTACAATCTTTTTCCCACAGGCATTAATATTTTAAATGTAGGTTCCAGTTTAACGTGGGTTCACATGCATTGAACAGAAACCCCAGTTAATGGATTTCTAACAGTGGTGGCTTCAATAAAATTAAAATGTCTATATCTTGCATGTAAAAATCCAGAGGTAGAATCCAGAGCTGGTATCACAAATCTATGATCAACATGGACCCAGGAGTCTAGCATTTTTTTTAGCATGCGGCTTCCATTCTTCAGAGGGCCTCCTAGTGACCACTGCAGGGCCAGGCTGCACCTCCATGTTCCACACAGCCGAAGAGGCAAGGGGGCCTTGAAAACTAGTTTTACAGTTGGGCACACTGCCACACCCAACAAAGTGTGCTTGCTAAAGAAGAAAGGGAAGTTAACTAACAGCTTTTGCAACAGTCTTTCCAGGATATATCTAGATATTGAATTTTTTTTTTAATCACTTCTGAGTCTTCAAGTTAAATATGTTCTATGATATCTTTATTTGTTGCTTTGGTTGTATTTACTCTGGTGATTTTTGGCTATATTTATTTTCACATTTGTCTTCTACATTATTGTTTGATTTTCTGCATTGTAACTCTGCTTATCTCTAATATACTTCAAACTTCCAACACTTACTTTAGATTCTTTTATATATCATTTAACTCCTTTTTAATTTTCTGCTTCTTAATCAACTTCCTTCATATTTCAGACTCCTAATCAGGAGTTTTTCTTTAATCTTTTATATCATAGAGAGGATTTTTTTTTAGAAAAAAATGTAAATATAGAGAAAGACAAAAGAAATAATAAAACACCTGCATACCTACCACCTAGAGCTCATAATCATGAACATTTTCTCATACTTGTTTTGTTGGCTTAAAATTCAACCAACCCCCACCTTAACTCTGGCCCTCCCAGACACCTTTACCACGCTTCTCTCTCCCTTTTTCAACAGCACTTGTCACCACCTACATTAACATACGGTTTCCTTAGAGGTTACATCCATTTCCCTACCTCTGGCACATAAGGTCCACAAGGGCAGGATCTTTGTTTTGTTCACTGATGATTCCCAAGTACCTAGAACACTGTGTGGAACATATAAACACTCAATAAATATTTGTTGAATTAAAAAATGAAGGAGCATTACATTTTTTAGATCTATTCATGTTGATATATAGACTTAGTCCATTTTCTTTAATTATTACATAGTACTCCATTATCAGCAAAATAATAAATATAGCCAATGTTTATTAAGTGCTTATTGTGTGCTAACCACTATTCTAGAGGCTTTACATTTTTTACGTAATGCTCAAATAGACCTGGGATATAAGTACTGTTATTAATCCCCAACCCCCGTGTTACAGACAAAGAAATTAAGGCCAACGAGTGGTACAGCTGGATTAAAACCTAGGAGTCTGGCCCCAGAGGTGCACACTAAACTGCTGTGCTTGAGCGCTATAAAATAACCACATTTATTTATGTATTTTCTCTAGTGATACTTGTTTGCAATTTTCCAATTTCAATGAACTTCCTTATGCCTACCTGTTGTGCGTATGTGGACATTTCTTGGGGATATATAGCTCCAGTGGCATACCTGTGAAATCCTTTGCTTATTTTTTGAGAGAACAGAGCAGAGCAGATGCTAAAATTGCCTTTTTTCCTTGAGAATTTTTTTCTCTCTGATAGAATACATGTTCCATGAAGACAGGGATTTTTGTCTCCTTTGTCCACTGCTCCATTCTGACCATCTAGAAGAATGCCAGGCACATGGGAGGTGCTCAGTAAGTATCTGTGAATATATTAATGGCTCTTGGCTACAATGCTCTTTTGGCCTAATTATGCAAACTCTTTTTATTCACCCCCACCCCCACCAAGACAGAGTCTTGCTCTGTCGCCCACAGCTGAAGTGCAATGGTGTGATCTCAGCTCACTGCAACTCTGTCTCCTGGGTTCAAGCAATTCTCCTGACTCAGCCCCCTAGTAGCTGGGATTACAGGCATATGCCACCACGCCTGGCTAATTTTTGTATTTTTAGTAGAGATGAGGTTTCGCCATCTTGGCCAGGCTGGTCTCATACTCCTGACCTCATGATCCACCCATCTCGGCCTCCCAAAGTGCTGGGATTACAGGCGTGAGCCACCATGGCCAGCTGGCAAACTTTTTTGTAAGGCCCCAAGCTGTGTGAGAATTTCTATTTACTCATTTTTGTACAATGAGAATTTTACCCAAACCTTAGATTCAGTTCACCCCTGATATGCTTTGGCTGTGTCCCTACTCAAATCACATCTTTAATGGTAGTTCCCATAATCCCCATGTGTCATGGGAGGGACCTGGTGGGAGGGAATTGAATCATGGAGGCGGTTACCCTCATGCTGTTCTCGTGATAGTGAGTTCTCACAAGATCTGATGGTTTTATAAGGGGCTTTTTCCCCTTTTGCTCAGCACTTCTCCTGCTTCCACCGTGTGAGGACATGTTTGCTTCCCCTTCCACTATGACTGTAAGTTTCCTGAGGCCTCCCCAGCCATGCTGAACTGTGAGTCAATTAAACCTCTCTCCTTTATAAATTACCCAGTTTTGGGTATGTCTTTATTAGCAGTGTGAAAACAGCAAATTGGTACCACAGAGAGTGGGGCGCTGCTGTGAAGATACCCGAAAATGTGAAAGCAACTTCGGAACTGGGTAACAGGCAGAGACTGGAACTAATGGACAGGCTCAGAAGACAGGAAAACGTGGCTAAGTTTGGAACTTCCTAGAGACTTGTTGAATGGCTTTGACCAAAATGCTGATAGTGCTATGGACAATGAAGTCCAGGCTGATGTGGTCTTGGAGATGAGGAACTTATTGGTAACTAGAGTAAAGGTCACTCTTGCTATGCAAAGAGACTGGTGGCATTTTGCCTCTGCCCTAGAGATCTGTGGAACTTTGAACTTGAGAGAGACAATTTAGGGTATCTGGTTGACAATTTAGGGTATCTGGTTGAAGAAATTTCTAAGCAGCAAAGCATTGAAGAGGAAGCAGAGCATAAAAGTTTGGAAAATTTGCAGCCTCATGATGTGATAGAAAAGAAAGCCCCTTTTTCAGGTGAGAAATTCAAGCCAGCTGCAGAAATTTGCATAAGTAACGAGGAGCCAAATGTTAATCACCAAGACAATGGAGAATATGTCTCCAGGGCATGGCAGAGGACTTCTTGGCAACCTCTCCCATCACAGGCCTGGAGACCCAGGAGGGAAAAATGGTTTCATGGGATGGGTCCTGGGCCCCCCAGCTGTGTGCAGCCTTGGAACTTTATGCGCTGCTTCCCAGCAGCTCTGGCTGACCATGGCTAAAAGCAGTCAATGTACAGCTCAGACCGTTGCTTCAGGGGGTGCAAGCCCCAAGCCTTGGCAGCTGCTACATGGTGTTGGGCCTGCGGGTGCACAGAAGTCAGTAACTGAAATTTGGGAATCTCCACCTAGATTTCAGAAGATGAATGGAAATGCCTGGATTTTCAGGCAGAGGTATACTGCAGGGGTGGAGCCCTCATGGGGAATCTCTGCTAGTGCAGTGCAGAAGGGAAATGTGGGGTCAAAGCCCCCACACAGAGTCCCCACTGGGGCACTGCCGAGTGGAGCTGTGAGAAGAGGGCCACTGCCCACCAGACCCCAGAATGGTAGATCCACCGACAGCTTGCACCTTGTGCCTGGAAAAGTCACAGACACTCAACGCCAGCTTGTGAAAGCAGCCAGGAGTGGAGCTGTACCTTGCAAAGCCACAGGGGTGGAGCTGCCCAAGGCCGTGGGAACCCACCTCTTGCATCAGCATGACCTGGATATGACACATGGAATCAAAGGAGATCATTTTGGAGCTTTAAGATTTGGCTACCCTGCTAGATTTGGGGTTTGCATGGGGCCTATAGCCTCTTTGTTTTGGCCAATTTCTTCCATTTGGAATAGGTGTATTTACCCAATGCCTGTACCCCCATTGTATCTAGGAAGTAACCAACTTGCTTTTAACTTTACAGGTTCATAAGCAGAAGGGACTTGCCTTGTCTCAGATGAGACTTTGGACTTGGACTTTTGAGTTAATGCTGGAATGAGTTAAGACTTTGGGGGACTGTTAGGAAGACATGATTGTGTTTTGAAATGTGAGGATATGAGATTTTGGAGGAGCCAGGGGCAGTCCCCACCCAAATCTCATCTTGAATTATAGTACCCATAATCCCCATGTATCATGGGAAGAACCCAATGGGAGATAATTGAATCATGGGAGCAGTTACCCTCATGCTGTTCTCATGATAGTGAGTTCTCACAAGATCTGATTTTTTTTTTTTTTTTAGATGAAGTCTTGCTCTGTCGCCCAGGCTGGAGTGCAGTGGCACGATCTCAGGTCACTGCAATCTCCATCTCCCAGGTTCATGTGATTCTCCTGCCTCAGCCTCTTGAGTAGCTGGAATTACAGGTGCTTGCCACCACGCTTGGCTAATTTTTTTTTTTTTTTTTTTACAGATGGGGTTTCACCATGTTGGCTAGGCTGGTCTTGAACTCCTGACCTCAGGTGATCTGCCCGCCTTGGCCTCCGAAAGTGCTGGGATTATAGGCATGAACCACTGCACCTGGCTGATCTGATGGTTTTATAAGAGGCTTTTCCCCGTTTTGCTCAGCACTTCTCCTTCCTGCCGCCATGTGAAGAAGGACATGTTTGCTTCCCCTTCCACCACGATTGTAAGTTTCCTGAGGCCTCCCCAGCCACGCTGAACTGTGAGTCAATTCAACCTCTTTCCTTTATAAATTACTCAGTTTCGGGTATGTCTTTATTAGTAGAATGAGAACAGACTAATACAGCCCTTAAAGGAGACTGACAGAAAGGATTCTTCTTGGATCCCAGCACCTCTGAATGCTACTGACATTCTTCTTGAAGACTTTAAACTGGGACATAGAAAACAGATTCCGTGGCTCAGCAGCCTGAGAGCAGGGCAGGAGCCAAGCTATAGATGACATGGACAGTCTCCCCTGAGGCCAGGTGTGGCTGGACCTGGGCAGTGCTGCCACCCATCCCACCAGGGCCAAGTCCTGTCCTTGGAGAGTCGGGCCTCAATCACTGCTAGCCTCAAGTGTCCCCAAGCCACAGTGATGGAGACAGAGGATTTCATGGCTAGGGGGACTCAGGGAACAGTTCCCAGTCTGCCCTACTTCTCTTACCTTTACCCCTCATACATCCAAAGTAGACCATGTTCGTGAGATCCAAAGCCAGATTCCCAGGGAGCCCTCATTCTCATTTGTCAGTGTGGTACCACAAACTCTACTGAGCAGAAATTCCTTTCTGTATCTTGCATGTGAACAGCCCCTTTTGTAGACTCTTACAGCTGTGCAGGTTTCACCTGTGTTTGTGTTCTGTTGGTTCAGTCACGAGCAGAATTGGGGAAGGAATCAGGCACACCTACCTCAGTACTAATTTTTTTTGGCTGTCTTTTCCCAAAATGTCATAGATCAGTTACAGATAACAGAAGAGTAACTGTACAGGAAAACTGTCAGTTTGGGCTGTCTGTGCTGCTTAAATGGGAAGGCAGCTGAATCTTTGATCCCAATTTTTAAATTTCTTCTTACTGTAACTATGAGGTAAAGGAGCCGGCACATCAAACATTTTCACCTGCAACAAATAGGAATCATATATTTTTTTTTTCTTTTGAGGCGAGGAGTCTCGCTCTGTCGCCCAGGCTGGAGTGCAGCGGCCGGATCTCAGCTCACTGCAAGCTCTGCCTCCTGGGTTCACGCCATTCTCCTGCCTCAGCCTCCCCAGTAGCTGGGACTACAGGCACCCGCCACCTCGCCTGGCTAATTTTTTTTGTATTTTAAGTAGAGACAGGGTTTCACTGTGTTCGCCAGGATGGTCTCGATCTCCTGACCTCATGATCCGCCCACCTCGGCCTCCCAAAGTGCTGGGATTACAGGCGTGAGCCACCGCGCCCGGCCAGGAATCATTTTCTTATGCACCAAATTGAGAACTTTGGAATGAGTGGCTGTATTCTTTCTTTTTTTCCCCCTTGTCTGTTCTCCACATCCCATTCATTCTATTTATTTTATTTTGTTGAGATGGAGTTTCACTCTTGTTGCCCAGGCTGGAGTGCAATGTCACAGCCTCGGCTCACTGCAACCTCCACCTCCCAGGTTCAAGTGATTCTCCTGCCTCAGCCTCCCAAGTAGCTGGGATTACAGGCACTTGCCACCATGCCAAGCTAATTTTTTGTGTTTTTAGTAGAGACAGGGTTTCACCATGTTGGCCATGCTGGTCTCAAACTGCTGACCTCAGGTGATTCCACCTGCCTCAGCCTCCCAAAGTGCTGGGATTACAGGCATGAGCCACTGTGCCCAGCCTCATTCTTTTACATTTCTCTTTATGTGAATAATCTGCTCTTTGGTTTTGTTCTTTACTCAAGAGCCATGCTGACATCCAAGCTTCCATATCTTAGGAAGCATCTCACATTGCATTTCATTAACAAATCCATTCATCAAATGTTGAGTAAAGGCCTGTGATGTGCCTGGCCTTCTTTTAGGAGCTGGACAGAATATAAAGTTCCTGATCTCATGGAACCTACATCATATCTCATGAAGCTTATGTTCTAGTAAAAGAAATAGATAATAAATAAATATACGTCAGGTGGTACCAATGCCAGGAAGAAAAGAAAGCCAAGGTACAAGGCAACAAATGGTGGCAAGAAAGCCCCTTTCAGGCCCTCTTCTTCAGCATATCCTTAAAACATGGGGAAAGAGTGCTGGACAATCCTGGCTATACAATCATACTTCAGCAGGACTCCCCAATAGTTGTGAAAGGGATGTAGGTATGTTTGTCCATGAACTTCCCTAGTAATATAAGACCACTCTGTGTATTATGAAATCCCCTGGGTCTCTCAAATGTGTGACTCTCAGATCCTAAAACCCTCATCTATAAAATAAAAATGACTACATCCCAAGGCTATGGTGAAGATTCAATAAGCCAGTGTCTAAAAATGGCCGAGCAGACAGTCAGCAGTAACCATGTGCCGGCTTTTCTTTCCCCATTTCTCCCTTCCCCTTTCCCGGACTCTTACCTTGATAAAAACAGCCTTCTCCCCAAGCCATACACATGATCTGACAGCCTTATGAAGGAACAATTAGAAGGCAGACTCATTTTTCTTTATTATAAAATTTCCTTAATCCCATAGAGCCTCAATATCTTCAGATAACTTGGCATGACTAGAAAATAATTTCTTCTTGGGTTCATCTAGAGTCTGAATGGCCTTAGGCAGGTGCTATTATGTAGAGGAAGGTTCATGAAAATGCCATGAAGGAACTAAGGCATTGACTTATAGATATCCTAACATGTGAGCACATGAGAAAGAGACATGAGACATGTTTGGGAGTTGGAGGTTGACTACCACATCTCTTTCCAACACATCATAACCAGGATAAATATGGAAACTTATTAAAAAATCTAAATCTCATTTCCTCCCATTGCCCTCAATGGTACCATATTAATAACAAAAATAAATTCCCTGGTGAGTAATATTTTTTATATTATGAGAAACATTAACATTGACAACAAAAAAATGTAGCTTCCTTACCCTGACAGTTGAAATCCAGGTTAACTTAGCCCCCTTATAAGGCTCTTGTTTTTTCATTATAAGACAAATCAAAACCAAACTCATTATGCTTTCACCAGATCACCCCCACTACGGCCTCTTCTTTTGGTGTACACAAAAAAGCTCTCTGTTAGAAATAGGAGAACACATCCCTTTGACCCTGATCAAGATGTTTAGCTTCTCAGTGTCTTGGGCTCAGACAAGATGAACTCTAAGGGAGTTCCTGTACATCTCCTGAACTTTTCCTGTGAAAGTATTCTTCCCCTATTCTTCCTTGCTTCATCCATTTCTACTTCCTCTCGGGTCATAATCCACACCTGTAATATCGGATTGCCCAGTTCAGCAGGGTCTTCTTCCATTGTTCCAACAGCTCCAGGAATGTGGTTGTGGTGAATCTCCTGTATTGCTGGGCAATCTTTCCTCATACAGCCTCTCTAGTGAGCGAGGACAAGCACATACCACACTGCATATTTGCACTCTGTTAAATAGATACAGCTTTTAAGTCCTCGTTCATCCTAGCCTCCAGAGAGAGAGTAAGGACAAGGACTCCCGGTAGTGAGGAGAGGAGATTTAGGACCCACCTTAGGAAAATTGTGAAAAATACAAAAAGCTAGTAGTCATTTTCCAAGTAGACCTAGATGACTAAAGATTTGATATATCACCTGTCTGACCCTCCATTTTTTTTTTTTTTTTTTTTTTTTTTTGAGACGGAGTCTCGCTCTGTCGCCCAGACTGGAGTGCAGTGGCCAGATCTCAGCTCACTGCAACCTCCGCCTCCCGGGTTTATGCTATTCTCCTGCCTCAGCCTCCTGAGTAGCTGGGACTACAGGCGCCCGCCACCTCGCCCGGCTAGTTTTTTGTATTTTTTAGTAGAGACGAGGTTTCACCAGGTTAGCCAGGATGGTCTCGATCTCCTGACCTTGTGATCCGCCCGTCTCGGCCTCCCAAAGTGCTGGGATTACAGGCTTGAGCCACCGCGCCCGGCCCTGACCCTCCATTTTTATATTCACAGAGTTGGAATACTGCCAACTTTCTATTTTGATCTTGCTTTTATTAATGAGAGCCCTGGCCTCATAAAGAAACACACCAGAGTCCAGGCCTGCTGGCTAGGAGCACTGTGGAGCACAGTATTCTTTGGGGTCTAACTGTTCACTACTTAGCCAATCTAACTGGCCCCTGTTCTCACTGTTTCTCACATTCCACTGCTTATTTGGTTGTAAAGTACTTTTCTCCCCATCTCTGCCTTACCATTGCATCACATTAGAAAAGCATCGTTTCACTTCTGTGCAAGGCTCTACAATTAAAAGAAATAATGAAAAGGTACTTCTCATGATGGAAAATTCCATGTTATCCAGAGATATGAATAAGGTGAAAAGACAGCTGTCAGCGAGCATCCTTTGAGCCTAACTGAATCCATGTTACAAACCATTTGTGATGGTGCCAAAAGGAACCAGAACATTGCAAAGGATGCAACATGCACTACAATGTGGGTCCCCTGACTTTGCTTTGATTGAAATGTAAAGACTCAAAAAAATTCTGGAACACTGAAATAAGATTGACAACTTTTAAGTTTTCAAATAAGATCATTAAAAAACAAAGAAAGGCTACCCTCTATTATGGCCGTTTCATTTAAAAAGGATGTTTTAGTGGTATGCCCATACAATGTAATATTTTATTGAGATATAAAAATAGTAAAGTTCTAACACATCCTACCACATGGATGAACCTTGAGAACATTAAGCTACATGAAATTAGCCAGACACAAAAGGACAAATACCATATGATCCACTTACATGAGGCATGTAAAGGAGGCAAATGCATAGAGACAGGAAGTAGCTGAGACGTTACCCAGGGTCGGAGGAGTGGGGAATAGGAAGTTATTGCTTAATGGGCACAGAGTGTGTTTGGAGTGATAGGAAATTTTTGAAATAGATAGTGGTGATGGTTGTATAACATTGTGAGTGAAGTTCCACTTAATACAATGCCAGTGGATTGTATGCTAAAAATGGTTTAAAATGGTCAAAACTGGAAGGCATTTTCATACACACAGTGGAAAGTACAGAGGTTCACCCACGGATGCTTTCATTGAGGTAGCAGAAAGGACAGGTGCAGTTCCAGGTGAGTTTGTCAGCTGAGCTGTGAAAGAGAGAGTTCTGGCTCATCTGCTGAGAATGAAAGGGTCTTGGCATTAGATCTTATTTCTTCTGACAACAGCTCTCTACTCCTTTGTTCAGCCTTTAATGTTCTCCATGATCTGGTCCTGGGCTTACTTCACCAGTGCACTCACTACGATGAAGCCTTCACTTCAGTCAAGCCCAGGAGCACACCCACCTCTCTGCCACCTCCATCTCCTTAGTCGGGCTGTTGTTCCTTTTCCTTGGTTCAGCCGCCTCCTCCCCATCTTCAAGGCCAGCTCAAGAACCGTCTCCATGTGGAGAAGATCCTTTCTCCCTAATTAGCCTTCATCCTCCTCACTGTCTCCCCAGCCTTGACCACCAATGGCATTTGAGATGCCACTCCCCACTGGCCCTTACCCACAGCAGTGGGCCGATTACGGCTTTCCATTGGTTAATCCTGAGCAGGCGCCTTCTCATACGGAGCTTCCCTAAACAAGTGCTAAAGGTCTTATAAGTACTCAGTGGACACCCACCTCGGCCTCCCAAAGTGTTGGGATTACAGGCATGAGCCACTGCTCCGCCCTCCAATTATTTCTTAGGATTCCTGGAAGTAGAGCTTACAGGTCAATGGTAAGAACCTATTTTTAAGATGCTTTTTAAATGAAATACGGGTGATAAAACAGATTTAGGGTACATGCTAATTTTTTAGTACTTTGATGTGCTCAAAAAAATTTTAACCAGTTAAAACTCCAACTTTTAAAAAATAAATTCAAAGAATTTAAATAGATGTTTTTCCACATTCCATCCACTTCAAACTATGAAAGCATGTAAAAAGCACAGAAATCTAACATTGATTTGGGAGACAAGACATATCCTAATTTCAAACAATTTTTTATTAGTTCTTTAATCAAATGAGAAAAAAAGGTTAAGCAGAAAAAGATGAACCCACATTTGTAAAAAGCGATTTCCTCCAAATTTTAAAGAAAAAAATTTATTCTAAGAAATACATATTCATTATAGAAAATTTGGAAAATACAGAGAATAGAGAAAACATGAATTTCCCAGAATCCAACAATACACAGATAACCTTACAGTTTTACTATTTTCTATACATGTGTATTTTTAAACAATTTGCTCTTTTCTTCCCCACCCTACCCCCCAAAAAAGTGGGGAAGGCAGCTCCTGGCAGGCCACACCTGAGCCTGCCTCTCCACCATTCCATCCTCGCCACCGGCCTCCCTTCCGCTGAGCTGTGGCCCGTTTCCTCGCTTACGTCCCAGAGTTTTCTATAAACACACAATCCACCCCACGGCATGCCAAGGCTGCTCTGCCCCCCAAACTGCCAATGCCCAGCGAAACGGGAGGACTCAAAGTCAACTGCCAAGCTACCTTCTTCACTCCGGAGCCAGGCTCCAGGAAACACCGAAGATTTATCTCAGCTGACCAACAACGGAAGCAGTAAGTAATACCTCTTAAAATGTATATAGCACTTTAAAAAGTCCTCCCACACACATTTAATCTTTACAAAACCCTCTGAGGCAAACAGAACAGACATCCCCATTTAACAGGAAAGGAAACCGAGGCATAGAGGGGTTGGGTGAAAAGCAAAACTAGTGAGTGGCTGAGCTTGGATGTGGAGCCATAAACTGACTCCAAGGTCAGAGCTCTTTAACATAGCCATCATTAGCAAACTTTTTAATCTGACGACTGGAAATTAAGAGTCAGAAGGATCTGTAATCCTCTAATCTAGTAGCCTCTTAGTAGTCACATATAAGGAACATAAGGCCCGGAAAAACTAGATGATTGACCAAAGTCGCCAGCTAGTAAGTGACGAAGTAGGTCTGAAGGCACAGTCTTCAGACTCCCAGGCCAGTGCTCACTCCGGTCGTCCCTAGAGAGAGAGAGATGGTAATAGGTGGTCTCTATCCGGTGTCTTCTGCTTAGCCAAATGTCAATCAGGAATTAAAATTTACCTAAAAGTGTAGAACGTTAGAGCCAGAAAGGACCCTAAGGGCCACTCAGGCAACGCCCTGGCTTCACAGATGAGGAACGTGGGTCCAAGCCCCGATGTTCCATTCTGTGTATCTTGCACCCGTCATGTTACTTCGCTTCCCAACACAGTCAGAAATTAAATCTGGCCAAAGATGTTTACTTCCTTCTTTGACACTCAGTATGAGACAGGCTACAGATCAGCAAAGCGAAAGTGAAATTAAACAGGATTTGACATTCAGAAGATACTTGGTTGGTAACGGATTTACCCACCATGACTATCACAAAATAACCAACCTCTGCTGGCTTCCAAGGAGGCTCCCCGATTCTGCCTCTGTCCTCCACCTCCCCTCCCCAGTGAGCCAGAGAGGGTCTATTGAAATGTGTCTCTGGTTTAGGAAAGGGTGCCCACGGTCCTTCACAAGTCACATGGCCCTACAATTTGTGAAAATGTAGCAATACTCTGGCCAAAGGCTTCAACTCCGCAAGTCAACCAGAAGCACCTCCCCAGACTGTCCCTCCTCCTAAAGTCACTATCTCGGCACCATCGAAATTCGCACGTGACTGTCCATCACCTTGATTCTTCGGCAGTTCCTTGGTCCCATGGCTAGCCTTGTCTCTCCAGTGAGACGGGAAGCCCTTTGAGGGAAAGGGACCACTTCCTCTGTTGAACAACTACGTGCCAGACAATGTGCTTGGCAGGGTAAGGCATGGCTCCTACCTTCAAGAAACTTACAGAAGGATAAGCAAAACCATGTGCAAAAAAGTAAGCGCAGTCACGTAGTTGTAAACAGGAAGCCAAGGAGCCCAGAAGAGGGGCATCTACTGGAGGGGTGGGGTAGATGCCCGGTCTTAAAAGGCAAAAGAAGGCGGGAGGGCAAGCCAGGCAGGAAGGCCAGCGTCAGGGAGAGAAGCGGCTTTGTTTACAGGAGATAAAAAACAGTTCGAAGTTGCTGGAACATCAAGCGCAAGGCAGGGAGCGGTGGGAGTTCAGGCTGGAGCGGTGGGGCCTAGCAAGGTGGCCGCAGGCACGAGCCCGCGTAATTCCCAGCAGCTAGGTACAGGGAGAGCCGCTTACGCAATTCGCAAGTGAACGAATTTGGGTGCCCATGGCGAGGCTCTGTCAATGACGGTCGGTGGTGGCGCCGCCAGCCCCCCATCCCCCGTGCACCTGTGCGCCTTCGCAGCTGCCAAAGCAAACGCAGGCTGCCCGACTTCGCCAGATTTTCAAAGCGGGCCGCCAGCCCCGGGCCACGGCCACGGCCGCCCCGGGCCCCCGCCCCCGGACCCCTCGTTTATCCGCTCGGGTTACAGCGCCTGTTGACGCACTGTGGCAGCCGCCTGCGCGCCAGCGGGGCCCGGCGGTTTTCTCTGCAGTCGTCACCAGGTTTTCCCGAAGAAGAGTCCCTCCCGACCCGGGGCTGGGGGCGGCGAAGGCTGCCTCGGCCCGGGTGGCCCCAGGCGGGGCACGGCGGCGGGGAAAGGGCCGGGGCTTGCGCGAGGCGCAGTACCGGGAATCCGTCCCCCCGGGACAGCGCGGCGGGAAACAGGACGAGCGCCCTCCTCTCCGTGCCCGCGCCCCCAGGCGCCAGGGGTGGCAGCGGCCTCAGGGGTCGAAGGAGGCGGCTCGGGCTCCCCGCGCTGCCAGACTCAGGCACGGACTGGGGCTGGGGCCGGGACCGGGGCAGGCGCCCGCGGCGGGGGCGCAAGCGGCGCCCGGGAGCGGCTTGGGGCAGGGGCGCGCTCGGCCGGGGCGCTTGGTGGCCCCGGGCCCGCGCACTGGCGCCCAGACCGCTGTCATTACCTGGCCAGTGTAGTTTTCCCGGAGCCCGGGAGGCCTCGCAGGAGGTAGAGGTGTTTCCTAAAGCTGTGGCGGCGCGGAGGTGTCCCCCGCGGGGGCGGCCGGGGCGGCCGCTGCCGCTGCTGCTGCTGCTGCTGTTGCTGCTGCTGGAGGCTCAGCCTCCCAAAAGATTGAAGGAAACTGTCCTCCATGGGCAGGAGGGCTGGCTGCGAGAGCCCCGGGTTCCCTTTCCTGAAGTCACGGTCTTGGCCAAAGCTGTTGTTTTTGTGACTCTCCGGCCATGTGATGGATAGAGGGGCGGGCGCTGGGAGCCCAGCCCCTCCTTTCCACCCGCCGGAACCGCGCTGCGTGGGAGGGGGCGTCCCTACCTGGAAAGCTGGGGACGCTGGGAGACTGACAGTCCGGAAAACAAGGGTGACGCACCCACCCTCACCTCGACCCCCGCTCTGTCTCCTGGTGCCCTTCATCCTGAGGGAGGGGAGGGGCGGGGCCCCGTCTAGTGGGTCTCTGGGACACTTGCCCAGCCTGGAAGCCAGGCCTCCTGCCACAGCCCTCCCCAACCCCAGCCCTGACCTGCCTAAACCCTGAAAGTGAAATCATTTTAGTTGATGATTAATGAGCTGCCCGGCATTGTAAATGGCAACAGTAAAGGCCATTGTCTTCCCCGATTTGTGGGCACCAACATCTGGCTGGCATCCCAAGGGCTACCACCACTCTCCCAGGGCCTGTATCTTTTCTTGTTTCATCTTTCTTTAGCAGCCTGCCAAAAATATTATTAGAAAGCTTTGTTGCCTCTACATAACTTTGAATCTCTTCTTCCTCAGAAAAAGCACCCATAAAACTCAGATTGATTTATGAACAGTAGCATAAGGGCTACCGCCCAGGTACCTGCCCTGTTGCCACCTGAGAAGTGGGGGGGCTTCTTGGAGAACTCAGATCCCAGGGGAAAGTGGCAGAGTCTACCAAAACCATTTATAGAGAAGTATCCAGACTTAAGTTCTCAGTTCCAGGAACTAGGGAGCACCCATTGGTTGATCACCACAGTGACTCTCCAATAGTTCACCCTCAAGAGCGTGATAGAGTGATCCTGTTTTCTGAACCAAAATTCACCATGCCTGCCTGAAAGAAACAACATTCAAAATTGACACCATCCTGGCAAATCCAGAATATATGGTGGCTTTGGCTATAATAATTATTGTAAAGGAATAAATTCTATTTCTGGCAGCTGAGATACTAAAATTGTGAAAAGAAAGTATGAAAAAAGTGTGATTTCCTTCTAAAACAAAATCCAGAGATTTCACAGTTAGCTTTTAGGAAGGGACTGTCCAAGTGGGGAGGGGCTCTGTGCTGAGCATTTCCCTTTCCCCTTGGGATTTCTAGGGGTGGGGTAGGGCGGAGTGGGAGATGAGCTGCTCTCCCTTGAAAATCCATTCCCAGTACGGAAGAAGACGACTTTCTTCATTCTTCTCAGCACTGCTAAGAAACAATGGAATTTCAAAGACCTCTAAATATTAGGAGGGAACCCATAAGGAACAGAAAATATACATGAATCATAAAAATAGTGACACAATCTCTGTATCCTATCATACTTCTTACAGGAATGTTTTGCCCAGCCTCGCATGCTACCTTTTTCATTTTAACCTGCACTGGCTAATATGGGGGCCACTGGTCACATGTGGCTAGTGAGCACTTGGAATGTGGCTACTGCAAACACGCTGTGCCTGGGCCCGATGCAGTGGCTCACACTCGTAATCCCAGCACTTTGGGAGGCCAAGGCAGGAGGATCACCAGGAGTTTGAGACCAGCCTGGGCAACATAGTGAGACCCTGTCTCTACCAAAAATTCAAAAATTAGCCAGGTATGGTGGTGTGTGCCTGTAGTCCTACCTCCTCAGGGGGCTGAAGTGGGAGCATCAGTTGAGCCAGGGAGTTTGAGACTGCAGTGAGCTATGATAGTACCACTGTACTTGAGCCTGGGCAACAGAGCAAGACCCTGTGTCCTAAAAAACATAAAGTAAAATTTTAAAAATACACACTGAATTTTGAAGATGCAGTATGAAAACAGAAATACTAAAAATTTTTTATATTGGTTATATGTTGAAATGGTATGCTGGGTATATTGGGTTAATAGATTATGAGAATTAATTTCATTTATTTTTATCTTCTATTGTGGCTACTAGAAAGTTTAAGTTACATGCGTGGCTGGCATTGTATTCCTACTGGACAGGGCTGCATAAGCATCCATCCACTTCCATTTCCCTCTTTGTTAAGAGGTCCCAGGCAGCAGCCGCAGGAAGACACGCAGCTTTGTGGGCAGGGGTTTCAGCCCTGTGGCAAATGGAGCTATCTAACATGCCAGGAAACATGAGTGTGCTCCTTAGGAGAGGGGGCTGAGCTCAGAGCTTTGGAAATCCTTGCTCCTATGAGAAGGAGATAGAGAAGAGAGCAGACAGCTGAGGAAGGGGTCCCGAGGACACCAGCATTTAAGGACTGTGCCCTCAAGTGGATCTAGCAAAGGAGAGGATGATTGAATGACCAACAAGTAAACAGAACGCTGAAAGATGCAGGGAAGCCCAGGGAGGGAGTCAGCAGTACCTGGAGACAATCCTACACACTTTCCTTTCACTTTTCTTTAGTTGACATTTAACTAGTCAACAAACTCTTATTTTCCCCAATGTATTCCTCAAAACCACAGCTTAAAGTAAACTGTTTGGGTATCTGTTTCCTCTCACTAGAGGCAGTGAGAGGGCAAGGAGAGTGTCTTATTTATCCTTGTCAGCCCAGGCTGTACCACAATATCGGCCTGACATTCAGAAGGTGCTTGATAATTGTATATGAACCTCAACTATTTTCTTAAAAGCTAATCCTGAGTTTGGGATTTACTAAAAATTAAGGCTGAACAGGCTGAGTGCGGTGGCTCGTGCCTGTAATCCCAGCACTTTGGGAGGCCAAGGCAGGCTGATCACCTGAGGTCGGGAGTTCCAGACCAGCCTGACCAACATGGAGAAACCCCGTCTCTACTAAAAATACAAAATTAGTCAGGCATGGTGGCACATGCCTGTAATCCCAGCTACTCAGGAGGCTGAGGCAGGAGAATTGCTTGAACTCGGGAGGCAGAGGTTGCGGTGAGCCGAGATCATGCCATTGCACTCCAGCCTGGACAACAAGAGTGAAACTCCACCTCTAAATAAAATAAATGGCTGAAGAAGATAGTGATAATGTAAAGGAGTATCATAAACAGAGCCAGCACGATCTCACTTTGCTACACTAGAAACCATTACTATCATGGACATAAAGAAAATAATCTTATAAACACTATTTTTGTTTTGTTTTGTTTTGTTTTTTTGAGATGGAGTCTCGCTCTGTCACCCAGGGTGGAGTGCAGTGGTGCCACCTCAGCTCACTGCAAGCTCCACCTCCTGGGTTCACACCATTCTCCTGCCTTAGCCTCCTGAGTAGGGACTACAGGCGCCCGCCACCACGCCCAGCTAATTTTTTTGTATTTTTAGTAGAGACAAAGTTTCACCGTGTTAGCAAGGATGGTCTCAATCTCCTGACCTTGTGATCTGCCCGCCTTGGCCTCCCAAAGTCCTGGGATTACAGTCGTGAGCCACCGCACCTGGCCATAAACACCGTTTTTGGCAATGAAGAAACATTGAAATTTTTCTCTAACTATCACTGTTTAACAAGATGTGGAAAAGTAAGAAGGTATGAAGGAAGAGCTAGTAGAAACCAGGAATATAACCCTCAAACCTAGAGCTCCAAATAACCCTGGACTTGGAATGCTTAGCAATCAATCAGTGGCCAGGCATGGTGCCTCAGGTCTGTAATCCCAGAACCTTGGAAGGCTGTGGCAGGAGGACCACTTGAGGCCAGGAGTTTGAGACCTGCCAGGGCAACACAGCAAGATTACTGTATTAGTCAGGGTTCTCTAGAGAGACAGAACTGATAGGATGGATGGATGGATGGATGGATGGATGGATGGATGGATGGATGGATGGATGGATGGATAGAAAGATGGATGGATGGATGGATGGATAGATAGATAGATAGATAGATAGATAGATAGATAGATAGATAGATGATAGATAGATATGGAGTTTATTAGGTAGTATTAACTCAAACGATCACAAGGTCCCACAACAGGCCATCTGCAAGCTGAGGAGCAAGGAAGCCAGTCTGAGTCCCAAAACTGAAGAACTTGGGTCCAGTGTTCAAGGGCGGGAAGCATCCAGTGTGGGAGAAAGATGTAGGCTGGGAGGCTAAGCTAGTCTAGCTTTTACACATTTTTCTGCCCGTTTTATATTCTGGCCACACTGGTAGCTGATTAGATTGTGCCCACTCAGATTAAAGATGGGTCTGCCTTTCCTAGCCCACTGACTCAAATGTTAATCTCCTTTGGTATCACTCTCATAGATACACCCAGGATCAATTCTTTGCATCCTTCAATCCAATCGAGTTGACACTCCGTATTAACCATCACAACCCCATCTCTATTTTAAAAAGTTAAAAATTAGGCATTGTGGCACACATCTATGATCCCAGACTGGGGAGGCTGAGATGGGAGGATCACTTGAGCTGAGGAGTTCCAAGCTGTAGTGAGCTATGATTGCACCACTGCACTCCAGCCTGGGCAACAGAGCAAGTTTAGTGAAGAAACATAAACAGAAAACTACGAAATGAACATAAGGAAAACACTGAGATATCTTAAGTGCAGCACTAAATTCCCAATAAAGATGATGGATTAAACACAAGTATTCAATTTCTCCTTCCTCTTTGAAACCCTGCTAGAATGTAAAGGGGGTTAGTTTGGCTTATTTTTTTTTTTTAGCAGAGTTGGTTGTTTTGTTACTATTTTTCTTTTAAGCATGAAGAGAGAGAGATCACTGCAACAAAATTTTGGAAACTGGAGAGCAAAAGGCCAGGTGTTAATTGATTTGGCCAAAAAAAAAAAAAAAATCCTGATTTATAGACAGCCAAGAAACAACACAAATTACCCAGCATAAACCCTAAATCTCCAAAACTGGAAAGTTTGGAGGCGGGGCTGTAAAGCAGAAGGGCAGTGTAAAGTCTGTTTAACAAACGAATGTCCACACCCTAAGCAGTTGCCTTCCCCTCCCCAGGCCTAGAGGTTTGCTCCTCTGAGAAGATTAGATCAACGATCTGGGAGAAGTAGGGTAAGATAAGACCCCGGGCTCCCTTTCTGCAAATGGAGATTAAGTTGATGTCTACATGTTGAATAGTGAGTAGTCACTCCTTAATTTATATTTTGTAAATATGAATTTTCATATTTTAAGTTTATTAAGTACAACTAAACTAAAACAGAATAAAAAATAATATTAGTAACTTATAGTATAGTACAAGTCCCACAATCCCTAACCAAAATTCTAGAGGTCAGATATACTTCAGAATTCAGAAAGTGTGTGTTGTTTAAAGGTAATAGTACTGTATATTATCCTATATTCCCAGTGGGGTGTGGTGCAGACCTCGGTAGTTAAACACATTAATATGTCTACAGTGAAATATATGAATATACTTTATACATTCCAAGTGGGATAAATAAGGAGTAAAATTAATTGCCTACATTTTTGGGTCAGGTTTTTTTTTTCTCTTGGCTCACTACAATCTCTGCCTCTCGTGCTCAAGCGATCACCCCTGCCTCAGCCTCCTGAGTAGGTGGGGCTACAGGCTGTGCCACCACACCTGGCTAATTTTTGTATTTTTTGTAAAGATTGGGTTTCACCATGTTGGCCAGGCTGGTCTCAAACTCCTGGGCTCAAGTGATCCTCCTGCCTCAGCCTCCCAAAGTGCTGGGATTACAGGCATGAGCCACTGTGCCCAGCTCATATTTGGGTCAGGTTTGGCTGTAAACTTAGTTTTAATGTCAAACTTATTTTAAAAACAGAAACAGTGGTTGCCAGGGGCTGAGGGAAAGGGGGAAGAGGGAATGGGTCTTTTTTTTTTTTTTTTTTTTTGAGATGGAGTCTTGCTCTGTCACCCAGGCTGGAGTGCAGTGGCCGGATCTCAGCCCACTGCAAGCTCCGCCTCCCGGGTTCATGCCATTCTCCTGCCTCAGCCTCCCCAGTAGCTGGGACTACAGGCGTCCGCCACCTCGCCTGGCTAGTTTTCTGTATTTTTTAGTAGAGACGGGGTTTCACCGTGTTAGCCAGGATGGTCTCGATCTCCTGACCTCGTGATCCGCCCGTCTTGGCCTCCCAAAGTGCTGGGATTACAGGCGTGAGCCACCGCACCCGGCCGGGAATGGGTCATTGTTTAATGGGGATAGAACTGCAGTTTTGCAAGGTGAAAAGAGTTCTGGGGATGGATGCTAGCGATGGTAGCATGAATGTATTTATAACACACTTAAAAGCAGTTAAGATGGTAAATTTTATATTTGTGTATTTTACCACAGTGAACACATTTGGAAAAATAACTTTCGATTTTCAGAGCTTTTTGGATTTCAGAATTCTAGAAATGGGATCATTTCTAGACCAATACTTTGATATAGGGGCTAACCTTTTAATCCTAATGCAGTTTTTAAAATAAGGTACTCAAGTTTTCTGTGCCTTATTTTCTTCTATCAAATTATAAAGTATGGTAAACATCTACAAATTAGACAATAAAATGTTTAAATTGTTACCTCCTCTGTTGAGTTTTTTTTATTATTCAGATAACTTATCGAGAATGGTTGGACAGATTATCCAAACTAATTTTGGTATCCAACGGGTATGTCTCTGGAAAGAATCCCTTGGGTTGGCGCTGGGCACTCTGACTTTTCTCCATGATCACGATCTTCAGCAGTACCATGAAGACAGCAGAAGTCAACTACAAGCAAACACAAGCCCAGACAAGACCAGAAAACATGTGACATGAACAGAGTTTGTTTTCAGGTTCCCAGTCTTTACTTCCTGAGCTATGCCACTCTCCTGGCATCCAGGACTTCACAACTGTCCCCATAGTCCACACTGCTTAGTCCTGCCTCATTCAAGATCCTGTTCCCTGACATTTCCCAACTCCCTGTCCTTCAGCTGAAATTTGTTCTAGATCCCATTCCCTGAGGATCCAGCTATGTACATTACAAAAAATTAAAAACAAATGCACTAATTCATGCAAATGTGTTAACATGTTTACTGGGCCAATATGTTCCTCTCCTAAAGAACACAATTTCTATTTTGCCAGAGAGCATTTCAAAGGCAATGTTTTGGCCGGGCATGGTGGCTCATGCCTGTAATCCCAGCATTTTGGGAGGCCGAGGTGGGCAGATCACTTGAGGTCAGGAGTTCAAGACCAGCCTGGCCAACATGGCAAAACCCTGTCTCTAAAATAATAAAAATACAAAAATTAGCTGGGTATGGTGGCGGGCCATAATCCCAGCTGCTCAGGAGGCTGAAATAGGAAAATCGCTTGAACCTGGGAGGTGGAGGTTGCAGTGAGCCACTGTACTCCAGCCTGGGCTACAGAGCAAGACTCCATCTCAAAAACAACAATAATAATAATAAAGGCTGGGCACGGTAGCTCATGCCTGTAATCCCAGCACTTTGGGAGGCCAAGGCAGGAAAATCACGAGGTCAGGAGTTTGAGACCAGCCTAACCAACATGATGAAACCCCGTCTCTACTAAAAATACAAAAAAAATTAGCTGGGCATGGTGGCAGGCGCCTGAAATCCCAGCAACTCGGGAGGCCGAGGTGGAGAATCGCTTGAACCCAGGAAGGCAGAGGTTGCAGTGAGCCGAGATTGCACCACTGCACTCCAGCCTGGGCAACAAGAGTGAGACCCCATCTCAAAAAAGGAAGGAAGGAAGGGAGGAAAGGAGGGAGGGAGGGAGGGAGGGAGGAAAGGAGGGAGGGAGGGAGGGAGGAAAGGAGGGAGGGAGGGAGGGAGGAATGGAGGGAGGGAGGGAGGAAAGGAGGAAAGGAGGAAGGGAGGGAGGGAGGGAGGGAAAAAGAAAGGCAATGCTTTAATCCAAGGCAGTATTTAGGGGAAGGGAATTAACTCTTATTAAGAGTCTAATATTTTTCAGGCATTAGGCCCCATACTTTGCACAGTTTTTTGTTTTTTGTTGTCGTTTTTTTTGTAGAGATGGAGTCTTGCTCTGTCACCCAGGCTGGAATGCAGTGGTGCGATCTCAGCTCTCTGCAGCCTCCGCCTCCTGGGTTCAAGCAATTCTCCTGCCTCAGCCTCCCGAGTAGCTGGGATTACAGGTCATGCCACCATGCCCAGCTAATTCCTTTTTTTTTTTTTTTTTTTTTTTTTGTATTTTAGTAGAGACAGGGTTTCACTGTGTTGCCTGGGCTGGTCTCTAACTCCTGAGCTCAGGCAATCCACCCACCTCGGCCTCCCAAAGTGCTAGGATTACAGGCGTGAGCCACCACACCTGGCCAGTTTTTTCATTTAATAACTTTGCAAAGTAATTTCATTTAATCCTCATTTAAAAGATAAATATTTTACAAATGAAGAAACTGAGACTCTGAGAAGGGTCCTCTGCTTAGGGTCACACACAGTCAGGAGGAGCCTTAAGATGGGGACCCATCCTCTTCCTGGCACCCTGCCCCACTGCCATAAAGGAGTACCATGACATTAAACACCCTGGCAACCAGCAGAGAGAATATTTGTAAATGGGCACTGACTTGTGGCTCCCAGAGCCAACCAGATTCTCCTGCTATTTCCCTCGTTCTAAATTTCTGTTTACCCCTTGAGACAGACTGGTCAGTCAGTACTTAATGCCAAACACAAAACAGGATGCCCTTCTCAATAAAGTTGTAAAAAAATCTGCACATAGCTACAGCACTCATAAAATTCCCTAAAAAGAAAAAAAAAATAATAATTAAGGGCAGAATGCTCTGTGAGAAGTCCTGACAGTTAAGAATACATGTGGGAGATCAACATGAAAATCAAAATGGTCGCAAAAGTGTCCCTGACACAAAGCTACCAATTTTAGCAGATGGAAAAGACTCCTGAAATTGGCCACAGCAAAATATATCCATGCTTGTTGCATGCTGCTTGTACTGGTGTCTCCTCATGTTGGGGCCATCTAGGGGAACTTCACTCACTCTAACTTCAGTCAGAGGTAGGCTAGAGGCTCACTCAGCCAAGTCCTTGTCCAATATGCTATGGCGTCAACTCTAATCCCTACAAGACAAATTCCATGAGGGCAGGGGTGTTTTTACTGCTATATCTTCAGTGTCTGACATGAGGCAGCTCCAGAAACATTTGCTGAACAATGTTTTTTTTTTTTTTTTTTGAGGCAGAGTCTCGCTCTGTCGCCTAGGCTGGAGTGCAGTGGGGCGATCTCAGCTCACCACAACCTCTGCCTCCCGGGTTCAAGCGTTTCTCTTGCCTCAGCCCCCCAAGTAGCTAGGATTACAAGCACCTGCCACCACACCTGGCTAATTTTTGTATTTTTAGTAGAAATGGGGTTTTGCCATGTTGGCTAGGCTGGTCTCAAACACCTGACTTCAGGTGATCTGCCTGCCTCAGCCTCCCAAAGTGCTGGGATTATAGATGTAAGCCACCACACCCGGCCACATTTGCTGAATAATTGAATGAAGGTCTTCACTTCCTTGCTCTGGAATTCCTCATAGGCTCTTATCTCCTCCTGTACCATATTTATCCCACATTTTTCTAGTGACCCCTGCAAATTTCTAAACTCCTCTCCCAAATCTTCAGTTCTTCTTCCTCTTCTTTCAGGGGAAGCAGGGTTAAAACAAATAAAAACCATTTTTACAGGGTATACATGTATTTCTAGTTGAGAAATGGAAAGTAGAATACTCTTAGAAATAAGTTAAAATGAAAAAACCATATAGTAAGTGCATAGTGCATTCAATTCTTATCAGATGCAGACATACATGCACTGAAATCGTAGCAGCTGTGTTTATTTCATAATTTAGGCATTTGAAAAAAATGGCTATGTGTTTATTTTAATGTCAGCTTGATGACAAGTTTAAAATATAACATGAGCTTGTCTATATGTTTTACCTCTTTTCCTAGATAACCTAATATTTAAATAGAACCTGCACCCCTAATTCCCAGCCCTCGTCACGTATCAACCCAAGGGGGGAAATGTCTCATAAACTGTGCATTGATAGAACGCTGTAAAATATGTTCTAACCAGTAAAGTGGGAAAATAAATTTGGGAGCAACAATCTAAGCTTTGTTGTATTTCAGAAAAGATCTACACTTAAAGGAAACAAAAACATCACATGTACAATAAGCACACAAGGTTGCTATGGTAACAAACTTCATTTTTTATATTTTACTCTCCAGTCGTGCTATAATACATATGAGCTATTACAACCAAATAACGTCAACATTAACTATTTTATGATCAAACAGAGGTCTCTAGAATAGGTCATACTTACGGTTCAAGGAATTTTCATTTTTCAACCATCTTCTGTCTTTTCTAGAAATTATAATTAAAATACATATTAATAAAATACATAAAATATTAATATTTGGCATTGGAGTTAAGTTTGCACTGTCATTTTACTCATGTAGGGACACTCCTAAAAAGGCAGAAGAAATATAACAGTGGCTCAATCTCAGCACTTTGGGAGGCCGAGGTGGGTGGATCACCTGAGGTCAGGAGTTTGAGAACAGCCTCGCCAACACAGCAAAACCCCGTCTCTACTAAAAATACAAAAATTAGGTGGGCGTGGTGGCACATGCCTGTAGTCCCAGCTTCTTGGGAGGCTGAGGCAGGAGAATCTCCTGAACCTGGGAGTCAGAGGTTGTATTCGGCTGACATCATGCCACTGCACTCCAGCCTGGGTTGAGTGTGAGACTGTCTCAAAAAAGAAAGAAAGAAAGAAAGAAATATAATAACCATAAATATCTATTTATTTACTTATTTATTTTGAGACAGAGTTTTGCTCTGTCGCTCAGGATGGAGTGCAGTGGCACAATGTTGGCTCACTGCAACCTTCGCCTCCTGGGCTCAACTGATTCTCCTGCCTCAGCCTCCCAAGTAGCTGTGATTACAGACCAGTGCCATCACACACAGCTAATATTTTTGTTTTTAGTAGAGACAGGATTTCACTATGCTGGCCAGGCTGGTCTCGAACTCCTGACCTCAAGCGATCCACCCAATTTGGCCTCCCAAAATGCTGGGATTATCAGCATGTGCCACCACGCCTGGCCACAAATGTCAAGTTAAACATTTAAAATATTGTTCTGTGTGTGTGTGTATGTGTGTTTTAAGTAGCAATAAAGTCTCCATGGGGAAAAAGGAGAAACAAGAAGTTGAGAAAAAATGTATTTGGTTTTACTAAATGGACAGACAAAATGAGTCTACTTTTCCCATAACGGTGTTTATGAGAACAGTTAAAAAATACCTACTGTCCTGAACTATTAGTTTTGTAATGATTCACTAAATTTTGATTTTACTATTCATTTCAAAATGCACCCATTAGCATTGCCTCTGGACACATTGAAATAATAACCAACTAATGTGAACAGAACCCCAGGCACCCCCACTAGGTTAGGTGAAGTACTGGCTTTTCCAGTTTCTCTATCATCCTTCTAACCTTCCAAGCCAGTCCTCCTCCAGCTACCTGGAAAATGAACAGGCCTCAGAATAGTCATGTCTGTCACTGTGGACCACAGATCACAATAGGAAGGTGCTTCCAAGTCAAGTAACTGCAAATCTAATTGGTAGCTGTTACTCTATCATAATGGATAAGACTGAGGGCTGGACAGGAGAAAAGATGCAATGAAGAATCAAGGACTCTCCTACAGTGGGTGCCTTAGTCATCCCCAGTGAGTCCTTATGCCTGTATATTCTTCCACAAAGTTAGGGAATTACATGCAACTTTCTCTTTGGGACTAATTGAAAGGAAACATGCCTGTATTATCCACTCATCCCCATCCATATATATTCTTTTTCTAATTTAAGGTATCTAGCACTTCTCTCAAGTTTGATAAATTTTATTTTTTCCATAATTTAAAAAATTTTAATGACACAAAATAATTGTACATATTTATGAGCACAATGTGTTTTGATACGTGTGCACATTGTATAATGATCAAATCATGGTAATCAGCATATATATGACTTCAAATATTTATTATTTCTTTGTAGTCAGAACATTCAAAATCCTCTCCTCTAGTGATTTTGAAATATAGAATGCATGATTGTTAACTATAGTTAACTATAGTCACCCTCCCTGCTGTGCAATGAACACTACAGCTTGTACAATGGAATAATATTCAGCCATAAAAAAGAAAGAAATTCTGTCATTTGCAACAACATGGATGAACCTGGAAATTATGTTAATTGAAATAAGCCAGACACAGAAAAATATACACTGCATGATTTCACTCATGTGAAATCTAAAAAGTTAATCTCATAGAAGTAGAGAATAGAACAGCAGTTTCTATTTGAAAGCCATAAAAATATACCTCCACTGGCCAGGTGTGGTGGTTCATGCCTGTAATCCCAGTACTTTGGGAGGCCAAGCCAAGAGAATCACCTGAGGTCAGGAGTTTGAGACCAGCCTGACCAACATGGAGAAACCCTGTGTCTACTAAAAATACAAAAACTTAGCTGGGTATGGTGGCACATGCCTGTAATCCCAGCTACTAGAGAGGCTGAGGCAGGAGAATCGCTTGAATCCAGGAGGCAGAGGTTGTGGTGAGCAGAGATCGCGCCACTGCACTACAGCGTGGGCAACAAGTGAAACTCCATCTCAAAAAATATATATATATACACATACACACACACACACACACATATATATATATACCTCCACTGATATCTTCCATTGCAAGTAGATCATCTTTAGTGTCTTCCAGTCAAGGGGAACCACATAGTCATCAGGCAACAAGGATTCTGTGAAAAAAAGAAAGAACTAATCTCATCTCTAATGTCACACAGATTTTTACCCTAACTGTGAAGACATGCAAACCTGGTATCTAACCACCATACTGTTAAAAGTCTGGTTTTAAAGATATTTCGGTGATGTCTAAAGCTGGAGTTTGTCTCAGATCTCAATTAGTAAACACTAACCAGACTCTAATACTAGGATTCATTTGCGTTCTTGCCTTATTTACAAGGCCACTGACCATGAGCGTGGCCCGTCCAATCTAGCCAAACAAATTGCTTCATAGCCTCTATTTACGGTTTCCTCTTTATCCCTTTCAAGTACATGCCATTTCCAAATATGAAATTCTTCCCCTCTGCTTTTCTTTTGAGCTACATTCTTTCTCCCTTGTATAAACAGTGCTTATAATGCACTTCCACATGGAGGGCATTCCAGACAAAACTATAACCTCAAATTTTCTTCTACAATCCTTTTAGCACTACTAATGTCACTCATAAAATATTCATAAGCTTATCATTTATATTTTCTATGTGCAGTAATTTTGTTTTATGTTAGTCTTGTCTCCCCATTTAGAAGGTAAGCTATTTGATGAATGAGGTCTATTTCCTTTAAAAAGCTTTCTGAAGTTTAATTAGCAGATGCTTGATCATTGTTGATTATGATGATATCGTGCATTCAAGGTAAGAGGAGGCATAGAATCTTTTCACAATAGTGTCTTCATGCATTCTGGTGCTTCTCTAAAGCAGTGATTGTTAATCTTTTTGCATCATAGACCCCTCTACGGATCTCCCCCCAAAAAATGGCACAAAATAACCCCCAAAATTTTACATACAATTTCAGAATATGGACCTTGACTAAGATCCCAGATTTAAAACATCTTCAGTTATCACTTAGAGCGCCCCAAAGCAAATGCATTTACTTTGAAAAAATTGGTATGTTTCTTTGGTGTATGTAGGTGGGTAGAAAAATTACAGCACATAGACTGGGTGAGGTGGCTCACGCCTGTAATCCCAGCACTTTGGGAGGCCAAGGTGGGTGGATCACAAGGTCAGGAGTTGGAGACCAGCCTGGCCAAGATGGTGAAACCCCATCTCTACTAAAATACAAAAAGAAAAAAAAAATTAGCTGGGTGCGGTGGCAGGTGCCTGTACTCCCACTTAGTTGGAAGGCTGAGGCAGGAGAATCGCTTGAACCTGGGAGGCAGAGGTTGCACTGAGCCAAGATCTCACCACTGCACTCTAGCCTGGGCGGCAGAGCGTCCGTCTCAAAAAAAAAAAAAAAAAAAAAAAAAAAGAGAAAAAAGAAAAATTACAGCAAATAGTCCAGATGTAATTATTCACAAAGTTTACAAATATGATAAATATGATGCCAGAGCCCCAAGAGCAGGTTGATAATTATGACTCCTTGGCCCTAGGACTTAGTCAATCTTTGGTCTCAGCTGCGGGACCAAATTTATCTGGAACATCAGAAGCTTAGGAACCAAGTAAAAAAACTCAGGGTGACAAGCTTTGAGATGGAACAGGTCCCCAAGGAATCCTGAGAAGTATAGAACAACAGAAGATACAGGAGAACTACAAAAATCGGAGCTTTGGCCTCTTGAGTCTTACAGCTTCTGTTCCCAAGGAAGAACACTAGAAAGTATCAGCTATTGAGTTACAGATAAGGAAAAGTTGGGATAAATATCATAAAGACATTATCTTAAATATGCTCATGATTGAAGACAAATTTTTTTTTTTTTTTTTGAAACAGTCTTACCCTATTGCCCAGGCTGGAGTGCAGTGGTGCGATCTCAGCTCACTGTAACCTCCGTCTCCCAGATTCAAGCAATTATCCTGCCTCAGCCTCCCGAGTAACTAGGTTTATAGGCACATGCCACAATTCCTGGCTAATTTTTGTATTTTTAGTAGAGATGGGGTTTCACCATGTTGGCCAGGCTGGTCTCGAACTCCTGACCTCAGCTGATCCACCCGTCTCAGCTTCCCAAAGTGCTGGGATTACAGGCATGAGCCACTGTGGCTGGCCCAAAAAGAAATTTAGGTGGAATATTAAAAAATCATATTTTTGCTTGTTTTATTCACATGTAGATTTTTTTCATTTCCAAAAATAATTTTTTTTTTTTTTTTTTTTGACATGGAGTCTCACTCTGTCGCCCAGGCTGGATTGCAGTGGTGTGATCTCTGCTCATTGTGACCTCTGCCTCCCAGGTTCAAGTGGTTCTCCTGCCTCAGCCTCCTAAGTAGCTAGGATTACAGGCACATGCCAACATGCCCAGCTAGTTTTTGTATTTTTAGTAGAGCATGTTTTTACCATGTTAGCCAGACTGGTCTCAAACTCCTGACCTCAAGTGATCATCCCGCCTCGGCCTCCAAAAATGCTAGGATTACAGGTGTGAGCTGCCACACCCAGCCCCAAAATAACAACCTTAAGAGCCTGAAGGAACCTTTTAAGTCAACTAGTCAGACTTCCACCTCATCCCTTCAGCATCCTTTCCAGACTGCCTTTAAAAAGTAAATTCAGCTATTTCAGATATCTTTCCTTCATGTAATCTTTGCAATCTCCCATTTACTAATGTTGTATTTGGGAGCCATAATTGTGAATGAGAAAGAAAAGAGCCATGTGTTAAACAAAATAAAGGTGGAAAGTAGAAAGTTTCTTTACAGCCAGGAGCAGTGGTTCAGGCCTGTAATCCCAGCACTTTGGGAGGCTGAGGTGGGTGGATCACCTGAGGTCAGGAGTTGCAGACCAGCCTGGCCAACATTGTAAAACCCCGTCTCTATTAAAAATACAAAAATTAACTGGGCGTGGTGGCGGGCGCCTGTAATCCCAGCTACTCAGGAGGCTGAGGCAGCAGAATTGCTTGAACCTGGGAGGTGGAGGTTGCAGTGAGCCGAGATTGCACCATTGCACTCCAGCTTAGGCAACAAGAGCGAAACTCCGCCTCAAAAACAGAAAGAAAGTAGAAAGGTTCTCTTTCTTTCTTTTTTTTTTTTAAAGCAGCCTATCTCTGGCTGGGCGCGGTGGCTCATGCCTGTAACCCTAGCACTTTGGGAGGCCGAGGCGGGCGACTCACGGGGTCAGGATATCGAGACCATCCTGGCTAACACGGTGAAACACCGTCTCTACTATAAATATAAAAAAATTAGCCGGGCATGGTGGCGGGCCCCTGTAGTCCCAGCTACTTGGGAGGCTAAGCCAGGAGAATGGCGTGAACCCGGGAGGCAGAGCTTGCAGTGAGCCAAGATTGCGCCACCGCATTCCAGCTTGGGTGACAGAGTGACACTCCATCTCATAAATTAATAAATTAATAAAGCAGCCTATCTCTACTGGATTACATAATCCCTTTTTGCCCGTTTCATCCTCCATTCTTCCCAGTATCTATTGAAATTGAGAGCCCAAGTATTCTACGTTCTCAAAGACATTGAAGGAGACATGAAGACTACCGACAGCAAAAGGTGGGGACTTTGAAGATCAAGCACCGTTTGCTAAGGGTCCTCACTCACTGCTGAAAAGCACCACGAGATTAATAAGCTGCATGAGATCACTAACCACCAGGTAGAAACACCTCTAAAATTGCTTACATATGTTAAACTGGATCTTTTACTTTTAGCAAAAGAAAACAACTTACCCATTGGAATGCCTGGAGATCCAAAAAGCTTTACTAGTTGCAAGGCAAACCCTTGTGATAATGGTAGCCCAAGGGAACTACAGTGAGTGCTTGTTAAGTCTTGGTTGTCCTCAGCTGGTAATTGCTTAGGTTCTTCCCATCTTTTCAGCTTTCCATCAAATCTTTCATTTAAAAAGTGAAAATCAGAACTGATTCCCAAAGAGCACGAAGTGTCAGGATGACTGTGTAAAATTTCTGGGGTAATAAACCCTGCATCATTTAGTTTATTACCTACTCTTGTCTGAGATTCGAAAGTCAAAAACAGTTTCTTGTTTGTAAAAGATGCCTTCCAAATACTAGACATATTATGCAGCACAAAAGAAGGAATATAATTTTTGTATAAAGATGCAGAGCACCTTAGTCTGTTAAATGACAGGCAATGAGAATAACGCTGTCCACCAATATTTAAAGGGGGAGCTTTCATAATATCAAGGTAAAACCACAATGGATGATGATCAAAGGTCATAAGTTTTTGCTTATTCTCCTCTTCACTGTTCCTTTCTGAAATTCTATCTTTTTCTTCTCCCAAAGTAATTTTTAGTCCATGATTTTTTGTTAACAGGTCACATTTCTCCCTGTCTTTTACACTGATATGACTCTGTCCTAATAAGTTAAAATTTGGTACCACATTGAAAATCCTTTTCTTATTTTTTGTTGATTGTAAGGCATTCTTTGGTATATCCAGTTGAGGTAAGCAGCTTCTGAAGAGGTTTGTTTCTATGAATGAATCTATAGTTTCAGGTGGAGGTGAAAAATCATCATTTCCTATCAGTAGTTTGTCGGTCAATATTTCTGGACTGCTTCCTGGTCCGGATGCTGCCACCGAAGTGAAGATCAATTGAATCCATCGCCCCCTGCTGTCAGGACCAGTCAACTTACGTGCGCTATCTTTCTTTGGTCTCTGTTCACATATACACTTATGAGGTCCTGCAGGCCAGCTACCAAAATAGGGCTGTCTGTCAGAGCCCAGCTGTAAATCTTCATCAGATAAACTGATTGTGAAAAAAACCCAGTGACTGATTTTAATTGCATACACTTGTTCCTCTCTTAAAACTTTATCTGACACTCTGATTCCACGTTGATGGCACAGAACGGGTTCACGTGGGAGACTTTTATTTACTATTTCTCTCTTCTTCATAAATGAGCATGAAGTTTCCGCAGCAAGGTCCTGGGTGTCTAACGCTATGGTATGCCTATTTCTAATATGCTTTTCTACCTTCATGCCAGAGCAGTCATCGGTTGTTACACAGGAAAGGTTTTGAGTCACTATTGGACTAGTAACAGAGGTTTCATCTGGCATCAGTGACAAAGTTACAAACAAGTTATCACCTTCCTTAGAGAGGTAATTCTTTGGTATGTTGTCCAATTCAACTATAGACATAACGTTTTGGAAACTGTGTTTAGGATCTTTATTTTTCCATCTTTTTTCTTTATACCCAGTCACAAAATCTCTGACTTCATTTTGTAGACCACCAATGAAAGGATATTCTGATTCTCTTCTGGTCTTTGCAATGTCTTCCTCTTCACTCTGAGATGGGTCCTGATCTGGTGTAAGATCACTTAAGAATTCTAATGAGTCTTCCTCCATGATTTTATTCTGACTGTTCTGCTTTTTGTTTCTTTTTCTGTTCCTCTTCTGTTTGGTTTTGCTGAGCCTATGCCCGGTTTTCTTCAAAACTCTTCCTCTGAAATATCAAATTAAGAAAATGTATGACTTAATTACATGTATAACATAAGCAAACTATAACATCATACTCTTCATGTGCAGATTTAAAAACCTTTAGTACAAGAGAATCTCAAGTGTGCATGTACTTTTTGTCTTTTTGTTTTTTGAGACGGAGTCTCGTTTTATCGCCCAGGCTGGAGGGCAGTGGTGCGATCTTGGCTCACTGCAACCTCCACCTCCCGGGTTCAAGTGATTCTCCTGCCTCAGTCTCGCAAGTAGCTGGCATTACAGGTGCCCACCAACACGCTCGGTTAATTTTTTAGTAGAGACGGGGTTTCACCATGTTGGCCAGGCTCCTGACCTCAGGTGATCCGCCCGCCTCAGCCTCCCAAAGTGCTGGGATTACAGGCAAGTGCTACCACGCTGGCCATACTTTATATTATATTTAAAATCACTTTTAAAAAGAGATACTTTAATCCTATACATTAAAAATGAGTACACTTTGAGAAAGTTAAAGCAAATATGCATACAATCATTTCATAAACAACTTTTAAAAAACCTAATATTTTCCTTAAAGGAAATATTTCATATATAAGCATGTATTAACAGGGATATTTTCTGAGAAATGCATCGTTAGGCAATTTTATCACTGTGTGAACATCACAGTGTACTTATACAAATCTACGTGATGCAGTCTACACCACACCCAGGCTATATTATATAGCCTATTGCTCCTAGGCTGAAAAACTGTACAGCCTGTTACTACACTGCATACTATAGGCAATTATAAAACGTTAATATTTGTGTATCTAAACATATCTAGAGGCCAGGCACTGTGGCTCATGCCTGTAATCCAGGACTTTGGGAAGCTGAGGTGGGTGATCACCTGAGGTCAGGAGTTTGAGACCAGCCTCCAGTATCTCCTCTCACTTCCTGTTGTTTCTTGTTTGATTTGATCCAGAGAAAGGAGAGACAACAGGAGAAAAGTCTCAAGATACTATTAAGTTAGTGATAATAGGAGTCAAGGCCCAAGAACTGCTGTCATGAAAAGGACTCAACCCTTGCCAGCTGAGTATCTTCTGTTTATACACATGTGAGCGTTTGAAAACGAGAGGAGGAAGAAAAAGAGAGAAGGAAATGTTTTGTACAATTTTCTCTTTAAATCAAGAGGCAGTGTTGCATAATGGTTAAAGAGTGTGGACTTTAGAGCGAATCAAACTAGGTCTGAACCTGCCACTAGCCACGTGACCCTGAGCACATTCTTCAGCTTCTCTGTATATCAGTTGTCTTTGTAAAATGGGGTTAAGTCTAGCCTTTGCCCTGACTTGATATAGTTTTGAAGATTAGGTGAGTTGGTACATGTAAAGC
The DNA here is from genome assembly GCF_047675955.1 of Chlorocebus sabaeus. NCBI lineage: Eukaryota > Metazoa > Chordata > Mammalia > Primates > Cercopithecidae > Chlorocebus > Chlorocebus sabaeus. The sequence continues at coordinate 11,342,454 of NC_132906.1, forward strand.
AATTAAACAGTCCCAATACATAAATGTCACATCTTTTTTTTAAAGCCAGTTTTCCAAGTACAATTGTAGACCTTAGTCTTTCTGATGGTATACGGAACTATAAACATTTTGGTGATGAGCCATATTTCAGTAACTGCATTTCCCTATATTAGGGCTGGCTGTCTTTGTACAGTAGAGAGCTGTTCTGAGGGACAGTGACCACACATTAAGTGCATTAAGCTCCATAGAATCACCAGTGCTGCAGTGAGTCTCTTACGTCCTTAGCATATTACCATGTAATCAAATGAATAATGCAACAACAAACTCTATTTTTCTTTTCTCCTTGCCCTGAAACAGAATGGTTCAAATTTGAGTAAAGACAGGGGAGTTTGTTTTCAGAATGACATACTAGTCTGCAGGATGAATTTCATAACGGACATTGTACCTTGGATTGCAACTAGGACTTTCATTGGAATCAGGTAGAACTGGCCATGAAGGAGCCTCTCTCCCTAATCTGCCCTTAGGTCAAGGCTCCATATGAGCAATGGGAAAGCCAGGCTAGATGGCCCATAACTGAGATCAACAGATGGGCACACGTGCCTCCTCCTGGAGTTAAATCACTCATGGGGTGGAGGCAGTGAGAAGGGATCACATTCTGGATACTGTTTTGAAGGAAAAATAAGCAAGATTTGAAAACAAATCAGATATAGGATATGAGGAAAAAGATAAGAATCAAGTATGAGTACCAGGAGATCAGCCTAATTAGAGGGATGAAGTGGTTACTTACTGCAACATAAAAGTCTGCAAGATACGGGTTTGGAGAGAGGGTTGGTAAATCAGTTCCCTCAAAGTCCAGCTCAGAGTAGGCTAATCTGTCCTTAAGAAAGAGGTCAGAAAGTGAAAAAGAAGAGGGCTTCTCTAATACTCTCCAAGAGTTCCTTTGCTTTCTAAGCAGATTACAATCAGCTGTTTAGGAACAGAATAATAGGGACCCTGCTAATGTCTTTTTTTGTTGTTTTTTTCTCCTGAGTCTGCTTTCTAGGGAAGGACCTGCTAACGCTAACAACCCACTATGCCTGCAGAGAAGTAAACACTGGACCATGAAAGAATAATGTGGTTTAAAAAGTAAACTATTGGAGTCTGGGAGATCAGGCAGTTTATTAAGGCAGTTTGCTAAGAGTTAATCAAAGGAATCTCTAAGGATTAGAATTCCAACTGAAAATACAACAGAATGCCAAGAGGTATGAAAATCCTCAGACTGACTCTACAATGAAGTGCCAGAGACATATACCAGTTCTGCACCACTGGAGCTCTATATAGCTACCGTCCTTATTTCAGAAACAGTGGACATGGCTTTCTGGAAAGGAAACACAAACCAGTAACAGTGACTTGTGAATCCCCTGGGAAATAAGAGACTTGGTAGTGATGGTGGTGGTGATAACTTCTGCTTGAATGTGGCTAATCAGTAGATGCATTTTCTTTAGAAACATCTATCTAGAAAGTGTGAGAATCTCATCAAAGCTGTGTCAAGGATCATTAAATGTGATCTCACTGGTGCTGATTCATTTAGGAATGAATGGCACCATTAGAAGAAAAAAAATCACTAAATACAAGTTAGTCATGGAGAGGAAATCAAAAGAGTTAGAGGCACAGGATGTAGCTTTGAAAAGAATGAAGAAATTAAGAAATGAACAAATGGTAACACATCTATGATAAGTAAGATTTTGCTTTCTAGATGATAGCTTAGAATCCAAGCTGCTAGGTAGCGATGGAGTGTACCTCTTCAAGAATTAGAAATTGTTTGTTCAGATACAAGCTAACCTAACCAAGTGAACTGTGACCGGATGACAAAGGTGAGAGAGCATCCAGATAAAGCTGAAGAAAGCAGGAAGGGAGGTTGGAAAGCATGGTGAGTAATAACCTTCATGAAAAAAAAATAATTAAGGGGGCCAGAAGAAAACATTTCCCAATGCAGAATCCTAGATACTAATTTATGATAATGGACAATAAATGAAGTAAATCTGAGATTAAATCACATGCAGATTATAAAAGGTCTCATGGCTTTGTGGAATGACCAGTTGAAATAACTGAGGCCAGGTCCTGGTCCTGTTTCAGTAATAGCCAAGTCCAGGCCTTAGCTAGCAGTGGGATCCCTCAGCTAGCCGTGGGATCTTGGGCAAATCATGTCTTTCTAAAACGAGGAAAATACCCCTCCTTGCAAAGCTGTTGTAAGGACTACTAATATAGATACTCTTAAATAACCTCTACTCAACTGATAGAGCAGATCAATTGATTCTCTCCATTGCCTCTGTACAATAAGGACAGATATTAATGACTCACACTAAATGCTCCCAGCTAGATGGCTGCTCTCCAGTGTAACTGAATGCTTTTGCTGTCACTGTTTAGAACTGTATATTTATAAAGAGTCAGATGGGTTTATTCCCAAGTCTGTTTATGCCAATAATAATTTTTACTATAATTATATAGTTTGTCTCACTAAACATGAAGTGTTAAACAACTGTTAAATAAGCAGGATAACTATAAAATTTGGTTAAAAATAATAAAGACCTATGATTATGCACTCATATTGCTTTGAATATTTCTTTGGGTTCTACTTCCAATTTATATCAACAGAAACTAGAAATTCCTGACTACACACTACAGATGTGGTTTATGCATGAAAAAAGTTAAACTGCACTGAACAAAATTATACATAAAAATTGCTGAATAAATACACATAAAAACATTTAAGTTCAAATAAAATGTTTAAAGCATGTATCATTTCATAATAATTCTTTAAACAATTTTTTCAATGAACTAACCAGCTATCTGTCCCAATCATGTGAGAGAAGAGGGCTTTAATTATAAATAAAGCACCTATCACAATGCTTGACACATAGTGGGTACTTCATAAATGGCAGCTCTTATATTTATTATGTATTAACAACAACAAAAGCAATCTCATAAATTTCACTGAGACTCCTATGGTGCAATTCAAGAGTAGAATGTGGCAATGTGATACTTATGCTTTACTTAAAACAAACAGTTGAGTTAGAAGAACTGGAAAATTCTCCAAAAATGTAATTTACTTAATGTAATTGCAAATGATTGGAAGTGGAAAAAAATTTTTTCAACTAAGTGGCATATATAGACAAACTGATAAATCCACCATCTTTCTCAGATTAAAACACCTTTCTCAGTAATTGATAGAACAATGAGACAAAATAAAGACACAGAAGTTTAACTAGCATAATAATGATTGAGCACACTAACATGGAACACCACATCCAACAATTGGTGAAAACACATTCTTTTCATGCTCACATATAATATCTATAGAAATTAACTAGGCCATAAAGCTAGACCCCCACAGATTTCAAAGAATTACTAATGTATGGACCATAATATAGTTAACCTTGAAATTAGTAACAATAATTTTTTTGGAAAAAATTATAAACATGGAAAAATTTATAGGTAGAAAAATTATAATGGAAATACTTAGAACTGAATAACAGTAAAAAATATATATAAAAAGTGTTTTTTTGTTTGTTTGTTTTTTAAGACAGAATCTTGCTCTGTTACCCAGGCTGGAGTGCAGTGATATGATCACGGCTCACTGTAGCCTCTTATTCCAGGGTTCAAGTGATTCTCCTGTCTCAGACTCCAGAGTAGCTGGGACTACAGGAGCGCCACCATGCCTGGCTCTTTTTCTTTCCTTCCTTTCCTTCCCTTTTTTCCCTTCTTTTCCTTCCTTCCCTCCCTCCCACCCACCCCTGCTTCTCTCTCTCTCGCTCTCTCTTTCTTTCTGACATGTTCTCCATGTTGTCCAGGCTGGTCTCAAACTCCTGGACTCAAACGATCTGCCTGCCTCAGCGTCCCAAGGTGCTGGGAATACAGGTGTGAGCCACTGCACCTGGCCTAAAAAGTGATACTTAAAGGGATATTTGCATGAACATTCACATTAAAAAGGAAAGACACAAAATTAATGAGTCAACCACACAACTGAAGAAGTTACAGAAAAGAAGAACAGAATAAACTTCAAAAAAGTAGAAGAGGCTAGCCATGGTGGTGCACGCCTGTAATCCTAGCAATTTGGAAACCTGAGGTGGGAGGATTGCTTGAGGTCAGGAGTTTTAAGACCAGCCTGGGCAACATAGCAAGATTCTGTCCATTTTTTAAAAAAGAAAACAAAATATATATACATACATATTCTTTTAAGTAGAAGAAAGGGAATAATAAAAAACACAACTTCCTGGTGAGATTAAGGAAGAAAAAAAAGGAAATGAGCATTAGAAATAGAAAAGAAGGCACAATTACAGATCCAGAGAAATTTTAAAAGATAAAAGATTAATTATATGAATAACTTTATAACAACAAATTTGAAAATTTAAATGAAATGTAGTCTATACATTTATTTATATATTTAGCTAGAAAATACAAGTTATTTAATTAATTTATTTTTGAGACAGGGTCTCACTCTGTTGCCCAGGCTGGAGTGCAGTGGTATGATCATGACTCACTGCAACCTTGAGCTCCCAAGCTCAAGCGATCCCCCTCACCTCAGCTTCCCATGTAGCTGGGACCACAGGTATGTGCCACCATGCCTAGCTGCCCAGCTATTTTTTTTTTTTAAGAGACAGGGTCTCACTATGTTCCCCAGGCTGGTCTTGAACTCCTAGGCTCAAGCAATCCTCCTGCCTTGGCCTCCCAAAGTGCTGGGATTACAGGCCCAGCACACACAGCCAAAAACACAAGTTATTAAAATTGACTAAAAAGAAACAGAAAGCCTGGGTAGTCCTAGAATGTTAAAACAATAAAGGTTAAGTTTTTTCCCCCCAGCAAGGGAATTCCAAGTTCAGGTGACTTTTCAGAAAAGTTCTACCAAATATTCAAGGAATTGATCATTGCAATTAGATGCATAATTTTCCAGAGAAAAGAAAAAGAAAGAATACCTCCAGCTTTTTTTCAAAATGCTAACATAGATTGATAGAGCCAGGAAGTTACACAAAAATGAGAACTTTCAGGCTAGTCTCAGTTAAATACAAAAACCCTAAATAAAATATCACCAAACTACCTCCAGTAATGTGTAAAACAGATAATACATTATGATTTAACTGGTTTATCTCAAGATTGCAAGACTCATTTATACTAGACGATCCATTAATATAATTAACCACATCAGCAGGTTAAAGGAGAAAACACATCTAAAAGCTTTTTAATAGTGGTAGAAATTGTTTTATTTATTTTCTTTTTTTTTTTTTTTTTTTTTTTGAGACAGAGTCTGGCTCGGTCACCCAGGCTGGAGTGCAGTGGCCGGATCTCAGCTCACTGCAAGCTCTGCCTCCCGGGTTACGCCATTCTCCTGCCTCAGCCTCCCGAGTAGCTGGGACTACAGGCGCCGCCACCTCGCCCGGCTAGTTTTTTGTATTTTTTAGTAGAGACGGGGTTTCACTGGGTTAGCCAGGATGGTCTCGATCTCCTGACCTCGTGATCCGCCCGTCTCGGCCTCCCAAAGTGCTGGGATTACAGGCTTGAGCCACCGCGCCCGGCCCCCGTTTTATTTATTTTCTATCTGTGTACTTAAAACACTCAAAATCCATTACTATTTAAAAATAACACACATAACTCTTAGTAAACCAGGAATAGATGAGAACTTCCTTAATTAACAATGAGTACTATGATCCTATCACAAACATAATTTCTAATATGAGAAATATTAAAAACATTTCTTTAAATCAGAAACAAGACAAGAAAGCCTATTATCACCAGTTCCATTCAACATTGTATAGGCCCTCTGTATTCATGAAAGATATATCAGACAAAATAGAAAAGGAAAATGATGAAGAGATACAAGGACTATAAAGGAAGAAAAAAATTATTATTATTGGCAGGGCACGATGGCTCACATCTGTAATCCCAGCACTTTGGGAAGCCGAGGCAGGTGGATCACCTGAGGTTGGGAGTTCGAGACCAGCCTGACCAACATGGAGAAACCCTGTCTCTACTAAAATACAAAAAATTAGCCAAGCATGGTGGCGGGCGCCTGTAGTCCCAGCTACTTGGGAGGCTGAGGCAGAATTGCTTAAGCTGAGGAGGCAGAGGTTGCAGTAAGCCCAGATCTGGCCACTGCACTCCAGCCTAGGTGACAGAGGGAGACTCTGTCTTGGAGGAAAAAAAAAAAAAAAAGTCAACTAATGAGTGATGTCAACAAAAATGGTGGAGTAACAAACTCCAAATGCTCATCCCTTCACAACAGAAGTGACTAAACAGGAAAGAACTGTCAGAATCAACTTTATCAGAACTGTGAAGACAGATGAAGGGTTTACAGCAACCGGGCAAATGTTTAATAAAGAGAAAAAAAAGAAAGCTGAGTCTCAGTAAGAAATATTTGTTAGTTTTAAAAGTTTTTATGAAACAGGGTATGGCTGTTTCCTAGGCTGGAGTGCAGTGGCTATTCACAGAACTGAGCACAGCACACTACGGCCTCAAACTCCTGGCCTCAAGTTATCCTCCCACCTCAGCCTCCGAAGCAGCTGGGACTATAGGCATACGCCACTGTGCCCAGCTCTTTGTAGTGGTTTTAACTTACTCTGGCCCCATGTACTGCTCTGCAGATTAATACTGGCTCTGAAGACAACAACCTACTTTCCCAGCACCGGTGTTTATTACCAAGGGTGGCAGAAAGGACCTTCTTCTCAGAGAATTGTTGTTGTTTTGACCTTGCTGGTGACTCCGAGCTCAAAGTGCTTGCGCCTGTTTTAACTAACTCAAAACTTTCCTAGGACAAACACAACTACCCAGTGTAGGGGGCATTTACTGAATACATTTAAAGGCAAATGAACTAGCCACTGTCAGTTGGGGTAAGGCATAACTGCCACTCGGGGTAAACAACAGATAATCCAAAAAGCTTGAGAAGAAAAGATGAGAAGTGAGGCATTTTAGGGAATAAGGGCTTTGAAAAGCTCCCACATATTCCTGGGAATCTAGAAGGCCATGCACTTACCCAAGTCAGGCTGTATGCTCAGAAAAGACCTAAAAAAGCTGTCGCTTCTGGCTGACACCCAGACTCTATACAAGCAGGAAATGAAGACAAGGGCAGAATTATAAACAGCCTTAGTGTAGAAGGTGTCCCAACACATACACAAAGATGGAATATTTTTGTTGATGATGATGATGTTGTTGTTCCAGATGTTTAAGGAAACGTATGTTGAATCACTAGCTGACTACTAAACTAATGGAACAAAGACTTCAGTAGAATATAGATTTTACAAAATTAGTACAGAAAAGTCACTAAACAAACAACAGTTACAACAAGGAGCAGAAACAAACCTTCAGGAGGGGTGAAATATGATTACAGATTTCCCAGATTATATTATTTAAAATGTCTAATTTTCACAAAACCTATGAGACATACAAAGAAGTAACTGTGGCCTATACACAGGAAAAAAAGAAATTAATAGGAACAATCATTGACAAAGCCTAGACATTGGACTTATCAAAGACTTTATGTTAACTATTTTAAATATGCTAAAAGAAACAATGGATAAAGAACTAAAAACAAATATGAACAATGTCTCACCAAATAATTAATAGCAATAAATAGATGGAAGTTAGAAGGAGGGGCTTCAAGACAGCAGGCTAGAGGCATCCAGCACTCACCTCCTCCATAAAGAAGACTCAAAATAACAAGTAGATAATCATACTCTGAATAGAGCATTTAAGAGAGAACAGTGGAATACACCTAAGACACAGAGGGATCAGAAGACAAGGCTACCAGCTTAGTTGGGATCAGCTGGGAGCCCAGAGAAGCTTCCCAGTACAGAGAAAAGGTCAATGACCACAGACTCTTGTAACCTGGGCCAGGAGAAAACCCCTTGACCCTTATAAGCCCTGAGACTACTGGAGGGAGCTGCCTGGAGATGCCATGATAGCATTGCTCCAGAAAGGAAGCTCACACCAGGTCCCACTGCCCTACAACTCCTAAGCAGCAGCAGCATGGCACTATCTTGAGAGCCTGGTCCATGCCAGACTGCATGCTGCTCACATCACTAGAGATATCCTCCCACATCCATCCAGAGGGCTGTAGCAGTACAATGCTGGTTAAACCCAGGGGAGTAGCGGGAACTCAGCACTCTAGCACACACAGTGTGCTGCACCCTGGGGAATGTGCAGTGTACCACACTGGGGAGGCTGCCCCCAGGACAAAGGGAACTAAAGTGTGTGCTTTCTAGAACCTGAGACTGCCTACCTGGGGCAGCCACCACAGACAGTGACCCCATTCTCCCAGCAGCAGGGCTGATGTGCACAATCCCTGAGAACAGACTCTGCCACAGCCCACTGCAGCTGCCACCGCTGCTGCAGGGGCTGAAGCACGCACTTCAGGCAGTAACCACACCCTCTTCAGCAGCAAGGTCAAAGCACACTTGCACATGCCTTCAGGACAGGTCCCTCAGCTGTCCCAAACCCCTGCACTCTCAACACTTTTGCAACCACCTAAGCACTCCACCCGGGCCTGGGACTCACCCTGCCCTGCCCACTACAGGTGGTGCCTCAGCATACTACTGAAACTACTGAAGACAGGCCTGCTCAGCCTAACACTGCCTCCCACTCAGTGTCCAAGCCCACTACCCTGAGGCCTGAGGATTGCCCCACCCTATCCACCACTGGTGGGATCTCTGCACTCCTCTTCAGAACCCGAGGACAGGCTTACCCTGTCTGCCACTACCAGCACAGGCAGCATCCACTCAAATGTGCCATCTGGACATCTGGGGACGGGCCCACCCAGCTTGTCACAGCCAATGCTAACACAAACATATGCTACTTCAGAGCCTGATGGTGGTCCCATCACCATAACTGCCATCACCCAAACAAGCACACTGCCCAGGACACCGAGAACCTACCCCCCTACCTGGTTCACTGCTGCTACTCCTGGTACCTGAGCAAGTGCCTAGAGGCTGAAGAATCAGCATATTGGGACCCACTAACACTGGTGCTCATCTGTGCCACCCAGAGGCCCAAGGAGAGGCATACTCAACCTGCCAGTGCCACCAGTTGAGCTTGAGGACTGAGGACTGGCAACCCCTTCCACAGTAAACCTCATCACAATTTCCACTAACAAACTCAGCCTAAGCCACTGAGAAAACCACAAACACCGCAGATGCTGTTTACAGTTGAAGAAATAATATGGAAACTGCATGACTCCATGCACCCAGAATAACAGCTAAAGTGTCCTACCCAACCAACACCATAGATACATCCTTAGGAAGAAGTCTTCCCCTATAAAAGCCTATCCAAAAAAAGTTGGATGTGACTGTTATACCAGATATGCAGATATCAACATAAGGAAAAAATAAACGTGAAAACACAAGGAAATATGACAACTCGAAAGGAACATAATAATTCTTCAGCAATAGATTCCAGTGGAAAATAATTTTATGGAATTCCAGAAAAAGAACTCAAAATAATAATAATCAAAGTAGCTCAGTGAGATACAAGAGAACATAGATAAATAATACAAAGAAATCAGAAAAACAATTCAAGATATGAATGAGAAATTCACCAGAGATAGATATCATAAAAAAGAACCAAACAGAAATCCTGGAACTGAAGAATTCAATGACTGAAACAAAAAATTCATTTGAGAACTTCCATAATAAACTAGAGCTATCAGAAGAAAGAATCTCAGAACTTAAAGACAAGTCTTTTTAAATAACCCAGTCAGACAAAGATAAAAAAAATAAATATATAGGCTGAGTGTGGTGGCTCATGCCCACAATCCCAGCACCTTGGGAGGCTAAGGTGAGCGGATCACTTGAGCTCAGGAGTTCAAGACCAGCCTGGCCAAAGCATGGTGAAATCATATCTCTACTAAAAATACAAAAACTTAGCCCAGCATGGTGGCTTGTGCCTGTAGTCCCAGCTACTTGGGAGGCTGAGGCACGGGAATTGCTTGAGCCTGGGAGGTGGAGGTTGCAGCGAGCTGAGATCACGCCACTGCACTCCAGCCTGGGGAACAGAGCGAGATTTCATCTCAGAAACAACACCAACAGCAACAACAACAAATCAAACCAACAACTAAATAAATAAAGCCATAAATACATACATAAAAAGAATGAACGAAACCTACTTGGCATACGGGACATCATGATATTACTAAATACACAAATTTGGAGAGTTCTAGAAGGTAAAGAGAAGAGTAAAGGAACAGAAAACATACTTAATGAAATAGTACCTGAAAATTTCTCAAGTCTAGCAAGAGATTTAGACATCTAGATATAGGAAGCTCACGGAAACCCAAATAGATGTAACTCAAAAAGCTCTCCATGGCATACTATAGGCAAACTATCAAAAGTCAGAGAATTCTGAAATGACAAGAAGAAAGAGCATCTAGTCACATATAAGGGAACTCCTATCAGACTAACAGTGGATTTATCAGCAGAAACCTTACAGGTCAGGAGAAAATGGATGATATACTCAAAGTGCTGAAAGAAAAACAAAATTATCAACCAAGAATACTATACCCAGCAAAGTTATCCTTCAAAAATTAAGGATAAATAAAGTCTTTCTCAGAAAAGCAAAAACTGAAGCAATTCATCACCACTAGACTGGCCCTACAAGAAACGTTAAAAGAAGTCCTATACATGGAAGTGAAAGGACATTATCTACCATCATGAAAACACATAAAAGTATAAAACTCACTGGTAGAGCAAACACAAAAATGAAAAAGAGAAGGGATTCAAATGTTACTACTATTGAAAACCACCAAACCATAAAGATAAACAATAAAAGAGAAACAAAAGAACAAAGCATATGCAAAGCAACCAGAAAACAACTAACAAAATGACAGGAATAAATCCTTACATATCAATAATGACCTCAAATGTAAATGGATTAAAGTTTCCACTTAAAAGATACAGACTGGCTGAATTGATTTTTTTTTTTTTTTCTTTTGAGATAGAGTCTTTGCTCTGTCGCCCAGGCTGGAGTGCAGTGGCATGATCTCGGCTCACTGGCAGCTCTGCCTCCCAGGTTCATGTCATTCTCCTGCCTCGGCCTCCTGAGTAGCTGGGACCACAGGCACCTGCCACCACACCCAGTGTGGAGATGGCACCAAAGCACCTAGTAGTGCACAGCACCGAGAAGGTACATGACTTTGTCAGCAGAGTCAGATGGGTGTTTATGACTGTGCCGCAGGACGTGCATGCCCAGTCCCTGTGGGATGCAGTACAGGGGGAAGAACCTCGGTTGCAGGCTCACCCAGTGGTCCACCAGAAAATAGAGCATAAGCAGCTGTTGCACCCCAAAGGTGGGCCTAGGTGACCCCCACCCCCACTGAGTTGTGGGAGTTATGCAAGTAACATCAGCAGCGTCTGGGGCATCCCCGCCCTGCCTGAAGGTTCTGTCTCTGGGATGAAGGAGCTGACACATTTCCTGCTCTGCCTCCAAGATGGAGAGGCTGGCTTCTTTAAAGTATGAACTGATGCTGGTCCAGAGAAATACCAGAGACTGTCAGACGATGGAAGTCATGTACAGAGTTGGTGCAAGTCATTTGGGAGAAGGACGTTACTGTGCGGCCCGGTCCTGCCTAAGTGTTTCAGTTCAGCGAGTACCTGCTGCGGTCAGGTGGAAGTGTAAAGCCTTTTCTGCTTGATGAGGGAACTGGCTGAGATGCCTGGCTTGGAGGGACACTGAACCACCAGAGTCACAGGTGGACTTGGCAATCCACTGGTCCCTGAACACAGATAAGTTTCTGGGTAGGGCTGCATCAATTAATGGCCACGGAAGCCAGTCAGTGAAAGTGAGACCTGTATCTTTGCACCTTGGCATCAGCCGCCTGGCTCTCCGCTTACGCACTGTGTATGTCTCTCCCATGCCTGAATGCATTCTGGGGGTGGATGTTTTGCACAGCTTGGCAGCTGTGCTGTCTGTCACAGACTTGATGGACCACTTGACCATGGAACTGGGACTTCTTTTTCAGACAGCCAGGAACAGTGTGCCTTCACGGCAGGGCGACAATGGACTTTCACAGTGTGTAGTGGTGTCATAGTCTTATTAACGATGTTATGCTAACCTCTGATTCTTTTACAGGTTTAAAAGCGGCAATGCCCCTCTTGCCTGGGATTGGGATAATGAAACTGAGGCAGCCTTTTCCAGTAGCCAAGCAGACTATTCAGTAGACACAAGCCCTATGGGAAGTTGACCAGCGGTGCTCATTTAAGCTGGATGTGGATGTGACCACAGATAGTTTTGGCTAGGGCCTACAGCAATGCATGAGGCACTCGGGAGTGACAGTAGGCTTTTAGTCCCAACGATGGAAGGGAGCTGAGCTCCGATACTCATTGATAGGGAAGCAGTTAGCAGCTATATAGGCTTCCCTTCAGGCTAACGAGAGCGTGGCAGGACAGACAACTTTCCCAATAGCAGGATGGGTGCATTTATAGGTAACAAGCCCCCAGACTGGAATGGCGCAGATATCCACTTTAGCAAAGTGCAGCACCTATTTAGAACAGTGGAGTATGCTGAGTACAAGTCCCTTAGCCAGAGTGTTACAAGAGGTCTTGGGACATTTTCTTAATCCAATCTGTCACTGATGGACATTTGGGTTGATTCCAAGTCTTTGCTATTGTGAATAGTGCTGCAATAAACATACGTGTGCATGTGTCCTTATAGCAGCATAATTTATAATCCTTTGGGTATATACCCAGTAATGGGATGGCTGGGTCATATGGTACATCTAGTTCTAGATCCTTGAGGAATCGCCATACTGTTTTCCATAATGGTTGAACTAGTTTACAATCCCACCAACAGTGTAAAAGTGTTCCTATTTCTCCACATCCTCTCCAGCACCTGTTGTTTCCTGACTTTTGAATGATCGCCATTCTAACTGGTGTGAGATGGTATCTCATTGTGGTTTTGGATTAAGAAAATGTGGCACATATACACCATGGAATACTATGCAGCCATAAAAAAGGATGAGTTTGTGTCCTTTGTAGGGACATGGATGCAGCTGGAAACCATCATTCTTAGCAAACTATCACAAGAACAGAAAACCAAACACCGCATGTTCTCACTCGTAGGTGGGAACTGAACAATGAGATCACTTGGACTCGGGAAGGGGAACATCACACACCGGGGCCTATCATGGGGAGGGGGGAGGGGGGAGGGATTGCATTGGGAGTTATACCTGATGTAAATGACGAGTTGATGGGTGCAGCACACCAACATGGCACAAGTATACATATGTAGCAAACCTGCACGTTGTGCACATGTACCCTACAACTTGAAGTTTAATAATAATAAATTAAAAAAAAAAAAAAAAAAAAAAAAAAAAAAAAAAAAAAAAAGAGGTCTTGGGACCTGGAGTCCTAATGCAAGATAAAGCCATGGGGCCCAAAGCACCCCTAGACCCTGAGCCTTCACCGTCAGGAAGAACATCCCCCCATTCTTAATAGGGCAGGGTACACAGATAGGTCTAGCTTGGGTGCTACTGCTGCCTGGATTGCTGTCACAGTCTAGCCTCATACTGACACCATATGGTTTGAAAACAGGTGCAGGCAAAGTAGCCAATGGGCTGAACTCAGAGCAATGTGAACGATGATCACCAAGGAGGTGACACCTATGGTAAATGCACTAATAGCTAGGCAGTTTATCAAAGCTTATGTATGTAAGGGCCTGTGTGTCCAGAAACTTATGTATGTGTTGGACCTGTGTCCAGGGCCTATGTACCAAAACTGTGTATCAGGCCTGCATGCCCAAAGCTTATGTGTCAGGCTTATGTATGAAGCCTATGTGTGTTTATGGGGCCTCTGTGCCCAAAACCTATCTCTCTTGGCCTAGAGGGTGAAATTTAAGGTATATGGATGTGCTTTGGTCAACGAATAGGCCAAGATGGACATCTGGGCCAGAATGACTCAGTGATTTTAAGGGCGCAGGCGCATACTCCACTTGTTATATAACCTGTTTGTGTAAGCTCATACTGGGCTCGGAGTCACTATTGTTTGAGAAAGGTATAACTGCCCTGCTGACGCCGTGCACAGGGCTTGTGCAGGCGCACCCAGAGAAAGAGAGAGAGAGAGCCAGAGTTGTCCGTCTTGTAGGCAGACAAGGGGGAGCCAGGGCCCAGCTCATCTTGTACCCAGAGAAAGAGTTAAGCTGCTAACCCTTTAAAGGAGAGCCTGCCTTGTAGGCCAGGGAATGCAGCTGTGTGTGGGAGTGGCAGGAGAGGCAGAGCTGGAACTGACAGCCAAGATAAAAGCAGTGTCAGACAGCTGCTGCAGGAGAGCTGCTGATGAGGGAGCTAGTGCAAGTGAACTGCTGATGAAAGAGTTGCTGAATAAAACCATATTCACCTGCCTACAGCCCCTTGAGTGTTCTTTCAGCTATTTGTTGCCCATCCACCCACTCCCTTGGGACCTCAGCATGGGCCAGAACCTGACACTGGGTGTGACAGCACACCCTCACAAAAGGGTATCTAAGAAGAATAAAAATACATCACCTATGAATAATTCTTGCCCAAAATATTTAACCTGAATTTAATCAAGCCTCTCTCTAGGCCTAACTTCCACTTTACAAGAAATGCAAAGGCCAGAAGATGTTAAATGACACCGTAGGGAAAACAATCAGATAAATCCAGAAAATAGGATGGTCTATAAGACAACTGGCCTTAACTCTTAAAGACAACATCGTAATGAGTGGATTAATAAGAAAAGGTGGAGGACTGTTCACTTCACAAGTGACCAAGAGGAGGTCATATGGGAACTCTCTGTACTCTGCTCAAGTTTTTTATAAACCTGAAACTGTCCTAAAAATATAATCTAAAAAAATACAGAGAAATGCTGAGTCAGTCACTCAGAGAAAGAAACGTCAATACTAAGAAGATTCCACTTTCTGGTTCTTACTCATTTGGTGCTGCAGAATCAGTGGCTGAAAGTGCAACACTTCCTTTTTGCTGTGCTGGTTATTTTTCTTCATATATAATGCCACTGGTAAGCATGAAGAACAGTTTCTTCTTTTTCCCCTCACACTCAAGGGAAGTCTAAAGAGCTGACCAATGAAGGCACGTTCATCACCTGCTGGCACTGATCAAAGCAAAGGTACCCACAACACCTGAAAAGCTCCTCCCTAGAGTAACAGATATGCCACCTGGCCTAGAGCTCTGCCTCAAATATGGCCTATTCCAAAGTTTTTTATTCTGAAGATGAAGAAATCAAGGTCCAGAAAGGTCACACCTGTGAGATGAAGCTAGATGAGCCTAGGCGAGGAATCCATCTCCTGACTCCTACTCTGCCACTCTTACCCAGCACTTTCAGTGAAAGTGAAAATAGCCTGGAAGGCATCCCTCTCTGCTAGAACTGCCTTTTAGAGAGTAAAGCAATTTCCAAATATGTAGAGCACGACAAATACAATAGTCATTAATTAATATGTAGCTACTAAGCACTTGAAGTGTGGCTAGTCTGAATTGGGATGTGTTGTAAGTCTAAACTGGATTTCAAAGAGTATGATTTTTAAAAAGTAAAACAACTTATTAACAATTTTTAAAAGACTGGTCAGGCGTGGTGGCTCACGCCTGTAATCCCAGCACTTTTGGAGGTCAAGGTGGGCAGATCACCTGAGGTCAGGAGTTCGAGACCAGCCTGGACAACATGGTGAAACCCCATCTCTACTAAAAATACAAAAAATTAGCTGGGCAAGGTAGTGGGCACCTGTAATCCCAGCTACTCAGAAGGCTGAGGCAGGAGAATCACTTGAACCCAGAGGGCGGAGCTTGCAGTGAGCCAAGATTACGCCACTGCACTCCAGGCTGGGCAATGGAAGGAGACTCTATCTCAAAAAAAAAAAAAAAAAAAAAATTATTTATTATATGTTGAAATAATATTTTGATAGGTTAAATCAAATATATTATCAAATTTATTTTTAGAAACAACCAAAGATAAGAAGCAACGAAACACAAGGTGTGAACATTGACTGGATCCTAGTTTGGGGAGAAAAAAAATAAAGCTACAAAAAACAGTGTATTCATTTTCTATTGCTGCTGTAACCAGTCACCACAAATTTGGTGGCTTAAAATCATACGAGCTTATTATCTTATAATTCTATAGGTCAGAAGTCCAAAACAGGTCTTACTGGATTAAAATCGAGGTTTCAGCAGGGACAGGTTGCTTTCTGAAAGGTATATGGGAGAGTCCGTTTCCTTGTCCTTTCCAGTCTCTTTTCCAGAGGTCACTGACATTCCTTGGCTTGTATTCTTCCATTTTCAAATCCAGCAACACTGTCTCTCTCTGTGCCTTTCTCCCATAGTCACATTTCCCTCTGACTCTGTTTTTCTGCCTCTATCATCCACTTTTAAGAGTCCTTAAGGGCCCACCAAATAATCCAGTATAATCTCACTATTTTAAGTTCAATTGATGAGCAACCTTAATTCCCCAGTTGCCATGTAGGGTAACATAGTCAGAGGTTCAGAGGATTAGGACGTGGATACCTCTGGGTACAGGGGAAGCATTTTTCTGCTTACTACAAATAGTTTTGTGACAATGGCAGAAATTTGAATTATTATAGAATTTTTGTTAATTTGCTTGTGTATAATCAGGGTATCATGGTTATGAAAGAAAATGCCTTTATTCTTAGGAATGCCTTCACTTAGCAGTGAAAGGTCAAATCTGCAACTTATTTTCAAATAGTTCTGCAAGTAAATAAATGTGTAAACTTACATACATATTCATATATACATATATCTATAAAGCAAAAATGGCAAAATGTTAATGATTTTGAATGTGGATAGAAGGTATATACAGTTTATTACTATTATATTATATATATTAACTTTTCCTTACATATCAAATTTTCCTTAATAAAAAGTTGGAAAAATTCAAACAAATCCATAAAATATCACGGTCAATTATACAAATATATATGATAGAAATGTACTTAGCAGCCTATCACAGTGGCTCACGCCTGTAATCCCAGCACTTTGGGAGGCCGAGGTGGGTGGATCACCTGAGGTCAGGAGTTTGAGATCAATCTGGCTGACATGGTGAAACCCCATCTCTACTGAAAAAACAAACCAAAACAACCCAAAAAAATTAGCCGGGCATGGTGGCATGTGCTTGTAATCTCAGGTACTCAGGAGGCTGAGGCAGGAGAATTGCTTGAGTCTGGGAGGGCAGAGGTTGCAGTGAACTGAGATCATGCCACTGCATTCCAGCCTGGGGGACACAGTGAGACACCACCCAGCCCCCACACTAAAATAAAAATGTGATTTAGCCATAGACCATGTGATAAAAAAGCTAGGGGTGTTACATTTACTTTGACTTTAAAAAGTCACATGGCTAACAAAAAGTTAATACAATCTTAAGTAGCATTTAAAGGATTATCTGAAAGAGTATCTTCTTCCTGTGAGCCCCTGACAATGGAGTACTGTGCGTTATCTATGCATCCATATGTGCATCAAAAATGTCTAATACCTGTCACATATACCTGTGTTAATATTATACATAACTATATAGATGAGGTTATGATTAATTAAAAAGTGTCACTTAGCATTCTGTGATTATGTATTTTTCATCACTGGACACTAAAATTATACTGTCACCATGCAGAAACTGTTAAAATTTGTCATTACAAAGTATTCTCATATCCAAAAGTGCTGAGAATCAGCACAACAGATAAATTCCCTCAGTCTGTTCTTGCCCAGGTCAGAGCAAATGTAGATTAAAAAGAAATTATTTATCTGCACAATCAAGAAATGATTTATGGTGGCTTACTGAAACAGCTCCATTGTCTGGGGTATATACCCTGATTTTTGGTCAAGGTCAAGAAAGAATTCAGGACATGGGCACACATGAGGAACGGATTTAGGAGCACAAAGTTAAACAGAAAAAGAAAAGCGAGAGAGGCCGGGCGCGGTGGCTCACACCTATAATCCCAGCACTTTGGGAGGCCGAGGCGGTTGGATCATGAGGTCAGGAGATCAAGACCATCCTGGCTAACATGGTGAAACGCTGTCTCTACTAAAAATACAAAAAATTAGCCGGACGTGGTGGCGGGCACCTGTAGTCCCAGCTACTCGGGAGGCTGAGGCAGGAGAATAGCGTGAACCCGGGAGGTGGAGCTTGCAGTGAGCCGAGATTGCGCCACTGTACTCCAGCCTGGGCGACATAGCGAGACTCCGTCCCAAAAAAAAAAGAAAAAAAAAAAAAAAGAAGAGAGAGAGAGAAAAAGCTTCCTCATAATGAGAAAGCAGGTCATCCAAGAGAGGGTCTCCAAACAGAAAAAGGATTGGCTAGCACATATGTTCCAAGCTTTATAGTCCAGTTTGAGGAGGTAGTGTATGATTCACATAGGGCTCATAGATTGGTTTAATCAGGTATGACATCTACATAGTGCCCAGGGAAGGCTGGTTACCCCACACTGATCTTATTGTGCAAATGGACATTCCAGCTGATCGGTGCCACCTTGTCTGCTTTTTTCTGTACACCTGGCTGACAAAGAGAAGGGAAGATGGAGCCTCCATCTTGAACATGATTGGCACAACTGCCAGTGTCTATGTCTGCAGCTCTTCCTTAGAAAGGAAAATAATTAGGGGCTGCTTTTCATTAAAAAGAAAAGCCTTATCGAGGACTCCCATACCCCTACTATCTGCCTAAGTAATTTCTTAACTCCTATATAATTATGAAGTCACATACACTACAACAAAAATGAGTTGAAGACAGATAAGAAAAATACGGCAAAGGGAGAAGGGCAGGAAAGATAGAACAAGAATCTCTCACACAAAAGGCGTGACATATCTTGTTAGAGGTGAAGTATTTCGTGCAATTCTGTCTATCTGGATACATTAAAATGGTATTGAGGAGAATTCCAGGAATATAGTAAGTAGGTAACAGGATCAAACAACTAAATCCTGGATTAAGCATTTTTGCAAAATATTTTCTAAATGCACTGATGAGCTTCTGAAAAATTACAGAATTCCCAGGATTCCTGAAGGCAGGAAACCAGAAGGGTCAGCTGACCTCAGCTGCCTTTGAAAACATTTGATAAACCAGATGAACTGGATCTTCAGGGTTTTTGCAGACTTAGGGCTTTTTGTGGGCACAAGTAACAGGGTAAGGAAGCAGGCCAATAACAACTCCCTCTCTAATAACAATGAGACCTCAAAGGGCTTCTTCGCTTTTGTCTACAAGTGAACAGAAACTTATCTCTAGCCTCCAAACAAAACTGCAAGGAAAAATAAATTATGTGGAATTCTGATGCTGAGTGGATTAGGGTAGGGAACATCACATCTAAGGATCTGGAACCACAACCCATCCCTCACAAGCTGCTCTCTGTATAGTCTAGAAAACTGCAGACCAGTAATTTAGAACGATCTCAGCTGCTACTGTTGCCCGGCACCTGGGAGAAGTAAACATAATCCTTGCTGGAGAAATCTATTTTTATCCAAGGGCTCAAAAATACTGATACAAATAAAATTCCAAGAAAAATGAGTAGCTCAAAGCAAAAAATAACTGAATACATTGGAAACATATAACCATGAACAAGGAACAGCAAAAACAGACTTGAAGTACTGTGGATATACAGCATGTAAAATAACTACATTCACTATTTATAAAGATACATCTAAACTGACTGTAGGGAATAAGAAACTCTAAATAATAACTAAATAAAGTTGAAAAAGTACCCCGGCAGTGTGGTGCAAGGTGGCTGCGGCAGGACCATGGGGCTCGAGTGCAGCCCCAGCGGGAACACAGACCATTTCAGTTTGATTGCTGTTACTACTACTGATAACTGAGCCAAAGTAGTGATGCTACTTGAGGGAAATTTCTGCAACCTGCAGTCAACGATTATATGACTGTGAGCCATGCCTTTAGTGAAGAGGAACACTGAGCCCCAGCACTTGTGCCAGGGAGCTCTGCCTTAGGGGATTACCAGTGAACTTAAATGTGTAACCAATAGTACTCTTGCCACTATCATACACCGGCTGAGCAGTCTGAGATCTACTTATTTCTCCTTGGGCAGTCAGAAAGTGGAGGAGAGGATGCCTTGGCTATGAACTATGCAAGGCATAGAAGGGCCAAAAGACTGCACCATTTACATCAATGACCCCCTTAAGAACCATTTTCTGCAAAAACTTCATCAGCACAGCGAAGTACAGCATGTGGTCATTTCTCCCTGAGTTTCTGTATCTGCAATTTACCAAAGCCGCCAATGCTTTCTTGTTCATTAATGTATTGCAGCAAATTCCAGATGTGTCTCCAACAGGAAAATATACAACTCTCTTGCCTCTGATTTCAGGGATCAAAGAGGTTACAGAAGACTGTAAATGACATACGGCAGACAAAATAGTTAATACAAAGAACTGGGAGTTCCTTCCTACGGACAGAGTGCTGATGTCTTCCAGTGAACCTCAGCCGACTGTTATATAGCAACACCTCATCTGGATGGAGAGACAGATCTAAAGCTAGAGCAGGCTTTGCCAGAAACAGGCTGAATGCAATCGGAAAACCGATTGTTCAGCCTATCTGGAAAAATAGACCTAATCATCATTTCAATAGCTTTGCTGGAACCTTGAGCCTAAGTGATAAAAGCTCTGTTCCAATTGGGCCTGACCAGGTCTTGTTAAGAGGTACACAGCTGAGAAATACTCAGTAGATTATTGGCATAGTTGTTTACGCTGGATTTGAGACAAAATTCATGCAGAATTCTGTCAAATCACCTCTTAAGAGATCAAAGGTTGAGAAAGTGACCAAGGTGCCAATCTCCCTTTTGCTCCTGCTGCTCTTGGTCATGTCCTTGATTCCAGCTCCCAAGTCATTGTTTGACATACTGGTGTTCATCATCTTGTACCAGAACCTCATCCCCATTAGTCTGCTGCTCGCTGTGGGAAAATTGTGAAATATATTCAGGCCCAGTTTATACACTGGGATGAAGATATGTATTATAAAGTAAATAATGTCTACACCATGGCCAGAACATTCAATCTCAGTGAAGAACTTGGGCAGGTAAAACATTTATTTTCTAATAAAACAGGAATATTAGGACATTTAAGAAGTGTACCATTGCAGGTGCAATTTATGGTCAGACATCTTCTTCCATCCCAGAGTCCTGTGAATTTTATGACTCCAAATTATTGGAGAACTTTTAGAATGGTCATCCCACAAAAGACTATATCTGTGTACCACACTGTTATTCCAGAGACAGATGGAAATAATATAATCTACCAGGCTTCCTCCCCAGCCAAAGCAGCTTTAGTGAAAGGAGCAAAAGAACATGGCTTGTTCTTTGTATAAGAACACCATACTGTCACCATAGAAGCTACAGGAGAAAAATACTTTTGAAATTCTTAATGTCCTGGAGTTTTCTAGTAATAGAGAAAGGATGTCTATAATTGTCTGGACCCCTATGGGATGGCTCTGGTCTGGCTCTACTGAAAAGGGGTTGATACAGTGATTTATGAGAGACTTTCAGAAGATTCTCTATTTGTTCAGGAGACATTAACCCATCTGGAATATTTTGCCATAGAAGGTCTGAGAATTCTGTCTGTTGTGTATAGAGATTTAACCGAGAAAGAATATAATTGGTGATTTCGGAAGTACAAAAAAGCAAGTACGACTGTACAAGACAGAATTCAAAGAGTAGGAAAAGTGTTACGATATTATTGGCCAGGCACAGTGGTTCACACCTGTAATCTCAGCACTTTGGGAGGCTGTGGATCACCTGAGGTCAGGAGTTTGAGACCAGCCTGGCCAACATGGTGAAACATCACCTCTACTAAAAATACAAAAGAGAAATTAGTTGGGTGTGGTGGCAGGTGCCTATAGTCCCAGCTACTCGGGAGGCTGAGGCAGCAGAATCACTTAAACTCAGGAGGCAGAGGTTTCAGTGAGCCAAGATCATGCCACTGCACTTCAGCCTGGGCAACAAGAGCAAAACTTTGTCTCAAAAAAAAAAAAAAAAAAAAAAAAAAAAACCATTATATTATTGAAAACGTAACGTAGGCCATATTTACTCTACATGCCAAGATAAATATGTAAAGGAAATCTAGTTATCAGTGTTTTCATATCTTGAAGTAATTATTTATTATTTATTTTTTATTTATTTTTTGAGGAGTCTCTGTTGCCCAGGCTGGAGTACAGTGGCATGATCTGGGCTCACTGCAAGCTCCACCTCCCAGGTCCATGCCATTTTCCCACCTCAGCCTCCCAAGTAGCTGGGACTACAGGCACCTGCCACCACGCCTGGCTAATTTTGTTTTTTTGGTTTTTTTTGTATTTTTAGTAGAGATGGGGTTTCATTGTGTTAGCCAGGATGGTCTCGATCTCCTGACCTCATGATCCGCCCGCCTCGACCTCCCAAAGTGCTAGGATTATAGGCGTGAGCCACCGCACCCCGCAAGTAATTATTAAAACAATGAAATTTTGTTTTTTCTTCAGAAGTAAAAAAAAAAAAAAAAAGAAAGAAAAAGTAAAAGTATTCCCAAAATGTATAAATATGAAAAAATATTAATTACTGAAAAAAACCTTGTCAACAAACAAGGTCATGAGTTAAGGAAAGCTAATGGAAGAATTAGTAAATGGAAAAAGACATCTGCAGAAAATATCCAGAAAGCAGCAATAAGAAATAAAACAATAAAAAATATGAAGATTAAGAGACAGAAGGGAGAATGAGAAGATCAACATACAATTGGAGTCTCAGGAAAAGGGGAGTGCAGGGAGACACGGAGAGAGACAGAGACTCAGACTGAGAGACAACGAGAGAAGAAAATAAGACAGAGTGAATGTTTCAAGAGATTTATCACTGGTAAGTTTCCAAAACTGATGAAATACACCATCCCAGATTACAAAAAAATAAATAAAGTAGCAAATCCGAAATAAGATAAAGACACAAAAAATCCTCACTTAAACACATTATAATGAAGCTTCAAAACATTTAAAGTCAAAGGGAAGGCCTTAAAATCAGCCAGAAAATGACAGGCTATCTTCACAGGAACAACGATTAGACTTCTAGCTGACTTCTTATCAGTAACAACTGAGGAAGAAGACAGTGGAATGATAATTTCAGTGTCATGAGAGAAAAGAACTGTCAACCTACTATTCTATATCTATTGACAATATTGTTCACAGAGGGGAGCAAAATAAATATATTTTCAAAGAAACAAAAACAGAGATTTGACCTGGAGAACCTTATTTAAAGCAATTGTAAAGAGTGAAATTCAGGCAGAAGGAAAGTAGTATCAGAGTCCAGATTAAAAGTCCACTTGACAGGGAATTTTGGTGAGAATTCAACCACTTACTAGTTAGTTGGATGGCATCATATTTAAAGTCTCTTCAACAATAAAGAGACTTTTTTAGACATAGTTTTAATCTTTGAAAGTCAGACGCTAGATCCATTATATCATTACTTAGAGTTTCCATCTCACCTGAGTTGCTGTCTTACTAGGAAACATTTGATATTTCTTCAGTCACACCTGAAAATGGAAATAACATTTAGATGGTGCTTCACAACTTTTAAGGTGCTTTCATAAACATCATCTTGTTCAAATTCACAACTGTGGTACTATTATTTTCATTTTATAGACTGAAGAACTCATAGAGTATGATTTCTCCGAGATTGTATAGTTAATATAACTCAAAAAGGTTTTTTGTACCTAAAGATTGGACTTTTTAGGTCGGGCACAGTGACTCACGCCTGTAATCCCAGCACTTTGGGAGGCCGAGGAGGGCAGATCACTTGAGGTCAGGAGTTCAAGACCAGCCTGGCCAATATGGTGAAACTCCTTCTCTACTAAAAATACAAATATTAGCCAAGAATGGTGGTGCACACCTTTAACTCCAGCTACTTGGGAGGCTAAGGCAGGAGAATCACTTGAACCCAGGAGGCAAAGGTTGCAGTGAGCTGAGATAACTGCACTCCAGCCTCAGCAACAGAGTAAGACTCTATCTCAAAAAAAAAAAAAAAAAGATTGCACTTTTTAGATTGTGTTCTGCCTTTAAAAGTCCCCTAAATATCTTTAGGATTAAAATACATCTATTAATCAAAATTTTAAATGAAAGCCACATATACAAACAAGTGAAAGTGAAGGGAAGTGTTCTGGTTGAAGAGACAGCATACTCAAAGCTCCACTTATACAGCCTCCCACTATCTGCCTGAACTCTTCTGTGGACTAGTTTGAAGTTCACTGATTGACACTATCATCCTACTTTCACCTTATAGTCTCAGACTCATTCACATTACTTAGTCTCCTAACTCAAATCACTTTCTCTCCACCCCAAGCTGACTACCAGTATCCACTTACAGATATTCAAGACTTCAGAGGATCTTTGAACTCCCGCAAATTGAATAGTATATGTACGTACATGTATGTAATTTTAATGGAAGAGGGACTATTGCAAGGACTGTTTATAGGCAGAGGAACTGTTTCACTGGGTTCTGAAAGTAGTCCATGATCCAAAAACGGGGTAAGTCTCTGGTTGTGGCTTATAAGATCATGGCTTTAATTCACACCTCAAATCTTACATTCAAGGCCAGTTTTCCTGGTTTTTGTTTAGCTTTGCTTCTTGACTGTTATTCAAACTCTTATTCTGTAAATACTTGACTCAGTCTAGTCCAGTTTCTGGAACTTTATATCTGAATGCAGATGGCGACCCTGTCATATTCTAGCCTTGGGAACTAGACGCAAATATTGCCTATACTGTCTTTGTTTTGTGTAATGAATTTTACAGTATTCTACAGTTCAAAATTTAAGTATATACTCTTGTAAATAATTTCAACTTTTAATTTAAACCTATACTTTAAACCTTCAGAGCTCTGTTACCTGTATCTTCCAGGGTATATGGTACATGGGGGCTTTCAACTATATTTGTAGCTGGCCTACGAATAAATGAACACCATTGGCTTATGCTTATCTTTTTTGTATGTCTTAAATGTTGCATGTAAAATGTCAATAAAAGACATACAAAACTTAAGCAATACCCTTCAGGATCCTAGCCAATGCCTGATTCATAATGGGTGATCAATAGTTATCTGTTAAATAAATTTTTATTCATACTAGGTTTAGTTGTTTTATCAGGTTATCATTATACTTAAGATGACACAATATATTTTAGCTGACTATATACAATGAGTTGTTATAGTGGGGTTTACATACCTAGTGTGATTATAATTAAATTGATTACTTGTAATTAGACTTGTTTGTTTAAGACAGAGTCTCACTTTGTCACCCAGGCTGGAGTGCAGTAGTGCCATATTGGCTCACTGCAATCTTTGCCTCCTGGGTTCCAGTCAGTGATCCTCCTACTTCAGCCTCCTAAGGAGCTGGGACTACACGCCCAGCTAATTTTGTATGTGTGTGTGTGTGTGTGTATTTTTGGTACAGATAGAGTTTCACCATGTTGACCAGGCTGGTTTCAAACTCCTAACCTCAAGTGATCCTCCTACCTCAGCCTCCCAAGTGCTGGGATTACAGGCGTGAGTCACTGTGCCTGGCCTTAGACTCTTTACAGTCATATTTCATACGGTTTTCCCATCAGTAGGTGAAAGAGAAAAAGACTGCTTCTACTCTGAATCCCAGAGAATAAAAGGAAAGATTATAAAACTAAGACATCATTTTGTAAAGGTTTTCATGTTATTTCATCTGTTAAGAATGTTTAGATGTTTTATTTTGGCTACAAAATTTAAAATTCTCTTACGCTAATTTCATATCACAATATTACCTTTTGGGTTGGTATTTGGTTCCATCTACTACTAGTTTGTTTGTATTTCAAACTAAGACATACTTATTCAGACTTTTTAAATTCTAGTGTGCTCTAAATTCAATTACTTTTCAATGTCTATGAATTTTCATCCAATTATTTCACTATGTGGTAAACTTAAACACTGATATCTGAAGCAGTAGCCATTATATTTGGTCCATTAGTTTACTTACAGCCCAGCACTAATGTTTATTAGTCAAATGAAATCTTAACTTGCGAAACCCTATTCTCACACTTAGCCAGAGGCTATAATTCACCACTAGTATTTTCACAAATGGGTTCAACTGAAGACAAGTACTGTGGGAAAATGTAGATGGGCAAAGCAAATCTATCAGGGCAACTGGAAAACTAAGTCAAGTTCATATGCTACAGATAAGGGCAGAGAAGTGTCATCTCATTTTCAAAAAAGAAAAAAAAATGCAGGTGGCCTTTGATGAACAGAATATTTTTCTTCAACCTATTTTAACCTCTATATTCTTATTTAAAATTTCCTCATTAAAGCTATTAAGGTAAGCTTCAGAGTATTTCCTGCTATAACTACTTAGTAAGACTAAGTTAGTATATAAAAATACAATTAATTTTTGTAGGTTGTACATCACTAAATTTCAGTACATCTTGGCCTCCAGACTAGCACACGGTGAAAGATAGGAATATGGCAGATGATCTTTATTTATACTTACTGTATGGGGGTAGAGCAGGAATGGATAACAGCACTGCATGATTACTTTTAAAAAATTAATTTCTAAAATAATAACCATTTAGTAATTTTATGCTACAGTTTTTTGTTTTGTTTTGTTTTGTTTTTTGCTAACACCCCTCACCATTACGGAATACATTTACAAGCTGGGAATGATACTACTAGGCTCTTTCAGGAGTTGTGTATGTCTTAGTCTAAGAAAACCAATACAAAATTAGCCAGGTATGGTGGGGCGCACCTGTAATTCCAGCTACTGGGGAGGCTAAGGCAGGAGAATCGCTTGAACCTGGGAGGTGGAGGTTGCAGTGAGCTGAGATCACGCCATTGCACTCCAGCCTGGGCAACAAGAGTGAAATTCTGTCTCAAGAAAGAAAAGAAACAAAAGAAAGAAAAGAAAAGAAAAGAAAAGAAAAGAAAAGAAAAGAAAAGAAAAGAAAAAAGAGAAGAGAAGAGAAAAAGAAAAAGAAAAAGAGAAAAAGAAAAAGAAAAAGAAAAAAAGAAAAAGAAAAAGAAAAAGAAAAAGAGAAAAAGAGAAAAAGAAAAAGAAAAAGAAAAAGAAAAGACAAGACAAGACAAGAAAAACCAGTCGGGGCCAGGCCCAGTGGTTCACAACTTACATAATTCCAGCACTTTGGGAGGCCAAGGCAGAAGGAGCGCTTGAGTCCAAGAGTTTGAGACCAGACTGGGCATTATGGCAAAACCCCAGCTCTCCAAAAAATACAAGTATTATTAGCTAGGTGTGGTGGCACACGTCTGTAGTCCTAGTTCCTGGGGGGTGAACTGAGATGGGAGGATTGCTTGAGCCTAGGAGGTCAAGGCTGCAGTGCGCTGAGATCATGCCACTGCACTGCAGGCTGGGCCACAGAGCAAGACTCTGTCTCAAAAAATAAATACATAAAAAATAAATTAAAAAGAATAAGAAAAAACAGTCTGACGTGCTATAAGTTGCATTTAACTGCAAACATATAACTTGAAAAAACATAGCTAAAGGTTTTTCATCTTTAATAAAGTCATTTTCTTCTTAAAAATGGATCTAGGGTAGGTTTTTGTTGTTGTTGTTGTTTTTGTTTTTGTTTTTTTTTGAGGCAGAGTTCCACTCTTGTTGCCCAGACCAGAGTGCAATGATGCGATCTCGGCTCACTGCAACCTCCACCTCCGGGGTTCAAAGGATCCTCCTGCCTCAGCTTCCTGAGTAGCTGAGATTACTGGAACAGCGCCACCATGCTCAGCTAATTTTTGTATTTTTGGTAGAGATGGGGTTTCACCATGTTGGCCAGGCTGTTCTCAAACTCCTGACCTCAAGTGATCCACCAGCCTCAGCCTCCCAAAGTGCTGGGAAAACAGGCGTGAGCCACCATGCCCGGCTGTAATTCTTTTTAAAAAACAGCTAGAAGATACAATTTTGCCTTCATCTTAAGTATATGAAATACTGTTAGAATATGTTGAATTATTTCTACTTAGATAACCTCATAACTAAATTATTGCCACAGTATGAATAGCCTTTAGCCATAAAATTAAAAGCATAAGAACATGACATTTATAAAGAATACTTAGAAAGCTGAAAATTTTCAGCTTACAAAATAGTTGTTTTCTACAGAGTTGTGCAAACTGACATATTCGTTTGCTGCTACAAAATAATTTTATTATAGTCACAGGCTAACCTCAAAAAATTTCAATAGAAATATGTTGTTTTCTTTCCTTCCTTTATTCTCACCTTCCTTGTTACTTTGTTATTGAAAATGGTATAACATGATTATTATTCTTGTCAAATAAGATTAAAGTCATTTATTTTTTACCCACACAAAATCAGAAGAGTTCCTGAAGTAAATGAAGAACAGCTGGAAAAGAAGGTAAACTATATTTTAAAAGATGTTCAGAACTTCACACACACAAAAAAGCCCAGGCCCAGATGGCTTCGTTGGTGAATGCTATCAAACATTTAAAGAAGAATATGAATTCTTAAGAAACTCTTCTAAAAATAGAAGAGGAAGGAATACTTCCCAATTTAGCCTGAGGCCAGTATCACTTTGATATCAAAACCAAAAACATCACACAAAAACAGAAAAATACAAACCAATATTTCCTATGAATATGAATGCAAAAACCTCAAAAAACAGCAGACTAAATCTAGTTACATAAAAAAATGATTACACTCCATGACCAAATGTTATGTTATCTCAGGAAAGCAAGGTTAGTTTAACATCCAAAATTCAATTAATGTAGTAAACCATATCTGTAGAACAAAGGATAAAAACCACATCATCAATCATCATCTCAAAAGATGCAAGAAAAAACATGGGCAAAATCTAACATTCTGTCATGACAGAAACCCTTAGCAAACTAGAAACAGGAAGAAAACTAAGAGCTGGGCATGGTGGCTCACACCTGTAATCCCAGCACTTTGGGAGGCCAAGGTAGGAGGATCCGTTGAGCCTAAGAGTTCAAGACCAGTCTGGACAATATAGTGAGACCTTGCCTCTACAAAAATATTAAAAAGTTAGCTGAGTATGGTGGCGTGGGCCTGTACTCCGAGCCACTCAGGAGGCTAAAGTGGAAGTTTTGCTTGAGCCTGGGAGGCAGAGGTTGTGGTAAACCGAGATTATGCCACTGCACTCCAGCCTGGGTAACAGAGATGTCATCTCAAAAAAAAAAAAAAAAAAAAAAAAAACCCAAAACTAAAATAAACTAGGAACAGATACAAACCTCCTCAATCTCATATAAAATATGCACAGAAACCCCACATTCATCATACTTAATGGTGAAAGGCTAAATATTTCACCCTGAAGATCAGAAAAAAGACGACAAGAATGTACACTCTCACCATTTCTATTCAACATTACACCAGGGGCGATTAGGCAAGAAAAAAAATTCTAAAATACAAATTGGAAAGAAAGAAGTAAAACATGCCTATTTGCAGATAACAGGATCTTAATACATAGAAAATTCATAGGAATGTAATTAAAAACTATTAAAAATAATAAACTGGGCCAGGTGTGGTGGCTCACGCCTGTAATCCCAGCACTTTGGGAGGCCAAGGCAGGTGGATCACCTGAGGTCAGGAGTTTGAGACCAGCCTGGCCAATATGGTGAAATCCCATCTCTACTAAAAATACAAAAATTAGCTGGGCGTGGTAGCTTGCACCTGTAATTCCAGATGCTTAGGAGGCTGAGGCAGGAGAATTGTTTGAACTCGGAAGACAGCGGTTGCAGTGAGCTGAGATTGTGCCACTGCACTCCAGCCTGGGTGACAGAGCAAGATTCTATCTCAAAAAAATACATAAATAAATAAAATAAGTAAATAAATTAAAAAATCTAGTAAATCTCAAGATATGAGATCAATATATAAAAATCAATTGTATTGCTATACATTAGCAATTAACAGTCTAAAAATTAAGAACATTCTACTTACAATATCATCAAAAAGAATAAAATTCTTAGGAACAAATTTAATAAAAGAAGTATAAGACTTGGCCAGGCATGGTGGCTCACGCCTGTAATCCCAGCACTGTGGGAGGCCGAGGTGGGCGGATCACCTGAGGTCAAGAGATCCAGACTATCCTGGCCAACATGGTGAAACCCCGTCTCTACTAAAAATACAAAAATTTAGCTGGGCGTGGTGGCACGTGCCTGTAGTCCTAGCTACTTAGGAGGCTGAGGCAAGACAATCTCTCAAACCTGGCAGGCGGAGGTTGCAGTGAGCCAAGATCACTCCAGCCTGGTGACAGACTGACACTCCATCTCAAAAAAAAAAAAAAAAAAAAAAAAAAAAAAAAGTAGTACAAGAATTATAGTCTGGGCTGGGCACAGTGGCTCACGCCTGTAATGCTGACATTTTGGGAGGCTGGGGTGGGTGGATCGATTTGAGTACAGGAGTTGGAGACCAGCCTGGGCAACATGGCAAAATCCTGTCTCTACAAAAAACCACCCAGGCATCATGATGCACACCTATGGTCCCAGCTACTCAGAAGGCTGAAGCGGGAGGATCACTTGAGCCTGGGAGGCAGTGGTTGCAGTGAACCAAGATTGCACCACTGCACTCCAGCCTGGATGACAGAGCAAGACCATCTCAAAAAAAGACTGTACTCTGAAGACTACAAACTATGTTGAAAAGGCCATGTGTGGTGGCTCACACCTGTTATCCCCGCACTCTGGGAGGCCAAGGTGGACAGATTATTTGAGGTCAGGAGTTTGAGACCAGCGTGGCCAACATGGTGAAACCCCATCTCTACTAAATATTAGCCAGGCATGGTGGCACACCCCTGTACTCCCAGCTACTCAAGAAGCTGAGGCGGGAGAATCACTTGAACCCAGGAGGTGGAGGTTGCAGTGAGCCTAGATTGCACCACTACACTCCAGCCTGGGCGACATAGTGATACTCTGTCTAAAAAAATAAATAAATAAATAAAGCAAGAAATTAAAGAAGCCAGGCACAGAGGCCCACACTCATAATCCCAGCTACTCAGTAGGCTGAGGAAGAAGGATCACACGAGGCCAGGATTTCTAGACCAGCCTAGGTAACATGGTGAGATCCCATCACTAAAACAATTTTAAAAATCAGCCAGAGACTATAGCCAGTGTGGTGATACATGCCTGTTGTCCCAGTTACTCAGGATGCTGAGGCAAGAGGATTGCTTGAGCCCAGAAGTTTGAGACCAGCCTGGGCAATATAGTGAAATCCCATCTCTACCAAAAAATATAAAAATTATCTGGGCACGGTAGCATGTGCCTGTGGTCTCAGCTATTCGGGAGGCAGAGGTAGAAGGATCACCTGAGCCCGGGGAGGTTGAGGCTGCAATGAACCGTGATCACACCACTGCACTCCAGCCAGAGTGAGACGCTTTTTTTAAAAAAGGAAAAATAAAATAAAATAAAAGTAAAAGATAAAATATTCAGGCCAGGTGTGGTGGCACGCGCCTGTAATCCCAGCTACTTGGGAGGCTGAGACAAGAGAATCACCTAAACCTGGGAGGCAAAGGTTGCAGTGAGCCAAGATCGCGCCACTGCACTCCAGCCTGGGCAACAGAGTGAGACTCTGTCTCAAAAAGAAAAAAGAAAGAAAAAGAAAGAAAAAAAGAAAGAGGTTATCATAGGTTTAGGTGAGATTTTATATATAACAAATATCTTTCCCATCACAGGCATACAGGAAATATGAATCATTTCTTTGTTATTTTTATTTCACTATGTTGTGAGCATTTTTACAACCTCTTTATTTTTCTGAATAATTATGCTTACTATATTAACTAAAATTTTTTTTTTTTTTTTTTTTTTTGACAGAGTTTCGCTCCTGTTGCCCAGGCTGGAGTACAATAGTGCAATCTTGGCTCATTGAAACCTCCGCCTACCAGGTTCAAGTGGTTCTCCTGCCTCAGCCTCCCAAGTAGCTAGGATTACAGGTGTGTGCCACCACGCCCGACTAATAAGAGGTGTACTATCATCATCCCCATTTAATAAAAAAATAAAGGCTGACAAACTTGCCTAGCTTGCATAATTAATAAATATATTGAACTAAAGGTTTAAACCCAAATTTCTCTCATTGCAAATGTTATGTTCTGTACCATTAGACTATACAGCTACGTTAGGTTGGATTCAGGAAATGTGGTATATATACAACATGGAATACTAGGCAGCCATAAAAAGAATGAGATTATGTCCTTTGCAGCAACATGGATGGAGCTGGAGGCCATAATCCTAAACAAATTAGTGCAGGAAGAGAAAACCAAATACTGCATGTTCTCACTTATAAACGGGAGCTAAACATTGGTCACACATAGATATAAATATGGAAACAAGAGATACTGTGGCCTACTAGAGGGTGGAGGGATGAGGATGGGTAGTGAGTACAATGCTCACTACCTGGGTGATGGAATCCATACTCCTAACCTCAGCATCACACAATATTCCCCTGTACTCAATCTGTACATGTACTCCCTGTAACTAAACTATAAGTTGAAATAAAAATAAAATAAAATTATACATTTAAATTGTAAATTATCATCCCACAATTTTAATAAAGGTGTGTATATGTGTTGTTTATATATTTAAACATATATACATATACATGTTTTAGAAAGACAGGAATATGCAAAATGTTAATAGCGGTGAATTTTAGGGGTTGGTTTCTTTGTGATTATGTGTGGTAAATAAGCTACTTTTGTAATAGAAAAAATAAATAAATGCACTCCAAATATTTTCTTCAATAAAGAAATTAGGCAAAAAAAGAAAATATACAAATCAATGTGTTTAAAGTTTTCTCAATATTTAAGCTCCACTTTAGAATAATAAATCCACTTATATATTGAGTATAAACTTTGATTAACAAACATAAACTCGTGGTGGTGCACACCTACAATCTCAGCTACTCAGGAGCCTGAGGCAGGAGAATCTCTTGAACCTGGGAGGTTGGAGTGAGCTGAGATTGCGCCACTGCACTCCAGCCTGGGTGACAGAGCAAGACTCTGTCTCAAAACAAACAAACAAACAAACAAAAAAAACTTACTCTGTAACAGAAACACCCTGTGTGCAAATTCAGTCTTAGCTAATAAGGCTTAACAGTAATTGTTAACTCTCAGATTCTAAAAAAGTTTATTTGGTGAGTTTTTTATTTGATGACTTCATTACATTCTCATCAGCTATGAATTGGAATAATTCCAATTTGAACTACAGTGTGATGTGTTGAATTTTTCTGTTTCTGTCACGTATGCTGTTTTTACTTTAAGATAATAGTGCTTTAAAGTTTATTATTGCCAGTAATAACAATAGCAACTGCTAAGTCCTCAAAGTTAACATCTACCTTAACCTTAAATAAACTGACCTCATTATATTTATCCTTAGCCAAATTTTTAAAAAAATGTATGGAGATCGAGCAGCATATATTTTAAGAATATAGATTATAAAAACATAATTTCCCTGAAAGTTAAATTCCTCAAAGGAACTAGTTAATTTCCAAATCTTCTAACACCTTCTCATTACTTCAATGTGAGTGCTTCAAATACAGAAAAAAACTTTTTATTTCCCCTTGACAAGATCACACTGCTGTGTGCAAATAAACTATGATTAACAAGGTAAATTGGTTCAATATTCTAACATTAACTTCAATTCTATCAAAATGTTCATCCTCTAATATTACAAATCTAGTTTAATCACCAAGATTTGGTCAATTCCCCTCCTGATTAAAAAAAAAAAATACTTGCAGTTCATTTCCAATGCTAAGAAATAACACAATACATTGACAACATTGCTTCACAGATACCTACTGCTAAGAAAAATGTACAGCTAAATATAATTTTATGTTATCATATAATACACACTAAAAAAATCAGGCTTACATTTTATGCTGTGCAATAATTCTCTTAATAATTGTTTAAACCAAAATTAAGACAACTAAGGTGCTCAAATGTCACCTTCCCAGGTAAAGCCCATATTGACCCCTATCTTGTTTAACACTGCAACCAGTTCCCCTCCATCCCCCTCCCCTACACACATAATCTTACCCTGGGCAAAGCACTCTTTTCTCCTCCTTCTCCTGCTTTTTCTCCTTATCACCTTCTAACATCCCTATGATTTACTTTTCTTCTTCCACTTGTGAAGTTGTCTGCCTACTAGTACATAGGACAGCGCCTGTGACATAGCAGGTGCTGTTGAATGAATAATTTTACCCACTAGGTGGGCAGGGGAAGCTATTGTTTTTTATGTATTTATTTATTTACTTTTTCAGATGGAGTTTCACTCTCATCACCCAGGCTGGAGTACAGTGGTGCAATCTCGGCTCACTGCAACCTCCATCTCCCGGGTTCAAGTGATTCTCCTGCCTCAGCCTCCCAAGTATCTGGGATTACAGTTACTTGTCACCAGGCCCGGCTAATTTTTGTACGTTTAGTAGAGACGGGGTTTCACCATGTTGACCAGGCTCGTCTTGAACTCCTGACCTTAGGTGATCCACCTGCCCCAGCCTCCCAAAGCACTAGGATTACAGGCATGAGCCACTGCACCTGGCCGAAGCTATTGTTTTTATCTGAGTATTTGGTGACTTGCACAAGCAGTCCCCAACATTTTTTGGGGAGGTTTCGGGGATGAAACTGTTCCACCTCAGATGATCAGGCATTAGTTAGATTCTCATAAGGAGTGCAGCAACCTAGATCCCTCACATCCACAGTTCACAATAGAGTCCGTGCTCCTATAAGAATCTAATGCCACTGCTGATCTGAGAGGAGGCTGAGCTCAGGCAGTCATGCTCACTTGCCCACCGCTCACCTCCTGCTGTGCAGCCCAGTTCCTAACAGGTCAGGTCGAAGTTCCAGGGGTTAGGAATCCCTGACTTATACAAATGGGTGGAAATGTAATGGTTAGTTTTGTAATTAGAGTAAATCCTCATTTTTCACCCAGATTAAAGCAAAAAACCCTTTTTTCAGGAGCCTTGAGACCTACTAATGCCTCCAAGGTTTAAGGCAGACTTATACAGTGGCTCTGAACCTAAAAAAAAAAAAAAAAAAACAGAACCCAAAGAAAATTCATAGTTCTGAGATTCTGAAAAGGGGCAGGATGGTAATTTTTTGCTATCTGGGAGGAGGTCTCAAAAGACTCTTCTTGCATGGTTATTGCAATGTTTTTCATCACACTTACCATATACATTTTACATACATTATAAAACTATATTACATGCTCATGATAAATTACAAAGGTTCACAGATTCCAGCATTACCATTATTACTTTGACTCATCATGCTCCTGTTATACTAAGTAAATGAAACACAAAAAGGGAAAATAATTTCTGTGGATGTAGAATAAATTCTAGTAATTTAAAATTACAAATAATGCCTTTTGATGGGCTGGTCACACCAAAAGAACTCTAGGCTACAAAATAGTTATGCCAATAATCAACAGTTTTTATAATAATAAAAACTGAAAAACTATATATATATGTATGTTTTGTTTTGTTTTTTTGAGACAGTCTTTCTCTGTCACCAAGCTGGAGTGCAGTGGGGCGATCTCAGCTCACTGCAACCTCCGCCTCCCAGGTTCAAGCAATTCCCCTGCCTCAGCCTCCCAAGTAGCTGGAACTACAGGCACATGCCACCACGCCTGGGTAATTTTTTGTATTTTAGTAGGGACAGGATTTCACCATGTTGGCCAGGATGGTCTCAATCTCCTAACTTCGTGGTCCACCCGCCTCGGTGTCCCCAAGTGCTGGGATTACAGGCGTGAGCCACCGCACCTGGCCGAAAAAAGTATATTTATTCACCAGAAGCTCTTCCTAATTACACTGGCGAGTTCTTATGGAATTTGCATACATAGAAAAAAGATTTACTTTGTAAGAAAAGTCTTTTCATATACTCCCCACAAAGGTCTAACTTTGACAACTTGAAAAGCAACAAATGACTTTCTGAAAACTATCGGAAAAGAAAAATGTTATATTACGTTAACTTGTTTAATTTTGCTTCTTGTCCTAAGCCTGAAATGAGATAGATGACATCTGTGCATAATTTCACATGTGCATCACTCTTACAAACTTAGGATTTAGGACTTTTAAAATACATTATTTTTTACACATCTCAAAACACCAAGTTTTTTTTTTTTTTTTTTTTTTTGAGACAGAGTCTCGCTTTGTCGCCCAGACTGGAGTGCAGTAGCGCGATCTCGGCTCACTGCAAGCTCTGCCTCCCGAGTTCACGCCATTCCACTGCCTCAGTCTCCCGAGCAGCTGGGACTACAGGCGCCCAAGACAAATTTTTAAAAAATCATTTTTCCTATGTAGCAAATATCTTTAGGCCTAGCATCTGTTTTATCAGAAGTTAATATATTTAAGATGAAAATTCATTTGTATGTTATGCTTGAAAAGGATATTAATACCCTTTCATATGGCAAACTTACTTTTTAGTAAATTCCATTAGTAACAGGCGCACTATTAAGATAGCCCGATTTACTACTTTTTGAGTTCTCAACATGCTGGACGCATGTAAAACAGTCACAGTTGTTGTTTTAAAACAAATTTTGCAACCACATTTCTAAACCTTTTCAAACACGAGAGTAAGAAATAAGTATCATGCTCTCAAAGAATAAAAAGTTTCCAAAACTACATGGTCTCAAAAGTACACATTAAGAATTTTGTATATTTAAAATGGCAGATTAACTTTTGAGCTAATCATTTATACAGGGACATAGAAAACAACAAAATGTGTGAATGTTTTGTAGTGTTTTTTTTTTGTTTTTTTTTTTAGACAGAGTCTCACTCACTCTGTCGCCCAGGCTGGAGTGCTGTGGTACGATCTCAGCTCACCATAGCCTCCGCCTCCCAGGTTCAAACAATTCTCCTCCTCACCGACCTGAGTAGCTGGGATTACAGGTGACCGCCACCACGCCCCGCTAATTTTTTGTATTTTTAGTAGAGATGGGGTTTCACCATGTTGGCCAGGCTGCTCTCGAACTCCTGACCTCAGGTGATCCACCCGCCTCAGCCTCCCAAAGTGCTGGGATTACAGGTTTAAGCCACCGCACCTGGCCTGTTTCTTTTTTCTTTCTTTCTTTTTTTTTTTTTAAGAGATAGCTCACACCCATTTTCTGGCTGTCCTTCAAGCTTGACTTCTTCGATTCAGTTATCATGCCTCTATCTATTTGTGCATCATTATGTTGCACATGTCCAAGAATTAAGTGTTGACTTTCAGTGGTGTAAAAGCAAAAAACAAAAAAAACACAAAAATACCTATTTACAGTACATTCATGGTTTAAATTGGTACACAAACAGCTTTTCTTAGGCTTTTATCATTAGCCAACATCACCATACTCATTCAACAAAAATTATATAACTTCTTGTTTATGCCTATCTGAAGAACTCAGACTGCTGGGTACTGTGAGTTGGATGAGTCCCCCCTGCCCCTCAAGACCAAAATTACAGCAAAGTCTCTGTGTCAAGGTTTCATATTAAAATGTTGAAAGTGGATACAAAATCAAGAGACTAAAACAGTGTATTTTCAATCATGTTTCACACTATTTTTAGTGTATAAGAAGGAAATCAACCTTCATGTAACTGCCTTAGGCATATAACTGCCTGAAATTTTCTGGGTAGCCAGAGTGGCAACTGACAAGGATTCAGACTTATTGATGAACTATTAAATACTGCAAGCTAATGTTACTCACTATACTACTTAGATTTCTGGAGCAAAGAAATGACTAAAAGGCAGATGTCCTGGATGCTAGTCCTTCTACTGACTGTAAGTGGTAAGTTATTTTATCTCTTTGGATTTCGCTTTCCTCATCTATAAAATACGAGATTTGGCCAGGAGTGGTGGCTCACACCTTTCATCCCAGCACTTTGGGAGGCTGAGGTTGGCGGATCAGTTGAGGCCAGGAGTTTTGAGAACAGCCTGCTAATATGGTGAAACACCTTGTCTACTAAAAATACCAAAAAAAAAAAAATAATAATAATAATTATCTGGGTGGTGTATGCCTGTAATCCCAGCTACTCAGGTAGATGAGGCATGAGAATCTCTTGAACCTGGGAGGCGGAGGTTGCAGTGAGCCGAGATCGTGTCACTCCACTCCAACCTGGGCAACAGAGCGAGACTCAGTTCCAAAAAATAAAAAATAAAAAATAAAATGTGAGATATGAAGGAGATATCCTGTAAATCCCTTTTAGCCCCAACATTCATTTTTTTTTAGCATGTTAAATACCATCAAATAGAAACCAATCAGATGTTTACTATTTTTGACAGAATCTAGAATATCCATAAATAGCACCTCATTCACAGTATTCACAGGAGAAAGCAAAAAAAGTACTATCTTTATATGCAGTATGAGTCATGGACTGGGACAGCAACTTGTAAAAGGTCACAAAACTGTAGCATCCCAAGAACTAATTTACACTAATTACACTGATTTTTTACTTTTTTTTTTTCCTTTTTTAGAGGCAGGGTCTTGCTCTGTCGCCCAGGCATGATCACAGCTCAATGCAGCCTCGACCTCCCAGGCTCAAGGGATCCTCCCTCCTCAGCCTCCCAAGTAGCTGGCACTAAAGGCATGTGCTACCATGCCCAGCTAATTTTTTAGTAGAGATGAGGTCTCACTATGTTGCTCAGGCTGGTCTCAAATTCCTGGGCTCAAGTAATCTTTATGCCTCAGCCTCCCAAAGTACTGGGATTGTAGGTGTGAGCCACGGCACCAGGCTGATCCTAGTATTTTGGTTGTGATTGCAGTTTTCTATTCACTATACTATCTTTGTTGCTGTTTGGCAATACTTAGCAAAGTGTGTAACCTCTCCCACTCCCAATTAGCCGATTTGCTCTCTAATGGACTCAAACTTACCCTGCTCAATTTTTTACTGCTTGGTATCCAAAACATTCTCCTTCCCCTTCAGTTGTAGCATTAGAATAATTACCGATGATACCTTCTCGTTTCCTAAGGATACAAATTAGAGTTCCAGGTACAGTATTTGTCTCATTTTCTATATAATTAACTTTCTACATAAATTTTAACCACATAAAGACTCTGTCACTACTATCTCTACATTAATCAGTATCTGCTCGAGGCCGGTACCTTTAAACAGATCCAATACACCTAAGCATCAAGTGGCTGAAAAAGACACCAGAGGTTCTTTGTACTATTTGCTATAATGGTTTTGGACCTTCCTTCCTCCGTGATTGTTCTCTTATGCTCTTTCAGGACTCCCAGGCTCCTAGTCCTTGATATCAACGAATGAAATTGGTTTCCCAGGTTCTCTAAAGACGTTGGCTTGAACATTTCTTCTGCATTTTTCCATAACTTTCCCAAGCAGAATATCCTGCCCTAGCTGTATTCTCCAAGACGTATGTTCTATCAATAATCTGGCTGGCCAAAACCTCACCAAGTCCCTTTGCTCCCACCTCCCCCGCACAAGTTTGCAGACTTCTCCCTAAAACTGGCAGACATGTACAAGTGAGAGGTCACACTCTATTCCCTGTATCCAGGAAAGGTGGAGGGTGTAAATTCTAGCTTCCAACTAGTTCCAGCGAATTGCACCTCACATTAGGCATTCTTGTCTCACAGTCTCTCTGGGACTCTACCTACCCCAGAAAAAAATTGAATAAACTGCACAGCTTTCTTATGCACAAGCTGCCATGGATACTCAAGAATCCATCAGTCTCAGACTTCAAAGGGCTAACATTCAGCCAGTATACTCTTACGGCCTCAAAGTTTGTTAAAATACTGAAATTCTTACCATTTGGCAAATAGTGTCCTGAGCCACTGCCTAATCCTGTAGCCCAGCATATTCTCTAGGATCCTTACTAACCCATCAACAGGCTAAGGACGGGAACCCTGAAGGGCCCATAGGTCCCTTCTCCAGCATAGTAACCAGCCTCTATTTTGACTGGTTAGTAGCCATGTAGTCAACCCCTACTCCCAGCCCCCGAAGTTGTACCTTCTAGACAATGTCTTTGGATTCTTCTAGATACTCCCAAGGACTAGGCTGTGCATTTCTTACCTTTCCTACCCAGACACACGGCAACTCAAATGGGTCTGGAAGGTAACAGATATAGCACTAGCCAGTCCAGATTACTGAATCCAGTTCTTTCATGTCTCCTCTGCCAGAGCTGGCCTGGTACCTGGCAGGAGATATGATACCAGTGGCAGTGGCACTCTCATCAGGC
Source organism: Chlorocebus sabaeus (assembly GCF_047675955.1). Lineage (NCBI taxonomy): Eukaryota > Metazoa > Chordata > Mammalia > Primates > Cercopithecidae > Chlorocebus > Chlorocebus sabaeus. Next base: position 11,382,485 of record NC_132906.1, read on the forward strand.
AAATGCCCGGTGCCTTTTTTTTTTTTTTAGATGGAGTCTCGCTCTGTTGTCCAGGCTGGAGTGCAGTGGCATGATTCCAGTTCATTGCAACCTCCACCTCCTGGGTTCAAGCGATTCTCCTGCCTCAGTCTCCTGAGTAGCTGGGATTACTGCTACTGGGTGTCTGCTACCATGCCCGGGTAATTTTTGTATTTTCAGTAGAGATGGGGTTTCTTCATGTTGGTCAGGCTGGTCTTAACTCCTGACTTCAAATATCCACCTGCCTCAGCCTCCCAAAGTGCTGGATTACAGGCATGAACCACCCTGCCCTGCCGGTGCCTTTTGATTCCGAGGCTGTGACTACTCACCACTGATTCCCCACAGTTGCCTTCATGTGGCTGGTTACCTGTGGGAACTGCAGCCTGCCCAGAATTTTGAATGAGGCAGCCAGGAAGGGCAACGTGCTAGCTGGCGGACTGGGCCACCACACCAACTATTACATAATTTAAATATTACTTCTGAAAAAAGGCATATGCAACCAAGCTACCTATGTTTTTTTACCCCTTCTGACATATCTGATGAGCTAGCCCTGGTGAAAAAACAATCAAAGACACTTGTTGATTGTGCCAAGAATTGGGTCAGCTAGCTGATAGGCCATCAAATTTTAACTGCGTTTTTCTCCCTATTTTTGCTTAATGTATTTAAGACCACCTCCTTACAATTTCCAGAGAGAAAATACGAAACAAGAAACAGACTTGGTTTCAAATACATAAAGAGTGTGCTGGAGTTTAAAGCATTACTAATAACATTGTTACAGAAGAATGACAGCTTACTCCAGGGTACTTCAGTATTCCTGAGGAATAAACATGATTTCTCTTTTCCTCCCACTGGGATGTTGTCAGGTGGTCACTGCTCCTGTCCTTTGACATGTTTTCCATGAAGAATATATGGAACCTGGAAATTACGCTGACAGTTGGAATAAACCATTTCTAATCCCATGCCAGAACCAAAGGCCACATTCTTCTTTTAAAGAAGGTGAGAAAACAATCCCTAATCCAAAACCAGCACCTATCTACCACATCCAGCAGGCACTGGTCCCACTTCCTGCTCAGCTCCACTGACATGTTCCCCACCCACAGCTCCAGCTTTCCTCTCACTCTAGACATCTTGTAATGATTCTACACGCAAAAGTTCAAAGTAAGAACTCCTGAATCTTTCAGCTACTCTAATATGGGTTCTGACCTGATAGCACCTTGTCACCATTCTTGCCCAAGACTTGACAGTCCAGCTCATATTAGGGTAGGTAGGCTTATATGGGAGTGATGTGAGGTGTTCATACAAATTAAAGTGAACTCCTGCTTCTCAAAGAAAACAAGTCTCTTTTGGTCAAGAAAAAGAGGGGTTTCACTAAATGACACTCTTGGTAACCTGCCATCCCTCTCAAATGGATGTATTCACTTTCAGAGTGAGGTTCAGTTTCCACAATACAGAGAGGGAAAACATGAGTTGAGGAGAACCCCATCTTCCCCTAATAAATGCTAGTGCTTTTTAATGGGGGAAAACAAACAAAAACCCCAAAGAACTCTGGCTCCAAAAGGACCAGGGTAGTCTCATGTACTAACTGCACAGAAGGAATAAACCAGTCTACTCGTTTTTCTTTACATCAGAGAGGTCTCCTTGCTCCCAAGTTTTCAGTTTCTTCTAACCGATAACCTGGACAGCTGAAATGATCCAGCTGATTCTCTGTCACATGATCTGGAAATCCAGGCAACAACAGAGGTCACATCACCCTGAGAGATGCTCCACTCCAAACCCTCTGGCCATCACTGAAACTAAGACAAACTGGATCAACCAAGAGATGGCCAAACATAAGCTACACCTGACCAAAGTCACGGCCACCCTGCAGTGCCTTCCAAAGAGCAGAGTGCTGGAGGAGAAATGGAGGAGACTACACTATCAGATGGGCAGATGTGCCTCAGCAGAATGAGCCCCACACAAATATTATGGCTTTGCCACACCACTGCCCTGACAGGCTGCCTCAGGCTGCACAAGTTATTCAACAAACATGACAAAATGTTCCCTGGCCTCCCAACTGATACAATGTTCACAGATGTTTCCTCTCACTACTCTAGTATGCTCCACACCAAACAGTGCTATTCAAGTGTCATCTATACTGATGCCAGTCCATGAAGTTTGCTACTGATCCACAAGTACAGAAATTGAGAATAACCAAAAAAAAAAAAAAAGAGTATAGAAATTTGACGCAGTAATTTTTTTTTTCTTTGAGAGAGTCTCTCTCTGTCACCCGGGCTGCAGTGCAGTGGCGTGATCTCAGCTCATTTCAACCTCCACCTCCTGGGTTTAAGCGACTCTCCCATCTCAGCCTCCTGAGTAGCTAGGATATAGGCATGAGCCACCATATTTAGCTAATTTTTATATCTTTTGGTAGAGATGGGGTTTCATTATGTTGGCCAAGCTGGTCTCAAACTCCCAGTCCCTGTAATTCCTACCAAAGTGTTGGGATTACAGGCGTGAGTGACTGTATGTAGCTGACACAGTAATTATGGTCTGTTGAATTTAACAAAATATTTGGTTTGTATTTTAAAATTTTTGGAATTCACTTCATTCATTCATTCATTCATTCAAGACAGAATCTCACTCTATTGCTCAGGCTGGAGTGCAGTGGTGCGATCTTGGCTCACTGCAATCTCCGCCTCCTGGGTTCAAGTGATTCTCATGCCTCAGCTGAGTAGGGGGGGGATTACAGGTGTGAACCACCATGCCCAGCTAATTTTTGCATTTTTAGTAGAGATGGCATTTTGCCATGTTGGCCAGACTGGTCTTGAACTCCTAACCTCAAGTGATCCACCCACCTCGGCCTCCCAAAGTGCTGGCATTAGGGGTGTGAGCCACCACACCCAGACCTAGTAATCATTTCTTTATTACACATACCAAAGTATCAGACTGTCATGGACTGGAATTTTTAAAAAATTTATCTTTTGGCTGGGCATGGTGGCTCACCCCTGTAATCTCAGCACTTTTGGAGGCTGAGGCAGGTGGATTGCTTGAGCCCAGGAGTTCGAGGCAGCCTGGGCAACATGGTGAAACCCCAACTCTACAAAAAAATTAGCCGAGCGGGGGGGCGCACACCTATAGTCCCAGCTACTCAGGAGGCTGAGGCACAAGAATTGTTTGAACCCAGGAGGTGGAGGTTGCACTGAGCAGAGATTGTGCCATTGCGCTCCAGACTGGGTGACAGAGTGAGACTGTCTCAAAAAAAAAAAAAAAAAAAAATTAAAATTAAAATTAAAAAGAAATATTGTTGTATGAATAAATACATTATTACTGTTTCTTGCTTCTAAACCTTTGATTATTCAGCTGCCACTGCCTACAGGCCCTTTTCTCATATTCTCTCCTTCTTGCTAAATCTGATTTAAACTAGGCTTAGGCACCAACTCCTATAGGAAGCCTTCCTTGAACCTGGCCCTCTACTTTTCACTCACTGACTACCAATCCATAAAGTGAACAGTGAAAAGTAACTACACAGTTACACATTCACGCAGACAACAGAATTTTACTTCTCCTCCTCCTCACTACTGGTTCATATTTCTGAAACCAGAAAACACCATTCCATCCCTGGTAACTACGGCTTCCACCTGTTACTTCCCTACTATACTAAGTACTTCTTTACATTAACTGCATACGTTGTCCCAAGGCTCAAGATACACCTTAAAAACTTAAAGGAAAAAAAAAAAGCATTCCTATATACACCAGGAAAGTCAGTGCAGCGAGGAAGCCTCATTTTTTTTCTATACAATGTTCTCATGACTGCCAAATGCTGGAAGTCTTCTTCTGGGCTATTCAAAGTCAATCTCATGAACTCTCATTTCCAACTTACATCTATCATGTTCTTCACACTGTTCTTGACCTGCATGGACTCCAATCTCTGCTCTGTACCTTGGCTAAGCACAGACAACCTGAGCATAAAGAGTCAGAGTAAACTACAGAAATTTACCCAAGCTTACTTCTTCCTGTCCCACTCCCTATCATGACCAATGTCAATCCAGATAAAGCCCTTGTTCAGGGCTGGGAAGGCAGGCAGGAAGCTTATAGTCCAATTCTGTACCTTTAAATCAGTCCATCTCTCACCAAGAAACCATACAGCTAAGCCTCAAACATCCCAACACCATTCATGGCAATGCTCTAGAATCATTCTTCTACACTTAACCTTACTCAGTTCCATTTTAGTTCTTGGCTCCTGACTCTGTCTACCAGTTTACCATGCCCTTGTCTAATATTTGCTGACTGAACTTTTTTCCCAAGCATAACCTTTGGTGTTTTCTGAGACTTTTAGTCGGGTTCTACTGTGGCTCTTTTCACTGCTTGCTGCCTTGGGTATGATGCCCACCTGAGCTTCAGCCCTGGAGATCTACTATGTGCTCTGTGCCTTTAGCAGGTCTACCTAGGTCCCAAAACAATTCACGTGACCAAACACATTTCTTAGAAATTCCACATCAATGTCATACCATAGCAATTTATGCACATCTTGCTTGAACAATTATTTAACTACTGATGGGCTGCTTCTCATTTCCTTTCTCTACTGAATGCTATCTATCCTGTCTACAAATAAAATTCTTTCTCTATAAGTAAATTGTTTCTAAATAACTTCTACTTCAGTTTAAAAGTAGAAAATAAAAAGTCAGGAAGAACAATATAATTAAATATTCAGAATACGTCACCAGGTGCAGTGGCTCACGCCCATAATCCCAGCACTTAGGGAAGATCACTTGAGGCCAGGAGTTCAAGACTAGCCTGTAGAGATCCTGTCTCTACAAAAAATTAAAAAACAAACAAACAAACAAAAAACAGGCAGGGTGGCACGTGCCTGTAGTCCTAGCCACTCAAAAGGTTGTAATAGGAGGATTGCTTGAACCCAGGAGTTCAAGGCTGCAGTGAGCTGTGATCACACCACTGAACTCTAGCCTGGGTGACAGAGACTGTGTATCACAAAAAAAAAAAAAAAAAAAAAAAAAGGCCGGGCACAGTGGCTCACGCCTATAATCCCAGCACTTTGGGAGGCCGAGGCGGGTGGATCACCTGAGGTCAGAAGTTCGAGACCAGCCAGACCAACATGGTGAAACCCTGTCTCTACTAAAAATACACAAAATTAGCTGGGCGTGGTAGTGGGCACCTGTAATCCCAGCTACTTGGGAGGCTGAGGCAGGAGAATTGCTTGGACCTGAGAGGTGGAGGTTGCCGTGAGCCAAGATCACGCCACTGCACTCCAGCCTGGGTGACAGAGTGAGACTCCATCTCAAAAAAAAAAAAAAAAAAAAATTATTATTCTTAAAAATAAAAAACGTGGTAACAGTATCTTAAAATATTATAAACTGCCTCTTGCGCCTTCCAAACTGTGCCCTCTTCCTCTCTGTCTACTGAGTCTTAGGACAACTCTATCACTTTTTTTTTCTATTTTTTTGAGATGGAGTCTCACTCTGTTGCCCAGGCTAGAGTTCAGCAGCATGATCTCGGCTCACTGCAACCTCCAACTCCTGGGTTCTAGCAGTTCTTCTGCCTCAGCCTCCCAGTAGCTGGGATTACAGGCATGCATCACCACACCCAGCTAATTTTCTATTTTTAATAGAGATGAGGTTTCAGCATTTTGCCCAGGTTGGTCTTAAACTCCTGACCTCAAGTGATCTGACCTCGGTCTCCTAAAGTGCTGGGCTTACAGGTGTGAGCCACTGCACCTGGTCCACTTTTCCAACTATTGTAAAAATAGAAAACTGATATCCTCTCAAAATGATGCTCCCATTCTGAATGAGTCATTTCACAGGAGCCCAGGATGCAGTTAAGTAATGGTTTCACGTAACTACAGGTAGGCTGATATCACACCGTCACATGAACATTACACATAATGTTACTTATGAGAAACAAGGGGGAAAATGTCTCCATGAAAACGAAGAGATAGGAGAAAAAGACTTGCCACATTAACTTGACATTAAAATGAAAACCTTTTTTCTTTTAAAGAAATGGGTTTGTGTGGGCTGCCCAATACACTGCTGTGTGAAATTAATCATACCAAATTTGCCAGTAAAAAAATGAAAATATCGGCTGGGCGTGGTGGCTCATGCCTCTAATCCCAGTACTTTGGAAGGCCAAGGCGGTGGATCACAAAGTCAGGAGCTCGAGACCATCCGGGTTAACACAGTGAAACCCCGTCTCTACTAAAAATGCAAAAAATTAGCCGGACTACTCGGGAGGCTGAGGCAGGAGAATGGCATGAACCCGGGAGGCGGAGCTTACAGTGAGTCAAGATCGCTCTACTGCACTCCAGCCTGGGTGACAGAGCGAGACTCCATCTCAAAAATAAAAGGAAATATCAATGTAATTAGATCATACCAACAGACTATGCAACATAGGTGAGAAAACTTTGCCATTACTCACGATAAAAAGGCATTTGCATCATCATAAATTGTTTTCAGCAATTCCAGACTAATCCATCAATGCTAATAAGGAATATATCTTTGATAAATTAGATAATGAAAAACATCAAACTTTATCCTTCTAGACCTACTACAGCATTTTTGTTTGTTTTTTGAAACAGAGTCTTGCCCTGTCTCCCAGGCTGGAGTACAGTGGCTCGATCTCAGCTCACTGCAACCTCTGCCCTCCTGGATCAAGGAATTCTCCTACCTCAGCCTTCCAAGTAGCTGGGATTACAGGCATGCACCACCACAGCAGGGTAATTTTATATTTTTTATTTGTGTTTTTGGTAGAGACAGGGTTTCATCATGTTGGCCAGGCTGGTCTTGAACACCCGGCCTCAAGTGATCCGCCCTCCTCAACCTCCCAAAGTGCTGGGATTACAGGCGTGAGTCCAGCCTATTACAGCATTTCTAACTACTATAAAAATGGGCTGTTTCCTTCTCTGCTCATCTTCAGTGTATTATCAAAAGAGGTAAAATCATCAAAAGGCAAATAAAAATCACAGAATTCCAAGACTAAAATAAGAACTATTTCAGCTGAAACTCTAAAATATTCATGTTGCTTAATCCAACCAATAACCCTACATTGTAGATTAAAAAGACTTAATCATTTAACTATGAGGAAAAGTTTCAGAAAATTACATGAGTTGATCAAGCTGCAGTCAAAACTGCAACTTTGAATTCTGCAATTTCAAACTCTGTGTTGTACTAAATTAGTGGTTTCTGTCTCCCTCTGCCCTTTACAACAATCCCTGAGATACTTCTAAGGAGCAGTCTGAAACTACAGAACTCCATTGCTCCGTGAACACCACTGTCAAGCAACTTACTATATACTTCTTGATGAAACACATTCCATTTTCAGAAAGCTTTGAATACTGGAAGTCATTAAAAGCATTTATATTTGGACGGGCATGGTCTCTCACACCTGTAATCCAAGCACTTTGGGAGGCTGAGGTAGGCAGATCACCTGAGGTCATAAGTTCAATACCAGCCTGGCTCTACTAAACCCCGTCTCTATTAAAAATACAAATATTAGCCGAGTATGGTGGCACGCGCCTGTAATCCCAGCTACTTCGGAGGCTGAGGCAGGAGAATCGCTTGAACCCAGGAGGTGGAGGTTGCAGTGAGCTGAGATCGTGCCATTGCAGTCTAGCCTAGGTGATAGAGAGAGACTCTGTCTCAAAAAAAAAAAAAAAAAAGCATTTATATTGCACTAATTAGTGCCTCAAAACAGCTATGGAACACAGTAAGATTTAATTAAAGTATAATACTATAACATCTCAGTGTTGCTTCTTAAAGTTGCCAGCAGAAATAATTTCTGGGGGTATTCACTCTTCAAACACAAATCAAGTTTTTTTTTAGGTGCTTAATACTGAGCCAGACCCTAAGGACATAAAAACACAGTCCCTGCATTCAAAAATGTTAATCCCACAAAGCAAGACTAGTACTAATCCATATTCTATGTAAGAGCCATCGGGTTCCCACCATCTTCATCGAGCTATCTATTCCCTTCATCAAGCTATATATTCAAGAGTAGAAGGCTTACCTTATTTACTTTTATATTTCCATCACTAGCATGTAAAAGCGGTGCAATAAATGTTATATATAAGGAATAGATAACAATTCCTTAAAATTTAAAAAGCTAAATTTTTAAGCAGTATAAACGACAAACAAGTTATTTCCATCATTAATGCACGCAATCAACTTTTTCACTTCAAATAGTCAAATTATATTAATAGATCATAAGCTACAAAAACAAGGTAAAACTTCCTTAGAACGCAATCATGGCCACCTACAGTGGCTCATACCTGTAATCCCAGCACTTTGGGAGACCAAGGCAGGAGGATCACCTGAGCCCGGGAGTTTGAGACCAGCCTGGGAAACACAGTGAGATCCTATCTCTAAAAAAATTTAAAAATTAGCTGGGAGGACTGCTTGAGCTCAGGAGCTCAAGGTTACAGTGAACTATGATTGCACCACTGCACTCTAGTCTGGCAGCCTGGGTGAAAGAAAGACTCTCTTAAAAACTATGTAAGAAAGAGTCTTGTCTAAGAATTCTGAACCTGGGGTCCTCTGATGGACTTCCAGGGATATGTAAAACTCCAAAAATTTTTGGAAAGAACATACAGCAGATGAATTAGGACCTGAAATTTAAAAGAACCACTGATTAAGGCAAATGCCCTAACTTTACACACAAAGGAACTGCAGAAAAGAAGGAAATGTCTCCTAAGTGCCTCTCAACTAACCAGAGTTAAGAGCTACATATTTATTTGCTAGGGTTCCCATGACAAAGTACCAAAGACTATGTGGCTTAAACAATAGAAATTTATTTTCCCACACTTCTGAAGGCTAGATGTCCAAGATTAAGATGTCCACAGGGTTTGTCTCTTCTCAGGCCTCCCTCCTCAGTTTGTAGATGGCCTTCTCCAGAGTCTTCACATGATCTTCCCTTTGTGTTTGTGTCCTAACCGTTTCTTATAAAGAGACCATTCATATTGGATTAGGGCCCATATGTATAACGTCATTTTATCTTAATTACCTTTTTAAAGGCTCCATCTCCAAATATGCTCGCATTCTAGGTACTAGGAGTTATGACTTTAACTTATAAATTTGGAGAGCATACAATTCAACCCCTAACATTCTGCCATCTGGCCCTTCAAAATTCATGTCCTTCTCATCAGTCCCATCAGTCCCAAAAGTCTTGACCCATTTCAGTATCAACTCTAAGCCCCAAATCTCATCTAAATCTCATTTAGATCAGGTACAGGCGTACTCAAGGTTTCATCCTGAGGCAAAATTCTTCTCCAGCATGAACCTGTGAAACTAGACAAGTTATTTGCTTCCAAAATACACCACTGGTGGGATAGGCATACAATAAACATTCCTATTCCAAATAAATCAGAAAGAAGGGGTGATGGGTCCCAAGCAGGTCTGAAACGTATCAAGGCAAATCCCATTAGATTTTAAGACTCAAGAATAATCTTCTTCAGCTTCATTCTCGATCTTCCCATCTGACAGGGGTGGCAGCCCTGTTTTCTAAGCCCACCAGTGTGGTAGCCCACCTCCCTCAGCCCTAAGTAGACCACCTTGACTCCTCAGGCCTGACCCCTCTGGTCTTGTGGTAGCAACAGTAGCCCCTTTGACTTCTCAATCATCTTCAGGGTCATTCTTCCCTTTTCTTGAAGGAGAACACATGTTCACAGCTAGATAGCTCTACTGACCCATTTTATAGAACCCCAGAAATCCAACAGACTTCCTTCATTTTTATCCCTCTGTTCCCTTCACTACCAGTCAGCAGCATTTCCAATGGTATAACCCATCTCTATCCTGGTTTCTGCTAGTTAGTTGCTGCCAAGATGGCTGATTGGATCCACAAGTCACACACCCTAACTGCTTTAGGAAATGGTTGTCTTGCAACAACTTTGATGTTATCTCCAGAACATGCTAAATTTTTGAATATGGATAGACTGAGAATTTTCCAAATCTTCAGGTTCTGGTTCATTTTGGCTTAATAATTCCTTCTTAAATTTCTCTCTCTCCTCTTGCATTTTACTTTAAGCAGCAAGGAGAAACCACGCCACATCTTTAATGCATTGCTTAGAAATCTCAGCTAAACATTCAAGTCATCACTTACGAGTTCATCCACTTTCCACAAAACACAATTTGGCTAGGTTATTTGCCACATTATAATAAGCATTGTCCTTCCCTCAGTTTCCAACAATATATTCCTCATTTGTTTGAGATCCTACCAGAAACACCTTTAACATTCATATTCCTACCAATATTTATTCAAGGTGACTTATGTGTACCTCTAAGATGACAGCAGCTTTCTCTACAGCTCTCTTTTCTAAGCTTCACTAGAATCACCTTCAACATCCATATTTCTACCAACAATCTCCTCAAGGCAGTCTATGCTTTTTCTAACAAATGCTACTTCTGGCCTCTACCCATTATCTAGTTCTAAAGCCTCTTCCACATTTTTAGGTATTAATTACACCAGCACCCCACTTTCCAATACCAAAATCCATATTAGTTACTAGGGCTTCCATAGCAAAGTATCACAGATTGGGCAGTTTAAAGAACAGAAATTTATTTTCTCACACTTCTAGAAGTCCAAGATCAAGGTGTCAGCAGTGTTGGTTTCTTCTAAAGCCTGTAGATCTCTTTGGCTTGTAGATGGCCATCTTCCTCCAGGGTCTTCACATGGTCTTACCTTACTGTGTGTCTGCTTCCTAATCACCTCTTCTTAATGGAAACCACTCATATGGGATTGGAGTCCACTCATATGACTTCATTTTATCTTCATTACCTTTTTAAAGGCCCTATCTCCAAATATAGTTACATTCTAGGTTCTACAGTTAGAACTTTAATCTTCAATATATGAGCTGGGTGTCTGTGTGTGGTAGTGGGGGGTGGGGATGGATAATTAATCCCATAACAAACCCAAACTACTCATATTCACTTATTGTATGAATACTGAATACCAATCTTTTCCAGCCACCATGCTAACTGATGACCATGCAATAGTGAGCAAAACAGGTATAATACCTGACTCATGTAGCTTAAAAATAATGAAGGGAAATAATTATATACAAATGAATAAAGTACATGAGAACATTTGAGACCTCATCAAGCTTGCTATGTCCAAGAAAACTCAAATCTGAAGGACAAGAATGGGAGGGGTATATGCACATACTTTTTAGCAAGAGGGAACAGCATAGCACATTCAAGGAATTGAGAGGTGGCCATCAGGGCTGGAATACAGAAAGTGAGAAGAGTAGCTAAAAAAACATGAAGTTGGATAGGAAAAACAGTCACATAATCCAGGATCTTAAACATCACATTATGATTTCTGGTCTTTATTCTAAAAGCAATGGGAAGCAACTGAAAGGCGTTAAACATGATCACATTTTCCCTTGAAAAGATCACTCTTACAGAGAGAGGCGACAAGGAGCTTCTAAGGTGCTAGTAATATTTCCTGACCCGGGTATTAACTATATAGATACACTCACTGTGTGAAAATCCATCGAATGATGGTAGTTAAAATGTAGGAAGAGATCCAAGAGATATTCAGGTGGCAAAGTCCATAGAATCTATTTGATGGATTGAATATGAGGGGGAAAGAAGGCATTGAAGACGACTCTCAACTGTCTAGCTTACAGAAACAGATGAACGTAAATTCATTCACTGTGGGCAGGAAATCCTGGAGTCCCAGATTTAGAGATCACAGGTTAAACTGGAGCAGCCTTTTAAGCTTAAAAGTGGAAATGTCAGATAGACAGTTAAATATACAGACTGGAGTTCAGAGGAGAAGGTTAAGAAGAAAATACATTTGGGGTTAATATTGTTAACAGAACCAGTATACAAAAATCAATCAGCCAACTATTTAATGAGCTCCTACAGTACTATAGGCACTGGTTTAGATTTTGTGGACACAGCTGTGAACAAAATAAACATGTCCCCATTGATCCTATATTCTATTTCAGGAATACTGTCAACAAATCAGTAGCAACGTCAACTACAAGTACTACGGTGAAAATGACATCTCAGGTGAGACCTGAACATTAAGAAAATGCTAGGCATAGGAAGAGTAGACAAGAATAGCATTCCAAGGAGAAATAACAGCTAGAGCTTTTAGCAAGGACAAGCTTATCATGTCTGAAGAACAGTTCAAAGAGGCTGATATAGATGGACTGTAGTAAATGAAGACTGGTATAAGAGGGTCAGAGAAGCCGCCAAGGACTAGATGATGTTGCGTTTAAGCAGTGAAAGATATTATTTATGTATTTTAAAAAGAATTTATAGACTACTCTAGCTGCTCTGTGGATAACATTGTAGGGTGGTCAAAAAAAAGTGGGGAGACTACTATGTCCACATGAGAAATGATGAGACCACACAGGGAAAGCTATGAGTAAGAATAGAAGATTGTCTAGAACTGAAATTTGAAGAATTCTAAAATTCAAGAACCAAGAGGAGAAGAAGGCAGCAAAGGAGACAGAAATAGCCACAGAGATCTGAACAAAAATCATATGTCAAGGAAGTCAAGTAAAGTATTTTAAGGAAAAACTGATAAAAAATTACAAGCTTGCTGAGTAGTCAAATAAGATGAGTAGTGAATAATGCCCATGAATACAGAGGAATATTCTAGAGACCTTAAAAATCAATTTAGAGGAATGATAGGGACAGAACCAAAAATGGAGTGGGTTCAATATTATCAGAGGTGAGGGAGAAAAAGACAATGAATATAGACTGCTCTTTAGAAAGAAGTTTGGCTATGAATGAGCTCTGTCAGATTGGAAGACTTGATCATGTTTAACTGTTCATGGGTCAGACTCAGGAAAGAAGGCGAGGTTGAAGTTACAGAGAGAAGGAATAACTGACAATGCATAAAATTTCCTGAGAAGGAAAGAGATGCAATTCAGAGTACAGGTGAAGGCATTCAATAAACAAACGGAAGAGAGGATGGACACAAATGGATGTGGAATTCAGACTGCCTAACTCTCATAATAATGTGTTCTTCCCACTAAAATCATGCTATGAATATTTTGAAAAGTGTCCAAAACAGGTCAACAAAATAACCAAAAGAAAGTTACTGAGTTACTGAGGTTGAAGAGCCAAATAATGACCCAATATATATTATTTTCAGATAAATAATGAAAAATCACATGAAGATACGCATCAGTACCAGCTATTCTTGATTGCTGAATACAGACAAATATGTGAAAAAAGATGCAAGCATTTGTATGTTTTCTTTTTTTAAGTTACACATAGGATTACAGTTCTTTGGAAAAAGGGTTCTAAAAAGTGATTATGAACTTTTTGTTGAATCACTTTAAGACTGGGACAAATACCTGGAGTATTCTTCTCAGATAGTCTAGAAATTCTTCTGTAAACTGTTAAAGCAAAAAACTAGAACACAATCTGAAAAGAACCTTAAAAGAAATAATGAAAAGGCTCAACTCTGCTCTACTAATCTGTATTCTAGGATTTAATTTATTGATCATAAACCACAAATCTAAATAAAGACTACTGGTGAGGTTAAAATGGAAGAAAAGGCTCTGATATGGCATTGGATACACCAAGTTAAATGGGTGATCCTTCTTCTCTGGTGGTCTGGACATCCTTTCCTCAGCAAGTATCAAATACAACTAATTCATGCTCCATGTCCACATTTCCTATATAGGTTGAGCACTCATAATCCAAGAAGCTCCAAAATCCTGAACTTTTTGAGCACTGACATGATGCTCAAAGAAAATGTTCACTGGAGCACGTTAGATTTTCAGGTTAGATATGCTCAATCAGTATGTATTCTGCAAATATTCCAAAATCCAAAAGAAAATCTGAACTCCAAAACACTTCTGGTCTCAAGCATTTCAGATAGGGATATTCAACTTTTATTACAAACTGCCCTGTAATGTTGCTCTTCTTTGATTACTGCTTCCTTTGAATCAAAAGTTTGTTGACTGTTTCAGGGAGAAGACTGTGCCTAATATCCAATAAACAGTTACTGATTCTTAGTAAAGGATAAAGCTCCTAGGACACAGTAGTGATCCCAAGATAACAAGATCCCTGGTTTTAATTTTCAAAATGTCTAGCCCATAGCTCCTACCACATTTCCTATAAACACTTCAATTTACTAATATTCTAGATAAATATCTTAACTGTATCTCTGCCAAGGGTTACACTGAACTATATACCAATAATCTCAATACCCTTAAGTACTGCTTACCAGTTTCCTGAACAGAAAACTATGTTAATCTACTCATAAAACCAATCACATTTCTTCTTTCATGAAGTCTTTTCTATTCTAAACAAAATCTCCAATTCTAGTTTAACATTTAGAACAATGAAGAAAAAACACAAACTACTCTTAAGGAATTAAGAGAAACCAAACAAGACCCAGTTCTTCCATTTTTTTAAGTTGACTAAAACAAAATAAAGCAAATACACAACAGTAAGAATTCTATACTTCAAGATTTCCCTTGGAAAATTTAAATTATTTACAAAGGAAACTTAAGTAATTGTTTCTTTTAGTGTTTTTAGAAAATTAATTTAAAATATCATAAAGTAATAAAGCTTCTATTATAGAGAAAAGGCTCCTTTAATTCTTCAAATATTCAGAAAATTTATGTAATTTCCAAGATATCTACTACTAACATACTTAAGCAGTAAGTGGACATAAAAGAAAAATAAGTAAAACCACTTACAAGTAGTATTGACTTATTTTAGGAAATACTACCTGAAAATTAATTAGGGTAAAAAAAAACCCAACTTACATAATGTAACAATCCATTTATTGAACACTATACATTTCAAATGCTAATTACAATCATCAAATATTAAAATTAATTTAAAACCTTAAAGCACAACAGTATATGTAAATAATTCAATGGAAAAAAAGGTTCCTGAAATATGATTAAGTGTATGGATGTTTAATTTACAGAAAACATTTAAACATCAAATAGTATAAACTCTTTCCTTTTTTTTTTTTTTTTGAGACGGAGTCTCACTCTGTCCACTTAGGCTGGAGTGCGTGGCACAATCTCAGCTCACTGCAACCTCCGCCACCCAGGTTCAAGCGATTCTCCTACCTCAGCCTCCCAAGTAGCTGGGATTACAGGCACATGCCACCACACCCAGCTAATTTTTCTATTTCCAGTAGACAGGGTTTCACCATGTTGGCCAGGCTGGTCTCGAACTCCTCACCTCAGGTGATTCACCCGCCTGGCCTCCCAAAGTGCTGGAATTACAGGTGTAAGCTATTGTGCCCGGCCCAACTCTTTTCAATTCTGACTTTTAAAAACAGAATTCTAAATGGCCACTTAAAGATTTATTCATTCAACTTCCGTGATAAATCAACATACCTTAGAACCTTACAAAATAAAGATACCATAAAGATGGAATCGTGGCCGGGCGCGGTGGCTCAAGCCTGTAATCCCAGCACTTTGGGAGGCCGAGACGGGTGGATCACGAGGTCAGGAGATCGAGACCATCCTGGCTAACACGATGAAACCCCGTCTCTACTAAAAAAATACAAAAAACTAGCCGGGCGATGTGGCGGACGCCTGTAGTCCCAGCTACTCGGGAGGCTGAGGCGGGAGAATGGCGCGAACCCGGGAGGCGGAGCTTGCAGTGAGCTGAGATCCGGCCACTGCACCCCAGCCTGGGCGACAGAGCGAGACTCCGTCTCAAAAAAAAAAAAAAAAAAAAAAAAAAAAAAAAAAAAAAAGATGGAATCAACTCTTCACTGGAATTTCTTTTTAATCTTGGAAAAACACTAAATCAAAAAAAAAAAAAAAAAGGGATAACTATGTAGTTTAAAAATAATACAGGGTTACAGTAGATAAATGTCTAACATAGATTTGAATCACAGTTTTATCTCTTTCTAGAGAAATCATTTTGGATAAGTTGTTTAACCTAAATTTTTGTTTTCTCTTTCTAAAACCATTGTAGAATTGTGAAAATTTAGAGACTGTAACAATCACATTTAGATGGGGGCCTAGCACTGATGGGCATTAAATAAACAGCAGTTATTTAAATGGATATTAAGACTTTTTGCTACAAAATTCCTACTGTTTGTTGCAGCAGCATTGCATCATATAAGGAACCACTTGTAAAAATTTAACGCAAAATAGTTATCAGCTTTCCTTCAAAATCATTCAGTTAAGGGCAACCAGCAATCATGACATAATAGTGAATTCTGTAACAGTGAATTTCAACCTAGTGCTTATCAATTAACATCCATCATCATATAATTAAGTTAATGTAAATATTTTTTCTCAAATCCGTACATTCAATTTCCATGCCATGTTATGGATTCCCCACCAATGTTTAACACAATAGATTTTTATAAATCTTTCCAGCCATTTTCGTATCTAAATTCTACCTAACCCACAGGGTCAGGAAACTAAATGCAGAGCTGGTGGTCTGTAAGTTTAACTTGGTTAAGTAAGGCTCAGAAGGAACAACAAGTTCAGTAGAATACAGGAGGGAAAAAGATATTATCTCCAGCTTTGCCAGTCACTTACCATCCCATCATCTTCATAAAAATATTATGAGGTTACAGGAGGATAGCTGAGCAAAAAATGAAGAGAATGAAAGAAAACATGTATACAAGAAAAGACTATGAAAGAAAAAGAAATACGATTTTTAAGATTAAGAAAAACCGAAAAAAAAAATGAAGAGACATTCTGAAAGCTGTATAATTATAATTACCAATTGTAAATTAACACCAAGAATAACATGTATCATCTGAAAACAGTTAAAACTGAAAAATAAGAAAATAATCCAAATAATAAAGTATATTTTAATGGACTCTACTAAAACACAATTTCAACCACAAATAACCACATTATTATTTTTCCCTTAGTTACTAGCAAAACTTAGAGGCAAACCCAACAGCTCCTCTCAAAATATTTCAATCTTCCCATTGATTTACAAAAAGTAGTTCAATTACAAAAAAAAAAGGAAATGGAAATATTAAAAACCAAACCAACACTTCCATGTGAAGTCTTCAGTTACTCACCAATTGCTAATGCAATTGTGCCTAGTTTTGAGATTAGGAATCAGATTACGCCTGTGTCCGTGCTACAGAAAAATAATCTATTTTTTTTCACACTGAAATTTAAGAGAACTTATTAAAGTTAACATATTCCATTTTAGGAAGTGAATTATAATGTGTAATTATTACAATTATCACAACTGGAATGTGACAGGGTTATTTTTCACAGAGCAAAAATTTGTCAGAAGGAGAAGGAAGAAAAAGAGATTATGAATGATTAAATGAATTTCTATTGGATGCATAAAAAGTCAAAACTTTTCAACACACACAGCTTAGCTACTGGAATTAGTAACTATTTACTCTTGAGACTCTCCAGTTATTTGTGCTACTCCTTCTTCTTGTTCTTGTGCATAAAGAGTGATAATATATTAAGAATTTCTGTAGGAGATATTCCAAATTACTGCTTACACACACGTATATTCTATTACAAAAATTACACCACTCAATGTAGTCTAAATTATTGAGAGTAAATTTTAACCATTCTTTTACAATGTTTTCTGAACTTAGTTGCAGACAATCATAATTATTAGCTGTTCAAGGTTTGCTCTGAAACTTACAAACCATGCAAAAGTGAAAACTTAGGCTTAACATATTTGGCAATTTGAATCAACTAAATTGAATCAATCTAAATACTGCTTTGCAAAGTAAAAAAGGAATCAAAACGACACATAAGACAATCACTAATCCCTATATTTTTAGAATCTATTTCAAGAAATTTAATACTACTTCTTACCATCCTAAGGATAGTGTAAGAAGAAAATACAGTATACATACAAGGAAGCCAACTGTTTTAGTGATACCCTAACTTTAAAAATAAAGATTTGCATGCCAATCTTATCACCAAACGTTCATTAATCCCTTAATACAATCTCTCCTTCTCAGAAAATTTACAAAGATAGAGCTGACAACTTTAATAGGAAAAATATTAATTTATAAAAATTGTAGCTCCTAAAACTTAACTCTAAAAATCACCAACTTAACTTACTCCTGCTGCTGCCACCAAATTATTCATTCTGAATGTTCTGAATTATTTATTCTGAATCATAAGCTAAGACTTTGTTATGATTATAGACTAAGACACTGTTTAATGTGGATTGCAAATCTTAAGAAAAAAAAACAATACAACTTTAGCCCTTATTAGTTATTGTATTCATATCAGAGTATATTAAACTTCAATAAAGACTGGCAAGTCTATCTGGTCAAGGCACTAAAACACACAACTACATTTCCTCTACATTTTCCAAAGAGACCACCACCAATTTTCTTTATAAATACTTAGAAAACCAGTCTCACAAAAATCAGACATTTTTGCAATAAAAATATTCAAGTATAGCCAATACAAACATTTCGTATCCTCTTAAATCATAAACTTTCAAAACTTATCTATATGTAAAACTGGAAAATTCCAGAATCTATATTAATTAGACAAGAGATAAGCAAAGTTCAAATACTTAAATCACCCACTACAACAATTAAAAAAGTTCAATCTTTTGTAAATAATCTTACTTTTAAAACAAAAATACGAAAAAGCTAACATTATCTTTTACAAAGATAAATACTGAAAATAAAGATTACCTGGTTAAAAAGCAGTACCAAAAGTTCAACTTAAATACCACACAAGAATTTTTACTAAAATTATGAAACATAAAAAACTATATATTCATTTACCACAAAAAAGTAACTTTTACACTAAACCCATGGAACAAAAGAACTACTAAATATAATTTAATCTTATTGAGCCAAACTAGAAGTTGTATTCTACTTAACTAAGATGTACTCTATCTTAGTTAAATATGATTAATGTCTACTTTAATTCTTTGTGATGGAGATGGTTAGAATGGGGTATAGCAGCAGGGGTCTATTCCACTAACATTGTATCTGGCTGGTGCCTGTAATCCCAGCTACTAGGTAAGCTGAGGCAGGAGGATTACTTGAGACCAGTTCAAGTCCAGTCTATACAATAGAAAGAGACCTCCTCTCTTAAACCCGCCCCCCAAAAAAGACTGTCTGAATAGAATTTTGATGAAAAATTGTAAATTTCACATTTTTACAGATTTTTAAATACCAAGCAATGACTTTAAATAGTGATTTTAGTATTTCCACTGCATATTCATTCCTCCATTCTGTTTTAAATTAAAATCAGCCACAATGTTTAGGAAAACAACTATTTTTCTGCCTTAAAAAAACCAACTAGGCCAGGTGTGGTGGTTCACGCCTGTAATCCCACCCACTGCTTTGGGGGGCAGGCAGACCACCTGGGTGGGGTCAGGAGTTCCAGACCAGCCTGGCCAACATGGTGAAACACCGTCTCTACTAAAAATACAAAAATTATCTGGGTATGGTGGCACGCACCTGTAATCCCAGCTACTTGGGAGGCTGAGGCAGGAGAATCGCTTGAACCCGGGAAGCGGAGGTTGCAGTGAGCCAAGATCGTGCCACTGTACTCTAGTCTGGGAGACAGAGCAAGAATCTGCCTCAAAAAAAACAAAAACAAAAACAAAAAAAAACAAAAAACAAACCCACTAAAGCTAGTGCAGTAGCTCATGCCGTAACCTCAGCACTTTGTGAGCATCACTTGAGGCCAGGAGTACAAAACCAGTTTGGGCAACATGGCAAGACTCCATCTCCATAAAAAAAAATTTTTTTTATTGCAAAACAAGCCAGGTGTGGTGGTGCATGCTTGAAGTCCCAGCTACTTGGGATGCTGAGAAAGGAGGACCCCTTGAGCCTAGGAGTTCAAGGTTACAGCGAGCTATGGTCATGCCACCACACTGCATCCAGCACATGTAGCAGGACAAGACCTTGTTTGTTTAATTCTGAGTAAGAATGTTAGTTTTCCTGCCTCAGTAAGATTTATTTATTTATTTGGACCTCGTAATGCAACAGTAGCCATCTCACTAACATTATAGTATAAAAAAATTAATTGGTAATGACAAATGATCTCTAAATGATTATTATTTAGTAGTTGGAACTAGAAGATGAAGTCTAAAATAAAATCTGGAAATTTATTAAAATAAATAAACTTAATATGAACATATTTCCTCATAATGTTTCTCCCAAAGGCAATCCTCTACTTTCTGAAAATAAATTTGATTAAAAGTTATTTTAAAAAACTAATTTTTTTTTTTGTTTTTGAGATGGGAGTCTCACTCTGTCTCACAGGCTGGAGGGCAAGTGGCACAATCTCAGCTCACTGCAAACTTTGCCTCCCAGGTTCAAGTGATTCTCCGCTCAGTCTCCCAAGTAGCTGGGATTACAGGCACACACCACCACGCCCAGCTATTTTTTGTATTTTTAGTAGAGACGGGGTTTCACTGTGTTGGACAGGCTGGTCTCAAACTCCTAACCTCAGATGATCTACCCACCTTGGCCTCCCAAAGTGCTGGATTACAGGCATTAGCCACTGCGCCAGGCCAAAAAACTAAATTTATAGTACTATTACTCCTAAGTTTATGAAGACAGAGGGAAAGGGATACATAGTCTACCTAAGAGTTGTTTCACCTGTCCCAAAATGAAATCCTTTTGTACAATTTTCAAACTGCGCTAATCTATAGAATAAAATACTTAGAAACACAAGTGCAAATACTAACAAGTATTACTCTGAAATAAAAGTATGAAAACATAGATGAAGATGTGTATATGTATATAATATACATTTACACACAAAACATGAATTAGCATATTCTTACATCGTATTTAGTTAAGATGAACAAATATATACAAACACGTATTAAACAAGATAAAAGTAATATTCATTCAATTAACAGCACTGAATAGTACAAATAAAAACCATATTCTTATTTCACTAAAGGCAATTTAACAAAGACCTTGTTGATAGCACTGAATCTAGTTTTTGGCCTCACAACTTAAAAAGTAATATAAACATGGAGAGAATATTTAAAGTTGAAAGGAATAGTAAAAGGTTTTAAAACAAAGAAATACTATGGGATTCAAGATGCGATGGTTTAGGAGAAAGCTTAAAGGCCACAAAATATTATGTAAAACATATAAAGAATTATAATGCTTAATTTTTTTAAACAGCATTCTAATTAGCTGGCAGTTTTGTAAATCAAAACTATTGAAGAAATATTTTTCATAAGACATTGGGAACAATGGTATTAAGAGAGGTAGTAGTGTTTTTTCCCTCATGTTGCAAAAAGAAATGCTTAATGATCTAGGTTAGTCGAGGTAAAGCTTGGTTTGAAGGCAGGGGATGAATGACAAGACCTCTGAAATGAATTCCATCTCAGTTTTCAATCTTAAGTGAAGAAACACATCTAATAAAGAAAGCTATCCAGTGAAAGAAATATGGTTTGCTCTACAGAAAAATCAGCACTAGAAGATATTCGACAGTACAAATCCACTTAGGACCAATGTTAAATGACTGTCCAAAATATTTTTATACTAGAATTATATCACATTAAATTCAACAGAGAGAAGTGAAACATTATTAGAATCACTTTATCCCTTCAAGACCTGGCAAGCAGTGGGGTTAGGAAGATGGGTTGAGAAGGAGGATGATGACTATGTATGCGTTACAAGATGAATATGTATATTATGAAGAAAACTCCCCAGGTGATTGATATACCTACTACTATTGCTGGGGAATTTTGTTTGAAGTAAGTGATGTGCTGATTATAGCTAAGAAATAATTTTGTCACACAGATCAATCACTTGAAATATAATTTTACCTAATGAATAGAGAAAACAGTTAAGGTGCCCATAACAAGTTAGTATTTCTTGCATATTTAAGGTAGTAAAGGAAAAACATTAAAGTTTTATGAAAAGTTAGAGTTAGATACGAACTATTAAAAAACTGTTCAATAGTATCTATAAAATAGATAAAGTTAGTTTAAAATTCGATTGTAGAAAAACATCCTAGCTCCTACCCACCATTCTACTACTCAGGTGTTTTCATAACAGTCAAAAGCATTACAACAAGAGAATATAAAAACATTTAAAATACAATTTCATTTAATTTTTATTTACACTTTAACAATTTGCTGGGAAATTAAACAACTTGCTGGGAAAATCCTTTGTGAGGCAATGTAGCCTTTTTTTATTTGAAACTATTTAAACTCCAAGACAGGCTCACTAACTCTTTCAAGTGCAACAACAAATGTGTTAGCTGAAAATAGCTAATTTAATTATTATTTGTGGCACAGACATGATTATGTGAGTCAAGAGAGCCTCCCCACCTCTGTCTCCCCTGTGGAGGAGGAGGTCTTTGTGTGCTTTTGTGTGATGGTTCCACTGAATTCATTACAATAGAAATGGACATTTGATATTCATAACGATCCAACATCTGAGCAATCTTCTTTCGAGACACACCATGTTTATTCCTCCTAACAAAAAAAAAAAGGATTATAAATCTTTGTTGCAGAATGTACAGGCTTAGAGATTAACTGTTTTAGAAAAAAAGTATACAAATTCTAAACAATATTTTGCAAATAAACAGAATATATGTTTCATCTGTCCACATTTTACGTAAAAAGATTTATTAAAAACTCAATGCTTTTATCAATACTTTAAAAAGGTAAAAGGATTCCATATATCACAGAAAAATGTTAATTACATCCTCTTCACATAGAACTACCTATTTATGCACTAAGCCTGTTGACTATATCCCCTTGTTAGTAACAAAATTAAAGATTATGAGATATTGTTTTAAGAATTACAGAAAGATTGAGTGGACTTCTAGGACTTACGAAAGTAGAAGTAAAATATCACTTTTTAGAACTTATTAATGACAGTTCGTACCACATTTTAAAAATTTATTATCAACACCAAATTAATATCAGAGACACAATTTGAACATCTCTTACAAACATAATGTTGAGTGAAATAAATTAGACACAATGAATATAAACTATATGATTCCATATATATATATATATATGTCTTATATATAATATAAAGGTTTGATAAAAGGCAAAACTAAGGTATGGTATTTTTTTTAACCTTGCCCCTGCCCCCTAAACTATGATATTAAGGTCAAAGATATTATGGCAAAACTTTAAAGAAAAGAAAGATTACGATTACCCAGGCAAAACAATGGTTACCTTTAGAGAATAAAAGGTAACTGTGACTGGGAAGAGGAACGCAAAGAGCTTCTGAGGTGCTGGTAATGCTCCCATGACGTAAATGATAGCTAAACGTGTGTTGATCTTGTAAGAACTTTGTTAAATTATATATTTATATTTATGTTTTTTCTGTATGTGAAGTTATATAATACTAAAAAGTGGTTTAAAATTTATTCTGGACCCTCAAAGAACTTCTGACAACTTATTTTACCCTCATAGTTTCCTGTAACTTGACCTGGACATGACAAAACATACAGAAAACATATTTTACATTTATCATTCTATATGTACAAATGCCAATTTACTTATCTCAAAAAAAGGCCAGAAATGTTTACTTTTCAAAGCTGATGTCTACATTCAAGATAAGAAGAAAAAGCAAAAAAGATAGGAAAAAAAATGAGATGAAGTTGAAAATTGGCAAGACGTGACTAAATCTGGCTGGGTGCAGTGACTCACACCTGTAATCCCAGCACTTTGGGAGGCTGAGGCCGGCCGATCGCTTGAGCCCAGGAGTTCAAGAGCCCAGTATGGGCAATATGGTGAAATCCTCTCTCTACCAAAAAAATACATATATATACAAAAATTAGCTGGGCATGGTGGTGTACACTTGTAGTCCCAGTTACTCCCAAGGTGGGTAGATTGCTTGAGCCCAGGAGGCAGAGGTTGTAGTGAGCCAAGATCATCACTACAAGCCGGGTGCAGTGGCTCACACCTGTAATCCCAGCACTTTTGGGAGGCCAGGGCGGGTGGATTGCTTGAGGTCAGGAGTTCGAGACCAGCCTAACCAACATGGTGAAACCCCGTCTTTACTAAAAATACAAAAAACAGCCAGGCATGGTGGCAGGCGCCTGTATGCCCAGCTACTGGGGAGGCTGAGGCAGGAGAATCGCTTGAACCTGGGAGGCAGAAGTAAGCTGAGATTGCCCCACTGCACTCCAGCATGGGCAACAAAATGAGACTCTGTCTGAAAAAAATAAAAACAGATCGCTACTGCACTCCAGCCTGGGTGACAGTAGTGGACCCTGTCTCAAAAAATATTTTTTTTAATTAAAAAAAAAAAAAAAAACCAAATCCGTAAGATGTCAAGACTTATGATTCAATCAATTCTTCTAAAAAATCAAACTACGCCAGATATCAGCTAACATGGCTTTGTTATATAAAGGTGAATTTATAATAAGAAAAGAATAAATTTTAACAATTCCTCAAAAATGTAATGAAGCCATAACTGCATAGCATTTTATCATTCATTTATTCAGCATTACTCAAATACTTTTAATTTTTAAGCTTCTGTCTCTTTCACTTCAGGTGTGATACACACACACACCTAGGCAGAGCAAAAAATACCAGATATTAATACTAATAAATCTGTTTATCTATACATGAACACATAGCATACAAATGAGAAAGAGAAAGTAGCCAAAGGAATGAAAGGCAAGAGGGAAATAAATTAGTTTGACCCCATACACAGAATAACAGCTTGAAGCAAACTGAGGTAGGTGGGGAAAAACTGGTTTAAAAAAAAGATGGGTGAAGGCTGCACATCTCTGTGAATATACAGAAAAACACTGCATTGTATGCAATTAAACAGGTGAATTGTAAGGGTATGTGAATTATATCACAATAAAGTTGTTACCTAAAAATAGATGTCGGGAGGTGGGGACAAGGAAGAGACTAGAAGTAAAGAGAAAAAAAAAAAAAAAAAGGCCTGGGCGATAGAGCAAGACTCCGTCTCAGGAAAAAAAAAAAAAAAAAGGCCAGGCACGGTGGCTCACGAGGTCAGGAGATCTAGACCATCCTGGCCAACACGGTGAAACTCCATCTCTACTAAAAATACAAAAAATTAGCTGGGCGTGGTAGCGGGTGCCTGTAGTCCCAGCTACTCAGGAGGCTGAGGCAGGAGAATGGCATGAACCCAGGAGGTGGAGCTTGCAGTGAGCCAAGATCACGCCACTGCACTCCAGCCTGGGCTACAGAGCGAGATTCCATCTCAAAAAAAAAAAAGGAATAACAGCCAGGAAACGCTGTGATATGAAGGGAAAAGCTAAATGTAGGTACAAATGGAAGAGTAGGACTGAAAATAATAGAAGCCCACAATCTCTCACCACAAATACTGAAATCTGATAAGCTGTGAAAACTCAGTTCTCCACTGACTCATTTGGCAGCAAACTCTAACCAGATCTATACACATTTGGCATCACAACTTAATGAGAACTGACTTTACATTATGCTGATTCTTTGTCATTTACTTGAATTGACTAGTCATGATTTGCTGCAGAAATATTAAGATGTCTGATTATAACATGCTCCCCCAAACTCTGAAAAGGGAGTTAAGATTAGGTATCTATGTACTACACTACCTTTCTAAAATCGCTAAAACCTAAATTCCAAAACACATTGTTTCCAAGGATCTTGGTATAGCATTATGGTCCCGTAGTTGAAAAGACAGAAAAGTGGGAGCAACATGAAAGCACAAAGTAAAAAGCTGATGGGACCTAAAATGGGTAGGAGATGAAGGTGGAAGGACAATGCAGAGAAGTGGCCTAGCCAAAAACCAGAGAAAAAAGATCCTCACATTTTACCCTCAGTTTCCTGAACCTACACTTGTATTCAATAAACTGTGAAATGATGTTGGAAATCACAAAAGAAAGAAGAAAAGTTAAGGATTCAATAAAAATTCGAGTGTCTTACTTTTCTAATTCTTCAGGATCAAATTTCCACCAAGTTTCAGGTTCATGAAACTCTACTCTGTATCCTTTTCCTATGGCCTACACAAAGGAAAGGAACAAAAACCCAGAGAAATACTTCTTAAAGTAAAAAGAAGGCAGACGGATAAATTTCATTTCAATAATACTATGAACTTGCTCAACCAAGAAAAATGATGCTTTATAAAATAATACGGTTTATAAAAGTTAAGACTACTTAACTGGATAAATTTTGATTACTATTCTCAAGGAAACTCAAAACTAACAAGATGAGGCTGGGCATGGTGGCTCATGCCTGTAATCCCAGCACTTTGGGAGGCCAAGGATGGCAGATTGCCTGAGCTCAGGAGTTCGAGACCAGCCTGGCCAATATGGTGAAACCCTGTCTCTACTAAAACTATAAAAATTAGCTGGGCATAGGGGCAGGCGCCTGTAATCCCAGCTACTCAGGAGGCTGAGGCAGGAGAATCACTTGAACTGGGGAGCCGGAGGTTGCAGTGAGTCAAGATGGTGCCACTGCACTCCAGCCTGGGCGACAGAGCAAGACTCCGTCTCAAAAAAACAAACAAAAAAAATTACAACATGAACATGTTCCTTAAGAAAACATCATTCACAATTTTTTTAAAAACTAAGCAAACCAATAAACCTTTTTAGAAAACAAAGGACAAATGCTTTAATAATCAAGATCAAACCAGCCCAAATTTTAGAATGTGAAAAAATTGACAATAAAAAATAAAAACTTTCTCATATTTCATATTTACCACTTCCACATATGGCTTCATTTCCCAAGCTTGTATATTAGTGTTATCTATTATAACTGGAGATCTTCCCTGATCGATAGCTTGTTTCGCTGAAATAAAATATAAATTTAAAAATAAAAAAAAACAGATTAGGTTAAAATACACAAAATAAAAGTTAAACATTTATTGTTAAGAAATGTACATCTCTTTACTTAAAACCGAAACTACGCAATCTCTTCAGTCAGTGTCATGAAAAAAGAACTCCGCTAGATTGAAAGGGAATTAAAGGACATAACCATATGCCAGGTGTATTCTCCAGACTGGATGCTAGCTTTGACAAACTGGCTCTGAAAGGCATTTTGCTGAACTTACAGCTAATAAAGCTTTCAAGTCTAGAACTAACTTTCACTTATGGGAAATATAAGAGATGAACAATTTACATCTGAATATAGACTAAGTAAGAGAAGAGGTGAAAAATTATTTTGACACGGAAGGATGGAGATTATTAAATGAAAATGGCAAGTTACAAGACAATAGTTAAATATAATCCTATTTAGGTCAAAAGAATTGGGGAAGATTTATGGAGACATTAAAAGTGGTCACCTGTAGGTGGTAAGAATATTTACATTTAATATTTTATCTGTATTTTCTCTTTTTTGGGAAAGTTACTGCAGATGATTATCTGTATTTTCTAATTTTCTACAATGTACAAATAATGCTTTTGAAATAAGGCTCATGTTTTTGAAAAGTTACGGATTTAAGTCATTACTTACTAGCAAAACTTTATATATCAAGTAGCTAAAAATCATAGTTCAATTGACTTTGTGGATATTTCTTAGAATTATGGTCTTCAAATTGGGAGTTGCGGTAGAATGGAACTTTTCTAAACTATTATCTCCCATCCAAATGCCATCTTTTCTACCAAGAGATAAGAATCACTGTCACAAGGCTGGGCGCAGTGGCTCACACCTGTAATGCGAGCACTTTGGGAGGCCAAGGCGGGAGGATCACGAGGTCAGGAGTTCGAGGCCAACCTGGCCAATATGGTGAAACCCCATCTCTACTAAAAACACAAAAATTAGCTGGGCGTGGTAGTGTGCGCCTGTAGTCCCAGCTACTCAGGAGGCTGAGGCAGAAGAATCGCTTGAACCCTGGAGGCAGAGGGTGCAGTAAGCCGAAATCGTACCATTGCATTCCAACCTGGGCGACAGAGCAAGATTCCATCTCAAAAAAAAAAAAAAAAACAATCACTGTCACAAGAACCCACTGTTAATGACAGGAGTATGTATATCTCTAAGATATACGAGAGAAGAAAAATAATTAAGAACCCTCGATAAATTTAAAAAACTAAGGGCAGGTGCAGTGGCTCAGGTCTGTAATCCCAGCACTTTGAAAGGCCAAGGTGGGGTGGATTACCTGAGGTCAGGAGTTCAAGACCACCCTGGCCAAAATGGTAAAACCCCGTCTCTACTAAAAATACAAAAATCAGCCAGACTTGGTGGTGTGCGCGTGTAGTCCCAGCTACTCGGGAGGCTGAGGCACAAGAATTGCTTGAACCTTGTAAAGTGGAGGTTGCTATGAGCCAAGACCGTGCCACAGCACTCCAGCCTGGGCAAGAGAGTAAGACTATGTCTCAAAAAAAAAAAAAAAAAAAGAAAAAAGAAAAAAGCCGGGCGTGGTGGCTCATACCTATAATCCTAGCACTTTGGGAGGCCAAGCTGGGTGGATCACAAGGTTAGGAGTTCAAGATCAAGATGGTGAAACCCCATCTCTACTCAAAATACAAAAATTAGTGGAGTATGGTGGCAGGCGCCTGTAATAATCCCAGCTACTCAGTAGGCTGAGGAAGAGAACTGTTTAAACCCAGGAGGCAGAGGTTGCAGTGAGCCAAGATCGCGCCACTGCACTACAGCCTGGGTGACAGAGCAAGACTCTGCTTCAAAAAAAAAAAAAAAAAAAAAAAAAAAAATTAAAAGGCTGAAGCAAAACCAAACATTATATGTTCTCACTCACAAGCAGGAGCTAAGCTATGAGGATCCCAAGGCATAAGAATGACGCAACTCTGGAAACTGAGGGGGAAAGGGTGGGAAGGAGGTGAGGGATAAAAGACTACAAATAGGGTGCAGTGTATACTGCTTGGGTGATGAGTGCACCAAAATCTCACAAATCACCACTAAAGAACCTATTTATGTAACCAAACACCTCCTGTTCCCCAGTACACTATGGGGAAAAAAAGGCTGAAGCAAAATGCAAAGATATGGAAGTTTTCTCACGAGTTAGAATTCAAACCACTACTTTCAACAGAATGAAAACATTTATACAGATATCTAGGACAGACACAATGCTAAAGGTCAGTTAGAATAATCACTATGGGGAAATATATATTTGGGAGTTGTCTCTAAACACCAAAAGAAATTTAGAATTTGGGTCATAAATAGGTGCCATCATCTATTAGTGCTAGCTTGGTGCTAGCACCAAGAGACTACCATCTCCCACTGCTCCATCTCTAATCATAATGATCAAATCTTCCATTCAAAACTTTATTAAAATTATTCTCCTAATGTCTGATACGCTCACACATCCAAGGAGTTGTGTTCTAGAAAGTAAGTTTTTATTGACCAAATAAATTTCTGATTTGCAGGAATGGGGAGATTATCTTCTTTCCATTATCATCCAATACCACAGTCTAGTACATTTCACGAGAAAAGAGCTCCTAAGTAAAAACATGTCTGAGTACCCAAATAATGGGAATAGTTTTCTTAAACAAATGAACTATCACACTGTAAGAAAGAGAAGAATTACACTTTGGAGATGTTTTCCATTTTTAGGTGTTCTAAAATTAATTTAGATTATTTTAATAATAAATGTGAAGCAGACAGATTTTCATAGAATGGTGCCTAGCATTTAAAGATATTCAAGTCCATATCTATTGTTCCAGTTTAATAAGATACCACTACTCCCTTTAACACATATAATTAACATAATACAAATGACATAAACATTTTAATGAAATATTCTGTACTAGTTTTTTTGTGTTTTATGAGACAGAATCTTGCCCTGTCACCCAGGCTAGAGTGCAGTAGCACAATCTCAGCTCACTGCAGCCTTGACCTCCCTGGCTCAAGTCATCTTCCTATCTCAGCCTCCCAAGTAGCTGGGACTACAGGTGTGCACCACCACGCCTGGCTAATTTTTATACTTTTTGTAGAGATGGGGTTTCATCATGTCACCCAGGCTGGTCTCTAACTCCTGGGCTCAAGTGATCCGCCCACCTCAGCCTCCCAAAGTGCTGGGATTATAGGCATGAGCCACCACACCCAGCTATGCTAGTATTGTAATGAGAACAAAACGTCCCACACAAATAAACTTACTAGTTCACCAAAGGTATACTGGCTCTGCCCTGTCTATTCATTCAACTTATCTTGTTCCCCTTAACTTTAGGCCAGTAACCCCAAATATTTTCAGAATTGCAATGCCATCATTATTTGATTTGAGCAACAATGTTCTATGGCATTAAAAAAATTAAAAAATTAGTGTTTTTTGAGATTGCTATGCCACTCTCCAATATATTGGAGAAATTCTAGAGAGTTATAAAATCAATACTAGGAAACAGTCTTACGATCAAATTTATCCTTGTGAAACTATAAATTGTAACAGAGTGAAAACTTTTTACTCGAAAACACCCTCAGCCAGGCACTGTGGCTCATTCAAAATTCTACAAAGTTTTTAAAAAAAATAGCTGGGTGTGCTGGTACATGTATGTAGTCCCAGCTACTTGCCTGTAGTCCTAGTTACTCAGGAGGCTGAGGCAGGAGGATCTCTTGAGCCCAGGAGTTCAAGGCCACACTGAGTTATGATTGGGTCACTACACTCTAGCCTGGACAACAAAGCAAGACTCCATCTCTAAAACACACACACAAACATCCTCACTGAAATTCCTTACTGTATTTGACAAATAAAAAGAAAAGCATTACTATTTTTCTTGTATATATTATACTTTAGGGCAACCCTAGTTGGTAGCTTTGAGATAAGTTCTTCATTACAGAATAATTCTATTAAACATAGAAGGAATAACTAACCTAAAAATCACCATTTTGCAATTCTGAATGAAATAACTGACTCAGGAAACAATTTATTGTTGGATAAAACCATCATATATAAGGTTAATAGGCAACCTGATAACAGACAGAGGGAAAAGGTTGTCCCTGTGAAGCTACTGATTAAGCTCACTATTACTAAGAATAGGACAACCAAATACCTGCTTGCCAAAAAAAAAAAAAAAAAAGGTTGAACCTAATCAAGCCTCTATTCTAGAGCTAATTTCCATTCACATAAAACAAATAAGAGGAGCAAGTTCAATCAATGGTTAACACCAAGAAGCAAATAGACAACTACGGCATAAGCAACCTAGTTTCTGTAACGATAGTATAAGGGTTAAAAGAGGGAAAATGTTATGGTTTAACTTAATAAAATAAAACAAAATGCGGGCCGGGCGCGGTGGCTCAAGCCTGTAATCCCAGCACTTTGGGAGGCCGAGATGGGCGGATCACGAGGTCAGGAGATCGAGACCATCCTGGCTAACATGGTGAAACCCCGTCTCTACTAAAAATACAAAAAAATAAGCCGGGCGAGGTGGCGGGCGCCTGTAGTCCCAGCTGCTCGGGAGGCTGAGGCAGGAGAATTGCGCGAACCCGGGAGGCGGAGCTTGCAGTGAGCAGAGAGCGGGCCACTGCACTCCAGCCTGGGTGACAGAGCGAGACTCCGTCTCAAAAAAAAAAAAAAAAAACAAAATGCATTTTGAGGACTTTGTTTGGATCCCAATTCAAACAAAATAACTTTGAAGAGATTTTTAGGACAACAGAGGAAATTCAATTACACACTAGGTTACATGACCTGAAGGAACTGGCATTTTTTAATATGTGTGATAACGGCAATGAAGTGAAAGCTGTGATTAAGTAAAAAAGTTAATTTGAAATGTATAAAGTATGATATCTAGAATTTGCTTTAAATAGAGGAAGGGGTAAAAACAAAAAGATAAAAGCCCATATACCAAAATCTTAATAACTGATAATTCTGGGTGATAGGTCTATGAGGTTCATTACAGTTTCTTTAACCTCTTTAAAATTTTTCATAATAAAAGCTATCTGTTTAATCATCAATCCACCCTTCTTTTAAAATAACATTGTATACATATTTACTTATAGTTCAGATGAACAGTTTTCAATTCTTACTATATATCAGAATCATCTGGAGAACTTTCAAAACAAAAAATATCAATGTTTAGGCCCCACCCCAGAACAATTAAACCAAAATATCTAGGACTGAGGTCAGGCACACTTTTGTCTGGTGTTTTTTTGTTTTTTTCCTTTTTTTTAAAGTCCCCAAGAAATTCAAAAGTGCAGCCCAGGTTAAGAATCCCTATTAATGATAAACAGAAACTGACCCATGTCCACTAAAAAAATGTATTAAGTAGGTTTCTTTTCTTTTTTTTTTTTTTTTTTTTGAGATGGAGTTTCGCTCTTGTTGCCCCCCAGGCTAGAGTGCAATGGCACAATCTTGGCTCACTGCAACCTCTACCTCCTGGGTTCAAGTGATTCTCCTGCCTCAGCCTCCCAAGTAGCTGGGATTACAGGCATGTGCTACTACGCCCAGCTAATTTTTTTATATTTAGTAGAGGTTTCACCCTGTTGGTCAGGCTGGTGTTGAACTCCTGACCTCAGGTGATCTGCCCGCCTCGGCCTCCCAAAGTGCTGGGATTACGGGCGTGAGCCACCACGCCCAGCCTTAAGTAGGTTTCTTGTAGAGCAATATTGAGAAAAACTTTTAATATTCACAACCAGTATATTAAGCCTTGGAAAACAGTAGCATTATTCTCAGGGAAATAACTTGGGGACCACATAACAATAGTACAGATTCACAGTTCTCTGAATTTACTCATCAAGTGCAAAATAAAGCCTCTTAAAATATCCCACACTGCTGTCATTTTACCAGCTTATACTGATACGCTATTTACAGTTTACAAGGCATTTTATCTAAATTCTCTGCTTTTCACAAAAACCCTGATCACGTAGGGCAAGTATAATTATCACCACCTCTAACAGATGAAGAAATTAGGTCTCAAAGCTATTGAAACGGCTTGCCTAAAGTCATTCAGCTGGTAAAAACCTAAGTTGAGAATAAAATCTAGGTCTTTTGACTCTGAGCCCAACATTCTACCCCGGGAGACTTGGCCCAAAACAAACCTCTGTTCTGGTTCCAGTCATGGGCATCACCAAGTTGATTAACATTATACCTGTACCCATCTTGATGGTGAAAATAGTCATCAGTGCTGAACACAATGCCATCCCGATTCTGACCAAGCAGAATTCTGTTAACAAAAGAAATCATAAAGGTGCCATTTACAAAATCTATAACCATCAGAAATAAATATAACTGAAATAAATCACACAGGAAAGGTTATTAAATACATTTCTGATACTTACCTGAAAGTATATTACGAACCTAATAGCCTAAGAGCTGAATAATCTTACAAAGATTTCAGATTTCAAATCATTTCACACTTAAATCTACACAATTACAGACACTAACAAAAACTTTTTTTTTTTTTTGAGATGGAGCTTCATTCTGTTGCCCAGGCTGGAGCGCAGTGGCACAATTTTGGCTCACTGCAACCTGCACTTCCTGGGTTCAAGTGATTCTCCTGCCTCAGTCTACTGAGTAGCGGGATTACAGGTATGCGCCACTATGCCCGGCTATTTTGTGTATTTTTAGTAGAGACGGGGTTTCACTATGTCAGTCAGGCTGGTCTTGAACTCCTGACCTCATGATCCACCTGCCTCGGCCTCCCAAAGTACTGGGATTATAGGCATGAGCCACTGTGCCTGGCCGTAACAAAAACTTTTTAAAGCAGCATTTGTATTGCAACTTTTTAAAACATTCTTTACCCAATCTCAAAATTATATCAACTATTATCCATGTTTTCACTTCAGTAAATTTTGTATTTGTTGTCTAAAATTGCCTCAATCTAGTGCAACAGGTAACCTAAAAAGTAAGCCTAAGCAAGCAATTCATTTGGAAAAAATCATATGTGACTCTAGACAGCTTTAATAAACTCATTTCCTTGAAACATATATGATCCTCCAGTGAAAGTCAGAAATAGTTGGAGGCTTAAGGTTATGGAACAATCTGTGATCCTCCAAAGTATAATCAAACTTTAAATTTTCAAGAAATTAAGTCGCTAAATCAAATTAATTATTAAACACTAAATGAAAAACTCTCAGTTCAAGTCAGTGATAATCAAGCTTTGCTTGAAAATGATACTGCCTTAAATTGACAAGCACAGCAAGATTAAGAAGTACTCAGAGAGAACTCACATTACCAATGACTCAGGAAAGAAATTGGGAGTGTGCTGTGATAGGGAACATGCAGCAAGATAATGATTTGGTGAGAGCAACAACGAAAGTATTCTGTTGTTTCTCTCCTCTCCTTCAACCTTTAGGCAATTGGACACCACTGTATACTTCTGCGGGGATTGGTGGGATGGAAGGTGGAAGGAATTGAGAGTAAAAGAATATTGGCCTGGAATGATTCAAACTGACTTATTTCCTACTAAAAAAGTAGTACGGAGGGTTTCAACTGTTAAGATGACAAGTGTCATCTCTCCATCCCTCAGCTTATAATGGTATCATATACAGTTCTCCCTCAATATCCATGGGAGATTGGTTCCAAGACCACAATTGCTGCTCAAGACCTTGATATAGAAATAGCTATTTGCATATAAACTATGTACATCCTTCCATACACTTTAACTCATCTCTGTATTACTTATAATACCTCAGACAATGTGAATACTATGTAAATAGTTATTATACTGTATTGTTGAAGGAATAACGACAAGGAAATAAGTCTGTACATTTCAATTCAGACGCAATATTTTTTCTCAAATACTTTCAGTCCAAGGTTCGTTGAATTCACTGATGTGGAATCAACAAAAATGCAGGGCCAGTGGTATATTTTATAAAAATAAAATCACTCATATCAAAATAAAGCAATTTAAGTGTGTAAAGGTTGGTGCGAAAGTAATCGTAGTTTTTGCCATTAAAACGCCAATTAAAAACTGCGATAACTTTTGCACAAAACTCTATTTCCACTTATAGAATTACAGTTCAAATCACTTCAGACAAACCAAATGAAAGTTAATGGTTTGGGTGTGTGTCCACTTCCGTGGGGGACTGGAGTTGGATTTCTTTTTCAGGCAGCCATGATTTTTCCAAAACATGTCTATATGACACATTTGGCATTTTACTGCTTATATACAGATAACCCAGAATACGAAA
The DNA here is from genome assembly GCF_047675955.1 of Chlorocebus sabaeus. Lineage (NCBI taxonomy): Eukaryota > Metazoa > Chordata > Mammalia > Primates > Cercopithecidae > Chlorocebus > Chlorocebus sabaeus. The sequence continues at coordinate 11,417,374 of NC_132906.1, forward strand.
ATGCCATGATATTAGCATTCTAAAGCAAAACTCAATCACCCAAAAAGAGATTTTGGTTGTAATCACATATCTAATTATGTTCAACAGTACCAGAAATCCAGATAACACCTTTTGTAGATACTCTATGCTTCCTTTTTTTTTTTTTTTTTCCATTCTACTACTTTATTAGCAGGTGATTTTTTTTTTTTTTTTTTTTGGAGACAGAGTCCCGCTCTATTGCCCAGGGTGGAGTGCGGTGGCATGATCTTGGCTCACTGCAACCTTCACCTCCAGAGTTCAAGCATTTCTCCTGCCTCAGCCTCCCGAGTAGCCAGGACCACAGGTGCGTGTCACCACGCCTGGCTAATTTTTGTCTTTTAATAGAGACGGGGTTTCGCCATGTTGGCCAGGCTAGTCTTGAACTCCTGACCTCAGGTGATCCTCCCACCTCGGCCTCCCAAAGTGTTGGGATTATAGGCGTGAGCCACCGTGCCTGGCACGGGTGATTTTTAAGATGTTAATAATATCATTCTACATGACAATCATAAGAACTGGTTTAAATTATTTCTCAAAACAAAAGGTGGAGGAGTAATAAATCAATTTATATCATTAAAACAAGTAAACATTACATATGAACAAATCTCAATGAAGAACATTTTCTTAAATATATAAATCGTAACTACAGTAAATAAGTTTAGCTTGAAAATACTTTTCCTCCCAGGCAGCATAGACTGTTCACGCATCTTTTTCAAATTCCCTGAATTACTTCAAACCATGAAGCTTTATTTTATGGACTTAAAAAAACACCTATATGAATCTAGGAATATCTCAATGTCATACCAAGCCTCTAAAGCAAAAATAAATTATTTAAGAACATTCATATTTTCAAAATTCTTAGACTCTGTCAGAACTCTCAAGTCAGGTACTAAAATGGATTCACAGAATGTTAAAATTTAGAGATCTGAGTAAGTCAAATATCTACTTTTAAAAAATCAAATCTGGGCTCAGTGGCCACTTGATTTCTTTTTTTTTTTTTTTTTTTTAAACAATAGCTATCTTTTTGAGAATCTATTATATGTCAAACACTTTACATAAACCTATGACCTCATTTAATCCTCATAAAAGCCTGCCAACTCATAAAAGCCTGCCAATTTGGTAATAAACCAATTCAGGAGAAGAAATAATTTTGGCAAGTTAGATGGTACTGGGAGAGCTAAGATAAGGCATCTCCTTGACCCCAAAACCAATGGCCTCCAATGATCCCTGCCTCCTGGTGCTCACAACCTTGTATCCTCTTATCTTGCAGTAGGCTTAGATTTAGTCCCCAGCTTCTAAGGAATAGAATATGATACAGGTGATGGGATATCACTTTGGAGATTACTTAAAAAAAAAAAAAAAAAAGTAGCTTCTGTCTTAAGACTTGAGCTTGCATGCTTTCTCTCTCTCTGAAATAAAATAGCTGTCTTGTGAATGGAGAGAGGCCAAGCAGCAAAGAAATGAAAGAAGCCTCCAGTCTCCAGCCAGCAAGTCTTCAATCCAACATAGCTCACAAGGAACTCAGTTCTGTCAACAATCTTGAGAGAGCTCTTAGAACCAGATCCTTCCCAAATCAAGCCTTCAGACCAGAACAGTCCTAGCTAACATCTTGGTCACAGCATTCTTAGAGACACTGAACCAAAGGCACCCAGGTAACTATAGCCAGAGTCCAGACCTACAGAAACTATGAGGCAGTATGTTTGTTGCTTTAAACAACTAAGTTTTAGGGTAATCTGTTATACAGCCTTGAATAACTAATGTACTCTATACTTACAATTTCTCATTTAAGAAACAAGTGAACCAAGAGAACCTGTTCCCAAAACAAGGCCTAAAAGAGAGTCCATTTTCATGGTTTGTTTTTTTAAATTTCTAAGAACTGCACATTATTTTAATACTTTCATGTGCATTTACAAGTGATTTTCAAAAAAATACAAAATCTGCGTAAAACTGACACATCATGAACACTTTTCCCCTTATTTACTGAGTGCCTTTATATACTTCCTAAGACAACTTTACTGGGGTACTCTAAACACTCCCTGAATTAAGAATAAAGGGACCTACACTAAGAAAGGTAAGTCTTTCCTCTGGAATTAAGGAGAGTTGCTTCCTCCAAAAGAAGGGAGAAAAAAAAGGCTTTTCCCATCTCTCCCTAAACTATGGTAAATATATTAGTTTCTGTAACTTCTATAACACCACAAACTTAAAAACAGGAATTTATCTTACATTTCTGAAGGTCAGTAGTCCAAAATCAGTTTCACTGAGCTAAAAACAAAGTGTGTGCAGACCTGTGTTCCTTCTGGAGGCTTATGGAATTTGTTTCCTTGCCTTTTCCAGCTTCTAAAGGTTAGCTGCACACCTGGGCTTATGGGATGTTCCACCATCTTCAAAGCCAGCAGTGTAGTATCTTCTCTCTTGACCTTTGCTTTGGTCTTACCCTTTCTCTGACTAATTACTCCTGCCTCCCTCTTATTAAGAATCTTTGTTATTACATTGGGCCAATCCAGATAATCCAGGATAGCCTCCCCATTGCAAGATCCTTAACTTAATCAAATTTGCAAAATCCAATTTACCATGTAAGGCAACATATGCACAGCTTTTAGGGATTAAAGCATGGATATCTTTGGAGGGGGACATTATTCACCCTCCCATTGCAAATATCCACAATAATCTGTAAAACAGATGACAACAAAAAACTAATTTCTTAAATTCCCTCACTTTTTATTTCTTAGGGGGTAAAAAAGATCCCAGCATTTACCCATTCTCTATTTTCTTCCAGTTTCCTTATTGGTTTTGTTTTTACTCTTAGTCCTTTATCCAATTAGAAGTTATTTTTGTGAATGATTTAAGACAGGGGCTTTAAATATTTTTCCAGACTGACAATCAAATATCCTATTACCATTTATTGAATATTTTGCCCTACTAATATAAAATGTCATTTCATCAAATATTAAATTTTCTTATATGTAGGTATGTTTCTGGATTCTCTTTTCCTTTTTTTTTTTTAAAAAAAAAATAGAGACAGGGTCTATGTTGCCCAAACTGATCTCAAACTTCTGGCCTCAAGGGATGCTCCCCACCTCAGTCTCCCAAAGTGTTGGGATTACAGGTGTAAGCCACCACACCTAATCTGTTTCTGGGTTCTCTAATTTTATCTACTTGTTATTTTGCTAATTATTGCAAAGTTTTGATTATAGTAGTTTCTAAGTATATTTTGATAGCTGGTGGGATAAGTCCCATTTTTTTCAAACTGTCCTTGTTATAGTTACATACCAAACTTTATTGGCTTCTCAAATTCATACAAAAACTCCTTTGGGATTTTGTTAACGTTTCACTGAATTTATAAATCAATTAGGGAGAAAAGTGACATCTTTATTGGGCTATCCTACCTATAAACACCCTATGGGCCAAAGCTATGGCCAAGACTATTATGGCCTACTGTCTCTCTCAGAATCATCATCAGACATCTTGAACACTTACCATGTTAGAGACATGCTGATTGAGATGTGGGCAAGGACTAAAGTAAATAAGAAGAGGACTTGAACATTACCTCCGAAGAATCTGAATTTTATCCAACAGCCTACACTCATTACCACATACCAAATGTAAACATTACTGATTTTTTTTCTTGTTTTTGAGACAGGGTCTCAATCTGTCACCCAGGCTAGAGTGCAATGGCGTGATCATGGCTCACTGTAGCCTCTGGGGCTCAGCCTCCCAAGTAGCTGGGATACCCAGGTTATCCAGGCTGGTCTTGAACTCCTGGGCTCAAGCAATCTGCCTGCCTTGGCCTCCCAAAGTGCTGGGATTTCAGGTGTGAGCCATGGCGCCCAGCCGGTCTTTTAATTTGGTCCTCCAAATCAGCTCAACTCTGATCTATCAATTTTCACTCTATTATTTTGTCAAAGCTTGTTTTGAATGTGAACTCCTACATGAAGCCATTCCTCACCAAAGAGTACGTGACTTTATATCTAATTCCAAATAACCAAAACCACTTCACTCAAAAAGTGTTGACCTAAAGAGTTACAGACCAGGCTCCTTGAAGTCAGGAGTTATGTATAAGACTACATATCCATTAAGCATTAAAGTGAAGGCAAGGGAAAAAACGTACTATCATTTTATTCCTAGTTTGATCTCTTGCTAGCTTTTGTAACTTCTAAATCACTTAACCTCAACTTCTTTCAGCCTCTGCTCCTTCTATAAAATGAAAAAACAACCCATCTCACAAGACTTTTATGTATGGAAATATTCTGTAAATTGTGAATCACAATACAAACAGTACTTGTTGGTGCTACATACAACTTCCATTCTTATATGTCTATTCTTCAAATAAGTATACGTATTATATCTAATCACCTCTATCATCTCCCACTACAAGGTCTCCTTTAAATTCTATTGAATTTCCACTACTTTATTCACCTTCAGTTTCAACATACTCCAATATGTTGTCTCAAGTCTAACTTTTCTTCCTTAGGTTTCTTCTATACCCACTCTCAGTAAAGTGGTCCTAACTAGCAGACTCTTTTATCCAATTTCCAAATTTCAATTACTTATTTTCTCTGATAGTATATCCTAAATCTAGAAGACTGCCCATGTCTGTGAAACCTCACTCCTAACTTCTATTATTATAGAAGTGAAATTTTATCTTCTCTACAAAATCCTCACTAACACAAAAGGAATCAAAATACAAAGACCAGAATTTAACTTTGGAATGAACTAATTCATTCACAAAGATCACCGTTTATAATCTAGCTTGAAATATCACAAATTAAATCTTTAGTGTCTTTTCTCTGAAAAAAAAGTTCAGTTAGGTTGTTTAGATTGTCTTGTTAGTAAATATAAAACATTTGCAAAATGGTTTCTTGGACTTCTCCATCCTCACCCAAAGATACCAGAAAATTTTCTTTTTCCCCTTGTCTGGCACAAATCTTGAATCATCTTACATAAACTGCAGAAAATTTGTACTGCTTACTTTACACTATTTTTTCACAATTGCATAAATATATTCAAGTGCGTCAAGTTTTAAAATGTAAACAACAAAAAGGAATTTGAAATATCTTGTAATACAATAAACCATCACCAGTTCTAACGCCAATTCAGATATTGCTCACTTCAAACTCCTGAATTTTAAGAAATCAAAAAAGGGTTCCTTCCACCAATCAGTGGTATGAACATGGCACAGTGCTCAATACATTCAAAATTCCTTTCCTTGGGTTGTCTCATTTGATTCCCAAAGTAATTCCAGAAAAATTAAGTATCATTTATTCCATTAACAGAGCAAAACTTGCCCAAGGTGAAAAAGTGAAATAACTGAGTCAATACCCAAATTTTCTCTTTCTTTTCTCACCTCCAGCTGAACTTGAAAAACCCAAATTTTCTAACACTGAGTCCAACTTTTCTTGAATAGCTGACTCAAAAGGGCAGGCCAGGACAGTCCTCAAGTAGCACTGGCTTTCATCACTGTCATAATTATACAAAGTGTTATCTATTTTTAAAGCCCTTAGCAGAATCTAAATATAAACATATATGCCAATTCTCCTTTCTTCTATCAGAAAAGATTTTTAAATAGTTACACTGTCAGATGCTATTCTCAAATACAGCAAATTAAAGATTTTCTTCTACTAGAAACATGAAAGCATTTGTCACTGATTACAAATATCACTTATAGTTTTAACATTTTTATTTTATTTTTTAGAGACAGGCTCTCACTATGTTGCCCAGGCTGGTCTCAAACTTCTGAGCTCAAGTGACCAGCCCACCTTGGCCTCACAAGTGTTGGGATTACATGCATGAGTCACTGCAGCCGGCGACAAGTATCATTTATAATTTTTAAATAATGAATTACCAAGTATTCAGTTGGTATCCTCTACTCACCGAGACAATGTTGTTTTCCCAGAACCAGGCAGACCTCTTAAAAGAATAAGTAACTTCTGCAATTTATTCAACTTTTCCTCTTGAAACTGCTGGTTCACAAACCTGTCTGTTCCATTATGCTTGTCCATGCCAGGATCTTTCCAGTATCTTTCTCTGACTTCACAGAAACCATCACTCACATACTCATTTTGCATACTGCAGCCATTTCCAGAGGGACGAACACTACTCCTATTCTCACTACAGTCAGCATATTCATTGTTCTGATCAAAAGTCATACAATTCCAGTTAACATGACAATTATTTACATAATATCCATTTTGTATGTGAGAGTCATCTTGCGCTTGGAAAATATTTGATGGTAGATTTCGTGGAGCACTGAATCTTTGAATATTTAAATGATAGTTCAAACTGGGAAGAGGTGGACCATGGGGCACTATAAAAGGATGCACTGCCTGCCATTCAGGCCTGAAAGAAGTAAATGAAGTGTCACAAAATGTAGGTATTATTTGTCCATTACAGGGATATTTGCCTGTCTCATTCCCCAAGTTCTGCTGATAATCACAATGTGATGGAAAAACATCATTACTAAGATCTTTCTTTTCTTCGTCAGGTTTTAAGAGACCATTATTATGGCCTTGATAAAATGGAATCAACTGTTCCTGAGAAGGTTCAGATTCTTTACAATCGTTCTCAAAATCATCTTTTTCCTTTTCAAGCTCTTCAATTTCTTTGTAAAACTGGAATAATTCATTGTCTATCTCTGATTTTTCAGAGTTAAATTTCTGTTTCTCTTTTTGTCCTCCTCTGCCATTTATACCATTTAGAGCGTCTGCCTCATTCCTCCCTTCATTACGTTTCTTTTTCTCAGGGGGTTTGTAAATGGGTCCTATAAATGCTTTACTTGTGCTATATATCTCATCGTCTGTGGATACTAATGGAGGACGTACTTCCTGTAAAACCTGTGAATCAATGGATTCAATAACATCTGGTCTATTACCAGGCATCTCATCATGTAAAGGTTTATGTAAATCTGTAGTTTCAATTTTGTTCTCCTGCAAATAACTTTGTCCTCTGACATCAATGACGGTCACAGGGACCCAATCATTTCCAGTTTTCTCTTGGATTCTGTGAAAATCGGCATTACTATGATTGTGAAAAACATATGCCTCTGTAGTTGACTTCAATTTTTTACAGCGTGGTTCACTCGTTACTTCTTCTCTAGGTCCCAAGAATTTACCTTCAATTTCACCATAAGACATCTGAGAAATAAATGAATCATACAATTACTAGCTAATATATTAAAAACCTAAATAAAAGTTTCTTCAAAAACAAGAAATTAGACAAAGACATTTAAATTTGTGATATATTTAATGGTAACAATTTCCCAAAATACCAGTCAATTTTATAACCACTTATTATTTAAGTACAGTCATAACAGGGTGGTTTATGGGAGGGATCTCATTGAATATCCTTTTAAAAATATATACAGATAGATAGACAGATCTCAACTTTAAACGATCCATTTCTGAATTTGGAGGACCTAAAAGATTTAAGTATGTCTAAAAAGTTGAATCAGTAATATATTTTTTTTTATATAGATACACAATTGTGTATTTAAAAGGAGAGTGAAACTGCCAACACCAAATTAACACATACTCAAACTGGCTGACACACTGCATCCTAAGCATTTCCTTACTTAAAATCACTGTGTTTTTGAGAGTAAATAGCTCCAATTCCCTCCCAAACTTCAGAAAACCAATCTCCTTAGCATTCAAATGTTAGATTAACTGAAATGCCAGTCTTTGGAGGCCCTTTACTGTGAGTAGTTAGTGTAAAAGAGGTTCCCAAATGGGTGTAGTGCGTTAATTTAAAAGGAAGGAAGAGATAAGTTGCAAAGACGATAACGGAAATTCGTTTAATAAAGAAATCTGGCAACTCCCAAAGTTCAAAGCGTTCATCTTTTCCGAATAGTCTATCATGAAGACAAAATTTGCTTCCCTTTAGACCTGGCAGAGTGGCTCAAGCCTGTAATGCCAGCACTTGGGAGGCTGAGGCGGGCGGATTGCTGCTTAGGAGGTCGAGACCCGTCTGGCAACACGGCCTAACTCCCTCTCTTAACAAAAATACAATAAATTAGCCGGGCATGGGGGCGCGCACTTGTGGTCCCACCTACTCGGGAGGCTGCGGTGGGAGGACCGCTGGAGCCGGGGGAGGGGCGCCGTGGGGGAGGGGCGCCGTGGGGGAGGGGCGCCGTGGGGGAGGGGCGCCGTGGGGGAGGGGCGCCGTGGGGGAGGGGCGCCGTGGGGGAGGGGCGCCGTGGGGGAGGGGCGCCGTGGGGGAGGGGCGCCGTGGGGGAGGGGCGCCGTGGGGGAGGGGCGCCGTGGGTTGTGGTGAGCCGAGATGGCTCCACTGCACTCCGGCCTGGCGACAGAGCGAGACCCCCTCTCGGGGGAAAAGAAAAAAATTGAAACACCTTAGGGACCTCAAAGTACAGCCCAGAGGCCTATTCCACCCAATTCTTCATTGTGCCACTCTCTGATGTTCCTAACACGAGAGAAAAAGAAATGGACAAAAAAGCGAACTAGAGAATGATGGAAGTAGGCCACAGAGCTGGAGGAGGACAACTGCAGAGAACGCCAACAGGCCTCTCTCGGTTTCTCATTTCCCCATTCGAAATGTGTCAGAAAAGTCCCGAAGAAGAGCAACCGGGTTGCGTTAACAGAGCGTGGCCTATACACTATCCGAGCTCCACGACTCCAGACTTCCAGTGAGCGGCCCAGGCAGAAGTGCGTCACCCAGCTTTTTTTGTCCCAATGGAGACATGCTCAGGTCCTGTCCAGGAATTCTGGAGGTCTCTGAGGCGCAAAAGTTCACACTGAGCTTGCTTCTACGTTTACAGCTAATCTAAAGGGTCAAGAAGTGAAAGCGAAAAACGCCACCACCACCCCACCCTCACTTCTAAAACGGGGTGTCTACTCACCTTACTCTACCCCTACGCATTGACCTTTACCTCCCAATAAAACCTTCTTCTTGGAAGCCACGAACCTCTGTGAAGGTGAAAGAAAAGCGGAGACACAGCCCTAAAGCCGAGGTCTGAAAGAACTAAAACCCCAGCTCTCAGAATCGCGGAAACAAACGGCACCTCCGTACGCAAGATGGCGACCACCTCTCGGTTACCCAGGCTAAAACTAGGCTTTTGCGCCAGGCATTGTGGGAATTGAAGTCTGACGTTCACACCGGCTCCGTAAACCTCACGGCGCGGAGACTGGGTCTCCCAGAATCCATGGCGTGATAAACGCACTAATTTGGCAACTAAAGCAGACCGGAATTAGTTCCTAGACCTGGAGAAGGGAAGTTATCGAAAAACACCAACTTTAGTTAAAAGAAAGCAGCGACCTCCTCTGGCGTTCGCCCCCGAAGGAAAAGGGAATATGAGAACCTGGCGCCCGAAATAGATGTGTAACCGGCTCTCAGTGCATGCTTCTTAGGGCTTTCTAGAAGACAAAGAGCCAGCTGACTTTTCCAGCGGAACTCCACAGGTGGTATCACAAATTTGGATTCTGGCCGTTTTTACGAAAGACCACCTGACGTAATTTTAGGTTCATGCTTTTCTGTGGAAGGAAATAATTACTGCGGCGCAGGTCCCCAATAACAGATAAAAATACCTATGAGCAAAATCGCTTAGTGTCATGTCGCTGTTTTGTTTTAGGAAATACAGACTGATCACTGAGCTTTCCCATTAAGAGTCAATATATGCAAAGCACGTAGGACAGCGAGCTCCTGGTAAGAATAAGCGTTATGTAAGTGTTTGTTACATTAAAAATAAATACAAATCAAACAGCTGGCAGTCCTCAACTGAGGGCTTCTTTTCTCTTCCCACCACCTCTCCAACCCCTCCTTCCTCCACTGGTTCCCCATCCCCCATAATTTCAGGTCCTTGCAAGGAAAACTGATCATCTCTTCATATTTAAGTAATTATTTCTATGGATATGTACCTTTTTCCATCTCCAACGTGTTAACAATTTCATTTGTTGTTAAAATTACAGTCTGGAATATCTACATTTGATTATTTAACAGCCTTGTGATCAAAGGAGTTCACCAAAGCAACCCATCTTAGAAAGAAATCTATCTCAAATACCGATTTGTACTATGACCTTTGTCTTCTCATAATTAAAGTCATGCATCCTCCTTTGAAACAGCCACATTTACATGAGGTTGTGGCGTTCTCAGTGTGTTACATCCGCAGGCACACTAGGCTCATTATAAAATAATATTAATCTTTGTCACCCCATCAAGGTATTGCCCTGTTTCTCCATGGCATATTTTCCCCCTTAAAACTAATAAGCAGCCGGGCACGGTGGCTCACGACTGTGATCTCAGCACTTTGGGAGGCTGAGGTGGGCGGATCACCTGAGGTCAGGAGTTCGAGACTAGCCTGGCCAACATGGTGAAACCCCGTCTGTACTAAAAATACAAAAATTAGCCGAGCATGGTGGTGGGCACCTATAATCCCAGCTACTTGGGAGGCTGAGGCAAGAGAATCACTTGAAGGTGGAGGTTGCAGTGAGCTGAGATCATGCCATTGTACTCCAGCCTGGGTGACGAGCGAACAAGAGCGAGACTCCATCTCAAAAAAAAAAACACACACACACAAACTAATAAGCAATCAATCTGTGAGGTTATACTTTGAGACCAAGCAAATATCCTGCTCCTAATCAAACTTTACCTTATGATTCAGATTCCATAAATGTTGGGATTTTTTTTTTTCCCGTCTTCTTCAAGTCTTCCACATTTGTCAATCCAGATGCTGCTATAGAGCAGAACCCTACTTGTTTATTTATTCACTATCGGTATGAATTTATGGATTTCTTTTGTTCAGGCGGTTATACTCCATTGCTCTCCTTACTTGTTTACTATTAATAGACTATTTTTAGGATGGTTTTAAATGCACATAAAAATTGAGCAAATGGTAGAGTTCCCATGTACCACATACACACACACAGTTTCCCTTATTACTAACCTCTTACATTGTTACAACTAATGACCTAACATTGATACATTAACATTAACTTGTTATAACTTATTAGTTATAACATATTATATGTAACATTGTTACATATCAGTTATATATTAGTTATATAACTTATTCATTATTCAAATTTCCTTCATTTTTACCTAAATGCCCTCTCTGTTCCAGGATTCCATCCAGGATACCACCTTACATTTAGTTATCATGTTTCCTTAGGCTCCTTTTGGTTGTGACAATTTCTTGTCCATGAGGCATTTTATTTGTAAATATATGTATTACATCCCTAGAAAAAGAATCCCAGGATTTTCCCTCCGGTGTGTTTTCATCTTGTTTCTTCATGGTCTATGATGCCAGCTGAGGTTGTCAGTACAATGAAACCAAACTGGTGGGATGGAAGCAGATTATTCTGCCATTTTTCCAGATCTTTGAGTTGCACATCAAATCTGGGGCTGATCATTCCACACGTGTTTAGCCTGCCTGTGAGGTTCACAACAATTTTCCCAGCTCTGTGATCATCAATGATTTCAAATTCACCAGTGTAACCATGCTTCATCATCACAGTGAGAAACCGGACGATGACTTTGGAACAAGGCCTAATAAGCACCTGGCGTTTGCCTGTTCTTTTCGGCATTGTTGATGCTTTTGAGAGCATCAGCCAGGACATTCATGTGCACCATTGCGGCGGCGTGGAAAGGTGGCGGAAAGAAGACCGGAGGGGAGAGTGCAAGGAGTTGGCTGCGACAATTTCTTAAATTTATTTTTTTAGTATCTTAAGCTTATTTTTGGTGACCTTGCCTTTTTGTTTTGTTTTTGACAGAATCTTGCTCTGTCGCCCAGGCTAGAGTGCAGTGGCACCATCTCGGCTGACTGTAACCTCTGCTTCCCAGATTCAAGAGATTCTCCTGCCTTAGCCTCCTGAGTAGCTGGGACTACAGGCGCCCACCAACAAGCCTCGCTAATATTTGTATTTTATTAGAGATGGGGTTTCACCATATTGATCAGGCTGGTCTTAAACTCCCGAATTCAAGCGATCCACCCACCTCTACCTCCCAAAGTGCTGGGATTACAGGTGTGAGCCACAGTGCCTGGCAGTCCTTGACAATTTTGAGGAAAACTGATCAGATATCTTGTAGCATATTCTTATGTTGGGATTTGTCTGATGTTTTTCGCAGCCTCCAGAACTGTGAGAAATAAGTTTGTTATTTGTTATTATTTTTATTTATTTATTAAGACAAGGTCTTACTGTGTCACCCAGGCTCTAGTGTAGTGGCACAATCACAGCTCACTGCAGCCTCAGCCTCCCGGGCTCAGGTAATTTTCCCGCCTTAGACTCTTGAGTAGCTAGGACCATAGGCATGCATCACCATGCCCTGCTAATCTTTGTAGGGATGGGTTTTCACCATGTTGTGCAGGCTAAATTTTTCTTCCTTCTAAATTACCCAGTCTCTGCTATTTCTTTTATTTTCTCTTTCTTTTCTTTCTTTCTTTCTTTTTTTTTTTTTTGGCCACTTCTACTAGGGTGTTTGTTTTGAGGCAGGATCTCACTCTGTCACCCAGCCTGGAGTGCAGTGGTGCCATCAGAGCTCACTGTAGTCTCAACCTCACGGGCTCAAATGACCTTTCCTCACTCAGCCTTCCAAGTAGTAGCTGGGACTATGGGTGTGTACCACCATGCCCAGACAATTTTTGTCCTTTTCGTAAAGACAGGGTCTGACTCTATTGCCCAGGCTGGTCTTGAATTCCTGGCCTCAAGTAATATTCCTGCTTTGGCTTCTCAAAGTGCTGGGATTACAGGCGTGAGCCACCGCGCCCCGCCCAGACATTTCTTAAAAGAAGACGTGCAAATAGCCAATGCTTAATAGGGAAAAAGACAGTCTCTTCAATAAATGCTGTTGGGAGGCCTGATGTGATGGCTCATATCTGTAATCCCAGCACTTTAAGAGGCTGAGGTGGCACCAGGCACCGTGGTTTACGCCTGTAATCCCAGCACCTTGGGAGGCCAAGGCGGGTGGATCACCTGAGGTCAGGAGTTCAGGACCAGCCTGGCCAACATGGTGAAACCCCATCTCTACTAAGAATACAAAAATCAGCCAGGCATGATGACAGGCGCCTGTAATCCCAGCTACTCAGGAGGCGAAGGCAGGAGAATCACTTGAACCTGGGGGGCAGAGGCTGCAGTGAGCCCAGATTGAGCCACTGTACTCCAGCCAGGGCAACAAAGCAACCCTGCATCTAAGAAATAAATAAATAAATAAAATAAAGCCAGGACGCCCCTCAGGTTTGGTCTATCTTTGCATGTGCCCACTTCCTCCTTTGACCTTCCCTGCCGTATTTTGATGCAGTACAAAAGCTCTCACCAGAAGTTGTGCAGATGCTGGTGCAACGCTTCTTGTACAGACTGCAGAAATGTGAGCTAAATTAACTTCCTTTCTCTATAAATTACCCAGCCTCAGCCTCAGATATTCCCTGATAGCAACACAAAATGGACTAAGTCCGTGGTGTCATTAAGTAGGAAAAGAAAAGCTAGCAAGAGAAATGGGCCATGTAGTGAGTAAAAGGGAATAAGTATTGATGAATTCAGTTTTGCGCATGGTACATTTTATTTGCCTGGAAGATCACCAGATGGTAGTGTTGGGGATTTGTCTGGATTCAAGAGAGGAGTTGGACATGAAGGTATTGGGAGTTTTTAGCGTGGAAGAACTAGTTGAAGCCTTGGGCTTAGCCAGACTGATTCAAGGAGACTACGAAGATTACGTAAGAAAACTAGAAGGCTGAGATAAAAATTCTCAAGATCCCCAATATTGAACAAGCAGGCAAGAAGAGGAGGCTGCAAAAAAGAACAGAGAGGTGGGAGGTGAAAGTATCAAAAAGAAGGTGATGACCAAGAGCGTTAAATGCCCCAGGGAGAGGGGGACAACTAGGAATCCAAGGAACTGGAGGCGAGGAGCTCACAGGAGGCACTAGTGAAGCAGTTTCCATGGCATGGTGGGAGTTGGAAGCCTCATTAAAGAAAGATTTAACTGTGAGTAAGAAGTGGGTTTTTTTAGAGCATGGTTATGAGATTGTTATGATGTCTAATATAACAGATACATAATTTTTTATATAGACAATATCATATGTAAATGTGTGTTAAAGCCACATGGTAGGTGCAGCTAGCATTCTACTCAGTTGTTTATATGGGGAGCGGGAGAGAGTCAGCTAGCCTCATATCAAAAAGACTGTGTTCCAGAGGGAGTACAACCACCCCTTTAGCTATTTATACCTCCATCAACACTACTTTGCTCGTTAATGTCATAAATGACTTTTCAAAACTAATGGCTTGTAAATATCATGAAGGATCTAAGAAATGGATTCTCAGTGGCAAAATTAAAAGTATTCAAGTTAAAATATTTGGGAGACACTCCCTACCTTTACTGAACAAATGATAAGAAGAGAATGAAGACTGTAGCCCACACCGGTTGAGATGACATTCAACCATAAGTCAGTAGGAATTCTGGCTGTCTGATATCAACTGTGAAAACTATAGCATCTGCCTGAAAAGAGCCTTTCATGCAGCATAGTAGTCAGAGCACTAAAAGGACAAAGAACGGTCATGAGGCTTACTACGTAGGCTCTATAAGCTACTCTGTGCCTGCTCGCTAAACAAAAATGTTTAATGCGTCTGTGAGACAGAAACTTGCTCTCAAGGTTGGCGGGAGAAGGTTTTTTTACTTCCTTCTAACAATTGAAAGCAACTGTTGTCTATCAAAAAATAATCGTAAAAGTTGGGTTAATAAATTTGCAAGGTCAGCTCACAATAAAAATAACGAAGAGAGATGGGGCTTTGGCAGAAGATTTTAGGGCTATCTGTCGGTGCTATTGGCTGCTTTGCTTCATCTGAGGTGTCATGGCCTTACCATCCTAAAAGGCATACCCTGTTCACATTTGATAGATGATTGATTTTATCATTGCTTAGATGACAGACAACAAAACTTTATAATTTATTCCCCCAAGGATGAGATCCCAGGAGTTAAAAAGTGATAGCAACAGCTGAATTACACTTTCGCAGCTGGTTAAAACGATAAATACGATGTTATGTTTATTTCACTACAATAAAAAAGTGATGGATCAAAGACCTAAGTATCAGACCTAAAATTACAAAAATCTTAGAAAATATGGGTGAAAAGCTTCATGATGTTGGTTTTGCCAATGATTTCATAGATAAGACACTAAAAGCACAGTCAACAAAAGAAAAAAAACAGGGGCTGGTCATGGTGGCTCATGTCTATAATCCCAGCACTTTCAGAGGTTGAGGCAGGTGGATCACCTGAGTTCAGGAGCTCGAGACCAGTCTGGGTAACATGGTGAAACCCCGTCCCTACTAAAAATACAAAAATTAGCCAGGCATGGTGGCGGGCGCCTATAGTCCCAGCTACTGAAGAGACTGACACATGAGAATTGCTTGAAGGCAGAGGTTACAGTGAGCTGAGATCGTGCCACTGCACTCTTGCCTGGGTGACAGAATGAGACCCTGTTTTGCACTCCTGATTGGGTGACAGAGTGAAACCCGTCTCAAAAAGAAAAGGAAAAAGAAAAAATAGGTAAATTAGACTACATCAAAATTTAAAACTTCTGTGTATTGAAGTACAGTCAACAGAGTGAAATGGCAACTTATGGAAATTTGGGAAGAAATATTTGCAAATCATGTATCTGATAAAGGGTTAATATTTAGAATGTATAAAGAACTGCTACAACTTAACAATAGCAACAAAACAATAACACAAACAATTTGATTAAGACATGGACAATGCTGGGCGTGGTGGTTCACACTTGTAATCCCAGCACTTGCAGAGGGAAGGCAGGAGGATCTCTTGAGCCCAGGAGTTCGAGATCAGCCTGGGCAACATAGTGAAACTTAGACACTTTGTCTCTACCAATAAATAAAATAAAATTAGCCAGGTGTGGTAGTGCATGCCTGTAGTCCCAGCGACTTGGGAGGCTGAGGTGGGAGGTGGGAGTATTTGCTTGAGCCTGGGTTGTGGAGGCTGCAGTGAGCTGAGATCATGCCACTGGATTCCAGCCTGGGTGACAGGAAAAAAAAAGAAAAACTATATATATAATTTTGTATAGCTTCTTTGGAGAAATGTCTCCAAATGGGCAAGGTCTTGAATATGCCTTCATACTTGCCCATGTCTTTATATGTCTTTATATGGGCAAGGTCTTGAGTAGACATTTCTCCAAAGAAGGTATACAAATGGCCAATAAGAACATGAAAAGATACTCAGCAGACATCACAACTATAATGATATATCACCTCACACCCATTAGGATGGCTGCTATCAAAATAAAATTTAAAAAAAAAACCCAGAAAATAACAAGTGTTGGTGAGGATGCAGAGAAATTGGAACCCTTGTGTATTATTGGTGGGAATGTGAAATGGTGCAGTTACTGTGTGAAACAGCACGGTGCATCGTCAAAAAAATGAAACATAGAGTTACTATGTGATCCAATTCCACTTCTGGGTATATACCCAAAATAATAGAAAGCAGGGTCTCACAGAGATATCTGAACACCCATGTTTATAGCAGTATTGTTCTCAATAGACAAAAGATAGAAATAACCCTAGGACGCATTGACAGATGAATGTGTAAACCTAACATGCTATTAACATGCAATGGAATATTACTCAGCCTTAAAAAGGAAGGAGGCCAGATGCTATGGCTCATGCTGAAATCTTAGCACTTCGGGAGGCTGTGGCTGAAGGATCGCTTGAGCCCAGGAGTTGGAGACTAGGCTGGGGAATGGAGCAAGACCTTATATCAAAAATTAAATTAAAAGGAAGGAAATCTTGTCACATGCCACAATATGGATGAACCTTGAAGGCATTGTAGTAAAATAAGCCAGTCACAAAAAGGCAAACGCTGCCTAAAATAGCCAAACTTACAGAAACAGAAAGTAGAATGGTGGTTGCCAGGAGCTGAGGGAAGGAGGAAGTGGGAAGTTGTTATCTAATACGTACAGAGTTTCAACTTTGCAAGATAAAAATTCTGGAGATTTGTTTTGCACAACAACGTGAAATGTATTTAACACTGCTGAACTGTATACTTAAAAATGGTCAAGGTGTTAACATTTTTATGTGTATTTTACCCAATTTTTTTTTTACAAAGTCATAGTGACAGGGAGATCCAGTAATAGAAAAATAGATATTTTCAGGTACTTGAATAAAAAGAAAATTCTTTGAAGGAAACTAAATGAAAAAAATAGGATTACACTTAACAGTTTTTTAACTGAAAACATTGGGGAAAAATTGCTGCAGAGATTATTAGAGAACATTTTCTGCTCCTAATGTGTCTCTTCTGTTAACTTTCCTGGATAAGGGGATAAGGAGGCTGCCCAGTCTAGGAAATCTTGGGGTTCCACTGTCTTTAAGGCAGTGATATTGGTGTCTCTTCTGATATTTTACTTCGCAGGATGGTTCAGAGTCCAGCCGCCTCCAAGCCTTAGCAGTAAAGAAGATACATGCTGTTCAAGGAGGCTTTGCCTTGAGGCATGTGTTATAAATTACTCTTAAGAATCGAATTTCACCCTTTTCCTTAGATGTCATAAGAATAAGAATCTTAAAACCCGGAAAAATTATCAATCATCAGTAAACATGAGAATTATTTTCATTTGATCAAAAGGCAAGCTAATGATGGTTTTCTTCCAGCCCACTCTTGGACACCACAGGTTGGGCTGGCTGCCTGAACGTGCACCCGATTTTCAACTCAGAGACCCGTGCTCCAAAGGGTAAATACACAATGTCTTTGCTTTATGGATTTTCCTGTTAACAATTATAAGGGAAACAAAATGTACCAAGAGGACAATTCCAGAGGTTTCACATTTCCACAGTGTCACAGCAATGTTCCTTCTCCTGTGCAGTTACAATGCCCCCACAGCAATGGCCACAGGATCATCTCAGCCCTGTCAGTTTTCCCTGGAAGGCCCAGGTTGTCAGGTGGGCAGGCCTCATTTGTCCTTGACTTCTGCCCAACACAGGTATCAGAAGAGAGAATTTCCACAAAGAAGCTGGTCATCAAATCATGGTGAAATGTACTTCCCAGTACCAAAAGACTGGAAGGGCAAACGTATGGTGTAATCTCGTTTTGTGAAAGGAAGGAGGAAAAGGAAACGAAGTAGCAAAGAAGAAACATCATATATGTGTGTATATATTTGTAGAAACTTGAAAAGTGATGTAGAAGTCGACAATCTATGATGCAGACAGTGCTTGCCTCGAGAGGAGTTTGGTGCAACGAGGACTGGCAGGGAGGTGATTAACTTTTTCTTTATGTATCTCTGTATTTTTGACTTGTTACAAGAATATATTAAATGCATTTTTACAAGTTCAATTCCATTCTGTAGCATTGTTTTATAGTGATCGGATGAAAATTATTTAACTATTTTTAACATGAACACATGCAAATCCTCCTAAAGTTAAATTTATTCACTTATTCTCTGCAAGACATACTTCTACTTTAAGCTTAGAATCAGTATCATTTATGGCCAACAGTGTGGATTCCAAAGGCAGATTTCCTGGATGCAAATTCGGGCTTTCCCTCCTACTGGCTATATGACCTTGAACAAAGTACAAAACCCTTCTGAGCCTTGATTTTTTAGCTTGTATAATGGAAATGATAACAGTTCTACTTCATAGGACTGCTCAGGAGATTTAATGAATCAGATATGTAATGCATTTAGAATAGTGTCTGGCAAACTATGTCAGTTATTTTTAAGTTTTCTATGTGGAGAACCCATCATTTATGAATCTAGATTATAGAAGCTGAGGCTTTTGCAATATTTGTTATTGCCATGGTGCTAAAAATCTCTGTAGTAATATACTTGTGCAAAATGCACATAAAACTGCTATGTACTATGAATTTTAAATAACAATTATACTAAAAGCTTGAATATTTACTAGGATGTTTAAATTATAATGAAAGAAGATTTTCAGATTATAGTACATGTATAATAAACATGGAGAAAGGAAGACAGCAAGTACACCTTTATATTAAAATCAAAGCTGTCACAAGGGCTGGGTGAGATGGCTCATGTCTGTCATCCCAATACTTTGGGAGGTCAAAGTGGGGGGATCCTTTGAGCCCAGGAGTTCAAGACCAGACTGGGCAATAGAGTGAGACCCTGTATTTACAAAAAATTTAAAAACTCATGAGGCACGGTGGCATGCACCTGTAGTCTCAGCTACTTGAGAAGCTTGTTGGGAGATCACTTGAGCCCAGGAGGGACTGCAGTGAACTGTGATTGCACCAGTGCACTCCAGCCTGGGCAACAGAGCAAGACCCTACTTCAAAAATAAAACAGGCCAGGCACGGTGGCTCACACCTGTAATCCCAGCACTTTGGGACGCTGAAGTGGGCAGATCACTTGAGGTCAGGAGTTCAAGACCAGCCTGGCTAATATGATGAAACCCCGTCTCTACTAAAAATACAAAAAAAATTATCCAGGTTTGGGGGCAGGCGCTCATAATCCCAGCTACTCAGGAGGCTGAGGCAGGAGAATCTCTTGAACCTGGGAGGCGAAGGTTGCAGTGAGCCGAGATCACACCATTGTGCTCCACTCCAGCCTGGGCATTGCAGTGAGACTCCATCTCAAAAAAAAAAAAATTAAACAAAACAAAACTCTGTCACAAGAAAACACCAATGGGTGCTTAAGGATTATAAATGTGTCCAGCACTTTTCTGGCTACTATGGGATGAGCCATAGGGGATCCTGGTGGGTACAGAGATGTGGATGTGCTGAGGAGGCAATAGTGGGTAGATTTGGTGCTACCTTCTAGAACACTTCACCACATTCTTTTCCACAACTATAAGGGTGGAAACAGGCTTTTAACACAACCAGGCAAAAGACATTGCTCATAGACTTTTCTTTCCTGCATGAAGTAAACAGGTCTTTCCCCCCTAAACTTTGTTCCCAATTTTTGTGTGTTTTTTGTTTTAATTTTTTAAATTTTTAATTAATTATTTATTATTATTTTTTGTTGGTTATTCTTTCCCTTTTAGATAATGTCCTTAGGAACATGGCTTTTCTCTGTCTCTCTCTCTTCTTCTTTTTTGAGACAGAATCTTGCTCTGTTGCTCAGGCTGGAGTGCAGTGGCACAATCTTGGCTCACAGAAACCTGCAGCTCCTTGGTTTATGTGATTCTCCTGTCTCAGCCTCCTGAGTAGCTGGGACTACAGGTGCCCGCCACCATGTCTGGCTAATTTTTTTTTTTTTTTTTTTTTTTTTTTTTTTTTTTTTTTAGTAGAGATGGGGTTTCACCATGTTGAACAGGCTGGTCTTGACCTCCTGACCTCAAGTGATCCACCCACCTCTGCCTCCCAAAGTGCTGGGATTACAGGTGTGAGCCACTGTGCCCAGCCACTTTTCTCTTCTTCACCCTCATCTCTTCACCATGACCTTTCCTTCATCATCCCCATGCTTGATCTTTCTACAGCATTTATCACTCCAAACAACAGGGTCAACCGCCACTGCCCCCCCTCCCTGATGCTCTCCTCTTCTTCTTCTTCTTTTTTTTTTTTTTTTTTTAGACAGAGTCTTGCTCTGTCGCCCAGGCTGGAGTGCAGTGCCACAATCTCAGCTCACTGCAAGCTCCGCCTCCCAGGTTCACACCATTCTCCTGCCTCAGCCTCCCGAGTAGCTGGGACTACAGGCGCCCACCACTGTGCCTGGCTAATTCTTTGTATTTTTAGTGGAGGCGGGGTTTCACCATGTTAGCCAGGATGGTCTTGATCTCCTGATCTCATGATCCACCCACCTTGGCCTCCCAAAATGCTGGAATTACAGGCATGAGCCACCACGCCTGGCCCCTGATGCTCCCTTCTAAGGCACTTGCCTGAACTTATCTTCCTATTTCTCACTCTATGCAGTGGATCTCTAGAGCCCCTCATCTTTGAACAGATGTGCTATGGACTGAATATGTCCCCTCCCAAACTTATAAGTTGGAACTTAATCATCAACGTGATCATATCAAGAGGTGGGTCATTTAGGGAGTGATTAAGCCGAGGGCAGAGCCCTCATGAATGGTATTAGTCCCCTTATAAAACACGTGCAAGGGAGCTGTTTACCTCTTCTACCATGTGAGGACACAGCTAAATGGCACCATACATGAATGAGGAAACAGGCTCTTGCTAGACACTAAATCTGCTGGTACCTTGATCTTGAACTTCCCAGCCTCTGGAACCATGGGAAGTAAATGTCTATTATTTATAAATTACCCAGTGTAAAGTATTTTGTTATAGTAGCCCAAACAGACAAGAGGCACACACAAGTTTAATCTTTTAAAAATATTTTATTTATTTAATATTTAAATACATATACACACATTTATGTCATTTAAAACTCAAAGGTACAAAAGGGTATTCTGTGATAAGTTCCTTTTTACCCCAGTCTCTCCTGAAAGCAACTGTTATGTCTCATGTGCTCCTTCCAGAGACGTTTTATATACATATACGTATATGCCTACATATTGTATGTCTGTATATATACACATTCATGTGTATAATGTGCATGTGCTATTTTCCCCTTTTTTTCACATAGTAGCATCAGCACATCCTGTTAAGGATCTTACTTTTCTTAAATCACAATGTCACTCAAAGATAATCCTATATACATGCAGAAAGAACTTCCTCATTCTTTTTTTCTACTGCATAGTATTCCATTGTGTGAATGTATCATAATTGTTTGGTAAGTCTTCTATCGATGATCATTTAAGTTGTTTCTAATCTTTTGTTTTTACAAATATGTCAAAATATAGTTCTGAGATTCCTGTTTTTCTCATTCCGTATCTCCCTGCCCGCTCTCCCCACGGACCAAACAACTCATTCAATTATGGCTTTACTGATCACCAGGCACTAGACAACTGACAACCAATTTATCTCCTGCTCTGTTCTCTTTTGTAAGCTCAAGTCTCACATTCTCAACTGCCTATAGAAGAAGAATCTACTCTGTTAGACTAAGCATATTCAAAGTAAAAAATAATCCTCCCCTCCTACTCTGTCCTGCTTATGCTAACTTTATCTGAGGTGCATAGCACTTATGCACAATTCCCCTCACTTATTCACACTCACTCATGCTGCTGCTGTTGCCATGTTTTCAATGTCTCCATATACAGTCCATAACCACCTACCATCCCAGAAACAAAAAACTAGAGTTGTATAGTTATGGATGAAGATAACTAAGAGCTCATCAGATTGCATGCATGAGCACCCATTTTGAAATGCCATTTGAGCACCTCACGCCCATCTCATCACTGAGAACCTTCAAAAAATATTCTTGCATGTTTCATACAGATTCACTCATCTTTCATTTCCTTCAGTTTTAGAGACCTAGCCAAGCTAGGGGAATAAATCAAAATCAACTGATAACAAGGGTGAGGTTTCTCAAACTGAAACATCCTGTTAATGTGGCATAAGACCACCTCCATAGGCGGTCTTCAGGTGTAAGGCCATGAATCTTTAGGTATAAGGCCTAACACCTGTGGCATGTAGTGATGCAGGATTTTTCTCTTCCTTATAGTCCCATGAAATAGAAAGTTTGTTCAAGAGACGAAGTGTTCACCACAGTAGAATGTTATAACAAAGTAAATGAAAACAACCACCCTAGGGCAGGGAGGCTACTGCTCACTGCTCAAGCACCTGCAGCATACTCCTGAGGGGACACATTAAGTCAGCAGAGACACATTTCCCAAAATAAACAGGGAGGGAAATATAGATGGAGAAGACATAGTGTGGAGGCTAAAGTGACTCCATCTTGGAAGCTCATCCGCAATGTTGACTTCTGATTAACACTGGTCCCTGGAATGCCTCTAAGGTTTCCATTTTATCGATTGTTCTTTGTGTAAGAACATATGCCTACCATAAATCCTGCATTTTGATCAAATTATACATCTGCCTGCCTTCATGGTGTATAATCCCTGAGTCTGGGGGATAATGGTGTGGAGATCTATCTGTTTCACAGCTTCCTAAGACCAAGCTTCTGTCCCTAAGTTCCCAAATAAAATCACCTTATAACAAAGTGAGATTTGTCTGCCTCCTTCTTAATTTTCCTAGCTCCTTCTATGTTTGGGGGTCTCTTTGCCTATACAGCCTTTTCGTAAAATACACATGAAAGCAGAAAGACCCAGTGCTGGACGCCTAGAGCTAGAAACCTTAGCTCTAGGTTTTTAAGCTCTAGAGCTTATATATCTTAAATATGGTTGTCATTGTGGAAAACAATGTGTCGATTCCTCAAAGGCCTAAAAACAGAAATATCGTCTGACCCAGCAATTCTACTACTGGGTATATACCTGAAGGAATACAAATTGTCTTATTATAAAGACGCATGCGTATGTTCATTGCAGCACTATTCACAATAGCAAAGATATGGAATCAACCAAAATGCCCATCAATGATAAAGAAAATGTGGTACATATACACCATGGAATACTAATGCAGCCATAAAAAAGAATGAGATCATGTTCTTTGCAGGGACCATGATGAAGCTGGAGCCATTATCCTTAGCAAACTATTGCAGGAACAGAAAACCAAATAAGCATATTCTCCCTTATAAGTGGGAGCTAATTAATGAGAACACATGGATACATAGAGGGGAACAACACACACTGGGGCCTATTGGAGGGTAGAGGGTAGGAAGAAAGAGAGTATCAGGAAAAATAACTAATGGGTACTAGGCTTAATACCTGGGTGATGAAATAATCTGTGCAACAAACCCACACAACACAAGTTTACCTGTATAACAAATCTGTACCTATACCCCTGAACTTAAAGTTAAAATAAATAAATAAATATATTTTATACACACACACAAACACACACACATATGGTTATCTAACTTTACATCTTCCACAACTGAATATAAACATATTACATGAAGAATTTAGTTTCTGGAGAATCCTGTACAGGGATATCTACAGCTCAGGTGAATGTAAAATCTAGCATCTGGCTTCCAGTTTGAAATGGAAAACAGGAATGATGCTGTGTTAAACCATTCTCACACTGCTATAAAGAACTGCCCGAGACTGGGTAATTTAGAAAGGAAAGAGGTTAAATTGACTCACAGTTCAGTATGGCTGGGGAGGCCTCAGGAAACTTAAAATCATGGTGAAAGGTGAAGGGGAAGCAAGGCACCTTCTTCACAAGGTGGCAGGAAGGAAAACTGCCCAGCAAAGGGGGAAGAGCCGTGTATAAAATCATCAGATCTCGCGAGAACTCACTCACTGTCAGGAGAACAGCACAGGACACAAAGCCTAACCATATCAGGTGCCATGAATGGACCAGACACTTTGAGGAATTTTTTGGAAGGTATGAAGCTGATAAGATGGACCAAACTTTACTTCATAGAGCTAATAAAACTGTACAATAAACTGCCTGTATTTTAAAGTCCACAGTTTATTTTATTTTATTTATTTTAGAGACAAGGTCTCACTCTGTCACCCAGGCTGGAGTGCAGTGGTGCAATAATAGCTCATTGAAGCCTTAAATTCCTGGGCTCAAGTGATCCTCCCACCTCAGATTCCTGAGTAGCTGAAACTACAGGTGCACACCACCACGCCTAGTTATTATTATTATTATTGGTTGGGGGGGGTGCAGTTTGAGATGGAGTCTTGCTTCGTCGCCCAGGCTAGAGTGCAGTGGCGTACCATCTTGGCTCACTGCAACCTCTGCCTCCTGGGTTCAAGAGATTCTCCTGCCTCAGCCTCCCCAGTATCTGGGGACTACAGGCACATGCCACCACGCCCACCTAATTTTTGTAGTTTTTGGTGGAGATGAGGTTTCACCATGTTGCCCAGGCTGGTCTTGAACTCCTGGCCTCAAGTGATCTTCTCATCTTGGCCTCCCGGAGTCCTGGGATTACAGGTGTGAGCCATTGCACATGGTGTTTTTTTGTTTTTTGTTTTTATTTTTTTAGAAACCGGGTCTCACTATGTTGTCCAGGCTGATCTCAATCTCCTGGGCTTAAGGGATCATCCCTCCTTGGCTTCCCAAAGTGTTGGGACCACAGGTGTGAGCTACCACAACTGGCTTGATTTCCTTGTGTCACTATATATTAGTTAACATTTTCTAGGCCAGGCATGGTGGCTCACGCCTGTAATCCCAACAGTTTGAGAGGCCAAGGCTGGCAGATCACCTGAGGGTCAGGAGTTTGAGACCAGCCTGGCCAACGTGGTGAAACCCTATCTCTAATAAAAATACAAAACTTAGCCAGGTATGGTGGTGGGCACCTGTGATCCCAGTTACTCGAAAGGCAAAGGCAGGGGAATCACTTGAACCTGGGAGGTGGAGGTTGCAGTGAGCCAAGATCACACCACTGTACTCCAACCTGGGTGACAGAGCAAGACTCCATCTCAAAACAAAAACAAAAATAAACTAAAACAAAAACCAAAAAAACCATTTTCTAGAATCGAAGATGAATGAAATCACAATGTATGTACTTTTTTTGGCAGACTTTCATTCCACAATATTATTTTGTCAATGCCTTTGAAAAGGGGGAGAAAGAAAATTTTTAAAATAAGTATTATTTTGAGATTCATCTATGTTTTGTACATATCAGTAGTCCTTTTTATTGGTGAATAGTCTTCCATTGTATGGCTATGCCAATTTACTTATATATCCATCTATTGATAGATACTTTGGTTGTTTATAAGTTGAGGCTATTACAAATAAAGTCATTATAATCATTTTTTATTTGTATATAAATATTTGTTTGTATATATTAATAAGTTTTCATTTATTCTTGGCATACACCTAAGAGTGAAATGGCTGGGTCATAGGTGGTGTATATTTAAAATATTCAGAAACTATCAAACTGTTACCATTTTATTATATACCTTTCTACCAGCAATATATGAGAATTCCAGTGGCTCCACATCCTTGTCAGCACTTGTTGACTTTAATTTTCACTTTTCTCATAACCAATGATGTGAAGCATCTTTTCATGTGTTTGTTTGCCATTCATATAACTTCTTTGGTGAAGTGTCCATTGAAATTTTTGCCCATTAGAAAAACATTGGTTATTCTCTTATTATTGGGTTCAGAGAGTTCTTTATATATTCTGGATACACATTCTAGATCAAATATGTGATTTGCAAATATTTTATGCCAGGCTTTAGCTTGCCTTTTCATTCTGTTAACAGTGTCAAGAAATTCAAAGAATAGAATTTCTTGTAGGGGGAAAGGGCAGATGAAGAGAGGTTGATTAATGGGTACAAATACACAGTTAGAAAAAATAAGACCTAGTGTTCGATAGATCAGTAGAGTGACTATAGTTTACAATAATCTATTGTACATTTCAAAATATCTAAAAAGAAATAAGTCAAACATTTCCTCCCAGCATAGACTAAGAAAAGAAGAAATAACTAAAATATTTCTAACACATAGAAAAGACAGAGCTGGGCACAGAGTGCATACCTGTAGTCCCCAGCTACCTGGAAAGCTGAGGTGGGAAGATCATTTGAGCCCAAGGGTTTGAGTCTAGCCTGGGCGGCAAAGTGAGACCCTGCCTCCAATAAATACATGACAAATATTTAAAGTGATAGATGTCCCAAATATCCTGATTTGATCTTTACACGTTATGTGGATGTATTACATTATCATATGTACCCTGCAAGTGTGCACATCTATTATGTATCTATTTTTTAAAAACCAAATTTTTTTTTTTTTTTTTGAGACGGAGTTTCGCTCTGTCACCCAGGCTGGAGTGCAGTGGTGCGATCTCAGTCACTACAAGGTCCGCCTCCCGGGTTCACACCATTCTCCTGCCTTAGCCTCCCAAGTAGCTGGGACTACAGGTGCCTGCCACCACACCCGGCTAATTTTTTTGTATTTTTGGTAGAGACGGGATTTCACCATGTTAGCCAGGATAGTCTAGATCTCCTGACCTCGTGATTCACCTGCCTTGGCCTCCCAAAGTGCTGGGATTACAGGCGAGAGCCCCTGCGCCCGGCCTAAAAACTAATTTCTTAATTTTTATTAAATCTAATTTATCAATTGTTTTCTTTTAGAATCATGCTTTTGCTGTTGAATCTATAAAAGTTTTGCCTATACCAAAATAAAAGAAATTTTCTCCTGTATTTTCTTTCAGAAGTTTTGTATTTGGAGGGCTTATATTTTGTCTGTAATCTATTTTGAGCTTTTTTGGTATATGTTGCAAATTATGGATTTTACTTTTTTTGCATATGGATATCCAACTGTTTCAGTACCACTTGTTGAAAAGATTATTTTCCATTAAATTGCCCTTGAAGCCATCAAAACCAATTGACCATATATGCATGGGCCTTTTTATGGAATCTCTATCTGTTTTATTGATTTATCCATCATATGCAATTTCTCATTTTCTTGACTACTGTAGCTTTATAATAAACTCTGGAAGTCAAGTAATATGAATCCTTTTATATCATTCTTTTCCACGTCATTTAGGCTATTCTAGGTCCTTTTCATTTCCATATGAATTTTAAAATCGATTTGTCAATTTCTATAAAAAGATCCACTGGGATTTGGGTTCAGACTGCATTAAATCTGTAAATCAATTTGGGGAGAAGTAACATCTTAAAAATATCAAGTCTTTTCATCTATTAACATGGTATATATCTTTGAGTTCTAAGGCTTTTAAATCTCTCTTAAGAATGTTCTATAGTCTTCAGGCACTCGGAGTTTACATATTGTTTGTCCAATTTATTCCTAATTATTTTATATTTTCATGTAATTTTAAATGGTTTGGTTTTTAAATTTCAATCCTTTTTTTTTATTATTTTTTGAGGTGGAATCTTGCTCTGTCACCAGGCTGGAGTACAGTGGCGTGGTCTCAGCTCACTGCAACTTCCACCTCCCGGGTTCAAGCAATTCCCCTGCCTCAGCCTCCCAAGTAGCTGGGATTACAAGCATGCACCACCACACCCGGCTAATTTTTTGTATTTTAGTAGGGACAGGGTTTCACCATATTGGCCAAGATGGTCTTAATCTCCTGATCTTGCGATCCGCCCACCTCGGCCTCCCAAAGTACTGGGATTACAGGCGTAAGCCACTGCACCTGGCCTAAATTTCAATTTCTAATTGAATGTTGCTACTATAAAGAAATACACTTGAGGTTGGGCACAGTGGCTCACCCCTGTAATCCCAGCCCTTTGGGAGGCTGAGGTGGTAGGATCATTTGAGGTCAGGAGTTCAAGACCAGCCTGGCCCACATTGTGAAACTTTGTCTCTACTAAAAACACAAAAAAATTAGCTCAGCATGGTGGTATGCACCTGTAATCACAGCTATTCGGGATGCTGAGGAAGGAGAATTGCTTGAACTCAGGAAATGGAGCTTGCAGTGAGCTGAGATCGTACCACTGCACTCCAGCCTGGGCCACACAGCGTTTTTCTATATTTCTATTTTATCTTTGCAACCCTGCTAAGCTTACTTATTAGTACTAGTAGCTCCTTTTTGTAGATTCCATAGGATTTTGCATATAGATAATCATGTTCTCTGTGAGTAAAGATAGTCTTGATTTTTTCTTTACAGCTAGAGACCTTTTAATTTCTTTCTCTTGCTTTATTGCACTAACCAGAACCTCTAATGGACCTCTTATCCAATTACATTGAACTCGTTTTACTGAACTAGCTATTATTACGTTGATTTTTAATTTTCTTCTGTTTTGTTTTCATTAATATTCACTCTGATCTTTACTATTCTATTTCCATTCTTCTGTATGAGTTTTATTTGCCCTTTTTTTTCTAGTTTTTGTGAGGTGGAGGCTGGGGTCATTGATTCGAGACTTTGTTTTTTTCTATTCTTTTCTTTTTTTTTTTCCACAGGAAACATGTTCACAGATGTAATGCTTAAAAGATGCACTGCGAAATCCTAAAAAAAAATTGTTTACATAGTATAACCTCTCCATGCTCAATTCCTGCCTCTCTTCCCACCCTGGTGCTTCAAATTCACACTCACCTTTCTTCATTTAATGGAATTGGCCTCACTTCTGTCGCTCTGAGGCCTTTGTACATACTGTCCTAGGTGCAAAACATATTACTGATAAAACACATTGTGGTAAAGAAGCTGGCCAAAACCCAGCAAAATCAAGATGATGATGAAAGTGACTTCTGGTCATCCTCATTGCTCATTATATGCTAATTATTATACATTAGCATGCTAAAAGACACTCCCACCAGCATCATGACAGTTTACAAATGCCATGGCAACGTCTGGAAGTTACCCTATATGGTCTAAAAGGGGAGGAACCCTCAGTTCCTGGGATTGCCTACCTCTTTCCTAGAAAACTCATGAAAAATCCACCCCTTATTTAGCATATAGTCAAGAAATAACTATAAGTATCCTCAGTCAAGCAGCCCATGCCACTGCTCTGTCTATGGAGTAGCCGTTCTTTTTTCCTTTACTTTCCTAATAAATTTGCTTTCACTTTACTCTATAGACTCACCCCGAATTATTTCTTGTGTGAGATCCAAGAACCCTCTCTTGGGGTCTGGATGAGGACCCCTTTCTGGTAACACCTGGACGTGGCCCAATTTTTGTTGTGACGTCTGAACCCAGTTCAGATAAAAAAAAAATTGTGCTCAAACTTATATAGCTCAAAACACAAATCCAAGGAGCTTCAGAATCCAAGAACTTACCCAGGTATTTCTAGAGGGAGGACAAAATGAGTCTAACAGGTACCTTGTTTCGTCACTCAGTGCTCCTGGGGGTTGATAGAAGCCCTACTTTGAATCCCACTTCTGACACCAACTGTTAAAAGAAAAACCTTAGGCAAATTTAATTTATCAAAGTTTAATTGAGCAAAGATTGATTCATTAATCAGGCAGCCTCCAGAATCACAGCAGATTTAAAGAGACTCCAGTGCTCCCTCATAGTCAAAGAAAACTTGTGGACAGAAAAAGAAGTGATACACAGATAATGGAAGAGAGGTACAGAAATAGCCAGACTGGTTACAGCTTGGCATTTGCCTTATGTGAACCCAGTTTGAACAGTTGGCCACCTTCGATTGGCCAAAACTCAGTAGTTGGAAGAAGAATATGTTACAGTCTGTTTATACATTCAGTTAGGTTACAGTCTGCTATGTAGGGAGAAACCTTTCAAATATGTAAAGAGGCAGCTTTAGGTTAAATTTAATTTAACAAGCCCCAATTTAACTGATCCAAGGCCCTATGCAAGCGCTTTGGTTGCATGCTGTTATGAGCAGAATGTTTTTGTTCCCCCCAAATTAATATGTTGAAATCCTAATCCTCGAGGTGATGGCATTAAGAGGTGGGGCCTTTGGGAGGTAATTAGGTCTTGAGGGTAGAGCCCTCATGAATGGAATTAGTGCCCTTATAAGAAGAAACATGAGAGAGGTGATTTCTGTCTCCACCCTGTGAGGACACAGTGAGAAGACCACCATCTGCCAACCAGGAAGTGGGTCCTCACCAGACGAAGGCCTGCAGGCACCCTGATCTTGGACTTCCAGCTTGCAGCACTGTGAGAAATGTTTGCTGTTTAGCCCACCAAGTCTATGGTATGTTTGTCATGGCAGCCCAAACTGAGACATACAACCTGAATCTGATTCACTAGACAATGAATAGTCAATTGAAAAAATTGATCTGCAACTCCTGTACCAATAATTACAGAGGTATTTTTCCTTAGAAACAATCTAAATTCCCAGCTGGGCTCAGTGTCTCATGCCTGTTATCCCAGCACTTTGGGAGGCCAAGGTGGGCAAATCACTTGAGGTTAGGGGTTCAAGACCAGCCTGGCCAATATGGTGAAGCCGTGTCTCTACTAAAAACACAAAAATCAGCCGGGCATGGTGGCAGGTGCCTGTAATCTCAGCTACCAGGAGGCGGAGGCAGAAGAATTGCTTTAACCTGGGAGGCAGAGATATCAGTGAGCCAAGATCGCACCACTGCACACTAGCCTGGGTGACAGAATGAGACTCTGTCTCAACAAACAAAAAAAAAAGAAAAAAAGAAACAATCTAAATTTCCAACAGTAGGTAAATGCTTTAAGTTCACTATTACATGTGTTATGGATAATTATTTGACCATTAGCAATGACTATCGAGATTTTAATCCCATGAAAAATAAATGCTTATGCTACATTGGTATTTGAAGGAAGTAGGATTTTTAAAAATTGTTTTTGGATTCCATGATCTAAGCTATGTACATAGAAGAAAAATTCATAGAAAAGTCTTGAAAGATACCAAAATATTAAGTTTTCTTTGAGTGGTAAGCTTAGGTATGACACTTTCTAACATCTTTCTAGGGGATTTTGTCTTTTTTGGGTGGGAATTGGATAATTTCTAGTATCCAATTCAATGCCAGATTTCTTGTCAGTATACCCATCTTCCTGGTGGAGAATACCCGTTGTAGGTAGTCTTGGTGGGAACAGTGCCACAACAAAAGCTGAAGGGGCCAGATTCACCATTTCTTCTCTCTGGTACAGCCAGTGTATGAGTGCATGACCCATGATTTGGATAATTAAGTATTTTCCTAGTATTTTGCATCTTGATCTAACGTCCCAAGGCTATGAGTATGGTCAAAGATATTTACTGCACGCAATCTTCGTTGCACTGCTAATAGGTTTTTCTGATTATGTAGTTTCTGTTGCTATGGTTCTTGTAGCCAGCCATTCCCACACAACACTGGCATCAGTTCCCTCTCACCTTGGGTCCTCAGCAGATCCTGGGTTCTATGTCCTCTAATATCCTTCCCGTAAGCTCCCTTCTGCTTAATCTACTCAGATTTGGTGTTCACTGCTAATTCCAAGTAGTATAACTTAGTTATTCTCTCTGTATTTCCACATTTTCTCTGATAAAAGCATGTCACTTTGATGAAATATACTTTTGTTTTGTTTTGTTTTGTTTTGTTTTTTGAGATGGAGTTTCACTCTGTTGCCTAGGCTGGAGTGCAGTGGCATCATCTCGGCTCAATACAACCTCAACCTCCCAAGTTCAAGCAATTCTCCTGCCTCAGTCTCCCAGGTAGCTGGGATTACAGGTGCCTGCCACCATGCCAGCTAATTTTTATATTTTTAGTGGAGATGGGGTTTCACCATGATGGCCAGGCTAGTCTCGAACTCCTGACCTCCAGTGATTCACCCGCCTTGACCTCCCAAAGTGTTGAGATTACAGGTGTGAGCCGCCGTGCCCAGCCAAATGGAAGTTTTTAAACAGGAAAAACACTGCTAAACCATCCCCAAATCACTTTTTGCTCAGCTGTTTTAGATAGTGATTTAGTTAAAAAATAAAATCAGCTTCGCATTTCTAGGCTATAAAAAATAAATGTCATCTTTATGTAATGAAACATTATTTTTAAAAATACATTTTAGAGCATGGTAAGCACAAATATTTATAATGGAAAAATCAATAGATCACATCACTGATGGAAAATTAATGAAACCATTAAAGTCACACGAGTTTTTATTAAAGCCATACACATATATTTTCAAAGCAAATATGTTGACTAGTTCTTCTGAAAAATTGCTTGCAAAATGTAATTTCGAATGACCTTGACACTAAACAGCCAAAAAATATGCTGTTTCTTCAATTTCTGATTAGAAGTATAAACGGTTTCATGCACAGAATCAATAAAAATTTGTGGGAGTTAATTCCATTCCAAGAAATAAAATTATAAAGTGTTTTATGGCATAAGTTAATTTTCTAACCCCCCCACCCGAAAGTTCAAGGTACAGAAGTTACCAGAAACAGGCTTTCTTTATTAATAAGATAAAAATTTGTGTGGCTTTGTTATCAAGACAGTTTTGTTTTAAAAAGAGCTCCCTTAGGTTTCACTGAAAATAATTGCATGTGTGTGTATGTGCGTGTGTGTGTGTGTGTGTGTGTGTATATATATATATATATATATATATATATTTTTTTTTTAGATGAAGTCTCACTCTGTTGCCCAGGCTGGAGTGCAGTGGCATGATCTTGGCTCACTGTGACCTCTGTCTCCTGGGTTCAAGCGATTCTCTTGCCTCAGCCTCCCGAGTAGCTGGGATGACAGGCACTCACCACCCCACCCCGCTAATTTTTGTATTTTTAGTAGAGATGGGGTTTGGCCAGGCTAGTCTCAAACTCCTGACCTCAGGTGATCTCCCCACCTTGACCTCCGAAAGTGCTAGGATTACAGGCATGAGCCACTGCGCCCGGCCGTCTTCTTCCATATATTTTTAGCATAGGTTTATTTGTGTGAACTATGGTACTCCGTGTCCATTGTGAAGTCTTGATTTTCCTGTGAAGAGGGACTGAAAGATGAGTAGGGGAAATGATGCCTATTACCAGAAAGTGTGCTTCTGAGGACGTCTAAGTCTGGACTGACCAATGCCTGGACGAAGTTGAGAAACTGAATTCTGCCTTGGGGGCCCCAATCCATCTCTGATATTATCACTTTTTTGCTGTCACCACTGGTTAGGATTCCCCCCCACTTCTCTCTTACTTCTTTGCTTAGGATTTTCTCACAGTGTCACTTTCAGAAACAAATACACTAAGCACAATAAGGATATAAAAGTATCATTTCATTATTTACAAAATGCCTCCTGGTGTCGTCTTGGGAACAGCGCAATGCAAGTCATGCAGGCCGACACATGAACTGGGGCTTTGCTTGTGACCCGTTCTAAGTTGACTGTAGTTTTTTGTTTTCTCCAAATGCTAGTTTCTAGCATAAGCAATGTGATATCAGTGTGTATGTTTGTTTAAATCTACACCCTAAGACCGGTTTGTGCCCTAATTAGGAATATGTGTTTCGGCAATTGTTAGCTAACATTCAATGAAAGGCCACATTCCTGTCTCAGAAAAAAAAAAAAAAAAAAAGGCCACATTCCAAAGGTGACTACAACATCCACTTTAGCTCTGATCAACATGAGAGTTTTGTAATTAGCATTTGAGGTTTCACCCAAATGCTAGTAGAGATGGGGTTTCACCATCTTGGTCAGGCTGGTCTTGAACTCCTGACCTTGTGAACCGCCTGTCTCGGCCTCTGAAAGTGCTGGGATTACAGGCGTGAGCCACCACACCTGGACTTGCTTGGCTCCATTCTTAATACCTATCTATCAAAATGGAACAGGGGCTAGAAGAAACGACATGAACTTTAACCATGGGCCTTGCTTCAAAGGTACAACCAAGTCATCAGTAAGAGGAAATGATTACCAGAAAGTGATGACAACCCAGGAGAAAATGATCTTATCAATTTTGAGTGTGTAACCACTAGGGGTAGAATGGCGAAAGATAAGAACTACATATATGATATAAAGAAAAGATGGTTTCAAAGTATTGTAAACTTTTATTTATTTGTTTATTTTGAGATGGAGTTTCTCTCTTGTTGACCAGGGTGGAGTGCAATGGCTCAATCTCAGCTCACTGCAACCTCCACCTCTCATGTTCAAGCGATTCCCTTGCCTCCACCTCCTGTGTAGCTGGCATTACAGGCATGTGCCACCATGCCTGGCTAACTTTATATGTTTAGTAGAGATGGGATTTCTCCATTTTGGTCTAGCTGGTCTCAAACTCCCGACCTCAGGTGATCCATCTGTCTCGGCCTCCCAAAGTGCTGGGATTACAGAAGTGAGCCACTGCGCCTGGCCCAGTATTGGTAAACTTTAAGAAGTGTAATTTTAATTTTGCAAACATGAATCATTCCAAGGAGGAAGAAAGCAGGAGGTCCCTAAAGAAGCCATATGTAGGTTGGGTGCAGTGGCTCACACCTATAATCCCAGCACTTTGGGAGACCGA
The DNA here is from genome assembly GCF_047675955.1 of Chlorocebus sabaeus. NCBI lineage: Eukaryota > Metazoa > Chordata > Mammalia > Primates > Cercopithecidae > Chlorocebus > Chlorocebus sabaeus. The sequence goes on from NC_132906.1 coordinate 11,452,014, forward strand.
GGTGGGTGGATCACAAAGGTCAAGAGATCGAGAACATCCTGGCCAACATGGTGAAACCCGGTCTCTACTAAAAATACAAAAATTAGCTGGGTGTGGTGGCATGTGCCGTAATCCCAGCTACTTGGGAGGCTGAGGCAGGAGAATCGCTTGAACCCGGGAGGTGGAGGTTGCAGTGAGCCAGGATTGTGCCACTGCGCTCCAACCTGTTGACAGAGTGAGACTCCATTTAAAAAAAAAAAAAAAGAAGAAAAAAAGAAACCATATGTATTTTTTTTAGAGACCAAATGTATGTTTTTTTTAAAGAAACTATGTGGGCCAGGCATGGTGGCTCACGCCTGTAATCCCAGCACTTTGGGAGGCCAAGTGGGAGAATCACTTGGGCCCAGGAGTTCAAGACCAGCCTGTGCAACGTGGTGAAACCCCACCTCTAAAAAAATTTACAAAACTTAGCCAAGCATGGTGGTGTGCACCTGTAGACCCAGCTACTTAGGAGGCTGAGGCAAGAGTATAGCTTGAGCCCGGGGGGTAGAGACTGTAGTGAGCCATGATTCTACTGCTGTACTCTAGCATGGGTGATAGAGCAAGACTTTGTCTTTTTTTTTTTTCCCCAAGACAGAGTCTTGCTCTGTCACCCAGAGCTGGAGTGTGACGGTGTGATCTCGGCTCACTGCAACCTCCACCTCCTGGGTTCAAGCAATTCTCCTGCCTCAGTCTCCCAAGTAGCTGGGATTACAGGGGCTCGCCACCACTCCCAGCTACTTTTTTTATTTTCATTAGAGACAGGGTTTCACCATGTTGGCCAGGATGGTTTTGATCTCTTGACCTTGTGATCCGTTCGCCTCGGCCTCCCAAAGTGCTGGGATCACAGGCATAAGCCATTGTGCCTGGCCTACATATGGTTTCTTTAGGGACCTCCTGCTTTCTTCCTTCCTTGGAATGATTCATGTTTGCCAAATTAAAATTACTTTTTAAAGTTTACCAGTACTTTGAAGCCATCTTTCCTTTATATCATGTATACAGTTCTTATCTTTAGCCATTCTATCCCTAGTGGTTACACACTCAAAATTGATAGGATCATTTTCTATAGGCTAATTTTTGTATTGTTATTAGAGATGGGGTTTCACCATGTTGGTCAGGCTGCTCTCAAACTCTTGACCTCAGGTGATCCAGCTGCCTCAGCCTCCCAAAGTTCTGGGATTACAGGCGTGAGACACCGTGCCCAGCCTGGATTTCCTTCTTTGGAAAGGCTGAATACTATTACACTGTGTACCTATACCATGTTTTCTTTAGTCATTCATCTGCTGATGGACACTTAAGTTGGCTTCATGCCTGGGCTATTGTGAATGATGCTGCAATGAACATGAGAGTGCAGATATCTCTTTGACATACTGATTTCACATCCTTCGGGTGTGTGCTCAGAAGTGGAATTGCTGAATTATATGGCAGCTTTATTTTTAACTTTTTGAGAAAACTCCGCACTGTTTTCCATAATGGCTGTACTAATTTATGTTCCTACCAACAGCATACAAGGGTTTTGTTTTCTCCACATCCTTGCCACTTGTATCTTTTATCTTTTGATGACAGCCATTACAACAAGTGTTAGTTGATATCTCATTGCTGTTTTGATTTGCATTTTCCTGATCATTAGTGATGTTGAGTGTTGTTTCCTATACCTGTTGGCCATTTGCATGTCATCTTCTAAGAAAGTCTATTTATATGAAATAACTTTGCCCATTTTTTAATTGGATTGTTTTCTTACAATGGTGTTGTTTGAATTCTTTACATATTTCAGAAATAACCCCTTATCAGATATATGGTTTGCAAATATTTTCTCTCATTCTGTAGGCTGTTTCTTCACCCACTTATTTCCATTTATGTGCAAAAGCTTTTTAGTTTGATGTAATCTCATTTGTCTATTTTTGCTTTTGTTGTCTATGTTTTGGAGTCATTTCCAAGAAAATAATTGCACAGACCAATTTTGTGTTAGCCTGTTCTTGTGTTGTTATAAAGAAATACCTGAGACTGGGTAATTTATAAAGAAAATATGTTTATTTTGGCTCATGGTTCTGCAGGCTCTACCAGAGGCATGGTGCTAACTTTTTTTTTTTTTTTTTTTTTTTTGAGACAGAGTTTCACTCTTGTTGCTCAGGCTAGAGTGTAATGGTGTGATCTTGGCTCACTGCAACCTCTGCCTCCCAGGTTCAAGAGATTCTCCCGCTTTGGCCTTCCAACATGTTAGGATTACAGACATGAAATACCATGCCCGGCCCATCTTGGCTTTGTAATAACCTACTTTCTGGGAACTAATCCATTCCCCAGAGAACCAATCTAGTCTTGTGAGAGCTAGAACTCACTCACTATCACTAGAATGGCACCAAGCAATTCATAAAGGATCCACTCCATAATCCAAATACCTCCCACTAGGCCTCATCACCTGTCTCTGTCATGCTGGGAATCAAATTTCAACACGAGATTTGGTGGGGAAAAAACAAACCATATCCAAACCATAGCAATCACCATCTATCTAATTCCCCAACCCCCAAACTTAACATCTAGACTTCTGCTCACTCCTTACATCTCATCTGTCACTTTCTAATTGCGTTCTTTCTTCTCTGCTATTACAGTGCACGGTCCCCCAGTTTCCCTCACTTCTTTTTCTGTCCTACTGAGAAACACAAAGTGACCTGGACAGCTGCATGTTTTCCCCTGTAGGCTTGAACCCAAGCTGGGGTCTTGAACATTTGCAGGCACTGAGAAAGGTATCTAAGTTCTTGCCCAAAACACTGAAAGAAACTAGCTCTAGCCCTGAGCCACATTCCTTAAACTCTCACATAAACTCCATAGCCCAATGCCCTAGTTGCAAACATATCTCGGGAGAACATCGCTTATCTCCCTGTCCCAGTGAGGACAGCTTGCAACCCCTTCTGTTTCTAAGTTCCCCTAATAAATTATTTGGACCGATCACCTTGGCATCTAGTGCTTCTTACTTTTTTGTTTGAGATGGAGTTTCGCTCTTGTTGCCCAGGCTGGAGTGCAATGGCGTGATCTCGGCTCACTGCAACCTCCACCTCCCGGGTTCAAGAGATTCTCCTGCCTCAGCCTCCCGAGTAGCTGGGATTACAGGCATGCCCCACCATACCTGGCTAATTTTGTAATTTTAGTAGAGATGGGGGTTTATCCATGTTGGTCAGGCTGGTCTCGAACTCCTGACTTCACGTGATTCACCCGTCTTGGCCTCCCAAAGTGTTGGGATTACAGGCGTAAGCCACTGTGCCCAACTGCTTCTTGCTTTAGAATTCCAACCAGACCCATCTCAGGATGGTTTTGGGTGCTCACCTATGGGTACTGCTCTGCTGTGGTTTTTGGGGTGACTCTGGGTATGTGTTCAGCCAGGATGAAACATGGACACAGGCCCTCATCATTTCTGTGCTGGATTATTAGAACAGCTTCCTAAATCGATGATCTGCTGCCATTCTTTTATTTTGTAGCCCATTCTCCACAAGGTGACTTAAGTTATTTTCTTAAAATCTGACTATAAATGTACCACAGTACCCAGATATTTGGTCAAACATTATTCTGGATGTTTCTATGAGAGCGTTTTTGGATGAGATTAACTTTCAAATCTGTGGATTTTGAGTAAAGCAGATTGCCCTACATAATGTAAGTGAGCCCCATGAAATCAAGACCTGAATAGAACAAAAGATGGACCACCCCCAAATCCCACCTCTCACTCCCAGCAAGAAAAATTCGGCCAGTGGGTGGCCTCCAAAGGGCTGCAACAACACAAGCCCTTCCCTGGATGTCCCTCCTGTTCACCTACCCTGCAGATTTTGGACTTGCCCTCCTTTATTATTAGGTAAGCCAATTCCTTAAAATAAATTTCTTTCATCGCTTGATGTCCATGGGGAATTGGTTTCAGGATTCCTGCAGATATCAAAATCCAAGGGTGCTCTGTCACTTATATAAAATCATATAGTATTTGCATATAACCTACCCACATAATTAATATACTTTAAATCATATCTAGATAACTTATAATACCTAATACAATGTAAGTGTTGTGTAAATAGTTCTACTGTATTTTAAAAAAATTGCTATTATTGTTATTGTATTTTTTCTTTTTCCAAATATTTTTGATATGCATTTGGTGGAAGGGTGACTGTATATACATCCTATTGATTCTGTCTCTCTAGAAAAACCTGACTAATACAAATTCCCTATGATGGAGGAAGTATAGGGTGTCATCAGAGTCTGTACCAGTGACACCTAACCCAGACTTGTGGGGTCAGAGAAGGCAATACCTCAAACCATGTTCACGAGTAGATTTCATCTCACATACCACTGGAATTACTCGGTAGTGGCTGTCTAGTGCTCTGGTCTTTGAAAGGACTTGAAGCCACATTAGGGATTGGGGGAAAGAATGTCATGTGAAAAGAAGGAAAATTAAATTTGAGGCTGTGCTGGTTAGCAAGGACCTGATCGTTAGCAGGTCTTGTAATGTTTCTAAGTGAGACTACTTTATCCCCAGGGCAGTTGGATGTCATTAAAGCCAGGAAATCACTTGGTCAGGTTTTCATTTAGGAATTTACTCAATGTAGAGAAATGAGAGAGTTCTGTAGCAGAATGTTAGCAATATTTTATAAATGAGGAATATGAGGTTAAAAGGGTTAAGTAAATCTCCTAAGATTATATCCTTACTAAGTCTGGAGTCCTATTTCTAACCCAGCTCTGTCCAGCCTATGGTTGTTCTTCCTATCATCTTCTAGTACACAAATGCCATCACAGTTATCCTTAACATGCCACAGTCATTCATGTTCATTCATCCCTGCAATATTTGTGCAGTCCTCCTTGGGCTAACAGTTGGGAATATAAACATAAATAAATTATGGTTATTTTCAAGGAGGCCATGGGCCAGTAGGGAATATAGACATTTAAACCAATAATTAACAAATAATAGAAATACAGTGTGATTAGTGTGAGACTAAAGTTGTGCTGAGCAGTGACTGGAGAGGGCATGGTCAAAGGACTGCCTAACTCTGCCTGGGCATTATGAAGAGCTTCTCAGAGATGGAAACAATTGAGTTATGTCTCGAAGGATATTTAGAAGTTTTTCTGGAGGAGAAAGGCACAAAACATTCAAAGTCAAGGAGGTAAGAGAGAGAAACTTGCATATGATTCTATAAGGACAGAGCATAGGCTGCATATTGTACTAGGAAGATAAACGGGGTGAGGGTCATAAAGAACTCTACAAAACATAGTGGACTTTGGGCTTTGACCTGAAAGGAAGGGAAGCAGGGAAACGTTAAGATTAGAATTGCTCTTTAGACCCTTGTGAGGGTATGGTTAGAAAGGGCATGGGGCTGGAAAGAGGAGGCTATTGCATTGATGACGTTATGAGATAAAGCCTTGGAAATGGGTGGTTATCTTGGGTAAGGTCGGTTGGGCATTTGAGTCCCCCCCGGTACCCAGCCTCACTCTTGCCTCCTTCCTACTGGAAGTCAATTCATCCTTCTTTTTTTCCCAGCAGCTAATTAACCTGTTTGCTGACTTAAACATAGTCTCCTCATCCCCAGTAGTCTCTCTACTGCAAGCTTTGCATTTTCAAAGGGAATGCCTTGGAAATGCTAGCTATGCCTTCAGCAGCCTTGATGTATGACAAGAGGTGCTACTCCCATGTCATAAAAAAAAAAAACTGCAACTTCCCTGAATGAAAGAGGATTTGCCACACCATCTTTGAAAGATTCCTAACTTCTGTTTTTTTACCATGTTCATAAAATAGGCACATAATAAGGATATGCCAATCTTATTTGTTTGTTTATTTATTTATTTTTAATGAGATGGGGTCTCACTATGTTTCCCAGGCTGGTCTTGAACTCCTGAACTCAAATGATGTTTCCACCTTGGCCTCCCAAAGTGCTGTGAGTACAGGCATGAGCCACCACACCTGGCCAGTCTTAGTTTATCGTTATTTTTATTTTCCTTAGAGACAGAGTCTTGCAATCATAATTCACTGCAGCCTGAAACTCCTGGGCTCAAGGGATCCTCCTGCCTCTGCCTCCTGAGTAGCTGAGACTACAGGTGCATGCCACCATGTCTGACTAATTACAAAAAATTTTCGTAGAGACAGGGTCTTGCTATAATACCCAGACTGGTTCTGAACTCCTGACCTTAAGAGATCCTCCTGCCTCAGCCTCCCAAAGTGCTGAGATTACAGGCATGAGCCACTGTGTCTGGCCTTGGATTTATTTTCAAGAGGTTTCTTATAGAAGATAAAATTACTCACTCATAAAACTTAATATAAATTTCCATTTATTAAGTGACTATAATGTATCAAGAATTGTACATAGAACTTTACATATAATATATCAATTTTCACAACATCTTTGAAAAGTGGTTAATATTATCATTTAGATTTTACAGATGATTAAACTGAGTAATTGAAAGTTTCATAGTGTAGCATTTGCAGTAAGTTCATATTATATCAAAATCCACTCTCTTTACACAACCCTACAATGTCTTTGTGTGTAGATGTGCTGTTTGTGTTCTCATATGTTAGGTAAGTCTACTCACTTTGAGGTGCTGACTCATAATTGTAATTATACTTCTTTCTAATTTATTTCTGGTTGTCCCTAAATGTTAGATTTATTTCACTAAGCATGCTTTTTTGCCTTTTTTTTTTTTTTTTTTTTTTTGAGATGGAGTTTTTCCCTGTCACCAGGCTGGAGTGCAGTTGTGAGATTTCAGCTCACCACAACCTCCGCCACCCAGGTTCAAGCAATCCTCCTGCCTCAGCCTCCCGAGTAGCTGGGATTACAGGTGTGCACCACCACTCCCAACTGATTTTTGTATTTTTAGTAGAGATGGGGTTTCAACATGTTGGCCAGGATGGTCTCGATCTCTTGACCTTGTGATCTGCCTGCCTCAACCTCCCAAAGTGCTGGGATTACAGGCGTGTGCTACTGTGCCCAGCCTCACTCAATATTCTTTAATGAAATAATCATATGATAATTTTTAATCTTTACATTTTACTTTATAATATTGTACTATGCAAAAGCTCAAACTAATTGGTTTTCAAATTAAGATTCTTGGGGATGGCATTATCTCAAATTATGGTTCCATAAAATTGCATTAATACTGGTTGTGTATGATTGTTGATTTACACTGTCTGTATGGTAAAATTTGGGATAAATTTTCTAGAGAACAGCTTGGGAAGATGTGCCAAAACTTTAAAATCTGTATACTTAAAAAAAAAAAAAAAAAAAAAAAAAAACTAGTTACTTTAGACTATTTCAAACATATACAAAAGTAGACAGAATACTATAATAAACCCTCTTGTGCCTATCACTGATATGGTTTGGCTGTGCCCCCACCCAAATCTCATCTTGAATTGTAGCTCTCATAATTCCCACATGTCATGGGAGGGACCTGGTGGGAGGTCATTGAATCATGGGGGTAGTTACCCCTGTGTTGCTGTTCTCATGCTAGTGAGTGAGTTCTCATGAGATCTGATGGTTTTATAAGGGGCTTTCTCCACTTTTGCTTGGCACTTCTCCCTGCTGCTGTCATGTGAAGAAAGATGTGTTTGCTTCTCTTTCTACCATGACTGTAAGTTTCCTGAGACTGCCACAGCTATGGTGACCAGTGAGTCAATTAAACCTCTTTCCTTTACAAATTACCCAGTCTCAGGTATGTCTTTATTAGCAGTGTGAGAATGGACTAATATAGTAAATTTGTACTGGGAGTGGGGTGCTGCTGTAAAGGTACCCAAAAATGTGGAAGTGACTTTTGTAAAGGTACCCAAAAATGTGGTAACAGGCAGAGGTTGGAACAGTTTAGAGGGCTCAGGAGAAGCCAGGAAAACGTGGGAAAGTATGGAACTTCGTAGAGATTTGGAGGGCTCGGAAGACAGGGAAGATGTGGGAAACTTTGGAACTTCCTAGAGACTTGTTAAAGGGCTTTCATCAAAATGCTGATAGTGACATAGAGAATAAAGTCCAGGTTGGGGTGGTCTCAGATGGAGATGAGGAATTTGTTGGGACCTGGAACAAAGGTGACTCTTGTTATGCTTTAGCAAAGAGACTGTTGGCATTTTGCCCCCGCCCTAGAGAACCGTGGAACTTTGAACTTGAGAGAGATGATTCAGGGTATCTGGTGGAAGGAATTTCTAAGTGGTAAAGCATTCAAAAGGAAGCAGAGCATAAAAGTTTGGAAAATTTGCAGCCTGACAATGCAATAGAAAAGAAAAACCCATTTTCTGGGGAGAAATTCAAGTCTGTTGTAGAAATTTGCATAAATAATAAGGAGTCAAATGTTAATCACCAAGATATTGGGGAAAATGTCTCCAGGGCATATCAGAGAACTTCAAAGCAGCCCCTCCCATCACAGGGCTGGAGGCCAAGGAGGGAAAAATGGTTTCCTGGGCTGGGTCCAGGGCCCCATTGCTCTGTGCAGCCTGTGTCCCGGTTGCTCCAGCTCAAGCCATGGCTAAAAGGGGCCCAGACACAGCTCAGGCCATTGCTTCAGGGGGTGCAAGCCCTAAGCCTTGTCAGCTTCCACATGGTGTTGGGCCTGCAGGTATGCAGAAGACCAGAATTGAGGTTTGGGAACCTCTGGCTAGATTACAAAGGATGTATGGAAGCACCTGGATGTCCAGGCAGAAGTCCGTTGCAGGGGTGGGGTCCTCAAGGAGAACCTCTGCTAGGGCAGTGTGGAAGGGAAATGTGAGGTCGGAGCCCCCACACAGAGTCTCCACTGGGGAACTGCCTAGTGGAGATGTGAGAAGAGGGCTACTATCCTCCAGACCCCAGAATGGTAGATCCACTGACAGCTTGCACCTTGTGCCTGGAAAAGCCACAGACACTCAATATCAGCCTGTGAAAGCAGCCTGGAGGGGGGCTGTACCCTGAAAATCCACAGGGGCAGAGCTGCCCAAGGCCATGGGAGCCCACTTCTCGCATCAGAATGACCTGGATGTGAGACATGGAGTCAAAGGAGATCATTTTAAAATTTTAAAATTTAATGACTTCCCTCTTGAATTTTGGACTTTCATGGGGCCTGTAGCCCCTTTGTTTTGGCCAATTTCTTCAATTTGGAGCAGGCATATTTTACCCAATGTCTGTACCCTTGTTGTATCTGGAAAGTAACTAATTTGCTTTTGATTTTACAGGCTCATAGGCAGAAGGGACTTCCCTTGTCTCAGATGAGTCTTTGGACTTGGACTTTTGGGTTAATGCCAGAATGAGTTAAGACTTTGGTGGACTGTTGGGAAGGCATGATTGTGTTTCAAAATGTGAGGACATGAGATTTACCAGGGGCCAGGGATGGAATGATATGGTTTGGCTGTGTCCCCACCCAAATCTCATCTTGAATTGTAGTTCCCATAATCCCCATGTGTTGTGGGAGGGACCTGGTGAGTGATAATTCAATCATGGGGGCAGTTACCCCCTTGCTGCTGTTCTCTTGATAGTGAGTGAGTTCTTATGAGATTTGATGGTTTTATAAGGGGTTTTCCCCCTTTTGTTTGGCACTTCTCCTTACTGCTACCATGTGAAGAAGGATGTGTTTATTTCCCCTTCCATAATGATTGTAAGTTTCCTGAGGCCTCCCCAGCCATACTGAGCTGTTAGTCAGTTAAAACTCTTTCCTTTTTAAGCTAACCAGTCTCAGGTGTCTATTTATTAGTAGCATGAGAATGAACTACTACAATCACCCAGCTTCAACAATTATCAACTCATGGTAAATCTTGTTCCATATGTACTCTGCTTTTTTTTCCCTTTCTATATTACGTTGAAGTAAATCCTAGATACTATATCATATCATTCCTTTTTTCTAAAAAAAAAAAATGCCATGTTTATCATTTGCATTTATATTTTCAAATTTATATTGAACTATAATGTGTATACAAAAAATGTGGTGCTCTCTAAACTTTCACAGATTGAACATCCTGGGTAAGTAATAGCTAGATCAAGAAACAGAAGATTTTGTATTCAGTAAATTTTTCAGCATAGCTATTGTACTACTATTGCAAAAAACAAACTAACAATAATTCTTTAATATCATTAAATATCCAGTGTTCAAATTTCCAAATGTCTTATATATGTCACAATTTATTTATTTATTTTATATTTTTAGTTTTAGTTTTATTTTGAGACAGAGTTTTGCTCTGTTGCCCAGGCTGGAGTGCAAGGTTTGATCTTGGCTCACTGCAAGCTCTGCCTCCTGGGTTCACGCCATTCTCCTGCCTCAGCCTCCTGAGTAGCTGGGACTACAGGCGCCCGCCACCATGCCCGGCTAATTTTTTGTAATTTTTTTTTTTAGTAGAGATGGGGTTTCACCATGTTAGCCAGGATGGTCTCGATCTCCTGACCTTGTGATCTGCCTGCCTTGGCCTCCCAAAGTGTTGGGATTACAGGCGTGAGCCACCGCGCCCGGCCAATCACAATTTATTTTTTACAGTTTATTTTTTTGAATCAGGGTCCAAATATGTACACACATTGCAACCGACTGATTGGTTGAACTCTTTTAATATTTATGTTTCTCCTCCATCCCTCATTTATTTCTTCCTTGGAATTTATTTGGGTGAAAGACCAGAACATGTTCCTATATATTTCTTGTAAATTGATACTTGTATCTAGAGGCTCTTTCACATTCAGGTTAGATTTGTATGGCACAATGGTTACATAGGTGCTGGTGTATTCCTCTGTCAGTGAATATCTAATGCTTTATTCTCTCTCTTGGTGATGCCAGCAGGTACTTATGTTCAATGTCTGGATCAGTTATTTTCATTAGGGTTTTTAAAATAACAATATTCTACTTTTTACATTCCTTCTTCATTTGTTAGCTGGACTACTTCTGTTCACAGATTACAGATTACTATTTGATTTTCCACTGGTACAGTTTGTATAGAGCAAGCAGGATAAATGATTGATTCCTTTATTTGTCAGTTTTTAAAATAATTCATTAGCAACCTCCAACAGTGATGGTTTTTTTTCTTTTCTTTCTTTTTATTTATTTATTTATTTATTGAGACGAGGTCTTGCTCTGTCTCCAGGCTGGAGTGCAGTGGCGCGATCTTGGCTCACTGCATCCTCCACCTCCCAGGTTCAAGCAATTCTCCTATCTCAGCTTCCTGAGTAGCTGGGACTTCAGGCATGTGCCACCACGCCCAGCTAATTCTTGTATTTTTTTAGTAGAGACGGGGTTTCACCATGTTGACCAGGATGGTCTGGGTCTCCTGACCTTGTGATCTGCCCACCTTGGTCTCCCAAAGTGCTGGGATTATAGGCATGAGCCACTGTGCCTGGCCAATTGTTTTTATTTTTAAGATATATTATGAGTCATGGATTTAAATATATTTTTTGTGTTACAATTCATTATCGAACTACTTAACAATAGGGGTTCATTAAATAAATCATAGCATAACTACACAATAAAATAGTATTACATAGCCACTAAAATAATAACATCAATGTGTATTTATTCACCAGAAAGTTATTTATGATATTTTATTTAAAACTTATTTTTAAAATAGTAAATGCATGCTCATAGTACCAAAGGTATTACAGTGACAGATTTCTCTCACCTTTGTTCTCAAGTCACCTAGATTCCCACCTAGGAGTCCTCTAGTTTTGTGTAACCTTGTATATTCTTCCAGAGATTTCTAGAGCTGATAGTTCACCCGATATTTATTATTGTGGCTGTATTAGTTGTTAAAAATAATGAAACACTTCTATAAGGTTGTTATACGGTTGGTTCTCTGAACCCACCCCGTCCTCCTTGGGCACTGAAACCCTTCCCTGCTGCCCCCAAGACCTTGCCCATCATCCATCAATTGAAGAGTTAATGCTTCACATAGCAGGAAGCATATGGGGTCCTATTCAAGCTACAGCCAGTATCTGTTCTCATTGGTCCTTGCCTGTCCTGTACAGTTGCAAATATTTTAATATTATCCTTGGAGATTTCTATGCCTCTAGGAGCAAATTTTATATTATAAAACATTATGTTTTGTAAAACAATCTAAATCTAACTATGTGACCATAATATATTCTGGACTGATATATACCAAAGCATTAAAAGTAATTTTTTCTGGTGGCATAATTATGAGTGATATTTTATTCTTTTTAATCTAAACTGCAGTTCCAGATTTCTCTATAATGGGCAGATTATTTATACAGCAAAAAATTAAAGTGTATCTCTAAACTGGTTTTATTTCATAAAAAAGAATGGAGATGTCAACATTTTTCAATAGCTCCATCTGCTGGCCGCTGAATAAAGCTAATTTTAAATACCACGTTTTAACTAAATGAGACAGCCAGGAGAAGAAATAGAATTCCTGTGTTAGAACAAAGGATGCTTCCTACACATCCATGAAGAGTAAGTATTAGGAGTCAAGTTAATTTACTTGGAATAAAAAGTGATACAGACTTGGTTCCATATAGAGTGAGCTACTACCCTATGCTCAAAAACAGGCTGTTTGCCTAGAACAGAAATGTGAAACTGAAAAATTGTTTTGGAGTTTTTGGCTATCTTGCACTGGAATGCTGATTTTTAAATTAAAAAAAATTTTTTTCTTTGAGACAGAATCTTGTTCTGTTGCCCAGGCTGGAATGTCGTGGTGCAATCACTGCTCACTGGAACCTCTCCCTCATGGGCTCAAGTGATCCTCTCTCCTCAGCCTCCCGAGTAACTGGGACTACAGGTGCGTGCCACCATGCCCAGCTAACTGTTTACTTTTTACAGAGGCAGGGTCTTGCTATGTTGCCCAGGCTGGTCTCAAATTCCTGGGCTCAAGCTGTCTGTCCACCTCAGCCTCCTAAAGTGCTGGGATTATAGGAATGAGTCACTGTGCCTGGCCTGTAGATTTTTCAAACAGTGCAAAACTAAATAACATTGATTACTGATTGCATGTGAATATATGAATATATGTGAAATGTATTATATTGAAGGAATTTATATGTCTTTGCACAAATATTCAAACCTGCAGTCTAAATTCTCCTTTGTCATTCTCATTACTTATCAAGTGAAATTGCTCTCGGTTCCATATCTCTTTATTATTTCCAGAAGTTGAACTGATGATAAATGCTTTGTTAAACCCAAATCTCTCTTTGGACGATAATGCAAGCTACCATATATTGTGTAAAAATTTCTGTCATCTATCTTTCAAACTCTTTTAAAAAGTTAGATGTGTCAAACATATTCCAGTATAGTTTCTGAAGATCTAGTTTACAGAAGTTTCCCAGATGATTTTGGTATTCTTCCACTCCACTCCAGTTAAGAACCACTGCCCTGGGACTGTAGATGAATGTGGCATCCTTTCAGGAATATTTGCATTGTAAAGAGGATCACAAGATGGGCACATTGCCTCATGCAGGGGATTAACTGTGGAGGGAGAAATTTGAGGCACCAGGGGCTGAGTCTTGGATGAGGGTGAAGGAAAAGAGCCCGTATGCTATCTTTCAGCAGCAGTGATATTATGATCCCTGAAGGATCAACTTCAGGGGCTTGGAGTTTATCACAATGCCTCACCTGTTTGCCTAATGCCTAAAATATCACAAAGCTAATTTCTGTTGGGCTTAGTCTCTCCAAATGGATATGAATGGGTTAGTGTGTTATTTTTATTTTTATTTTTATTTTTTAGGTGGAGTCTCGCTCTGTTGCCCAGGCTGGAGTGCAGTGATGTGATCTCCGCTCACTGCAACCTCCCCCTCCTGGGTTCAAGCAATTCTCTGCCTCAGCCTCCTGAGTAGCTGGGATTACAGGTACCCGCCACCACACCTGGCTAATTTTTGTATTTTTAGTAGAGACGGGGTTTCACCATGTTGGCCAGGCTGGTCTTGAATGCCTGACCTTGTGATCCATCCGCCTTGGCCTCCCAAAGTGCTGGATTACAGGCACGAGCCACCAAGCCCGGCCTAACTTTTTCAAGTGACACAACCACATTCCAAGATGTTTTCTGAGAATCCAACGCCTTAACCCAATAAATTAGTCGAGTGGGAATTTCAGTACAGTTGCAGGCTAACAGGGATCATATTTTTGTCTTGATTAGCCTTTGGGACATACCTTGAATTACACTGAACAGGTAATGTTTGTCTAGGTAGGGCCCAGTCTCATCATTTACTAACTAGCTGCCCAGTGTGCTCTACTATGCATAATACGGTAAACATTTCACCACATTTTGGAAACCATGCTGTAGTGTAGCAAGGTTGTACTCAAAATGCAGTAGGGGCCATGGGGGTATATTTAGGACTGTCCAGGTTAATTGTGTGCATTCCTGATGTCTTCCAACTTCCTGACCTCTTGAACCTCAACTTTAGACTCTATTTTAAAAAGCCCAGGTAACCCAAATATGAGTGATGTGGCAGGCTGAATAATGGTCCCCCTACAAATCCATGTCCTAATCCCCAAACCTTTGAATATGTTATGTTATATGGCAGAGGGGAATAAAGGTCACTAACCAATGGACCTTAAATTACAGATTACCCAAGTGGGCCCAATATAATCACAAGGGTATTAAAAGTAGATAAGGGAGTCAGAGGAAGAGCTGCGGTGACAAAAGCAGGTCAGAGAGACGCCACGGAGCTGGCTTTGCGGATGGAGGAAGGAGGACGTGAGCCAAGGGATCTGGGCAGCCCCTAGAAGGAAATAGTAAGAAAATGGATTCTTCTTTGGAGCCTCCAGAAAGGCACACAGCCCTGACAACACCTTGATTTTAGCCCAGCGAGATACCTGTCAAACTTCTGCACTCCAGTAAGACAATAAGTCTGTGCTCTTTTAAGCCACCAACTTTGTGATGATTTGTTATAGTGGCAATGTAAAATTAGTAGAGGTGGGAACTACATTTGTGGTTATTCATAATCAAAGACAATTCTCGGCCGGGCGCGGTGGCTCACACCTGTAATCCTAGCACTTTGGGAGGCCGAGGCGGGCGGATCACGAGGTCAGGAGATCGAGACCATCCTGGCTAACACGGTGAAACCCCGTCTCTACTAAAAAATACAAAAAATTAGCCGGGCGCGGTGGCGGGCGCCTGTAGTCTCAGCTGCTCCGGAGGCTGAGGCAGGAGAATGGCGTAAACCCGGGAGGCGGAGCTTGCAGTGAGCAGAGATCGCGCCACCGCACTCCAGCCTGGGAGACAGAGCGAGACTCCGTCTCAACAACAACAACAACAACAACAACAACAAAAAGAGACAATTCTCCTAACCATTTCTGTATAAAACCAGCATTTGGACATAATTCCCACATAATTTCTCTTTCTTGGAGTAGAAAGCATTCACAACTGAGTTTTGAATGGTTCACACTCTTAACTGTCTTAAATAATGTCACATCCAATTATGTTTATGCTAATGAATTGCAACTTGGCTATTTTTAAAAATCCCAAACACAGAAGATTATTTTTGTTCAAATATCAATTTTAGATTTTAGTTTTCCCAAACAGTATTGTTTTAAATGAAGGTTTATATTACTGATTTCCGTAAAGCCACTTGTAGTCATATAAAAGTATGTCCTTTCATTACAAATTATGCTTCATTAAAGCTTTAGAGTTTTTCCTCTGTCTGTCCTAATGGTAACTGTCCCATTCACCCTTACCATGTAGCTGTTTTGAAGGCTATCTCCTTTCTGCCCACTCTTTCTTGGGCTTAATCCTGTGGTGTTAGCAGCCTAATGTGGGCGATATGTATTCTGGGCCTCATTATTGAAACTCAAGGCATCATTTCATGAGAGAGCGGGTTAATGGCGAAACTGGCAAAACAGCTCACAAAGCTGATGTGACACCTTTATCCCTTTCAGGACTCACTGCCATATACAAGATGTAGAGTGACATTCTTAAAGAATTCATACATTCAACAAAATATTTACTGAGGCTTCTAGGTGTCAAATGATGGGGATAAGAGCACTGAATAATTTATACAAAAATTCCTGGCTTGGCGCAGTGGCTCACGCCTGTAATCCCAGCACTTTGGGAGGCTGAGGCGGGTGGATCACGAGGGTAGGAGATCGAGACCATCCTGGCCAACATGGTGAAATCCCGTCTCTACTAAAAATTACAAAAAATTAGCTGGGAGTGGTGGCGCGTGCCTGTAGTCCCAGCTACTTGGGAGGCTGAGGCAGGGGAATCGCTGGAACCCGGGAGGGGGAAGTTGCAGTGAGCTGAGATCGCGCCACTGCACTCCAGCTTGGCGACAGATCGAGACTCCGTCTCAAAAAAAGAAAAAAAAAAAAAGAAAAGGAAAAAAAAATTCTTGCTCTCATCCTGCCATTCTTCTGAAACTTTCTTGCTTCCTGGCTTTGGAGGTTTGGGAATTGAAGAAAATAAAGTAAAAAAGATAAAAACAACCAAAGAGGAAAGGTTTTTCTAGATCTAGACATCCTACTCTCTTCTTCCATACAAGATTTATGCTGATGGAACAACAATGTAAAATAAGAAAATTCCTGAGATAATTTTAAAAAGAGAGCAGAAAAAACTCATAGTGGACTTCATCACGGAATGTGTAAAATGGGTAGAACCTGGAGTATTCAGTGGCAAAATCTTGGACATAGGAATACAGTAACACAACATATTGGTCTAGCAAGCACTGTAGGAGACTGAAGCAGAATTGTCCAGGAAATCCCACAAAAATGGAAATGAAGAGGTCTCAGTATCTCTAGGTGCAGAAAGGAGATAGCCTTCAAAACAGCTACATGGTAAGGGTGAATGAGGCAATTACCATTAGGACAGACAGAGGAAAATGCACCTAGTATCTCTAGGTGCACAGTAACATTAGTTTACAGATCAGCATTACCTATCTTTTCTTGCAGTTGATAAGTATCCTATTGTAATCCATTCATTCACCCTTTGCTTGTTCATTGTTGAAACAAATTCTCCCTGGAACAAAATTCTAGTAACCAAATACATCATATTGGGGGAAACTTCCTTACAGAAGGGATGATATTAAAGTAAAAAGAGGAGGAAGTCCCTTCTTCAGTTCTGGCAGGGGAGGAAAAGCTTCCCCCAAGGTAGGTGATCTGTTGTGACCAGGCTAAACCCACTTGAGGGACTGGCATCCCCTAAAGGTGAAGAGGGGAGGAGACCCACCTCCTGGAATGTGTCCCTGTGGTCTCCAGATGATGTCTTCCTCTAATAAGGACAACTCTGCCAAAGGAATAGAATGCTTCGTCACAGGCTCAATTACTCTGTGTCTCCGCCAGCTTACCACCTATGAACAATTCATCAAATTAGGAAGCGGGGAGATTTAATAAAGACATAACACATAAAGTGTAGGAAAACTATTTGTATGGCATTCCGAGACGACTAGGTCAGAATTAACAAGGAGCAAAGTAGTTAATAATGCCAATTCTGTTAACCCAGCACAACACCTGTGCTGAATGTCAGTGTTTAAAAAAATCTCCCAATCTTTATCTAAAAAGATAGGGCTACGTAACAATCGGAATGATTTTTGTCGGTGGAGGTCTAGGAAGCCGCAAGGGCAGTGGACGCCTTGACAGCTGCCAGTCTCGCGGCCTCCGCGGCGGCGTGCCCGTGTGGCTGCGTGCGCGCGGACGGGGCGGGGCTGAGGAGGGGAGTGCGCGCGCGCGGACGGGGCGGGGCGGAGCTTGGAGGGCGGGCGCGCGCGGGACCGTCTGGTCGGCAGGGGGCGCTGCGCACCCATGCCGCGCTCTGCCTGCCCCCGGGTGCTGTCCGCGGCGGTTCGATTGGAGCAGCCGCCGAAGAGCGCTTGGCGCCATTTTGAAGCGGAGAGGAGGAGGAACGGCCGGGCTGGCTGCGGAAGGGGAGGGGGGAGAGAAGGCGATTGGATGCGGCGGCGGCGGCGGATCCCGGAGAGCCGCGGAGTGAGAGGAGTAGCGAGTCGCGAACCCGGAGGTAGGAAACAATTCAGTTAACGGAAAGAAAATGTCTCTCTTCTCTGGCCGCGGCGCTCCATTTTTCGGTGGCCGCCACTGCCGCTGTGTGTGTGTGTGTGTGTGTGTGTATGTGTGTGTGGTAGGGCTGAAGCGCCGCCCGCCCGGGTGCCAGGCGCGACTCGCCTCCCGGCATCGGGGGCTGCAGCGGGCGGCTGCCTGGCGGCGGCCCGGGGCGGGGGTCGCGGGGCGCGGGCTGGCTGCGCGGTGGGGGTGGGGAGGGCCCCGCGGCCGACGCGCGCCTCCACGCCGCGGGCTCTGCCGCAGCCTCTGGAAATTAAACTTGCCGCTCTGATCCCGGCCCGGGCGGCGGCGGCGGCGGCGGCGGCGGCGGCGGGCGGTGACCTTGCGCGCGGGCGGGGGTCCCGGGGCCGCCCGGCCGCCCGCGCCCTCCCGCCGCCACCGCCGCCGCCTCGCCCCTCCCCCCGCGCCCCGGCCGGCCGGCGGCTGTTTCCCGGGCGGCAGGCGGGCGGCGCGGTGCTCCTGTTGAATCCTCCCGCGGGCGGGCTTCTCCCCCTTCCGGGCGAGGGGCGGGCGGGGACCGCGGGTCGGGGCCGCGGGCGCCCTCGCCCTCGCCCTCGCCGCTGGGTCCCCGCGCGCCGCCTGGCCTGCGCTTCGGGCCAGGGGACGGGCTGAGCGTGACATTTTTGCGCTGTTCCTCGCTGCTCGCCGGAGGGAAATCGCGCTCACCGCGCCGCCCGGAGTGGGTGCTCGGGGAACCTGAGGACCCAGTTGAGGAAGAGCCCAGCGCTGGCGTGGAGGGACTCCTCCCAGGCGACAACTGGGTTCTAGCTTTCCTTTCGGAAGGAACGGCGGGGAAAATGGTGTGCAATTGTGACTCGTTAATGTTTTTGCACTGTTATTTTAATGCTACTTTAAAAGTTTTCGGTCCGGAGAAAAACCTTGTTTGTTGTTGTTGCTGCTACTGCTGTTGGTTTTTGGTAGAGACGTGAAAGCTAACTCTGAAGTAGCTCGACAGTTATTTTGGAGGAATGACTGAAACCAGAAACGCCGCCCCTCGCCTTTGGAACTGCAGGCTGCTGCGTTCCTTGCGGACCGGGCGAGCTCCGGGAAGGGTTGAAAGAGCAGCTCCCCACCCATTCCGCGCGCGTCTTCAACAGCCTCTCTACCCCAGCAAGGGTTAACCCTTTTTTATGTCGAAGAAAGTGCTTCTTGTACTTTTTATAAGAGGTGATGGATGGGCAGTGGTGCCCCGACTGATCCTACCCTGTCGATGAAAGAGTTTCGGAAACTTTGGATATAGCTTTAATTTAGAGGGTTGGTCTGCGGTGTGGAGAGAGTTGGGTAATCCTATACCATCTTCCTAATAAACTTCAAAAACTCACGTTGTGTTTACATGCAGGAGACGAGCTGTAAATAAATCGTCATCACCCAATACTTGAACGGCAATATAGTCATTGTTCTCAGTTAACCCATCCAGAGTTCCCAGACAGAACGTTTTTTATATTAACTCATGTAGTGGTCAGGTAAACTAGTTAAAAGCCACAAATATGGACTTGAAAGACAGCTCTTTATGCAGTACACATGTCTGAGATGTTCACATCTTTAGGGACAATAAAATGAGTATTCAGTGGTGTATGCGGGTCAGTTCGTGGAACAGTTAATCTTGTATCTCATGGTAATAGCAGAAAACCGAATTAAAATTTGTAGTGGTGAATATGTAGGTGAAAGTTACATGGGACCTTTTATGTTAAGATCGATTGATTGTCAGAAACTGTAAAAACATTTTAAGAACGTTATTCCTTAGAAATAAGATTTGTGCTTAATATACGTTTACCAGTATATGTAAAAAGATGCACTTTAGACTTTATAAAAATTATCCAAATAGTGACTTTTTCCTCCTTTTTCTGATGGTTTAAAAAATTGTCCTCTTCTCAGCTGGCGTTTACTTAAAGATGTATTTTAAATGGGAAGGTAGTGTTTGTGTTCACCCTTTTTTTTTTCTTTTCTCCTTGTTTTGGTTAAGGCTGATTTTCCCTATATTAACTTTTACAGCAGCTTTTGTTACTCTTGTCACCTTTATTCTCTCGTGTTATGTCTCTCACCTCTCATTTTTACCCCCGTATTAGAGAGACATGTACTGATGATAGTGATTCTTGTCGTGAGATGTTTGTATTAAGCTTATTTGTAGTAAGATTCTACCGAGTTGGCTGTTTGATGAAAGTTGTTTAAATTGTTCTGCAGCTTTGTTTAACAAAGTAACATTTTGAGGAGTAGGCTTTATCAATAATTTGTTAGGCCTAAGATAAAGTAATACTTTGTGTTAGGGCTTGCCCTGGAGAAGAATGCAATGGTAGAAAATACCCAAAACTTTGGGAGAAAGGAATATTTCGGGAAGTTGTATTCTTTCTGCTTATTCCTCTTGGGAAATTTAGAGACTAACAGGAGTGCGCTCAGTAAGATTTGGCTTATGGACTCTTGAATGACGTGGACTGTATATAACTTATATTGGAAAAGAATACATTTATGTTTCCTCTGTTAGTGTTAGAGAGCAACAAGAAAACTTAAGGATGATCTCCAACTCGCTTATACATGAGAAATTCGGTTCAGATTTTAATTTCATTGATTTTTCTGAGGTCACAGTCGTATTCATGTGGTGGAATTGGGGCAGCTCTTAGATATCCTGGAAGCTGAGAAGTTTCCCCATTGTCTTTTTTTTGTTCTATTCAGGATTTAGCAATATTTATTAATAAAAATTCAGGGTAGCACATTACCTTCCATCCCCTTCTCACCTTTTTATTCATTTAACCAAGAATAAAGTTTTGTGGTTAGCCATCTGTTTCAGCGTCTGGTTTTTAATAATTTCTGTTTAGGATTCAGTCCATTTAGGTTGTCTCAGAAGATAACCTTTTGTAGGTCTCTGTCTCCGGGAGCTGCCTGCTCTTTCATTATGTAATATTACTTGACATGGCATTTATTTATTGTTTGTGAAACTTCTAAGAGTAATTTGGGAAAGTTAGTATGACCTTTGTTTTGTTACAAGATACAGTGCATACATGAGTGTGTGTTTTTTTTTAATTTTTAAACTTAGTTTGCCACACAAGTCATCTGTCACTTCCAGTTACAATATGCATTTTATTTGATTTTCGTATTCCTGTTCGGGAATGTTAAAGATTCCAAAAATACTTGGTTTAAAAATAAGCCCAGTAATTTCTCTGAGAATGTATTTACTTTTTAAGCTTAGTTAAGAAGCTGCCAAATGGTTTGCAGTTCTAACTCCTTGGAGAGTAGAGTTGAGCCCTTTTCTCACACTGTTCTGTTATAAGCCACCTGATTCTAACCATTTCCCCCCATTAGTTGAAAAAGGTTTTAGAATCTTTTCTCATCAGTTAGTTCAGAATTAAGAATAAGTCTGCTGTGTTGAGAGTGTAATTGTTTTAGCTGGCATGAGTGATCATGTACAGTGAGAAAATCATGACAATGAATCTTAGGTGAATAAAATTTAGTTGTTCAAATCTTAAAGCCTTTAATTTGAGATTTAAAAAGTATCTATAATCATTGTGTTCTAATAATTAGACATTAATAATAAGTAGTAATTAGAAATACTTGGTTTAGCTGTGTAAAACTTGAAGGCTAACAGGCGTCGGGGAAAGACTGATTAAAGCAAGAAACTATTTTGAGGCCTGCCACTCTCTCTTTTGACAGATCATGACCTGATTCAGTTAAAATGAACAGGCACTAAACTTCTGTATACATACAGTACCAAGGATGGTGTAATAAACAGGACTGAAGAAGACACCCTGTCCTATAGAAGTGTAGAGTAGTGGTTGGCTATCCACAGCAAGGTGATGAGAACTGAGACAGACCAGAGAGTAGGAACTCTGCTGTTACTTAGTTCTGAAGGAGCAGGCCCTCCTTCCTTTTCAGTGAAGAGTTGAGGTTGCTCTTTTTATGTGGGAGAGTGAAATTAGCCAAGATTAGATCCCATAAGGAGAAGGAGGGGCTGTTATAACCAAGACCGTTGTCTTTCTCTAGAAGAGAATGGTTAGGGACCTGGAAAGAAATGAGAGTTTGTGTTTCCTTAGGTAGTATAGGATTCTTTCTCCCCAGAGGTGATTTTAGGGAAGTAATTAGGAGATTTTAAAGGAAAGCTCTGTATCTCCAAAATATGTCTCTTAGTAGCTGAAATTTTAGCAGGTAGCTTTCAGATATGGGATGGTTTGGATTGGGTGCGGGGGTGAGAGTTGCAGGGGTGAGAGTTGCAGACCTTAAGTACTCTATTAGGGGAATAGAGTACTTAATGAATTGTGTATTTTTAGTTAAATGTTATACAGGTGTATGGTTAAAAAAAACAATTAATGGTACAGAGAGTAAAAAATGTTACTTTTCTCCTCCCCCCACGGGTAACCCACTGTTAACAGTTTCTCAAAAGTTTACTTTAAAAAAAAAATTATACAGAGTATCGTTAAACTGCTGTACTATTAAAATTTACTATATATTAAAATTTACTAATAAAATTTACTATTTTATTTATTTTATTATTATTATTATTATTTTATGAGATGGAGTCTCGCTCTATTGCCCAGGCTGGAGTGCAGTGGGACGATCTCGGCTCACCACAACCTCCATCTCCTGGGTTCAAGCGATTCTCCTGCCTCAGCCTCCCGAGTAGCTGGGACTACAGGCATGTGCCACCATGCCCGGATAATTTTTGTATTTTTAGTAGAGACTATGTTGGCCAGGCTAGTCTCAAACTCCTGACCTCGTGATCCGCCCGCCTCAGCCTCCTGAAGTGCTGGGATTACAGGCATTAGCCATCACGCCCAGCCTAATATTTTTATTTTTTAACTGTAATTTACTTTTTTCCTGGTTAAATCACAAGCTCTTTTCATACTGGCACATACAGATCAACATAATCATGAAATGATTAGAATATTTTATAACATAATTTATTTTTTCTGACTCCTGTTGAGTAAGTACTATGTTGTAATAGTTTACGTTAACCAGCACTGTATGAGAATACCTTTGACATGTATTTACCAACATTGGACTTTAAAAACTATATTGCCAATTTGATATATGAAATTTGTCTTGTTTTAGGTTTTATTTCTTTGTGAGTGAAGGTAACCATTTGTTTATATGCTTATTAGGGGGAAGTCATTTGCAACATATTATTTAATCAAGTGGTTTAATGCTAGTTTAATTTATTTGCTGCCCCCACCACCTACCTTCACCCTTACCTAAGAGCTAAGATGGTCTGAGAGAGGTGGGACTTTCAGAAGAGGCAAAATATTTTGGGGCTCATGGCACCTTGACAGGGAGCAGTGCTCGGAATGGAGAGGCTACAGCACCCAGCTTTGAACAATTTTGGGTCAGTATGAGAGTATTGAAAGCCCTTGGCTTGGTGTTAACATAAGGTAGTAGAGAAACTGAAGCGACAGACAGGAAGGGAGATTTGAGGGTCAGAGCAAATAAATTTTGCATAGAGTCAGCCCCACCTTCTACCATCTGCTTATCCTGTCTCATCATTCCTCCCTACCACCTTCAACTATCATTTCATTTTTATTCATATTGTCATTTGGTTTTCTTCTCTTTTCTTGTCAGGCATGGCAGCCTGGACCTGGGTATTTCAGTTGCCCCAGAGATGTGGAGTGCTTAGTTTTTGGTTTTCTTTTTTTTTGAGATGGAGTTTCGCACTTGTTGCCCAGGCTAGAGGGCAGTGGTGCTATCTTGGCTCACTGCAGCCTCTGCCTCCCAGGTTCAAGCGATTCTCCTGCCTCAGCCTCCTGAGTAGCTGGGACGACAGGTGCACGCCACCACATCCAGCTAATTTTTTGTATTTTTAGTAGAGACAGGATTTCACCATGTTGGCCAGGCTGGTCTCGATGAACTCCTGGCCTCAGGTGATCTGCCTGCCTTGGCCTCTCAAAGTGCTGGAATTACAGGCATGAGCCACTGCGCCTGGCCTAAGTAGAAGCTCTTGAGCTCTTTTTCCCCCTCTGTCTCTTTGGTACCATTCCTTTCAGCTTTCGACTCTCCCTAGCCTTCTGGGGTAACATAAATAGGTCAAGTCTTTATAACTGTAGTTGGAATTTGGAAGGCCACTGGCATTTAAGACTTGAACATCCCTAGGAGCATATATCATGACGTGATGCTTGATAAGTGAGGTCCCTTTCTAAGGAATGCAGAAGAGCATGGTGGTTAATTTAAGCATATAAACTTAAGAGTCAAGACAGCGTGGGTTTTTATCTGCTCTAGCTAAACAAGCAATTACCTAATCTTACTAAATCTCAACTTCTTAATCTGAACAGTGGGATTGATAGCAGAAACCTCATTTTAAAAAACAGCTTTATTGAGATATAACTCACATACCATAATCCATTGAAAATACACAATTCATTGTTTTCTAGGATACTCATAGGTTTGTGCAACCATCATCACAGTCTGAGTTTGGAACATTTTTGTCTCCTGTGAAAAACGCCAAGCCAAATGTAAATTAGTACAGCCATTACAGAGAATATTATGGGGGTTCCTCAAGAGGTGAGAAGGGATAGAGAGAGGTTGGCTAAAGGCTACAAAATTTAGCTAGATAGGAGGAATAAGTTCTAGTGTTGTACCGGGTGACTACAGCTGACCCTTGAACAGTGAAGGGGTTAGGGGCACCAACCCCTGTGCAGTTGAGACTCCACATATAACTTTTATTTCTCCAAACTTAGCTAGTAATAGCCTACTGTTGATTGGAAGCCTTACTGATAACAAGCTGTCAATTAACACATGGAGTGCAGTGGCGCGATCTTGGCTCACTGCAACCTCCGCCTCCTGGGTTCAAGCGACTCTCATGCCTCAGCCTCCAGAGTAGCTGGGATTACAGGCACCCGCCACCATGTCCAGCTAATTTTTGTATTTTTAGTGGAGATGGGGTTTTGCCATGTTGGCCAGCCTGGTCTTGAACTCCTGACCTCAGGTGATCCGCCTGCCTTGGCCTCCCAAAGTGCTGGGACTACAGGTGTGAGCCACCATGCCTGGCCTCCATACTGTATTCTTAAAGCAAGCTAGGGAGAAGGCAATGTTATTAAGAAAATTATAAGGAAGGAAAATATATTTGCTATTCATTAAGTGGAAGTGGATCATCATAAAGGTCTTTAGCCTTTTTGTCTTCCTGTTGAGTAGGTTGAGGAGGAGGAGGAAAAGGAAGGATTAGTCTTGTCTCAAGGGTGACAAGGTGGAAGAGGTGGAGGAGGTGGAAGAGGAGGAAGGAGAGGCAGGCACACTGTAACTTTTACTGAAAAAAATCCATGTATAAGTGAAACTGCACAGTTCAGACCTGTGTTGTTACATATTTTCAGCTAGCTAGAAGACAGGCTTTTGAATGTCCCAACACAAATAAATGATAAATGTTTGAAGTGATGGATATATTAATTACCCGGATTTGATCATTACGCGTTGTATGTATTGAAGTATCACCACGTAACCCACAAACATGTACAATTATATGCTGGTTAAAAATCATAAAAATAAAAAAAACCCCAAACTTACTAGCTGTCACTTCCCATCACTCCTTATTTCATTAGTGTTTGGGATAAGCGAGGTCAAATGTTAGGTTGGTGCCAAAATGTAAGTACACAGTAAAAAAGCAGTTAACTTTTTGTAGGGAGACCATATGTGGCAAAGTCCGTTTACATAGTTTTAGAGAATGCGAAAATGGGATAATTACTGAATGGATGTTTGCATACTTGCATACTGTGCAAGGATGTGGTGCACAGTGCTGGATAGAGATATAAAGATGAAAGATATTCAATCAAGAGATGTATATTCAAGTGGGAGGAAAGAGGCTGGTATAAAAATAATTATAAAATAAGCCAGAGTATAGTTAGTGCCTTCAGGAAGGTGTCAATACAATATTTGGAATTGGAAACTTGACAAATGGAGATTAATCATGTTACTCTGAGAGTGTAGGAACTATGAAGAACTTCTTGAAGGAGTGACCATTTTGACCAAGTCTTAGATGATGGAAAGATGGGATTTCTGGCTTTAATGAAGAGTAAAGAATGCTATGCTTTTTGAAGTCTTAAATTGTTTTTGTTTTTGTACCCTCATGCTGCCGCCGCCGGATGATTGCCTCTGGAAGCTATTCCTACACCTTTTTTTTTTTTTTTTGATGTTTCTAATCTGTTGTGAACCTGGGGACTAAATTACTAAATAATCTTTTATTGAGAGCCTGATGTCTGTATGAAAAGGATAACAATATATGGTCTTACGCTGTCATTTTGATATAGTTGCTTTTTTAGTTTATTCCGTGGGTGTTGGTTTCGTCCCTGTTAATTGTCCTTATAGAATAAGTAATTCCTAGAAAATTAGCCTTGTATACATGTTTTCTTCTCCAAGGCTTCTAGTAACAACTATGTCCCCTGACCATTCTCCTGAATTTCCCATCTTGTTTTTCTAGTGCACTGTTGGACCCAGCACCTCCAGTACAACATGTCTCAAACTGAGCTACCTTCTCTTAACTCTTTTAACATCTTTCCAACTTGTACTTTGATTAATAACAGATTTCTTTCTTTTTTTTTTTTTTTTTTTTAAAGTTGTAGGGGATGACTAGGTTTATCATGTCAGAAACCTGGGAGTCATCTCGACTTCTCCGTCTCCGCTACCTTTCACATTAAATAAGTTACCAAATCCTGTTGATTCTGATATAGTATTTTTAAAGGTTATTATTATTTTAAATTATACACACATATATACTCCGAAAGTAAGAGGGCAAAAAGAAAAAAGATATACAATAAAAAAACTCATTCCTTCCCCATCTGTCTCAAATGTTTATGTATGTTAGTGTTATCTTACACCCTTCTGGGGATTTAAAAACCACCATATAGAAGGAACCACATGCTTAAATAATAACACACAGTATGGGATGTCCACAATAAAGGTATACACAGGGTCTGTGAGAAGGAGAAAGAACCACCATGCATCCCCTAAAAGAAGAGTTAGGTATTGGAAAAACCTTCCTATTAGGTCTTGAATAGAAGATGAAAAGCAGAACTTTGGACACATAAATAAGCCGAACTGAGCTATTAATAAGCAGAGAAATATCAATTAGACACAGAAACAAAGGGTCTAACAATAGGATGCTAGAACATTTCATTGTTTGGGGGTTCAGAGGACCTGTCTGGAAATAAAAGAAAATGTTGGCAGTCACACACAGTGGCTTACGTCTGTAATTCCAACACTTTAGGAGGCTGAGGTGGACTTCCTGAGGGCATAGACTTGCAGTTACTTTGGGATCTAGTGAAGATTTCAGCACATTGTAGATGATGAATATTTATTGAATATATGTAAGAATATATATATGCACACACTAAACATACATGTGACAACCCAAGAAAAGGAAAATTAATACAATATTAAGCTCACAGATTTATTTAGAAATTTAAAATTTTATTTTTATTGAGGTGTAATTAAAATACAGTAAAATGTGCAGATGTTAGCTGTTCACTTGGATGAGGTGTGACGATTATACGCATGTAACCAATAACTACAAGAAGATGTAGAGCATTTTTATTACCTCACAACGTTCCCTTGTTGCTCTCTCCATTCAATTTCTCTTGCCTCCAAACACTGATTTCTAAATGTAGATTAGTTTTGTTCTATCTTCATACAGTGCGTACTCTTGTGTATCTGGCTTCTTTTGCTTAACATATTTTGAGATTCATCCATGGGGTTGGATGTATCAGTAGTTTTTATTGCTGAGTAATATTTCATTGGGTGAATATTTCACAGTTTATTTTCTGTTGATGGACGTTTGGGTAGAATCCAGTTTTTGACTATTATGAATAAGGCCTGTACAGGTCTTTTTGCAAGCATGTGTTTTCATTTCTCTTGAGTAAATACCTAGGAATGGAATTGCTGGTTTATAGGCATATGTGTATTTAACTTTACAGGAAACTGTTTTTTCAAAGTGGTTTTCCTTTTTATATTCCCACCTGAATATATGAATGTTCTAGTTGTTTTACATCCTCACCAACACTTGGGTAGTCAACCTTTTTAATTTTAGCTATTCTAGTGGGTGTGGAATGGTATCTCATTGTGGTTTTATTTTGAATTTCCTTAATATCTAGTGATGTTGAGCACCTTTTTGCATGGTTTTTGACAGTGTATTTTCTTTTGTAGGATGCCTGTTCAAGCTTTCTGCCCATTAAAAAATGGATTATCTTTTTCCTATTGATATGCAGGAATTCTTAATGTACTCACAATACATATTCTATGTCAGATCAGAGTATTGAGAGTACTTTCTCCTGTTTTGTAACTTGCCTTATCTTTTCTTTAACAGTGTATTTCGATGAGTGGAAGTTTTAAATTTTGATGAAGTCTAGTTAGTCAACTTTTTGTTTTAGGGATTGTGCTTTGAGTTTTTATTTTTTATTTTTTTGAGACAGCATCTCACGCTCCCAGGCTAGAGTTCAGTGGCTCCATCATAGCTCACTGCAGCCTGGAACTTCTGGGCTCAAGCCACCCTCCTGCCTCAGCCTCCTGAGTAGCTGGGGCTACAGATGCGTGCCACCATGGCCGGCTCTTTTTTTTTTTTTGTATTTTTTGTAGAGATGGGGTTCATCATGTTGCCAGGGCTGGTCTTGAACTCCTGGGCTCAAGTGATTGTCCCACCTCAGCCCCCCAAAGTGCTGGGATTACAGGCATGAGCCAGCGTGCCTGGCCCTTTAATTTCTTTTTCACATATTATTGCAGCATCTAGGATCTTCAATATAACATTGAAAATAAATGGTGAGAATGGCTGGGTGCAGTGGTATGGTCTGTAGTCCCAACTACTTGGGAGGCAAGAGGATTGCTTGAGCCCAGGAGTTCAAGTCCAGCCTGGGCAATGTAGAGAGACCCTGTCTCTTTAAAAAACGAAAGCGGCTGGGCACGGTGGCCCATGCCTGTAATACCAGCACTTCGGGAGGCCGACGCGGCGGAGTGGGAGGTAGGTTGCGAGGTCAAGAGATAGAGACCATCCTGGCCAATGTGGTGAAACCCCGTCTCTACTAAAAAAATACAAAAATTATCTGGGCATGGTGGCGCACATCTGTATTCCCAGCTACTCAGGAGGCTGAGGCAGGAGAATTGCTTGAACCTGGGAGGCGCAGGTTGCAGTGAGCAGAGATTGCGCCACTGCACTCCAGTCTGGTGACAGAGGGAGACTACATCTCAAAACAAAGAAAGAAAATTAAACTAATTTCTGTGTTACCATGAAATACGTTTTAACATGACTTTTTTTTTTTTTAAATGAGAGTGAACATCCTTCTCTTGTTCCCGATCTTAAGGGGGAAGGCATTCAGTCTTTCCCCAGTAAGTAGTATGTCAGCAGTGGATATTTTGTAGATTAAAGAAAAGAAAATCAGACAAGATGTTTCCTTCCAGTTTACTAGGATTTTAATTTAATTTAGTTAATTAATTAATTTACTTTTTGAGATGGAGTCTCACTGTGTCACCCAGGCTGGAGTGCAGTGGTGCAATCTCAGCTCACTGCAAGCTCCACCTCCCGGGTTCAAGCGATTCTCCTGACTCCCCCTCCCAAGTAGCTGGGACTACAGGTGCCTGCCATCACACCCAGCTAAGTCTTTTTATATTTTTAGTAGAGATGGGATTTCACTATGTTGGCCAGGCTGGTCTCGAACTCCTGACTTTGTGATCCATCTGCCTCGGCCTCCCAAAATGCTGAGATTACAGGCATGAGCCACCGTGCCTGGCCAGGATTTTTATTTTTATTTTTTATTTTATTTATTTATTTATTTATTATTTTTTTTTGAGACGGAGTCTCGCTCTGTCGCCCAGGCTGGAGTGCAGTGGCTGGATCTCAGCTCACTGCAAGCTCTGCCTCCCGGGTTCCGGCCATTCTCCTGCCTCAGCCTCCCGAGTAGCTGGGACTACAGGCGCCGCCACCTCGCCCGGCTAGTTTTTTTGTATTTTTTTAGTAGAGACGGGGTTTCACCGTGTTAGCCAGGATGGTCTCGATCTCCTGACCTCGTGATCCGCCCGTCTCGGCCTCCCAAAGTGCTGGGATTAGAGGCTTGAGCCACCGCGCCCGGCTTTTATTTTTAAATTATGAATGGATGCTGAATTTTGTCAGATGCCCTCTCCCCTTTTTGGTATTTATTGAGATTATTGTAGTTTTTAAATATTCCATTTTATTAACTTATTTAGAGACAAGGTCTCACTGTATTGCCCAGGCTGGAGTGCGGTGGTGCACTCATAGCTTACTGTAACCTCAAATTCCTGGGCTCAAACAATCCTCCTGCTTTAGCCTCCTGAGTAGCTAGGACTACAGGCATGTGCCACCAAGAACTTCCTTTAATGTTGCATAATGTATAGGTCTAGTAATAGCATCAGTTTTCATTACTTTAAATATATCTATATTTTACTGTCATTTTTCAAGGATATTTTTGCTGGATATAGAATTCTCAGTTGATTTTTTTTTTCTTTAATCACTTTTAAGATGTCATTTTATTCTTTGGTCTCCATTGTTTCTTTAATTTTCAAGTTGTTGAAAGTTATTGTCATATAAATATACATATTGAATAGCATAAAATTATATTGTATTTATGAATTGTTTTTGTATTCTTTTTGGACTTTGGTGAGCTTATTTTTCATTTATTTAGTTTTTTTTTTTTTTTTTTTTTGCGAGACTTAGTCTTGCTCTGTTGCCCAGGCTGGAGTGCAGTGCCGTGATCTTGGCTCACTGCAACCTCCGCCTCCTGGATTCAAGCAATTCTCCTGCCTCAGCCTCCCGAGTAAGCTGGGATTACAGCTGCAAGCCACCATACCCAGCTAATTTTTCGTATTTTTAGTAGAGATGGGGTTTCACCGGGTTTACCAGGCTGGTCTTGAACTCCTGACCTTGTGATTCGCCCACCTCGGCCTCCCAAAGTGCTGGGATTACAGGCGTGAGCCACTGCACCTGGCCTGTTTGATTTGTAAGTTGATGTTTTTCACAGAATTTGGTACGTTTTAGACCTCATTTAATGCCTTTTCTGCCCCACTCCTCTGTTTTACCTTCTGAGATTCTGCTTACATGTTATTCTGTTTAAAATTGGTCCATGAATATGTATTAATTTTTTTCAATCTTTCTCTGTTTTTCAGACTCTTTTAAATGTTGTGTTTAATGTGTAGGGAAGCCTGTTTTCAATGAATGCACCCTTTAATTACAGTGTTTTGTTTAAAAAATTCCGTTAAAAAATTCCATTTATCTGCCGAGATTCCCCATTGTAACAGTATTTTTCTTTAAGTCTTTGAATGTATTCATAATAGCTGTTTTGAAGTCCTTGTTTATTCCTTTATCTGTATTAATGGACTTTTGACTCTTTTTTCCCCCTTGATATTAGGTCACATTTTCCTGCTTCATTTCATGAATAGAAAATTTTTGTTATAGAGTGGATATGATAGATCATATCTCTAAACTCTTTTTATGCTTCCCTTGATGAATGTTAAAATTAGTGGCTGATTATACTGAATTTGTGGAACCTTGGTCTTCTGTTTTAAGATGGGTCTATAGGAAAGTCTTAGGTGTTGGCCAGGCACGGTGGCTCATGCTTGTAATCCCAGCACTTCTGGGAGGCTGAAGTGGGTGGATCACTTGAGGTGTCAAGAGTTTGAGACCAGCCTGGCCAACATGGCAAAACCCTGTCTCTACAAAAATACAAAGATTATCTGGGTGTGATGGCAGGCACCTGTAATCCCAGTTACTTGGGTGGCTGAGGCAGGAGAATCGCTTGAACCCGGGAGGCAGAGGTTGCAGTGAGCCAAGATCTTGCCACTGCACTGCAGCCTGGGAAACAGAGTGAGACCTGGTCTTCAAAACAAAACAAAAAGTTTGAGTTGTTCACCAGGCCCTTCTCACTTGTCCATACTTCAAGCTCATGTCTCCTCTGCAGTGGACATGAAGTGAGGTGGGGGGAGCGGGGAGGGATAGCATTAGGAGACATACCTAATGTAAATGATGAGTTAACAGGTGCAGCACACCAACATGACACATGTATACATATGTAAGAAACCTGCACATGTACCCTAGAACTTAAAGTAAAATTTAAAAAAAAAACAAGGATAAAAAAAAGAATTTAACTGAAAAACATTGTTTTGAATGCATTCATTTCCTAAAGGAGGAAGATCAAATATTAAAAACCTAACTTCTTACAGTTGCATTTACATTAAAACAAAATGGGCAATGTCCAAATTCAAAAGAAAAATCAACACATTATAATAAATGCATTTAAACTACACTGTTACCCTTACACTTGTGCTGGCAATACAAAAGAACCAACTCATTAAAAGATGTATGTGCCATCTCTAAAACCAACTCAATCTAGTCCAAATGGTATTGCCTAGGTTTTCTTCTAGGGTTTTTATGGTTGTAGGTCTAACATTTAAGTCTTTAATCCATCTTGAATTAATTTTTGTATAGTTGTAAGGAAGGGATCCAATTTCAGCTTTCTACATATGGCTAGCCAGTTTTCCCAGCACCATTTATTAAATAGGGAATCCTTTCCCCATTTCTTGTTTTTGTCAGGTTTGTCAAAGATCAGATGGTTGTAGATGTGTGCTGTTATTTCTGAGGGCTCTGTTCTCTTCCATTGGTCTATATCTCTGTCTTGTTACCAGTACCATGCTGTTTTGGTTACCGTAGCCTTGTAGTATAGTTTGAAGTCAGGTATCGCGATGCCTCCAGCTTTGTTCTTTTGGCTTAGGATTGTTTTGGCAATGCGGGCTCTTTTTTTGGTTCCACATGAACTTTAAAGTAGTTTTTTCCAATTCTGTGAAGAAAGTCATTGGTAGCTTGATGGGGATGGCATTGAAACTATAAATTACCTTGGGCACTATGTCCATTTTCATGATACTGATTCTTCCTATCCATGAGCATGGAATGTTCTTCCATTTGTTTGTGTCCTCTTTTATTTTGTTGAGCAGTGGTTTGTAGTTCTCCTTGAAGAGATCCTTCACATCCCTTGTAAGTTGAATTCCTAGGTATTTTATTCTCTTTGAAGCAATTCTGAATGGGAGTTCACTCATGGTTTGACTCTCTGTTTGTCTGTTATTGGTGTATAGGAATGCTTGTGATTTTTGCACATTGATTTTGTATCCTGAAACTGCTGAAGTTGCTTATCAGCTTAAGGAGATTTTGGGCTGAGATGGGGTTTTCTAAATATCCAATCATGTCATCTACAAACAGGGACAATTTGACTTCCTCTTTTCCTAATTGTATACCCTTTATTTCTTTCTCCTGCCTGATTGCCCTGGCCAGAACTTTCAACACTATGTTGAATAGGAGTGGTGAGAGAGGGCATCCCTGTCTTGTGCCAGTTTTCAAAGGGAATGCTTCCAGTTTTTGCCCATTCAGTATGATATTGGCTGTGGGTTTGTCCTGAATCACTCTTATTATTTTGAGATATGTCCCATCAATACCTAGTTTATGGAGAGTTTTTAGCTTGAAGTGCTGTTGAATTTTGTCAGAGGCCTTTTCTGCATCTATTGACATAATCATGTGGTTTTTGTCTTTGGTTCTGTTTATATGCTGGATTACGTTTATTGATTTGCGTATGTTGAACCAGCCTTGCATCCCAGGGATGAAACCAACTTGATCGTGGTGGGCAAGCTTTTTGATGTGCTGCTGTTTTCAGTTGGCCAGGATTTTATAGAGGATTTTTGCATCGATGTTCATCAGGGATATTGATCTAAAATTCTCTTTTTTGTGTGTGTGTGTCTCTGCCAGGCTTTGGTATCAGGATGATGCTGGCCTCATAAAATGAGTTAGGGATGATGTCCTCTTTTTCTATTGATTGGAATAGTTTCAGAAGGAATGGTATCAGCTTCTCTTTGTACCTCTGGTAGAATTCGGCTGTGAATCCATCTGGTCCTGGACATTTTTTGGTTCATAGGCTATTAATTACTGCCTCAATTTCAGAGCCCGTTATTGGTCTATTCAGGGATTCAACTTCTTCCTGGTTTAGTCTTGGGAGGGTGTATGTGTCCAGGAATTTATCCATTTCTTCTAGATTTTCTAGTTTATTTGTGTGGAGGTGTTTATAGTGTCCTCTGATGGTAGTTTGTATTTCTGTGGGATCGGTGGTGATATCCCCTTTATCATTTTTTTTTGCACGTATTTGATTCTTCTCTCTTTTCTTCTTCATTAGTCTTGCCTAGTGGTCTATGAATTTTGTTAATCTTTTCAAAAAGCCAGCTCCTGGATTCATTGATTTTTTTTGAAGGGTTTTTTTTGTATCTCTATCTCCTTCAGTTCTGCTCTGATCTTAGTTATTTCTTGCCTTCTGCTGGCTTTTGAATGTGTTTGCTCATGCTTCTCTAGTTCTTTTAATTGTGATGTTAGGGTGTCAATTTTAGATCTTTCCTGCTTTCTGTTGTGGGTATTTAGTGCTATAAATTTCCCTTTACACCCTGCTTTAAATGTGTCCCAGAGATTCTGGTATGTTGTGTCTTTGTTCTCATTGGTTTCAAAGAACATCTTTATTTCTGCCTTCATTTCGTTATGTACCCTGTAGTCATTCAGGAGCAGGTTGTTCAGTTTCCATGCAGTTGAGTGGTTTTGAGTGAATTTCTTAATCCTGAGTTCTAGTTTGATTGCACTGTGGTCTGAGAGACAGTTTGTTATAGTATCTGTTCTTTTACATTTGCTGAGGGGTGTTTTACTTCCAACTACGTGGTCAGTTTTGGAATAAGTGTGATGTGGTGCTGAGGAGAATGTATATTCTGTTGATTTGGGGTGGAGAGTTCTGTAGATGTCTGTTAGGTCTGCTTGATGCAGAGCTGAGTTCAAGTCTTAGATATCCTTGTTAACTTTCTGTCTTGTTGATCTGTCTAATGTTGACAGTCAGGTGTTAAAGTCTCCCATTATTATTGTGTGGGAGTCTAAGTCTCTTTGTAGGTCTCTAAGGACTTGCTTTATGAATCTGGGCGCTTCTGTATTGGGTGCATATATATTTAGGATAGTTAGCTCTTCTTGTTGAATTGAACTCTTTACCATTACGTAATGGCCTTCTTTGTCTCTTTTGATCCTTGTTGGCTTACAGTCTGTTTTATCAGAGACTAGGATTGCAACCCCTGCCTTTTTTTGTTTTCCATTTGCTTGGTAGATCTTCCTCCATCCCTTTATTTTTACCCTATGTGTGTCTCTGCACATGAGATGGGTCTCCTGAATACAGCACACTGATGGGTCTTGACT
Organism: Chlorocebus sabaeus; assembly: GCF_047675955.1. Taxonomy (NCBI): domain Eukaryota; kingdom Metazoa; phylum Chordata; class Mammalia; order Primates; family Cercopithecidae; genus Chlorocebus; species Chlorocebus sabaeus. Next base: position 11,487,091 of record NC_132906.1, read on the forward strand.
CTTTATCCAGTTTTTCAATCTGTGTCTTTTAATTGGCTCATTTAGCCCATTTACATTTAAGGTTAATACGGTTATGTGTGAATTTGATCCTGTCATTATGATATTAGCTGGTTATTTTGCTTGTGAGTTAATGCATTTTCTTCCTAGCATTGACGGTTTTTACAATTTGGCATGTTTTTGCAGTGACTGGTACTGGTTGTTCCTTTCCATGTTTATTTCTTCCTTCAGGAGCTCTTGTAGGGCAGGCCTGGTGGTGACAGAATCTCTCAGCATTTGTTTGTTTGTTAAGGATTTTATTTCTCCTTCACTTATGAAGCTTAGTTTGGCTGGATATGAAATTCTGGGTTTAAAATTCTTTTATTTAAGAATGTTCAATATTGGCCCTTACTCTCTTCTGGCTTGTAGAATTTCTGCTGAGTGATCCGCTGTTAAGTCTTATAGGCTTCCCTTTGTGGGTAACCCGACCTTTGTCTCTGGCTCCCCTTAACATTTTTTCCTTCGTTTCAACTTTGGTGAATCTGGCAATTATGTGTCTTGGAGTTGCTCTTCTCGAGGAATATCTTTGTGGCATTCTCTGTATTTCCTGAATTTGAATGTTGGTCTGCCTTGCTAGGTTGGGGAAGTTCTCCTGGATAATATCCAGAAGAGTGTTTTTCAAGTTGGTTTGTTTCTTTTTACTCTTTTTTCTCTAAACTTCTCTTATTGCTTCATTTCATTCATTTGATCTTCAATCGCTGATACCCTTTCTTCCACTTGATCAGATCGGCTACTGAAGCTTGTGCATGTGTCACGTATTTCTCATGCCATGGTTTTCAGCTCCATCAGGTCATTTAAGGTCTTCTCTACACTGTTTAGTTAGCCATTTGTTTAATGTTTTTTCAAGGTTTTTAGCTTCTTTGTGATGGGTTTGAACATCCTCCTTTAACTCACAGAAGTTTGATATTACCAATTGTCTGAAGCCTTCTCTCAACTCATCAAAGTCATTCTCCATCCAGCTTTGTTCTGTTGCTGGCGAGGCACTGTATTCCTTTGGAGGAGAAGAGGTGCTCTGATTTTTAGAATTTTCAGCTTTTCCGCTCTGGTTTCTTCCCATCTTTGTGGTTTTATCTACCTTTGGTCTTTGACGATGGTGACGTACAGATGGGGTTTTGGTGTGGATGTCCTTTCTGTTTGTTAGTTTTCCTTCTGACAGTCAGGACCCTCAGCTGCAGGTCTGTTGGGGAGTTTGGTGGAGGTCTACTCCAGACCCTGTTTGCCTGGGTATCACCAGCAGAGCCTGCAGAACAGCAAATATTGCAGAAAGGCAAATGTTACTGCCTGATCCTTCCTCTGGAAGCTTTGTCTCGGAGGGACACCCAGCTGTATGAGGTGTCAGTTGGCCCCTACTGGGAGGTGTCTCCTAGTTAGGCTACTCGGGGGTCAGGGACCCACTTGAGGAGGCAATCTGTCTATTCTCAGAACTCAAACTCCATGCTGGGAGAACCACTACTCTCTTCGAAGCTGTCAGACAGGGACGTTTAAGTCTGCAGAAGTTTCTGCTGCCTTTTGTTCAGCTATGCCCTGCCCCCAGAGGTGGAGTCTACACAGGCAGGAAGGCCTCCTTGAGCTGCAGTGGGCTCCACCCAGTTCAAACTTCTGGGCAGCTTTGTTTACCTACTCAAGCCTCAGCAATGGCGGAGGCTCCTTCCCCAGCCTTGCTGCCACTGTGCAGTTTGATCTCAGACTGCTGTGCTAGCAGGGAGTGAGGCTCTGTGGGCATGGGACCCTCCGAGCCAGGCGTGGGATATAATCTCCTGGTGTGCCATTTGCTAAGACTGTTGGAAAAGCGCAGTATTAGGATGCGAGTGTCTTGATTTTCCAGGTACTGTCTGTCATGGCTTCCCTTGGCTAGGAAAGGGAATTCCCTGACCCCTTGCGCTTCCCAAGTGAGGTGATGCCGCACCCTGCTCTGTGGGCTGCACCCACTGTCCGACAAGCCCCAGTGAGATGAACCCGGTACCTCAGTTGGAAATGCGGAAATCACCCATCTTCTGCATCGTTCACGCTGGGAACTGTAGACTGGAGCTGTTCCTATTTGGCCATCTTGGAGAGGGATCTTCCAGTTAAATTCTTAAGTATTTTTGCTGATAGAAGGAAATCCAGGTGCATGATTACCACAAAAGGGTTGAATATGTTCACCTGCCTCTTCTCTACCTCATATAACCCCAACTGACTTTTAAAAGTTGCAAAAAATTGGCTGGGTGTGGTGGCTCAAGCCTGTAATCCCAGCACTCTGGGAGGCCGAGGTGGTTGGATTATGAGGTCAGCCAATCAAGACTACCCTGGCTAACACGGTGAAACTCCATCTCTACTAAAAATACAAAAAGAAATTAGCTGGTGGTGGGCACTTGTAGTCCCAGCTATTCGGGAGGCTGAGGCAGGAGAATGGCGTGAACCTGGGAGGTGGAGCTTGCAGTGAGCCGAGATTGCGCCGCTACACTTTGGCTTGGGTGACAGAGCGAGACTCCGTCTCAAAAAAAAACCAAAAACGTTGCAAAAATTTAGTTGGGGTTATATGAAGTAGAGAGGAGACAGGTGGTCATGTTCACTCCTTTCTACAGTAGTCTAACCCTAAATTACATTTCCATCTCTGTCAGCTAGGGTTTGATTAAAGAAGCAAAATTATTGTGTGTTTAAGAAATTTATTATAGTGATTGTATATATATAGATATATATTTAACCAATTCTAGGAACTGTTTGTATGCTCCTGAGTCTGGTGCTAGACTTGAAGCTGGTAGGGCTGGCAGTTGGGAAGGGATGATAGACATGAAGTGGGGGAGATCATGGTTAAACTGGAACCTACAGAGATTTGGAAGTCATGGAAATAAGCTCAAGTTGACCCATAAGCTCAAACTTGAACCTGCATTGCTGTCTCCCTGCTTCTAAACCTGCAACTTTGATGATGTGGGCAGTAGAGATGGCATACTTTACCATGGAACTGCACGCAAACTGGTCCCAGGATTATTTGGTGAAGTTGGAGAATGAAATTTGATAGGCACTGGAGGAGCTGTGAGCCCAGTTGCTACCCCATGCCACTGAAAGTGAGCCAAAAGATCACAACATGTGAGAAAGTGGCAGTGCTTATCTTATGTTGACCTACTGAACACAAACATGGCTACTGCTTCACTTTCGTCTTCTAAATTTCATGGAAATTTCTTTTGAGGCGAACCCTAACTCACACCCATTCGTGGAACAGAATTTAGAGAAGGGTAGTTGCAACCTAGCTAAGTTGATACAATACAAAGCCATCTCAGTTCACCACCTTGTCACCTATGCACACCTCTTTTAATCATATTTAGTTTGCAAATAAAGACGGCTGGAAAATTATACTTTTGCTGTGCATAATGCAACTATCCTTAGTTTCAGACAACACATAAATCCTCTCCTTAAGAGAGGCTCCAAGTCCTTTTATCCATTGTTGGATTAATTTTTCTTTTATCTAAGTCACATTTTATATTTAATTTAAATACTGAGATATGAGGTTAACTACCATTAGATGGTTGTAGAAAAGGCAAGAAAATAATAAATTGGTTAATTATATACACAGATTTTTTTTTTTTTACATTAAAATAAGAGGAAAATACTTACTAGAGTTCTTACTTCTGCATCAAGTTATGTGCTTGTAGTTGTTATCTGTAATTACTTTCTTCCACTGCCATTCCATGTTCCCCCTGTCTCTGGCTAGCAACTCAGTTGTGGTTTCTTGCCTGGTGGGGTGAACCAGGCTTGCTTGCTTGCTTTCTCATTCATTCATTCTATAATTCTGGACCATTAGCAGTCCTGCCTGGATTGTTTCCACTAACTTTAACTATAGTCCATGGAAATAGTAAGTGGTGTCCCAGAGGAACTCCTACATTCCAGACATACTTTTTCTTAGCCCCCTTGTGCAGCAGCAACCCAGTTTCCCCTTGATAGTGAGACCAGTCACTCTAGTCAGTTCTGTAGTCTTCATCTTTTGTTGGTTAATAGTCATGAAGAGCCCAAAGTGGCTGGGTGGCAGTTTCAACTTACAGTTATGGAACCATTGCTGCATCCCTTGGCAGAAACATTCCTTCCTTGGGAACTGAGATCTCTAGGAGAGGCTAAAATTGTGGGGATGGGAAGAAAAAAAGAAAAAAAAACACACACAAAAGAAATGAGAACACCTTTCTATGCTAATAGCAATAAAATTTAGTAGAGGAAAAAAATTGATGGAGGCAGGAGAGAGATGATAGAATTGCTGGAGCAATGTCCTACAGTAGGAAAAGATTAACTAGTGTAAGAGTTGGCTTATTTAGGAGCACTGAGAATTTCTTGTAACATGAAGAGATGGTAGAGTATATGGGCATAGATGCATATAGGCTGGTAGATGATGTGGTGTGTCTTATGTATCAGTGGATTAGATCATCAGTTGAGAGTGACAGTGAGTTAATACAAATCAATATAGGTACATATAGGTAATACTTGGGAAGTTAAGGGAGCCCAATACAAAAATGTTAAGTATAAATACATCAAGAAAGTGCATAATAAGTTAAGGGACAGGTTGCTGTTAGCGATTGAGTTCTAATTCTAATTCTGATGATATTCTCTGAAAGACAATTTTGAGGATTAGATAAAATACCTACCCTACGTAGGGTGCTTAAGGTGTAATGTCTTGATGTATTCCAAGAAGTACTCAATAAATGTTAAGTATGATTATTAGTAACACTAACAGTTACTCTGGTGTTTTGCATTCCTAACCGAATGTTCATAATAATCCTGTAATAATGTGATCTTTTCCTTCTGAAACTTGAGGAGATGGATAGAGTTGCTTAAAAGTTACCAATGTGCTAATGTTGGTAGTAGATCCAACATTTGAACCAAATTTTTTTTTTTTTTTGCTTTAAAAATCTAATTTTTTCCTTTGAGAGATATATAGTGGTTAAAAATGTGGACTCTGGAAGGTCACTGTGTTTGAGTCCTGGCTCTCCCCTTACTAGTTGTTCATCCTTAAGCGAATGATTTAACCTCTTTGTGCCTCACTTGCTAGGAAAGAGATTGCTTACCTCAGAGTTGTTGGTGAAGATGAAATGAATTAATACGTATTAAGTGCTTAGAATTTTGAGCACAGGGTAGGTCCTCAGTGTTGTTCGTCTCTTCTTAGTATTATATCATGCCGCCTTTAGTTCAAACCTTTTAAAACCTTTCTTATTGAAAAGTTTAAGTGAGGCTGAATTATCACTGTTTCCTTTTTAGAGCCATCTATTTTTTTTTTTTTCATAAAGTAGTATTAATCTTTATGGTTTAAATTCCCTAATATAATAATTATGGATTTTACTTATGTGAATTGATTACAAATAGGGGCATTTCAGTTTGGAGAAAAACTATCCCACAGGATTTTGTCTTTTTTGTTTTTCCACCTCCTTTCTAAGCCTTTTCTGCATAGTCATTCATTTCCATGGCTTCCATTATATGTTACTTCCAAATCAGCATCTGACATTTTACCTCATTTCTCATTTTCGTGCACTGATTTCTTTTCTTCTTTCTTCAATTAGTCACTAAATTAATTTCTTATATTATCCCAAACTCTTCTCTTCTCTGTGCCTGTTGCTTTCGGTTTAGTTGAGGTCCTTATTATTATTTTTTCATTCATTAGTGTAGTAGCCTCCTAACTGGTCTCCCGATTCCAGTCTTGTCTTTTTCTACTCCATCCTTCAGTAATTGTTAAAACAGTTTCTGTGAAAGACATTTGATTATTTTATTCCTTTGGTTAAAACTTTTTTTTTTTTTTTTTTTTTTTTTTGAGGCAGGGTCTTGTTCTGTTGCCCAGGCTGGAGTCCAGTGGCATGATCTTGGCTTACTGCAGCCTTTGCCTCCTGGGCTCTAGTGATCTTCCTGCCTCAGCCTCCTGAGTAGCTGGGACTACAGGTGCGTGCCACCACTCCCTGCTAATTTTTTGTAGATACGGGGTTTTGCCTTGTTGCCCAGGCTGGTCTTGAACTCCTGGGCTCAAGCGATCCTTCCATCTTGGCCTCCCAAACTGCTGGGATTACAAACTGCTGAGCCACTGTGCCTGGCTCCCACTACCCCCACCCACGTTTTTGTTAACTTCCCATTGTTTGCAAGAAAAAATAAGTTTGATCATTCAAGGTTCCTGATACGTCTGTGATCTGTCTCTGCTTCCCTCTCCAGCAGAATCTTTACTTTTTAACAGAATTTCTGAGTTCTGGCTTTATGAAACTATTGAATACTCTCATATTCAGTACTTTTAATTTCATATGAAATCTGCCTGGGTTTGTTCTATTGGCAGACTTTCAGACTGTTCATCTTTTTTTTTTTTTTTCCTTCACCTAGGCTATCCTTTAGGAGACTGTGCATCTTTTTAAAGATTTAACTGGCGTGATTTCTCAGAGAGTTTTCCTTACCTCAGTGCACATGTATTCAGACACCTGGAATCTTTACCTGTATTGGTACGTGCCTTTATAGCATTTATCACTTTTTTTTTTTTTTTTTTGAGACAGTCTTACTCTGTTGCTCAAGCTGTAGTGCAATGGCGTGATCTTGGCTCACTGCAACCTCTGACTCCTGGGTTCAAGCGATTCTCCTGCTTCAGCCTCCCTAGTAGCTGGGATTACAGGCGCCCGCCACCAAGCCCAGCTAATTTTTTTTGTATTTTTAGTAGAGACGAGATTTCACCATGTTGGTCAGGCTGGTCTCGAACTCCTGACCTCAGGTGATCCACTTGCCTCAGCCTTCCAAAATGCTGGGATTATAGACTTGAGCCACTGTGCCCGGCCCACATTGTTTATTTATTTATTTATTTATTTATTTATTTATTTATTTATTTTTATTTTTATTTTTTTCTGAGACGGAGTCTCGCTGTCGCCCAGGCTGGAGAGCAGTGGCCGGATCTCGGCTCACTGCAAGCTCCGCCTCCCGGGTTCACGCCATTCTCCTGCCTCAGCCTCCTAAGTAGCTGGGACTACAGGCACCCGCCACCTCGCCCGGCTAGTTTTTTGTATTTTTTTAGTAGAGACGGGGTTTCACCAGGTTAGCCAGGATGGTCTCGATCTCCTGACCTCGTGATCCGCCCGTCTCGGCCTCCCAAAGTGCTGGGATTACAGGCTTGAGCCACCGCGCCCGGCCCACATTGTTTTTTTAAGAACAATTTTATTTAGGTATAATTTACATACCATACAATTAGCTAATTTAAAAGCTATACAGCTCAGCGGTTTAGTATATTGACAGACTTGTACATTTATCACCACAATCAATTTTAGAATGTTTTCATTACCCTCAAAAGAAACCATGCACCTCTTAGGCAATGCCCTCTGCTATGGTTTGAATGGTTCCCCAAAGTTCATGTGTTGGGAACTTGATCCTCATTCAGCAGTGTTGGGAGGTGGGGCCTAATTTGAGATGATTAGATCATGAGGGTTGAGTGAATGGATTAATGCTACTATTGTGGAAATGGGTTAGTTATCACAGGAGTGGATTCATTATAAAAGGGAAGCCTGTTTTCTCTTTCTTTTGCCCATGTGATGCCTTCCACCGTATTATGTTGCAGTAAGAAGGCCCTCATTAGACACTGGCCCCTCAATCTTGAACTTTCCAGCCTCCATAATTGTCAGCCAAATAAATTTCCATTCAGTATAAATTACCCAGACTGTGATACTCTGTTACAACGGGACAAAATCGACTAAAACACCCCTCAACCTTAGGCATCCACTGACTGACTTTTTGTTTATAGTTTTGCCTGTTCCGGCCATTGTGTCTTAATGAAATCGTGGTGTTTTGTAACTAGTGGCTTTCATTTGGCACAGTTTTCTGAAGTTCATCGATGTTTTAGCATGCATTAGTACTTCATTTTTTCTTATTACCAAGTATTTCATTTTATGGCTATATTACATTTTGCTTATCTATTAATCAGTTTGATGGGCATTTGGGTTATTTCCATTTTTCAGCTATTATAAATAATGCTGTTATGAACATTTGTGTACAAGTTTATGTGTGGACATATGTTCTTTCTCTTGGGTACAAATGTAGGAGTAGAATTGCTGGATCACTTTGGTAGTTCCACGTTTAACTGTTTGAGGAAAAGCCAGAGTATTTTCCAGAGCTACTGTATCATCTTACATTCCCTCCAGCAATGTATGAGTGTTTCAGTTTTTCCATGTTTTTGCCCATACTTCTTCTTATCTGTCAGTTTGATTATAGCCATTGTGGTGGGTGTAAACTGGTATCTCATTGTGGTTTTGATTTGCATTTCCTGATGATTAATGATGCTGAGCATCTTTTTATTTGTGTATTGGCTATTTGTATATCTGCTTTGGAAAACTATTTAGATCCTTTGCCCATTTTTAAATTGGGTAGTCTTTTTACTATTCAGTTGTAATAATGCTTTATATATTCTAGATACAAGTGCTTTGTATATATGACGTGTATGAATGTCCTCCCATTCTGCGAATTGTCTTTTTACTTTGTTAATGGTAGCTTCTGAAGCACAGAAGTTGTAAGTTTTAATCATGTCTATTTAACCTATTTTTGCTGTTATTATTTATGCTTTTGGTGTCATATCTAAGAAAGTACTGTCTAATCCAGGGTTGTAAGGATTTAAATATCTGTTTTTTCCTCTAAGAATTTTATAGTTTTAGCTCTTATATTTAGATCTTTGGTCTGTTTTGAGTTAATTTTTGTGTATGGTATGAAGTAGGCGTGCACATTCATTCATTCTTTTGCAGGTTGATAACCTGTTCTGTCACCATTTATTGAAAAGACTGTTCTTTTCCCATTAAATTGGCTTGGCATCCTTGGAAAATCAATTGATTGTAAATATGAGTTTATTTCTAGGCTGTTTTGTTCCATTGGTGTGTGTATCATTGTGCCAGTACTGTACTGTCTTAGTTAATGTAGCTTTGGGGTATGTTATGAAATTGGAAAGTGTGAACCCTCCAACTTTTGATTTTTTTCTCAAGTTTCATTTGGCTATTTTGGGTTCCTTGAATTTCCATGTGAATTTTAGGATGAGCTTGTCCGTTTCGGCAAGAAAATCAGCTGGGATTCACATTGGAGTTTTTTTTTTTTTTGAGGCGGAGTCTCACTCTGTCACCCAGGCTGGAGTGCAGTGATGTGATGTCGGCTCACTGCAACCTCCGCCTCCCGGGTTCAGGCAATTCTCATGCCTCAGCCTCTAGAGTAGCTGGGATTACAGGCACCTGCAACCACGCCTGGCTAATTTTTGTATTTTTAGTAGAGAAGGGGTTTCACCATGTTGACCAGGCTGGCCTTGAACTCCTGACCTCAAGTGATCTGCCCGCGTTGGCCTCCCAAAGGGCTGGGATTACAGGCGTGAGCCACTGGGCCGGGTCCACATTGGATTTTTAATAGTTTACTCATCTGTCTCAAATATTTGTCTAATAATTTTTTATATTCAAAGTATAAAAAGTAGGTATTACTTATTGCCAGGTTTATTTTACAAACATAAAAACATTGAAAATGGTTGAGTGAGCTGTCTAAGTTGACAGTGGCTCAAGTCAAAACGTTTTGGCTGTTGACTCCAAATGTCAGGTTCTTTCCACTATACCTACTCACATGACTCATTTTCTCGTATCTTCGTCTTAATCCTGTTGGAAGTCTTGTGAATGTTTCTCTGAGACTATTATTTAAAGTTCTCCAATAGAGATTGAGCTTAGTTGAGTTTGTCCCTTTTGTAACTTTTTCTTGATGTGTGTACAAAGTAAACACAAGTTTATAAGTGGACAGGTTTGTGAATTTTTACATGCTTATGTAACCAGCATTCAGATCAAGAGAGAGAATATCACCAACACCACAGAACCACCTCCGTTGTGTCCTCTTTCAGTTATTACCCCAAGGGTAGCCACTATCCTGATTTTGTGATAACATGTTTTGTCTGTTTTATAACTTGATATAAATTGACTCATATCTATACATAATTTGTTGTATCTGTCTTATTTTGTTCAACGTCATGTTTATGAGGTTTGTTTATCTTGTGTGTAGTAGAATAAGCAGGGATACTCCTGGTACTTTTGTCATTAAATTCCTATACATTATTTTCAGTTATTCATCAGATAGTCTTTCATTAATTGTAAAATTATATTATCCAAAGCTGAATTGAGATTTGTGGGAATCAGAATTTTGATAGAGTGATTAGGAAGATTCCTGGCATACAAAAGTGAAATGGGGTATCATAATTTATTATATAAAGCATGTGTATTGAATCATCAAGAATAGATGGCTCCTATGGGGATTGATTGTACTTTATTACATTTTGCCTTTTCTGTAATTTTTAGTTGTGATGTTTTTATAATTAGTGTGATGAGAAGGTCTGTACCCTTTGAAGAGACTTACTGAACTTTTAGTAATCATGGTGTAATGAAGAGGGTGTGAATTTTGGAATTATATCTGGAATTAAATTCCAGCAATATCAAATGCAAGTGTTTTGACCATGTGAATTCTGGACGTGTTGCTTCTCTTAGTAAGTATGCATATCAAATATTTCATAGTTGCTGGAAATAATAAATCATAGAAAGTACGTAAAAGTAACTTATATAATCCCTGGCAATAGGTGCTCTGTGAATTTTAGTTTTATTCTTTATTATGTGATTAGTGCAATAATTCATCAATCCAGAGTAGACTTTCGTTTTCAGAATACTGAAGTATTTTTTATAGTGTCTAAATTCTTGCCTAAAGTCAAAGACTTCTTTGATACTATGAAATATATGTTGGGTTCTGGAAATACATCAAGATGCTAAACTAGAAGTGATATATTTCCTCCTCTCTCTCTCTCTTTTTTTTTTTTTTTGAGATGGAGTTTCTCTCTTGTTGCCCAGGCTGGAGTGCAATGACGTCATCTCGGCTCACTGGCAACTCTGCCTCCTGGGTTCAAGTGATTCTCCTGCCTCAGCCTCCCTAGTAGCTGGGATTACAGGTGCCCACCACCACACCCAGCTAATTGTTTGTATTTTTAGTAGAGATGGGGTTTCACTATGTTGGCCAGGCTGGTCTTGAACTTCTGACCTCAGGCAATCCACCCGCCTTGACCTCCCAAAGTGCTGGGATTACAGGCGTGAGCCACTGTGCCTGGCCCCTCCCTTCTCTTTAAAATTTTTTTATACTTTAAAAACAAAAATGGGATCATACTATGGATACTATTTTGCTTTTTCAATTTAGTGATGCAGTTTGGACTTTGAGCCAGCACATAAAATGCTTCATCATTTTATGATGTTACCAAGAAATATGTAACTTTTCTATTGAAGGGCATGTGGGTATTTTCAGTATTTTGCTGTTTTGCCTACCTCTGCATATAAATACAAGAAAATGTAGCCCAAGTTGCCATTACCTGATAATCTGATCCAAGGGAACCGTACAGAAATGGGGCCAGGAACATTGTTGGAACCATGCTGAAACCTTCTCTACCTTGGGATTATTTATTTACCGGAGACAATATAGCCTTTTTTTTTTTTTTTTTTTAATTTTTGTTTAAGGTAGTTGAACTGCAGAATTTTGTTCCTTAACAATTCAAGAATCCTAACATATTGTGAGCACTCTCGTTTTTCAGTTGTCCTAGTGGAAACGCCATAGTGTTTGTAAGTTTACTCTTTATTTCTGAAAAGTACTGTTTATCATAGTAAAGAATTTTCCTTCTCTGCCTGATTTTCTCTAAGGGATTAAAGTCAGGAATAATAAACAGTTTAGATGATCCTGTGCATTTTCTTCTTTTACCTATTATTGTAATTCATCTATTAATAGTTTCTCTGACGTTGGCAGTCTTTGTGTAGAGAACTCATGTGCAAAAGACAGCTCTCCCAGTAGTGAGACAGTGAAATTGTGTCCATATTACGTGTCTCATCCACAACAAATTTCTGAGCTACGGTCAGACCACCTCTGAATAAATAACCTCTGGCTAGAAGAATTGCCTTATCCCAATCAGCTTAAATCTGTTTTATCCTAAGCCATTTATTTAATATAATTTAGGGCGATGAAATTATCCTGTCTTGGCTACTGGTTAGCACCTACTTACAGAGTTGCTTGTTGGTACTTCCCTAAATTTATTGTAGTTACATTATCAGAGAGAGGTGTAATGGTTGTGGGAGCGGTAGCCACATACATATCTACAACATAGACATAAACTGTTTTGGATATCTTGGGAATAGAAAAGTATGACATAAATAAGATATGTAAATATTGGAAAGGAAGAGACCACTGTGGCAAATCCTGTTTTTTTTTTTTTTAAATTTAATAGCTCTTCTCCCACTTGTTTCTTGCAACTATAACTCAGATTTTTTACAGGTATTCAGGGCTAGTTTGCTTCAGAGGAGGCTGGGGTTAAATAAGAGTAGTTTAAAACAGCTGTGACTTTTCTGCTTCCCTTGGTGGTATCTGGCTTAATAATGGCATTACCTGTTTCAGTTTTTGCTAATTCAGTGGGTGTGAAATCCTCATTGTGGTCCTAATTTGTATTCCTTTCATTACAAATGAGAGGGGTACAACATGTCAAGTGTTTATTGGATATTTCTTCTTTTGCAGTGTGCCATTCTTACTGTTGGGTTGTGTTTTTCATCATTATGTATGTTCTTTATATATTTTGGTTACTAACTTAGTCCCATGGTGCTGCTTTAACAAAATACCTAAGGCTAGGTATTTTGTTAAATTTTTTATAAAGAGCAGAAATGTATTTCTCACAGGTTTGGAGGCTGGGAAGTCCAAGATGAAGGCACCAGCAGATTGTGTAGTCTGGTAAGGGCTGCATCCTCCAGAGGTGAATAATGAATGCTGTGTTCTCGTGTGGTGGAAGGAAGGTGGAAGGGCCAGATAGCCAAACGCTGGCTGCCAGGAGCCGCTTTTTAAAGGACCTAATCCCATTCATAAGGGAGGAGACCTTGTGGCCTAAGCACTCAGGCCACAGCCTCTCAATACTACTACAACATTGGTTGTTAAGTTTCAACACCAGAATTTTGGAGGGGATATATTCTACTAACTTGAATTCACTAACTTTAAAAAAAAAGTCAGTTTTGTGAGTTGCAGGTACAATAGTCCTACCTGAGATCTTGTTTTCAGTGATTTCAGTTACCCGTGGTCAACCATGGTCTAAAATACTTAGTGGAAAATTGTTATAATTAAACAATTCTTGTTTTAAGGTGCCCACTGTTCTGAGTGGTATGATGAAATCACATGCCATTCTGCTCCATCTTGTCCAGGGTGTGAATTATTCCTTTGTCCAGTTACCCGTCCAGTGTAATACTACTGGCCCATTACTGTATATATATAAAAAACCAACTGTGTATATAGGGTTCAGTACTATATGTTTTGGGCATCCACTGGTGGTCTTGGAACACATCTCTCATGTACCTTCTCCCTTGTTGAAGTTAATAATTTTACTTTTTTTGGTGTCTTGTGAAAAACAGTCTTAATGTAGTGAGGTCTTTTTTGGTTTATATGGGCATTCATATATTTATTTATATTTACTTTTGTTTAAGAAGTCATCTCTTCAGACTTGGGTAATTAAAATAGTCTCCTGTTTTAAAGCTTTGTTTTTCGTTTCAGTCCACTGGGGTTGTTTTTTTTCTTTTTTCCCCACCAGTAGTGGAACAGGGATTGACACTTATTTTTTGCCGTATGGATAGTTTTCACAACCTCATTCTTTGGAGTCCATCTTTTCTGCAGTGATGTGCAGAATGAACTCTCATAATCAAGCTTCCATATACGTGTGAGTCTGTTTCTGGACTCAATTCTGTTTGGCAGCCTAATTGTCTTCACCGTCATACCACACTTCCTTAATTTTTATAGCTTTATACAAATCTCACTGCCTGGCAGGGCAAATCCCCCTACCCTGTATTTCAGAAGTTGTTTGGCTCTTTTCATGTCCGAGTGATTTAAAAATTTGGTGCTAAGGTCTTTGAGGTACCCTGTTGGGGGAGACTTGACATCTTTATGATATTGAGCATCTTTATGATATAAACATAGGAGAGTTACATGTCATTAACAACAGGGGTACATTCTGAGAAATGCTTCGTTAGGCAGTTTATTCACTATGTGAACATGGTAGAGTGTACATAGGCTATATGGTGTAGCCTGTTGCTCCTAAGCCACAAATCTGTACAGCATGTTACTGTTCTGAATACCATAGGCAATTAATTGTAACACAGTGGTATTTGCATATCTAAACTTACAAAAGGTACAGTAAAAATATGATATAAAAGATAAATGTAGAGTACTTACTATGAACGGAACTTGCGGGACTAGAAATTTCTCTGGGTGAGTCAGTGAGTGAGTGGTGAGCGAATGTGAAGGCCTAGGACATTACTGTACACTACTGTAGATTTCATAAACACTGTACAATTAGGCTATGTTAAATTTATTTCAAAAAAAGTATGATATCATGATGATTTATGATGCCACAAGTTGATAGGAATTTTCCAGCTCTATTATAATCTTATGAGACCACCATTATATATGGTTTGTTGTTGACTGAAATCATTACGTGGCCCCCAGAATAATTTTCTCCACATAGGTCTGAGACATCTTTGGTTAAATTTTTTTTTTTTTTTGAGATGGAGTTTTGCTCTTGTTGTCTAGGCTGGAGTGCAGTGGTGCAGTCTTGGCTCACTGCAACCTCTGCCTCCTGAGTTCAAGTGATTCTCCTGCCTCATCCTCCCTAGTAGCTGGGATTACAGGGGCCCGCAACCACACCCAGCCAATTTTTGTATTTTTAGTAGAGACAGTGTTTCATCATGTTGGCAAGGCTGGTTTTGAACTTCTGACCTCAGGTGATCCACCCGCCTTGGCCTCCCAAAGTGCTGGGATTACAGTCATGAGCCAATGTGCCTGACCCTGGTTAGATTTTTAAATGTATCTTATAATAAACTTTTTGTTTAAAATTACATTTTCAGCTACTTTGGCTGACGTATGGAAATGAAACAGAATTTTTTTTTTGAGACGGAGTCTGGCTCTGTCACCCAGGCTGGAGTGCAGTGGCCGGATCCCAGCTCACTGCAAGCTCCACCTCCCAGGTTTACGCCATTCTTCTGCCTCAGCCTCCCGAGTAGCTGGGACTACAGGTGCCCACCACCATGCCGGGCTAGTTCTTTGTATTTTTTTTTAGAGACGGGGTTTCACTGTGTTAGCCAGGATGGTCTCGATCTGACCTCGTGATCCGCCCGTCTCAGCCTCTCAAAGTGCTGGGATTATAGGCTTGAGCCACTGCGCCCGGCCTGAAACAGATTTTTTGTCCACCTTGCTAAGTTTTAATTTTCACAATACTAATTTTTTGAGTTTTTGTGTAGAAGTACTATCTCCTGCAAGTAATGAAACTGTAGTTTCTTTCCAATCCTTATGTCGTTGATTTCTTTTTCTTTTCTTAATGTGCTGACCATTGTCCTTTGGTAACTTCTAAAAAGTGGTAGTGATGATGGGATTCTGATTGTTTCTGGCTTTAGAGGAAGTACTTGATGTGTTTCAACATTAGGAATGATGTTTGATGTTAGTTTCGGGTAGATAACCTTTGTCAGGTAAACATTTTCTTTTATTGTTGTTTTTAACAAATGGGTACTGTCTTCTACATTTGTTGATATAGTTTTCTTCTTTCTGGTGGTGTGGTGAATGATAATAAATTTTTCTGATATTAAACCAACCTTGCATTATTAGAATAAACCAAGCTTGGTTGTGATATAGCTACACTGGCCAACATAGTAACCACTAGCCACATTTCAAGTGCTAATTGTGGTTATGTCTGTAATATTGGAAAAACAGAAATTACAGAACATTTCCATTATTGTGGAAAATTCTGTTAGTGCTGTGGTACAGTTGTCTTTTTAAAGACATTGCTGAAGTTATCTGGCTAATCTAATTACATATGTTTATCTGTTTTTGTGTCAAACTTATACTTGTTTCAAGAGACGGAATGGTTGGGTGCGGTGGCTCTCGCCTGTAATCCCAGCACTCTGGGAGGCCAAGGCAGGCAGATCACTTGAGCTCAGGAGTTCAAGAGCAGCCTGGGCAATATAGCAAAATTTCGTCCCTACAAAACATAAAAAAATTAGCTGGGCCTGGTGGTGTGTTCCTGTAGCAATCCCAGCTACCCTGGAGGCTGAGGTGGGACGATTGCTTGAGCCTGGGAGGCGGAGGTTGCAGTGAGCCAATATTGTGCTGCTGCACTCCAGCCTGGGCAACCTTGTCTCAAAAAAAAGAGAAGGTGGAAAGTATTCTCTTCGTTTCTGTGTTCTGGAATCATTTGTATAAGATGGAGACAGTTCTGTTCTTCCAAAATTTGAAACAGCTCATCAAGCCTGATGTTTCTTTTTGGGAAGATTTTAACTTAGTTTCTTTAATGATTACTGCTCTATTCAGATTTCAAATTTCTTCTGGAATAATTTTTTGTTAATTATATTTTTTCTAGGAAATATCATCTAAAATAGCAAATTTATTGGCATAAAGCAGGACTCAGTAAACTATGGCCTGTCACAGGCTGCCTGCCTCTTTTTCTAAATAAAATCTTACTGGAATATAGCCACACCTAATCATATTGTCTGGTTGCTTTAGTGTTATAAATGCAGAGATGAGTAGTTATGACAGAAGGTATGAGCCCCAAGCCAAAAACATTTACTGTCTGGTCTTTTAAGAGAAAGTTTGCCAATCTCTGGTTTGAACTACACTTTATCATTCTTTCAATATTTCTTCTAATCTCTGTATTTAACATCTCATTTTTTTCCCCTAATGTTAATCTTTTTTTTTTTTTCTATTCTTGATTAGCCTCACTAGAGACTTGCTAATTTTGGGTTATTTAGATGCATTCTCTTATTTAATTAACTAATTTCTGCTCTTTTTAAATCTTCTTTCTCTGTTCTTTGAATTTATTCTCATTTTATTCTTAATTTCTTTTCCTGGCTTAAGTTTAGTGCTTAGCTTATTTGTATTAAACTTTCTTCTTTTCAGTATAAACATTTAAGGCTATATATTTCCCTCACTATACCACGTTTCCTAATTCCTACAAGTTTTGTATGTATTATTTTCTTTACTACTCAATTATAATTATTTGCATATTTTTACATTTCCTAACACATGGAAATGGCTTTTTTTTTTTTTTTAAACTGACAATTACATTTTAGTAAGGAATATGTGGTGGATGAGATTTGGATTAGTTTGAATTTGATGAGACATGCGTTATGTACCAGATAGTCATTAGTTTTTGTAGATGTTATATGTGTGCTTGAAAAGACTGTGTAAGGGTACAAAGTTCTATAAATGACCAACAAAACTTACTTGTTCATTACCTTGTTTAAGTCTTCTATGTCTTTACTAGTTTTTGTAGTATATAATCTATCAGTAGTGGAAAAGTGTGTTAAAACTCTTGTACTGTGCCGGTGGACGTGTTGGTTTGTCCCTCCAGGTCTATCAGTTTTTATTATTTTCATATTGTTTAATAGTTAATATAAATTAATTTTTTTCTGATAATTTGAATCTTTTAATCATTTTGTGATGGCTTCTGTGTGTGTTATAATTTTTTAAAATTAATTTTTAAATTATTATTATACTTTAAGTTCTAGGGTACATGTGCATAACGTGCAGGTTTGTTACATATGTATACTTGTGCCATGTTGGTGTGCTGCACCCATCAACTCGTCAGCACCCATCAACTCGTCATTTACATCAGGTATAACTCCCAATGCAATCCCTCCCCCCTCCCCCCCTCCCCATGATAGGCCCCGGTGTGTGATGTTCCTCTTCCCGAGTCCAAGTGATCTCATTGTTCAGTTCCCACCTATGAGTGAGAACATGCGGTGTTTGGTTTTCTGTTCTTGTGATAGTTTGCTAAGAATGATGGTTTCCAGCTGCATCCATGTCCCTATAATTCTTTGTTTTTAAAAATTTGTTCGGTGGGATAAGAATGTAGGTGCCTGTTACAGCCCATTCAGGTTCTTGCCTGCTGCACAGAAAAAGCCAGTACACTGAGCCAACAGGTATTGCAGCAGAGAAAGAATTTAGTTGCAAGGCAGCTGAGTGAGTAGAATGGGAGATAGTTCTTAATTCTGCCTTGCCAAGAATTTGGAGACTAGGGGTTTGGCTGGCAGGCAGGCAGGGGTCTTGGGAATGAGTTCTGCTGACTGGTTGAGTTGGAAATGAAATCACAGGGATGTCAACTGTTTTCATGTGCTGAATCAGTTCCTGGGTGAGGGTGACAGGACCAGTTGAGTCATTTTCTTAGTATGGATCGCTGGTCTGCATGGCATCAGTTGGTAGAACAGAATGCAAAGTTTGAAAAATATCTCAAACACTAGGTTTAGGTTTCATAGTAGTGATGAAAGAACAATTGGAGAAGTTACACATCTTGGACCACTGGCTACATGATTCCTGATCAGCAAGTAATTATAAAAAAGAGGGTTAGGGAACAATGACTGGTTACTGTTTATGCTTATATCTTAGTAGAATTGAGGCCCCTACCATAATTCTAAGCTTGTGGCCTTGTGTTTGTTATACAAAGTTGGTTTTAGTCCCTCAACAAGGAGGGGTGGATTAGTCTTGGGAAGGGACTATTATCCTCCTTGCTTTAACTATATATAAACTATAAACATAGTAACGTTGTTAGCCTGACCTATGTATAGGAATAAGCAAAGGCAATTAGCTTGTGAGGTTAGAAGCAAGATGGAGTCAGTTATGTTAGATTCTCTCACTGTTATAATTTTGCAAGGGAGGTCTTATACCCACCTTTCTTGTTATAAATTTCATTTTCTTTTTGCCTTATTTTTCCCTTTTCTTTGCTTGCATTTTTTTATTTTTATTTTTTATTTTTAAAAAATGTTTAGTTACTTTCATTCTTCCACGATCCATTTCTTTTTTCTTTCTGTTAGGGAAATTACAGTTTATAATCTATTTCTCCCTTTTTTCTTTTTTTGTTGTTGTTGAGACAGAGTCTGGCTCTCTCTCCAGGCTGGAGTGCAGTGGCGTGATCTTGGCTTACTGTGACCTCCACCTCCCGGGTTCAAGTGATTCTCCTGCCTCAGCCTCCCAAGTAGCTGGAAATACAGACGTGTGCCACCACGCCCAGCTAATTTTTGTATTTTTAGTAGAGATGGGGTTTCACCATGCTGGCCAGGCTATTCCTTTTTTTTTATTTTTTATTTTTTATTTTTTTTATTTTTATAAAAAAATTGTTACACTTGAAATTTTGCCTTGTGTACTTAATTCCCTTAGCCCTTTGCAAAATTGACACAAAGGCCCTTTTACCAATCTGGTCAGTACTCCCCTTCCAACTTCCATGTTAATGTTGCCTAGCATTTTATTCTCCTTTTTATCCCCCAAGTTATACATGATATTATGTGTTTATATTTCGCTTTCATGTTTAGAGTTTCTTTTTCTTTATTTTCTCTTACTAAGATTTCAAAGTTGTCTTTCTGTCCTCCAGCATCTCCTAATTTCATTAAAAATTTTTCATCTGTTTGTCTCTTGGCCCTGCATTTTGGGTAGTTTCTTCAGTTACTAATTTTTATAAAACTCTAGGCATGTTTAATCTGCTTAACCTGTCCATTGAGGTTTTGAAATGAACAATTACTTTTCATTAAAGTATTTGTTACTGTTCATTCTCTTGTTATTTTCAGCAGCCTCTTGTTGCTTGCTGATTTTGTGATTTCAGTTTTAAAAGTTTTTTTTAAACATTCGTATTTTATATTTTGACAATGAAATTTCAACATCTGAATTCATTGGGGCATGAATCACTCTTGGTGTTTAGTTTTCTTATGTGTTTGTTAGTCCTTGGGAAAGGACTCATGTTTTGTTGAGCTTGATAGGTGGAAAATTTTGGTGCCTAATTTCAGAATTTTTTAACTCCACAGAAGATTTGTGTTTGCTTCTACTGAGAAATAGGATTTGCCATCTACCTGAGAACTTTCTAGAGTCCAAGCTTAATGGGCAAAAGGGCAAATGCTGATATGCACATTTGCCCTTTTGCATTTCCAAGTGCATACTACTTACTGTTTGGGTTTCAATTTACCCTTTTTTGTGTGTGTGCAGATGAGAAACAGATGGTGAGTGTGGAAATGAAGATTGGGTGTGGGTAGGTTCTTGTAGATTTTCCTTCTTTGAGCTCAGCAATGTAATAACAGCTTTCTGCTAGATTTATTGGGCGTTTCAGGTTATATAGTATTAATATATATGTTACTGGAAATGGACGTTCAATTTTTAAGCTGTATCTTTTCATTCATTTGCTCATTCATTTATTCATTCATTTTGAGACAAGATCTCACTCTGTAGCCCGGGCTAGAGTGCAGTGGCATGTTCGCAGCTCACAGCCTTGACCTCCTGGGCTCAAGCGATCCTCCCACCTGAGCCTTCTGAGTATTTGGGACTACAGGGTGTGAGGTGACGAGATCATAACTGTCTGCAGCCTTGAACTCCTGATCCTCCCATCTCAGCCTCCCAAGTAGTTGGGATTACAGGTGTGCACCACCATGCCTGGCTAACCTATTTTAGTTTTACGTATACAAATCTCTGCACATTTCATTGTGACAGCACTAAAAATTAAAAAAAATTCTTTTGTGTTTTTCTGTATTAATGTTTAATTTTATGTACCTGTTGTGATTCTCAGTTTGTGTACCTCTTTTTAACTATTTGAGTCTCCTGATGTACTTGTTGATTTATCCTGATGGGGTTTTATGTATAAGTGGAATTTCATTTTATTTTAATTAATTTCAGGTATTTTGAGAAGTTATTGAGATAATTTCTTAGGCTAGAGTTTGTAAATCAGGTTTCAATTAAAGTAGAAAACCTCAGAATGAAATATACACAAGAAGGATGTTATTTAATGAGACATTTTTTTCCCCAGTGTGTTTATGTACTGTGTTGTGCTGCAGTTAAAAAAAAAAAAAAAAAAGTTTGAAATGCATTGTCTTAGCTTTAGTCTGTGAATTGTAGCCCAGACCAGTATTCTTTTTTTTTTTTTTTTTTTTTTTTTGTGAGACAGGGTCTCACTCTGTTGCCCAGGCTGGAGTGCAGTGGGGAAGATCTTGGCTCAGCCGCAGGCTCCGCCTCCTGGATTCAAGTGATTCTTGTGCCTCAGCCTCCAGAGTAGCTGGGATCACAGGCATGCACCACCAATGCCTGACTAATTTTTGTATTTTTAGTAGAGATGGGGTTTTGCCATGTTGGCCAGTCTGGTCTTGAGCTCCTGACCCCAAGTGATCTGTCTGCCTGGGCCTCCTGAGGTGCTGGGATTACAGGCATGATCCACTGCATCCAGCTCCAGACCAGTATTCAAGTGAGATGTTTTGTAAAGCTGTGCTGCTTTGAAGGTCTGTGGCACCCATAATCCCTTTCCTACTGAATTGTTGAAGGGCTAGAGGACCCTGTGAATGCAGTTACAGGTGTGGAGGGAGGTAAGCCAGACTGTGGTCCTGTGTTCTTCCTCAACTAGAAACAGAACTTTGCTTTTTCTGTGTTTTGTTACTTAGAATTTAGGGGAGATTTGGCTTGAAAAGAGGGCTCATTTGCTAAAGTGTATTGGAAAACCATTGTTAGATAATCAAGGCTTTAAGGCTGAATTCGACCTTGTCTTTAAATAAGCCATTAAATAGGCAACATTTGGGATTTTTTTCTTCTTTAATTATTGTAGTCAGTCTTTGGTTTTGCCTCTTGCTTTTCTAGAACAAATGTAATGAGGAGCCTTCTGTCACCATCCTACTCATTTTTGGCATGTTTTCAGTCTCGATGGTTTTTTTATTTTCTTTGCCTTGTCTGCAGTGAAGAAAGAGTAAAGGTGTTGTACAATTGTGCAACTTACAGACATCTATGAGAATCCCTTATAAATGTACAGTGAGGCATTCCTACATGTTCTGTTCATGGTGTCCTTAGCGTCTCATCATTTTTTCATGGAGCCAAAATAGAATATGTAACAGTTCTGTTTTAGTTAGATACAAGTAGCCTAATAAGTATTTATGGTTTAAGAATTATATGTTCAATCAAATAAAAACATTCCCTTTT
Organism: Chlorocebus sabaeus; assembly: GCF_047675955.1. Classification (NCBI taxonomy): domain Eukaryota; kingdom Metazoa; phylum Chordata; class Mammalia; order Primates; family Cercopithecidae; genus Chlorocebus; species Chlorocebus sabaeus. The sequence goes on from NC_132906.1 coordinate 11,509,075, forward strand.
TATCCTTAAATAATGACATATGCTTACTGATCTGATGTGTGTGCCTGTTGGGCATATGCAAAGTTCTTAAGTCTTGGAATCAGATTGAATACTGCCACCTTTGTTTCCTGTTTTTCATTGATTTCTATCTAGTACTTTTTATCACATCAGCTGCCCCAAAACCTAGCTTCTCAAAGATATATTACCTTCGAAAAGAAGGTAGAACAATGATCTCATGTTCAAATGTAACTACCTTGAGCTGGTAAGCTTACCTGGTGTCTGATAGATCTTGTGAATAGCTGTATTTTCCTTGAGAACTTAAAATATCCCCCAATGCCTGTGAATTTGCTGTGGTATCTAGGGGGCTCTGAGATGTCTTGTTTTACAGTTTGGTAACTGCAGGTGCAGTGCTTTACAATCTGTGCAGTAATTAAGCAGATGGATGCTATCTACATTTTATGGAAGAGAAAATGGAGTCAACTTTGTAGAATTAGTTATAGATATTTGTACAAAGCTGCTCTGTTATGTTATTTGCATCTCACAAGACAGTATATACTTTATAGTTTATTTCTGATTGGTACTTTAAAAATATGTAGTTCATTTCCTGGGTTGTTTTTTACTCTTTTTGAGGAAGAAAGTTTTTAAATTTTTTTTATGTTTGCAAAGGGGTTGAAAAGAAGTATCTTTTTTCCAGCAGAACCATTTTCTGTATTGCAGTTCTTTGCATTGTGAGTTTGTTTTCCTGGGAAAATGAAGGAAAAAATAGAAAAATTAATTTGCAAATTAGTAGTTGCAGTAATTGCATTAATTAATCTGTAAAGAAGAGATTATATTTAATATTGTTGGAGTGATAAGTATTAAAGATTGCCAAAAACTGCAAGTACATGATACAGTAAGATAAAAGAATTGTAGAGTTTTAGATCTGGAAGGTGGGATGAGGATGGAGATGAGGGTTGGGTCATCTAATTGAATTCTTCCGTACCGTTTAAAGATGTTACAGTGGGAGGTGGAGGAGAAAGTAAAAAGGGAGAGAGAGGTTAGTGGGGAGGAGGAGAAGGAGGAAGAAAGAGGGTGATACTGTATGATTGTGTTCTTGTTAAAGGCAGAAGCACTTTTGACATTTCAGAATATTTACTCTCTTGGCTCCTGCCAGAGTATATAATCTAGAATAGATAGATCTGTTGCCCAAACTTCATTTAAAGTTCAGTTTTAAGGGAAAAAAATGTTAATAGAGAACAGCTTTGAAGGATAGGCAATCCATAATACCTATAGATTATTAGTTTTTTCTTTCTTTTAGGATTGCTTTCAAAAAATACTTTATTTACAAATACTTTGAAATAACGTATCTACAAGAGATGTATCCTTTCTTCCATCCCAAGCTCAAATCATTTCTATATTCTATTTTTACATATTTGCAGTAATAATACAAGTAATTTTGGGCTTGGTGTGGTGGCTCAGGCCTGTAATCCTGGCACTTTGGGAGGCTGAGGCAGGTGGATCACTTGAGGTCAGGAGTTCGAGACCAGCCTGGCTAAGGTGAAACTCTTTCTCTACAAAAAATACAAGCTCCAGATATGGTGGCAGGTGCCTGTAATCCCAGCTACTTGGGAGGCTGAGGAAGGAGAATTGCTTGAACCTGGGAGGTGGAGGTTGGCATGAGCTGAGACTGTGCCACTGCATTCCAGCCTGGGTGACACAGCGAGACTCTGTCTCAGAAAAAAAAGAAAAAATTATGCTCTATACTTCCCATTAATTTAATTATCTACATTTTTGGGGGTGTTTTTTATTGCCCAATAGGTACTTTTTTGGTGTATGTTATAGTAGTGTTTATTTTACAAAAAATACTATTAAACCCACACGTGTGCACATAGTACACACTTGAGCTTTTCCCACTCGTTAGTACATTAATATTATTGGCTAATGCTGTTACTTTTTTTCTTTGTAATGACTGCATAATATTCCATAGTAAAGATTTACCACACTTCATGTAGCTGTTCCCTTGTCTATGTCAGATTTTTTTTTCTGCTTGTTGTAAACAGTGCTAAGATACATATTCTAGTACATTTATATTGATATTTTTATTCCTGTGAGAATTGGAAGAGAAGTATTGCTAGGTTGAAGGGAATGTATCATTAAAATTTAATAGATATTAACACAATTCTTTTCAAAAAGGCTGTAATAATTCACATTTCCAATAACGTCTAACAGAACACTGGTTTTCACATTTTTCTCTGTGAAACTTCTTGACAAGAGAAGTTGGGGATATTGGAATACCCATCACTCAGTTCAGCCAGAGCAGCTCTTTTTTAACCTATTTGATATATTGCACATTGTTATAATGTTTTGGTTAGAAGAGTGTGTTTCATGATTAAAATAAGTTTGAAGAATCATTGCTCTGAGTTGTTCTTTTTTTTTTTTTTTTTTTTTTTTTTTTACCTTTTCCTTTTTTTCTAGGTCAAACCAGACATTGAGATCACTGGCTTTTTGGATACCTTGTGTTGGCTACAATTCTTGTAGAATTTTTTCTACTGAATCATACTTTAAGTACTTTGAATTGTGCTTTGGCTTGCATTGAAGAAGAAAAAGGAGTGACTAAAACTCACTTCTGTGCTTATTCTTGATAGAGTTATCCATTACATTACCCACTGATCCATTAGGTTTCAGCGAGGATGTAGATGTCACATACAGCTTCATTTCTCCTCAGTAGCTCTTAGACAATGTTAAACTTATGGTTGATATTTCTTATTCATCTTATGCCCTTTGATTTATTGGTTTTGTACCTTACTTACAGTGCTTTTATAGTTTATTTTTGAAATAAACCAAGAAGTTAAGTGTGCCTCTCTGGCCATTTCCAGCCATATAACCATGTAAGCAGGTATGATGTAGTTCTAATTCTGCCATTTGGGAACTTTCTGATCTTGGGCAAAATCAGTGAATTTCTCTTGTCCCAGTTTTCTTCATTTGTTAAATATGGATGATAATACAGTCAGAGTTGATGATTTTCCAAAAACATCTTTCAGCAAATTCCGTGACTAGTTTATAGGCTTCTAATGGGTTACTTAATGAAAGCCAAAAAGAAAAGAAAGAAGATACCCAATTGCATTCAACTAACAGAAAGTGAATGTATGGGCCAAGACAAACATAGCTCAGATTTGGAGTTTCCAGGTGGTGTTCTTTAACGTCCTTGAGATATTAGAAGCAGTGTTCCTTAACTTTCTTTTTTGACTGTAGACGTTAGAGAATACATCACAAGCCCTGATCCTTCTTCCCAGAAAAATGTACATTTTCACATGCATGCAAACTCTGTATACTTTTAAATGACTATAGATGGTTCATAGACCTCCTGAAGACCATTTATGGGTTTCCTATGTAGAACCTGAGTGTAAGAAACAGACCTAGAGCAGTAGTTCTCAGTGTGGGGTGATTTTGCCCTGCAGGGGACACTTGGCAATGTCTGGAGACATTTTTGGTTGTCACAACTGGGGATGGTGATGGTGTGTGTGTGCTACTCATGTCTAGTGGCAGAGCCCAGGGATGCTGCTGAACATTCTACAATGTACAGGTGCATCCTGACCTCTACCTGCAATAAATACTTTTTGGCAAAAAACCTGAGAGTGCTGAAGTTGAGAAGCCCTGATCTAGAGGAAGTGATTAATGGGATTTCTTTAAAAAATCCTTCAGAAATGTAATTGTTCTCTGGCCTTCTTTGATAGTAGTTGGGTAGTAGATAGTGCAGGGTTAAAATCTCTGGGCCTCACTCTGTGTTGAGTATTCTTCCCTCAGGTATTTGCATGGTTTATCATCATTCTTTTTCAGGTTTCCGCTCAGATGTCACCTGGTCATAGAGTCCTTTCCAGTCTTTGCAAGGTAAAACAGCTCCCTCCCCTACTTACTCTTTTTTTTTTTTTTTTTCTCAGACGGAGTCTCACTCTGTTGTCCAGGCTGGAGTGCAGTGGTGCGATTTTGGCTCACTGTAACCTCTGCCTCCTGGATTCAAGCCATTCTCCTGCCTCAGCCTCCTGAGTAGCTGAGATTACAGGCATGCACCACCATGGCTGGCTAATTTTTGTAGTGTTTTTATGGAGACATGGTTTCACCATGTTGGCCAGGCTGGTCTTGAACTCCTGTCTCAAGTGATCTAGCTGCCTTGGCCTCCCAAAGTGTTGGGATTACAGGCATGAGCCACCACACCTGGCCACCCCTATTGACTCTTTTTTTGTTTTTTTGAGATGGGGTCTCACTCTTGCTCAGGCTGGGGTGCAGTGTTGGGATCGTGGCTCACTGTAACCTCGACATCCCTAGACTCAGGTGATCCTCTCACCTCAGCCTCCTGATTATCTGGGACTAATTTTTTTTCGTATTTTTTGTAGTGGTGGGGTTTCATTGTATTGCCCAGGCTGGTCTCAAACTCCTGGGCTCAAGCAGTCCACCCGCCTTGACCTGCCAAAGTGTTAGGATTACAGGCATGAGCCATGGCGCTTGGCCCCTATTTTTCTTAACATTTTACGTTATCTAACACACACTTGACATTTGTTGTTTGTTTTCCTTCAACTTTGATATAAGCTATGCCATGAGAACAATAATCTTTGGCTTTCTCCTACTGTTATATTCCCCAGTCAGCAGTACCTGGGATATAATAGGTGCTCAATACATATTTGTTGTTGAAAGAATGAATGATCTGTCTGTATTGTGGGAAGTCTGATTGTATTGTTTTGGCAGAGCCCAATGTTTTAGAGATCAAAGGTGCAGTAAAGTTGACAATTTTTTGTGAAAATTAGGAGTTCTTACCTAAGTTGTCAGTTGGATATAGTATAGGCTAGGAATATGCATCTAAAGTCAAAGCCAGGATTTAAGAAAAAAAAAAAGTTATTTGGCTTCTTTGCAATACGAATTGAGCACCTGAAGTTGTATTCTAAACTGTTTTCTAAACTTGTCTGACCATAGGAATTGTCTGAGACATTCCTTAAAAATGGCAGAATCTGAAACTTCTCCCCACACCCGCTGAATCAAAATTTCTAGAGGAGGAACCAGAATATCCTTATTAAAAACAAAGAGGGAAAGAATAATCTTCAATAGATGACACTGGGACAACTGGATTTCCACATGCAAAAGAATTAAGTTGTACCTCTCCTTCACACAGCGGATAAAAATGAGCTCAAAATGATCAATGATGTAAATATAAGATTTAGGCGTATATACTTTTAGAAGAAAATATGGGAGTAGAATTTTATGACCTTGAATTTATTAGCACAAACAATAAAAAATATATATCGGACTTTATAAAAATTAAAAACTTTTCTGCATCAAAGGACATTATCGAGAAAATGAAAACATAACCTACAGAAGAAAATTTTTGCAAGTCATATCTCTAACAAGGATTTAATGTCCAGAATATATAAAGAACTCCTACAAGTCAATGACAAAAAGACAACCTAATTTAAAAGTGAGCAATGATCTTGAATAGACGTTTTTCCAAAGATACACAAATGACCTGTAAGCACGTAAGATACTCAACATCATTAATCATTAGGAAAATAAAAATCAAAACCATAATGAGGTTATACTGCACACCTACTAGGATGGCTATAAAGAAACAAAACAAAACCAAAAATAACTGTTGGAGAGGATGTGGAAAAATTGGAGCCCTCATTTGCTGGTGTAGCTCGCTGCTGCTGTGAGAAAAAGTTTGGTGGTTCTTCAAAAAGCTAAACATAAAGTTACCATAAACTTAGCAATTCCACTGCTAGCTGTATACTGTAAAGAATTGAACAGGGACTTAAATGGGTATTTGTACAGCTGTGTTTATTGCAGCATTGTTCACAGTAGCCAAGAATGGAAACCAAGTGTCTACCAGCAGAAGAATGGATAAACAAAATGTGGTATATACATATAATATTCAGTCATAAAAATAATTGAAGCTTTGGGCCTGGTGTGGTGGCTCATACCTGCAATCCCAGCACTTTGGGAGGTTGAGGCGGGCGGATCTTGAGTTCCGGAGGTAAAGACCATCCTGCCCAGCATGGTGAAACCCCGTCTCTACTAAAATACAAAGAACTAGCCAGGCGTGCTGGCGCACGCCTGTAGTCCCAGCTACTCAAAAGAATTTAAGCTCTGACATGTGCTGTAACAGGGATAAACCTTAAAATATACTCAGTGAAATTTGACGGAAAAGGACAAATACTGTGATTCTACCTACATGAGGCACTTAGGGATAGGCAAATTCATAGAGACAGATAGTATATTAGAATTACTAGGGGCTGGGGAAGAGAGGGCATGGGATGTTATTGCTTAATGGTTACAAGTTTCTTTCTGTTTTCGTTGATGAAAATGTTTTGGAAATGGTAGTGGCTGCACAATATTGTAAATATAAGTAATGTCACTCAATTGTACACTTAAAAATGGTAGATTTTATGTTATATATATTTTTACACAAAAAATAAATGTATTAGATCTAAAACTATTGAATCGTACACTCTAAAAGATGAATTATTTGATATGTGAATTATATCTTAATAAAACTATTTAAGGAAACAAAAACACAACCAGCTATCCGTGTTTGAACAACAGTGTCACAAAACAAAGTTGTTGATTTTAGCCAGGAAGCATATAAGGTAGATGTAATCAGTGAGACTAGATTTAGATTAGATTTAGTAATATTAATCCATATGCATTCCCTCAAAACTAATGTCTTTGAGGACTATATCAAGTGTTTATGTACTATAATGATTTTGTTAAGCTTTTCCCATTATAGGGAAATTTATTGAGAAACTTACCAAATTAAACTTTTTGGTCGACTTGACATCCTAATTTTTCTTATAACCCCTCCCCCAGTTTACTCATTATTATTTTATCTACAAGGTACATAACTTTGTAAGCAGATTTATTAAATATTTATCATTATGGATACTATGTTACTTTAATTAGGTAGAATTAACAATTGTACTCTCATTTGCCCTGTATACAGTATGGTACATTGGGTCCTTAGGTATCAATACTTTTATGCCCATTTTATTGTCATCTTAGAAAGATACAATGTAGTGTTATGCAGTGTCTCATGGATTTCTGTCTCAACCTCATTCTCCTACTAAACTATATACTTCTCTCCTGTTTTCTACTATATCCTCTCTTCAAATACTTTTGTGTTATCTTCCAATTGTTCAGAGCTTCCTGTTACTGCTTCAGTGAGCCTCTTGCAGTCCCTCATAGATTCCCGCAGTCTTCCTGTGTTGTTGCTGGTATGTCTTTATCTTTGGAAGTTCTCTTTCTAAAATGTAAATCTCATTGCTTTGTAAATTTCTTAGAAAAGAAAGAAAAATAAATTACAACTGCCTTATATGATAATGACCAAACTCCTTATCAGAGACTTAAAGCCTTAGATTAACTGGTCCCAATTTCTTTTATAACACCTTCAGCAATATGTGCACATGTATATGTACATGCACAGAATCTGGTTGATTCACTTTTGTTTCAGTACTTTTTTCCTTTCTATTTCAATTAGTATCATTTTGTTTATCCATTCACCAGTTAATAGATACTTGGATTGTTTATACTTTTTGGGCATTATGAATACTGCTATAAATATTCTGGTAAAAGTCTTTGTGTGAATATAGGTTTTCTCTTGGATGGACACCTAGAAGGGGGAATTGCTGGGTCATATGGTAAATTTACATTTACATTTTTTTTTTTTTTTTTTTTTTTGAGAACAGGGTCTTACTCTGTCACCCAGGCTAGAGTGTAGTGATGCGATCTCGGCTTACCACAGCCTCCACCTTCAGGGTTCAAAAGGGATTGTCTTGCCTCAGCCTCCTGAGTAGCTGGGATTACAGGCGCCCGTCACCACACCTGGCTAATTTTTGTATTTCTAGTAGAGATGGAATTTCACCATCTTGGCCAGGCTGGTCTCTAACTCCTCACCTCGTGATCCACCCGCCTCAGCCTCCCAAAGTGTTGGGATTACAGGTGTGAGCCACCGCGCCCAGCCAACATTTAACCTTTTAAGATACTGTGAAACGTTTTCCAAAAATGGCTCCAGCATTTTACATTCCCACAAAATACGAGGGTTCCAGTTTCTTCACAGCTTCAGCAATACTTCTTACTGCCTTTTTTTTTTTTTTTTTTTTTTTTTTTAAAAGAGGCAAGGCTTTACTCTGTCACCTAGGCTGGAGTGCAGTAACTCGATCATAGCTCACTGTAGCTTTGAACTCCTGGGCTCAAGCCATCCTCCTGCTTCAGTCTCCTGAGAAGCTAGGACTACAGGCACGCACCACCATGTCCAGCCAATTACGTTTTTTTTTTTTTTGGTAGAGATCGGGGAGGTCTCACTGTATTGCCCAGGCTGGTCTAGAAATCCTGCCCTCAAGTGACCCTTCTGCCTTGGCCTCCCAAAGTGCTGAGATTACAGGTGTGAGCCACTATGCCTGGCTTTTTTTTTTTTTTTTTTTAAGACGGAGTCTTGCTCTGGTGCCAGGCTGGAGTGCAGTGGTGCAGTCTCGGCTCACTGCAACCTCTGCCTCCAGGTTCAAGTGATTCTCCTGCCTCAGCCTCCCAAGTAGCTGGAATTACAGGCATGCACCACCACGCCAGCTAGTTTTTGTATTTTTAGTGGAGACGGGGTTTCACCATGTTGGCCAGGATGGTCTTGATTTCTTGACCTCGTGATCCACCTGCCTCGGCCTCCCAAAGTGCTGGGATTACAGGCGTGAGCCACGGCGCCTAGTATTCTGACTCTTAATTTCCAATTCAGCGTTCCCTAAGAGCCTGAAGTAAAACGAGAAAACTTCTTGTCGTTGCTCTGCCACTTACTACAGGGTGACTGTATGCAAGTTCGTCAGCTTTCTGAACTTCATTTCTATAAAATAGGGATAATTCCCACTTTCATAGAATTTTGAAGGAAAATGTGTGCATGAAAGAGCTTTGAAAACTGTGATCTGTCTTTCAAAAATTAAAGCTGCCATGCTTACGTATATAAAGTATCAGAAATGTGTACAGGGATAGTAGGCAGAATTGGCACTATATTGTAATGGTAAGGCATTTGTTACTAAACTTGGTATGTAAATTTCCTCATGGAGCTTTCTTCATATGGAAGTGTTTGGGTCTGATTATTAGAGGATTCAACAGTGTGCCAGAGATGGAAAACCATTAGGTTAAGGGCATAGGCTTTGGGAATCAGATGTGGCTCAATTTAAGTTTAGTTGTTAACTTTAGCATAGTTATTTAACTTCTTTGAACCTCAATTTTCTCATTTATAAATGGGCACAATTATGTAGTTCATCTTAGTAAGAACATTTATTCAGCTTTTGCTTTTTAACCAGCATTGTGTTATGCATTAGGTATGTAGCAATGAACAAATTAGGATCCTTAAACTTTTCTCATATAGTATGCAGTTCAGAAGGGGAAACACATTAGAGAATTTATATTTACATTTATGATAAATTCTTTGAAGGAAAAGTGTAGGGGTGGTGTGACAGCAGATAGTAGGGATTTTATTTAGACTGAGTAGATTTGGGACAGCTTCCCTGATTGACAGGTGAGACTTGAAAGAGCAGTGTTAGCCAGGCATGAGGGCTAGAGAGGAGAAAAAGTTTCTTGAAGCAGAAGGAATAGCACACCCTGAGACAGAAGGATCTTGGTTAGTGTCTTCAAGGAATAGAGATGTGACTGGAGTGTAATGAGCAAATGGTCAGATTAGTATATTTGGAACTTATTCGAAGGGCAGTGGGAACCTATTTAAGAATTCTAAGTAAGGCAGTGATATGAAGAGATTAGTTTCTTAGGATCATTCTGGTTGCTCTCTGAAGAATGAATTGGATGTGGCATAGATTTATGTTGTGGTGAAGTAATGGCTAAATAAGGGTTGATTTCATTTACATTTTGCAAGGTAGCATTTATAGGACTTGATTGTTGATTGTAAATGTTAAAAGGGAATTGCCAAGCTTCATTCCCAGAAAACTGTGAGGAAGAAATGGGTGCATGAAGGCAACACACACTGGAGAGGGAGAGGAATGAAGAATGAGGATTTTTTTTGGAGGGAGAAAAAAATTGGGAGACATTTTGTTTAGAGTATCTTGAGTTCACAGTATCTTTGAGAATACCCAAGTGGAAATGTTAAGTAGACAGTTGTATATGCGGACTAGAGTTGAAAAGAGGTCTTTATGGAGTAGGTATTAAAAGAAAGCTTAGGGCAATAGCCTTGGGAGAAAAACATAAACAGTAAAAAGAGAACTGAGCTCTGATAAGTTACTGATATTTGGAGGTTGAGTAGAAGAGAAGTCTACAAAGGAGACAGGAATAACCAGTAAGGTAGGAAAAAAATCAGGAAAAGGCAAAGTGTTACTAGTAGAAACAAAAGGAAAGTAATGTTTCAAGGAGGAGGCTCTGGTCAACTGTGTATCATACTGCTGAGATGAATAAAATAAGGGTTAGAAAAGTGTTCACTTGATTGGCAACCTAGAGGTCAACTGATGACTTTTAGTTAGCTTTTACTGCATAACAAATCACCCAAAGACTTAATTACTGGAAAAAACTGTTCTCAATTGTGTATATTGGCAATTTGGGTTTGGCTTCTCTGGGTGGTTCTACTGAACTGGGCGAGGCTTAGCTGATTTTAGCTGGGGTTGCTTATGCATCTACAGATATGCCTCTCTGGTCACCTGGTGATTTGACTAGGGCTGGCTTGTTCATGATGACCACGGCTGGGACAGTGTGCCTCTGTGCATATACGTTCTAATATTCTATTGGGGTAGCTTGGACTTGCCGACATCTCCATAGCAGAATTCCAAGAGCAGTAGGTAAGCTAACCCAGAGCACAAACACTAAACTTCTCAATGTCCCATTGCCCAAAGAGTCATAACGCAATCTCAGATTCTAGGTCTGAAAAAAACACTTTTATTTCTTGATGGGAGGAGCAACAAAGTCAGATTGTAAGGATGTAGATACAAGGAATGGAAAAATTTGTTGTCATTTTTTGCAATCTGCTACAGTGACTGCAGCAAAAGCATTTTGCTGATGGGGCAGAGTGTGGGAGTGGGGAACTGTTTGGAAGCTAGACTAGATTAGTATGGATAGTGAATGGGAATTGAAAGTAGATAGTATAGATTACTCTTTGAGAAGCTTGTCTGTGAAGGTAATTTGGGATAGAGGACAATAGCTGAGGCCGGGGAGGTATTTGTAGTCTAAGCAGGTATGTTGTATTTTCTTTCCCTTTCTGCCTGAATGCCTTCCATCCATCCAATAACAGAATATATTTGAATGCTGAGAGAAAGTATCTAGCAGACATAGAGGATGCTGGTACAGGGGAAAAAGGAGATAACTAATCAAATAAAAGTCTCTGAGTAGAGGATGGGATTTTGTGTGCTTATGAAGGGGCTAGTGTTTTGATGTGAGGAGGGCTATTTCCTTTCTGGTATTAGGAAAGAGGGAGGGAAGGAAGGAAGGGGGAAGGAGAGAAGGGAGGGGAATGGGTGCAAATGTACATAGGCATGTAAATTGGGTGATAAGAGGCTGAGGAAGTTTCTGTTTCATGGCGCTTCTGTTTTCTCCATGAAGCAGCAGCAGTCTAAGTGGGGGCAGGGGGGTCGTTGTGCAAGAATGTGTTTTGGAGATTTGACGTGAATAGAAAAATTCGTAATTTTATCTGTTCCCCCACCCCCCACAATGGGATATTGAGTTGACTGCTGACCAGAGAAATACTAATCATTCAATAAATGAGAGATACTATCACTATTAATATACAATAATTACTTTAAAGAGATTTAACAGAACACTTTCTGTGCTGTTAGAAACTGATGCAGGTTGAGATATTCCAGGGCCTGGGGCTCCTTTTCTGTTTGAGCCAGTTAAACTTTACTGTCTTCCATAACATTGATGGTCCTTAAAAAATGATATAGGCAAGTGACCATGTTTGCCCTTTACAAATAAACATTAGGAAAAATATGTATTCAGAGAAAGGGTCCAGTTTCTAAAAGAACTTCCTAAAGTATTCACCGTTACTCTGTTTTACCACAACAAATAAGGAATAACATAAATACACTTATTTTGAATTAATAAAGATTAATTCAAGCTGCATGGTAGATTAGTCAAAAAATTGTATGTTGAGGAAAGCAGCTTTTTGTTTAAACAATTGGAAAATATGTAAATATGGCCTTCAAGTTATATGCTTAGGGGAGAATAGCATAATTTACTTAGTCTCTTGTCTCTTAGGAAAAACTCCCATTAGATTTTTGGTTGTCCCTCAACAAGAATAAGCCTAACTTTTTAGACTGTTTAATTATTGTGTACTAAAGAGTTGTCTTTATGGAGGGCACCATCTGCTGGTTGTAAGAGGTAGCAGTTGTGGAGAAGACTGCCTTCTGCAGTTATATCAGACTCTTCACAAAATCTTATGTTTTCCTTTGAATTCCACCTCAAACCTGGAGTAAAATCCCAGAAGGAAAAACAGCTTTTAATTAACATGGCCAAGTACGGATTCTAGTAGTGATTTGATTTGATTTCTGTGGCTGTGAATTTAATGTCACACTGTGAATTTTTAAGAAAAATCAACATGAAACTGGCAGATGCTGGTCTTTATTTGTTGATTTGGATGCCTAAATCAACTAAAAAATAGGATTGCTTATTTTTATGGCTGATTTTGCTCTTTAGTCAGTACTTTGTTTTCCTTTTCCATTCAGTGAAAATATCTTACATATTTTTTACTACAGTCTCTTGTTTCGTTACATTTATGAATATTGATTTACGTCTGATAATATTAAAGAATGAATATTTCATTGATTTTTCTTCCTAGTACTCAGTGTGATTAAAAGATTCTCATATATTTCCTTTAATGATCATTTTATTTGAACTTTAAAAAAAATCTGTAGTATTAGAATATTTTCTTTTCTTTTTTCTTTTTGAGATGGAATCTTGCTCTGTCACCCAGGCTGGAGTGCAATGGCATGATCTCAGCTCACTGCAACCTCTACCTCCCGGGTTCAAGTGAGTCTCCGGCCTCAGCCTCCTGAGTAGCTGGGACTACAGGCATGCGCCACCATGCCCAGCTAATATTTGTATATTTAGTAGAGACGGGGTTTCGCCATGTTGTCCTGGCTGGTCTTGAACTCCTGACCTCAGGTGATCTGCCCACTTTGGCCTCCCAAAGTGCTGAGATTACAGGTGTGAGCCACTGTGCGTGGCCTAGTATTAGAATATTTTCTTATGCTTACTGTTCATACTGAACATAAAAATGTAAATATAATAATATACATATAATTTTTGAACTGAACTGTTTTCTGAAAATGCTTGTTTCAAATAACCCTTTGAAAGAAGGGAAATTCTAGGTTATAGTTTTACTGTAAAATGGTGGTAAATTTAAAGTTTGTATTTTTTTAATGGAGAAATTGATAAATCAGTACATTGTTCTGTAATATACCATAGTTTATAAAATGGAGTCTGTTACAGGTCAGTTTTATATAACTATTTTCGAAGTGCAGTTATTTTTCATTTTTTGTTTACTCTACCTTAATGGTGAATAGTTGAGATTCCCCAAAGATGAAAGGAACTATTATATGTCAGATCATTTGACTTTCTGTTTAAGGAGCAACTCTGTATCAATACCTGTTTTTCATTGACTTAATGATACCCTCTTCTTCTGCATTGCTTCTTTTCTGCTTCCTCTTTTTTCTTTTCACCTTTTTCTTATCTCGTAATTTGGTATTCATTCCCATCATTTTCTGGACACTTTTTTCTCAAAGGTCATCCTGTCAAGTTCAAGAGAGTATTTGCTGAGGTCATTTTGTATGTTTTCACCAAGGGTAATCATCACTATATATCACCCCTCCATTTCAAACTTTTTTTGCCTAGGTTTTTGTAGTATCACTATATATCACCACTTCATTTTCAAACATTTTTTCCCTAGATTTTTGTAACATTTACTCTAATTTTTCTAAAGTCATTTTCTTGACTTTCTTTTGTTTTCCTTCTTTATCTCCCCTGTGGGCTCCCACCACCCCAATCACTATAGGTATTTCATTAAGGTTTAGTGTTGGTATCTCAGCTCACCCTACTCATTTTCTTTACTCCTCTTGTAAACTCATAAAGCATGAACAATAAATGGTTCTAAAATATTTTCTTATTTTAGACCTTTTTTCTGGAACTTTAGATGTATAATCTACAGTTGCCTTCTAGAGCAAAGTTTATTTCTCTCAAGACTTAATCTCTCTCTGGGGTTTCCCCCATCTGCATTACAATGAGGGCAGAGCTCTTTCTTGTACATTTGCTCATCATTGCATCCTTAGTACTTAGTATATCGCACCAAGTAAATTCTCAATAAATATTTAAATAAATGGCTTTCTAGGAACAAAGGTTTTGAATCTTATAATCATCTTCTGCTTCTCTGGTATAATCATTCATAAGTCTTTGAATCATTTTCTTGTTTTGTAGTCATTGCCTACAGTCAGTTCCTCATTACTTCTTTCTTGGAATTTTGCAGTAGTTTTCTAACTAATTTTAATTTCTCCTACGTCTAGCTCTACTTTTTGTTGTAACCGTAATTTCTTCGAATAGTTCTGGTCATTCATTCAGTATTTCCTGAGTGCCTACTACTAATAGTAGCTATTATATGTGATAGATGCTAGCGTAAATGTTATACTCTACTTTTCTTAAGGAGCTTACAGTCTAGTGGGAGAGACAAAGACAGAAATAAATACAATAGATACAATGTGATCAATGCTAATTGTGGTAGATTCAAAGTGTGACTAGCTGTAAGGGTGGAGCCTAGCCCTGCCTGATTGAGCTCAGGAAAAGTTAAAATGAGACTTTAAAGTCTATAGAGTTTGCTTAGTAGACAAGGGCCAATATATTTTACTTGGAGGAAAAACAACCTGTGTATATTCACAGAGGTGTTTCAAACCTTTCCTTACAATGCTGTTTATAAGACTTGAAGTGCAAATTGAATAACCTCCCTCTTTATTATCTCTTATTTTTTCCGTCTTAGCTCCTTTTACTTCCTTCCACCTTCTCCTTCAGTCACACTTCTGGGACAGTAACTGAAATTTGCTGTCTGAGATTTATTCAGAATGTTTTTTTCTGTCTTTTTTTTCTCTATATTATTACCACTTTACCCCTGTCCACTTAACAGAAGTGGTGTTTCTTTCAGTCTTATTTTTCCCAAGTTTGTTGTTTATTTCTGTCAGGATAATTTCAGAATCAACTGTGATTCACTTATTTAGGGGAATGTCATTTTCTCTTCATGGATTTTGAGACCCATTTTACTCGTTTTGCTCTGTAGTTTCTGCTGTTGTGTTCTGCATATGAGGCGCTTGATGAGTTTTTGACTACATGGATGAGTATATTTTACAGGGTCACTCTGTGGTCTGTGGCCATATTCATGTATTTGTTTTTATGAATGAACAACAGCTTTTGTCTCTGAGATAAGGCAGAGAGACTTTCTTCCACTCCAGACTCAGTGGAAGAGAAGCCTATCAAATTTATCAATCTTTCCCTGGAGTGCTTTGTCCTAGGCATTTGCCGAGTATCTTCTTTGGTTGAAGGAATGTAACTATGAACTTGGTTCTTGCTAGATAGTGTTTTTCCTAACCTGAAGTCATGCAGCTATTCTCTTGTATCATATTCTAGAAGCTTTTAACACTTTGCCTCTATATTTAGGTTGTTACTGTACCTGGAATTCATTTTGCGTATGGTGTGAAATATAGGTACAGTGTCCTTTTTAAAAGACATAGATATGGAAGTGTCTTCTGAACTTTTTATTGTATTCTCTCTGTTCTTTCCTAACCATCATCCCTACCACTTTTTTTCATGTACAGTTGCGTACCACACAACTTTTCTGTCAGTGACGGACTGCATATAATGGTGGTTCCATAAACTTACAATACTGTATTTGTACTGTACCTTTTCTATGTTTAGATATATTTAGATACACAAATACTTACCATTGTGTTACGGTTGCTTACAGTGTTCAGTACGGTAACATGCTGTACAGGTTTGTAGCCTTGGAGCAATAGGCCATACCATATAGCCTAGGTATGTAGTAGTCTGTTCCATTTAGGTTTGTGTAAGTACACTGTATGATGTTTGCACAACAATAAAATTTCCCAATAACATATTTATCAGAATGTACCCCATCATTAAGTGATGTATGACTGTGTACGGGAGGAACACAGATTTTTGGATGTTAATCTTGTATCCTGCAACCTTGATGAACTAACTAGTAGTTTATTTTTTGTAGATTCCTTTGGCATCTTCTGTGTAGACAATCATGTTGTCTGGATGTAGGGGCAGTTTCTTTTCCAATATATATGCTTTTTATTTTCTGTTTCTTTGTGTGCTGCCTAAGGCTTCTAGCATTATGTTGAATAAAAGTGCTGGGAGTAGACATCCTTTCTTTGTTTCTCATCTTAAAGGGGAAGCATTTAGTCTTTTACCATGAAGTATTTATGTTACCTGTTGTTACCTGTTGGTGACTTATGCTTGTTCTGGATGTCCCTGACTTATGATGGTTTGGCTGACAATTTTTTGACTTTATGATGGTGTGAAAGCAGTACACATTTAGTATGCTTCTTGACATATGATAGAAATGCACTTTTGGCTTAATGACATTTTAAATTTACAGTGGGTTTATTGGGACCTAACCTTATTGTAAGTTGAGGAACATCTATATATTGATGTTTTTACTTTTCATCCTTGCTAAACTCAGTCTTAATAATTCACATGTTTTGTCTGTAAAATCCTTTTGAAGTTTTTATGTACATAAACATATCATCTGTGAATAATGACTGGTTCATTTTAAATCCTTATGCCCTTTATTTCTTTTTCTTCGCCTTCTTTGTTGATTAGCGTCTTTATTGCAGTGTCAAATTTAAAAAAAAAGTGACAATAGTAGGTATGTTCCTGTAGTTCCTGAACACAAAGCTTTCAGTGGATTGTCAATAAATATTATTTATGCTGTAGGGTGTTTATAGCACCCTACTCTTCTCAGATAAAGGAAACTTTCACCCAGTTCTTAGTTTACTAAACTTGTTTCTTGTTTCATTTTTGTTTTACAGTCATGAGTTGTTGAATTTTACCAAATTTTTCTTAATTTATTGAGATTTGAAAAAAATCAGTTTAGTATATAATTTAAATGTGATTTTCTTTTTAAGCCTGTGATGAATTTAACCTTGCCTTCCCAGGATAAACACTTAAGAATATATTGCTGCATTTGGTTTCCTAACGTTTTGTTTAGGAGTTTTGCATTTATGATTAAGATTTGTCTGTGATTTATTTTCTGTGATTGTTCTTTTCTGTTTTCCTTGTTTCAGATATGGACTCTTACTCTGTTGCCTAGGCTGGAGTGTAGTGGCGCAATCATAGCTCACTGCATCCTTGAACTCCTGAGCTCAAGTGATCCTGTCACCTCAGCTTGGCTAATTTTTTATTCATTTTAATTTTTTGTAGAGGCAAGGTCTCGCTTTGTTGCCCTGGCTGGTATTGAACTCCTGGCTTTAAGTAGTCTTCCTGCCTCAGCCTCCCAAAGTGCTGGGATCACAGACAGGAGCCATTGTGCCTGGCCTGTGATTGTTCTTATTGGGTTTTGTTGTCAGAGTTATGCTAATTAGTTGCTTAAAATTAGTTGGGAAGGATTCCCTTGTTTTTCATTTCTTGGAACTATTTGTATGACATGGGAAATATTTCTTCCTTTATTTGGTAGGACTCACTAGTAAAGCCATCTAGACTTGGATATTTTTCCTTGTGGAAAGATCCGTTGATTGATTTTTTTTTCTTAATCTTTTTTTTTCTTTTTTCTTTTTTTCTTTCTTGAGTTAGTTTTGGTAATAAGATGTAGTTTTTCAGTTTTAGCTACATTTTCAAATGTTATATTATCAAATTTGTAAGTTTGGCCTGTGATTTTTTGACTTTGTTGATCCTACGCTTGTTTTCTTTGGATTCATTGATTATTAAGAAGTGCTTTAGGCCGGGCGCGGTGGCTCAAGCCTGTAATCCCAGCACTTTGGGAGGCCGAGACGGGCGGATCACGAGGTCAGGAGATCGAGACCATCCTGGCTAACACGGTGAAACCCCGTCTCTACTAAAAATACAAAAAAAAAAAAAAAGAAGTGCTTTAAAAAATTTAAGTGTCTGGAGCTTTTCTTGTTATCTGTTTTGTTAAACTTTTTGTTGAAGTATAACATACATTCAGAAAAGTGCAAAACTATGTCTTTAGCTCTATGACTTTACACAAAGTGAAAATACTTGTGTAACTAGCATCTCCGAAGTATCTTTTCACCCCTCCTTCCGTTAACGTTTGTCCCCCAAAACATCACTGTCCTGACTTTTACCATCATAGATTAGGTTTCTCTGTTTTTGAGCTTATAAAAATGTAATCATACTCTTATGTAGTGTTTTTTGTCTGGCTTCTTTCACTTTGGTGTGTGTGTGTGTGGGTGTGTGGGTGTGTGGTGTGTGTTGAGACGGGGTCTGCTCTGTCACTCAAGCTTGAGTGCAGTGGTGTGATCTTGGCTTACTGTGGCTTTGACTTCCTGGGCTTAAGCAGGACTTTCACCTCAGCTTCCCGGGTAGCTGGGACCACAGGTGCACACCACCAGGCTTGGCTAATTTATCTTTATTTTTTGTATAGTTGAGGTCTCACTGTATTGCCCAGGCTGTTCTTGAACTCCTGGGCTCAAGTGATCCACCTGCCTTAGTCTTCCCAAATGCTGGGATTACAGGTGTGAACCATCATGCCCATCCAGATGTTTGTAATGTTAATCCATATTATTGTGTGAGGCAATGGTTTATTCACTCTCATGGCTGTTTTTTTTTTTTTTTTGCTCCCATTGTGTGACTATACTACAAGTTGCTATTAATTCTAGTGTTGATGGTCATTGTGTTTTCTGTTTTGGCAACTGAATGGTATTGCTGTGAACATTTTTTTATATGTCTTATGGTGGACAAACTATACGTTTCTATTGAGTAAATACCACAGAGTGAATCTGGGGCCTATTTATCTTTTTTTTTTTTTTTTAACTTGATGTTTAGCTTAACTGGTTTTAGTGTTTGCATGACATATTTTTCCATCCTTTTACTTTCAACATGTATCCACATTTTTCATTGTGTTTTAAGGTGTTTATATTGAAATTTAAAAATCTTTTTCTTTTAACCGGATTGTGTATATTACATACACATATAGTACTTAGTGTGTGCTAAACAGTGTTGTAGGTAGTTTATATATAAATACAGCTCTTAGTTTTCTTTTGGCTAATTTGTCCTTGTTTTACTCTGTTCTTAAAAATTATACTCCTTGGTTGTAAACTTTAGATTTGCAATTATATTCTTTCTCCGCTTTGAAGATAACATTTTGCTGTCTTCTGGCTTACGTTGTTGATGTTGAGAAGTCACCTGTTAGTTTATATGCTATTCCTTTCAAGGTACTGTGTGTGCTCTAAATTTTATTTGTTTTCTGGAGTTATGATTATTTTAAATTTAATCCTGTTGGGCTTATTGAATTTGTAGGTTGGTATTTTTTTTCTTTTTTTCTTTTTTTTTTAATTATTATTATACTTGAAGTTCTAGGGTACATGTGTATAACGTGCAGGTTTGTTACATATGTATACTTGTGCCATGTTGGTGTGCTGCACCCATCAACTCGTCAGCACCCGTCAACCTGTCATTTACATCAGGTATAACTCCCAATGCAATCCCTCCCCCCTCCCCCCTCCCCATGATAGGCCCCGGTGTGTGATGTTGTAGGTTGGTATTTTATGATATTCTCTGTAGGTATTTGACCTCTGCTTCAATCTAGTCCTTATGGTACTCTCATGAATCCCATGAATGAATCTCTCATTCTTCTCCCTCTATAACTTCCATGAATTGTAGGCTACATTTAGGCCTTTCTATCCTTACGTATTTCAGTTGTATGTTTCACTGTGTTGTACTCCGGATAATTTCTTCTGACCTTTCTTTCACTTCATTTTTTTTTTTTTTTTTTTTTTTTGATGCAGGTGGAACGCAGTGGCGCAATCTCAGCTCACTGCAACCACTACCTCCTGAGTTCAAGCAGTTCTCCTGCTGCAGCCTCCTGAGTGGCTGGGACTACAGGGGTGTGCCACCACGCCTGGCTGATTTTTGTATTTTTTGTAGAGATGGGGTTTTGCCATGTTGCCGAGGCTGGTCTTAAACTTTGGAGCTCAAGTGATCTGCCTGCCTCAGCCTCCAAAAGTGCTGGGATTACAGGCGTGAGCAATCCCACCTGGCCTTTAATGGTTTTTCATATCTGCAAATACATTGACCTGTTGAGTTTTCAATTTCAGTTAATTGTATTTTTTCATTTTTAGAAGTTCTATTTTTAAAAAATCTTCTAGTTTAGTCTTTATAATTTTTTTTTGTTTCCTGTAGATATTTTTGGAATTGTCTTTTATTTCTTTAAGATTATAATAGTTCTACAATTTTTGATAGTTATCAAAAATTGTGAATCTGTTTCTGGTATCTGGTATTTCTGCTGGTTCTCCCTCATAGTTGCTTGGTTATTTTTGACTTGATAGTGCTCATTGTTCTCGAAACATCGTAGTGGGGATTCTTTGATATTTAGGATGAAGGCACCCTTCTCTAGGCAGGACTTGGATTTACTTATGTTAGGTGCTTGCGACTGTATTAACCGGGAGTCTCTTGAGTGCATGTTTTGAGATTCTCTGGGCCGCTTCGGTCATGTCAACCCCAACAAGTGTGCAGGCACATGGCCAAAACTAATTACCTATTCCTTCCCTGTATTCGTGTTGCCCTTCTCTGTTTGGCACCAAAGCAGCCTTCTCAGCGGTTCCCTCTAGGCAGGTGGGGCTGGGGAAGGAGGTGTTCATTTCTAGTTTACCTTCTCCTTTGCAGGTGTATCTTCTTTGGGTAGGGTGGTGGCCTACGTTAATGTCAGGAGAGTTTCTTGTTTGACTGTCTGCCTTGATAGGTGCAGATACACTTCTGTTCCCCTGGCCCTATAAGACCATCAAAACTGAATCCCACATTTGTCAGAATTGACAGATGCTTTCAGAGTGTAAGTAGCTATAATGTCCCAGTTGTTCCCACTTACTTCCCTGGATTCCTATTTTCTCTTAGGTTTTAGTTTGAGTACTTTGTGGTGCTTTTAAAAAGTATTTATTTTTTATTCTTTTTCTCTAGCTTACTATTATTTTTAGTTGGAGGGTTAGAGCAAATAACAAAGCTTGCCACTGAGGAAATGAAAGTAAAAAGTTTTGTTTTCTAAAAATAATTTTGGGAAATGTTCAATAGAGTGATTTTCATTAAATGGTAAATTACTGTAAATTAGGAGGTAGTTATAAATTTTGGTTGGTGAGGAAGGTTACCATTTATGTTTGTTAAGAATGTTTGTATCTATTTTTTGGTTTGCATCTAATAGTTTTCTTGTTTTAGGGGTAGAAATATTTCTGTCATGGCTCATTCAAAGACTAGGACCAATGATGGAAAAATTACATACCCGCCTGGGGTCAAGGAAATCTCAGATAAAATATCTAAAGAGGAGATGGTGAGACGATTAAAGGTAAGTAAAATTATGTTCTTTTGGACATCTGTGTAGGGCAGAGGTCCCTTGTGGAAATCACATGGGGCTGTAATAGATCTTGTTAGGGTAACTTGAAAAAGCAAAGCAAAGCAAAGCAGCAAATGGCGTAGAAAAGATCCAAGGGAATAGAGTATATAAGGAACGGTGGGGATTTGGCTGTGATTAATGGGACAGCAGTTAGAAAGGTGAAGCTTAGATTTTCTAGGATCTTCTATATTTGGGTATAAAGAACAAGTCTACAATACTCATATTCCTTATTGTCTATACAAAGTTGTCTCCTTTCTCCTATATGGTTTCTAAAGACAACCACTTTAACGGAGTTTTAAATCTTTATACTGACTAATTAGGCTGTGTACTACTTATAAGTTATTTTCAAAGTAGGTCAAAGGGCTTCAATTTTAGCTTCTTCCTTTGCTTCTGACATATAGTAATGAATCGAGATTGTTGGTGAACTTCTGTGGATGAGGCTAGGGCCTCTTCATATGTATTTGAATAATATTTTCACCTTTTCCTTTAGGGTGATGGTGATCTCTGTAATTGTTAAAATGGATAAAGGAGCATAGTGTCCAAGGAGAATGTTAAGTTGGTCTATCAGTTAGTTTAGATGGTCTTTATTTTTGAGCATTTCCAATCGAGGTTGTGTCTACCTAGATATTTATATTCCTTGATATATTGTTATTTACCTGGATGTCAGGGCTGAAAAATGTTCCTAAATTAATCATTGAAGATCCAGGGCCTTAAAAACAAATACTCTTCTTTATTGCTACATGGTGTATAGCAATTTTTATAAGGAGAACAGGATGCTAATGCTGTCATAAATTTCACATAAAGTCTTAATATTGTGCATATATATTTATACCTAAAGTATTAGATTGTCAGACATCAGATGTTTATTCAAAGGAAAATCATCTTTGAGCAGATTAAATTTACTAATAGGTGGATATTTTATCTAGTTGGGAACCGGTGTATATTTTATTAAGAATAGTCAAGCTATAAATCCCTTCTATATATGACATGTTTTATTTTCTGTTTATTTACCTTCTCTTGACCTATTGCATTTTTTGAGAAACTAATACATTTATTACCTTATGTTTGTTTATACTAAGCATAAATGAGCATTCCTGTTGTTTGTTGAGAAACTAATCTTGAACTCAGAGCCTGCACTTAAACTGATTAGCATTAGTGTCTTTTAGAGATGTTATTTTCTCAGATTTCTTTTCTAATTTGGAGGACTCATGAGTTATTAATGAGTTTTATAACAGTATTTGAGTTGTAGACAGTAGAGAGGAATTCCCATTTTCTGGACCTTGAACAAAACTTTGTGGTTATTGTTGTTGGAATGATTGCCTGAGTACTCATATTTAGTGTTTGTAATATGCTTTCATTATTTTGTAGACATTTATGTCTGGCAGCAATCCAATTATACTTTTTTCTCATTTATTTTCCTAATTTATACTTCCTATTTTTAGCGTCCTCCTTCTTAGAAAAATATTAAAAAATTATGTGGGATGATATGTACAAATACCCAAGTAAGTTTTATACATTATAACAATTTGTTAACATGTAAGGTGACACTGTTTATAAAATTTATTTTTTTCCTGTAACATTTTATTCAAAATACGTTTAATCTCTTATCTTTTGTTAAGAGATCTACAGAAATAAACAGTTCCACGCACACAGTTCTTTTTTACCCTTTGTGGTTTTTCCTAAACACATAGGAAATCAAAGTGTAAATCTTAAAAGTGATAAAATAAAAAAGTTAAAAGACCTGGACATCATACCCTTAATCTAAATGTAGTACAAGGTTGGAAGCATTAGTCTACTGTTGGTTTTTGTAGAGATGGGGTTGGTTCTGGTATCTGGCATAATAGAACGGAGAGTTTGCTCTGTGAGGAACAGTGTTTTCCACAGCTGCTCTGAGAATTCAGTAGAAATTGAGCCATTTATTATTCAGAAGTCTAGCTGGATGGCAAGTGGAAATCCTTGCTGCATAAAGGACCAAGACATTTAGCATTGATACCTTGTGGCCAGCCACACTTGTTGCCTAGTATTTGCAGCACCACCTAGTGGATGCTGGATGCTCACCTTTCTGTTGGAGTTGTATTTAAATGTCAGTTCCTATCAAGTTAGGCAATTTTGTTTCATCTGAAGTAGGAATAGTGCAGACTGAGATCATCATTGTAATTACTAATTTTGAAATCAGAGAAAGCTCTTCTCAGAATTCATGGTGTACCATTCTATTTTCTATTCACCTTTTATAGAAGTATTTTTGAAAAAAGAACCATTTCTTTTAGCTTCCTTTGGCTTAACTCACATGTGCCACTGAATTAATGAATTATCCATATCATATTCTCTTTTACTGCTGCACAGGAAATATTTTGTTGGATGGTAGGGTAGATACTTCATAGTAACTTTTCAGTGTTTAGGGATGCATCTTTGACATCCTTTCTTAAATAAAACTATGTGACTGGAGTGGTTTAATGGCTTAAATGGGAAATTAAATTGTCATCTTAGGGTTTTCTTTAGGCATATACTTTTTCTTCTCATGAAAGGATTAGAAATATTATTTTTAAAAAAGATGGTATTCTTAAGGACTTACTCCTTTCAGTCCAGTTGTACAAGTGAGACCAGAAGTTTCCACAAATATTCTATTGGAATTCTTCCAATGATGACTACTACATAAGGGCAATTTAAACTTTAAAAATCTGGTTAGCAGATATTTTGGGTAAATGAAAAAATATTTTAGTAAATATTTTAAAGAAAAGTTTACTTTGTAGTTTTAGAAGGATTGTGTTCTCTCAAGTAGAGACTTTCTGCAGAAAAATGAAAGTATATTCATTTGAAGTTAACCTTAGCAATTAATATGACCTTTATTTCACATGGATGTAGTTTTACATGGAGCATTTCATTATTTGATTTTTTTATTTGTGTATAGATGGTTGTGAAAACTTTTATGGATATGGACCAGGACTCTGAAGAAGAAAAGGAGCTTTATTTAAACCTAGCTTTACATCTTGCTTCAGATTTTTTTCTCAAGCATCCTGATAAAGATGTTCGCTTACTGGTGGCCTGCTGCCTTGCTGATATTTTCAGGATTTATGCTCCTGAAGCTCCTTACACATCCCCTGATAAACTAAAGGCAAGTACTGATTTAAATAACTCCAAGATTGACTGATACTTTGATTTATCTTTCTAGCTAAAATAGGAGTTAAGGTATTTAGATGATTTTCTTGGATACTTTGACATTAGCTACAGTAATCTTTTGCTAAACTTATGGTTTTTTTTAGAACATATTTTTGAAAAACTCTCTGGTCTTGAGGTTAAGAAGTAGATTAAAACAGTGTATACTTTTTTTATATTATGTTATCATTAGCTCTGTTTCTTTCATTATAATTTTGGAGGCAATTCCTTTTTACTTTCGAAAATCCATATTGAAGACCATGGCCATTATTTAAAAGACAATACCTAGTATAAACATGAGTTTGTAATATATAATCCTAATTTATTTAATGGAAGGTGTGATATAAATTGTTATGAAGAAAATGCAGGCCAGGCGCAGTGACTCAGGCCTGTAATCCCAGTACTTTGGGAGGCTGAGGCAGGAAGATTACTTGAGTTCATGGGTTTGAGACCAGCTTGGGCATCATAGCAAGGCCTTGCCTCTACTTAAAAAAAAAAAAAAAAAAAAAAAAAAGGCCTTGTGTGGTGCTGTACACTTGTAATCCCCTAACTACCTGGGAGGCTGAGGTGGGAGGAGTGCTTGAGCCCCCAGGGGGCGGACATTGCAGTGAGCCTAAATAGCACCACTGCATTCCAGCCTGAGCTGAGTGAGACCCTGTCTCTATTTAAAAAAAAAAAAAAATAATAATTCAGTGAACAAAGTTTTAACGGAAAGATACAAAAGGCGTGTATTTCTTGGTTACAGTAGTTGTAAGTAAAACTATGTAAGTGCAAATCTTTAAAAGATGAGAAGGGGAATAGCACGAGTAATCTTTTTAGGAAAATGCTGGTAGAAAACATGAAGTAATTGGAATCGTGCAAAAGATACTGAATGTTTATAAGTCAGGTCAGGTAGGAATTAAAAACAGCAACAATAAAAGATAATTGTGGAGGCCGGGTGTGGTGGCTCACACCTGTAATCCCAGTACTTTGGGAAGCTGAAGTAGGCGGATCACCTGAGGTCAGGAGTTGGAAACCAGCCTGACCAACATGGTGAAACATCATCTCTACTCACAATACAAAAATTAGCCGGGTGTGGTGGCACATGCGTGTAACCCCAGCTGCTGTGGAGGCTGAGACAGGAGAATCACTTGAACCCGGGAGGTGGAGGATGCAGTGAGCCGAGATTGTGCCACTGCACTCCAGTCTGGCCGACACAGCGAGACTCTCAGGGAAAAAAAAAAAAAAAAAGTTGTGGAAACTATGGATTAGAAAATGAGTCCATAGAAAGATTATTAATCCACAGTGTGAAAAAATGGCAGACAATTTATGTTTATTTCACTTAATAAGTCTTGCTGTTACTTATGTGTCAGGAGCTGGATTTACAGTGGTGAAAAAAACCCAGACATGGTTCTTAGACTCATGGAGTTCTTGATAATTGAAGTGAGGAATGTGCTTATTTGATCAAGTCTACCAAAATTCAGGTAGAGAATGTGCAGCCTGTTTTGGGCATGCTTGTTTTAAATTTTGATTGGTAAAAGAATCTTAGGATGAGGGAGGTAGAGGGCAATATTTGTCATTTAAAGGTGGAATTGAATTGTAAGATTGGCTGGTCCATGTAATTGTATACCCAGGTACTAGCTTGATTTCTAAATGTGAATTTCTCCTATGGAGATGCTTAATCGGTTTAAGGAATGATTCCATTTGTTTGATGGTGGCTGTGGCTTTCCCGTACTAGATGTCTTGTTGGCATTCTCATGAGGAGGTAGTCTAACTTGCCTCTCTTGGGGATCTTTCAGTTTGCATAATCAAGGACCTATTTCAGGGCTTTGGGGGTAACGAAAAGTTCTCCCTAAAGAATAGCTACGTATCTGTTCTGTTTGTAACAGGACAATTTATGAAAAGACTGTAAAAGAGCTGAAATTAGGGTCTTTTTGCATTATTCCCTAGCTGAAAAATTGTAAGTATTTGGTTTTTCTTATGAATTTTTGAGTCTTACTCTAAATGCTGCTTTTTTCTTTTTGGAGGACAGTACTTAAAAATTATTGACTTTGAGGGTGCTTTCTAAATATTTAGGAGATTTCACTTCGTTTTGATCAGCATCAGGTTCATATATGTATGTATTTTGTCTATAGTAGTGTTGTATGCATATTAGAAAATTGTGATATTTGAGCCTTACTTTTCCACTTTCAGTTTGTTGTTGTCATCAGCAAACCCCTTTTATACAGTTGGCTTCATGTTTAGGCAGTAATTGGTGAGGTTATAAGTGACTATTGTCTTTCCGTCGCCACATAGAGTCAATATGGCATGTATACTCTTTCAGCAATCCAGCAAGGGTTCATTCATAGAGAACATATTTTCCACAGTATTACTATTAAAGTAACTTGTTTTAAGTAATCTTTTTTTTTTTTTTTTTAATTTTGTTTTAGGTTCAGGGGTACATTTGCAGGTTTGTTATGTAGGTAAATTGCATGTCATGAGGGTTTGGTGTACAGATTATTTTGTCACCCAGGTGTAAGTATGGTTCCCAATAGGTAGTTTTCCGATCCTCACCCTCCTCCCACCCTCCACCCTCAAGAAGATGCTGGTGTCTATTCTCTTCTTTGTGTTCATATGTACTCAATGTTTAGTTCCCAATGATAAATGAGAACATGCGCTATTTGGTTTTCTCTTCCTGTGTTTGTTCGCTTAGGATAATGGCTTCCAGTGGCATCCATGTTGCTGCACAGGACATGATCTCATTCTTTTTTATGACTGTATAATATTCCATGGTGTATATGGAATATTTTCTTTATTCTACTGTTGATTGGCATTTAGGTTGATTCTATGTCTTTACTATTGTGAATAGTGCTGCTATGAACATACGCATACATGTGTCTTTATGGTAGAATGATTTATATTCCTTTGGGTATATACCCAATAATGGGATTGCTGGGTCAAATGGTAGTTCTGTTTTTAGTTCTTTGAGAAATTGCCAAACTGTTTTCCACAATGGCTGAACTAATTTATATTCCCACCAGTAATGTATCAGCATTCCCTTTTCTCTGCAACCTTGTTAGCATCTGTTATTTTTTATTTTTTATTTTTTTTACTTTTTACCTATAGTCATTCTGACTGGTGCGAGATGATATCTCATTGTGGTTTTGATTTGCGTTTCTCTAATCAGTGGTGTTGAGCATTTTTTCATATGCATGTTGGCCATACATATATCTTCTTTTGAAAAATGTCTCTTCATGTTCTTTTCCCTCTTTTATTTATTTTTTTTTTTGACGGAGTTTCGCACTGCTGCTCAGGCTGGAGTGCAGTGGTGCAATCTTGGCTCACTGCAACGTCCGTCTCTCAGGTTCAAGTGATTCTACTCCCTCAGCCTCCCCAGTAATTTTTATCACAGGCGCCCGTCACCATGCCCGGCTAATTTTTGTATTAGTAGAGTGGTTTCATCACGTTGACCGGGCTGGTCTCAAACTCCTGACCTTGTGATCTGCCCACCTCGGCCTCCCAAAGTACTGGGATTACAGGCATGAGCCACCACGTCCGGCCTGCCTTCTTTTTAACGGGGTTGTTTTTTGCTTGTTAATTGTTTAAGTTCTTTATACGTTCTTAATATTAGACCTTTGTTTGATGTATGATTTGCAAATATTTTCTCCCATTCTGTAGGTTGTCTCTTAACTGTTTTGCTGTACAGAAGCTTTTTAGTTTAATTAGGTCTCATTTGTCAATTTTTGTTTTTGTTGCAGTTGATTTTGGCATCTTCATCATGGAATCTTTGCCAGGTCCTATGTCCAGAATGGTGTTTCCTAGGTTATCTTCCAGGGTTTTTATAGTTTAAGGTTTTACATTTAAGTCTTTAATCCATCATGAGTTGATTTTTGTATATGGTTTGAGGAAAGGGTGCAGTTTCAGTCTTCTGCATATGACTAGCTAGTTATCCCAGCACCATTTATTGAATAGGGATTCCTTTCCTCATTGCTGTTTTTGTGGTTTTGTTGAAGATCAGATGGTTGTAGGTGTGCAGCATTATTTCTGGACTTTCTGTTATGTTCCATTGTTCTGTGTGTCTGTTTTTGTACCAGTACCATGCTGTTTTGGTTAGTATAGCCTTGTAGTATACTTTAAAGTTGGGTAGTGTGATGTCTCCAGCTTTGTTTTTTTTTTTCTTTCTTTCTTTTTTTTTCTTTTTTTTTTTTGCTTAGGATTGCCTTGGCTGTTTGGGGTCCTTTTTGGTTCCACAGACATTTTAAAATAGTTTTTTTCTCATTTTGTGAAGAATGTCCTTGGTAGTTTGATAGGAATAGCTTTTCATTCAGTAAATTGCTCTTTGGACAGCATGGCCTTTTTAGTAATATTGATTCTTCCTATCCATGAACATGGAATTATTTTCCATTTGTTTGTGTCATCTGTGGTTTCTTTGAGCAGTGTTTTGTAATTCTTTTTGTGGAGATCTTTCAGCACCCTGGGTTGCTGTATTCCTAGGTATTCTTTTTGTGGCTGTTGTGAATGGAATTGTGTTTTGTGTGTGTGTGTGTGTGTGTGTGTGTGCTTTTTTTTTTAAGACAGAGTCTGGCTGTGTCACCCGGGCTGGAGTGCAGTAGCACAATCTCGGCTCACTGCAATCTTTGCCTCCTGGGTACAGGCAATTCTCTTGTCTCAGCCTCCTGAGTAACTGGGACTATAAGCACATGCCACCATGCCTGGCTAATTTTTTGTATTTTTAGTAGAGATGGGGTTTTACCTTGTTGGCAGGGCTGGTCTTGAACTCCTGGGCTCAAGCCATCCACCCGCCTTGGCCTTCCAAAGTGCTGGGATTAT
This sequence comes from Chlorocebus sabaeus, assembly GCF_047675955.1. Lineage (NCBI taxonomy): Eukaryota > Metazoa > Chordata > Mammalia > Primates > Cercopithecidae > Chlorocebus > Chlorocebus sabaeus. The sequence continues at coordinate 11,538,554 of NC_132906.1, forward strand.
AGACTGAGCCACCGTGCCCAGCTGGTATTGTGTTCTTGATTTGGCTGTCAACTTCAACATATGTGGTCATCATTATGTGGTGAATCACATTTTAAAAGTTTGCGAAGATTGTTATGACTTATTATGTGGTCAGTTTTAGAGTATGTGCCATGTGCAGATGAGAAGAATGTATACTCTGTTGTTTTGAATGGAGAGTTCTGTGGATATCTATTATGCCCGTTTGGTCAAATGCTGAGTTTAGGTCCTGAGTATCTTTGTTAGTTGTCTGTCCCAATAATGTAATTCCATCAGTGTAGTATTAAAGCCTCCCACTATTATTGTGTCATTATCTATGTCTCTTCATAAGTCTCTAAGAACTTGCTTTATGAATCTGTGTGTTCCTTTGTTGGATGCATATATTTTTAGGATAGTTAGGTTTTCTTGTTTAATTGAACCCTTTATCAATATGTAATGCTCTTCTTTATCATTATTGGTTTAAAGCCTGTTTTGTCTGAAATTAGAATAGCAACCCCTGCTTTTTTCTGTTTTCTGTTTGCTTGTTAGATTTTTCTCCATCGCTTTATTTTGACCCTATCAGTGTTGTTGTATATGAAATGAGTCTCTTGTAGACAGCATACAGTTGGGCCTTGCTTCTTTAACCAACTGACCACAGTGCATCTTTTAATTGAGGCATTTAGTGTGTTTACATTCAAGGTTAATATTGGTATGTGCTCATTTGGTCTTGTCATCGTGTTGTTAGCTGGTTATTATGCAGACTTGATTGTGTGGTTGCTGTATACAAATGTAGATACAAATGCAGATATAGTAAATTAGTCAAAAATATGAGGTGGGAATAGATTTAGAAAGATAGGGAAAAGCAAGTAATTATAATGATTAGTAGGTAGCTTGACAAATTGACTTCTAAGAGTCTGAGCTTCTCTGTGGTATCTATTGTATTGTCATTTGGCAATTACAAAAATTGTTTCCTAAACTGCTTTTGCTATTTAATTACCATATATTTTGCTGTTCCAGGAAACCTGATCAGTTCTCAGTCATTGCAACACTTTTTATTCTAAAAATAGCATAAATTTTAGCTGTCTCAGTTTTCAGGTCTATTTGTTTATCTTTTGTTGTAAGATGAAGATTTTTGACTTTGAGATTATGGTAAATGATTTACTGTTTTCCTATGAAGGATAGTAAGATATTTAATGTAAGATATTTAATGTTGTTCATACAGAGATGTACTTTAAAAAAATTTTAGCCAAATAAAATTTTTTTCTGGCTCTTTATAGTTTATTATGATATGTACACATGAGTGCTGAATAAACTCTAGGGATTTCATGGATATTTTCATTTAGTGTTCATAATCTGAATGGCACTTTGTCTTTTTTTTTATTTAAGGATATATTTATGTTTATAACAAGACAGTTGAAGGGGCTAGAGGATACAAAGAGCCCACAATTCAATAGGTATTTTTATTTACTTGAGGTAAGCAATATCTTGTATCTCGAGATGACATTTTAAACTGATTTTTTTGTTTATATATTTTTACTAATCAAAATGTTTAACTTTCACTTTTTTACGTCTTATTTTTAGAACATTGCTTGGGTCAAGTCATATAACATATGCTTTGAGTTAGAAGATAGCAATGAAATTTTCACCCAGCTATACAGAACCTTATTTTCAGTTATAAAGTAAGTTTATTTTATTAAGTATGTAACATTAAAAAAAGATAACAAATTTTGAACATGTAGGTGAATCTGCGTAAACTGTTACAATTAATATTAGAAGGCTAAGAGATGTAACTTTTAACACAACTTAAATTTATTTTTATACGTTTCAAAAATGAATAGAGCTTGATTTTGTATTTATATGTAATTATTGGTTAAAGGAATGGCATAAGGCCAATGTAAAACTTTTTGGATTGCATTATTTGTCTATAAAAAATACATACTGACTTCTTAATGCATGTGGCTATTTGAGCTTTTTGTGTATTCTTTAAAATTATTTACTAGAACTAACTTCAAAGCAATTCAATTTTCTGAATTTAAGGCAGAACTGAAGTTGCTTTTGATGTAATTACTTTTGATTGTGAGACTGGTTAAAATTAGGGACAATAATTTAAGAAATGTAGCTTAAAAATACAATTTGTATACTATTGTATGATGTGGGAGAGAGGGAAGCTTTAAATGAATATACATAGAATTTTATTTAATATTTTAGTATTATTTTTGTGAAGCATAATGCTTGTCAGTATCATCTTAAGAGTAAATCCTGTATATCTCAGTTGTAATTGAAACAAAATCTGTTTTGAATTTCAGCAATGGCCACAATCAGAAAGTCCATATGCACATGGTAGACCTTATGAGCTCTATTATTTGTGAAGGTGATACAGTGTCTCAGGAGCTTTTGGATACAGTTTTAGTAAATCTGGTACCTGCTCATAAGGTGAGTAACAATATATACTGTAATGTGTCTAATGCCTATTAATAGTAAGGCTTAAAATTTGTGCTTAGGTTCTAAATATGGTTTATCCTGCTTTAACCTTTTAGAGAATCTATTGGTTTAGTTATATTAATACATATTTATTGTGTTTAATGTGTAATAAAAAGATACACTTAGTCACTAGTAAGAAATTGTAGATTTCATGTAATAACATATTTGTTTTGATTCAGTTGTGTATAGAGTGTATTTCAGGGAGTGAGTTAGTAGCTACTTAGATGCTGTTACATAACTTACTTGTCAGAAGGTGGAACCGAGTAGGGCCATAACTAAAAGATAGTGATAATGTAGATAGAGAGGACTGGTGAAATTTAAAGGGAAGTCTCTACTAAATGGGAGAGGAGTAATATGTTGGTGACAGTGTTTTTTGCCTGTGTGATGTTAAGATGTTATGTTTCTGTGTTTGTGTGTGTTTGTGTTTTGATTTTAGAAAATGACTGAATCTCCAGTTAGAAATACAGTTCTGTAATTTAGAAGGCTGTGGGTTAAGGAGAGGAGGACAGGAATCACCAGTGTAATTATCTGTGCAAATATAAGACCTCTCTGGCAAGATATAGTCTCAGTGTAGAGCTATGCAGGATTGACACAAATAATGCTTGAGTGAAAATGATTTCATAATTCAAAAATCAAACTCTTAAAGAAAACAGTGTCTGAATCCTGAAACTTAGCAGACACTACTAATAGCAAGATTAGAGCTCAGAAATTCAGATCATATATTTATTAAATAAAATTCACAGGTCCTGGTGTGCTGTGGATTCCTAGTCAGCTGCCATCTTGCTCCTTTTCCCACCCCTCACTCCTTCCTGTTGCACCTTCTGAATGGAGCACACCATGTGCTGACTCTACCCAGACCAGCCTCACTTCTGCCTCTGGTGACCACAAGAGGGAAGGGGGAAGCTGGCAAGCAGATCTGCAGAGGCTTGTCCCATTGTCTCCTTCACCTTGGTGCCCACATCTAGTTATAATCCCTGTTAATCCATTTTATTAAATGAGCTGTAAAAATCAGCCTGGGGCCCAGCTAGTGACTTCCCCTGGGCAAACGAACACCTGTCCTGATGCTACAAACTCTACTGCCTGTGTGCTCAGGTGAGAAGACAGAGGTTTTGAATCTAGCCACAGAATGCCCTAGGGAGGAAGGCTGAATTCCCAGGGGGAGACCTGCTAAGCCTTTCAAATGGGCTGTGCCTGACTGGACTCTCAGCCTAGCTCTCTGGAACTCTCATCCACTTGTCAACTGTGCCAAGACAAACCCTCTTAGACACAAATCCAGTATCTAGCTTGGCTTTCTGCACTGAGCAGCTGACTACCAGAGGCATCTGAGGTCTCCATCCATCCATTGTCATGGAGAAGACTGTTGGGGAAAATAAACCCACCCTCCTGATTACACACTTTCTCTTTGGCCTTGTTGTGGGGAGAGGACCTGTAGGTACTTCCAGAAACTAGAATCGTAGGCTCTAGTAAACCAAGTACTTACGGATTCAATCTTTGCTTAGTCCATTTAGCTTAGGGTGGAAATTTCTCAAGGCAATTACTATTTTGCAGCCCTTTGCATAACTTGCATAGCTCCTTGCAATTTCGTGAATGACACTGAATAAAACATTCTGACAAAATTTTTAAAAAAATTATAAATACTCTTGAAAGGATTAATGATAAAATGTTTAAGAGGTAAAGAACTAGACATATTAAAGGAGAAAATTAGTAGAAAAACTCATTAGGAATGAAAAATGGCTGGATGCAGTAGCTCACACCTGTAATCCCAGCACTTTGGGAGACCAAGGCAAGTGGATCACCTGAGGCCAGGAGTTCAAGACCAGCCTAACCAACATGGTGAAACCCTGTCTCTTCTGAAATTACAAAAATTAGCCAGGCATGGCAGTGTGCGCCTATAATCCCAGCTACTCAGGAGGCTGAGGCAGGAGAATTGCTTGAACCTGAGAGGCGGAGGTTACAGTGAACCAAGATTGTGCCACTGCACACTCAAGCCTGGGTGACACAGTGAGACTCCATCTAAAAAAAAAAAAAAAAGAAAGAAAAAGAAAAGGAAAAATGGCCACCGAAATAGAAACCTTGATTGAATTGTATGTAAAAGATATTTAGAGAACTGGGATAGATGTGAGGAAATTATACAGGCACAGCGAGATGAAACATGAAAGATAAGGTCTGACATATTTAATAGTGATTTCAGAATAACAAATAGAGAGTTGAGAAGAGATGATATTCGAGTAGAAGTTAGCTTAAAATATTCCAGAATTGGTTAAAGCCATTAATTTATGGAATAGTGAGAAAAAGTACCATGACTAGAGTGAAAAAAAAAAATAGAGGAAATCCCTGTCCAGGCCCATCCTGAAATTATGGAATACTGAAAGAGAAATCATGTATAAAGCACCCAGAATGTAAAGGCATGGCCCTTACCAAGGAATGAAGGCTAAACTGATTGCTGACTTCTCACTTGCAGTGTTAGAGAATAAATGTAATCTTATGTAAAATACAGTGGTTTAATGGGATTAATAAGTGATATGATCCTGGGATAATCAGGAGCATTTGGAGCTATTAAATTTGAACTTTAAATGAACCATTTATATTAAAATTTTAAGGATTATAATAAAAGGAAGAGTTACAGTAAATGTAAGTGGCCTATATTTACCATGTAAGACAGGTTCTCAGACTAGATTGAACATAATCTGGGTGGTTATTTTTACTAAGAAATAAAACCAAAATACATTCACAAAAGGTCAAATATAAAAGGATGGAAAAAGTACTTGCCAGGCAAGTGTAAACCAAAAGAAAACCAAGATAGCTTATATTAGACCTAGTAGTTTTTAATGGATAAAGAAGAGCTTTATATAATAAGAAAAGATTTAGTACTCTGGAAGATTTCTAAACTTCTATGCACACAGGCTCAAAATATATAAAACACAAAGTGAAAGAATTATGGACAGAAAGAAGCAAATTCACTACCTGTGTTCCGTTTTAACATGTGTTTTAGTGATTATAAATCAGGTAAACTGAGTTTATAAAAAGATTGAGGATTTCAAACACAAAACTGCTAATTTAATGACAAGCATAATTAACAAGAAGAAAATTCACTATTTGTGTTCCATTTTAACATGTATTTTAGTGATTATAAATCAGGTAAACTGAGTTTATAAAAATAGGATTTGAAACACAAAACCAGTAATTTAATAGCAAACATATAATCTGACAAAACATTGTCATAATGGCAGTTAAAATATTTAGAAATGATAAGTGATACATATTAAAACTTGCAGGATACACTTTAAGTGTAACCTCATGGCTAAATGTCCATTTCAAGGAGTAATAAAAACGTTATGATAATAAATTATACAAGGAAGAAAATAGTGAAGAAATGAAATTAGTGAAATAGAAAACACAGTGACATTGCATCAAACCCCAAAGTTAGTAATTTGAAAAATGTATTAAATAAGCAAATGCTTGCAAATCTCGATCACAAAAAAGGAAATGGTATCTATGTATAGTTTTAGAATGAAATGAGAAACAGTGAACATGAAAAAGATCAAAAGACAATTCCATGAGGAATATTTCATGCTAACATATTTGAAATTAGAATAAATTCCTAGAAAATATAACCTGGGAAATTTGTCTTGAGAGAAAATCAAGACAAATAGCCTACAACCAATACTTTTAGTTGGTTTTAAAAACTCTGCCTATAAAACAAAGCTCTTTTTTCAAACAACAATAGCAACGATAGCAGCAGCAAAAATAGTAACAGCAGCAGAACTCAAACCATCAGCAAAAGGATCTGTAAACCCATTACCAGGATTTTTCTATTGATCATTTAAGTGGCAAATATTCCTAACCTTCAGCACACTTCCAAATTATAGAAAGAAAGGACTACTCCATAACTCATTTTATGAGCAGAGAATAATCTTCCTAGGGAAACCAGGTGCAAACCAAGCAAGAAAAAAAAAAATAGGCTAATTGATTTCCAATATAAAATAGTAATTTCCAGAATGATTTAAAATACTATTGATAATCACCAAATTGGCTTTATTTTAGGAATACAAGGATGGAGTAACATTAAAAATGTTAGTGATAGACTAAGATATTTGTTTAATAGATCAAAGAGAAAGATAAATTTTAGTAGATACAGAAAAAGATGGATACAATTCATTATAATTTATAACTTAGCAACTTTGAAATAGAACTTAAACTGATAAGGAGATAATGTATGTTACAGTATTTAATGGTGAAATGTTGAAGCATTCTCTTTGACGTGAGGAACATTGTAAAAATATTGCCTCTACTCAGGCAAAAAGGCAAACATACTTTAAAAAAATTTGGTATTATTTATATTTATATATTTTGAAATATCAGTAGCTTTTGGGGTACAGGTGGTTTTTGGTTACACGGATGAATTGTATAGTGGTGAAATCTGAGCTTTTAGTGCCCGTCACCTGAGAAGTGTACATTGTACCCAGTGTGTGCACAATGTGTTTATCTCTTGTCCCTTCTCCGCCTTCTGATTCCCTGTAGTCCATTATATCACTCTGTGTGCCTTTGTGTACCTATAGCTTAGCTCCCACTTATAAGTGAGAACAGACAGTATTTGGTTTCCCATTCCTGAGTTGCCTCGCTTGGAATAATGGCCTCCAGCTCCATCCAAGTTGCTGCAAAAGACATTATTTCATTCTTTTTATCACTGAGTAGTGTTTCATGGTATATATATACCACATTTTCTTTATCCACTCATCAGCGGACAGTTAGATTGGTTCCATATCTTAAGCATGCTATTTTTAATCCGCATTATAGTAGGTGTATTACATTAGTGGAATAAGACAAGACAAATACAGTATACAAGGATTAGAAAGAAGAAACTAAACCAAAATGTGATTGTGCAGAAAACACAAAATGGTGTACAGACAAATTTATAGAAAATATAAGAACATTCTAGAAGGTTGTGAGACATAAGAAGATACAGAAACCTGCTAGCATAATTTCAAACATTTTTCATTTGTAACTTTAACAAAGATGTAAGGTACTTAGAAATTTAACCATAATGTGTATCAACTTTATGTTGAAAATTGTTATAATTGACTGAAAAGCGTAATAGAAAACCTACATATGTTGAGAGATTTACTGTTTATGGAAGGGGAGACTCAGTATCATAATGATGTCAGTCTTCTGCATACTGATCAATAATTCAGTCAAAAATAGAAACCAAGGCCAGGCTCAGTGGCTCTCTCTTCTTATCCCAGCACTTTGGGAAGCCAAGGCGGGGGAATCACTTTGAGCTCAGGAGTTTGAGACCAGCCTGAACAACATGGCAAAATCCTGTCTCTATGAAAATTAGCTGGGGAAGTGACGCATGCCTGTAGTCCCAGCTACTTGGGAGGCCAAAGTGGGAGGATCGCTTGCAGGGAGGTCAAGGCTGCAGTGAGCCATGTTCACACCACTGCATTCCAGCCTGGGCGACCAAGTGAGACTCTGTCTCAAAAAAAAAAAAAAAGAAAGAAACCGATAACATGTGCACTTGTGTGTAATTTGACAGGATGAATCTAAAATTGACATGAAAGAGCAGATGACCAATAATAGCCAAACAGTTTTAAAGAAGAATAAGAAAACAGGGACCTAATCTTGACAGTATTTTCATGTGCCCCTTTGGCCATAATCCGTCAGTGATAGACAAAGGGACATATGGAAATAATGGAGAATTTCTTAATGGAAGCATCCTTATATAGAAGCTGAGAGAGTGGGTATTACGTTATCAAAGAGGGAATAAGAAATTATTTAATGAATGGTTTTAGGACAGTTTAGCACTTATATGGAAAATAATAAAAATTAGATACTTCAGACCATACATAAGAATAAATTACAGGTGGAATAAAGGTCTAAATCTGAAAAGTATAATTTTAAAAATTTTGTTTGAAAATAAACATCTTGGCCGGGCGCGGTGGCTCAAGCCTGTAATCCCAGCACTTTGGGAGGCCGAGACGGGCGGATCACGAGGTCAGGAGATCGAGACCATCCTGGCTAACCTGGTGAAACCCCGTCTCTACTAAAAAATACAAAAAACTAGCCGGGCGAGGTGGCGGGCGCCTGTAGTCCCAGCTACTCGGGAGGCTGAGGCAGGAGAATGGTGTAAATCCGGGAGGCAGAGCTTGCAGTGAGCTGAGATCTGGCCACTGCACTCCAGCCTGGGCCACAGAGCGAGACTCCGCCTCAAAAAAAAAAAAAAAAAAAAAAAAGAAAATAAACATCTTAACCTCAAGATAGGAATGAATTTCTTAAAGATACAGAGAGCAACTCCGTATGAGAACAGCATTGATATATTTGATTACATTAAAAATAAAAGCTATTTGTGGTACCCAATATGTGGAATTGACCTGTGTCTATCAATGGATGAGTGTATAAAGAAAATGTGGTATATGTATACAATGGAATATTATTCCAGCCATAAAAAAATGAAATATGTCATTTACAGCAACATGGATGGAACTGGAGATTATTTTGTAAAGTGATATAAAATGAGAACAGGAAGACAAGTATGTTTTCACTCATGTGGGGGCTAAAAAAAGGTCTCATGGAAGTAGAGAATAGAATGGTGGTTATCAGAGGTTGGGAAAGGAACTGGGTAGGGGAGGAATGAAGAGAAGTTAAGGAGTACAAAAATACACTTAGATAGAAGGCATAGTTCTTTCTAGTTTTTTTTTTTATTTTATTTTATTTTATTTTATTTTATTTTATTTTATTTTATTTTATTTATTTTTTTGAGGTAGAGTCTCACTCTGTTGCCCAGGCTGGAGTGCAGTGGCACGATCTTGGCTCACTGCAACCTCTGCCTCCTGGGTTCAAGCAATTCTTCTGCCTCAGCCTCCCAAGTAGCTGGGATTATAGGCATCCGCCACCACGCCCGGCTCATTTTATTTTTATTGGAGACAGGGCTTTGCCATGTTGGCTAGCCTTGGTCTCGAACTCCTGGCCTCAGGTGATCCACCTGCCTCTGCCTCTTAAAGTGCTGGGATTACAGGTGTGAGCCACGGTGCCTGGCCTCTTTCTAGTATTTGATACTACAGTAGGGAAATTATAGTTAACAATAATTTACATTTCAAAATAGCTAAAAGAGAAGATTTTAATGTTCCCAGGACAAAGAAAACATAAATATTTGAGGTGATGGATATATCAGTTACCTTGATTTGATTATTACTCAGTGTATACATGTATCAAAACAGCACATGTACCCCCAGAATAAGCACAGTTGTTACATACATATCAATTAAAAAAAAAATGAAAAACGTCTCCATACTTTAAGACACCATAAATACTGTGAAAAGACAAATATAGACTAAGGTATGTTATACTTGTACAGACAGTTCCTGACTTAATGGTTTGACTTACTTTATGATGGGTTTATTGGGTTATTGAATGCATTTTGACTTACTATGGGTTTATTGAGATGTGACTTCACCATAAGTAGAGGAACATCTGTAATTGACGAAAGTTTAGTCCGTAGAATATATGGAGAAAATCTAAAAATAAATAAGAGCAAGACTAAACAGCCTAATTGAAAACTGGCCAAGATAGAATTTACAGAAAATTACTTCTCATTTACATAAGGAGACTTGTACAAGACATATAATGTCAGTGAATAGGAGAATCAGTAAAGAATCTGTAGTATATCATATCTAAACAGCAGTTAGTATGAATGAAATAATAAAATACAAGCATTAAGGCAGGTAAATCTAAAAATATGCTGAGTAAAGAATGTGAGTTGAAGGATATATACAGTGTTCCTGTTCTCTGGAATATGTTTAAACTGGAGTAGTGACTCCATTTTTTATCTTTACTTCCTTGTATCATTATCAAAATCTCTGAGAAACATACCTTCTTATGATATTTTTTCTTGTTGTCTTCCCTCCATACTTTACTATTTGTTGTATTTTCTGTTGTATCCTTCTACTTACTTGTGCTCTGAAATGTGTTTGAGTAATCTGCTTTCCCACAGCTGCTGAAAACTCCTTTGTCCTTCCCTGCCTATGGTTCCCCATCGCTGCCCACACTAGAACATAGTTCATTCTCTTAGGATGTTTTGGTTTTTTTTGGACCTGGAGTGGAACAACCTGTGTTTGTAATTAACTGATTTGATTTTGGGACTAGATCTAGAATGACTCTATCTAGTAAGCGTTTATTGACCATTTCTATGTGGTTTACATTATGTTATGAACAAAATAGGAAGAGAATATAATTATCCTTACATGGATGGAATCTTAGATCCAGTAGGCCAGTTAGTCCTTAAAAAGAAAAGTGGTTTTGCTTTCTCTATTTTATTCCAATTGAGTCTTAGTTTTTCATTCATTTACTCAAGAGTAGCATTTTGAATACAGGTAATATTTTGCTTTTCATGTTAGAGATATATAATATAGATACTGTTTATATTTTTCAGAATTTAAACAAGCAAGCATATGATTTGGCAAAGGCTTTACTGAAGAGGACAGCTCAAGCTATTGAGCCATATATTACCAATGTAAGTCTTACTTGTAATTGGTTGTCAGAAGGATTAAACCGAAAATTTAGAGACTTGCTAGAAGCAAAATTTCGTCAGATAGTATATAGTTTTAAAAACAACAAATTTGTGTTGTTTTAACCCTTAAGTAATATATTTTCTTTCTCCTTCTTAAAATTATTCTTGCTTAATATTTTTTGGAAGGCTTGCTTTCATCCTATTTGTTCTTTATTTTCTTTCAAATTGCCTGAGAACTTAAACAGTTTTATTTTGGTTAGCAAGATATTCTGTTTGTTTCTACTGATAGAAATAGAGTTAAATGTAATTAGATAAAACATGTGGAACTTTTCATTATTCAGAGACATTGCTTACAGGTTTTTGGAGCTTAAATTGTACAAGAAGAAGATATGAACTAATATTAAGACCTAGAAATTGAAGGCAAGTATGAATGGCAGTAGTGATTTAGTAAAAGTTGCTTATCTATTGCTATTCCTGGGGTAGATTCCATATAAATCTATCTTTTCTGACAAAAAGGAACAATTGTAATAAAATGAGCCCTTTCAGTATCACCCCAAATCTACTTACTTATGATTGACTATCTTGTATTTATTTTTAGAAGAAATATTTTTTAGCTGCTAGGTTCACTGACAGAAGTTTATGGTAAGTTTTATTTTCTCTCCACAGTTCTTTTGAGTTGTACAGATTTAGGTGGCTGTATTCATATTATATTCTATGTGAATGGTGCCTCCTAGAATACAAATGTAGAGTACAGTGTTAATGGTGCCGCTTGGAATTGTGTAACAGTACAGTCCTTCCACCTGCTTTTCAGTTTCACTCACCTCCAGACAAGTAAAGGATATAAATTTGCATTCCTGAGTAAAGTAAGAAAGAAAGCCTTTAGTAATTACTTATGCATTCTCCTAAAATTTATTGAGGGAGAGTTTTTCTTGTAGTATACACAAATTTAAAGTCAGTGTATGAAATATATCATGAAAAGATGTACTTTGAAAACTAACATACTTCATAAAACAGTAACCTAATAAATTCAGCTTTTGTTTCTGGCTTATAGCCTTAGAGAATCCTAAACATACGATGATTTGGAAAAGTTAATTTAATTTGTAAGGAAATTGTTTTGAAGGGCAAACTTTCAGAAGCTGTGGAATCAAATTCTGTAACCTATCTTAATTATAAGCTCCAAGATTGTCAGGGAACTTCAAATATTGGTTTCTGCAGTTTTTAAGCTATGGGTATTGGCTGAGATAAATTGGTTGAATTGAGTTTTTTCATCATTGGCTTAGTGGCACTTGAAGTGTGTAGACCTAGACTTAAACATTCTATCCTTTTCCCTTGCTTCAAGTACTTCTAAATGACTATTTGCATGGGCCATTAGAGCACACTAGGTGAGCTCCTCCTGGTGGCCATTTATTTAAACTCATATTGCCAAGCCAGTTTCTTTTTTTCTCTTCTTTTTTTTTTTGGGCAAATTGAGTGTGGAACATCTTATTTTGGTTTCTTTTTCTGGCATTAAAATAAGAAAAGATCACTGTACCGTATTGATATCTCTACTCTGATTGGGGAAAATCAATATTTGATTGGGGCAATTAAAGGAACAAATCCACAATAAATGATGAAACTTATTAGAGTTAGGTGATTAGGTTCGTTATATGGTTTTCTCAAATTTTGTATGTTTGAAAATATTTATAATGGAAGTTAAAGAAAAAAAGGCTGAGGAAATATTTTTAACAATCCCAGAATACATCAAGGTGAAAACATTTCTTTGTTACTTATACCTTGTGTTAATTTCCTGTTATTCTTGTGTGCAGAAATAGAATCCTTCCCCCGTGAACTCCCCAAACTTTCATATTATATCTATATCAAAAGCTGGGGAGCAGGGGTCAAGCAGAGTGTTCTGAGCACACATTGAATTATATATACTTTCTCCCAGTACCTTGTCCACTATTTTCTTATTTCTCCCTGTTTTCTTATTCCTTGCCTTATTTGAAGGTTAGCTAAGAAATAAGAATTGCTTTTTCCCTCCCTTTAGTTCCTTTATGTCTGCTTAGGTTTCCATTTCAAACCTTTATAATTACATATAAAATCACTTTCTAGTGAACTTAATTGTCTTGTAGTAGGGTAAAATTAGTTCAGTGTTAGAAATCATTCTTAGCCCTTTTGGACTTACAGTTGAAAAAGCCATTATTTACTGATCTTCCTAGTTGAGAATTAGCAAGTAAAAATAGGAGTAAGATACTGAGATAATAACCCCACTTCTCTCTCTTTTCTGGTTTTCATTCACACATACAGACACATTCTTTTTTTTCTTTTTTTTTTTTTAATAGATAGTGTTTCTTACATGTCAAGACTTAAGAAATCACTGTGGTAGTATAGGTTATTTATTTATTAAATTTTTTTGTTATTGTTGTTTGAGACAGAGTCTTGCTCTGGCACCCTGGCTGGAGTTCAGTGGTGTGATCTTGGCACACTGCAACCTCTGCTTTGAAGCCCAAGTGATCCTCCCACTTCAGCCCCCTGAGTAACTGGGACTACAGGAATGAACCACCGTGTCTGGCGAATTTTTCCTTTTTTAAAAAATTTTTTGTAGAGACAGAGTTTCATTCACCATGTTGCCCATGCTGTTCTTGAATTGCTGTGCTCAAGCTATCCTCCTGCCTCAGCCTCTCAAAGTGTTAGGATTATAGGCGTGAGCCACCATGCCCAGCCTAGGTTATTTTTTTAAAATAGAGTTTGTTGTAACACAACAACCTAGGAAGCTGAGCAGCACATATATATTTGTTTAAAAGGTAAAATGGAATATCAAGAACAAAAAGTACATGGTGATAATTCTAAAAATTTCCTACATGCATCACTTCTTAATGATGTTATTTTTTACCAGTTCTTTTTTCTATCACAAATTTTAGGATATGGCAAAAAATTATTTTGTTGGACTGTAAAAAGTACATCCAATCCTTGTTGGAATAGGTAAAATTTGGTTAAATTGCTTAATTCCACTGAGCCTCTGTTTTTGCACCTGTAATGCTTGGGTGGTGGTAGAGAATGTGTTATTTAATGTGAAAGCACTTTGTAATTAAAATTAACCATGTATATTTAAGGTAGAATTTATTAATAATTTTTTATAATTTATTTATAATTAAGGTAGAATTTATTACTGACTGGTGACATCTTTCATTAGGAGGCATTTGCTGTACAAAAAAATTAATTTGTAGTATGTAATTAGTTACCCATTTGTAAATGAAAGAATTTTAGGAAGGAAATATTTTAATCAACTTTAGATCTGCCTCCACTAAATTTTCAGCCCTTAGGAAGGGCTTGGATTGTTTTACCCATATTTGTATCATACTGTCTTTTGCATATTTTTTATTCATTTACCAAACATATATTCTGTGCCTCCTCTGTATCAGGCACTGTGCTAGGTAGGCTTTTACACACTGGAGAAGACCAACTTGGTCATTATCTTTTTGGAGATTATACAAGTGTTCAACACATGTTTTTAAATGGAATTTGTGAGAAATTAAACCAGGGAATGATTTTTTTTTCTTAATTTTTCAAATAAGTTTTTCCCAGACTGTTAGAAGATGATGATGGTTTCGACCACTTTGGTGGTGAGATTGGGAAGGGTTTTTGTTCTTTATTAAGGAAAATACTATTTATTAAATAGGTAGTATTTATTTTGCTATGTGTTAAGCAGGAGAAAATTTGTGAATGGAAGCAAAAAAGCCACTTTATTTTCAGCCTGAGTAAGAATTTAACCTTTGATGTCATGAAATTCTCTTCCTATAAAATTGATAAATAGGAAGGACAAACAAGTTCGTTTTAAAACCAATAAAGAAAGAATAGCAAAATAGAATTTGTTCTTCTTTCTTCAAAAGTCACATAAAAACAACGCAAGAAGTAAAAGTAAGCAGAAAAGACATAGAAATATGAAATCCTCCACTTTGTACTCTCAGTATAGAAAGTTAAAGTGTAATTAAGCCAGTTGTGTGTTAACTGTCACAGAAGAGATTAGGGCAGCTTGCATGGTATAAAGAATCCTTGACTCCTTCTCCCCTGAGACTCAGGAAACCATGAAGGATATATGGCGGGATATGCTTTTGGTTAATTTTTTATGCTTTTGGAAAGTTTTAAATAGAAGGGAACTTGACAGTTATGCCATGCGTCTTTACCAATTTCAGTAGTAATATGATAAATGATCTGAGTGTGGAAACTAGTTAGAGCTAGCTATATGGTAGGGAAAAATTGTTTAAATTTGGATTTTCCTTGTGTTTGTGTGTGCTTTTAATTGGATTTTAATTAGTGTTGTAAACCCTGTAGATATGTATACATCAGAACGTAAAAGAAGACAAAGGATTAGAAAGAGGTAGTTTTTCATCAGAAGTAAAAAATTACATATTTCAAACATAGAATTGCCTTCTATGAAAATGTAAGAAGGCTGTATCTATGGGATGATGTTTTCTTCTGTATGTACTAAGGTGAACAAGCTATTTTCCCTCACCCTTGGGGAGATTAAGACATTGTTTTAGTCAGGGTTTTCTAGAGAAATAGCCAATAGTGAGTGAGTGTATGTATATACAGACACACATACACATATATGTGTGTGTATATTCACACATAGTGTATAAATGCACACACACACTGAGAGACATGTATATGTATAAGAGGGAATTTATTAGGGGAATTAACTTATGAGATGACAGAGTCTGAGAAGTCCAAGAGTAGGCTGTCTGCAAGCTGGAGAACCAGGGAAGCCAGTGGTGTTACTCTCAGAGGCAGAAGGCAAGGCCTGAGAACCTAGCAGGGGACTGGGCCGCTGGTGCAGTTTCTGGATTCTGAAGGCAGGAAAACCTGGAGTGCTGCTGTCCAAGGATAGGAGATGAATGTCCCAATCCAGAAGACAGTGAATTCACTTCCTTTTGCCTTATTGGGCCTTCAAGCCTATTTGGATGATGCCTGCTCATACTGAGGGCAGATCTTTCCCACTAAGTCTACAAGCCAGTCTCCTCTGCAAACACATCATTGCAGACGCACCCAGAAACAATGCTTTACCAGCTCTCTAGGTATTCCTTAATACAGTCAAGTTGACACATAAAATTAGCCATCCAGAAATATACACAAATAATAATATAGGATAGAATATAGTCAGCAGAGTATATTTGAAAAGTGGAATGTTTATTGAAATGTTTCGGTCTGTTTTATTGTATACAAGATGGATTCCATGTTTTATCTTTTCCTGTAGCCTGTACTGGTTTCCCATGTAATGTTAGAAAATATTTTGATATGCCTAATTTGATTTTGTATAAAATAATGATGAATTTGGTCAAATAATTACAATTTTTAAAACATTCATCTTGTCTCTGGTTTTTCTACTAATGATAGGCTTTCTTTCTCAAAAGTTTTTTAATCAGGTTCTGATGCTTGGGAAAACATCTATCAGCGATTTGTCAGAGCATGTCTTTGACTTAATTTTGGAGCTCTACAATATTGATAGTCATTTGCTGCTCTCTGTTTTACCCCAGCTTGAATTTAAATTAAAGGTAACTTGTAAAAATAATATGATTCTGCCAACCAAGTTATTAGCAAAGAGCATTATTTATAGCTTTTTAATTTTTACGATAGTTTTAACTGAATGTAAGAGATGAAGGGGGAGTATTACTATTATATCTTCATGTATTTGTGCCTTGTCTGTCTGTGAATCTTCAGTGCCTGGCAGGTGCCTAGCAAATAGTAACTGCTTAATAAATGATTAGTAAGGTTAGCAAGATGGTATTTTCCTCCAGATATTTTCCAGATAAATTCTAGGATTTGACTAACTTTTGAAGTCTTAGCTATACATCAAGCTTATGTTTTCAAGGCGCAGTTTATAGTAGTTCCCTTGACCACTTAGGCCATAAAAATAGTTTAGAGTTTGTTATCCACATAGTGTGAAATGCTTTCCCTTTATGCATATTATCTCATGTTGCTTATGTTGCAGGTTTGCTTGCTTTTTATATAGTTCTGTGAATTTTTTATTTTTTTGAGAGGATTTTTTTTGTTTTGTTGCCCAGGCTGGAGTGCAGTGGTGTGATCTTTGCTCACTGCAACCTGTGCCTGTCGGGATCAAGCGATTCTTCCACCTCAGCCTCCCAAGTAGCTGGGACTACAGGCATGCGCCACCACCTCTGCTAATTTTTGTATTTTTTGGGTAGAGACAGGGTTTCCCCACGTTGGCCAGGCTGGTCTCAAACTCCTGACCTCAAGTAATCCACCTGCCTTGACCTCCCACAGTGTTGGCATTACAGGCAGAAACCACCCCCCCCGACCCAGTGAAATTTTTTGGTAGCATGTTCCTAACTGCTTTGACATTAAATTATGCTGTAAAATTGCGCTTTATTTGCAGAATTGGAGAATATACTTTTCTTTTTCAAATCATTACAGTAAGATTAAGTAAAGCTAGTTATAATTATTTATCCTTGTGGACCCAGAAAAGTTCTTAAATGAGTTTTGCGTCTAAAAATTTGATTTTCTTTCAAAAACGAAACAGTCCACATTGGTAATGTGAACACCCCAAGTAGCCAGTACATAAGTATTCTTCTTATATTCTGGAGTATGTTTTCGGTATGTTTCTCAAATGAGCCATTCAATTAACTGGCCTTCCTGTCCCCTTTTTAATGTGGTTAGTGATTTGGGTGAGGCAGCAGGTAGTCACACCTCTAATTATTTGTTGGTTTATATGATTTTCTCTAGTAAAGATATTGAGTAAATGCTATGCATGTTCCTACACACTATGAGAAATACAAAAATAAGGAAATTATCATCCCTGCTTTCAGCAAACTTAACATCTAGTATGAGAGGAAGAGGAAAAAAATCCAGATCTAATATGAGGCCAGATATTATAAGTGTCATAAGAGATACAAACAGCGTACAATTGAAGCAAAGGAAACAGCATGCAGAAGCATATAGAGGTAGGAAGGTTCCGGGTAAATTTGTGGAACACAAAGAATTATAATTAGAAGATAGCATAAAGTAAGTTTAAATCACTCCTGGCTGCATATTAGAATCTTTGCTTGTTAAGGCTTAAAGAAATAGCTGTCCAGGCACTAAACCAGACTAGCTGATTCAGAGTTTTGGGGAATTGAGGTTTTTTGTTGTTGTTGTTATTGTTGTTGTTCTTGTTTTAATTTTTTTTTTTTAAAGTTTGGAGATGATTCTAATGTACAGCCAGGCTTGAGATATAATTACTTAGAGGAATAAAGAGAGAAATAATAGAGATGAGTTAGGTCATATTGTGGGGGCTCTTGGCATGGCAGGTTGTGGCATTGGTTGAAAATTTAAAAACAATTTGTGTAGTGACATTTCCATAGCACCTTGAATATCAATGCCTTTTGATATACCCGATTCCCACACTTTATGTTCAAGTCTAGTATTGTGACTGGCTCATTCACTTATCCATTGAGTCATTTGTTGGCAGTGCCAAAATCAGTAGTAAAATTGAGTTCACGTCCCTGGGGTGCCCCCAGTGTAGTATATAAAACAAATTTGAGTTTTCACAGGTTTAAGTCCTCTTCTTTTTACTGTTGAACTCCTTTTAGAAATCTGGTCTATGTAGATGAAGTGTCTTACTAGGAGACTTTAGCACATACTAATAGAGCTAAAAAGTATATTCACACAGAGTTTTCTGTTTTCTGTAGGCCTGGCCTCTGTCAGTGTCTGTTCTGAAAAACCACACATAGTTTTTCAAGGGTCCTGGGTAGATTTTATAAGAGTTTATTTTGACTCTGAATAGAAATAAACCTTAATTGTAGGAGGGGCTTCTAACATTGGAACAAACTTTAAAGATGTATTTTCATGAAAAGGTACTTCTTTAATGGAATTTGAGATAATGAGAGCATTTATGATGACATTTAATTTTGTGAGAAGTAAAGTGAGCATTTTTATGTAATTTTTCATTTAGAGTTCATGAAAGATTTTCTGTGGAATTGGAGCATCAGGGAAATCGTGGCAAAGAATGGGCAGCCTTATTCTGAATATCTACTGCATGGTTTTAAAGCTGTGATTGTGTTTTATTTTAGAGCAATGATAATGAGGAGCGCCTACAAGTTGTTAAACTACTGGCAAAAATGTTTGGGGCAAAGGATTCGGAATTGGCTTCTCAAAACAAGCCACTTTGGCAGTGCTACTTGGGCAGGTATATGATTTTGGTTTCCCATTTAAAAGTAATACATGATTCTACTGACCGTTTTTTAAAAAAAAATTATCCACGTTTAAACTGTGTTCTCTGGAAGTTTTGAAAGTTGTTAATGACTGGCTATATTTATAATTACTCTTTTAGTCTTTATCCTCAGTAATTTTTAAAAGATAATACATTTTAAAGCTATCTCTTAGGGTATTATGACCATGAAGTTATTATTATTACTTTAAGGCAGTGATTAATTCCAACTGAAAATACCTCTTTGGGAGATAGAGCCCCTCCACAAATTAATTAAAATTAATTCGGTTGTTTGGAGATATTGACAGGATAAGAATATTCACAGAGTGAATAAAGAAATGACTATTTATATTTCTCTTCCTAACTTCCTTTCTGTATTTCTCAGTTAAAGGAAATGATGGCCTGGATTCCTTGCATGGTTTGAATGATGCACAAAATCCCTGAAATGGTTGCAAAATTTTGTGTGTGTTTGTGTATGTCACTGTTCTGTGAGAGGTATTCATTTCATTACCTTTTCTAAAGAGATCCCTGACCTTGAAATATTAAAAGCCCGACAAATGCCTTGGCTGAAACCTGCTTTGACTCAGAAAAAAAGAGAATTTTTCCCCTCAAATTATTCTCATAACAAATAATGCAGTTAAGTTATAAACAAACAAGTACGATCTGGCTGGGCGCAGTGACTCACACCTGTAATCCTAGCACTTTGGGAGGCCGAGGCTGGCGGATCACGAGGTCAGGAGATTGAGACCATCCTGCCTAACATGGGTGAACCCCATCTCTACTAAAAATAGAAAAAAACTAGCCAGACATGGTGGCGGTGCCTGTAGTCCCAGCTACTCTGGAGGCTGAGGCAGGAGGATGGCGTGAACCCGGGAGGTGGAGCTTGCAGTGAGCCGAGATCTTGCCACTGCACTCTAGCCTGGGTGACAGTGAGACTGTCTCAAAAAAAAAAAAAAAAGTTAGATTTAAAGACTCTGATTTTATTTTCTTTGTGTTGAAATATTTGCAATGGTATCACCACTTTCTTTTCATTTTAATAAAAACTGTCAGTGATTACAGTAAATTTCATATTTTGGTCTCATTTTTCTGATTTGTTAAATGAGGATATAAGATGTTTGATAAGTGTTTGTTAAGCGTCAAATCTCCAGTCTGATTTCTTGATTCTTATTTAGCTCAATAATTATATTCAGTGAGTCAAGTTAAGCCAACTTTTTTCTTTTAAATACAATGGAAAGTTTTTAGACAGTAAGGAAGAATATCAGTTTAAATTATGCAACTCAATTTAAAGTTTATTTTATTTAATATTTTAAAACAAAAATACTTTTACTGTATAGATATTTATTAGATCTTTAAATTAAGACTTGGATTAGCCGGGATGTATTTTTTTGGTTTTTAACTAGAGAAATCCTAATGTAAATGTGTATGTCACCTTTCTATCCTATTGTAATTTTTCCTTTTAATATTAATGACATGAAACTTACACAGTATTAAATAACACCAACTTTAAGGAGTTAGTCTTTTAAAAGACATCTTAGTATATTTATTTTTAATTGTTGTAAGGTGCATGTTTACCTGAGAAATGGTAAAGTATATAGGATTGAGTACCTGAATTCAAAACACTCAGGAAGCTATATGGGACCAGAGGCTAGATTTTATAACTTTTGGGAGGGGAGGTATACCTCATGGAACATATGCTTTTTTCTAATTTTTATGAGTAATTTGGTGCTGATTTTGAAGACTTTTCCCCTCTCCTTTATAATGCTAAATTTTGTTTCTTAGGTGTTGAATGATGTAAGATTTGGGAGCCTTTTGATTTCATAGAATTAAGACATATGAAAATGTCATATGGAAAAAGACATGGAAAAATCTTGGCTTCACTTTAATGTTCTTGATACATAATTTTTTTAAAATTACTATTTTACATTCTGTGATAAAGTAACGTATACAGACTGAACATCAGTGGTTGAGAGACAGCTCAACATCATGTGCTTCCTAATGGAGGAACACAATACCCTCTATGGTGTTTTGGTAGTCTGACAAAAATAAATTGACCCAAATATGATCAAGTCTTTAGCTCTAACTACCAGTTTACAGGATTTAGAAGAGAGAGGAGCCTGTTAATTCATATCAGAATGATACAATTAGCAAAATCTAAATTATGGAATAAAACCATACACACAGCAGTTACTCTAGCAAATTACAGGGAAAAAAAAGAGTTGGAGGGAAAACAGATTAAAAGAGGCTTAAGTGACATATCAACCAAAGAATTTTAACTTTTTAGGGATACATACATATTTACAGATGTAATGTAAAAAGTGGTTTTGCCATTAGTGGCAATGTAATAATTGTGATGATTAATTGGATAGTAGTAATTTGGGTACACTTTTAGAGTCATGTAATATACTATAGGATTTAGTGTGAGATCTGCCATACATTAGTGAATGCCCTGTATTTTAAAAGGAATACTTTAGGGAAAGTTTTCTTTCATAGTTTGGGATTTATGATATTTCTATGAACTGTATATGCACACTTGCATAAATAGATGTATTTGAAAGTATAATGTTTATAGGAATTTTTTTGTCATTCTTATATTTGAGCCTAATGTATATAGTTTAATCAGGTTCCTTAAAATCACATAGCTCTCACAGGAGATTGCCCTAGTTTATATAGAGGTTCCAGAGCGTTCAGACATACATCTTATATCAGAAACTTTGTAAAATGGTTTGGTTCTACTTTGCATTTTCCTTCATAAACTTTTTTTTTCTTTAATTAGAAAAATATAAATTGGGTACAGATTTAATGCATGTCTGTTTCTCTTATTTTAAAGATCGCTCTGTGCCTTTATATTTTATCAGGTTTAATGATATCCATGTACCGATCCGCCTGGAATGTGTGAAATTTGCTAGCCATTGTCTCATGAACCATCCTGATTTAGCAAAGGACTTAACAGGTACTATATATGTGTAACAGCAAATATTCTTACATGCTCTTCAGTGGAAAAAAGTTCCATAGGGAAAAAAAAAATCCCTTTTTTGGGGGGCAGTAGGTAAAGTTTTGTTTCAGTTTAAGGTCATGGAAGTTGTTCTCTGAAGCTAGATTTTTTTTTTTTTTTTTTTTAAATAGAGACAAGGTCTTGCTATGTTGGCCAAGCTTGCCTAGAACTCCTGAACTCAAGCTTTCCTTCTGCCTTGGTTAAATTAGTTTACCATGACTCACCTAAGATCTTAAAATATTAAAGAACATTAGTCTTATAATCTAGTCAAAGTCAAGACCTGTTTAAATCCAAATGTCTAAGATAAGTTTAGAATTGTCTTTAAGAAACTAATAATTGTTCCTGGAGATAGACATTTTCGTAGATGCTTCCAGCCTACGTGAGAACTATGCAGTAGAAATTCTAGCTTCAGGCTGAGCACAGGCCAAGGTGGGTGGATCACCTGAGGTCAGGAGTTCGAGACCAGCCCCACCAATATGATGAAACCCTGTCTCTACTAAAAATACAAAAATTAGCTGGGCGTGGTGGCATGCATCTATAATTCCAGCTATTTGGGAGGCTGAGGCGGGAGAATCGCTTGAACCTGGGAGGCAGAGGTTGCAGTGAGCCAAGATTGTGCCATGGGCAACAAGTGCGAATCTCTGTCTCAAAAGAAAATAATAATAATATTAATAATTTTAAAAAAGTGGATATTTTACCAGTTTCATCCTTTTTGGGAGACATCCCACTTGGAGCTTTCTGGTTTCCTACTCACATCTGTACTCCTTAGACTGCTTGCTCTGAGCTTCTGCTATATAGCATTGACTTTAGTGTCATCCATTCTTCCTCCTATCTTTGCTCTCCCCTTCCATCCTCCTCCCTTCTTTTTCCCCTCCTTTCTTCTTCGTTTGTGTGTGTGTCTGTTTCTCCACCTCCCCTTTCTCCTTCCCTTTTTCTCTGGATGTTCCTTTTTTTAAAGCATCCTTTTCTCGTGTTGCTAATACAGTATTTTCTCTGAGAGTGTCAATAGTAGTTTTTTGAGAAATTTATCTTTTTCTTCCAAAATGTCTGTTTCTGCTAATTTGTTTTTTTCACCTTATATTTGCTTTTGTCTTTGTTTTCCATGTTAAAGGCTTTGCTCAAATGATTGGCAATCCAAGGCCATCTGCTCATGATTAAGAGTGGGGGCGCTAAATCAAAAGCTGTTTGGAAAAGCCCTGAGTATATGCTTTCCTCAAATGATTGGCAATCTGTGGCTATCTGCTCATGAGTGAGAGTGGGGGGCTGAATAAAAAGCTGTAATATTTGGAACACTCTGAGTACATGGTTGGGTCTGTCAACTCTGAACTTCACTTTTGAGTGATCAGAGTAAGTTGTTTGTTGGGGAGCCCTTAGTTTAGATACTTCCTCTTCATCCTGTCAAATTTCCAATAGAAGAGTATCTTATCTAGAAGTTAAAGGTGAGTTACTAATGTGTTTGGGAAAAGAATGATGGGTTTCTGCATTCACATTTCAGATTAGTTGTCACATAATCCTCTTTTGGGGTATAGTATCCATGCCCTCAACTGTTTGGTGTCCCCCAGTTTAGCGCTACTGTTTTATATTTTTATTATAGAATTTATCTCCAGACTTCTTTTGTTGTGGAATAGGGTCAGTATCCTAAATGGATTTCTCAAACAGCCTTCACCCAGTCCTTCCTTCTCTTCCTTGTTTTAAGATACGGAAGTACTTGTTGCTAGTTCCTATGCCTTTTGAAGAGTGTAGTATATATTGAGTTGGTTGACATGTTTTTCTTCTACTGGCTTAGGATTTTGTTTTCTTGGGAATCCAAGGTTGGTTATATTTGTTCATCTGGTTTTTCAGAGCCTATTTTTTTTCCCCCGTTGTCTCTTACTTGTTCGTGCCATTCCACTGGGTTTGTTCTCCAAAGTATTTAGGTGTGTTGTATCTCCAAAATATTTTTAATTCTATCACTCATCTTTAAGGAACTTAAATAATTTTAAATAATTCAGTATGCAGTAATTGTTCACATTTCTCTTAAAATTTATCTTTTTTCTCGAAAATTTTAGTGATACATAATCAAAATGATAATTTTAATACTTATTTATACTACATTATTATTTTCATGCCTTCATTTTAGATTTTGAATTTTTTAAAAGTAAGTTTTATTGCTTAGTTGTGATTTTTAAATTGTTTTTTAAGAGACAGGGTCTTACTCTGTTGCCCAGGCTGATTTTGAATTTTTTTTAATTGAAATATTTGAATCATGTTTTTCAGTTATTAAAACCAGACCCCTGGTTTTTGGCCATTGGTAACGTGTAACAGTGTGCACCATTGATTTGTACATGGCTAGATAGAATTTTTCTTTCATTGAACTTGCTGTCATGTTAGGTTACATAGGTCACAGAGGATTTATACTGACTGAGCAGGAGAGAGGCAGTGCTGGAAATATCCTGCCAGTGTATACCTTTCCTTCTTAGGCTCATATTGGCTTCCCATCTCCTCTTTCCCAGTAGCCTTAGAGTGTCAGTCATTTCTTGCTTTTTAACTTCTACTCACTGTTGCTACAGATGAGGGCTTGCTTTATCCTTCTCTTAACTCATTCTGTAGAAGATTCTTTCTTTCTCCCCTACCTGAAATATGATGGCAGGTTTCAGAGGTTTTTACTGCTAGAGAAAGTGATAAAAGTGTAAGAGTAGTAAAGCAATCCTTGCTTTTGTTTGAAAGAGTGAGGCTTGAGACTGGACACGGAGGCTCAAGCCTGTAATCCCAGCACTTTGGGAGGCCGAGGCAGGTGGATCGCTTGAGGTTAGGAGTTTGAGACCAGCCCAGCCAACATGGTGAAACCCCGTTTCTACTAAAAAATACAAAAATTAGCCGGGTGTGGTGGTGCACACCTGTAATCCCAGCTACTCGGGAGGCTGAGGCAGGAGAATTGCTTGAACCTGGGAGGCAGAGGTTGCAGTGAGCTGAGAGATGATGCCACTGCACTCCAGCCTGGGCGACAGAGCAAGACTCAGTCTCAAAAAAAAAAAAAAAAAAAAGTGAGATTTTGATTTTTTTTTTTTATTAGTTTCAGTCACATCTTCAGTTATTTTCTTTTAAACCGCATATACCCTGTTCCATTTTAAATTTCTCCAGCTTCATTCCTGACTAGCAGGATCATTTCACTTTCTACATGTGAACCTTATACTATAGTACTTCTCAACCTCATCAGACCCAGTCCTCCCTTTTTAAGCAAATAATTTCTAATTCTCCCTTAAATAAAATGAATAGATAAAACAATCCACTTAAAAAAGTTAAAAAATTAATTGCCCTATTTGTAATATACAGGAGAAACCAAAGGGAAGTAATTTATAATAAAGTAGTATATATTTTAATATTTAAATATTTGGATATGACATAGAGATAACAGATGCCTCCACAAGTTTCTCAATTCTCTGCCACAGAGGGATATGGAAAGCTCTGTGAATCCTAATTGGTAAAGTATTTGGATGACTACCTGAACACCTAACTCACATTTATCTGTATTTTAGAGAAAATATCAGAGTCTGTTCTACAGTTTCTTTTTTTTTTTTAACTTAAAAAAGAAGTGTAATTAACTTAAAATGTACGGATCCTAAGTGTTCAGTTTGATGTTTGAAGAGACAGTGAATTTCCATGATGCCAAAAAGTCCCCCTATATCCCCTTCCAGTTAGTTCTGTCATCATTTTCTGATCTATTTCTGTAGGTTAGTTTTGCCTGTTTTTGAGTTTCATATATGTTGAATCATACAGTGTGTACTATTCTTTTTGAGGGTGGGGAATGGAGAGAGAGATCTGTCTGCTTTCACATAACATGTTTTTGAAATTTATCCTGTATTGTTTATTCTTTATTGTTATTATTCTGTTGTATGAATATACCATAATTTGTTTCCTCCTCCTTTTGATGGTTATCTGGGTTGTTTCTGATTTGGGGCTGTTAATAGTGATTACTGTGAGTAGCCTTATACAAGGATTTCTGTGGGCTTATGTTTTTATTTCTTTTTGCAAACAGTAATGAAATTGCTGGTCATAGTGTAGATGATACGTGTTTAACTTTGTAAGAGACAGTGAAAACAGTTCTCCGTATTAGTTATGCTGTTTTACGTTTGTCCCAGCAATGAATGAGAGTTCCAGTCATTTAGCATCCTTGACAACATTTTATGTTTTCAGTCTTTTCGTTTTTAGCCATTCTTATAGGTTCTTAAACTATTTTAAATGTTTTCAGTGTTCTTTCTGGAAATAAGCTTATTTATTGTTTTCTTTCCTGTTTGGGTTTCGTCCTTTTCCTTTGTCCTGTGACATTTACTTGTTGTCCATCTGCCAAAATTTTGTTGACACATCTCTTGCTGTGATCTCTTGTTGTGATCTCTTCTCTTGTTATTTGTCCCCTTTAAAAAACTTTTGTTTTTTTTGTTTTTTGAGACAGAGTCTCGCCCTGTCACCCCGGCCTGGAGTACAGTGGCACAATCTCAGCTCACAGCAACCTCCATCTCCTGGATTCAGGTGATTCTCCTGCCTCAGCCTCCCGAGTAGCTGGAACTACAGCTGTGTGCCACCACGCCTGGCTAATTTTTTTGTATTTTTAGTAGAGATGGTGTTTCACCATGTTGACCAGACTGGTCTCCTGGCGTCAGGTGATCCACCCACCTCATCCTCCCAAAGTGCTGGGATTACAGGCGTGAGCTACCACGCCCTACCTTTTAAATTTTTTTTTTTTTTTGATTTGTTGTTTTTGAGACAGAGCTTCGCTCCTGTTGCCCAGGCTGGCGTGCAATAGTGCCATCTCAGCTCACCGCAGCCTCTCCCTTCCAGGTTCAAGTGATTCTCCTGCCTCACCCTCCCAAGTAGCTGGGATCACAGGCATACGCCACCATGCCCAGATAATTTTGTATTTTTAGTAGAGATGAGGTTTCTCCGTGTTGGTCAGGCTGGTCTCGAACTCCTGACCTCAAGTGATCTGCCTGCCTCAGCCTCCCAAAGTGCTGGGATTACAGGCGTGAGCCACTGCGCCCAGTCAGGTTAATGAATTCTTAAGTACCCAATCTACCAAATGGAGAGGAGGCTCTTACTACTCAATTGGATGTCACTACTGTTTTTTGACTGAAGAACTAATTTTCCTTCTTTCTTCCTTCCCTTCCTTTCTGGGCTCTTAATTTTCTTGAAACTTCTACTTAGGTATTGTTTTGCTATGGCTTATTTTCAAGGGTATCATGCAGTGTTTTAAAAACATTTTAGTTATTAAAGTTTCCATTGTAATAAAATGTTATCTTTCAGAGTATCTTAAAGTGAGGTCACATGACCCTGAGGAAGCTATTAGACATGATGTTATTGTGTCAATAGTTACAGCTGCTAAAAAGGATATTCTTCTGGTCAATGATCACTTACTTAATTTTGTGAGAGAGAGAACATTAGACAAACGAGTAAGTATGAATAAATAATTACTAAGTTTTCATTTTTAATACTTGAAGTTTAACAGTATTTGAAAATATATTTAAATATATATTTAAATATAATTAGCCTTTTTTAGGGGAGTGGAGGCATTTTAATATTTAAAATTATCTGAAGTTTTACTTTTTGTTATATTAAATTGTATCAGTTTTTCTTCATCAAAGATATTCTAATCCTAAAAATAAGACAGCTCTTAATGGTAGTCCGATGTTTAGCCTGTATACCAGTGTTAATGATAAGGGACTTTTGTAAAGGCCTGAGATACAACTTCTTTTATGTTGTTGACTCTTCTTTTTCTTTCTTCTTTCAGGGCTATTGTTGTTATATGGTTATGAATTGGTAGTTGTCTAGCTGGTTGCATTATAATTAACATGGAATAGAAAATGAAAGATGTTTTCAACTTAAAAAAGCTAAACCCGATAGAGTGCCATGCTTCTAGCCTATTTTCTGTGACCTCAAGCCAGCTTTTTGGAATGAGTACCCACTAGCTCCACTCATTAATCAGTGAATTTGAGAGGACTGTATCTTGTTATGTTTGTGTTTCATATTGCATGGAATATATTAGGCACTCAGGAAATACTTTAATGGATGTTCATTCCCTCCTGATAGGCCATAATAGTATCTAAGCCTCATTTAGGCATAAGAGTAATTTTGGTGAAGGATGAGACTTTTTGAGTTAAGTACTAATTAGCAGACAAAGTGGGAGGCCTGCCTATTGGTTGTTGGAATAGCTTTGACTAGGTAAATTCTTTAAAACATTGTAGACTGGGCGCGGTGGCTCACATCTGTAACCCTAGCACTTTGGGAGGCTGAGGCGGGCGGATCATGAGGTCAGGAGATTGAGACCATCCTGGCTAACTAGGTGAAATCCTGTCTCTACTAAAAATACAAAAAATTTGCTGGGCGTGGTGGCGGGTGCCTGTAGTCCCAGCTACTTAGGAGGCTGAGGCAGAATGGCATGAATCTGGGAGGCGGAGCTTCCAGTGAGCTGAGATTGTGTCACTCCAGTCTGGGCGACAGCAGAATGAGACTCCTTCTTTAAAAAAAAAAAAAAAACATTGTAACAGGTTGATCATGCCATCTCCCTTGTTTAATACTCTCCTTGATAATGCTGGTTGTGCGTGGAGGATAAATGGGCAAGAAGCACATGGTTTG
The DNA here is from genome assembly GCF_047675955.1 of Chlorocebus sabaeus. Taxonomy (NCBI): domain Eukaryota; kingdom Metazoa; phylum Chordata; class Mammalia; order Primates; family Cercopithecidae; genus Chlorocebus; species Chlorocebus sabaeus. Next base: position 11,567,315 of record NC_132906.1, read on the forward strand.
CCTTTCAAATCTATAGGTATCCAGAACAATTTATTTTAACTGATAAATTTAGACTTTATTGAATATTTCATTGTGGTATTAATTAGTGAAAAGGGCCAAAAGACATGGAGGGAAAGGATATTTGCATTGTTCATAGCCTTCTAAATGACTTTTTTTCTCAGCTAGACTTAGAATTTGAGCTGTTTTTGTGTATTGTTGGGATCATAATGTATATTTTTGATCGTCATGTTATGTTCATTGTATGGTTGCTTGATTCATTCATATAAAAATTGAGCACTGAAAAATAATTGATTATATATATGTTCTTGGTAATATTAGAATATGATGTATCTTTAAATTCTGTTCAAAGAAGAGGGAATTAAGAGTTAGAGATAACATAGGGAGTTAGAGATACAAAGTTTTTATAAACAAATTGAAATCGTATTTATTTTTTTGAGACAGAGTCTCCTTTTGTCACCCAGGCTGGAGTGTAGTGGTGCCATCACGGCTCATTGTAGCCTTGATCTGGGCTCCAACGGTCCTCCCACCTCAGCCTCCTGAGTAGGTGGGACTACAGGCGTGTGCCACAATGCCTGGCCAATTTTTTTTTTTTTTTTTTAACTTAAAGACGGGGTCTCGTTATGTTGCCTAGGCTGGTCTCGAATTCCTGGTCTCAGGCCATCCTCCCACCTTGGCCTCCCAAAGTGTTAGGATTACAGGCATGAGCCACCATGACTGGCCTGAAATCTTTTTAAGATTTGTAGAAGTTTTTTATTTCAGTATGTAGTTGGTGGATGAATGAGACAAGAAATATTCTTAATATACTGTAATTAAGTGAAAGAAAAACCAAGGGAATAATTTGTTGCTATGAACGACAGACTATAGCAAAGGAAAAAGGACCATAAAGGAAAAAATTAATAATCTCTGCAGAGTCATGATGTTTTCAACATTACCAGCTTCCTTTTGATTACAGTGCTGTGTTTATGTAAAATTAAAGAATGAACTTATTCTAAGATAATGAATGTCCGATGCACTGTAACAAATATACACATGTTTAAGAAAAAGTTGAATACATTTCCCTTATACTTCAACTCAGTCCCAGATACACAGAATGGATCAGTGATAAGTATTTTTACATTCAGCATTTGATAAAGCCAATATCATATGCCTTTAATACATCTTAATTACTATTATTTGTAATAGTGTAAGTATGCTCAATATAGACCCTAATTAAGAAAAAAATTGTGAGGGATGGGTCACAGTTTATCTATTTAATTCTGTCTTTGTGTTTTAATGTTTACTTTCTTGAGCTGGCTGCAGTGGCTCATTCCTGTAATCCCAGCATTTTAGGAAGCTGAGGTGGGAAGTTTGCTTGAGGCCAGGATTTCGAGACTAGCCTGGGCAACATAGTGAGACCCTGTTTCTACAGAGAACAAAAATAAAAAATTAGCTAGGTGCAGCATTGTATGCCTGTAGTCCCAGCTACTCCGGAGGCTGAGGTGGGAGGATTGCTTGAGCCCAGTTGTTCGAGGCTTTGGTGAGCTGTGATTGCACCACTTCTCTCCAACCTGGGCAACAGAGACCCTGTCTCTAAAAATGCATGAACAAAAATTTTGGTAGCTTGTTTTTCCTCACCAATTTTAAGTCACAGTATGTAGAGTGTGATTAGCTTTTGTTTTGAGGCATAGATGATAGGTTTAAGACATTAAAGCGTTAAAGTTCTTTACACATCTTGATTTTTCTCCCATACTTTACATAGTAGAAATATTTATGTGATAGTTGTGTGCTTTTTTTTTAAATAAATATAGTAATTATAAATTGATATTTAGTATCTGAGACTTGAAAAAAATCTGTAAAAGGAAGGAAAACACAAAACTAGGAAACTAGACTTTCCTTAGTTTATATAATGGAAGACTTTTTACATTATAAATAAAACTTTTTGTTTTTAAGTGGAGAGTACGCAAAGAAGCCATGATGGGACTTGCCCAGATTTATAAGAAATATGCTTTACAATCAGCAGCTGGAAAAGATGCCGCAAAACAAATAGCATGGATCAAAGACAAATTGCTACATATATATTATCAAAATAGTATTGATGATCGGTAAGTTAAGGACACTATAAATATTTGGTGACTTTGAATGTTATATAACTTGATTTATTGGTTTATGCAAACTATTTTCTTTATGACCTTACACTTTTCCCTCAGTTTTTAGTATAAGGTAGTGGTAGTGAGTGACTGGGCTCATTCCCACCCAAGCCATAAATGAAGCAGTAATGTACATATAACTTTAGGGATAGGTACAGGTTTTACATTCCATATTCTGATACAAATACATATCATATTTGAATACCATATTCAAATACAGATATTACTATATTTGAACAGTAATATCTAAAAATAGGTTTGTGTATAGTTATAATTTTAGTTCATAGGTAATTGTGTTACAAGGATCTTCATTAATTTTTTTCAAATAAAACTTTAAAAACCTGTTGGATTTTACACATTTAAAAACAATTTCTACTGAAGACTAAAAAATAGTTGATAAATATATATAAAAAACATGTTATCTGAATATAATCTTAATATTTTTTCCATTCCAGGCTCAGATTAGATCTTGTATGCACTGTAGTCATTTATTAGTTAATAGAGCTCTAAATCCTACTTATAGTCTGAAATGATTTGATAGATTAGTGGAAACCAAATGATTTTGCCTGTAGCAGATCAGAATGAGAAAATTAAGAAGCAGGTCATAGTAAAATTTTAAGAGGCGTAGATACTAAAAACTGGATTATCTATGAAACTTTATAGTTGTTTTTAAAAAATTGAAGTTTTTGTACTTTTTGAGGGTATGGCATCAGTGCACAAAGAATTACATTATGATTTTGTAGGACTTTTTTTTAGTACTTTTAGCCAGGTCTGTTTTCATGATGATGCCTATGAAAATGCAAAAGAATCTTAAGAGTTTCTTTAGTTTTGACTTAGAAATTTAAAACTTGGAAATTTGAAAGGACCTGTCATATTTTAAAACTCTGCATTATACAGATACAGAAAAAATCCCTGATATATAATGTGCCCAACATCCTGGAGCTGGTAGTTGTCTTAGCTGGGTGTAGGGCTGTTTTCAGCACATACAGCTAAATCCTGTTTTGGTCCCCTTCTGTCTACAGTTAGAAGGTTTTGATTTGGAAATCTCATTTCCACTCAGAGCAGCAGGAACTTCTTTAATATATGTTCTTTACATAGTTTTGGAATTTTATATATAACTTTAGAACATTACAAAAAAATCATTGCAGTGCCTTCTCTGCTTTTTTGTAGGTTACTTGTTGAACGGATCTTTGCTCAATACATGGTTCCTCACAATTTAGAAACTACAGAACGGATGAAATGCTTATATTACTTGTATGCCACACTGGATTTAAATGCTGTGAAGTATGTTTCATATATCAAACTTTGTTCTTTTCATCTTTTGCAATATATTGGATTTTATCAAAAAGAAAGTACAAACACCTGTATTTTAAATTGTAATCTATGTAGTGTAAACATTATTTAAAGGGTTATGTCATAATATAATACTTCGCTATTTTTTCAGAAAGTACCACTTTAAACATGAGATTAAGCCATAAGCGATTGAAAGATAGAGCTGATTGACATGAAATCTTTTAGGATGAGTTTTCTATTCATATTGTTGGTGTCTCAAGAAACGTTGATGTACCTATTCTTTTTTGTTTGTTTTCCTAAGACATTAAGAAACATTCATGTTATGAAGATACTACCTTTTTATTCTCACTTGGTGTACTGATTTGCGTTACGGTTTAGAGCAGTAGGCTGCAAATTTTGTGCTGCATAGCCTGAGCAGCACCATGTTATAGTTTGACATAAGAGTAAGCACAAATATATATATTTTTTGTAGTTAAGAAAATACTTTTGGGTGTTTAGGTAAGATGGCATTGGGATGTTAGACATGGAAAAGGCATTGTTAGTCTAATCGAATCATACTAAGGGTTAGGAAATTGAGGTCTTAGAGATTTGCTTCAGGTTTTAGGAAATGTAGACCCCTAGTATTCCAGCAAATGTGGTTTACAAGTATTGGGGATTAAATGTTGAGAAATTGGAGAGATCTAAGGGACTGTATGTAATTTTCATTTATACCACTGTTTAATGAGACTTTGACTTCATTTTTTCCATGGAAATAATTTTATTTTCTGTTTATGTTTTATACAGAAATAGTGAGGAAAAGGTTGTAGAGGGGAGAAATACACCTTTTTTTTCCCCCTACCTGCTGTATTTCAGGCACTGGAATTTGTATTATGTATTACTGCTTTTGTGCTACTGTGGAAAAGTAGGTTGCAAGGAGATCTGATTGCCCACAAAGCTTAAAATATTTACTGTCCGGCCTTTTACAGAAAAAGCTTGGCAATCCTGGCTTAAGTGATATTTTTCCTGTTTTACATATGATGAAATGAATCACACAGATGTGACATTCCACACAATCACACAAGGAGTAAGAGGGAGTCAGAATTTGCACTCAATCCTACTTAGTTCCAAAGCTTATTTTTCCACTACACATAGTAAAATACATTACTCTCATATTTAATTTTATTTCTTGTAAACTTTTCTGTGGAATTGGAATATATCCTAAAATTGTTGATTTGTCATAGCCTAATTGGTGGCTCTTTTTCTCATGGCAAAATCAATTGATGGCCTCTTAAATTGGATGAAATATGGTATTTATATCATATTCAAAACAACCTATTGGAAATCATACTAAATCTAGACTTCTCTACTCAACCCCCAACTATCATTCAAGAGTAAAAATGAAATGTCACTTTTAAGCAAAAATGAAGAATATGCCAGTCCTACTTGAAAAAAATTATTAAAGAATAGCCTTGTTTTGGTAAGAAAGGAAATTAAGTCTATAAAGTAATAAAATTCAAGAATTTGAAACATTTCTATAAGTATAAATAATAAAGGACTGTAAAAACAGTAATAATACAGTTTTATTTGCAAGGGGTGGGAGTGTGGATTAAAAAGTAGGTAGCATGTAGGCCAGTATTTAGCCAGTACCATACACCACTGCAGTACTATGTGAGATTTCCTGACTGTCCCTGCAATCCTCCGTCCTATGGCCCTACCATGCCTGGGCAGGGCTGGAATGTCTCCAGGATCTTCTTCCACTGCCCATGGTTCTGACTGGTTGATGCCTGATGCCTTTGTGAAAAATTTTGACTGCAGGTGGGTCCTGTCAGATAACAGCATGTAAGGTGATAGGTAAGTAATGAGTATGAAGGTGTTCCAAGGTTCTTTTACCATATTAGTGAGGGCAGACATGTTGACTAAGTATGTCATAAGTGGGCATTTAACAGTTGCCTCTGAAAGCAGTTAAAATGTATAGCTTCCAAACACAGAGGAACAAAAAATAATTAATGAAAACTTTAATACCAGAAACAAGATAGAAAACAAGAAAAATAACACTAAATATACAAAGTATAAATAGTTGTTATAAAACTAAGCATGTCAGATATCACTCGTCACTTAAATAAGTATATTTGATTGAATTCAAAAGTGAAACAGTGCTATTCACAAGCGATACTTTGAAAAATAATGCCATTGAAAAGTTGAAAGTAAATTCCAATCTGGACCAGTACTCAAAAGGAAAGGCTTTGATTCTACAAAAATGGTTGGTGAATGAATGGGTATTTATCTGTTTTAAGATAAAACATTTAGGGTACATATATATCATTTTTTAGATGATTTTCACTTTAACCAACTTTTTGTGATTAGTTGACCAACTATTATACTTACCAGTATTTTAGTACTTTATCTGTGGTTGTTTTCTCCAAAATCCATTACCTTTTTTATTATGTAATAATAATAATAAATCACATATATATGTTATGAAGCATAGTAATAAAATAAAAATACCTATGAATCTATTACTCAACTTGTAAACTTTTCTCCCATTCATCTTCCTCCCAGAGGTAACCTCTACCCTTGTTGCCTGTAAAAAAATTTTTAACATGTATGTATATGTGTGTGTATATATGTATATCGCTCAGTAATATATTTTTGCTTGTTTTTGAACTTTATGAAAGTGAAACAACTGTGTATATAGTGTTTTGTGTCTTTATTCTGTTTCCAAGATTCATTCATAATATTATACATAGCTGTATCTCATTCATTTGACTGTGCTATAAAATTGCACTGTCATTAATCCATAATTTTATTCCATTATTTTGATATCAGAAATTTGAGTCATTGCAGAAAATGGATGTCTGTATTCTATTTTTATTTATTTATTTATTTTTACTATTTCAAATAGTGCCACTGTAAATACTTTTCAATTTAATATACACATGCAAGAGTTTCTGTAAGGTATGAATATGAGTTATTCTCAAATTTAGCTACTTATTCAAATCACCCTGGGAGGTTTAAACAATTGAAAACTAAGTCCTTCCTTCAGAAATAGTTACTTAATTTGTCTGGAGTGTAGTCTGAGCCTTTTGATTTTTAGAAAAGCCTTTCAGGAGATTTTAATGGGCCACCAAGGTTCATAATGACTAGTATATAGCTGGGAGTGGAGTTTCTGACTATGTGCCTTTTCATCATTGTAAACTAGTATCAAATTGTTTTCCTACATGATTATACTAGTTTATACTCCTATCAGTGGTTTATGGATTTCTGCATCCTCCTGTATATTATCAGACATTTAAATTTTTCCTAATCTTTTGAGTATCAAATTTTCTTATCTTTAATTTTCCTGAATACAGATAATATTGATCTTTTATAGTTTTTTGGTCCATTAATGTTCTGATTTCACCACACACCTCACTACTCTGTATTACAACACCTGTTCCTCTTTATTCATTTAAATTACATTCTAGCCCTGAAGTCATTTGAATATATGACTTCAACTTAGTTTGAAAGGGACTTAAAAATAGCTGCTTGTCGGGCATGTTCCTAGTGAGAACTTGTTTGGTTAGGATTCCTCTTATTTGTTGAAAGAGCTGTGTATTTTATTCTCTGACTACTTTTCTTTGGGGAAGACAAAGTATTTCTTAGATTTCAGACTTTTTATGTGAATCAGTTTCTGAATAAGCTCCTAAGTAAATGAAATATCTTGATTATTGAAAAAGAGAACAGTGTGTACTTCCACCTCTCACAAGTTCCCCAGCACTCCTATTAGCGACAGTAGTAGAAGATGGTATCGGGGTCTTCGTTGTGATCTTCTCTTTTATTAAACAAGTTTGCGTCTAGATAGTTTTGTACTTCTAAGTTCCATGGGTGATTTGTCAGTTGGGAGGTAAAGGTTGGAGGACAGGTCCTCTTCAACATTTGGACAGGCCACTGACTGAAGCCTGACGGTAGCTGTCTTTTTCTTTGAGTTGCTGCAAACTTGTGGTTTGGTAACAAGGAGAACTGTGGGAACTAATTGTATATTTAAAATGTCAGGTAACAAATATAAGAATATCCAGGCTGTAACTGGAGTTTTTATATTTACTTAGCAACAGAACTGCAATTCAGACTAATATTAAATAGAGATTTTTCTTCCTGTTGTAATATTGCTTCTCCTAGTATAACTGTTTTCCCTTTTTAGAGAATTATTTAGAAAGGCAATAAATAGGCGCAGATTGCCTTGCTAATTAATACAATTTTATTAAAATACTTGAAATGACAGTTCCTATGAACATGTTATAATACAAGTTCTTAGAGATGGTCACTTTCTGTTTTAAGCTATAACCATAATAGTTTATAATGGGCTTTAAAATAGCTTGACATTTTATCTTTAATGAGTAACTATAACAGGTAATTTCCCTTTTATTTTAAGTGAAAGCAAGCTTCAAAATCTAGGCCTTTCAGAAGTTAGAATGATTAAGTGTATAGGAAAGAGAATACATTGACTTTGGAGTTCAGAAGTAATTTTACAAATGACTACTACATTTCTTTGAAAATTATTTTAATCATATAACTCTTGTTAGATTTTTAGCCCTCTGGAGTATGAACATTTTGCTTTCAATGTTTATATTCTTAAACTGTGCTTATGAAAATTTGTAGAACTTAGTAACTTGAAATTAGTAAAGTATAGCTATTTAAAATGTAACTTCTAAGATGAAAATGTCCTCATGTTGCTTTGCCAGTACCATGTTGATGTGACTACTATAAAGGATTTCAATTGTCCTAAATTTGAACTGGTTTATCACCTTTAAAAAATCAAAAGGCATTTTTTGGCCGGGCGCGGTGGCTCAAGCCTGTAATCCCAGCACTTTGGGAGGCCGAGACGGGCGGATCGCAAGGTCAGGAGATCGAGACCATCCTGGCTAACACGGTGAAACTCCGTCTCTACTAAAAAATATGAAAAACTAGCCGGGCGTGGTGGCAGGCGCCTGTAGTCCCAGCTACTCGGGAGGCTGAGGCAGGAGAATGGCGTGAACCTGGGAGGCGGAGTTTGCAGTGAGCTGAGATCCGGCCACTGCACTCCAGCCTGGGCAACAGAGCGAGACTCCGTCTCAAAAAAAAAATAAAAAAAAAAATAAAAAATCAAAAGGCATTTTTCAAACATATTGTTAAAGGGGAGAATTAAAATATGAAACAGTGTTCTTTGTCTATTACAAGAAAAAGAGTTTTTTTATATGCATCTGTGTTACTGCTTTTTGGCAGTGTTTCATATGTATGGTAATAGAGGTTAATAGAAGTGTAGAATAATTGAAAACAAACTGATGAAAAATATTCCTTGTTTTGGGAGATTTCCTTAGAAAGTTTTAATTCTGTGGTTCTAATCTGTAATCAAGTATTTCATTAACATTAATTATTCTCTATATATTAATATAATATTGTTGTTTATATATTTTCTTTTGTACCTGTATAATTTTTTTTTAGATTTAAATTTCTGCCTGAGAACAATACAACTATTAAGAGAACATCAGAGTTTTTGACATATAAAAAGAATATTCACTTATAAATAATTCCAGACTGTTTAAAATTTAATTAAGATTTGTCTTAAGAAAAAGTATCCCCATTCTCTTATAACTAATTCTTCTTTTTATGTCTTTGATTCCATTTCATCCTGCCTGCTACAACACCTTATGCTGTCAGTTATTCCTTTATTTCTCAAGTTTGTAATTTATCTGGTTAATTCCTACCCTAATTCGACCACTGATTATTTCTTTTGATCCTGCTGTGTTATATTTGATTCCATTCTTTCCCTCTACATATTATCAGTTGCTTAGTCCTGTGAATTTCATCTCATCTCTGTCATCTCCTTTTATAATTTGAACCTTAAATTATATAGTTGTAATATTCTAGAAAGATTTTTATTCTGTTTTGTTATTTAAATGTGTATGTTTGTGTTTTTCAGAGCATTGAATGAAATGTGGAAATGTCAAAATCTGCTCCGACATCAAGTAAAGGATTTGCTTGACTTGATTAAGCAACCCAAAGTAAGAATTTTTTCTTCAGTGTTTTTTAAAACACAAGTATTTTAATTACTATTTACCATTGCTGCTACAATTCTGTTTGCACAAGTTCTGACTGTAGAAGTTAGGAGTCCTTGCTTAGAAAACTCTTAATTTTTAAGAAACTTATTAGATAGAAAGTGATAAGTGTTTACATCTGCAAAAGGTAATACCCAACATAAAACAGAGTGTGGGTCTCTGTACTCAAGATTAAAGTTTTTTGGTAGCTTTAAAATAAAGATGTAAACAATAACTCAGCATTATTGAAAGCATAGAAAATAGAAGGAAATTACACTTTATGTTGCCACTGTAAGATGTTCCCTACTTTTTTGTATACGCTTGTGGTTTTAGAAAGTTTCAATAATTATGTAATTATAGTTAGATATCTTGATATTTTTACTTAATATTTATGGAGATTTTAATATACTACCTAGTATTAATAATTTAATGGTCGTATTTATCCATTGGGTGTATCATATTTTATCTTTTATCAATCATTTAGAATGATTCTAGGGTTTTTTTTTTTCATTGAAATGTTGTATATAGACATGTAAAAGGCATAATTCATCTAAAAAGCAATGTGCCTGGTCATTTTAAATTGCCTTCAGAGAAAGCAAGAATATTCTTTTTTTCTTTTTCAGTTTAGAGTGCTCTTTCTCAATCTCTCTTCCACACATACACTTCACAGGATAGAGGTCAGTGGAGCAGTGTTGTTTTCATCTAAGGGGTGAAAATTTTCACCTTTTCCCTAGGCATAAATTCACCAGTTGCTCTACAAATAAAAAAAACTCACACCATTTGTTTGAGTGGTTTATAGTGACCCTCTCACTATTTTTTTAAACCTTCAGATCACTAGTAATAAGACATTTTGTACCACTTTTTTGCCTAATTGAAGCTTACATTTGAGTAATATTTTTGTTATAGACAAACTGTGATCTCTTTGTGTTTTATTGAACATAACCTTTTTTCTGTGATTATTGAGTATATTGAACCTGTTAAAATATGTTTTCCCTTAAAATAAATGACTTAAAACTAATTTAGTGATTTTGCTGTTTCCTTTCTCTTAAATCCTGTTAAATTAGTATGTTTTAGCCAATAAGCATGTTTCAGTTAGTGTCATAATGCGGTAAGTTAGTATGTTTTCGTTAATAATCTCTGGATAAAGTGCCTCTCTCTGCTACTTGGAGCTCTGTGTATTTACCTCTTTATGGCCAAAGATGTAAGAGTGTTAATTAAAAATATAAGGTGTTCTTACTTACATGTATATAAAATTATTTGTGTTTAGGTATTATTGAAATTGTAGTAGCATCCAGGTAGTATATTAAGTGTATAAATCATATGTTGAACAGCATGATGTGTGAGATTGTAATCAAATATAACTTTGTTTTTGATTATCACTGTTCCTCTAAAATTTATGTATTTAGATGGAGCTTCTTCATTTTGCCTGTTGTTAAAAATTGGGAGGGTCTTAGACTTTCCTGCTGAGTCATACATGAAATCACTAAATACAGTCGCAATTCAACTGGAATGTTTAATTCTCTTCTACAGTGTGGAATTTTCTTTTTGCTTGTTTTAAAATAATTATCCAGTTATCCACATTAAAGATGGAGTTCTCATTCATGTGTGGTGGGTTTGAAAAAGTAACAGAATGGAGGAGGATAGCCCACTACCGCTTCATTCCCCCCAAATAAAACAGTGGCAACAGAAATCTTACATGTTTCTAGACAGCTGTTTGATGCTTTAAATTCCAAATATTTGGGAATTATTTCTTGAACTTTATTATGGTTTAACTCTCAGTTGCTCTTAGCAAGCTCATTCTCAATAGGTATGGTCTGTTTGTATATATATTTGATTTTATTGCTTTCAGTTCAGTGTTTATTTAGCTCAGTACTTTAAATAAACTTGCTCAATGACTTTTTTTTTGTTTCTGTTTTTTGACATGTCAGTCACATCTTAATTGTCTTTAGTGTCTTCCCCATAAGCTTCATGACTATGCCTTACAGCTCTCAGGTCTAAACATTGTAGGAGTTTTCCCTGTTCTTTCAGCTCTAAAAACAACAACAGCAACAACAAAAACTCCCAAAATACCTACCTGTTCCAAGATGTAGTGCAGCTGTCTGATTTCTGTTTGGAGGCTAACAGGGTGAGATAAGACGTAATGAAAGTGGAGAAAGAGTTTACTTTTACCTCCTGTCCAGTTTATCTAGAGTTTAATAAAAATGATAAAGAAGGTGACAGTAGTGGTAAGAGCACAGGTGTGCAGCATTTAGTGGGTTATGCTTGTCTAATTTTTTGCAGAGTGTGATGAAGTTTTTTGTCAGGGAATTTTAATTTTGCATTTTTTTGTGTGATTTACAGACAGATGCCAGTGTCAAGGCCATATTTTCGAAAGTGATGGTTATTACAAGTAAGTTATTTTAAAATCTGTATAAAATGTAATTTTAATTGAAATATTTTATAATTTAAAGTGTTTCATGCAGTTTTGTTCTAGGCTATGATAATATAGGAATTTTAAATTTTCTTTAGTTTCTTATGTGAGCTAGAGCTGGAGAAAGAATTTAGTACATAAATTTATTTTTAAGAGTTTATTTAAATCATCATGTAAAAACTTATAAAAACTGAATCTGTTTGGTATTGCTTGTTCTAATGTGACTAACTGAAGCTAATTCACTCCAAGCGGAAATATAAAGGATATACCTAATAACTACATACATAACAGCTTCTTTGAAAAAATATTAATTTGCTTTTTTGCTTTAGGTGATGTTAAGTAAAATGATATTTCATTTAACAGTAAATACAAAAGGATTATATGGAACATCTCCTTTGTTTAGTGTAAAAGTAGGGAAAAGTCGCTGTTTTTGTGGGTCATTTGCTTTTCCTCCCACCTCAGAGGTCACTGTGTATAGCAGATGGACAGAGGGATAATCAGAAACACCTGGAGGAATGCTTGTACTGAGCTTCCACTTGGTAATAATGAAGAGATCTTAAGATGAATCTGAGACACCAAATATACCAAGATGTGTATGAAAGTAAAGACTCTGAAGATAATAGTAAACCTAACTCACTGGGTTTTGGATTAAGTAATGGGAGTATTAGAATGAGTAGAACTTTAAGACCAAATTCTCTTTCTGTCCTGGGAAAACTACTTTCCAGTCACCTGGATAACTTGCTGAAGCAAGTTGTTTTGTGCTATTCCTTAAAAAAAAAAAAAATTTGATGTTTAAAGAAGAGATCTTGCTCTTTTGCCCAGGGCTGGAGTGTAGTGGCACAATCATAACTCAAAGCTATCTTGACCTCCTAGGCTCAAGCCATCCTCCTGCCTCAGCCTCCTGAGTAGTTGGGACTCCGTGCATGTATTACCACACCCGGCTAATTTAAAAAAATACATATTTTTAGACACTAGGTCTTCCTGTGTTGCCCAGGCTAGTGCTGAACTGCTGGCCTGAAGTGCTGGGATTACAGGTGTGAGCCACGGTGCCTGGCGTATCACCTTTTTATAGTTTGGCTATGGATTCTGTCTCCTAAAAGAGGTCATTCCCTAAGTTCTTTTTTTTTTTCCTGTCAGTTTTCTTCCATTGATTCAGTATTTCCCAGATTCTGTTTCAAGGAATGCTAGTATCCTGCAGGTGTTAACTTAGTATTGTGAGAAAAAGGGATTTCATTGTCATATGTGTTTATAGAATGCTAAATTAAAGGAGTGTTCTTTCTCCCTTCTTTTCCCTCCCCCTGCTTTTTTTTCTGAAATAATAGGCCTTATTGTAGCCTTTATTATGATGCCCATCCATTATGAAGGGGCTGTAAAATAACACTTTCCAAAATTATTTGAAAAAATACCTTTTCCTGAACACTGTTAAACTCCATTGAACTACTAGTGATCTTTGGAACACAGATTGCGAAGTGCTGAACTAGCAGTTTTCCAGCTTGCCCTCAGGTGCTTATTATGTAAAACTTATAAAAACATTCCATTTATCTTCTATAAGTGATCATGTTTATCTGTTGTACTATAATGTGGTTCTCTTTCTTTGCAGATTTTTTTCTGTTATAGAAACATGAAAAGGTCATACAGAAGTATTTAGGATTAATTTATTAATAGATTCTTAACTACATTAAGTCATTTAAATATCTCACCAAGACATAAAATGGGATTTCAGAATTGTATGTGAACTTGAAGACTATGTTTACTATATTCATATTTTGGGATTCCTTCGAATTTCTACTAATCTTTTGATAGTCCAAAGTTCTGTTGTTGGGTTTTTTTTTTGTTTTTGTTTTTGTTTTTTGAGGCGGAGTCTTGCTCTGTCACCCAGGCTGGAGTGCAGTGGCGAGATCTCAGCTCACTGCAACCCCCACCTCCCAGGTTCAAGCAATTCTCTGCCTCAGCCTCCCAAGTAGCTGGGATTACAATCGCCTGCCACCACGCTGGGCTAATTTTTGTATTCTTTTAGTAGAGACGGGGTTTCACCATCTTGGCCAGGCTGGTCTTGAACTCCTGACCTTGTGATCCACCTGCCTCGGCCTCACAAAGTGCCGAAGTTCTGTTTTACAATTTCTGTTGTTGGAGATGCCATATTCTAGTCTGGCTCTCTACAACAGTTAAGAAGCCAGGAAAAAAAGATACCACAGTCAACATTTTACTAGCTTTCATAAGTATTTTGATACATAGACACATTAGCAGAATAGTATAAAAATCATTTTTGATTTTACAAAGATTCATTCTTTCCCATGTAGTAATGACTTACCCAGCAGTAACCCCTGGAATAGGTTGCTCAGTATATGTCACTGCTAGATAGCAAGAATGTATATATAAACTCTCTGGGTTGGTTTAACAATAAACAGGGAAATACAGGAAAATAGTTACTAAAGGTAAAACTTAGTGATTGATCTCTTAAATTGTAAGAGAGCAGTGTGTGCAGCAAGCTCAAGGGGACATTAATAAAATTGGCATTATTCAGGTTGACATTTGATGCCTTTAAATATTACAAGGGATTACTTGGAAGTAGCCATTTTAGTCTTTCATTGCGTATATGTCCCTTCACAATGATCCTGTTTTATATTTCTAGAAAATATATTTTTATTTGTGAAAATTGACTATTGAAGGTGTTTCACAATTTAATTTCTTAAACTAATCTGAATTTGTAGGTAAGGATTTTAAAGCAATAAAAGAAATGAAAACATTGACCTATTACTATTTTAAGAATTAAAAAAATTGATTTTAATTGAACTTTAATTTATTTTAAGGAAATTTACCTGATCCTGGTAAGGCTCAGGATTTCATGAAGAAATTCACACAGGTGTTAGAAGATGATGAGAAAATAAGAAAGCAGTTAGAAGTACTTGTTAGTCCAACATGCTCCTGCAAGCAGGCTGAAGGTTGTGTGGTAAGGATAGAAAAGAGCTAATGTTTGAAAAAGCCCCCAAATCTTCTTTATTGTCTCTCTCTTTTATAAAAGTAATGTATATTCATCATATAATTTGAAAAATGTCACATAAATAACAATGCAGATAAACTGTAATTTCTCTATAGAGACAATTACTGTTAATATTGTGGTATATGTCCTTCTATAAAGTGAGATTATATTATATATACAGTTTTGTACATTTTACTTTTTCATTAATTAGTCTTTTCTAGTATTTAATAGCTCCGTTGAAGACATGTACTATAATTTATTGAGTAGTCCACTATGTTACACATTCACATTTTTTCCTACTTTTTGATTACTATGAAGAAGAATATAATTAATATTTTTACACAGTCTTGATTCTTTCTTTAGGATAAATTCTAAGAAGTACAATTGCATAGGTTGACAGCTCATTTTTAAAGCCTTTAATATGCTTTGGCAAATTGTTCTCCAGAACTGAATTAATTTTATGCTAATCACCAGTAATGAGAGTGACCGTTTTCTCACACATAACAATATTGGTCAGTGTCATTGCTGGAAACAAAACCCAAGTGAAAACAAAAACACAATTATTTTGATAGTATTTATATTTGTTAGTCGCTATTCATCTGACCGTTTTTTCTCCTTGGGATTATTGGCCATTCATATTTATTTTGTAGGTTGTGTTTATAATATTTGCTATTTCTATAGAATGGTATTTGTCTTTATCTTATTGATTTGTGAGTTTGTCATATGGCATTTGTTAAGTTGCAGATTATTTTCTGTCAGTTTTAGTTTACCCTTTTTGTTTATTATGTTCTTTACATACCGTAGTTTCTATCTTTATCTAAGTAAGTCAGTATTTACCTCATGGTGTTTGACTTTGCTATCTTGCTTATGAAATCCTATTCTGTTATAAGTGAATGAAAATATTTATTGTTGTCAGTGATTCTTAATCTGTTAACTATGTACCTTCTGAAATGCTTTTTAGAGAAAGATGATTCTTGACTTCACCCCAGATCAACTAAATGAGAATCTTCAGAGTTAAATTCAGGAATCTGTAGTTTTAACAAGCTCTTCTGATAATTTTACTTCCTCAAGTTTGTTCATCCAGTGACTCTTGGTTTTATTTATTTGTATTTTTATCGTTTTGGAATATTTTTGATGTAATATATGAGACAGGGACCTTACTTTGATTTTATTCCAAATGTCTATCCAATTATTTCAATATGGTGTATTGACTAGTCTACCTTTCCCTGATTACTTGAAATATTACCTTTTTCATATGCTAAATCCTTAATTCAGTCTTTTTTTCTGGACTTGTTCCATTCTTATTGATTTGTTTATTCCAGCGTCAGTGTTACATGGTTTTAATTATTGTTGGTTCTTAATATTTTAACATAATGATTTGTTTAAATGTACTTTTGTAATCCTGAAAAAATCTGTATTACAGCGTGAAATAACTAAGAAGTTGGGCAACCCCAAACAGCCTACAAATCCTTTCCTGGAAATGATTAAATTTCTCTTGGAGAGGATAGCACCTGTGCACATAGATACCGAATCTATCAGGTATTTGTATATAAAATACTACATTCTCATTGCTGTTCATTCATTCATGCATTCAGGAATCGGTCATTGTTGAGTGCCTGCTATATACAAGGCACCAAACTAGATACACATCTGTGTGTATTGTGTACTCCTCTGTATATACTCCTCTGTATATATCTCTATTTGTATATGCACACACACACACACATATATACTCCTCTGTACCTGTATATTTGTTGTTTTTCTTGTTATTTATCTTAATTTTAAGGATTGGTTCAAATTGTGTGAGAAATTGTCAATCTAAGCCTAATTTTATCTGTTAACAGTATACCAGACACTCTTCTTTTTTGTTAACTTGCATAGTTTAGGTAATATAAATAAATTTTATTTATACCCTTGGGAAACTAGGTGAATCTGTTGCAAAGGAACAAATGATGCATTTTCACAGATAATTTGAGAACTGAAAATGTTGCTTTTTAAAACAGCCCTCATTTAAAGTTTCAGCTTTTGATACTACCTGTGACAAGTTGGAAACTTATTTCTTTTTCTCTCTGCATTTCCTTTTGTGAAATGTGGGAAGAGATGTTTTTTTATTTTTAAACTTTCCCTAAAATGTTTTCCACAGTTGAAAAAATAAAGTACTTATACAATATATATAGGGCATACTGATTTACTAGTCATCAGTAGTGTTCTTTGAGAGGTATATGTTATAATCTAAAATAAATAATACTAATGATTTTTTCATCTTGTACTCAAACCCTTTTGGGGATGTTTTGTTGGGGAGGGCATTGGGCATAGCTTACGGTCATTGACCCCTTACAAATAGAGAGACCCCATTTTGGTTACTTGTCAGTCACTTTGGTCTCCTCTTATATCAGTTTTCATTTGAAGAGGTAGTTCTGAGGTTTAAAAAGCAAGACAAGAAGTAGAAGACTCTGTATTTTTAAGAGGAAGACTCTGAATCAGACAAATTCATTAAGTAAATTTGGGCGTGGTGGCTCACATCTGTAATCTCAGCACTTTGGGAGGCCAAGGCGGGCAGATCACTTCAGGTCAGGAGTTTGAGACTAGCCTGACCAACATGGTGAAACCCTGTCTCTACTATAAATACAAAAATTAGCTATGTTTGTTGGTGCACCTCTGTATTCCCGGCTACTTGGGAGGCTGAGGCAGGAGAATTGTTTGAACCCGGGAGGCGGAGGTTGCAGTGAGCCGAGATCATGCCACTGCACTCCAGCCTGGGTGACAAAGTGAAACTTCGTCTCATAAATAAATAAATAAGTGAAACTTTGTCTCAAAAATAAATAAAATAAAATAACATAAGCTTGTTTTTATTAGAAGAAAGTTTGAAACGTCATGTTTCCTTTTGATCTATTGTTGTTCCTTTTCTGATGTTCTAATGAGGTTTTATTGTATGTCTGTTACTTAGATATTCCTCACCTTTTAGGAGGAGGCCTAGATATATTTCTGACTCTGACAACTGTGCCTGACACACAGTAATATTTGATAAATGGTTTAGAAGGGCTTAATGTTTCCGTTATCCTTTTTTATTTCTGTATATATTGTTCTACTTGCTGGACTAATAATCAGTTTTAGATAATTAAAAATAATTGTCGTTTATGTGTTTGAGCTCAGACCTGCCATGAAAAATATAATAATAAAGATATTGGTAGCATTAATAAAGAACAAATTGAATAACATTTTGACCTCATTTGAATGGGCAAGGGAAAAGAACTGTTTTTGAAAAGAAGCATCTGAAAATATTTTATTATAGTTGTTTTGCAGTAGTGTTAAAAACCAGCTATATCAAATTTGTATTCGGTTCAGATATGTATATATGTATATGCACATATATGTAACACAGGATTATTTTTCTTAGACATTGCTAGGAACATTTGAAAAAATGACTTTTTTTGGTTGTATTTTAGTGCTCTTATTAAACAAGTGAACAAATCAATAGATGGAACAGCAGATGATGAAGATGAGGGTGTTCCAACTGATCAAGCCATCAGAGCTGGTCTTGAACTGCTTAAGGTAAATACCTATTTAAAATTAAGTGCCTAATTAGATATCTGTTTAACATATACAGTTTATATTATTTGTTCTTGATGTTTTCTTCTTAAGTTTATATAATCTAAAGTAAAATTTTCTCAGTTGTTTTAGATGATTTAGAAATTGTATTTTTATTCTTACATGTGATCTGATTATTTTGGGGTTTAAATGCTATAATCTAGCCTACTACTAATTACATTAAAATAGTGGAATATAATTCAAGGTGTCATTAGTGAGCAAAGAAGGTACAGCTCTACTGCACAATGAGCCAAATTCTTTGTAAAACTTTTTTTTGTTTCATAAAATATTGTCTTTTACTGATTGTAAAAATATTAGTTCATTATTGACAACTTAGAATATATAAAATTACAAAAAACATAGGTTCATCATACATAAACATTAGTTTCTTTTGTTTCCTTTTAATCTTCAACAAATGCATAGTTGGGATCATTGAGATCAAGCTGAATATACAATTTTGTATCCTTAACTATTTTCCCTTATTAAAAATAAGCATTTTTCTTGGTGTTTTTCAAGAGTTTTATTTTTAAGAGTGTCTAAAGCAGATCTGATTTTTGGCTGTCATTTAGTAGCTGTCATTTAGGTCTGCCTTTGACCACATTACTTGCTTCACTTCCTCATATGAAATCAAGATAATAATTAAGGCCGGGCGCGGTGGCTGACACCTGTAATCCCAGCACTTTGGGAGGCCGAGATGGGCAGATCATGAGGTCAGGAGATCGAGACCATCCTGGCTAACACTGTGAAACCCCGTCTTTACTAAAAATTACAAAAAATTAGCCAAGCGTGGTGGCGGGCGCCTGTAGTCCCAGCTACTCGGGAGGCTGAGGCAGGAGAATGGCGTGAACCCGGGAGGCAGAGCTTGACATTAAATCATGTACATGAATTTCTTAGCACCATTCCTAGCTCGTGGTAAAAATAATAATAAACATTTTTGAAATGGTGATTAGTCCATTATTTGGGGTATCATACTATCCTACTGAGGTAGGAGGCAGGACTGGACTCTGGAGGTGGGGCTCAGACACAGGACCAAATTGAGGACTAGCTAAAACAAGGGCAAGACAGAATCAGCTTTCCACAAGACACGCCCACCAATGTGCCTTGTCAGTTTGCCATTGCTGTGGCAATACCCGTATATAGAAATACTATAATAGTAATATAGAAATACTATATTAGAAATACTATATTTACTAATTATAATACTAAATATAGTATTTCTAATATGTTGCTGTCCCTTTCCTTGACAATGACCATGACCCAAAAGCTACTCCCTCTTCCCTAGGAATTTCTGCATAAACTGCCCCTTAGTCTGTATATAATTAAAAGTAGGTATAAATATTACTGTGAAACTGCCCTGAGTTGCAGCTCTCTGTACCCTACCTGTGAGGTAGTGCTGCTCTGCAGAAGCAGCCATAGAGGTATATGTAACACCTCTGGAACTGTAACACTACTACTTCAATAAAGCTGTTTTCTTTTACCATGTCACTGAATTCTTTCCTTGGCAAAGCCAAAAACCCTTGCGGGCTAAGCCTCACTTTGGGACTCTCCTTTCTCTGTATCACTAGTATTTTCCTATTGTTGAATATTTTCATTTTTCTACTTCCATTCTTACAAACAGTACTAAGCTGAGTGTTTCTATGTAAGATCTCTTGGTAATGTCATATTTTTTAGAAAATTAGGAGAGCATTATTGAGTTAAAGAGAGCGACCACTTTCAAAATTCTTGGAGCAATGTATATTTAAATTGTTGTACAGGGAAATTTTACCCATATATAATTCCATCAGTGGTATGTGAAGGTGCCCATCTTTTTAACCTTCACAAAATGGAATATAATACATTTTTAAAAGATTTGCAAGTCTGATAAGCAAAAATAATGTTTTAATTTGCATGTTTAATACTAGTGAGGTCCACTATCCACATGTTAATCATTTGTGTTTTCCCTATGGTAAATTCACCATTTTTATCCTTTGTTCATACATTTACTGACATCTCTGTCTTTTGGAGTTTTTTTTAGCTGATTTAAATGAGCTTTGTATTTCCTTTGCTTTTTCTTGGTACATATTTGATATATGTATAAACATATATTCTCTTATATGTAAATTATAAAGTATAGTAACCAAGTGAATACAGGTGAGAAGTAAATATGTAGTAACCAAGTGAATACGAGTGAAAAGTAGATAGAGTGTCACATTAAATTGAATATTAAAAATATTGTTCAAGTTCCCTGAGTAGTCTTTTTTCTTGCCTACTCACGTCCCCTCACCAGGTATCATTGTCCTGAATTTTGGATTTATTATTCTTTCAATATTCTTTATAGTTTTATCATCTATGTATGTATCTCTAAATAACATGTTGCTTGTTTTGATTATTTTAGAAACATAAATGTGGCATTATACTTAGTATATTTTTCTGGTGCGTGCTGTTTTTTTTACATTCCACATTTGATTCCTTTTGTTTATTTTATGCTTAAAAAAACCCTGTCTTGTACAGAGGGTTTTTGTTGTTTTTGTTTTTTAAAATCTTAAACACAACCCATCTGAAATTTATTTTGAAAGTGTGTTGTGGGGGCAGGGGGCCTAATTTGATTTTCTCCCAATAGCTATTCAGTTTTCTCAGGACTATTTATTTTCTGTTGACTTCTTTGTAATCTCTTACAATTTATATAATCTATTTTTTTAATATATTCTAGAGCCTACTTACTGCCTTATATTTTTTGTTTCATGATTATTCTAATGTTCGTACCATTGTGATTTGGTTATTGGAACTTTATAGACTTCTTTACTATCTTGTCAGTGTTTTTCCCCTTTCCCTAGTTTATTCTCTTCTTACTCAGTCTCTGCTAATGATGTTTATTGGGAAGATGAGAGATGTTTTGTTAAACTCTCTCTTCATGTCCCCTTTTCTCCTCTCATTCTCCACCAAAAAACCTGAACAATAATCAAAATCCAAATTATTTTGACTAAAATTATATTAACACGTAATTTAATTTTGGAAGAAATTACTTCATTATATCATACAATCTTCCTACAGAGGAACATTTCCATTACATAGTTGAGTATGTTTTAAATTTTGTTTATAGTGCTTTCAGATTTTGATTAACATGATTTTTTTTATTGACTTTGATTTATAGTATTTCTAATATGTAATATTTTGGATTTGTATTATAAAGATGAAAAAATTTTACAAATTATTTTTATGATTCATTTTATAGGTACTCTCATTTACACATCCCATCTCATTTCATTCTGCTGAAACATTTGAATCATTACTGGCTTGTCTGAAAATGGATGATGAAAAAGTAGCAGAAGCTGCATTACAAATTTTCAAAAACACAGGAAGCAGAATTGAAGAGGATTTTCCACACATCAGATCGTGAGTTGAGTTTATTTTGATAAATATTCTGGACATCAGAAACGTAATTATTTCTTGATTTATGTAATAATTGGAATCTTTCAAGTTTTGAGGAAAAACTGTCTAGGTTATCTTAAGTCTGTAATGTTCAGTTTAGATTCTCCTTTCCTAGGAGTAAGCATCGATTGGTATTTTAAAAGATGCGTGAACTTGGGGGATAAACATGGCTTATCTTTCTGATATATCAGTTTGATAATCCCTGGTATATTATGGCATAGAATAAACAATTCATATGAATTTAAGGTATGGGAAATTTCAAAGGAATTTCATCAGGACTGTCTATAATATTCTTTAGTTTCCTCTGTGATTTAGGGTACTGAAACAAACAAACAAATTTCAGAAGCAGTGCTTTAATTGACACAAGGAAGTAGAGAAGCATGGAATATCTAACAGCAGTGCAATTTTTTCTGTGTTTCAGTATTTCCCATAATTGCAAATTGAGCTGTTATCCTGGGATAATCATAGTTCAAGATTTTATAATCAGAAGAATAAATCTTCATTTCTTACATGTCACTGCTTCTCTATGTGTATCTCTTCTAGTTCTTGGAGAGAATATGGAATAGGTGGTTCTGATACTGGCGTAGTCATAGGTGGTTGCTTTCACCTCTACCTCATCACTTCTGGCTTACCCATTAGTCTGGTTAGTTGTGATTGGGGTACCATGGTTTTTGTGGAGAAGAATTGCCCATGGGTCTTTTCCTTAGAAAGAGACTGGAAGTAAAGCTAGCTTGCAATTAAGAGTTTCAGGTATAATTTTTGTTATTCCTTTCTGTTCATGTGTACTTAATTCTAGAAACTGCTGATAAATAGAACAAAGGCATTATTATTATTTTCTTTTTTTTTGAGATGGAGCCTCACTCTGTTGCCCACGCTGGGAGTGTAGTGTGGTGTGATCTCAGCTCACTGCAACCTTCGCCTCCTGGGTTCAAGCGATTCTCCTGCCTCAGCCTCCTGAGTAGCTGGGATTACAGGCACCTGCCACCACCCCTGGCTAATTTTTTGTAAAGTAGAGATGGGGGTTTTGCCATTTTGGCCAGGTTGGTCTTGAACTCTGGACCTCAGGTGATCTGCCTGCCTCAGCCTCCCAAAGTGCTGGGATTACAGGCGTGAGCCACTGTGCCTGGCCGGCAATTATTTAAATGGTAATAGAAACATATTAAAATTTTATAACAGTAGTCTCTCTGGCAAGAGTAAGAAACCTTATTGTTTGGAACTGACTTCTTAATTTTTTGTTTGTTTGTTTTTTTTGAGACGGAATCTTACTCTGTTACCTGGGTTAGAGTGCTGTGGCGCAATGTTGGCTCACTGCAGCTTCTACCTCCCAGGTTCAGGTGATTCTCCTGCCTCAGCCTCCCGAGTAGCTGGAATTACAGGCATGCGCCACCACACCTGGCTAATTTTTGTATTTTTAATAGAGACAGGGCTTCACCATGTTGGCCAGGCTGGTCTCCAACTCCTGGCCTCAAGTGATCTGTCTGCTTTGGCCTCCCAAAGTGCTGGGATTACAGGCATCAGCTTCCGTGCCCGGCCCTGACTTCTAATTTTTAAGTAATCCCAGAACATGAGCTTCCCTTTGGATGGTGCTGTGGCTCTCCTAGTCAGATCAGAGATGAGTTTGGTTTTATGTATGTGTATTTCTCGCACAGACATATGTAATACCTATACATACACATTATGTATAAACCATATACAGCTGTATACCATTTGCTGAATGTCCACCTATTACACTGTCTCATTTAAACATTGTGACAATTCAGTGAAGTGCAGTTATTATCCTAGTTTTCCAAATGAGGAATCTAATGTTCAGAGGTAAATGGACCCAGGTCATATAGCTAGCAAGTGACAGAGCCAGGATTTGAATTTAGGCCTGTTTGGCTCCAATGCCTATGGTGTGATACCCATTACGGCAGTTTCTTTTCTAATTAGAGCATTGACAGAGTTCAAGTTTGGCTTATTCCCTGGAGGTTTTATTATTTTCATTCTAGATTGTTTTTCCTAGTAACTTTTATATTTTAAAGAAACATGGTTTGATATATTTGTAGAACCACAAGAACAGGGTCAAAAGATGGACATTTTGAAATGTACATGGGACATTTTAAAATGTATTGCTTTACTGTGGAACTGAAGTATTTAAAATTATTTGATTTATATACTGAATATATTTCAGATACTTCTCATGAGGAGAATTAACTCAGCTGATACTGAATTCCTACAGTGTGCACACACTGTTCTTGATGAAATAACTCATAATAATTTCTTCCAGGAGATAAACTATATATGTAGATTTAATGTTTTATTAAATTGGGTGAGTTGATTTTGAGGAAAAATAATACAGTTAAGAGACTGTTGATTAAACTGTCTTCCCTTGAATTCATCAAAATAATTAAAAAGAACCTAAAGAAAAATGTATCTAATAAAGCTACCACAAACTGGACAGAATTGGCACCAGATGTGCCATTAAGACTGTATTGAATGTGAGAACACTGACAAGGGATATGTATTGGCAGTGTACTGTAAGTGTCCTATTATTTGCTAATTTAGAGGGAGGATATTGCTATATGGACACACTTTAAGAGAAAGAAAGAGAACCTGATTTTAGCTGTACTAGGACTAAAGGAGAGGCTTTGTGGTCATAGTATTTTTCTTTAGGTCAACCTGTTTACCAGGAAGAGCAAAGTTTAGTGATGAGGTAAGACTAAGGAAAATCATGAAGGAAATATCTTTTGACCGACTTTACGGGAGCAGAAAACAATTATACGCTTGACCCATTAAATGAAAAATGATGATGAGTTATAGGGTTCCATAACGATGAGTTATATGAGTTCCATTGTGACTCAGCTTGTCTCTCAGGAGTCTGACTTTCCTAAAAGCATTGAGATGTGCCAAAACTGAGGATCCTATCACAGCATGTGATGTACCCATAGCTCCAGTGACTGGTTCTTATCCTTGTAAGAGTTTTAACAAATTTGGAGATAAATTACACAGAGAAAAAGGACTTACTACCTTTAGTCCTAACTTTCATTCCTATGCTAGTTAGCCAGGTGATGAAGCAACTGTAGCCTGAGTTGGGAGCTTTTACGTTAATTTTTTAAGAGAAGTGTTCAGTCATCCGGGAGATGCTAACTATAACTTTTGTTTAAATAGCAAAGCCAGAGAATTTTTCTTACTTGAAGATGAATTAACAGAATACAGATAAGCAAGTTAACAAACACAAAACCTATGTAATGATCTTAGCATTCCAAAGTAACTGATAAGCAGTATTTAGAATTGAATTTTTCTAGTATCAAAAGAAAGTCTTAGTCATTTAAGCTGCCAAGGAAGGTAAACAGCAAATTACATGAGGAGAAAAAAGATAACAAAAATGAGACAATACATGAAAAAGGGCTAAGGATATTGATTATAGAATATAATTTAATATAAGTAGCAAGGAGCAGAATAAACAATATGGAAGGTGGAATCAGTGAGCTAGAGATTTGGCTTGAGGAAATCTGCATAGAATATGGAGAAATTGGACAGAAAAAATGGAGTTAAAGAGAATGAATTGCAGATAGTGAAAAACCGTAATTGACGTCTATGGAGAAGATAGTAGAATAATGGGAAATGGAAAATATTAAAGAGAATAATAATAAATTTGTTTTGAATGATTGAAAATATGAATCTGGAGATGAAGACTCATTTTTGGAAAATATACTGGTGCAATTTGCTAAATTATCAGGGATTGCAAAGGTGATTTTGCAAATATCAAGAAAAACTAGTTAGGTCAGTGCAGTGGAAAATAATGAAGCTGGCTGACTTCTTTTCAAACCACATACAATTTCTTTTTTTTTTTGAGACGGAGTCTTGCTCTGTCGCCCAGGCTGGAGTGCAGTGGCGCGATCTCCACTCACTGCAAGCTCCGCTTCCTGGGTTCACGCCATTCTCCTGCCTCAGCCTCCCGTGTAGCTGGGACTACAGGCGCCTGCCACCACGCCCGGCTAATTTTTTTTTGTATTTTTAGTAGAGATGGGGTTTCACAGTGTTAGCCAGGATGGTCTTGATATCCTGACCTCGTGATCCGCCCGTCTCGGCCTCCCAAAGTGCTGGGATTACAGGCTTGAGCCACCGGGCCCGGCAAACCACATACAATTTCTGAAGTTAATGATTCAACAGCTGGAGAGTTCTGATGGAAGAAACAGTATAACTAAAGAATTTTCTAGGTAGTCCTAGTTATTTTTAAGTAGGGACAAATGAAGGATATTCTTAAGTGTACGGGACTCGGTAAACGTACCACCCCTTTTTTTAAATCATGAGGTTACCCTGTCTACATAGTTGTATACTTTTCCCTCTGGAATTCAGTTTTGCTTATGCCCTCTAAATCTGGATTTTGTTTCCTTTTTGTTTGTATATCTCTGATTTGTCTTTGCCTATCATTTTACTCTAATTATTTAACTTTTAGATATGGCTATGTAAATATATTTGAAAACCTGGATTTTTAAGAATGATGTAAATAAGTTCGAGACGAGAAAAGACAAAAACCAAACAGACTATAGTTATAAAAGAAATTGAAACGTTATTCTCTAATAAAAGCACCAGTGTAAGTTGTGTCTTGAGGGAGATATTTCAAATCTGTAAGAAACCAGGAATTCTAATTCTTTTAATTGTTCAGAGTATAGAAAAGAAAGCCCTTATTTTCTTTACAGCCAGGATAACTAACATGTATACTAAAACCTAGTAAAAGATATCCCCCCACCCCCTAAGAAAACCCTAACACAAATCTTACTAATATGTGATTTTTGTATAAGTAAGATATTAGTAAAAAGATAAGTTAAATAATAAAACGAGAATATATTGTGGCCAGACATGGTTAATTTTAGGAGTATACAGAGAGGGTTGGTATAATATTAGTAAGCCTACTGTTTATGTTTACAATTTATTATATAAGTAGGGAAAAGGGTACACAATAGATCATTTTTTATAGGTGCTGAAAGGGCTTTTTTTTTTTTTTTTTTGAGACGGAGTCTCGCTCTGTTGCCCAGGCTAGAGTGGAGCGGCGCGATCTCGGTTTACTCCAAGCTCTGCCTCCTGGGTTCAAGCCATTCTCCTGCCTCAGCCTCCTGAATAGCTGGGACTACAGGTGCTCACCACCATGCCCGGCTAATTTTTTGTATTTTTAGTAGAGATACAGTTTCACTGTGTTAGCCAGGATGGTCCCGATCTCCTGATCTTGTGATCCACCTGCCTTGGCCTCTCAAAGTACTGGGATTACAGGTGTGAGCCACTGCACCTGGCCAAAAATATCAGTCTGTTTCTAATTAAATCTAATAAGATAGGAATCAGTACCTTCATAACATAATTAATCTCTCTTAAACCAATAGGCAGCATCATGTAAAACACCAGTAGCATTCCCAGTAAAAGCGGGAACAAGATGAGAAACCACACTATCTCTGCTATTGTTTAACATTGTTTTGGAAGCATTAACTGGTGTAATTATGTAAGAATATAAAATAAGAAATACAAGTGTGGGAAAGGAAGAGGCTTTCATTTTTCTTGGAAAATCCAGGAGAATCAACCGAAAAGCTACTCAAAATGGAGTAGCCAAAATAAGTATGTAAAAATCCAAAATTTTTCTTATATAACCAACAGTCATTTACATTATTATGGGAGTAAACATCAGAAGACCTAGAAGTAAAGTATACAAGAAATTTGCAATGCTGTAATAATGGTGGATGGGGGGATATAATGTTTAACAAATAAATTGGCCAGGAAAAGTTAGGTTACCTAGTAAATAATTAACAAGCAGTTTTGAAAGGGAAATAGACTGCTTACTTAGATTTTACATATATTCCAGAAGAATCAAAGACAAATTCTTGCATTATTTTAAGTATATAGCATGGATTTGCTTTAAGTATATAACATGGATTAATCAAATTACTAGGTAACTGGTATATTTTTATAACTTCCTTGTTTGTAGAGGAAGGGACACTAATACCAAAGTTGTGAATGAAATACTGAGGGATTGGATTATCATTATTATTACTATTATTGTTTTGTTGAGAAAGGGTCTTGCTCTGTCACCCAGACTGGAGTGCAGTGGCTCAATCATGGCTCACTGCAGCCTCAGCCTCTGGGGCTCAATCAGTCCCCCGACCTCAGCCTCCCAAGTAGTTGTGTCTATAGACACGTGCCACCATGCATGTCTAAATTTTGTATTTTTTGTTGAGACAGGGTTTTGCCATGTTGCCCACGCTGGTCTTGATCTCCTGGGCTCAGGTGATCTGTCTAGCTTGGCCTCCCAAAGTGTTGGGATTACAGGCATGAGCCACTGTGCCTGGCCTGGATTGTATTATTTTGTTAAAATTCATTTGTTGCAAAAGATATCTATGGGTTACCCCCCACCCCCAGCCCCTGCCCCACCATGTATGGTGTGGTTCTAGGTGTACGGTACTGTTCTAGGTGTTGAGGATATTGTAATAAAGAGGACAGGCTAAGTCTCTGCTTTATATTTTAGTGGAGATGAGGAACCACTATTTAGATAAAAGCCAAAATCATGAAATAAGTTGGAAACACAAATTATATACTGGAGGACTATTTTCAGTAAATATTAATTAGAAAAGGTTAATACCTGCAATGTATAAATGTATAAAGACTCTTTTTTTTTTTTTTTCTTTTTGAGACAGGGTTTTACTCTGTCTCCCAGGCTGGAGTGTAGTGGCATGATCTCTTGGCTCACTGCACCTCTGCCTCCCAGTTTCAAGCAATTTTTGTGCCTCAGCCACCCGAATAGCTGGGATTACAGGCATGTGCCACCATCCCTGGCAATTTTTTTTGTTTGTATTTTTAGTAGAGACCAGATTTTGCCATGTGGGCCGAGCTGGTTTCGATCTCCTGGCCTTAAGTGATCTGACCGCGTTGGCCTCCCAAAGTGTTGAGATTACAGGCATGAGCCACCGTGCCCAGCTGCAATGTATTATATAAAGATTCTTAATGAAGGAATAACAAATATAAGCCTCATAGAATACTAGCAAAGAGAACGAACAGGAAGTTTATAAGCAGGAAGTCCTGTCAGCCTTCGAAATCATGAAAAGATGCTTATGTATTCAAGGAAATACAAATAAAAGCAATTATGTGATGCAACCAGTGTGTGTTAGCATTCCAACAATGCTCTCTTGGGAGTATAAAATGATGCTATGCTTCTAGGTTTGTAATGTGGTAATATATGCAAACTTAAAATATGTATAGTTTTTGACTCTGCACTTTCAGGAACTTATCCCAGAGATAATTAGAAAAGATGTGCACATAATCTATCATATATAGTTCAGGGTTCAGTCAGAGAAACAAACTATACTAGGTATAAAGTCATGTACTGCGTAATGGTATGTCGGTTAATGATAGACCAGATATATATGGTGGTCTTGTAAGATTATAATGGAACTGCACTATACAGCGGTACAACTTTTATCTTTGATACCATATTTTTTCAGTACCTTTTCTATGTTTAGATATACAAATATTTACCACTGTGTTATAATTGCATATAGTATTCAGTACAGTAGCATGTTGTACAAGTTTGTAGTCTAGGAGCAATAGGTCATACCATATAGACTAGATGTGTAGTAGGCTATACCATCTAGGTTTATGTAAGTATACTCTATGATGTTCTCACAACAATGAAATCATCCAGTGATGCGTTTCTCAGAATGTATCCCTATTGTTAAGTGAGGCATGACTGTATTTTAAACAAATTAATACAGATGTTTAAAGGACAAAAGAGAAAAAAGTTGCATTGGTAATCCAGGGATACAAATGGGTGGAAGCAGCTAGTAGCTCTAGAGCTGGTGGGATAATTGGGAAGTAGTAGTGTTAAGAGGTGGAGGAGCCCTGCCAGTTTCACCCAACACACTGCCAAAGTATGGTGTGGCCTGGCTATTGCTGGGGAGCAGTGAAACTACTGCTCAGAATGCCTTAAGAAACTCTAGTGCCTTGTAGTGGAAGAAATTAATAGGAAACCAGCTCTTTGCAGATTTACAGCTTCAGGATCTCTGAGCAGATTATGAAAGGGTAGGTTTAAAGCTCAGAGACAGTATGTAAACAACCAGCACAGGGATATTCATGGTATTGTGGTTAAGGTGTTTTTAAAAACTTTTAAATCTAAAATGCTTATCAGTATGAGATTAGTTTTGGTATAGCCATATACTATACATGCACTAAGAGCTATGTGACTGTTAAAAAGAATAGTGCTTAGCAATATTTGACAAATGAGGTTCTACACACATTGTTGGTTTAAAAAACAATGTTTCGAAGTACTATGTATTTTATATCCTCACTTATTAATGCCTGTGTAATAATATGTCTAGAGAAATTTTAGGAGTGTTCATCAAAATGTTGACAGTATTGTTTCAGGGTAGTGAAATGCTGTGTTTTTTCTTCAGGGTTTTCATGTATTTTTCAGTTTGAATGTATTTTTCATTTTCTATGTTGGTATGATTGTTACAAGGAAAAAACTTGAAGGAAGAAAGTCAATTTAATGAGGGAATAAGAAATTCATTTTAATAGGAAAAGCAGTCAGCATGGGTGGTTATTTATTTTCATTGACTTAGTACTGCAGAATTCTTAAGATTTTTTTTTTGTATTCATTGTTTCAGTTTGTTTTCTGTTAAAGTAACTGAATCATTGGATGAGCTAAAATTTCACATAACTATCTTTAACAGTCTCAGCTAAAGTTGCTGCTAGTGTGAACAATAATTTTTCTCTTGATTGTTGGGGAAAGATTATAGGTGTTTGCATTATCAAGTGAGAAGATAGATCTTGTCTATGAAGTTTAGTTACTGAAGTAACCACAGAATAATAATCTTTTATTTCACAAAGAAACCACAAAACATAGACTAAAAGACTAGTGTTTTAGTTACACTATTTTTTTCTCCACGTTTTATTATTGAAAATTTCAAACATACACAGAAATAGAGAACACAAATCCGTATGTATTCACCAACCAGCCTTAACAATGAATAAACTTACAGCCAGCTTTATTTTTTCTGTGCCTCCACACACTCCCTTGTTCCTCTTATATTTGAAGGCAAATCCCAGATATTGTCATTTCATCTATATATCTTTATCCCAAACACAGTTAACACTGATAACTTAATATCCAGTTGGTTTTCTCAAAAAATGTGTTTTTGTTGTTGTTGTTGTTTGTGTCAGGGTCTCGCGCTGTTGCCTAGGATGGAGTGCAGTAGTGAGATTGTAGCTCACTGTGGCCTTGAAGTGACTGGGCTCACGTGACCCTCCCACCTCAGCCTCTCAGTAGTTGGAACCGCAGACACCACACCCGGCTACTTTTTTTTTTTTTTTTTTTTAAACTTTTTGTAGAGATAGAGTCTCTCATTATGTTGCCCAGACTGGTCTCAAATTCCTGGGCTCAAGCCATCCTTCCTCCTCAAAAATGGTTTGTTTGATTCAGGATGCAAGTAAGATTTATACATTGTGATTGGTTGCTGTGTCTTTTAAGTATCTTGTTTCTTGTGGGCTTTCTCTCCAGCTCTCACTCTGCTTGCAGTAGGAATCAGGTTGTTTCTCTTGAAGGGTTATCCATAGACTGATTTTTGCTAATTGTATCCCTTAGACATAATTTGATAGGTTCTTCTTTGTTGTTTGTTTTGATTTTTTGCGACAGGGTCTTGCTCTGTTGCCCAGGCTAGAGTGTGGTGGTGCACTGCAGCCTCGACCTCCTGGTTCAAGCAATCCTCCCTCCCAGCCTCGTGAGTAGCTGGGACTACAGGCACATGTTACCATGCCTGCCTTATTTTTATGTTGGTTTGTAGAGACAGAGTTTCACCTTGTTGCCCAGTCTAGTCTCAAACTCTTGGGCTCCAGCAATCTGTCCACCTCAGCCTTTCACAGTTCTGGGATTACAGGTGTGATCCACTGTGCCTGGCCATATTTCTTTATTTTTTCTAAAATGGTGATTGAATCCAGAGACCTGATTGGATTCTGGTTCAACTTTTCTGTTTTTACAGGACTATTTTATAAGATTGATATGCTTTCCTGTCAG
Source organism: Chlorocebus sabaeus (assembly GCF_047675955.1). NCBI lineage: Eukaryota > Metazoa > Chordata > Mammalia > Primates > Cercopithecidae > Chlorocebus > Chlorocebus sabaeus. Next base: position 11,599,179 of record NC_132906.1, read on the forward strand.
GAGGCTCATAATAGCTGGCCATCTCTCTATGATGTTTGCAGCTGTTGATACTAGTAATCAGTCTTGATATTTTTATTGTCATTCTTCTTCACTTCCTAGCTGAATGCTTTTGTAAAAAGGAAATTCTTATCGATTCTTTGGTTTCCCAGTGTTGTATTTGTTTAGGAAAGGCAGGATAAATGCTTGATTTTTTAAATGTAATTTAGTAATATTCAAAATAAAGAGGACTAGTGTACTCCAGAGGTGACCAGTTGAGTGTTGTTTTTAAAAAAATCATAATGACTACACATATTTGTGTTTCAGTCAGTTATAGTGATCGCATGCTTTGATGCCCAGATTATCCTGTGTAAAATCTTGGAAGCCTCTTCAGGTTAGTCCATGAGTCCTTTGGAACAATCCCAATAATCTCTGTAATTTCTTTGCTATCTTGTATGACAAGATACTCTAGGACCATCTTGTACTTGTTCTGCCCCAGACCTGGAATTGGCCAATTCTCCGAGGGGCTCTGGTTCCTTTTAATGGGAATGGTATTAAGAAATCACAACACAAGTCCTGTGGGTACTAATTGCTAATGTATAAATCATGACTTTATGATAATTCAGTAGACATAGCTTTTTTGAAAGATGAAATTCATGTTTGTTTATACCGATTCTTCCAGTTCAAATTTAGGATTACATGGTTTTTACTGAACTTCAATTTTACATTTGTATCTCTTTTTTTCCCTCATGGCACAGGATAATAACCCTGTAATATTACATAATAACTCAATTGCTTTATCCCATAATACGTCCATAGCAGTCTCATAATAGCAGTAGCACCACCAATGTGATTCCTAAAAGTAGTCGTTTACTTTTTTAGCTAGTTCTTTTTTATTTGGTGTGTATCATACTAGAGATCTGCAGTCAAATTCCTGTTTTAAAGCTATTTGGAATAATTATTCTTTGGGTGGTTATGCTACCACATGGATACATACCCTTGTTCATTTGTTTCATTCTTTTTGAAAGGTTGCTCTTTTAAAATTTAATGTGTTTTTTAATTATGTGAAATGTTAAATGGCTTTAAAAATATCTAAAGGAAGCAAGATAAATTTCAGAAGTCTAGCATCTGTTCGTCAAACCTCTAACCTATTACCTTTCTTGCCCATAGATTAAAAAAAAAAGCCCCCTTCCATGCACATATCTGTCTGCATATGTATATGTATGCACATTTGATAAATGAGTAAGATAAACTATATACACTTTCCTTCACCTTTTTTCTCTTTAATGGCATGGACTGGCAGTTATCCCATTTAAATATAGAGAGGTCCTCGTTTATTATGTGGCTGTATCATAATTTATTTAACCAGTTCATTATTTATGGACATTGGGTTGTTTTCGGTATTACAGTCTTGTAGTGAGTAGCTTTGTATTTGCGCCTTTTGTGTTTTTTGACAGTTGTCTTTGGGAGCAGTTCTTAGAAGTAGAAGAGTAAATGCACGTACAATTTTGCTAGCTGTTCCTGTGTTCCTATCCATAGTGGTTACACCACTTTGCATTCTCACTAGCAGTATATAAGAGTGTCTGCTTCCCTACAGCCTTGCCAATAAACAATGTTGTTATGAAATACGTCTCTTCCTAACTCTGGTTATCTTCCTTGTTCTGCAGGCTTTTGTGTCTGAGAATAATGTAGCTATTTGTACTTTTCTTTGGTCCTAGTGTTTGTAAGGCATATGTCCCCCCCCCCCCCCTTTTTTTTTTCAATTTTTAGTCTTCCTGGGACTTAATATTTAAAGTGAGTTTCTTGGCTGGCCATGGTGGCTCACACTTGTAAATCTCAGTGCTTTGAGAATCTGAGATGGGAGGATCACTTGAGCCCGGGAGTTTCAGGCTGCAGTGAGCTATGATTGTACCACTGCATTCCAACCTGGGCAATAGAGCAAGACCCTTAAAAAAAAAAAGTTTATTTATTTATTTATTTTTAAATAAATGTCCTAGTTGTCTTTCTATTGTTTTTTGTTTCCTTGTTTGCTTTTAATTTGGTTGTTTTGAATCCAATTTGACAAACTGTTTCAATGGGAGTGCTTAGAGCATTTACACTTACTGTAATTATTGATATGGTGGGGTTTAAATCTACCATCTTGATAGTTTTCCTCTTTTGTGTGTTCTTTATGTCTGCTTTTCTTGAGATTAATCAAGTATTATGATTTTATCTTTACTATTGGTTTATCTACATCCAATAGAATTATACTAATGTGTAAAAACTTTACAGCACTATACTTCCATGCCCATTTCCTCCAATCTTTTAAGTTTTGTTGTCTTATGTTTTGTTTTTATATATGTTATAAATCCCATAATATGTTTTTGATATTTTTACTCTAGTATATCTTAGATTAATAATGACAAATTTCTTTTACACACATAATAACCATTTCTGTCACTTTTCATTTGTTGGATGTCTATTCATATTTTCATCTGGTATCATTTTTCTTCTGGAAGAACTCTTTAATATTTCTTGTTGCATAGTTCTCTTCATAGTGAATTTTGTAGTGAATTCTGCTTGTAGTGATTTTTTTTGGTCTGAAAAAGTCTTTATTCCTCATTTTTAAAAGATAATTTTACTTGGAATAGAATTTTAGGTTGACAGTTATTTTCATTTAGTATTTAAAAGATGCCACTCCGTTTTCTTCTGGATTGAAGATTCTGATGAAAAGTGTTATATCACTCCTTGTTTCTCTGTTTTTTGCACTGTTTTTAAGATTTTTCTATTTTTCACTGATTTTTAACTATATGAATAATAACGTACCTTGAAATGGTTTATCTTTTTTCTGCTTTAGGTTTATTGAGATTCTTGGATCTCTAAGTTTATTTTAATCAGATTGGGAAAAAAATTGGCCATTATTACTTTGAATACTTTTTTTTTTCCTATTCTCTCCATCTGCCTTCTTGTTTTCTGGGACTCCAATTACAAGTATTTTTGACTGCTTGATACTGTCTTATAGATCACAGCTGCTGTGTTACTATTTTTTTCTTGCCCTTTTTTCTCTCTCATTTTATTTTGATAGTTTCTATTGCTATGTCTTCAAGTTCACTGATACTTTTCTTTTGCAGTGTGTAATCTGCTTTTAATTCCATCAGTTTATTTTCCATTTCTATTGTATTTCTTGTATTTAGTAATTCTATTTGTGTTCTTTTTAAATATTTTTATATATATTTATATTTTGTATTTTTCATTTCTAGCACTGCGTTCCTAGTTTACCTTCTTGACTCTGTGTAGCATAGTGTTTTTTTGTAACAGCTGTTTCAATGTCTACCCTAATTCCGTCACTTATGGTTGTTTCTGGGTCTATTTCTATTGAGTAGTTTTTCTCCTGTTTGTATATTATAAAGGCTTTCTAGTATGACTGGTGGGAATGAGTAATTACCCGCCCTGTTTGTGTTGAGGGAATTTTTTGTTCTACTGTTTTCCATGGTCCTTTTTCTGGTCTCAGGTGGTTTTTCCTCCTGACATGAGTGAGGATCATTATCTAACCAAAGACTCAGGGATAGCCTCTGCAGATTAGCAGAGCTCATGCTGCCTTTCCCTTTGTAACTCCTTCCTTTCTGGTATTGTGCTCTAGAAATCAGAGCTTCCTTGGCTTCCCTGAACTCTCATCTTTATCTCCCTCAACCCAGGCTCTATTTGGGTCACTTGTACGACAGCCTGGAAACTACTTAATACTTCCATGCAATAAGCTGGGCAGGTGTAAAACTCTTCTGGTTTGTTTCTCATTTATCAGGGATCACATTTCTCTGCTGCCTGTTCCCTAGTGTCTGAAACCTTTAGCATATTTATCTCTTCTGGGCGTTTAAGGCAGGAGAGTAAATAGTCTTAGTTACACCATTGTAATCTGAAGCGGAAGTTCTCTTGTTACAATTTTTAAAAAAATGTGTGACGGTAAACAGTTTTTCATACATTTTAGGGTAATTTGTATGTCTTTTTAAAAACAGTTAAGCTTTAAGTTCTGAGATACATGTGCAGAACTCGGAGATACATGTGGAGGTTTGTAACATAGGTATACATGTGCCATGATGGTTTGCTGCACCCATCAACCTGTCATCTAGGTTTTAAGCCCCACATGCATTAGATATTTGTCCTAATGCTCTCCCTCCTCTTGCCCCCGACCCCATGGCAGGCCCCGTTGTGTGATGTTCCCTTCCCTATGTCCATGTGTTCTCATTGTTCAACTCCCACTTATGAGTGAGAACATGTGTTGTTTGGTTTTCTGTTCCTGTGTTAGTTTGCTGAGAATGATGGTTTCCAGCTTCATCCATGTCCCTGCAAAGGACATGAACTCATTCTTTTTTGTGGTTGCATAGTATTCCATGGTGTATATGTGCCACATTTTCTTTTTCCAGTCTTTCAATGATGGGCATTTGGGTTGGTTCCAAGTCTTTGCTATTGTGAATAGTGCTGCAGTAAACATATGTGTGCATATGTCTTTATAGTAGAATGATTTATAATCCTTTGGGTATATATGCAGTAATGGGATTGCTGGGTCAAATTGGTATTTCTAGTTCCAGATCCTTGAGGAATTGCCACACTGTCTTCCACAATGGTTGAATTAATTTATGCTCCCACCGACAGTGTAAAAGCGTTCCTATTTCTCCACATCCTCTCCAACAGCATCTGTTGTTTCCTGACTTTTTAATGATCGCAATTCTAACTGATGTGAAATGGTATCTCATTGTGGTTTTGATGTGCATTTCTCTAATGACCAGTGATGATGGGCTTTTTTTCGTGTTTGTTGGCCACATAAATGTCTTCTTTTGAGAAGTGTCTATTCATATCCTTCACCCACTTTTTGATGGAGTTGTTTTTTTCTTTGTAAATTTGTTTAAGTTCCTTGTAGATTCTGGATATTAGCCCTTTGTCAGATGGATAGAGTGCAAAAACTTTCTCCCATTCTGTAGGTTGCTGTTCACTCTGATGATAAGTTTCTTTTGCTGTGCAGAAGCTCTTTAGTTTAATTAGATCCCATATGTCAATTTTGGCTTTTGTTGCCATTGCTTTTGGTGTTTTAGTCATGAAGTCTTTGCCCATGCCTATGACCTGAATGGTTTTACCTAGGTTTTCTTCTAGGGTTTTTATGGTTTTAGGTTTTCCATTTAAGTCTTTAATCCATCTTGAGTTAATTTTTGTGTAAGGTATAAGGAAGGAGTCAAGGTTCAGTTTTCGTCATACGGCTAGCCTGTTTTCCCAGCAGCCTTTATTAAATAGGGAATCCTTTCCCCATTGCTTGTTTTTGTCAGGTTTGTCAAAGATCAGATGGTTGTAGATGTGTGGTGTTATTTCTGAGGCCTCTGTTCTGTTCTGTTGGTCTATAAACATGTTTTGGTGCCAGTACCATGCTTTTTTGGTTACTGTAGCCTTGTAGTATAGTCTGAAGTCAGGTAACGTGATGCCTCCAGCTTTGTTCTTTTGGCTTAGGATTGTCTTGGCTATCTGGGCTCTTTTTTGGTTCCATATGAAATTTAAAGTAGTTTTTTCTAGTTTTGTGAAGAAAGTCAATGGTGGCTTGATGGGAATAGCATTGAATCTATAAATTATTTTGGGCAGTATGGCCATTTTCATGATACTGGTTCTTCCTGTTCATGAGCATGGAATGGTTTTCCGTTTGTTTGTGTCATCTTTTATTTCCTTGAGCAGTGGTTTGTTGTTCTCCTTGAAGAGGTCCTTCACGTCCCTTGTGAGTTGTATTCCTAGGTATTTTATTCTCTTTGTAGCAATTGTGAATGGGAGCTCACTCATGATTTGGCTCTCTGTCTTTTATTGGTGTATAGGAATGCTTGTGATTTTTGCACGTTGATTTTGTATCCTGAGACTTTGTTGAAGTTGTTTCTCACCTTAAGGAGTCTTTTGGCTGAGACGATGGGGTTTTCTAAATATACAATCATGTCATCTGCAAAGAGCGACTATTTGACTTCCTGTTTTCCTACTTGAATACCCTTTATTTCTTTCTCTTGCCTGACTGCCCTGGCCAGAACTTCCAATACCGTGTTGAATAGGAGTAGTTGAGAGAGGGCATCTTTGTCTTGTGCTGGTTTGCAAAGGGAATGCTTCCAACTTTTCCCCACTCAGTATAATATTAAAGAACGTTTTACCTTTTTCTATCTAGCGTGTTTTTCTGTGTTTTTGTTGGTCTTTTCATTCTCCATTTTTAGGCCTTTACATGTTAGGAATATATTTCTTTTAATTATACTTCACCTTTAGTATCTTTTGTGAGACTCTACTCTTAGTGTGATAAGCACTGGGTTGGTATTAGGCAATGAGGAAGATATGGAAGTTTCTTTTGCCTTGAGATGTTTGTATAATAGTTTAAGAGCTCCTTTATTCATTTTTCCTTTTAAATGTTTGAGTTATAAAATAATACGATGCATGAATGTTCTTCCAGGTGGCTGCATGACTTAGTACCTCCCTGAGAACTCTGCTCACATGTTTCTTTATCAGGGAGATCTTCTGTTTAAAATTGTAATTCTCTTATACCTGCCTCCCTGTTTCCTATTTCTATCCTCCATCTTTAAAAAAATTTTTCTCTGTAGCAGTTCTCACAGCTTAACATAACATATATTTTGTTAATTTATCTTGTCCCTAAAATGCTAGTAGCATTAGATTAAATATTGGAGCCTTTTACTAGTCCTTGTCATGTAATATTGCTTAATAAGCATTGTTTAATCAGATTTTCCTTTTTGTGGCTTGCCCTGGCACAAAATGAAAGGTGAATTGGAAGAGGCAGAGACTTGAGAAAGTAGAGACTGTCAGTTTTGTACATGTGTAAGGTGGCAGAAGCTGAATTGGAATGATAGCAGTAAGAATAAAAAGAGAAGGGCCTGTTGGAAGCGACATTAACAGGAGAGTGTGGGTCACCAGCCTTGTTACTGTTTACTATTGGTAAATAAAAAGTAAAAAACACCACATTTGTATTTGGATTATGTTTTTAATATAAATATTTATAAAGCAAAATCATAGGCTTTTGAAAGTGAGTTTGAGTAAATCTTGGTGACTCTTTCTGTCCTTGTAAATCATTACTTAAAAATACAAATATTAAAGTAGCAGAAGTCTTGTTGATTTTTCTGGTTTATTGTTTTTCTTTGATTTTTTTTTTATAGAGCCTTGCTTCCTGTTCTACATCACAAATCTAAAAAAGGACCCCCCCGTCAAGCCAAATATGCCATTCATTGTATCCATGCGATATTTTCTAGTAAAGAGACCCAGTTTGCACAGATATTTGAGGTAATGAGAAAAAAATTTTCTTGTGTTTCATATGTCATAGTTACAAAACAAATATTGATGATTTAATGGAATGTTCCCATTTGTTGATGCATCATTTTGTAATATATTTTCAGAATTTGAATCAGTAAAATCAACATTGATAAGTGTTAAAATATGAAAATATCTCAGTATTCAAAAGTTTAATGATAACTCAGATTCAGAAATCAAGCATTGTATATTTTTGTACATTGGTTTATATGTTTGTATTTGGAGACTATTTTTTGTTAACAGGTAATTACATATAAAATCATAGTTACAGATAGTAGGTAACAGATGATTATTCTCTCAATTTATAGGATCAAAAAATTTGAATTCTGTTTGAGAAACTATTGAAGTGTAAGGTTTTGTAAATCAGTACTAATTGTTAATGTAAAGTAAGTTTATACTTTTATGACTGACCTAATTTTGTCAGATATAAAGTGTCTTTTCAATATATATTTTATATTATTTTACCCACATTTTACCACATTACTTTACCCAGGCATTGCAATTTTATTGCTGCCTATTTTAATTAGGACCTAATGCTAACATTACTATTGCAAATAAAAGCTAGGCAGAAAATTCATAAAATCCTACTTTGTAATTTTAGTTCAAGAGCCTTGAGTAAAGTCAAAACAATTTAGAAATTATTCTGACGCTCCTTACCATAAGTACTTCGACTTAATATCTTTGTTTTAGAAACTCTTGTGGTACTTTTGTCATATTTTCATGTGTTATGTTGAAGACCTGAAGAAGAAAGAAAAGTAGTTTATCTTCCAAACACCATCTTTCCTTTAGATAGCAGAAAGTTTAGTTTTTGTGTATTTGGGGATGGAGATATTTTCTGTAGTCTGTGTTTGTATATGAGAATGGCTTCAATAAATTGATGTTAATTTATAGGAAAGTTTTTTTTTGTTGTTGTTGCTCTCCTTTTCCTTTCAATGGTGATGAGAGAAACACTGATAGAAGTTGAATTTCAGAGTAGTTTTGTTTTCATTTTGATATTGTATCTGCTGTTTTATCTTTACAAGAACCTCTATAGTCCTATTACTATGTAACGTGGTTGGCTGGCTTCCTGAAAAAAGGTTTAAGAGAAATATCTGGCATTTTTGAGGTTCCACTAATCTAGGGCCTGGCCATTAATTTTGCTTTTTAGAAATGGTTTTGTTATGGAAAATTATCAAACTTACAGTAAGCTAACTGGAAAAACTATACTGTGATATTTTTGTTTACAATATGGACAATAGGCTTGCAAGATGTGCAGTGGAAGTACTGAGGGAAGTCTTGAATAGCAAGAAGTAGACTCCTTTAAATATATTTTTTGACTAAATGAAGCCTCATATTGCCCTAAGTTGTTGGGAAAGAAGAGTTTTGTATTGCCTTTCAAGCCTACAATTCTTAGTGTTCTGTGTGGGAGAACAGAGCACCAGTTTTTCATTAAAATGTGGCATTAAAATGTCTAATAGAAAATATATTCACTTGCTTCAAAAGCAGAAGGATGCAAAAAAGAATATACAGTGAAAAGTTCCCCCACCCATGTATCCCCAGCCACTTAGTTTCCTTTCCCAGAGGCAGAGCCATTGTTACTAGTTTCTAAATGTACTTTTCCAGATATATTTTACTCATATACAAGTAAGGGCATATAAATATGCACATGCACACACATATTTTGTTTCCCCTTTCTCTCCTTATGCCAATGGCATATTTTAGTCACCCTTCTGATTTCAAAAACTAAAACACACACACACACGTTGTTTGCTTTGTTTTCTTTTTCTTTTTTTTCCCTGAGGTGGAGTTTTGCTCTGTCATCCAGGCTGGAGTACAGTGGCGTGATCTCTGCTCACTTTAACCTCCACCTTTCTTGTTCAAGCAATTTTCCTGCCTCAGCCTCCTGAGTAGCTGGGACTACAGGCGTATGCCCCAAGCCTGGCTAATTTTTGTATTTTTAGTGGAGACGGGGTTCCACCATGTTGGAACTCCTGTGGAACATCTGACCTCAGGTGATCCACCTGCCTTGGCCTCCCAAAGTGCTGGGATTACAGGTGTGAGTCACTGCGCCCAGCCTTAACAATAGTTTATTTCTGGTATCATTTTATATGCGTATTTGAAGAGCTTCTTCATTCTTTTGTCATGGTAAAATGCATATTAATGGTTGGGTTTCCTATCAGAAAAGGAAAAATCATTTTATTTGTTACGGTATTTAATATTTGATGCTATAATGAAAACCCCCAAATTCAAGTGTCTAGATGTAGTAAAAGCTTATTTCTTGCTTCTGAAAAGCCTAGTGGGTGTATGAATGACCCTCTCTAATCAGTGGCTTAGGGACACAGACTCATTCTGATTAGTGACTTCTCTTTAAATCCCACTGGATCCTTGGCATCAAGCCAGCCAGTGAGTACAGCCTGTGGAGAAGACACACTACTCATACCTACCTCAGTGCATATGTGGCATACTTCATTTTACTCCCACTCCCTTGACCAGAACTCATTCGTATATCCTCACCAACTGCACAGGAAGCTACTAGTGGTGTCATCCCTATGCCCAGGAAATTGAAGTGGATATTGGTGAACCCTAGCAGTCTCTAACAGTTTCATGTATATGGTCATAAACTCTATGCTATGAAGTCCATGTTGAAATGTTTCTTTACCCTACCTCTAAACTGAATTGGGCAAAACTGAAAGTGTTTGAACCTGATGCCTTCTGGATATAGATAACCTATAGAAGTCTAAATGTAATCTTGAGTTAATACTTATACTATGTATATTTATTGAAATTTTTGTAGTTTTTATAATTTTTATAATTTGAATTACAAAATAAATTTTTGTAATTTGAATTACAACATAAATTACAAAATTTGTAATTTACAGTTTTGTAATTTGAAAATGAAATATGTAAACAGTTTATTTGCATATGTGTAGAGTTGAAATATATTTTCCTCTCCTCATTTTCAGCCTCTGCATAAGAGCCTAGATCCAAGCAACCTGGAACATCTCATAACACCATTGGTTACTATTGGTCATATTGCTCTCCTTGCACCTGATCAATTTGCTGCTCCTTTGAAATCTTTGGTAGCTACTTTCATTGTGAAGGATCTTCTCATGAATGATCGGGTAATTTATATTTTTTAGATTCATGTTCTTTGTAATGTTAACTTTTGGAATTTTATTCAACAAGGAAAGAAGTGAAATGATATCAGTAATACTTCCATTTAACTGCCTTGATTTTAGGTTTTCCTATTTAACAAAAATAAGCCTTGTCTCCATTATAAGCGAAACCACATTGAAACATCTTTTTAGTTGAGAATAGGTTTATGACCTCAAATACATTCCTTGATAAATGCAAAATATAACCTGATGCTATCTATTTCAGGAGTTTAATTTTTGACAGGACATCTATTTTTAAAAATATGCAGATTGGTAAACCAGCTTATAGTATGGTTGTCATGATTATAGTTGTTCCTTTTTCTGTATTAAGTTCTTTTCCCTACACTGGGAGAGAATGAAAAAACATTGGGAGAGGAAATAATGGTTTTGTTAGTCTTCAGTTATTTTGTATCTGCTGTGACAGCACTGTACTAGGTTCTCTGGAGAATTAAAAGAAACATGAGATAAAGTTTCTACTCCCAAAAGTAAACATAATGTAAGTAGTGATATTTGGGTTAATCTGCCACCTGATTTTTTATTTTCAGTTTGTCCTGTCAGTTGTGTTCATTTTTCTCTTTTCTTATTTTTGATTAAATGTTTTTATTTCATTTTACCAGTCTGTTTTGCACTTTACTATTATTTTAGTAGTTTTCCTAAAAATTACAACATGGACTTTTGACTTATTAAAGGCCGATGTCAACTGGTCTGCTTTGAACTTTCAGTATAGCACAAGGAACCTCAAAATACTTTAATCCCCTTTATTCCTTGGTGCTTTTTTGTGCTCTTGTTCACACAGTTCTATTACTGCTGTTATTTTATGCAGTTAATATTTATTTAGATTTGCTAACATATTTTCTCCTTTTGTTTTTCATTCCTTTCTATGTAATGATTTTCTTTCTATCTAAAGAATGACTTTAGTACTTTTTTTTAGTTTGGATTTCCATTAATGAATTTTGTCAGTGTTTGTTTGTCTGGAAAAATCTTTATTTTACCTTAATTTTTTAAAGGATGCTTTCTTTGGGTTAAGAATTCTAGACTGGCATATTTTCCCTCATCAATGATTTGAATATATTATTCTATTTTCCATTTTCTTTTTTCTTGGGGTTTATTGACAGTCTTGTTCCTCTGAAGGTCTTCTGTCTTTTTGCTGAGAATGAATGTGTCTTTTCTATTTTCCATTGGTTTCCAGTTTTACTATGATGTGTCTGGGTATACTTTCCTTTATGGTTATTGTACTTGGGGCTTATAGCTCTTCTTGTATGTATAGCTTAAAGTCTTTTACAAATTTTAAATAATTTTCAGGCATTATCTTTACATATATGATTTTCCTTTCTTACTGCAGTTCTATTAACACACTTTAAACGTACATTTTTTTTTGCTGTGGTCTAGCTGTCTGACACACTTTTTCTGTACTTTTCTACCAGCCTCCTCATGCTTCAGTTTTTGTTTTTTTCTGACCTGTCTTTGGGTTCACTTTCTTCAATTTTGTCTAATCGTATGTAAAGCTTATGCATTGAATTCTTAATTTCACATATATACACATATACTTCAATTCTGTAATTCTATAGTTTTTAAACATAGCTCTTTGTTTTGCTGCAGAATTTGCTTGTCATTAAATCCTTGAAAAATCTTAATTATGTTAAGATTATATCTGTTAGGCTTATCATCTTGATCTTACAACTTTTGTCTACTTTTTTCTGTAAATTTCTGGTCAAATTTTATCTTGTACATATGTTGCTTTTGATTGAGTGATAGACTTTTTGTATGAAAAGTTGTTGAGATAATGTGAGGCTTCAGATGAGTTTATATTCTTCCAGAATTTTACTTTTGTTTCTATCAGGCAGTTAAGCCATTGTCAACATCACTTCCATCCAATGAAAACGAAAGTTTGGCTTCAGTTTTTCACAAGCTTGTTTTTTTTTTATGGTCACCTTATGTCTAGAGTATATTTGTCTGGGATCCACCAAGAAGTCCAGGTTGTTTAACAAGGACTTTACTTTTTAATGGGCTCAGGATTCTTAATCTTGTTCTTCCAGCTCTGTGACAGAAAAGCTTTGCTCAACTTCTCATCCCCCTTTCTTTCACTTTCAGAATCATTAATCGTCTATGTGAAAAAACTAATCTCAATGCCAGACTCAAATCTTTTGCTTTCCCTCCTCATTTGAAACTTTGCCCTGCAAATTCTCACTGCTTTGGTAGTTGTCTATTCCCTTCAAACTGATTTTTAAAAAATATTTTGTCTAGCCTTTCCATTTGTTTTAGTATGAAAATTGGTTCAGAGCAACCTAGTCACATCTTGTCAGAAACAGAACTGCTCACCATTTTTAATCCATTAATTTGTCTTGTTTTATTGTATATTTGATATGTACAAAGGAATATATATAACATTTGTATAACATGTTTCATAATACAGTGAACACCTATGAACTCTTAGTTCCTTAGAGTTCTTAGAGTTTTATTACTCTTCAATCCTTTCTATTTCCTCCCTGTTCCTAATATCTACTCTCTTGAATCTTGGGTTATTCTCTGACAACAACAAAATTTTCCACATACTTGTTTAGTTTTGCTTGTTCTTGAGGTTTCTAAGAATTATATCACAACCCTATATAGTCTTGGAGGATTTGTCTTTATCACTCCACATTTGTTTTTAGGAATAATCTTTGTTACTAAATCTATCTGTGGTTCATTCATTTGTTACTCTATAATTTCACTGTGGAAAATATTATTTATTTAGTCTTCTGGTAGATTGCAGAATATTTCCATTTCATTACTCTTGGACGGTGCTGCTGTGAATGTTTCTGTTGAAGCCCCCTGCTACATATGAGCAAGAATTTCTCTAGGTTTTATTCCTATGAGTGAAGTTGATGAATCATAGTATATAGACATATTGAACTTTTCACTTTTTTCCAAATCATTTTCTGTAATATTTGTTAAGACTTATTTTTCTATTAAGAAATCTGGCAATAATGTTATACTCTGTTGGTAGAAAATAATAGATAGAGTATCTCATCTAATATAGCTCATTATAGTCCCAATATGCATTTCTGTGGTTACTAATTAAGTTTATATGTCTAGTCACCCTTCATGTTGCCTACTTTCTGAAATTCCCTTTTGATGTATTTTACCTTTTATTCCCCTTGGTGCTTTTTTCCCATAGGTAATCTTTACCTACATTAATCTTCTGTCTGTTGCACGTTATAATATCATCATGAAATGTGTAAAACCTCATTTATGTGTGTCTTTTCACTCCTTTGTTGTGTCCTTTGATCCTTTGAACAAAAGTTACTGCTTTTTTTTTCTTTTTGAGATGGAGTCTCACTCACCCACACTAGAGTGCAGTGGTACTATCTTGGCTCACTGCAACCTCCACTTCCCACATTCAATCCATTCTCCTGCCTCAGCCTCCCGAGTAGCTGGGACTACAGGCGCCCACCTACATGCCCGCCTAGTTTTGGTAGTTTTAGTAGAGATGGGGTTTCACCATGTTGGCCAGACTGGTCTCGAACTCCTGAACTCACGTGATCCAGGCAGTTCAGCCTCCCAAAGTGCTGGGGTTATAGGCGTGAGCCACCGTGCCCGGCCTGAACAAAAGTTACTACTTTTAATGTAGCTGTATGTATCATTATTCTTTTGTAGTTAATACTTTTTACATCTTGTTTAAGTAATCTTTTCCTACTCTAACGTCATGAAAATAGCCTCCCATATGTTCTTTTAAAAGTTTGAAGGTTTTCTTTTTTTACACACACAAAAATCAGTCCGTCTGGAATTGATTTGCTTGTTTTTTGTATGCTATGATATAAGGATTTCATTTTTGCTGCATCTTAGGGTTACCAAATTTCCCAGCACTGTTTATTAAATATCTTACCATTTCCTAGTAATCTGCAGTGCTACCACTTATGTCTCCTATAGAGCCTCTGTTCTTTTCCATTGATTTGTTTGCCCTTCCACAAGATGTCTTTCCTTAAAGTCTTATAGTTTTCTCTAAAAAGAAAAATTTTATATTTCTCTCATACAACTTAGGTTAGGCGCTAAATAAAGTTTTTAGGATTATGTTTTATGTTTATGATTGATGAGGTGAATTATTTGGTAGTTCTGATTTTATATCCATCTTTCTTGCTAAATTCTATTTTAATTATGTCAATTATAAAGAATGCCAGCTTTATTTTCTAATCCTTGCATATTTTATTTCTGTACATTTACTTACTTTTTAGGTATTTATCCTTTTTCATCCTAACTTAACAGTTTTTGAAAGAGGTGTATTCACATCTTCTGCTGTGATGAAGTTTTCAATCTTCTGCTTTTAATCATGTTTGTTCTGGTTTATTTTGTTATTCTGCTAGTTGTATAAACGTTCGTGAATTTTATATTTTATTTGGTGTTGTAAGATAAAATGTATCAGTATCCCATTTAAGTCCATATCCTCTTCAGTGCTTTTCATCTTGACTGGTATATTTTTCCATCCCATAATTTTCAGATTTCATATGTCATTTGTTTTTGTTGTATCTTTTGTGGCTTTATTATTTATAACTCTACCTGATAGTCTCTGTTGTTTCTGGTAGTATCTGATAGTTTCTTATTTATGTAAGGTTTTTGTTTTCATTTTTCTTTGTATTTGTAGTAGTTTATATTAATTTAGTTTTTTCTTGTGAATTAAATATTTTAGTGTTACCTTTGAGTAATTCTTTCAACATGGATTGTAATTTGGAAACTTTCTGTCTTGAATTCTAGTGTTCATTCTTCAGTACTGTTTCTTGGATATTAGAATTCTGTGTTTCAAGTCACTTGAAAAATCAGAGCATCGTTTTTTTGGCATCTGGTCTTGCAGCTGAGAAATCTGAAGTTTATTTTTTATTCCTTTTGGTAGCTTCTCTATGGAAACTTTTGGGATCTTGACATCCTTAGTTAGAAATTTCATCACAGTGTACCTAATGTGATTCCTTTTTCATTATTTTTACTTCATACTTTGAAGGCACTTCTCAACGGAAGAAATGAGTCCTAAACTGTATGTGAATCTGTAGCTCTTTGTGTTTGAGGGAGTTTGCCTTTTATATGTTAGGGCTACCTGTTTTGTTTCCAGAGGGTTACCTGAGGTGATATTCAATTACTGTACTTTGACATGAGGGTAAAAATGGGATCTCAAGTGTTCCAAGATTGGTTCAGCTCTTTTGCCATCTGATTTTAATTTCCTGGTTACTACTGTAAACTCCTATTTACTAGTACTTACACATGATCACCTCAGGATTAGTTTGGGGTTGTGCTGAAAGCAAAAACAAACCCCTCCAGCTAAAGATTTTTTTTTTTTTTTTTAAATACCTTTCCTCTTGTTTAAGAGGTACACCTTTTGGCTCCTTTTTTTTTCTTTTTTCTTTTTAAGTCCTAGTTTTTTCCACCTGCATTAAATAATTGAATCTCAAAAGGGGCTAAATAAGGGAGTGATGTGTAAGAAGTTAGAGTTAGTCCCACCACACACCTAGAAAGAACCAATTGTGATGGATCTGTAAGTGCTGTACATAGGTGCTAGTGAAGGTATGCCTTTCAACCTTTTTTTTTTTTTTTTTAAAGTAAATAGGGTTAGATGAGGTACTTTAGTCATATATAACAAATGTCACTGCAGAAGGTACAGATTTCATTCATTTTCTAAGTGCTAATTGAAAAGGAGGATTCATATTTATGTTTTAAAGTCCTTTTTTTTTTTTTTTAAGCTTCCAGGGAAAAAGACAACTAAACTTTGGGTTCCAGATGAAGAAGTATCTCCTGAGACAATGGTCAAAGTGAGTAATATGCATAGATCTATTGATTTGAATATAGTTACCATATTGTAATATTTGAGATATTAAAATTTCTGTTGCAGAGATATTAAAATCACTCAAGTATTTATATTTACTGTATGACATCTCATGTGCTGTGAGACTGTAGGGTAATAATGAGAAAGCTGGGATTTTGTGGACAGCTGCACATAATCGAATTTGAGGGGAAAAAAAGATTTGAAAGCTGCTTCCCTGGTGGCAAAAGGCAGTGCTAGTTTTTGTGGACTTTCCTTCATTCTGTAAAGATGATAATTCAGATTTTAAACCTGTTCATCTTTTCCATGGGATTTAATAAAACTTTTTATTTTTCAAAAATTCAGCCTATAATTTATTGAATTAGAAGTTTTATAAGATTGCTCATCATTGGTATAGACTTGATTTATTAAAACCATCTATGGCCTGTAGTGTAGACCTCATCTCAATCCACTACCAAGATGTGAAGGCCAAGAATAAATATATTAAATATTGTTACTTTCTAGCTGTAATTTCTTATAAACCCTTCGTGTGTGTGTGTGTATTTATAGTTTGTATTACGAATTACCTTTTCATATTGTTCTGGCTTGAGATTATGATGCTAGTTTTGCAGACTCATACAGTAGCCCCACCTTTACATCAATGAATGATGCTTGATACTTTGAGCCTCAGTATAAACCTGTTTTTCTCGGCATTGGTCTCAAGCTGCAGTTTTTGTATACTTGAAAGCAGCACTGGACTAGAAAGTAGGCCACTTACCAACTTACCGGTTGGTAGGCATACTTACCAACTGGCCAGGAAAGAGATCTTCAGTGTTTGCCGTGAGCCAGACACTATTGAAGACCCTCTTAGTGTCTGAGCCTTAGCTCTGTAAAAAGCTGAGATAATATGTGAAAGATAATTTGTACATCATTTTAAAAAGAGATGTACTTGTTCAAAAGAATTCTTGGAAACATTAAAGGAAGTAATGGTGTAAAAATACTTTAAGTACTTCATAATTAAAAAATGTAGAACAAATATGAGTGGTATCATTTTTTAGACAGAAGAGATTAAATGTAATTAGTAGTTGGGAACCTAACTTTTCTGATGAGAGAGGTTAAGCATGATTTTACTGTATTTTCCAAAGGATCAAATGCGTGTTGGGAAAACATTTTAAAACAGCAAATAACGAACTAGTCTTTAGTCAAATCATTCTTTTGCCATTTTCTTGGAGGTCTGAAACATCTTTAATTTAAAACATTTAAGATTATCTTCATATATACAGAAAAGAATTTTTTTCTTTTCTTAAGAAGCATCCACTAAATACATTTTATTTTTTTAAAAAGTTGATACAGAAATTCTTTCAAAATGTACCAATGTTTTATTTGTTGACTTGTCTCTTAAATAGATTCAGGCTATTAAAATGATGGTTCGATGGCTACTTGGAATGAAAAATAATCACAGTAAATCAGGAACTTCTACCTTAAGATTACTAACAACAATATTGCATAGTGATGGAGACTTGACAGAACAGGGGAAAATTAGGTATGCATTTACTATTTCACAGTTCTTTGGATTGCACAGTATTTCAACTCTTGGTGTAACTGTTGAATGGTGCTGTTTGCTTTTTTAAAAAAAATAATTAGAATTGCTTTGTACATGTTCACATATTTTTACTGGACTGTGCTTTTGTATAGTGGTTATTTTACAGTGGCTGTCACATGTCTGGTGCAGGGTTCTATTATACGTTGTATATATTTTAAACAATAGATTCTTACATTTTAGAATATCTCATATGAAAGCATGAGTGTACCAGTTAATAACTGGTGTTTTACATTCTTGTTAAATATATAAGGGGAAACAACAGACTGGGTGGAAGGCAACTTACTGAATCTAGTTCCAGAAGTGTAAGTAAATGCATACTTTAAAAATGTACTTGAAGTAAATTATTGAAAATGAACACTTTTTTTTTTTTTTGTTATTTTATTTTGTTTCATTTTCTTTGAAAGATGTAGTATAGAGTAGTGATTGAAAACTGCTGGACTCTGGAGCCTGGATTCAAATTCTGGCTCCACCACTTACTAGTCAGGTGAACTTCAGTAAGTTGCTTTAACTTCTTGGTCCCTCAGTTTCCTTATCCATAAAGTAGAGGTAATAATTATGTGTACCTGGCTCATCTAGCTGTTATGATATAACTAAATAAGTTAGTATACCTAAGGCATTTAGAACACTACTTAGCACATAATAATTAGAAGCATTGATGATAATAGTGGTTATTATGTCAGTGTTAGTTGAAATTTACAGGTTTATCTTCTGTGTAAATCAAATGCCATTTAGTGCCCCTCCTTGGTAATACGAAATAGGAGAATAGCTCTGTGCTCCTTGGTATATCTACTTTAATAAGAAAACATAGAAAGATGACTGCCAGCTGCCTTCTGCCTTTCCATCTTTGTATGTTTTGCTTATACTGTATTCTTTGCATAGAATGTTAAGAGAAGCACATCCTTCTCAAACAAAACATATAAAAAAACTTGGTAAACTATTCATTCTGCATATACAGTTGATCTGTTTACTTTCTTTTATTCTAATTAATCTATTCTGTTTTCATTTCTCTATTCCCATAATTTATATACGCCAATGTTTAGGAGTTACAAATAAGTATGTTTTCATTTAAAATTTTTGCTGAATTTGAAATAATTTTGTATTGATCAGCTCAGCCTGGTAAAGAAATTTTTCTCAATGTTAATACATTTTGCCTTATAAATCAATTTATTAGTTATATTATTTTATACTTCTTATTTGGCCAATTATATTCAGCTATATAAACTCTTATCAGAGAGGCAAAATACTTTGGTGATTTACAACATTCAGGCAGATTGAAGACACACTACACAGGTTCAAATTGAGGTTCCACCATTTATCAGCAAGTTATTTAACTTCTACGTGTCTTAGATTCTTCATCTGTAAAATGAGGATAGCAATAGTATCTCCTTATAGAGTTCATGTATATGTATTAAAATATGTAATGTAATTGGAATAATACCCAGTATATAATGTCACTTAAGCTGGTTTTTATGGAACCCATATGACATTCAGAAGTATTTAGGGGCAGCATAGAGTTGGAATAAGAATTATTTCTGGTAGAGACGTAACAGATGGAGTCTTGGGAGTTGGTAGGTGGGGGTCTCTGTCCTTTCCTTAAGTAGGAAGCTTGCATTCCTGTTTAAGCAACAGTGATTTTTTGTGTTTACACCTTAAACTTTTATGTAAGATTTGATTTGAAGAAAAGTTTCCTCTGCTTAATAAAGCTGAAAACAACAAAACAAAAAAAGTTTACTAGGTTAAATAGAAACCTCTGGTCTAGATGGGAAATTTTAAGGATGGATACACAGGAAGCATCTGTTACCCACATCTGTGAGGAAAATATCCAACAGGTGGTTTATACTCTTTGCACTAAGAACTATGATTTACCGATTATTAGCTACTTGAAATATTGTTGTTGATGAGATGAGACACACATTTGAGACAAAGTCTTACAACTTTAGAACCTTACTAATGTTGGCTAGCATCCAGTCAATATTTTTACATGGCCAACTAGATTATTAAGTCTTGGAAAACTAAGACTGTGTCTTTTATTTTAAATACCCCGCAGTGCTATATGTACACAATAGACATAGATTTGTTACATGGATGTTGAATAACAGTCTTTTACTATAGAGCTACAAAGGGGATTCTATTTAAGGAGTTACAACTTCTCCCTCCTTATATTTGTTCAAGATCCCCTTTATTTCAGCTAATATATCACTATATTAGGAAGGATTGTTTAGACATATTTACTAGTCTGGAATTCTATGACTTGTGCTTCATGTTAGCAGTTTTCTCTCCTTGAACTTAAAAAGAGCCTCATGGTAATATTTGAGAAGTTGAATTCTAGCTAAGAATAGTAATGTTTTTCTCACCACACCTGCTTTCATTCTTCTTCTTTCGTGCTTAGCACAGTAGTTGTGGTTGATTTATTAGCAAGCTAGAACATATTTGGTGCCTCATCTATACATAAACGTATCTCCAACAAAATCCATAGAAGAATACATAAAACCTAACAACTAAACATACAGACAGATTTCTTCTGTGCTTGACTAAGACCTGTTTTATTTAGAATGAGGGAATTAAATGACTTGAGTGACGCTAGCATTGACTTATGTTTAAAAGAAGAATTTTGTAGTATTAGAAAACATCTTCCAAAGTTAAATGAGCATAATACGGTGTTCAGTATCACTAAATTATTTTCTGTCTTATTCTGCTCAGACTACTGTAATAAAATACCATGCTTATAAACAACAGAAATTTATATCTCACAGTTCTGGAGGCTGGGAAATCCAAGAACAGGGTGCCAGCATGGTTGGGTTCTGGTAAGGGCCCTCTCCAGGGTTGCAGACTGCTGACTTCTTGCTGTGTCCTCAAATGGCAGAAGTGGTAAACAAGCCTTCTCAGGCCACTTTTTAAAGGCACTAATCCCATTCATGAGGGTTTCCCACAATGACCTAATCACCTTCACAAAGGCCCCACCTCCTAATACTATCTCCTAGGTCCTTGCATTTCAACATAGGAATTTTGGGGGACGCAAACATTCAGATCACAGCATTTTTTTTTAAACTTTTTTTTTTGCCAGAATTTTTAATAAAATTAGATGTACAGGAGATTTTGTACAAACATTTTAAATTCTAATCTGTTTTCATTCTACTCATTTTTCAGTAAACCAGATATGTCACGTCTGAGACTTGCTGCTGGGAGTGCTATTGTGAAGCTGGCACAAGAACCCTGTTACCATGAAATCATCACATTAGAACAATATCAGCTATGCGCATTAGCTATCAACGTAAGGAAATGGCTATGTACAACTACCTTAGAAGGTCTTTGACTTTTAGGAAGGAAAAAAATCCACTGTCATACATAGATTAAAATCTTGAATGTTTATGGTTGGTTTGTTTTTGAAAAATTTATGCATGAGAAACATCTCAGAGTTCTGAAACTGTCATTTGAGTTTTGGGTCGCTAACATATACAGTTGATCTTCTTATTCGTAATAGTTTTCTATAATGTTATCACGGGCATTCAGTTAGCAGATACTGAACAATTGCTCTTAGGAGAACTCACAGAATAGATTCCTTCAAGCCCCTGGCCACAACATTTTCATCACCCAGTTAATATACAACCTTGTTTTATGTATGTTTCTGTTTAAAGACTATTTATTATATATAGTCGTCTCATTAACACTGAACTCATAGCCAACAACACTGTAACTCATACCTGAACAAAGCTTATCTAGTACACACATTTTCTCTGTAAGGAGTATCAGAACCTTCTTGTGCTTTGGAACGCCAGACAGCAGTTCATCGCTATGCTTGTGCTTTGAAACACCAGACAGTACTTCATCGTGAACTAACAAAAACATCAACCACAAAACTGTGACCTCAAAAAGGACAGTTTACATATGAAAGCGGAAACGAAGGCACGGTGTTGCCTTCTTTGACGTTAACTGGGAATGTACACATCTGGCTATTTACATTTTTTGCTGCTTTGTGTATTTACTTTGCAAATGACCAAAAAATTGCTTCAAGTATTAATTTTGGTGTTACAAATAAATTTTGATGAGTATGCAAATTCCTAAAGATAGAATCCACAAATAATGAAGACTGACTGTATGTATTCAGTTCCTGAAAGGAAAACAACAGTATAGAAGTTTATAGTTTATATGACATAGAACTAATTTCAGATTAGAAGCATTCCTTATTACTCGGTGAGTTAAGTTTTCAGATTATGAGCAGTAAAATTTTCAGATTCCTATTCCAGTTTTATGGATTTCTTGTTAGAGTAACTTTATATTTGGACTGTACAACTTTAGAAGTCTTTAGCATCATTGAGAAAAGTAAAAAGGGCTTTCACATTAGTAAATAAAATAATTTCAATACGAGTTTTTCATTAATAATTTGGTTATTTTACACTTAAGTTTTTCTGTTCTTTTCCAAGCAGTCTTAATAATTTACTTCAGTGATCATTGTAATTCTTCCTTCCCACCCTTTATTCTAGTACGTATTTTTAAATTGCCACTTATGTATAACTCTCTAGACGCAAACAATCATCTATTTTTAAACTGTAATCATTTTTGTCAAATGATTTGTCAAGACTGGTACTTCAGTCTTTTAAAATCAACTATTTCAGCCGGGCGCAGTGGCTCAAGCCTGTAATCCCAGCACTTTGGGAGGCAGAGACGGGTGGATCACGAGGTCAAGAGATCGAGACCATCCTGGCTAACCCGGTGAAACCCTGTCTCTACTAAAAAATACAAAAAACTAGCCGGGCGAGGTGGTGGGCGCTTGTAGGCCCAGCTACTCAGGAGACTGAGGCAGGAGAATGTCGTAAACCCGGGAGGTGGAGCTTGCAGTGAGCTGAGATCCGGCCACTGCACTCCAGCCTGGGCGACAGAGCGAGACTCCGTCTCGGGAAAAAAAAAAAAGGCAGCTATTTCAAATTCTGTTAATGATTTTCGTTTTATTGTTCAGACAAAACCATTTAAGAAATAATATTTGGGGGCTGGGTGCGGTGGCTCACACCTGTAATCCCAGCACTTTGGGAGGCTGCGGCGTGTGGATCATGAGGTCAGGGGTTCGAGACCAGCCTGACCAACATGGTGAAACCCCATCTCTACTAATAATACAAAAAATTAGCCGGGCATGGTGGCGTGCACCTGTAATCCCAGCTACTCAGGAGGCTGAGGCGGGAGAATCGCTTGAACTGGGGAGGCAGAGGTTGCAGTGAGCCGAGGTCGCACCATTGCACTCCAGCCTGGGCGACAGAGTGAGACTCCATCTCAAAAAAAAAAAAGAATTTTGGGGAGCCCATAAGTTCCTTGGTTTAGTTTCCCTGCTTAATTGTTGGAGATAATCTTATAAGAACCTGAAAATTGTTTAAAAAGTATCTATTACATTTCTTAGAAGAAAGCAACATGTGTAATTTTTTTATTAAATTGGTAAGACTTGCAGTCTATCAGGTTCTTGGTATGATATTTCTTAGAGCATTTGCTATCATTATTGAAGTGGAAATATTTAAAAAACACAAAGTATGGAAATACAAGAAATGGACTTTATTTGAAACTTACAGTATTTAAGAAATATGTGCCAGCCATTAGGTGAATGTCCACTATGAGTAAAAAGCATCCACAGTTACTGACTTCTAAGGACTTCCTTTCCAGCACAATATTTGTTATATGTTGCCACCTCAAGCACCAGATTCCCAAGGTGAAAGTTCAAATGGCCTAAACTTTAAGATTGTTTTGGAATTCTCTTGACTATGGAACATGTGTCAGTGGTTAAAAATGAGTTACTAGCATCTTCTCACAACTTAGGAACATATCAAATTACCCTATTTTAAACAAAACTTTTCTCTAATTATGTTCTTCCTTTACATCACTTGCCCATCTCCTCTTTTTAAACCTCCAAACCTCAAGAAAGAATAATCTCTCTTTGTCTCTCTTACTCTCTTATCCTGTCTTCTCTACTCGTATTTTGTCATTTGCCTTCATTGTTTTCCAAAAATGTCCTGTTGAAGTCCTCAAGTCCAATGATACCGGGCTTCATTATCCTATTTATATTATTTGACACAACTCATTACTCCTTTATTCTTAAAACTGTCTTATTTGGTTTCTGTCTCTTGATTATTGCTTTACTTATCTGATTACATTTTCTGGCTCGTCCTCTTTTTTTTTTTTTTTAATGTATGTGTTTTATGAGGATCTATCTAGGATCAACTTCTTCACTTACTCAGCCTTCTTTGGCCATCTCATCATCTGTGTAAGTGACTCTTAAATCAGCAACCTGAGTTTTTTTCAAGACTCAGGTCCTACTTCAGATGCTAAACAGAAGTTTTATACTTTTATGTTCTGTGAATATAATCTTGAGATAAATTTGTAATATTTCCCAGATCTAGTCTTTCTTGACATGTAGAGCCTATATAAGTGTTAAATAAATCTGAATGACATTTCTTATACCTAAAAGCATGGTTTATATTTGATTGTTGTCTTGTCCTTATACCTTGTTGCAAAGTACAGATAATTCTGTCCTTTGATATCCATTATATAATTTTTATTCATACTTTCTTGACCATTCTTATTGCTGCAATCATCATTAGCTCTCACCAAGACTGTTGTGAATCTTTTTTATTGTTGGTAAATTTCCATAATTACAGTTATGATCATGGCATTCCTCTGTTCAAAAAATATTTAGGAGGTTTATACTTGTAAAAATAACTGCACATATTTTACAGCCTGGTGTTTGAGTCCCTCTAATATTTTAACCCAAATATACACTTAAAAATCTTGTTGAGCGCACTCTCCTTAACCTCATTTCATGTAGCTGAACAGCTTTTTTTCTTTTATGTGCCTTGTACTTTGCTGCCTTTAATTTTCTCCTTACTCTCCCATTTCCACACATCCAACCTAACCCTTCCTTCAAGTCAGCACTCAGACACAACCTTCTTTACAAAACTCGCTCTGATTCTTTTAGCTGGAGGAAGTCTTTGATTTCCTGTGGATTTTATCTGCAGTCCTCTGATACATACAAGACTATGCTTTGTGCTTTGCTATATGTACTTTATTTCTTGAGTTGAGGCTCTTTAAATGCACTATTGTATCTGGGAGGCCGCTGTTATGTACTTGAACAGAAAGTACATTTGCAAAAATTTAATAAAACTATGAATTTTAACATAGTAATTGCTTAGATATTTTAGAACTTGGAATTCAGTTCACGAAAAATTTACTCTGTACTTCTGTGTGCTGTACATCTTTCTAAGTTCTGGAAATACAAAGATGAGTAAGTCATGGTTGTAGCCCAAAGAAACTAACAATCTCTTAGGAGAACAGAAAATAGAGTTGTATCAATAATACAATGAGATACACAAAGTAATTGAACTATTTACATGGAATTAATGGTAGTTTTGAGGATACTTTGTACTTAAAAAAAGCTACTAAAAGTGAATTTACTTAAGCTGCAGACTAAAATTAATTTCATAGTCATTAGTGAATAAAAGCTTTGATTGGAACTTTATCTTGGGGGGGAACTTTGTAGTATTAGACACCATCTGTTTTTTTCCTATGTTTAACCAATTATATACAGTATTTGCTTTTTTGGGGGTACATTTTTTTCAGATAAAATTGTATTACCCTATTCTTTACTTCCCATTTCACTTTTGTAATACCGGTCAAAAGGATAATCATCTTTGCAGAAAAACATTTGAAGACTTCCTCAGTTCCCAGTAGCGCTTTTTATACTTAATTATTCACATGATTCTCTTGAAGTTCGTGTGTGTGTGTCATCATTCCTGCCAGTTTTCTCTTCTTCAGTTATTATTTGTGTTAGTGGAGTTGCCTATGATTTCCCAGTTATCTAACATCACTTTGATGACTTTTTGAAAACCTGCTACTTGTGTGATGATTCAAGGGTTGACACTGCAGTTAACTTGTATTGTATTGTTGCATCCTGAATGATTAGTCAGAGAGGGACAAAAACCTGTACTTGATTGGGATTTTAATGAATGACCTGTTCATTTATGAATACGCCTGTGATATGTGGATTTTTACTTACCCAGTTTGTAATTGGGTATTTTCATAATAAATAATTATATAACAGAGACTCTTCTCTGTGGGACTGAGGGCAGGGTGAGTTAACATTAACTTTATTTTGTTGAATACGAGGGTAGATAATTGTTTCTGTGAAAACTAGACTGCTTTTTCCCCTTCCCTCCCCACAGCTAATTTTTACCCCCCGCCCCAAGATGGAGTCTTGCTCTGTCACCCAGGCTGGAGTGCAGTGGCGCAATCTCAGCTCAGTGTAACCTCCGCCTCCCGGGTTCAAGCATTTCTCCTGCTTCAGCCTCCCAAGTAGCTGGTATTACAGGCACCCGCCACCACGCCTGGCTAATTTTTGTATTTTCAGTAGAGACAGGGCTTCACCATGTTGGCCAGGCTGGTCTCAAACTCCTGACCTCAGGTGATCCACTTGCCTTGGCCTCTCAAAATGGCTGAGGCATGAGCCACTGCGCCTGGCCTCTGTGTGTGTGTCTGTGTGTCTGTGTGTCTGTGTGTATTTTAAACTTTAGGTTCAGGGGTATATGTACAGGTTTGTTATATAGGTAAATTGTTGAGTCACAGGGGTTTGGTGTACAGATTATTTCATCATCCAGGTAATAAGCGTAGTACCCAAAAGGTAGTTTTTCCATCTTCACCCTCCTCCTACCCTCCACCCTCAAGAAGGCTTTGGTGTCTGTTGTTCTTTTCTTTGTGTTCATGTGTACTCAATGTTTAGCTCCCACTTACAAGTGAGAACAGCAGTAGTTGGTTTTCTGTTCCTTTATTCGCTAAAGATAATGGCCTCCAGCTCCATCCATGTTGCTGCAAAAAGCACATGTAGTATTCCATGGTGTATCTGTATCCCAGTTTCCTTATCCAGTCTACGGTTGATGGACATTTAGATTGATTCTATGTCTTTGCTGTTGTGAATAGGGCTGCAGTGAACATATACATACATACATGTACCTTCATGGTAGAAATGATTTATAGTCCTTTGGGTATATACCCAGTAACAGGATTGCTATGTCAAATGGTAGTCCTGTTTTCAGTTTTTTGAGAAATCACCAAACAGCTTTCCACAATGGCTAAACTAATTTACGTTCCCACCAGCAGTGTATTAGTGTTACCCTTTCTCCACAGTCTCACCAACATCTGTTATTTTTTGGCTTTCTATTAATAGCCATTCTGACTGATATGAGATGGTATCTCATGGTTTTGATTTGCATTTCCCTAATGATTAATGTTGTTGAACATTTTTTCATATGCTTGTTGGCTGTGTGTATATCTTCTTTTGAAAACTGTCTGTTTATGTCCTTTGCGTACTTTTTAATGGAGTTGTTTGGTTTTTGTTTGTTAATTTATTTAAGTTTCTTATAGATTCTGGCTATTAGACTTTTGTTGGATGCATAGTTTGCAAAAATTTTCTCCCATTCTGTTTGTTTACTCTGTTGATGGTTTGTTTCTTTTGCTGTACAGAAGCTCTTTAGTTTAGACTACTTCTCTAAAAGTAGATGTTTGGTATTTTGATAAACTGAAATTTAAATGAAATGAAAGAAGATATATAAAATAAGGATTTAAAGATAAGAGCAAGACGTTATGACCAAGATTTTTGGGGAAGATAAACAAACTAAATGATCATTCTGGATGAAGAAATTGTTACAATAGTAAGAAACACACCATACTGTATTTAACTGGTGGAGCATAAGGTGTAATCATGAAGGTCTTTGTAGGTCATATAGAAAAGTTTGAACTTTTCCCTATGCAGTAGTCTCTCCTATCTGTGGTTTAGCTTTTCCAGAGTAAGATATTTTAGGAACAAGGGAGACCACATTCATGTAACATTTATTATAGTACATTGTTGTACTTGCTCTCTTATTATTAGTTATTGTTTATTGCTGTGCCTAATTTATAAATTAAACTTTATCATAGGTATATATGTATAGAAAAACACATATATAGGATTTGGTGCTATCCGCAGTTTCAGGCATCCACTGTGGGTCTTGGAATGTATCCTTCACTGATAAGGGGAAACTCCTGTCTTTCAGAAAAACTTCTGGTCATCTGTGTGCCAGGTTTTGTGTTAGGCTTAGAGAGGTAAAGGTAATTCTTTTTTTCAAGGAACAAGTACCGATGGGTAAGACAAACATTTAAACCAGTCATTTTAATACTTTATACTAAATGCTGTGCTGGAGATAAGTACAGAATGCTAAGAGCACAGAGGTGGGTGCTGGATACAGATTACACACTGCTTTCTGTCTGATATATAAGCTGTCTTTAAGGGTAAGTAGGAGTTAGCTAGGAGAGTAGGGGTGGGTAGTTTAGGAGAGGGGAGTAGTATAAGTTAAGCAGGCACATGGGTAATAATCAGCCTGGTTTAAGTATAGAAGTCAAAGTAATTTGGTGTTTCTGAAATGGATTAGTAATTCTTACCTTCAGAGTTGTGCTTTTTAATTCTTTATTAAAAGACAAGATCTTGCTATGTCTGTCTTAGCCTCCTGAGTAGTTGGGACTACAGGTGTCTACCACCATGCCCAGCTAGAGTTGTGCATTTTAATATGAATAGTTTTTTTCAGTGATAGAACTAAAATGTGTAAATTGGACAGTTTTATCTTGCCCAGTAAATGAGAGACATACAAGATTGTGTTTAAACCTTAATTTTTGTATCTTACTTAAGTTAGGGCAGATTTATATTTACTAGTTTTTTTCTGTTTTAAAGGTATGTTTTTTTTCCTAACACATCTAACTGGTACTTATTAAGGTCCAGATGAATAGTGTAGCTTTGAAATGAACTTTAGTCACAACATCTCACTCTTGTGAGCAGTGAAGCAATTATCATAGATAAACTTGCTACTATTTACTCTCTACTTAAAATAGCAAATTTTATATCTGAGGTCGTTACTCTTTGCTTCCATTTGAATAATATCTGGAATAACTGTGTCTTTACAGGATGAATGCTATCAAGTAAGACAAGTGTTTGCCCAGAAACTTCACAAAGGCCTTTCCCGTTTACGGCTTCCACTTGAGTATATGGCAATCTGTGCCCTTTGTGCAAAAGATCCTGTAAAGGAGAGAAGAGCTCATGCTAGGCAATGTTTGGTGAAAAATATAAATGTAAGGCGGGAGTATTTGAAGCAGCATGCAGCTGTTAGTGGTAAGCATATAAGAAAATGAAAAGGATACTTTTTCAGCCTACTAGTTTCAGTTTTATAGAATACAACATGATATTACTGTTATTTATTATTTGTAATTGACACTCATTAAGATATTACCATTTTTCGATAACTGCTTTTCATTTAATATAAAGGTCATTTAAAAAATATAAATGCATGGTACTTAAATATCAACCTTTATCTCTTTATGTGAAGGACTAAATGGCCAAGGAAAATAAACAATGACATTAGAGGTACTTTTAACAGAATAGTAAAATTTGTACGTTTATATAGATTGTCTAAGCATTATCTTATTTTAGTTGAAAAAAAGTACAAGTCTTTGATCTTTGTTGTTTGTTCTCACCTGTAGCTGACATTAATATCAGGTGTTTGCGTGCCTACTTTTCTTCTGCTCACTTTACCCCATTGAAGTTAGTTGGTGTGCCTCTTGACTTCTATGATTTGTTTAACAATCAGCATTAAAATCCATCCCGTTATCTCAGTTAGAAATCAGAGGCATTATTCGTATCGTTTTTCCCTCCTCTCATCCGTGAGCAAATTCTGTTAATTCTTTCTCCAAATGTCTTGAACATTTATCTTCTACTCTCCTACCTTGCTATATTTTCACTTGGATTGTTGTATATATTGCCTCCCTGTAGTAATTGTTCCTGTGCCTCTGACCCACTGCCTGCTGTATCACATTGTTATCAAAATTATCCTTCTAAAACAGATTAGATCACATCAGTCCCTTACTTGAAATTTCTGTTGATTCTCTGTTGCTCGTGGGATAAAGTTGAAACACCTTATCATAGCCCTTTATAGTTTGCTCTCAGCCTGAGTTTCAAGCTTTCTTTCTGCTCCCTATTATGAACTCTGTGTTTCATTTACTTTCGATTACTTGAAATTTGTGTAACAGTCTTTTTTTCTCTGTTGTTAACTCTATCTGGAAATCGCCTCCCATTTCCAGACAAACAGTGAACAAAACCAAGGAACATGGTTGACACCTTTTGAATGCTTCAAAATAGAGTTTTGTAGCTACCACATCACTGTGACCCTCTTTCTTTTTCTTCCTTCCTTACGTTGGAAAGTGTGAGGGTTCTGCAGTCACAGCCCACCTCTGCCATTTACTGGTTGTATTTTGGCAGATTATTTAATCATTCGTGCCCTAGTTTCCTTATTTGCAAAATTGATATAATTATACTTATTGCTTATGGTTGTTATGAGAATTAAAAAATTACATGCAGTGCCTGGCATAATATATGGCCCAAAGAAGTGCTCAGTATGTTAGCCATTCTTCTTTTGGTGCACCTTTCACATTGAAGTGTAGCTTCCGTCTCTGATTATGCTTTAGTGTGAGCTCTTTACCTAGTCTTACTCATCTTTATATTTTTAGATCCTAATATAGGCCTGGAACATAGTAAACACTGAATAAATATTTGATAGAATTTAATTTAAATTTCACCAGATTTTGAACTGTTTTTTTTCTTTCCACATTGGCCTTGAAATGAATGATGTTACATACAAACTATTCTCTGTAGATTTAGCAATAGAAATAAAGGAAATTTGATGCTTTATTGACACATATACACGAGGTTAAAACATCTAATTTATATTTTTATTTGGAAAATAGGAAATATAAATAAATGGAAATTGTCCAGAATATGAGTCCCAGTCTGTGTGTACCCTTTATTAAACCAATTAGGTTTACCATTCTGACCTCTCTAACAGAATGTGCTTATCTCAGCCAACATACAAAAATAATTGAATTTAAACTAAATAGCTGTTGAAACTCTTAAGTCTGTTCCTTTATTCTGTTCTTCTGTTACAAGTAGTGTCAGCCTCTTGTTGTTCCATACTGACTCTGAAAAATACTAGATGTTACTCATTTTGCTCAGCAGCTTACAAGAGAGTGTTAAACATAGGGTCACTTCTAATAGGAAAAATAGATGTTTTGTCTCTCACTCTTGAATATAGTTTGTTTGGGTCACCTTTTCCTTACGTATTTTAAAACTGAAATATTTGTTTCTGTAGCCTCAGCCCATGGTTTATTTAGTAGGCCGTTTCAGTATTGAACATGGTAGATGAATGAATAGACTGTTTATCGTGTACCTCAACACAGGGTATTTCAATATATTTTTCTTCAAGTCATTGTGGTAAACTGTTGGGATGCAGAAAATATAGTATGAAAGAAAGAGTGTGTAAGATTTGGTTTTCTAACCTGGATATTTTTGTGTTTTTTTTTTTTTTGTTTTCTTTTTCTTTTTTCTTTTCTTTTCTTTTTTTTTTTTTTGTTTTCTTTTTCAGAAAAATTATTGTCTCTTCTACCAGAATATGTTGTTCCATATACAATTCACCTTTTGGCACATGACCCAGATTATGTCAAAGTACAGGATATTGAACAACTTAAAGATGTTAAAGAGTAAGACTTTTTCCATCCCATTTTCATATTTTCTGAAAGTTTTTTTTTTCTCCTTAATGCTGATAATTGGATCTCAAGTGTAATTAGTTTATTGATGTATTTCTTTTATTAGGCGTTTAAGGTTCTTTATTTGCTCTCTTGTCTTTCTTTTTTCATACCATCTCTTTATATTACATTTTTAATGTAGTTTCCCAAAACTTAATCATAATTATTACAGTTATGTTTCTTTACCAGTCTGGTGTTCCTTTTCTATTGAAGTAATTCATTAAAATTTCCATTCCATTTCTTATCTTTTCCTTCTTCCTTCTGAAACTGTGTAGATTTTCATGTGAGGTCAGTTAATAATCTCTCTTTTATTCATGTAGTAAGCACATTTTTCTTTGCAATAACTATCTTCCTCTGTAGAAAGAGAATGGTCTGATTTAACAATGGGCCAAATTCATAACTGGGGAACTACTTCCACTTATTACTTAATTGGTAATTCTCTAACTAGAGTTTAAAATATTTGTAATTCTTTCAAAGATTATTGCTTAAAGACTGAAAACACTGTACATGCCTAGATGGGGAATAGGAATATAATGATATTTAGAGAAGTCTTTTTAAGACCAGCATAATTCTTTAAATAAGCTCGAGACCCTAGTCCTCTTTCAGTTGGGATTTTTAATCAACTAATTTATGATGCCTTTAGTTTCCTGTTATGTTAAAATAATTCTTAATGTCTTAATGTATGGAAATATTTCATAGTTAAATAATTTGAGAAGCTTCAGGAGAATAAAATAAATTACTGATAAATTCTCATGGCAAAGGAAAAAATGCCCTTTTTTCCCACTGCAGTTTTCTTTTTTTAAAAAAATAAGAAATTAGGTTGGCTGGTCATGGTGGCTCATGCGTGTAAACAGGTCTCAGCACTTTGGGAGGCTGAGGTGGGTGGATCAGCTGAGGTCAGGAGTTCCAGAACAGCCTGGGCAACATGGCAAAACCCCATCTCTACTAAAAATACAACAAAGTTAGCCAGATGTGGTGGTGCGTGCCTGTAGTCCCAGCTACTTGGGAGGCTGAGGCAGGAGAACTGCTTGAACCTGGGCAGTGGAGGTTGGCAGTGAGCCAAGATCGCGCCACTGCACTCCAGCCTGGGCAACAGAATGAGACACCGTCTCTATTTAAAAAAAAAAAAAAAAAAAATTAGTTCTATCAAAATTAGTTCTATGTTAGAGTGATTAAAACTGTTGAAAACATCTAGCCACCTCTTTCTGAGAACACTGGGTTTTTAAAAATAAATAAAACATCCTTTGGAATTTACTAGACACTTACAGTTGTATTTCTAAGTTGCCTCAGTGTAGCCATGTGTGATCTCCGTTCTATCAGGGAGCCACTTCAGAAGAACTTATCCTGTACCTAAGTTCCTAAAGGTTATTTTTTTCTGTTGTAGTATAATACCTTGCTTCACATTTCTCTCTTCCTTTTCCCATTACTTTTCTCCTCTGTGTATCAACTATAACTTTGTTCCTTTCTCTCTGTATAATACATAGGCAAAACACTTTTCATTTTTTATTGAATGGAGTTTTATGTAATTAACTTTAAAACTGAGCTACTGAAGCTTTCTTTTAATTTTTCCCTTTTTAAGCAAAGACAATGCTTATAGTTGTCTATTGTGACTTGTTCTCTCTATTAATGAGTATTCTTAACTGTTTTTATATTTAATAAGGCAGTTATATTCTCTTGAAGAGTTCCCATCAGGACTGTAGTCAGTCTTGAGTATCTGAGGCCTCACTTGATCCATGGCCCCACTATTCCTTTGACCGTCTTTAACTCCCTGCCATAGCTGAGGGTTAAGATGACTTCATCCTTTCTGCCATTTATGTTTCCTCTTTAACCTGCCTCCTTGGAAATCTAGTGAGATTTTAAGAAGGGATCTTATAAGCTCATGTCTGCATTGTTGACCTGTTTATATGTTTTTGTGACATACTCTTTTTTCTTGCTGATTTGTAACTATTTCTTTCTTTTTTCTTCCTGGAGTTATATAATCTAGGTTTGTTATATTTATATTTAGAATTATTGTATCTATATTTAACAAAGGATTATTTTCTTCTATATTTCTTTTTTCCTTTTTTTTTTTTTTTTTTTAGATGTCTTTGGTTTGTTCTGGAAATATTAATGGCTAAAAATGAAAATAACAGTCATGCATTTATCAGAAAGATGGTAGAAAATATTAAACAAACAAAAGATGCCCAAGGACCAGATGATGCAAAAATGAATGAAGTATGTAATTCTTTGTAAATAATTATGGTTCCATATTGATTTAAAAATTTAGGTGTAAGGTATGAAACTTTTGTAGTATTTATAGACAGCATCAAATAATTTTTTCTATTAGTAATTAGAATTACTGACATGCAATTAGCAGTAATTTTATTACAAGTAAATGAGCAAAACCAGTAGTGTAAACTAAAATGCTTACACAGACTATTGCTTTCATTAGTTTACTGTTCAGACTGGATTCATGTTCTGATATTATTGCTAGTTTACAGAGTCTAGATTGCCAGCTTAAGTATCTGTTTTTTAAAAATATACTATTGCAGAAACTGTATACCGTGTGTGATGTTGCCATGAATATCATCATGTCAAAGAGTACTACATACAGTTTGGAATCTCCTAAAGACCCAGTACTACCAGCTCGTTTCTTCACTCAACCTGACAAGGTAGTTGCTTTACAATTTGTGTAAGTTGAAATAAAATGTATTCTGAGCACTGGGTTGTAGGAAGATAGGAAGCATCATGGAAAGATTGCTATGAGTCTTAAGAATGTGATTTAAGATCAGAACCAGAATATGAGTCAAACTGGAGGACACACGTAAGGTTCAGATATTAGGATGATCTGGTGTTTATGTTCAGTTTTAAGACAGTCTTAGAGCACAGGCAGAAATGTGATCAAAGCATGTGAATTTGTGAATTAATGGCCATTGTTCAAAATGGGAAGGAGAGTGCTGATAGAGATACAGTCTGAAGTTAAAGCCCTTTATTGGGATTTATTGGTATGAGGAAACAAACAGAGAACGGACACTGGAACATGCCTAAGACCCTGGGAATACTACAAGAGTGTTACCAAACCACTCTCCAAAAAACTTGAGTGTGATATGAGATGTAAAAAGTATTTCCCACAATCCCTCTTACTCCCTCATAATTTATTTAATTCCTCATAATTTAGCTGAACATATTGAGTAACAGAGTATGGAAATGACCACTATCCTCTTTTTGCTTTTAAAGCAAAGTGCCAGTTAAGACCTTACCAGGGTATAGAGATTTGAAACAGCCCTATAGGAGTGCTTAGTAGCTAAAAGGGCTGTCACTTTGAGGTGAGCAGAGTAATAGATGTATATGTGATCTTTCTCCTGAAGGGTGTTATTAAAGAAGCATGTGTTTTCTGATGCACTCTTGAGAGCTCTAACATGTTAGAGCTCAAATATGTTTTGTTAATATTAGAGTTGGCATGAGGTTGGTTTAAGCTTATGACAGTAGTTAAAATTAGTGACTGAAATTTTGTGTTTCATATGATAATTTAGTTTAAATTATAAAACTGCTGTTTGCTTTGTTGGCTTTTGAACCACCTCGTAGATAGTGTTTTAATATTCACTGACAACTTCTTTTTCTCTTGGTTGTAGAATTTCAGTAACACCAAAAATTATCTGCCTCCTGAAATGAAATCATTTTTCACTCCTGGAAAAGTATGTTTTGAGAATCATTTTAATTTTTATGTGGCAGCTTATTTTAGTGTGATTATTGGCAAAATTGTGTTATATTGTATTGCTTCAAAAATTTGTATTTTCAAGCTAGAAAAATATAAGTATTAACTGTCTCCCATTTACTAGTAAGAAATAATTATATTTACTAAATATATGCAAGCTGAAATACACACTTACTTTTTAGCTTGTAATTAAGTCCCAGGAGACCTGATTCTTAGACTTCTTAGATTAATATCAAGATAAAAAATCTTTAAAAAAGCATATTCTTATGTCTTTCCATGGCAAGGGTCTAATTATCTATTTTCATTGTTGATTATTCATTTCATTTGTTCTCACTTTTTATGTTAGCCATTTTCTCCACATAACTAAGAAATTCAACTGTTATGCTGTCTGTATAGTTTTTAATTTGTTCAAGTAATATTAGTTTATACTTATTTTGCTTAAGGATAGACACATTTTTCATGATTTGTAAGTAAATACCTTGACAGAGATGTTATTTATGGTTCTTTACATGTAACTTTCTTTTGGCTTTAATCAAATAAAAAGATGTGCATTTCTCATTTCAGCCTAAAACAACCAATGTTCTAGGAGCTGTTAACAAGCCGCTTTCATCAGCAGGCAAACAATCTCAGACCAAATCATCACGAATGGAAACTGTAAGCAATGCAAGCAGCAGCTCAAATCCAAGCTCTCCTGGAAGAATAAAGGGGAGGTAAGTGCAGAAGAAATGCCACAATTTACATTTAAGGATTCCAGCAAGGCTATGAGATCTGAAATAATATAATCCAAAATGTTTCATGTCAGTAAATGGAAAGTAATGTATTACTTACTTTTTCCATTTAACATTGGTAGTCACAAGTTCATACTTACTTGCTTTCTCATTTTGGATGGGTGCTCCATCTTAACCTTTCATTGTTTAGTTTGTTGGGGGTAATCTGTGTTAGTACACATAAACTAGTTTCCAACCTCAGTGTGTAGCAATTCTAAAACTGTTACATTATGGTGTATCATACAATGGGATACATAGTCATTAAACATGATGAGGTCTGAGTTAGTATGGAAGAGTTTCCACAATACATTATTGAGTGAAAAAGGCAAGGTATATAAAACAGCATTATGGAATCTTTAAGTATTGAAAGCAGATTTATGTTCACATTTATTTTTATATGCATAGAAAGTTTTTTTTGAAGAATATACAAAATCTTAACAGTGTTTATGTTAGTATAGAAGGGAGGCTATTTTATACTTTTTGGTATCATTTGAATATCTTTGTTTAGTACCATGTACATGTATAAACTTTTTTGTTTGTTTTAAAAGTGTGTTTTTGCTTTTTGGGTTTTTAAAATTCAACTTGTATTTTAAATACGTTGGGTACATGTGCAGGTTTGTTACATGGGTATATTGCATCCAGGTAGGGAGTATAGTACCCAATAGGTAGTTTTTCAGCCCATATCCTCCTTTCTCCAGTTCCCCCAGTAGTCTGCATCATCTGTTGTTCCATGTGTATGCCCATGTGTGCTCGATGTTCCCTCCCATTTATAAGCGAGAACATGTAGTATTTGGTTTGCTGTTCCTGTGTTAATTTGCTCAGGACTATGGCCTTCTTGCTGTGAAGTACATGATTTCATCCTTTTTTATGGCTGTGTAGTATTCCATAGTATATATGAACTTCATTTTCTTTATCCAGTTCATTATTGATGGGCATCTAGGTTGATTCCATATCTTTGATATTGTGAATAGTGCTGCATTAAACAGATAAGTGCATGTTCCTTTCTGTTGTAACGATCTATTTGCGTTTGGGTATACAACCAGTAATAGGATTGCTAGATCAAATGGTAGTTCTGTTTTAGGTTCTTTGAGAAAGCTCCAAACTGTTTTCCACAGTGGCTAAACTAATTCACATTCCCACCAACAACCTATAAGTGTTCTATTTTCTCTTCTGCCTCACCAGCATCTGTTGGTTTTTAACTTTTTAGTAATAGCCATTCTGACTGATGTGAGATGGTATCTCATTGTAGTTTTGATTTGCATTTCCCTGATGATTAGTGATGATGAGCATTTTTTTATGGTTGGCCATTTGTCTTCTTTTGAGAAGTATCTGTTCATGTCCTTTGCTCATTAAAAAATGTCTTAAAAATGATTCTTGGCCGGGTGCGGTGGCTCAAGCCTGTAATCCCAGCACTTTGGGAGGCCAAGACGGGCGGATCACGAGGTCAGGAGATCGAGACCATCCTGGCTAACCCAGTGAAACCCCGTCTCTACTAAAAAATACAGAAAACTAGACGGGCGAGGTGGCAGGCACTTGTAGTCCCATCTACTCAGGAGGCTGAGGCAGGAGAATGGCGTAAACCCGGGAGGCGGAGCTTGCAATGAGCTGAGATCCGGCCACTGCACTCCAGCCTGGGTGACAGAGCGAGACTCTGTCTCCAAAAAAAAAAAAAAAAGATTCTTGTTTTGAGAAAAATAAAAGGAAAATTAATTCATCCTTTCACTGGTTTTAGCATAAGTGCTTAGGGCACCATTCGTTAGCACAGAGCACTGTATAGGGCTAAACTGCCACTATTTATTGATTTTTGCCAAGTTATTATTAAAAGACTATACTGTATTTTTCATTGTTGATAACCAATCAGTAAAGAAGGTAGGTGACATTCTAAAAATCTTACCACCACATTTCTTACAGTGAATAAATTGTTGAATGATATGTAGTATGATAGAAATGAAAGAAATTGCATTTATAGCTTTTGTTTGTTCTAGATTCCTGTATTGATGCATGTTAGTGGCTAATACCTAAGTGACCGTTTAGTTATATCAGTTGGACATTTTCTACCAAGTGGCCTCATATTTAACATGACCAGAAACATTTCCATCAACTCATTTTCTAAATTACTGGTTTTTCTCCTTGAATTCCTCGTTATAATCAAAGATGATCTAATTCACTTAGTCATCTAGGCAAAAAGCCTCAAAATTGTGTTTGACTCTTCCCACCTCTATATTTGTTCAGTTGCTAAGTTTTACTAACTTTTTTCTAAGCAATGTTTTGTACTTCTCTTTTTACTGTCATCATTTAGTTCATTTTCTTTCTTTAATTATTGTTGTATTTGACTAGTTTACTTCCTTATTCCTCTCAACTGTGTATGTTGTATCACTGCTAGATAATCCTTTAAAAATACTACTGTTGTGATGTTATTTCATTGCTCAGATATCTTAATTGACTTCCCTTGTTTACTTTCAAGATAAGTATAATTTCACCCTCTCCTTATCATCCATTTGTTAGTCAACACAAAAGTGTCGTAATTTATTTTTTTCAATATAGTTTTCTTTAAACTTTCTTTCAACTTGTGACCAATCTGTTTTGTTATTTTTTTTCTTCCAAATTCCATCTGTTTAGTGGGACTGTTTCCAGGGGAATGAAGTAGGTATATTTGAGAAACCTGTTTGGTTGGAGAGTAGGAATGAGGGAAAAATGATGAGAGGAAGTTAAGAGGTAGCCTGATTATGTTTGGACTTTGTGAACCACGGTAAGGAATCTGGATTTGATTTTAAGTGCAACTGAAAGGGTTGCCAGGGAGTCTAGCAATCTAATTTGTGTGTTTTTTTTTTTTTTTTTAATTGCCTTGATGATTTGTGCAGAATGTACTATAGAGGAGCTAGAATTGAGGTAGAAAAACCAGTCAGGAGTCAGCGAATCATAATCTATGGCAGGGATGAAGAGGGAAGAAGATGGTAAATAGTCAAATTTCAGATTTTTTTTTTTTTAAAGAGTAGTCAAGTGCAGTAGTGAGAAGGGAGGAGTGAGTTAAAACAAGGAGTTTGATGTGTAACTAACTATGAACAATCAGTTGAGAATAACTCACTACCTTTAGACCACTCTAAGATTTATTTAGATGTTAGATGCAGATGATCTTTCTGATGGATTGGATGTGAACAGCTAGGGAAAGGGAGGATTTAAGGGTGTATCCTGGGCTTTTTACCTGTATAACTGGAAAGATGGTGGTACCATTTACTGAGATACAGAAGCCTTGAGGAAGAACAGGCTCTGTTTGTATGTGTGTGTTTTGGGGAAGTGGGAATAAGAAGAGTGTTCAAATGACTGTTTAGGTTACATTAAAGATCAGGTGCCTATTAGAGTTTCAAGTGAAGTGTTGAGTAGACAATTGGATATGTGAGTTTAGAACTCAGTGCAGCTGGACCAGAGATTGAGATTTAGGGTTCAACAACGTATAAATAGTTTTAAAAACTAGATAAAGATGAGACCACCCAGGACAGAAGCCTGGACCTTTATATGAATGCCTACTCTATGCTTGGCGCTGATTTAAGTGCTTGGCATACATTGGTAAGTAAAATTGATTGACAAAAGATTCATGCTTATATTCTAGCAGAGGAAGGTAGTCAGTAAGTAATAAATGTAATAATTATGGTGTGTTAGAGGGTGTTAAATGCTACAGAGAGAAGAAAAAATAGAATAGGGTAAGGAACCGGGGCAGGTTGCAGTGTGTAGACCAAGCTAACCTGCCAACAAGAAAAGTTTTAATTGGTTCTATGATCTGACCCCAAAATAGAATTTAGGTTTTAAAAAGAAAAAACTAGATTTAAATTTTTGATTTTTAAAATTTCTTCACTATATTGAATTAAATGAGCTTCATTGCTTGTTGAGTTAGTATCAAATATGGTAGAATAAAACTGGTTCATTTTTGAAAAAAATGAAATTTTTTCCCATAAATCTGTAAAGCTATACTAGGAACAGAAAAAGCTTTTAAGGTTATTTGATTGTAATAACAGTTACAAATATCTGTATTAAAAGGCTTGATAGTTCTGAAATGGATCACAGTGAAAATGAAGATTACACAATGTCTTCACCTTTGCCGGGGAAAAAAAGTGACAAACGAGACGACTCTGATCTTGTAAGGGTGAGATATTTGCATTGATTTTATTATAATATTAATAATAATTTTACTTAGTAAATAGTAATGTTTACACTGAAACCAGTTAACATGACTATCAAATTTACATTTTCATTTTATTTTAGTGGCTTTAATCACAAACCTGAGTTTATAATTATCCTCTATGTAATTTAAGTATGTAGAATCTGTGCTCCTTATGAATGTGATGAGTAATCTCAATTGTTCAGATTTTTGGTATTAGACTTGCCAGTTGCATACTCAACTGCTTGGTTTTTGTATTGTTTTGTTTTCCTCATTTGCTTGGGGTTTTGGTGGTGGTGGTGGTGGTGTTAACATAGGATATTTAGACTTAGCCTTAGAGAAGGGGAATGGAATGAGGATCCTTAAAGGTTCTTTCGTTTAATTTATTTCTTGAGCCTTTTACTAATTGAGCTGCTATTAAAGGTAGAAAATGCTATAGTTTTCAAGTTGTTGTTCAGTTTTTAAATCTTAATAGAAATAATAAAATGATAACTTGTATGATAGTTGTGTTATTTTAAGACAAATTTGCTGAAGTTTTAGTATAGACACAAAATACAGTTATGTCTTCTAACACAACTCTAGACTTAACTGGGTTCGTTTTGACTTTACAGTTCAGCTTCAGATCATTTTTTAATAACTGATTAGGCTATCAGAATCAATTTTCTTATCTGTATGTAAATTATGGATACTTAGCTGGTAAACTTTATCAGAGTAAGTGACTTAGCCCAAATGAATTGTTGCTGCTGTTTCATTGTTACGACTTTTGATTATGGTTATCATAATAATAAAAGTTAAAATGTTTGAATCTACTTGATTAATAGAGGTGAGAGGTTATCCGAAAAATAATTACTTTTGCTTTCTCTAAAATATTACTGTCCATCTTGTCTTCTACTGGTCCAACATTACACATGCCAAGAAGTTTATTTTCATGTTTCTCCAGTAACTTATTTTGGCAGAGTGTTTTTCTATTTAGAAAGAATTATTATTATTATTATTATTTTTTTTTTTTTTGAGATGCAGTCTCACTTTGTCGCCCAGGCTGGAGTGCAGTGGCACGATCTGGGCTCACTGCAACCTCCGCCTCCCGGGTTCAGGTGATTCTCTTTCCTCAGCCTCCTGGGTAGCTGGGACCACAGTTGTGTGCCAGCATGCATGGCCAATTTTTGTATTTTTAAAGGCAGGCTTTCACCATGTTGGCCAGGCTGGTCGCAAACACCTGACGTCAGGTGATCCACCCGCCTTGGCCTCCCAAAGTGCTGGGATTACAGGCTTGAGCCACACCACCCAGCCGAGAAAGAATTATCTAAAATTTTACTGAATTCTCACTATATTTACTATAAGTTATGATGTTTATTGGCGCTTTAAAAATTTCACATGAGCAAAATTAAGAATTGATCATTTAGTTTGAAAAGAGTCTTGTTATCTGGATTTACAGAAGAAAATCCTTGAATTGGACAAGGTATTATGTCTTCTTAGTTCTCACTTAGTGCAGAAATTCCTTTATTAGTGATGAGAGCTGGTCACCATGTTGAGAATGCTTTAAGCAGGGAGCTCATGATGTATTTCATTTGTTGGAAAAGTCAACTAGGCCACTCATACCCACACCTATAGTGTACTACACTTATACCCTTAGGGTTCCCATCCCCTAAAAGTTGGGAAACATGATTTTTATTAATTCTTAATATTCTGTTACCCTATAAATTTCACGTATACTTTTACCTTTTGGGATAGTACAGAGAAGAGTCTACCCTATTTTTCATAGAACAGTTTTGAATTTTTGAGCTCTTGAGATCTATTAGTGTGATTGCAATGGAGGCCTTTTGCTATTTGTTGTGGCATGGATAATGTGTAACGTTAGGTCCAGTTTTAGAGGTGCTAGGAGAATCTTATTAATAAGCTAGTTTTGACTGAAGTGCCCTCAGATGAGCATTATGAGACACAAATTGAATTTAAAGACCAGTGGATTATAATCAAAGAGCATGGTCTCATTTGCTTGTTACCAGCTTCACATTGAAATGTTATGGCAAAGGAATTATTTTCCATATACGTTTGTATTTAAATATTTAGCTTTATAAATAACGTATTTTCCCTATCTTTTGCTTCTAACCTCAATTTTGTACTCCCTCTGTTCTCAAAACAGTGCAATGCAAAATGAAAAAGAAATGAGAAGTAGTGGTGCTTTAGGAAACTAGATTAGTATTCTCAAGAAAGTAGACATTGGGTATTCTTTTTACCACCAACCTTTTCCAAAGCATAAAGGAAATCATCTTCCTTTTTAGATCTTTGGACATCAAAAAGAATTGTAGCAATTAAAATAAGAAGTAACATTTTAAATTTAGTTCTGATTTAACATTTCTTTTACCTTCTCTTTGAGTAACAGTTAATTTTTAATTTGTGCACAAAACTCTAAATAAAAAAAACAAACTAAATCCAGTCATGTATAGATCTTCCCGTCTCCTTAGAATATAAGGATAGCTTAATGTTACCAAATCTTTTAATATAATAATATATTAAATAAACCAAAGGGAAAACCAAAAACAAATAATTTCAGATCATGCCTAGAGAACATAAATAAAACTTAAAATCCGTTCTTGACAAATACGAACTTTTAGTAAACTAGTACCAGAAGGATACATCTTTAATGTACTAAAAGTTTTGTCTATTTTAAATCAGTAGTCAGTGACATTCTTCCTAAAGGCAAAATACTTGAAGCATTCTTTTTAAAAATCAGAAACAAAACAACCTGCTGTCACCACTGTTTTTTAGAATTGCTCTAGAATGTTTGACGAATTCTTAGTTTTGTAATCTT
Organism: Chlorocebus sabaeus; assembly: GCF_047675955.1. NCBI lineage: Eukaryota > Metazoa > Chordata > Mammalia > Primates > Cercopithecidae > Chlorocebus > Chlorocebus sabaeus. Next base: position 11,642,001 of record NC_132906.1, read on the forward strand.
AGAAAAATAAAACAAGCAATTGAAAATCTATCCTTGGCCGGGCGCGGTGGCTCACGCCTGTAATCCCAGCACTTTGGGAGGCCGAGGCGGGCGGATCACAAGGTCAGGAGATCGAGACCATGGTGAAACCCCGTCTCTACTAAAAATAGAAAAAATTAGCCGGGCGCAGTGGCGGGCGCCTGTAGTCCCAGCTACTCGGGAGGCTGAGGCAGGAGAATGGCGTGAACCTGGGAGGCGGAGCTTGCAGTGAGCCGAGATTGCGCCACAGCACTCCAGCCTGGGCGACAGAGCGAGACTCCGTCTCAAAAAAAAAAAAAAAAAAATCTATCCTTACCTGTGTATATATTTTTGCTTGTAACCAACATTACTCTGATAATTTTGCTTTGTATCAGATGTACATTTAGGGGAAGAGGGATTATTTTCTTTATCACAAGAACCACTGCAACAACAAACTTTGATTGATTGACAGATTCATAGATTTAAATATAACCTTAAAAAGAAATAGGGAGTACCTACATGTAGAAAATCTCAAAACTGAGATAGGGAGGACCTATATGTAGAAAATCTCAAAACTGGAAGACTTGAAGAGAGAGAAGATAGGCCATGTTCCTGTATAGGAAATAGGAGTAAAAAAGGATGACAGTTTTTTCCAAGTGAATATATAATTGTAAAATTCCAGCATGATTTTGTTTCAAGTCTATGTGGAGGAATAAATAGATATAAAAGGAGGAGAAATATAGGTAGGTTCAGCCCTACCAGACACATAATTATACTTAGTAAAATACTGTGCTTCTGTTATGATAGCCCGTAAATATTCTTCTTGTTCAAAACATACAAAATAAAGGAAGTACTACAAATCATTGATTCTGAAATGGTTGAATGTGTCTTTGGGAGTAGAGAATCCAGTTTAGAATCTCACCTCACATTCTATTCTAAAACAATATTCAATAGTGTCTTAGTCAGCTCAGGCTGCCATTATAAAATACCACAGACTGGGTAGCTTAAACAACAGAAATGTATTTTCTTACAGTTCTGGAGGCTGGAAGTACAAGATCAAGGTGCCAGCAGATTTGGTTCCTGATGAGGGCTGTCTTCCTGGGTTACAGATGCCACCTTCTCCTGTGTCCTCACATGAGAGGTGTGGGGCGGGGGGAAGAAGAAAGGCACCCAATCTCACTCACTGGTATTTCTTCTTCTAAGGACACTAATCTCATCTTGCGCGTCACACCTCATGACCTTATCTCAACCAGATACCTCCCAAAGGCCCTGTCTCCAAATAGGGTCACATTAGGATTAGAGCTTCAACATACAACTTTTTTTTTTTTGTTATGGGGGTCACAGTTCATCCAAAGCAAGTAAGAAATAACACTTAAAGGCCAGGTGCAGTGACGCCTGTAATGCCAGCACTTTGGGAGGCTGAGGCAGGTGGATCACTTCAGGTTAAGAGTTTGAGACCAGCCTGGCCAGCACGGTGAAACGCCATCTCTGCTAAAAATACAAAAATTAGCTGCGCATGGTGGCACATGCCCTCTAGTCCCAGCTACTCAGGAGGCTGAGGCAGGAGAATCACTTGATCTTGGGAGGCAGAGGTTGCAGTGAGCCGAAATTGCCCCACTGCACTCCAGCCTGGGTGACAGAGCGAGTCTCCGTCTCAAAAAAAAAAAAAGAAAAAAGAAAAGCCGGGCATGGAGGTGGATACCTGTAGTCCCAGCTACTTGGGAGGAGGCTGAGACAGGAGAATGGCGTGAACCTGGAAGGTGGAGCTTGCAGTGAGCAAAGATCACACCATCGCACTCCAACCTGGGCAACAGAGCGAGACTTCGTCTCAAAAATAAAATAATAATAATAATGAAGAAATAACACTTAAAAGTAAGCATAGAGGCATACACAAAAGCATAGAAGAATATAGAGAAAACCCACTAACACTCCAGTAATCAAAGTTGGCAAAGGACACAATACCAAGGATGTAATTATGCAGTTCACACACAGGAAACTCAATTTAAAGTTAGAAAAAGTTACAGATAATTTGATAGTTTTTATTGTTTTCTTTTCAGTGATGTTTGAAAATATAAATTGCTGCAGATTTTTGGAAATCAACTTTGTATTGTAAGTGTTCATACATACAAATTATTGTTGGGTCTTTGGAGAATTTCTTCAGCCTTCACGCTGGTTCACATATAGATTCTCTGAATATAGACTAGGATTTTATTTTAAATGTGAAAGCCATTGGTTTTTTGTTGTTTCTGTTGTTAGTTAAACCTAGAAAGAAGCAGTATCTGTAATTCAGAAGTGTTTCCAAAATTTATAATAAATGATGAATATGTTTACCTTTTATATCTTGCAACCTCCATTTGTAAAATAATACTTCTTTTATGATGATGTAAGCATGTCATATAGTTAATATTTTATGTCTTACGCACTGTGTGGTAAAATTAGAATTACTTAAATTGACTATCAAAACAGATACTTTAGTATAGTTGTCATTTAGGACCAAGCACTGAATTTATAATGCTCTTTTTAATGAGATAGCTCTTCACTAAAATTTATAATATAATAAGATACTGATCTTGAGAGGTTTCCTTTGAAGACACTCCAACTTAAAAGTAAGAGTGAAAATGTACCCTTTTACCTCAGGTAAGTTTTTCAAATTAAAAACTATAATAAAAGCAAATAAATACAGTTCTGGTGTATTTAAGAGCTGTATATTTTAGGTGAATGTTTGGGACAACAGTAGATAACATTTTTTTGTTTCTTTCCTCAAAATATGTATACTCACAATCTCATAACCATAAATTGTGATTTTTTTTTTCCTGTAGTCTGAATTGGAGAAGCCTAGAGGCAGGAAAAAAACACCCGTCACAGAACAGGAGGAGAAATTAGGTATGGATGACTTGACTAAGTTGGTACAGGAACAGAAACCTAAAGGCAGTCAGCGAGGTCGGAAAAGAGGCCATACGGCTTCAGAATCTGATGAACAGCAGTGGCCTGAGGAAAAGAGGCTCAAAGAAGATATATTAGAAAATGAAGATGAACAGAATAGTCCACCAAAAAAGGGTAAGAGAGGCCGACCCCCAAAACCTCTTGGTGGAAGTACACCAAAAGAAGAGCCAACATTGAAAACTTCTAAAAAAGGAAGCAAAAAAAAATCTGGACCTCCAGCACCAGAGGAGGAGGAAGAAGAAGAAAGACAAAGTGGAAATACAGAACAGAAGTCCAAAAGCAAACAGCACCGAGTGTCAAGGAGAGCACAGCAGAGGTAAGCATGTGTAACTCTAAACTGCATCTATTTCGTTACTATATTATAAATCATAATTTGATGCTATCCACATTTGGGTCTTCCCAAAGCAGAGCAGAATCTCCTGAATCTAGTGCAATTGAATCCACACAATCCACACCACAGAAAGGACGAGGAAGACCATCAAAAACGCCATCACCATCACAACCAAAAAAAAATGTGTAAGTTGTGAATATTAAATTTCAAACCAATTTCAAATTATTTTGAAAAAGTTCCTAAATTTGTAAACATACATATTGCTATATTTAAATTCCATATATTTAGCCCCATTACACTAGGTAAGATAAAATTTTTATAAACTTACCTTAGTGACTGATATCTCAATAAACTATCTTGTACATTTTTACAGATGTAGGCAAATCTTTATAAGTGGATACCAAATAGCATATTATTTCCTATACAGACTTTATGATATCTAAGGAAATGATAAGATATTTTTAAATAATCACCACACATTGACCAGGTTGCCTCGTCATTCCACACAACCATTTTTTTAATGTTTCTCATTAGCACCTTTTCTTTTAAATGAAAGAAAACAGGTCTATGCTTCTGTTTTTATTCTTTGAACTTGTAGTAGGAAGGTAACAGGTATTGTTTTTTAAAAATTATATCCATACAAATTATCACATGTTGGTCTCAAGTGTTTGATATCTTGGTTTTGTTTGTTTTCTAATCCAGTTCGTGTATCTACATCAACATGTATATAGTTTTAGATGTTCACACAAACACATTTATAAGAGAGGTATAGTAACAATGTGTACCCCAAATTTTACTGTCTTAAGAATATCAGTGCTATAATTTGTAGATTTGACAGTATTTTTTCTCCTCAGTTATGTGAGTGGAAATAAAGTAGCATGTCTTCTATTAGTCAGAAATTTAGCACACTTTTTCTGAGAGCAATCCCACCCATACATAATTACATCAGTGGCTTGACTTTTCAGAGTTGCCAACATACTGTCATTAAATACTCAATTATCTTAGAGATTTTCCTATTCCTGTGTATTCCACAGGAAGAGGAAAAGTTGCCTGGGTGTCTAGCCAGTACTTCATGCCATCTTCCATGTAATTTTTCTATCAGGTTAAAAGTAAAGGTAAGTACATTTTTTGTGGCAGCTTTATAAATGTGTTTGGATTCAACCAAAGGAAATCAGTATTTCTAAACAAAGGATTCTTAAGGAATCCTTTATTTAATAAAATTCACGTGAATGATGTAACAAGGAAATAACAAACCTCATAATTTTAGTTTGTTTATATTTGGACATCATGAAATTCAGGGTTTAAATGATTATTGTGCTCTCCTAAAATTACACAAGTCCTGTGAATGTTCTAAACCAAATAAGTATTTCTTTAAAAAAAAAAATTGATACAGGAAAAGATTCTGTAGTCTGTCTTGGAAGCCTATCTTCCTTTCACTGGGAAGCTCTTTCTAGAGCTAGATATAACATAATAACGTATGTTAGGATTTGTTTCTTTTTCTTGTTCTGACATCAATGAAATTGAAAAAGATTGTCATTATGTTTCATGTAATTTCTATAGCTTCATTAATCCCAAAAAACCAAACCAAGTAGAAAAATTGTTTGGTTTGAGCATGAGTTAAAAAGTGCACATTTTGGATTGCTTATGGAAGTGTAAGTTATGTTCCTAATTTTAAAAAGTAAGTATTTATCAAGAGGGATCCATTTGATTAGATGGTTCTATTACATATTTTTTGATGCCTCCTGTGTTTCAGAGAGTACTAGGTGCTAGGGACACAAAACAGACATGATTCTTGTTTTCATGGGTTCGTGGTTCTTGTCTTCTACCATCTAATGGAGTGAGGAAGCTTTTTCTTTAAAAGTAACAATGAGTTGATACCTTGAGAGTAGTAGGGGCTAGACAGGCAGAGAACAGGTGGCAAGAACACTGTATTTGAAGTTTCTGAAGTGAGAAAAATCTTGTCAAAATCAGAAAGCTAAAGGAAGGCAAGGGTTTGCTGAATTGTAGTTGTGGGGAGTTGGGGAGCAGAAAGAGATGAGAACGAACAGGTAGGCATGGACCATCTACTGTTCCTTGTATACTGTGTTAAGGAGGTTTACAAATTATTCTCAGCTCAGTGGGGAGCTCTGTAGTGGCAGTGACATCATCTGTCTTGTACTTTTAAAAGATAACTTTGTAAAGAGATAAGACAAGAGATGGGAATGATTTGAGTTAGGTGGTAGCAATGGAGATGTGGAGAGAAGTGAATGAATTTGAGATCTCTGTAAGAATCTGTAAGGCCAAAGACTGGTACACTATATTCAAAGCAAAATCCCTTTCTGCTTTGAGCAGCTCAGTAGACATAGATGCCTTTTACAGCATTAGAAAAGATGAAAGGAAAAGACTTTGAGTTATGTTTTGAATTCCTTTATCGTATGTTTTCAGTCACTTTTTTTGTTACTTGGTAGATAATTTGTAAGATTCTGTGATTAAATGCTAGTGTAGGATTCAGGATATTAAAGAAATGTTCTTGTCTCATAAAGTAATTGAGGGTAAACATGATATGACAATTGATGAAATACTTGAAGCATTTCTTCTAATGAGGTAATCTACTGAAAGATTGGAACGTTCATTGTATTTTACATGTGTTTTACTCTAGCCGTGTAGGACGCTCCAAACAAGCAGCTACTAAGGAAAATGATTCAAGTGAAGAAGTAGATGTGTTTCAGGGTAGCTCTCCTGTCAATGATGATATTCCACAGGAAGAAACAGAGGAGGAGGAAGTTTCTACAGTAAATGTATGTGTTCAAAGTTTCTTTGAGTGGTGTGGTATATAAAAACAGTAAATGTTTGGTTAGATCATTTAGTACTTGTCTAATTCTAAGTATTTATATATTTTTCTTCATTAGTTTATAGCATCGTTTCATCTACCAGGTTGGATAATGGAGAAACATCTCTTATGGAAACCCGAAACTAAGCAAATAGGTGTAGCTTAGTGAGAATGTAAATGTCAAGTCTGAACTGAATGTATAGCATTCTAATATTGACACTTTAAGCGTTTAAGTTGTACCTTGATTTTAGGGCACTGATACGCATTAAGTATACTACTGTTTATATTTTACGACTCTGTTTGGTATTTCTATTTGGGTTTCATAATAGAAATTAGAAGTTAGTTACACAGAATAAAATCAGCCTTTGGAATTGAAGTTTGAGCTGACTGAGAATTCATAAAATTGGTAATACATACTTATTTTGCAAAGTAGGGATGTGTTACTTCCTGACTTTTTTGTTTTTGTTTTTGAGACAGAGTCTCACTCTGTGGCCCAGGCTGGAGTGCAGTGGCACACGATTTGGGCTCACTGCAACCTCCGCCTCCCAGATTCAAGCAATTCTCCTGCCTCAGCCTCCAAAGTAGTTGAGATTACAGGCCAGTGCTACCATGCCTGACTAGTTTTTGTATTTTTAGTAGAGATAGAATTTTACCATGTTGGTCAGGCTGATCTCGAACTCCTGACCTCAAGTTATCTGCCTGCCTCGGCCTCCAAAGTGCTGGGATTACAGGCATGAGCTGCTGCACCCAGCACTTCTTGACTTTCAAAGTAATAAATAAATTACTTTACCAGTTAATACAACTCAGATATTTCTTTTATGAAAAAATATAATACATTTAAGTAGAAGCTCTTTTCCCATCTTTGTTTGAGAAACCCAAGTTCTATAATCAAGTCTCAGAATTGGTCTCTACTGTTCTGTCGTATTTAATGGAATCAGAACTCCTATCTGTACCAGGATTCATGTTTGTGAATAAGTGAGTTAAGTACACAGGAAAATATGCTTAATTGTGGTCTCAAATTAATTTGGCTTGTTTCTTAAAGGGTTTTGGGGGGACATCAAAGTAAGCAAGGCTGAAGAGTCAGTAACGATTGATGTCTTCACCAGAGAAAACTACATAGTAAATTAAAACCCTTTTTTATATTCCTATTGTTAATATTGACATTTTTTGAACTAAAGTTTTATGCTTTCATTAGTGCCTGCCAGCAAATGATAATATGTTTAAATTTTAGGTTATTTTACTGTATTGATAATTGTTAAGATTCAAGCTCAGTAACTACTTTCCCAGAAAGATAATGTAAGTTCATAAATGTGAAATGTTTTCATTTACCACAGGAAACATAAGTAGAAAGATGATTAATCTGTTTGAGTTATTTTTCTTTCTGTAGACATTGACTTCTGTGATAGAAAAGTAAAATAGTTTTTTTCTTTTGCTGTTCTGGGAAAGTTTGTGACCATGTAAGGGTTCAAATATTATAGAGGTCTGAATATGTGATGCCAGGGCAGAAAGTAAGGATAAAAAAGTTTCAGGGAAAGGAAAGCAAAGAAAATCAGGAACAAACGAGAATAAAGATTGGTTAAAAATGATTACTGCATGTCTTATGCACATATACCCATTTTAATTAAGCATCTGGTGACTTTCCTTTTAAGGTACGGCGGCGAAGTGCTAAAAGGGAACGGCGATGAACAAATGTAATTAATAACTTTCTCTGTGAAAGCTTTGGAAAAATCTTTTTTTTTTTTTTTTTGGTCAAACTTGAGGCTGAATAAAGCCTTTGATGCACAAAATGGGACTGCTGAAGAGTGGACAGTTGGACCTTACTTTGGTGACCCCATACAATTTGTGGTCACATGCTTTAGCCATACGCATGATAACCTTGACTATGGAGTCTTGTGAAAGTGTAATGTGCGATGGCTGTGTAGACATAAAGAAGAAACTTGTAAATATCTTTTTTCTTTTTTTAATGTTTCTGACTTCTGAAGTGCTTGTATAGCTTTTATCTGCGGCTTTAAACTGACAGTACCCAACTGTTTATTGGATCTATTGATTTGAAAAGAATTTGTTAGGATAGATCTTAAGCAGTAATCTGTCAGTGTTTGTATTTGTATTCTCTGCAATTTTACTGTGAAAAATTTTTTTTTCAACAATTGGTGTCATTTTCTTGATGTCACTATTTGTTGGAGAGTTAAATGGTCTCTTCCCCTTGTGTATCTTACCTAGTGTTTACTCCTGGGCACCCTTAATCTTCAGAGGTGCTAAATTGTTTGCCATTACACCGGAACGATGCCTCTGATAGGAGGACAACCATGCAAATTGTGAAATAGTCCTGAAGTTCTCGGATTACTGTACACCTCAGTATTCATTGGTCCCAGAATTTTCTGGCCTTTCATGGCAATGAAAATTTTAAGAAGAAAGATTTAAAGTATTTTAATTTTAAAGAGTGTGTTATAAAATAATGTACTGAATTCTTTATCCCATTTTATCATCCTTTCAGTTTTTATTAATCTACTGTATCAATAAAATTCTGTAATTTGAATGAGTTTTTAATAGTCTAGAATGTTATTGTGTATAGATATTTCCTCTTGAACATTATGTTCAAAAAATGCAAATTACACTATAATATAAAACCTGATATATACACATTAGAAAAATTCCAGTTCTCCATAACAGTGTAAAGTTAATCAGAAAGAAAAAATTTTATTGATGCAGTGTGTCTTTATAAAGCTGTTCTTGAAAGCCAAGTGTTTTGTATTTTATAGTGAGTTGCATGTTTATGAAAAAAAGTGCTGAAAATGGGATGTGCTCTTTTCTGTAAATTCATATTTAGCCATAGTATATGATAGATTGCCCCATAACATAGTTTTTCATCAAGAGTTTATTATTGTACTTTATTTTGGAGCCAAAAAATTGATTCTGGGGGGTGGGGCAGGGTAGAAGTGGTATATCCAACTATATCAGCTACTGTAGTTGTCACAGTCTTGTGAACTTTGAATGAAATTCCACTTTGTCCAGATTGGGAGAAGTGGAAATTTATTTGAATTTAGAGCAGGTCTTTTTTTTCCTTCATTGTAATCTGCAAAATACAGAAATAAATTACTTAAGGCGGTATCCTTTGTACAGTTGTATAAACTGTATTTTGAACCAAAACATGTAGGTTACTACTTAATGCTTACCTAAATTCATTTTAGTATTTTAGGTGCTGTTATGTTTTTTCATGGTTAACACCAGAGGAAAATAAAAATCATATTCTAACTTATTAAATTTATCACATTGAATAGTGGAACATTTTCATATGATACACCATTATGTTTAAGGTATATTTCCAAGATTGGTTATAATAGATGGAGCATATAATAAAGAAGCTACTATTTTGGAAAATGACATTTTACTATTTGCCAATGTATACTGCAGTTGATGTGATTATTTTTATTTTAAAGATTTGTTCCTGTTTATGAAACAGCCATTTATTTTTAAAAAAGTGTTTTGAATTGTGTCTTAATCTCTCCATATTTAACTATTCTTCATTTACAACAATACTGACACCAGTAATTATGAGAGGCTGTCATATATCAAAAGCAGCTCAGGTTGGATCAAGATACATTGGTTTTGAAATGGTTCCTTAGCTCGGTTTTCCCAAACACATAATTTCTGTTTCAGCAGTACAAAGGCATGTTTTAAAATCTATAACATAAAGAATAAGGAATAGCTTTGTATTTTTGTCATTGATTAAATTGCACCGGAAATGTTTATGGAAATATATCATTAAGAACATTTTATAAAACATACGAAAAAATGATTGTGAAGGATTTTTATTTGCATGATCATAGTTAACCAAATTTCGTTGCACATTTTTGTAATGCTGTACAGCAGTTCACAAAAAAATGTTCATTGTAGATTTTGTTATGTTCAATGCCAATGAGTCTGTAATTTTACAACCTGTCTGTTCTTTTTTTGGGTGGATTATGGTGTAAATTTTTCTTTTTTTTTTTTTTGGTAGAGAAATAGGTGCAATAATCAAAGTTTTGATGTCTCGAGTCTCCATCTTAGGGGATTATCTTACGTTTAAACTTAACATTTCATGTATTAACATTTCATGTACTAACATTTATAGAAGCCACATACTTTACAATAAAATTAAGTGTGTATAAAACATTAATTGCTAACAATTGTTAGCAGACTATTCAGTGATAATGTTCGTTTTGAAAATATGTACTGTATAACATTAAGAAAATATTTAACTCCCTGTAACAAGCTCCATTATGAAAATCTTATTCCTCAGTGAGGTTATCTTGCTGCACTCTGTAGCAAATTTGTTTAATCCACATTATAATAAAATTTCTTGCTGCAGTGCAACAGGAAGCTTTTTCAGTGATCTCCACTGTATATGTAAATTACAAATGTGGCTGTAAAACTTATTCCAGGTATTAAAGGTTAAATTACTTTCTATATCTTCTTATAACTTGTAAGTTTGATTTTTAAGATTTCATTTTGTCCACTTGTAAGAATGTCAGGAATTTAATTTGTTTAAATTAGGCATATCTCTGCCACCACATAGTATTATGTCACCATAATGAACAATTGATATTTAAATAGATAACCAATTTTCAGACACATTTTTAGATTTCTGTGAAGTTGAATAAACATGAAAGCTAATATGAGTGTATTATTTTGTTTATGTAAATCAACATATATATTTAAATACTAAATGGAGAAAGGCACATTTGATGATTTTTAATTTTGGAGCCTTTGTTTCATGAAGTGGAAACACGTCTCAGTAACTTTTTCCAAACCTTTTGTTTAAACTTCTCTTGCAAAATGTTGGCAGACAGAGGTTTTTTAAGTATTATTTAAGTTAAATAATTGCGTAACTGAACCAAATAAATGTATAATATAAACTTTAAAAATAAGCACTAAATAAATAAGTTGCCAGTCGCAGTTTTATTAATTCATTTGGCAAACATTTATTAGGTGCCTACTATGTGCCAGGCACTCAAAAATTTTACTCAGTTTTGCGGAGGATAAAGTGTGATCAAGATAGAATAAGTCCCTGCTTTTGTGGTACTTTCATTATATTAGAGGTGGGTGAATAAGCAAAAAAAAAAAAAAAAATATATATATATATATATATATAATGTCAGATTGTGAACAATGCAGTGAAAAAAAGGAAAAGCAGGATAGAAAGTACTAATGATAGATGGAGAGATTATTTTATATACTTTGAAACATACAGTTTAGGATTGTTATATGTTCATGATGAAGTGATATGGTTTGTAATTTAAAATGTCACTTGGTATCTTTATGAATATTTTTAATCTACTTTGCTTGATATTAATGTAGCCATATCAGTTTTGTTTTAGCTATTGTTTGCATGATAAAATTTTTCCTTTTATTTTCAACATATTTACGTTCTCATGGTTAAAATGTGTATCATGTAAACATATTATACTTGGATTTTGTTCTTTCGTCTGAGAGTCTTTGTTCTTTAATAGTGTTTAAGCTCTAGTGTAGTTGCTTATATAGTTGATTTTAAATCTACCATTTTGCTATTTATTTTCTTTTATGCCAGTCTCTCCTTTATTTTCTCCTTTCCTGCCGCCTTCTGGCTCAGTTAAGTGCTTTTTATTATTCTCTCTCTTCCATTAGCTTTTTAGTTAAACCTGATTGTGTTATTTTAGAAATACAGTTTTTATGTTTGGCTTATTATAGTCTGTGATTGCTTTTGCCACCATCAGAACAATGCAAAAAGTTTAAAACAATTCAGCTGTATCTGCCTCTCGATCCTTTGTGCTAAAGTTGTCTATTTTCAGTATAAAAATGCCACAATATCTTTGTTGAATAGTCCATGTTCTCATATTTACTCATAGATTTTCTGTTTTCGCTCTGTTCTTTTTTTAAGAATCGTTTTGTGCTATCATGTTAGTTCATTTTTCTTTTTTTTTTTTTTTAATGTCTTGTTTTCAGCAGTTTGACTATGGTATGCCTAGGTATGCTTTTCATTTTATTTAATTTGCTTGGGATTTACTGACCAGTTGTATCTGCAGGTTGATGTCTTTCATCAGTTTTGAAACATTTTTGGCTGTTACCTCTTCACATATTCTACACTATTTTCTCTTTCTGACATTCCAGTTATAAATGTGTTAGACTACTTGTATCCCATCTGCCTTTAAGTGTGTTTTCTATTCTTTCCACTCTCTTTTTCTCTCTGTGCTTCATTTTGTGTATTTCTGTTGATCCATCTTCAGATTTCTTTTGCTATGTCTGTTCTTCCTGTTAACTTTTCAATTAGTTATTAATTTCAAATATTGTATTTTTTAGGCCAGTGTGGTGGCTCACACCTGTCATCCCAGCACTTTGGGTGGCTGAGGTGGGTGGACCACTTGAGGTCAGGAGTTCAAGACAAGCCTGGCCAATGTGGTGAAACCCTGTCTCTACTAAAAATAAAAAATTAGCCGGGTGTGGTGGTGGGTGCCTATAATCCTAGATACTCAGGAGGCTGAGGCGGAAGAATTGCTTGAACCTGGGAGCCAGAGGTTGCAGTGAGCTGAGATCATCACACAGTGCACTGCACTCCAGCCTGGGGGACAGAGTGAGACTCTGTCTTTAAAAAAAAAAAAAGTATTTTTCAGTTCTAGAATGTCCAGTTAATAATATTTTATAGATTTCAGTTCTCTGTTGAAAGTCTCTTTTTACTCATCTTTTCCTCTTTTCTCTTAATTATATAGTCTAAATCTGTATGAATTAACTACAACATCTCAGTCCTTTGTGGATCTCGTTCTTTTAACTGTTTTTTCTATTGAACATCAATCAAAATTTTCCTGGTCACATTTTTTCCTTCCGCTTATGGATCTTGTAACTTTTTTCTTATTTGAGGACATTGAATTAAAAGTACTAAAGGATTGAAGTTGATGTGATTTTTCTCCCAAGAGATTTTCCCTTTTTTGTTTTAGGCATTATAGAGATTGATCACCTCAAGAGTTGAGCCTGGGTTGCAACTTTAGTTAGATTCAATCTGGTTGTTTCAAATGTCTTAATAGTAAGATGTGCATTATGTGACAGACTAGCACAGCAAACCTGCAGGAGATTTCGTTCAAGCTATTCCGCCCAGCTTCTCAGCAGGAATGCTATTTGACACAGGGTAGTCAAAGGCAGCTTCTTTGAGAAGGTGACATCTGAGCATGGATTTCAATTAAGTGAGGCAGCAAGCCTTATGAATATCTGAGAGAAGAGTATTCCAGGCAGAGGGAAGAGTAAGTACAAAAGTCCTTAGTCAAGAATGAACTTTGTGCATCAAGGATTTCAAGAAGGCTGATGTTTCTGGAGTTGAATTGAACAAAAGATGAAGGGGTAGACCTGTGATGTCTCTTGGCAATTTTGTTCAAAAGTTGATGAGAATCCATTGTAGGCTTTGAGTAGGAGAGTGGCAAGATTTCTTTGTTTTAATTTTTAAAAATGCTACTCTGGCTATTGTTGAGAATGGCTAATAGAGTGTAAGAATAGAAGCCCCCCCAATTTTATTAAGTTATATTAGTAGTCTAGACAATTTGTTCATTCATTTCACAATGAGAGTGATAGAAATTGTGAGAAGTACTTGGATTCGTGAGGTATTTTGAAGTTACAGTTAGTAGCCCTTGCTGACGGATATGGAAGTGTGAGGGAGATGAATCAAAGATGACTCCTAAGCTTTGAGCTAGAGAAACTGAGTGAGTGGTGTCATTTACTGATATGAGGGAAGCTGGGTGGGACATATTCTTCAGGAAAAAACATTTGGTGTCAAGGTTCATCAGTTTCAGCATGTGATTTTTTAGTATTTACATAGTCTTTGGGTGCTTTGGATATTTGGATTCCAGTCCTTTATGTGAATTTCTGTTTGAAGGTGGAAACAGCTTCTAAAAAAAAAAAAATGTAGACATTTTACATCATCTGGCATTTCTAAAATCTGAAAGCATGTAACTATTAAGAATTTATTATAATACCTCCAATTCAGCATTTCTGAAACTAAATGAATAACCTTTCCTTCCCAAATCTGATCGTCTTTGTATGTCTGAAAATGGAATTAGTGTCTAACTAGTAATGCAAATCTATAAATTTGTTTTAATTCCTGTCCCTTACACCTGTATACAGACTGTCATCAAGTCCTGTTGAGTTTACCTCCTGATTATTCCTTGAGTTTTTCTGCTTTTTTCCACCAATCTCCTTTAAGTTCTCATCATTTCTTTGCCTCTTTGTTGGTCTCACATTTACTCTTGCCCCGCCTCAAATTCATTTTCATAATGTAGCCAGATTGTGAAGTACCAGGATTTCATCTACCCTCCAGCAGCAGCAGCAGCACAGTAGCAAATAATATAAACCTTTTATCCCTTTAATGGGATAAAATTTTAACACACCACTGATTTTAGGATAATGTGCCTACATTTATATACTTTTAATATAAATTGCTTTTAGGATAATGTGCCCTACAAAGCTCTACATCATGGGTCACTCCTATTTAGCTAATTCTTCCATCATATTTTGTGTTTTATTTCATTGATTTCTTTTTCTAATTTTTATCTTTTGCCTGTACCAATATCTAATTCACTATACCGATAAGTTTTTATATTTGGTCCAAAAATTCTCCAAGTCTTAATTTTAAAAACGTCTTGGTCATTCCTTGGCTATTCTTTTTATTTTTGCTTATTCAGTATTGAGTCTTCCCACTGAGATAGATTTTTTTAAGGCCCTCCTTTCAATACAGTTTTTATTTTCTTCTTAGGAATAGGCTTTGCACCTTTTAAAATGTTTTATGGGTTGCATTATTATTACTTATCTTGCTATTTCCATTATTTTCTAATTGATATAACTGCTATGCTTTTTTTTTTTTTTCTTTTGAGACAGTCTTGCTCTGTGCAATAGAGCAATCTCAGCTCACTGCAACCTCTGCCTCCCAGGCTCAAGCAATTCTTGTGCGTCAGCCTCCCGAGTAGCTGGGACTACAGTCGTGTGCCACCACACCCGGCCAATTTTTTGTACTTTTAGCAGAGATGGGCTTTCACCATATTAGCCAGGCTGGTCTCGAACTTGTGGCCTCAAGCCGATCCACCCACCTTGGCCTCCCAAAGTGCTGGGATTACAGATGTGAGCCACTGAACCCAGCTGCTATTTTGTCTTTAGCTGCTTTGTTGAACTCTAATTCTAACAGCTTTTCAGTTAATTATCTTAGATTTGTTAGATAGATAATACAGTCTGCAAGTGGTTTTGTCAGTATTGTTTCATGTTGTTCTGATATGTATACAAAATGTCTTTCTGGTCTAATTAGCATTGGTTGGTTCCTCCAGAGCATTGTTAAATAGAAAGCATTCTGCCTTTTCTAATTTAAGACAATTTCTATTTCTAATCAGGTTGTTAAAAAATAAAATCTGGAATATATGTTTAATTCCATGTTTGTGTGGAAGTTTATGTTTTTAAAAATATGATTTAATGAATTATATTAATATACGTCATATATAGAATAATCCTCGCTTTGGTAGGACTAACTCAGCTTGGTCATGCTACTAGATTCAGTTTGCTAACATTTTACTTAGTATTCTCATGTCCGTCTAAGATTGCTTTATAATTTGTCATACTAGCATTATTCCAGTATTGATGTAAGGAGTTTTTGCTAGCCTTCTAGAATGAGTTGGAAAGTTGTTTGTGTTTTTCCATAAATGTTTATGTAGTGTAGGAGTTATTTGCTTCCTGAAATTTTAATAGAATTTTAAAAAGTTTTATTTGGTGCTTTCTAAAATTTTAAGTAAAAAAGTGTTTCAGACATGCAGGAAATAATACAGCAGACATTGATTATCTCATTAATAGATATTCATGATCTAATTTCCCAAGTTTAAAAGATACTAACGATGCTGTGTTTCAGTTTGCATTAACTTCTCCCCCTCAACACGCACACACAGGCGCACACAGATGCACACCCTACCCACTTCCTGTGAGTGAGGAATAAGATCTCAGAAACGTTTAGCTGTTTCTTGGGTTTGAAGGATATTCTATAATTGTGTGTGTCACAGACGCTGTGGAGTGATTGATTTGTCTCTGTCCCCTTGGTGGAGAAGATAAGCTCACTTTTAACATATAAAAAAGCTGTGCACAAGCTGCAGTCCCTTTTTTGTTTTATCCTAATAATGTGTATCATTTTCATGCATGTGTTCATCTTCATTTTACTTATGTGCATTTAAAATAGCTAGGACTATTTCGTGTTTTTAGATTTTTTTGGAAAAAAGACATCATAGTTATCATTTTGAAACCTGTTTTTCACCCAACACCGTGTCTTTGAAATATAGCCATGTTGACATTCGTTGGTTTCCATTTCTTCACAGTATAACATCTTTTAAAATGGAATGCTTCCTAAATCAGTGGTGTCTTAAAATTGGCAGCATTTGCTTAATGACGGAATAATGCTGTACCTTATAATTGATGTTATCTTAGATTTGATTACATCCAGTAGTTAATTCCTCATAATTACTGTAAAGCATTCTGTTGTTGGAATATACGACAGTTAATCCATTTTTCTATCACAGTTAATCCTTTTTCTTATTGGTAGATAATCAGGTTGTTTGCACTTTCACTTTTATAAGCAGTTCGAAAGTAAACATCTTCCTGTCTCATAAACAATTATTCTGAATGGAAATGTTGAATTTAGTAAATATGGGCATTCTGCTTTCTAGGTATTGTCAAATCGCATTCCTAAGTAGTTATATTACTTTATACTTCTGCCAACAATGTATAGGAGCTTCTGTTTGCTTTTCATTTTTAGTTTGGTATCAGTTTGAAACTGTGTTTGTGTTGTGAGCTAAGGATCTTACTTTCTCTTTTTCAAATGGATAGCCGTTTGCCTCAGTACCATTAGTTACTGAATAGTTTATTCTTTCTATTTGACTTACAATGCTCTATCTGCCATATACTAAATGCAGGCAGTTAGAGGTTGAGATCTGTTTCTAGGCTTCCTTTTCTATTGCATTAGCTTATGTATGTAGTATATTTACTGTAGTTTTATAGTAAGGCATTTCTTTATTAATACTCTTCAAAATTGTCCTGGCTATTGTATTTTTATACCTCTACAAGAATTTTTAGATCATGTTGCCAGATTCTGGGGAAAAAATCTTTAGGATTTTTATTAGAACTACTTTAAAAATACATATTTGGAGAAAATGGCCATCTTTATGATATTGAATCTTCCCATTTATGAATATGGCTGGTTAGTTGGTCAGTCTCTTTGTATCGATCTTGCTTTTTTTTCTATCAATAAAGTTTTACAATTTTCAATTTTCTTCATAACAGTCTTGCACATTGTAACTTTCTTGAAAAGTGGCTTTCTAATTGTTGGTGGTGGATAAGAACACTAGTTTAGTTTCCATATCATCTTACTAAAAACTGTGTGACTCCTTTGGTGCTTAGTAGATTTTTTTAGGAGCTGAAACTTTTATTGCCTTTTAGCTGCTTTTATGGTTGGTTAAGCCAGATTGTTCCTTCTACCTGGCTCAATTTTGGTAATCATCTTTTCCTTGGAAATCATGCATTTCTAGGTTTTAAAATTTATTAGGAAAAGTTTTAACACAGGCTGTTTTATTTTGTAAACCTCTGCAGCATCTCTCTATATTTTGTTTTCTTGAGTCTAAGTTTTTTGTCAACATTTTTTCCTTTGTCATTGGAATCATTAAAAACTTCCAAGAAGCAGCTTTTAGTTTTATTGATTGAGCATTTATTTCTATAATTTTTGCAGTGATCTTGGTTTCTTTTTTCAACTTCGCTTGCACTTAGTAGTTCTTTTAGTCTCTTGGGTTGAATGCTTAGTTCACTTACATCTTGGTCTTTCTTGTTTTCTAATATATGCATTCCTCTTCTAAGTACTTCTTGATTATATCACATAGGTCTTGTTTGGTGGTGGTCCCCCTTTTGCTCATTACTAAATAATTTGCCGTTTTAGTTTTGATTATTAAGCCTAGTGTTTTTTGGCTTTTTTTATTTGTTTTTGTTTTTTCCTCTCGAAGGAGGAAAAAAATTTGGGGAAAGGCTTGAAGAGAGGGGCGCATTTTTTATTTTATTATCCTTTTGTTATTCCGATATAGCTAAATTTATGGGCCAAGAATGTCACTTGTATAGTTTTGTTGTCTGTATTACTGAGAGATTTTTCTGTGGTTTTATGTATGCCAAAAAGAAGGCTTATTCACAGTGCCTTGTATCAGTTTGTGTGTATCTGTATTTTAGATTGAGCTTGTTTATTTAGGTTACTTAAATTTTTATATCTTGTTTTTATTGTTTGTCAAACTTTCTGGTTTAGGGAAGGTGGTTTTGTTAATGTCTCCCACAAAGATTATGAATATTTCTCCTTGTATTTGTGTCAGTTTTTACTTTATATATTTCAAAGTTTTGATGTGAGGAGTCCTGTGACTGATACGTATTCTTGATGCATTGTATCATGTCAGCAGTATTAAATACCTGTTTTCTTCTCTTTAATGCTTTTTGATTGAATTGTATGGTCTTAATCTTGCTGTGCTTTTTATTAGTATTTGATTCTCCTTTTTATCAACTTCCCTGTGTCATTTTGTGTTCCATCTGATTAAAAAACAGCATTTAGCTATTTTTATTATTTATTTTTTTCCTCCATTTTCTCTGTTCTTCTTCTGGAAGTCTTAGAGTTTTTGACATTTTAGAGCCAGCTGTCTTCCACATCTCAGCTTTACCCTGGCAACATTTTTTTCCAGCATGTGCTTTAGGCTATAGTTCTTTCTCAGGATATACTTTTTTCCCCAGAATTTGTCAAGATTTCTACATTTCTTTTTCTCATCATTGCGGATTTATCTAGTATATGTCTGTGTTTTTATATTATCTCCCATCGTTTTATGAGGGAGGGTAGTTGCCAGTAATCATTGTTCTGTCTTGATCCTATGGTGTCCCTCCCTGATTCCAGCACTTAGGTTTTATTCTTACCTGTTTTTTGGGGGACACAAGAGTTTCATAAACCTATATTCAATCCATCATCTTTGAGTCTTCCTCAGCTGCTTCTTAAAAGGCTGTTATCTTTTTTTTTTTTTTTTTTTTTTTTTTTGAGACGGAGTCTCGCTCTGTCACCCAGGCTGGAGTGCAGTGGCTTCATCTCAGCTCACTGCAAGCTCCGCCTCCCGGGTTCACGCCATTCTCCTGCCTCAGCCTCCCAAGTAGCTGGGACTACAGGTGCCCGCCACCACGCCCAGCTAATTTTTTTATATTTTTAGTAGAGACAGGGTTTCACTGTGTTAGCCAGGATGGTCTCGATCTCCTGACCTCGTGATCCGCCCGTCTCGGCCTCCCAAAGTGCTGGGATTACAGGCATGAGCCACCGCGCCCGGCCTAAGGCTGTTATCTTATAGCGTGTCATTATGCTACTACTGTTCGTCTCATAAGTTGGAGTCACTTCAGTTCCTCAGGGCTTCTGCTAGCCACCCCAGTTGGAGAGCAGCTCATTTTTTTGGAGCTATTATTGGAGCGTGTCAGTGACTATAACCCGTCCTTTTTTTAGGTCCTGTTCATGACTTCTGTATATCCCTTCCTTTTTACTGGCCCCTGTGACACTATTCTAACAGGATTTTCTTCCTACCTTTCTCTATCCCCCTTATTTTCACTGGTGGTTTTTCTTCACTTATTACTTAATTGGCATTGCAACTTAATGTAAGAGTCATCAGCTTTTTGTCTTGTTTTTAAAGATAAAAAATACTTGTACTGACTTTTATACAATAGTAGTTGTACTTCTATTATCCCTTGAGAAAATATATATGTATATAGATAACAGACATACTACTTTGGTAGAGCCATATCATTAATATACACTGATTTTAAAAGCACTTGCTTTGAAAGATCTCACTCTACTATCTTCTTTAATCATCACAACAACATATATATGCTTGGATAAGTATAAGGCAGATAAATGAAGTAAATCTTGCAAGGAAGCAATAACATTTCATAAATTTACCTATTCTGAAGGGTGCTTTTTTTTTTTTTTTTTTGAAATGGACTCTTGCTCTATCACTGCTGGAGTGCAGTGGCGTGATCTCTGCTCACTGCAGCTTCCACCTTTTGCATTCAAGCGATTCTCGTGCCTCAGCCTCCGGAATAGCTGGGACTACAGGTGTGCACCACCATGCCCAGCTAAATTTTGTATATTTAGTAGAGATGGGGTTTCACCATTTTGGCCAGCTGGTCTCGAATTCCTGACCTCAAGTGATCTGCACACCTCGGCCTCCCAAAGTGCGAGGATTACAGGTTTGAGCCCCTGTGCCCGGCCTCAAGGGTACTTTTGACCATACCTAAACTTAGGCAGTAAACTTTAGATTTGCCATGCTCTGTAAGTTTTTACTCCTCTCCACGTACATTTGAATGATACTACATTTATGGGGAAAATATTTGACACTTCATATTGGTGTAGATGTGTTTATTACTTGTGTTAACTCCAGGTGTAAAGGAAAGGGTCAATAGCCGATGGAGCCTTCATTCTGCTGGCTCTGCAAACATAATAGATGTGTGATCACAGGCAAGTCATTTTTATCTGTCTCCACTACGGTTTCCTCATCTGTCAAATAGGCAAAAAATAGCTCTTAAAAACTAAAGTGTCATCAATCAAATATGGTGTGTGTGAAAAATCTTTGTACAGGATAAAGGACACTACAAATAATAGTTAAAATTGTTAGCCTTTAGTTATCAAAGCATATGTCATGAATTCAGTTCATGGGGATCCTTGCCCACTTGTGAATAAGAGGGTAAGAGTTGGTATTTAAAGAAAACAACTGCAGAGATATGATACAGATATGTAGCTATAGATATCTCACTGAGATTTATATGAGTCAGAGCTGGAGAATATCCAAGCCATGTTACTGTCTTCCAGTATCCACTTCTCATGGGCTCTCAAATACCGGACAGTTGCCCATTGCCTGCAGTTCATCTTGCCAACTGGTTTTGTTTTGATTCCTATTATTATGTCTCAGGCTGTAATCTCATCCAAACCTGATTCTGAGACCAAGTTCTGTGTCTTCTTGCCTTACCCTCTGCTTTTGACCTCTTAAACTGGAGCTTATTTTAAATGGCCCAACTTGATTACACTGTAGATAAAACTAAATATGTGACTCTGAGAAAAAGTAAACTTTATTTGTGCTACAAATTATTGGCAGCTTCAACTCTGATGAGTAATTCCCAGTCTTTGTCCCTTGCTGACTTCTGGACTTTATGATCTCTAATGACTGGTTATTTGTTTTACTTATTTTTATTTTTTAGAGACAGAGTCTTGCTCTGTCACCAAGGCTTGAGTACAGTGGTATGATCATACCTCACTGCGATGTCGAATGCCTAGGTTCAAGCGATCTTCCTGCCTCACCCTCCCGAGTAACTAGAACTGCAGGCGCATACCACCATGCCCAACTAATTTTGTAAAATATTTTTTCATAGAGACAGGGTCTCCCTGTGTTTCCCAGGCAGGTCTCAAACTCCTGGGTTTGAGCCATCCTCCTGCCTCGGCCTCCCAAAATGCTGGGATTACAGACATGAGCCACTGTGCCTGGACTAATTACTGATTATTTGGATTTCCTGTGACTTCATCTTCCTTTTTCTCTTCCCACCACAGCTCTTCTGCCCACCATCGTCATTGTGATATCTCATTTTTTCAATTACCTGGGATATAGACTGTCAAGGAGTCCGGATTTTTTCACTTTTTAAACAGAAGACATTTTACTTTCCATGCTATTGCAACTGTTGGAAACAGGAGGATTTAAATAACTAGGAAACTTCAGTTAAGGGAAAGTTGGGGGAAAGCCTAAGTTTATACCACGAAGTAGGAAGAATATCCACCAGATATTTTTGGACTAAAACCCAAATCAATTGGGGTAGACTTTTCAAGCTCGAGAATGAATTCTCTGAAAGTGTCACCACTCTGAAAAACCCACTCGAAGATTCGCTGGTAGGTGTGACAAAGATGATGAAAGGGCTTCTACTGGGCCCAAGACACATTTTGGACACCCCTGCAGTGACTCAGTTCATTTATCCTAAGTGACAAGGGGTGTGGAATTGATAAATCTCATTGAAACACTGCACTTTCTGCATTCTAGCCTTCGAATATATCTTGAAGTGAGAAATCACCAAGGAAAATCAGCTGCACAACCCACTTGCAGGTGGAGACTGAATTCAGCTGAGAGAAACAACAGATGGGTCTCTAGAGAACCCATGACAGGCTTCACTGTCAGCCATGCCTACCTCATGCTTTACGAGGCAAGGCAAAAACTAAGGATGGGATCTGCCCCCTACTCCTCAGAGAGGTAGTATCATGAAACTCAAGTTGAAGCTACCAACTGTTTCAGGTGGCCAATCTCTTACAATGCTATGGATTTTGTAAACAGAGGGCCTGGATAGTACCTGCCCTTCTCAGAAAGTGACTAATGGCAAAAAGGAACCAGCAGGAGAACTATGAATAGTTACCACAATCCAACATCTCTGCCTTCCTACTCACCTCTGTCCCCCTACAAAAGAAAAAAACAATAGCTATCAAAAGGATATCCCAGGAAAGACTTCAGACATTCTCCATACAAGCAAATAAATTAGAGAACTTGAATTCTGAAAAAGAGCTCAAATAACTAATGATGAGATAAAAATGAAAACTGTGCAAAAAGTTACATATCAAAGTATATAAGGGGTCAAAATAAGGTAGATCTAATAGAGATGTTAAATATGGTAATTTTGAAACAATACACCTTTTCAAGAAACTCTGAGTTGTGTATGGAAATTGGCTATCAAGCCAAAAGAATCTCAAATTACAAAATTAAAAGTGAATTAAAATGAAATGTCTAATTACCTGGAATTGTTAAAAAATATTCTCAGGTCAAGGAAAAAAATGACAAATATTTATAAGGTGGCTCTAATAAAAATATGTACTAAAGGCAGAATATTGCTATACTATATATATAGCTGAGACTGTGGCTTTGCAGCCATACTCGGTTTCATCCTCAGTTTTGCTGCTTACCAGTTGTGTAACCTTGAGCAAGTTGTATAACCTCTCAGAGTCTCAGTTCTGATGGATTTAATAAATGTAAAGAAGTACATGGCACATAGTAAGTGATCAAAATATATTAGCCATTGCTAGTATTTTCCAAGATGGTGAGTGTGGCTAAATGGAGTAAAGATGGGAGTTTTATATGAAGTCAGGGGCATGGAAGCACAGATGTAGGACCTTGTGGACTATTACAAGGACTATAAGCAAAAGCCATAGGGCTTTTGAGTGAGATGGGAAGCCACCCGAGGTTTTGAAAAGAGGAGTCATATACTCTGACTTCCATTTTAAAACGATTCTCTGGCTAGTGTGAGAGGGGAGAGCTGAGGCAGAAAGACTAGTTAAGGAAGCGGTTGTGCTAATCCGGGTTATCTGTGATTGGAATGGCCTTGATGGATGAGATGGTAGTAATGGATGCAGTGAAAAGTGCTTGGGTTCTGGATATATACTGAAGGTAGAGCGAACAGAATTTGCTGATACATAGGGTATGAACTGTGAGAGAAAGTACCTGGCCCAAGCACTGGAGAGAGGAGTTACCATTAACTGAGGAATACTTGTTATTACCAAAAAACAAGGCTAAACCATAATAAGAGAATAAATAGTCTTCCCAAAATATGGTTGGGCTCTGAATTCTCCAAGGAGTTATGAGCTGTACTTAACTCATAGCTGACCTCTGTGGGAGTCAGCCTGCACCCAGATCTGAGTGGGATTGGAGCCTAAGCTGAACTCCTGGGGACTTCTGTTGACTTTGTTCATGGGACGATAGCCCCCAGCCTATGGGAACCTTCAGATGATTGGACAGTGGACAGTCATGCACATCTGGCAGATGGTGCAGGAAGAAACTGCGAAGTGACGCTTTCTCCCCTGATAGGAGTATGGGATGAGAACTCTGTCTTGTGAGATCGCCGTTCAAGTTGGGGAATACTGAGCCTTGCTTCTGGGGATCAGCTGGCTTCCAGCTTTCAAAGAGGGGCTAGGAGCTGTCCTTGGTGAATATGGAGAGGAGCAAACTGAGTAAAGGCAAATGTCGGAGGAAGGAATTTGTCAAATGAAATTATGTTCATTGTGTAATCTCACCTTTTTACTACCTCATTCAAACAATGATATATTTGATGTGATTGGATTTGTTTGGGCATATTGGTGGAGAAACTAGATTCCCTGTACAAATTGACACAAGGCAGAATTGGAGCCACAGAGACACTGGCATTACTGTTTTTGGTATTTAGTGACTTGTGAAATCACAGGTGACTTTTGATAGAGCAGACTTGGGGCACTGTTGGGGTGGGGGAAAAGAAGGCAGAAGCCAGACTGCAGTGGGGTGAGCAAATGTGAGTTCAGGAAGTGGAGATAGTGGAGGCTGATTTGGAGAAGTCTGGATGAGGAGGAACAAGGAGATGCCCTTTTTTTTTTTTTTTTTTTCCTAAGGATAAACCAGAACATTTTTTCCCATTAAACATACATATATTGGGGTACCTGCCCACAGCCTTTTTAATCCGCCCTGGTACATTGCTTCTACTGAGTTGCATGATCTTGTCCTCCCTCTGATGCTACCTCACAGGGAAGAGTTGCCTGTTCACGATGACCTATCTATGCACTGTGTGACTTGTTTGGATTTTCCTGTATGAATTAAAAGGCAGACAACAGTTTTCAGTGAGTCATGGACAGTAAATAAAAAATCCATGGGCTACTCTGGGCCATATGGAGAGGAAGTTAAGGGAAAGCCTGCTGCAGGACAAAGGTGGGCGAGCAGATGTGTGGAAAGAAGAAGAGAAGTCCCTAGAGATTCCATGAGAGGTGGCCTCGATCTGAATCCACCCCTGCACCTTCTGAGCCCTGTGACCTTGCAGTAACCACCTCCCCACTTCCTGTTGTTCCAACTGGTTTGAAGGGATTTCACTTTCTGCAGATGAAAGGACCCTGACTGGAGCAGTCTTCTTGGACCTCTTCATCTTCAGCCCCTTTTTGCTCAGATGTGTTGTACAGATAAATACCAGAGTGTGTGAAGGTGCTGTCTTCACCACGTTCTTTTCTCTTTTTAGAGACACGTTCTTGCTCTGTCGCCCAGGCTGGAGTGCAGAGGCACGATCACAGCTCACTGCAGCCTTGCACTCCTGGGCTTGAGCTGTCCTGCCACCTCCGTCTCCCAAGTAGCTGGGATTACAGGTGTGTGCCACCACACCTGGCTAATATTTCATTATATTTTGTAGAGACCGGGTCTCACTATGTTGCCCAGGCTATTCTCAAACTCCCGGAGTCCAGCAGTCCTCCTGCCTCAGATTCCCAAGTTGTTGGGATTACAGGTGTGAGCCACCCTGCGTGACCTCCATCAAGCTATTGTTCTCTCGCTCACAGCTGTCTACTACACAGTGAAGTGTAAAATCAACAAGCCTTTCACATGCTGCGTCATCCTACTTTCCAAACTTTTTCATCATATTTTCTGTTAACTTTACTTCTGCCAGACTGCCTGTCCCTGGCATTCAACATACTGTATATCTACACCCTTAGGCCTGGCTTACATCATTCTACTTGCCAGTGATCTAGGCCCTTTGTATTCAAAGTGTGGGTCAAGCAGCAGCACAGACATCACCTGGGAGCTTGTTAAGAATGCAGAATCTCAGGGCCCACCCCAGACCTCCTGAGAATCTGCTTTTCAATAAGATCCCTGGATAATTGAAATTCACCTTATAACTTGAGAAGAATTGGTCTCTGCTGCCGGTGCAAGTATCTCTTCTGCTTTAAGTCCTAGCCTAGGGGTTGTTTGTCCCATTATCTTTTTTTCTGACTGTATAGTGATAGTGGTTCACCTCAACCTGAATTCCTATAGCACAAGAAACGAATAGTAATAGTTTGAGTACTTGCTATGAACTGATCACTAGAGTAAGCACTTTATATATGTCACTTAATTACTCCTCAACAATCCTGTGAGGTATGTTTATCACCATTTTATGGATAAAGGAACCAAGACTTGGAGAGTAACTTGCCATGTTCAAACAGCTCGGGTCAGAGCCAGAATTTGGATTTAGATCTTTCTGATTCTTGAGCCCACAAAGCATACATATCTTTATAGTGTCAAGACTGAGAAAGCCAGTCATACTAGAGCATATGACTCTGAATGAATACCTCAGAGTATTAACTGTAATGACTTGTCATTATCATCTTGCTAACTTACAGCTGTGAAATTATCTGTAGAGGAAATTAACAATCCATTAAAGAAACTGATTACTTTATGGCCAACCCATGCATAGCCTCTGCCACTTCTTAATTTTAGTGTTTTCACCATTTTGAGGTGGAACATCGTACAATTTTCGCTTGTGCTTCTATAAAACAGACTTTTAAATGTTTAAAAAATACTACATAAAACTGCCACAGTGCATTGCACATAATAAACACGTAACAAATATGTACTGAATTCATTTGATTCTCACAATTAATTGTCTCATAATCATCCCTGATTCAATCTCTAATAACATATCCAAAACTGAATTCCTGGGCTTTCCACCCATGCCTACCTCTAAACCCAGTCCAGCCTCAGCTTTCCCCATCTCTGCCTGTAGCAATTTCATTCTTTTAGTTATTCATGCCCAAACCCTGAAGTCTACTCCGTTTCCCTCACACATCCTTTCTAATCTGTCAGGAAATCCCATTGACTCTTCTTGCAAAATATATCCAGGATCTCATCACTTCCACTGCTACTTCCATCCAAGCCACTATTATATCTTACCTGGTTTATCAGTTTGCTAGGGCTGCCATAAAAACTACTACAAACTGGGTATCTTAACGGAAATTTATTATCTCACAATTCTGGAAGCCAGAAATTCTGGAGACCAAAATGAAGGTGTTGGTAGGGTTGGTTCCTTCTGAGGGCAGGATTTTTTCCAGGTTTTTCTCTGGCTTGTAGATGGCTGTCTCCTCCATGCGTCTGCTTGTATCATCTTATGTATGTATCTGTTGTTCAAATTTCCCCATTTTATAAGGACATCAGTCATATTGAATTAGGCCCACCCTAATGACCTCGTCTTAAAACCTCTGTAAAGACTAAGTAAGTCACATTCTGAGGTAGTGGGGGTTAAAACTTCAATATATCAGTTTGAGTGGGTAGGGGCACATTCAACCCATAACATCAGGACTGTTGCAGAAGCTTCTTCCCTGGTTTCTCTGCTGCTTCTCTTGTCTCCCAGAGCCCATTCTCCACACAGCAGCCAGAGTTACCCTTTTAAAATGGAATTCAGGTCATAGGTCTCTCTTACTTAAAATTCCCCAATGCATCAACATGGGAGTGAAAGCCAAGGTCCTTACAGTGGCCTCACAGGCCCTATGAGCTGATCCCTGTCACATATCTGACTTTATCACCTCCTACTGTCCCCTCACAGGCTGTGCTTCAGGCCCCAGGCTTCCTTGCTGCCCCTCTAATGCACCAGGCAAGTTTCCTTCCATGTCATAGCACTTGTATGTTGTATTTCCTCTTCCTGGAATATTTGTCACCCAGGTATAGGTGAGTCTTGTTCTCATCTCCATCAAGTCTACTCAGATGTTTCTGACTCAACACAGCCTTCCTGACTTCCTAATTTAAAATGTCATCCCCTGCCCCAACCCTCCTTACTACTCTCTTATGCTTTACTTTTCTGCATGGCACTCACCCCCTTCTGGTGTATTATAATAGACGCTCACATTTTGCTTATTGTCTGCCCCTTTCGTTAGAATATGGCTCAGCGGGGTTTGCTCTCTGTTGCAATCCCAGGGTCCAGCACACTGTCTACTAGCAGACAGTCAATACATGGGCTAAATAAAAGAATCCTGTTTTAGAAATGTTGAAACTGGAGGACAGAACAGTTAGGCATTTTTCCAGGTTACACAAGAAGTTAGTGACAGAGCTTGGAGTAGAACCTTGGAGGCCTCTTGGTTCAAAGCTCTTTGTGTCATAACCAGACCATAAATATTTTCTTTGCTATAATGACATCAATATATATGCTAATTAAAGCTTAAAATACAGGTTTTAATTTTTATTTTAAAGTCTGTCTCCTGCTTGCAAGCTGTTTCTTTTTTTCTTTGAAACGGTGTGTCGCTCTTGTTACCCAGCCTGGAGTGCAGTGGCATGATCTCGGCTCACCACAACCTCTGCCTCCCGAGTTCAAGTGATTCTCCTGCCTCAGCCTCCCGAGTAGCTGGGATTAGGCACGTGCCACCATGCCAGGCTAATTTTGTGTGTTTTTAAAATAGAAATGCGGTTTCTGCATGTTGGTCAGGCTGGTCTCGAATTCCCGACCTCAGGTGATCCGCCTGCCTCGGCCTCCTAAAGTGCTGGGATTACAGGTATGAGCCACGTGCCTGGTCTGTTTCTATCTTAATAGCCAATTTAGATCGTTGCATCATCAGTCTAATTAGTCTAACCCTAACCCGCGTTGCAAGTATCGTTAACAAGGCTCCCAAATACAAAGCATTTCTCTGTTGACTCAGTGGCTGCATCTGGACTGTTAAGTGACACCAATAGTGTTCTTTTATTAAGATAATTATAATTTGTATAAAGTAATACATAAACATGATTGAAAAAATAAAACATTATGGAAAATCCTGTAATGAAATGTCCCAAACTCTCAAGGATAGTATATTCTTGAATCCTTACCCCCACCCCAACCCCGCCCATGCTTTTCCCTGAATCTGGCTCTCTGGAGCTTTCTGTCTTTCTGTTCCAGGACCGGTGCACAGCTCTCATTCTGTGACCTTCCTTCTCTTGGGTAGATTCTACTGTTTGTTTCCTAGATCTCACGTCTTCCTCTTAGATTATTTCCTTATTTTGCTGGAGCTCATCCTCAAGTAAGTTCTTGAGAAAGGGTTATGGGAAGTAAATTTTGTGAGTACTTGAATGTTTGAAAATAAATTTATTCTACATTGATGCTTGATTGTCATTTGCCTGGGAGCACAGACCCCACCTCTCTAAGAAGTGCCAGTGGCAGTGGTGTGGCTCCCTGGAGGACTCAGTCGGCCACAGGTGAGTGACTGGAAATAGATGGGCTTGCCTCCTTCAGCTGCATGTCCCTCCTTCCCTGCCTGACCTCTGATTCCTCACTCCCTCTGTCCTGTGTGCTCTCCGTAGCCTTTGGAAATGTTGGCCTTTTTTCTTTTCTTTTCTTTTCTTTTCTTTTCTTTTCTTTTCTTTTCTTTTCTTTTCTTTTCTTTTCTTTCTTTTCTTTTCTCTTTCTTTCTTTCTTTCTTTCTTTCTTTCTTTCTTTCTTTCTTTCTTTCTTTCTTTCTTTCTTTCTTTCTTTCTTTCTTTCTTTCCTTCCTTCCTTCCTTCCTTCCTTCCTTCCTTCCTTCCTTCCTTCCTTCCTTCCTTCCTTCCTTCCTTCTTTCCCTTCCTTCCTTCCTTCCTTCCTTCCTTCCTTCCTTCCTTCCTTCCTTCCTTCCTTCCTTCCTTCCTTCCTTCCTTCCTTCCTTTTCTTTCTTTTCTTTCTTTCGTCTCGTTCTGTCACCCAGGCTGTAGTGCAGTGGCACGATCTCGGCTCACTGCAAGCTCTGCCTCCCGGGTTCACGCCATTCTCCTGCCTCTGCCTCCCAAGTAAATGGGACTACAGGCGCCCGCCACCACGCCCGGCTGATTTTTTGTATTTTTAGTGGAGATGGGGTTTCACCATGTTAACCAAGATGGTCTCCATCTCCTGACCTCATGATCCGCCCACCTTGGCCTCCCAAAGTGCTGGGATTACAGGTGTGAGCCACTGCACCTGGCCTGGAAATGACAGCCTTTCTGACCCCTGACTCTTGGCTTCTGTCCCATCCCAGTGGCAGCTGTCTTCCCTGTGGCTTTCTTTCTTGAACTTCACTGCTACCCCCAGTTCATGCGTCACGGACACTTTAATACACTCAAAGATCTTAGGAATGAAAAATGTTACTGCAATTACAATTTAATAAAAAGTACAACAGAAGTAATTAATCCCTCTGCCTGTAAAGTTGTCTACAGGCAGACAACCTTCCCCTGCTACTGCTCAAAAAAAAACGTAAAGCCGGAGAATTCTAATACAAAGCGCAATGAACTTAAGTGGAAATGGTTTGCATTTGAAGAGATTTATTTAGTTGGCAGAAGGATTATTTCAAATAAGGGGCTTCCTCCATAGATTTATGTGTTTAGAGATGAGTGCGTGAGTGAGTGAGTGGCAGAGCTGTTCAGAGCTCAAGGAGGTGGAGCCACAGCCAGCAGAAGACGAAATGAAAGGCAGACTACCCAAACATGGTATGACTGTGCATGGGAAAGTGAATGGGTTTGAGAACTGGTTAGAGAAGCTATGAGGGATCTTCCATATAAGGGAAGATGTAAAGTAGCTGTATGGAGGGAGAGAGGATATATTGGAAAAATGCTGTGCTGTGAGCCCCCCACTGCCCCTGCGTAATGTGCTGAGTGGCTTGCTCAGTGTCCTGCTGCCAGGCCTACCTAGCAAGATCTGAGGGGTCAGGGGAGAGGAGCGGGGGTGGGGTGGGCGTGAAGGTGGAGGGAGAGCAGCCGGTCTGGGCAGTGCCTGGGAAGCACTACCCTCCCCTCTGCTGGCCTGGCTGGTCTACAGTCCAGGATCCTGGGCAGTGGATATAGAATCTGGGTAAGCGGAAGGCCTGGGGTCACTGAAAAGAGATTTTGTCCAAGAGGGTGGCCTTCTAAGATGAGGACTGCTCAGAATTGGGGATTCCAAAATTAAGAGGGAATTCTAGAGTGGGTGACTGAAGGAGAGCCACCCTGAAGGGATGTGGGGGGTAGGTGGCTCAGCAGGAGGAAAAAAAAGCCTAAGAGGGAAAGAATCTGCCAGAAGCATCTGCCCAGCCCAGAGAGCTTGCCCACCACCAAGACACAAGTAGGAGCTTTCTTTCCCTGATCTCTATTCCTTCCTTGTCGCACCCTCTGGATTTGCCATGTAGCCTTCAGAAATGGCTTTCAGCCATTGTGGACGTGGGCAGGAAGGGAGAAAAACAGCACATCTTCCCCGCAAAGCAGGCCACCCACCTGCCAGCCTTAGCTTGATAGAGGAGGGCAGAGGGAAGGGAGGTGAGTGAAGTATTCATTAATATATTGGACCAAACATTTCAAGTTTGAACTGAAGATGAATGGTTTTAAGTAACCATAGAGTTTTGTATATTTAGTAGTGGTGAGAAAGGGCATGGGCTTGCTCTCATTCCGATGTTATGAATAACTCCCCCTCCCCATTCCGAGGTTATGAATAACTCCCCCCGCCCCCGTCCCCGGCCACTGTCTAGGTTATAAGGCAGAGTGGAAAACAGAAGAAGAAGAAACATGGAGTTTGAGTGCACCTCAGTGATTATGCCACATCGATGTACTTGTAACAAGAGCTTTGGCAAGATTCTTTTATGGCTACACCCAAAGCCTTGGGCTCCTCCAGCCCCACTTCCCATAGTTCTCAGGAAAGACTCAATGAAGCTGGAGAGAAGCAGAGGGAAGGGCAGTCCAGTGCTCTGCGCGGTGGTGGGCCGGGGCCAACAGGGGAGAGGGCAGACTGATAGGGGCCATGTGGGTTAGAAAGAAAATATTCATTAGCACTTCTGGAAAATTCTATGATGAATACACTACACAACACATTATTTTCGATCTCATTAAATGACATATGTTCTAGTTAGAAACCTGTAGAAAACCATAAAAATTTAGAACAACCTAAATGTATAGAACAGAGAATAGAACTGAGTAAATCGGAGTTTATTCATATGACAGATTAATTAAAAGGGAAATGGTTTGAGGTCAGGCAGGGTGACTCACGCCTGTAATCCCAGCACTTTGGGAGGCCAACGTGGGCGGATCACCTGAGGTCAGGAGTTTGAGACCAGCCTGGCCAACATGGTGAAACCCCATCTCTATTAAAAATACAAAATTAGCTGGGTGTGGTGGTGCATGCCTGTAATCTCAGCTACTCGGGAGGCTGAGGCAGGAGAATTGCTTGAACCCAGGAGGCAGAGATTGTGGCGAGCCGAGATCATGCCACTACACTCCAGCCTGGGTAACAGAGTGAGACTCTGTCTCAAAAAAAAAAAAAAGAAAGAAAGAAAGAAATGGTTTGTACTTGGCAGAAGGGTTTCAAATAGGGAACTTCCTTCATAGATGTATGTATGTATTTAAAGATCAGTCAATGAGTAGTAGAGCTGTTTTTGAGCTCAAGAACATGGAGCCACAGCTAAGAGAAGATTAAATGAAAAAAATTCTCAAAAAAGAAAAGAAAAAGGAAAATACCCCCACCAAGATCTCAGTCACATTCCAAATCAAGATCCCTCACACGTCTCACTCACTTTCTCATTTTCAACTTAGATGATGCCAGAGATCCCAATCAAGATCCTATCTAGAAGGCAGAAATCTCCAGGAAGAACTCCACCAAGACGAATGCCTGCTCTACCCAGGCCTAGGAGAAATAGCTGTGCAGTGGGAGGACGAACGCATTCATCAGCATTCTTGTCCAGGAGTAGCTCATCATCCTTTCCTGTCATTTCTGGTCACCACCAAAGAAGGCTCCCAAAAGGACATCTAATTTCTAGTTAAGGCGATTAACTAGTGAATACACTAAATGCCATTGAATTGCACACTAAATGGGTGAATTGTATGGTATAGGAATTATACATCAACAAAGCTGTATATATACTCTGTGTGTGTGTGTGTTTATATACACACACAACAGAAATTCTAAGGAACCAAGCAATAAATCTAAGAAAAATTGCCAAATAATGGAGAAAATAATATGGTTCATTTAAAAACACTTAAAAGGCAAGCTAGAAATATGCCATATTAATAGATAGAAAGAATCATGTAACAAAAAAATGTCAGTTGTCCTCAAATTCAAAACAATTTGAATACAAATCTCATTTGTATTTTCAGGAAACTTGACAATTCTAAGATTTAGGTAGAAAAATTAGAAATAACCAAGACAATCTAGAAGAAGAAAAAGATGGGAATGATTCCCTTATCAAGACTTAGGATGAAACTTTGCTAATTAAGACAATATGTTGTAGTGCAGGGATAGAAAGTTGACTAATGGAACAGATTAATGAGCCTAGAAATGGACCTGTCAATCTTCGGAAATTTGATTTATGGTAGAGAGGACAATGCAGATCAGTGGTGGAGAAGGAACTGTTCAGTAAGTGGTGCTGGGGCAATTGTCTATCCACTTAGAAAAATATGAAATTGTATCTCTGTTTCACACTATATATCAATATAGATACCCAATGGATTAAGGGTTTAAGTGTGAAAATAAATATTTTAAAACTTTCAGCCTGGGTAAACACTGTGAGAGCGTGTCTCTCCAAAAAAAAAAAAAAAAAAAAAACTTAAACAATTAGCCAGCTGGTGTGCGCCTGTAGTCACAGCTACATGGGAGGCTGGGGTGGGAGGATTGCTTGAGTCCAGGAGGTCAGGGCTGCAGTGAGCTGTGACTGTGTCACTGCACTCCAGCCTGGGTGACAGAGCAAGATCCTGTCTCAAAAAAGAAAAGAAAAAATTTTTAGAAGAAAATGGAGGGCAATATCTTTATTACCTTGGCATAGACAAGGATTTCTTAACTAAGACATAAAGGAAAATATTAAATTTGACTACATTAATGTTAAAAATTTTCTGTTTATTAAAGGACATCATAAAGAAAGGGAAGAATCAAGCCCCAATCTGGGATACAACGGCAACACATACAACTGACAAAAGATTAACATCCAGAGTTAGCAAGAACTTCTGTACAGCAAAGACAAGACAACCCAGTATAAGAACAGGCAAAACACTTGAGCAGACTTTTCACACAGAGGAAACACAGATGGTAAATAATCACGCTCAACCTCATCACTAATCAGGGAAATCTAGCTCTCAACTAGAAATCATTTTATACCCAGCAGATTGGAAAAATTAAGAAGTTTGCCAATCTGAGTTTCGGAAATGATGTAAATGAAAGAAACTCGCACGACCAGTAAGAATATAAATTGGTACATTGGAAAACAACTTGACATCATTTTGTAAAGCTGTACGTTTGTATATCCTATGACAGAGCAGTTCGATTCCTAGTATATTCTCTAGAGAAGCTCTTGTACATGAGCATCATGAAATGTAAAAAAAGGTTTAGTACAACCCTGTTGATGAAATAGTGAAAATGAGTGAGCATGGATGAGTCTTAGTACCAGAATGTTGAGTGAGAAAAGCTAATCTCAGAAGACTACATACCTAATGAGACATTTTTATGAAGTTCAACAAGCAAAATGAAACCCTATATTGTTTAGTGATACATATGTTATGAAACTATATATACAAGTGCATATGTATGTGACTCTGTATCTGTATATATAAAAAGGTAAGGAAATGATAAAACCTAACATTCAAGAAAGAGGTTATATCTGGTGAGATCACAAGGTTGGGATATAAAAGGAGTACATAGATAGAAGCAACGGTAGTGCTTCTGCTGCTTAAATTTCATGGCTTAATAATGGACACTTCATTTATTATTATGCTGTGTGACACATTACATATATTCTTGTTTATATATTAAATGCATTAGATAAGATACACATGACAAATACTTTAATTCTGGACTCAGATACTACTGTGCACATCAGGTGGCTTTGGTGGGTAGAACGGGGAGGGCAGCCTACAAGAGCTCATCAGTACATTAGGGCCTGAGGCCCTTCCACCCGAAGAAGAAGGAGCCAGCTCCTCCACCCCCACCCACATCAGGGTCTGGGATTCCTAAAGCAAAGAGGCATTTTCAGTAAGGCTGGTAGTTTTTCTCTCACTCGATCTGCTCTGAGGCCATGTCTGTGTCCTAAAGAGAGAGAGGCCTGTATGTAAGAAAACAGAAAAAGGTCCATTATCAAAAACCTCACAAGTCTCTGGGGTAAAATCTGCCCTGATTTGGAACACCTGTAACTGAATATTGTGTAAAAAGGAAAGGCAGCCATTTCTCCCTCTTTGCAGAGCTCCAAGTGCACTGTGAGGTGTCCGAGGTGAAAGCGATGGCCCAGGATGCCTTATCAGGAGAGTGCAGGTCTGGGGAAGTGGCCCTCAGGCCTCTTTCATGTGATGGTGCCCCTAGGACACTTTAGGTGCCAATAGAACTCTGCTGGGTAGAGGCTCAATGCCCAGGGAGTGTCATGTGAGACCAGATCCTGTGTATCCACAAGAGCAAGTAAGAGAATGTTAGCCAAAGCAATCTGGAGCAAGAAAAACAAAACTAGCGGCATCACACTTTCTGATTTTAAAGCTACACTAATCAAAACAGTGTGATACTGGCATAAAAAACAGACATGTAGACCATTGGAACAGAATAGAGAGCCCTGAAATAAACTCACTTTTATATGCCCAACTGATCTTTGACAAGGGTGCCAAGAACACACGATGGAGAAAGGACAGTCTCTTCAATAGATGGTGCTAGGAAAACCATATATTCACATGCAGAAGAATGAAATTGGGTCCTTATCTTGCAGCACATAAAAGTATCAATTCAAATGGATTAAAGATGTAAACATAAGACCTGAGACTAAACTACTAGAAGAAAACATACGAATAAACATTCTTGATATTGACCTGGGCAGTGATTTTTTGGATGTGACACCAAAAGCATGGGCAACACAGGCAAAAATAAGCAAGTGGGACAACATCAAACTAAAAAACTTCTGCACAGGAAAGAGAATAACCAACAAAACAAAAAGGCAACCTAGGGAATGGGAGAAAATATTTGTAAACCATAGATCTGACCATAGATCTGATAAGGGGTCAATATTCAAAATATATAAGAAACTTAAAACTACTCAGTAGCAAAAACAAAACGAACAAACCAAATAACCCAACTAAAAAAATGGGTAAAGACCTGATTAGACATTTATCTGAAGAAGACATACAAATAGCCAACAGGTGTATTAAAAGGTTCTCAACATCACTATTCATCAGGGAATGCAAATCAAAACCACAATGAGCCAGCACCTTCCACCTGTTAGAATGCCTGTTATCAAAAGGACAAACAATAACAGGTGTTGGTGAGGATGTGCAGCAAAGGGAATACACACTGTTGGTCGGAATGTAAATTAGCACAGCCACTGTGGAAAACAGTATAAAGGTTTCTCAAAAAATTAAAAACAGACCCAGCATATAATCCAGCAATTCCACTTCTGGGCATATATTCAAAGGAGATGAAATCAGTGTGATATCTCAAAGTGATATCTGTACTCCCATTGCAGCACTATTCACAACCACCAAGATATGGAAACAACCCAAGTGTCTGTTGATGGATGAATGGATAAAGAAAATGTGAGATATATACACACACACATATATATATGCAATTAATACTCTATTGTGTGTGTATATATGTATATATTATTCATAATATATATGTGCATATATACACACCAGCCACAAAAGAGAAAGAAATCCTGCCATTTGCAACAACATGGATGAAGCTGGAGGACATCATGTTAAATGAAATAAGCCAGACCCAGAAAAAAAATATTGTATAATCTCGCTTATATGTGGAATCTAGGAGGTCAAACTGAGAGAAGCAGAGAGTAGAATGATGGTTGCCGGGGGATGGGTGAGAGGGGAGTAGGGAGACACTGGTCAAAGGGTACAGTTTCAGTTATGTGGGATGGATACCTTCTAAAGAGCTATTGTACAGCATGGTGACTACAGTTAATAATACTGTGTTATTATATATACTGAAATTTGCTAAGAGAGCAGAGATGAAGTGTTGTCACCACACGCACACGAGTAACAAGGTGAGGTGTGGATATGTTAGCTTGATGGTGGCAACCATTTCACAATATATACATATATCAAAATATCACATTGTACACTTCAAATGTGTACATTTTTATTTGTCAAGTATACCTCAATAAAGCTGGAGAAAAAAATAATAAAAAAGAGAAAGACCCTTGGAAATGCCTTGAGGTACTTGGTGACGGTCAATCTTCTGACCTCATCTGTATCCACAACCCAGGTTACATTTCTGTTTAAGAGAATGAGGTTGTATTTTTGTTTACTGGATTATACAGTGTCAGCATTGGTCATAACTTTCTCTCTCTCTCTCTCTCTGTATCTAGCTCTCCTTCCCTCTCTTCCCATCTCCCTCCATCCTTTTAGTAGGAATGTTGTGCTGGTCTTGGTTTCCACGCGCTCTCTCTCCCCTATGGCTCCCTCACTCTGCCTCGGCCTGAGCGAGCGTGAATCACTTCTGCTGGGGTGTGCTCTGCCGTACTGCTTTTGTTCTCAGAGCTGTGATGTGAATGTGACTGCTTTAGTGTTTTAATTTTGCCCTTTCTCTGGTATTGTGCTTCTTAACTCAACAGATTCTAAACAAATCTCTTAAGAATTTCTACACAATTGTTAGTGTTTTATGTGTAAATGCCAAGGTTAACAAACTGCTCTGAGAAATTTAATCATAAACTGAGTAAGCTTATTTGAAAATTGAAAGTGGTATTTTATTTGCTCCTAAATATATTTACACATAAAGAGAACATAATGTGATGCCAGAACCCAAGAGAGACTGAGCACATATTAATTGATGCTGTGGCAAAAGCTTAAGTGTATCATTTCATTCAAACTAGGCAGATCCAATTTAATTCAATAATGCAAATCTCTACACAGCTAATGGTTGACAAGCCTTAACAATAGTCACTTAGGTCAGACAATAATCTAAATATGAAAGTTTTGAAGCACTTCTTAGAGATCATTGCAATCAGTTGTCCTATAATGTAAGGATGTACTACTGTCTTCAACAGGCAACATGGCCTTTCAGAGTTCAGTTTTCTTAGATCAGTTTGAAATGAGATTGTCAGATCAATACATTGAAACTCTGAAATGGCAATCTCACCATTCAAACAATTATAGCTGGCTGTTTAAAACTTGCATTTTGTAAAGTAAACTTTTTACCACGGGAAGTCTGGAGACATCCTTAGATTTTAGCAGAAAGCAACAGCTTGGTTAATTACATGAACTCTGTTGGGCTACTTATTAGAATACTATTAGGTTTGTGTCAACATGATATAAACATTGATTGCTGTCTAATCTCTGTGGATTTGGAGAATTAATGTTCTGATTACAAATAATACATGTGTGGTAAGAACAACCCTGCTGTTAATAGGAATAATTGCTGTGAATATTTTTGATGGTAAAACTGGTTTTGAACCTTCAAGATCAGTTTTAAAGACCTCAACATGAGAGGATAGCAAAGAGAATACACATTTCTTTCTAGTTGGAGCCTTTGTTAGGTTTAGCTGCCTTGTGTTTACTTACCAGGTTTTTATTCTTTGCTCTATTGCTGAACAAAAAAAAAAAAAAGAAAGAAGAAAGAAAGAAAAAGAAGAAAAGGAAGGAAGGAAGGAAGGAGAAAGAAAGAAGATCTGGAACCAAACCAATTCCCAGTGGCTTAGAAGTAGAGTTGTTAGCATATTTGAATATAAAATTCAAATTCAAATTCAAAATATCAAGAAGATCAACTGTTGGCAAAACAAGTAAAAGTATGTTTATTGGGAACAAGATTATATTTGAGTGGAAAGCCTAAGGGAGTGAAAAGAGCCATGGATTAAGAGTGAAAAGATGCCATCCTGGCTAACATGGTGAAATCCCGTCTCGACTAAAAATATAAAAATCTTAGCCGGACGTGGTGGCAGACGCCTGTAGTCCCAGCTACTCGGGAGGCTGAGGCTGGAGAATGGCGTGAACCCGGGAGGCAGAGGTTTCAGTGAGCTGAGATCGCACCACTGCACTCCAGCCTGGGCGACAGAGCAAAACTCCGACTCAACAACAACAACAAAAGTGAAAAGATGTAGGTTCTAGCACCGGCTTGGGATCCTGAAAAATTCACCAAACCTTTCTTGGCCTCAGTTTCCTTATGTGTGAAATGGCTGAGACCTGGTAGTCTGTAATGTATCTTTCCAGCAAGAAAAAAATTATTTCCCTGAAACAAAACTGAGAAAGGATTAATTACATACAAATACAGAAGAATTGCTAGGGTTCCTAGTGGTAGATGAGATGACCATGTCATATAAAAGAAGATTGAGAGGCAGCCTTAGCGCATCTCTCTTCATTAGACGCCCACTTGTGTCCCTCTGAATCACTCTCTGCTCTTCAACCCTGTGGATAAAAACGATAAGGGTGAATGTCTCCAACTGCTGCTGAACATGTCCACATTTCACCTTCTTACCATTGGGCCCTCAGCATGCAGTCAGCTATTTTGAGGAGTGCAACTGTTATACTATGTAGGAACCTCAGGCTTTGGGCTGTACCAAATGCTGTCATGCATTACAGAAGTGCAGCTTCATGTCACCCATGACCCCGGCACAGGTTGAAGTGCTATATGTTTCTGAAGATGCCTCTCCAGAGCATGACTTTTCTCATCAGAACTTTTCCTCTAACCATGACCCTTGGGATCATTTGTTAGTTCACCTTTCCTCTTCCCTGTTCCCTGGAGATGCTGGGAACCTTTTCTACCTGGATCCAGGGGCTGTCTTTTGGGCCACAGTATTTTAACACCATATATGTACCCTGAAGCATGCTCTCCTTTTAAGTCTATATATCCATATCTATCTTTTGTAAAATCTCCAAGAGCATGTATAAATGTCCAGGACACTTTATATTATTGGTACTGTTTACCTGGTTTGCATGCTCTGAGCACAAAAATCTTGGGGGTAATAGAATAGTTACTGGGGTCTTTAATAGAAAGTCTGGTTTGGTTGCAAGAAAAAAGAAAACTCCCAACTCAATTGGCTTAAATGAAAAGAAGATGTAACACATATAACAAGAAGTCTGACTCCAGTGTTGACTGACTCATGAGCTAAACACATCATTGAGAACCTGGGGAAGGTAAAGTAATAATCCAAGTTCAAACCTCTCAGCATCCTCGTTTGTCCTCATCGTTGCAAAATGGCTGCAGCAGCTCAGTCATCTCATGTCATTGTGATCATGTCAGCAGAAGAAGGGGGATTTTCCTGTGTGTGTGTGTTTCTTGTTGTTAAAAAAAAATACCCTTTTTGTATTGCCCTCCCCAACCACCAGATTTTTATTAGTATTTCAATGACCAGAGTTGTATGCCCATGCCCTCACCAGTTACTGGTAAGAGGAATAAAACTATTGTGGCTCCTATTTATTTTTTATTTATTTATTTTTTATCGTGGCTCCTATTTAATTGCTGTCTTGTTTTATTTCACAAGTTTATTCATATAGGCATAATAAGAGGTGTTAACTAATACATAAATACCTTTTTTGGGGGTATGGCTAACAAAGCTAGAGCCACATGATATTGAAGTTTTAGAATGAACTTTTTTTCTGGAGGCTTTGCACAGTCCCTAGAGGGGTAAATTTCTTATGTGTGTGAGAAGAATTTTTATCATTGTTATTAGCACTATTTTCTCTGAGATACTCATATATGTTAATATTTCTGGCCTGCTAGGAAATGAATGTACTGTCTGTGAGGCCTAATGTCGCAAGTCATCTAGTAGACGAGTTTCCTAGGAAGACTTTGTAGATATCATTCCCACATGTAAAATATAGGCTTTTGTTTTTAATAGTGAGCTTATCATATCTAATTAAAAGGAACTTTTGGCATAGGCAATACCCAATTATATTCTGGTAAGAAAGAGAAATGATCATAAGTATTAATTCCCTCCAGTGGTGAATAAGCTATATCAATTTCTTTAGCTGTTTTTTTTT
This sequence comes from Chlorocebus sabaeus, assembly GCF_047675955.1. NCBI lineage: Eukaryota > Metazoa > Chordata > Mammalia > Primates > Cercopithecidae > Chlorocebus > Chlorocebus sabaeus. The sequence continues at coordinate 11,682,757 of NC_132906.1, forward strand.
TTTCATTTAGGAAATAGAAAATTTCATTGTGAAAAATAAAGAAATTAGAAAGTGCACTATCCACATTATTTAATCCTTGTTATTGTTTTGTTGATGAGGCCAATGAATGCATGTCCTACTCTACAAAATTGTTATTTTAAAATTGTCTTGCTGACATATTAGCTTATAATTTATATCTCATGGGAGAAGATCGCTCATGGGATTTTTTTCTTTTGAATTTTGACAGTTCCTTTGGGACAAAATACCAGGTAAAGACTGCTTTATTCTAGTGTGTGAGTAGGTATAATCTGTTAAACTAAGGGTGAAGGATAGATTAAAAACTTTTTTCTAATGTAGATTCGAATAAAATATTAATCATAATGCAAACAGTTCATTTAGTCCAATTAGTCCTAGGTAATTTTTGTTATGCTGAGCTTGAGCTTTTGATTTTTTAATAACAGTTTAATACCATGAAGTTCAGCTTTTTAAAAATGTACAGTTCAGTGGATTTTAGTATATTCACAAAATGTTGCATTAATCACCACAGTTTTATTTCAAAACATTTGTATCACCTCTAGAAGAAACCTCTACTCACTTTTCCCTTCCCTCAGCCCGTGGCAAGTACTAATTTACTTTCTGTCTCTATATAATTTGCCTATTCCGAATATAGCACATAAACGGAATCACAAAATACATGTCTTTTTGTGCCTGGCTTCTCTCACTTAGCACAATACTTTTAAGATTCATCTGTATTGTATAGCGTTTATCAATACTTCCATTGTATGGATGTGCCACTGAATTAGTTTCCCATGGCTGCTATGACAAATTACCACAAAATTGGTTGCTTAAAACAACACACATTTATTGTTTTACAGTTCTGGAGGTAGAAGTCTGAAATCAATTTCTCTTGGCTGAGATCAAGGGTCAGTAGGGTCATACTTCGTCTACAGAGTCGGGGAGAGTCCATTTCTTCACCTTTTTCAGCTCCCAGTGACTGCTGGCATTCCTTGGCTTACGACTCCTTCCTCCGTCCTCCAAGCCAGCGTGTAGCATTTTGCTTCAGTTGTCACATTGCGTTCTGTTCTGTAGTCAAATCCTCCTCTACCTCCCTCATATGGGGACCCTTTGGATTACATTGGGTCCACCTGGATAATTCAGAATCTGCTCCCTATTTTAAGGTCCTTAAGGTAGCCAGGCATGGTGGCTCATGCCTGTAATCCCAGAACTTTGGGAGGCTGTGGCAGGGGGGTCGCTTGAGCCGGGGAATTCAAGACCATACTGGGAAACATCTCTACAAGGGGAAAAAAAAATAGCCAGGTGTGGTAGCATGCAACTGTAGTCCCAGCAACTTGGGAGGCCAAGGTGGAAGGATTGCTTGAGCCCAAGAGGTTGAGGCTGCAGTGAGCCAAGATGGTGCCACTACACTCCAGCCTTGGGTGGCAGAATAAGACCTTGCCTGAAAAAAAATTCTTAACATGATCACATTTGCAGAATGCTTTTGCCATATAAGATAACAACCACAGGGATTAGGGCCACTGGAGGCCACTTTTCAGTCTATCAGAACCACAGTTTGTTTATCCATCATCAATTAACGAGCATGTGGTTTGTCTACATTGTTGCTGTTATGAATAAGGCTGCTCTAAACATTCATTTACAAGCTTTGTGTGGACAAGTGTCTTCAGTTATCTTGGGTGTATACCTAAGAGTAGAAATGTTGTGTCACATGGAAACTTTATGTTTAACTTTTTGAGGAATTGCCAAACTATTTATTTATTTATCTATTTAGACAGAGTCTAGCTCTGTTGCCCAGGCTGGAGTGCACTGGCGCAATCTCGGCTCACTGCAACCTCCACCTCCGGGTTCACGCCATTCTCCTGCCTCAGCCTCCCGAGTAGCTGAGACTACAGGTGCCCGCCACCACGCCTGGCTAATTTTTTGTATTTTTTAGTAGAGACAGGGTTTCACCATGTTGGCCAGGATAGTCTCGATCTCTTGACCTCGTGATCCACCCACCTCGGCCTCCCAAAATGCTGGCCGCACCATTTTCCATTTCCACTATCAATGTAAGAGGGTTTCAATTTTTCCACATCCTTACCAACATTTGTTATTGTCTGTCTTTTTGATTATAGCTATTTCAGTGGACATGAAGTGATGTCTCAGTGTGGCTTTGATTTGCATTTCCCTGATGACTAACGATGTTGAGCATCTTTTCATTGGCTCATTGGTCATTTATCTGTCTTTCAAGAAATATCTATTCAGGTCCTCTGCCTATTCTAAAATTAGGTTATTTTGTTGAGTTGTAACAGTTCTTTCTATATTCTAGTTATAAGTCCCTTATTAGATATAGGATTTTCAAATATTTTCTACTGTTTTGTACATTGTCTTTTCAATTTCTTCATGTTGTCCTTTGAAGCACAAAAGTTGTTAGTTTTAATGAAATTTACCTATCATTTGTGCTTTTGGCATCCTATCTAGTACCATGGCGACCTACCATGGTTCAGGCCAATGGGAACCACCCCTTTTGACACATAATAGCTGTGTGGGTTATCTTAGAAAAGCAGGGCTAGAACAGGCGTGGTGGGTTACGCCTGTAATCCCAGCACTTTGGGAGGCTAAGGCCGTCAGATCACAAGGTCGAGAGATCAAGACCATCCTGGCCAACATGGTAAAACTCCATCTCTACTAAAAATACAAAAACTTAGCTGGGTGTGGTGGCGTGCACCTGTAGTCCCAGCTTCTCAGGAGGCTGAGGCAGGATGATTACTTGAACCTGGAAGGTGGAGGTTGCAGTGAGCCAAGATCGTGCCACTGCACTCCAACCTGGAGACAGAGCGAGACTCTGTCTCAAAACAAAACAAAACAAAAAAAACAAAAAACACAGCTGGCCATCACCAGGGTCCCCTGCAGATCCCCCAGGTCAGGCAGTTCTTTATCACAGTACTTGGATGGCTTTTAACCTCAGAACTCTATAAAGTCACAGAAAAATTACTTCAATATGACAGAACCCAAACTAGGAAATAAGATCTCTTTGCAGTTTATGTTACACACACACAGGTACTCTCTCAACCATAATTAGACACAGCAAACCATAAATAAGACACAGCGGGGCTCGCATGTCACCTTCCATCTCTCTCATGAGGGAGCTGGAGGGCGCCTTCATCAGTGTGGCTGGGCATGGTTTCTGGTTGGATCCTGTCCAGCCTGCTCCTCTGCGAGCTCCCTGACTTGGGAGCAGTCCTGTTCTGTACTGATCTCACCCAGCAAGCTGCTTCCTCCTTTTGAGCCTTTGTTGTCTTGTGTATTAAAGTCTTGGCCTCCACTTACTCTCAATCTGTGTTCACCGAATCAACTGCCCAGGGCTGTTGCTAGTGTCACATGGCCTGGGAATGGCTTTACAAACAAAACGACACCCGTTCCTGGGCCCCGCCGTTCCTTTCTAGTCTCTGAGCTGCATTCAGCTGCCTCTCCATTGCATTCCTGCTTTAGCCACAGGAAGGGTGCTTTCTATTCAGCATCTTGTTCCTTTAATTCAACAAAAACAAAAACTTCCAAACTGGATCTTCTCTTGTAGGGAAACGCAATGTCTGTCATTCCTGGGGGCACCCCAGTGGGCATCTCTGCAGCTCCTGTAGCTCGCAGTGCTCACTCATTGTGGTATGTCTACTGTGCACAGGTGGGACGAGGACCCCACAGGGCCTGAGAGTCACGTAGTAGGTCTTCAGCAAAGGCTGACTGAATGAGTACAGGTTCATGATGGAAACTGAGATCCTTAGAAATAGAGTAACTCTCTCTAGTGGCAGAGGACGAACTAAGTGGCCTTTTCTAAGTGAGTACTCATCAACCTTTGGGGGAACAGATAGCCAGTTTCATTACAATTCACTTTGCAATTGATTGGAAATACTGAATTTATTATTCAGTTTATTGATGAAATGGAAGCAACAGTCCCCTGCAGCGTGTGTGTGTGTGCGCGTGTGCGTGTGTGTGCGTGTGTGCGTGTGCGCGTGTGTGTGTGTGTCTATGTTTGCTGAAGGAGGTGGCAGTGTATTTAATGGTAACTTTCAGTATCCAGAGCAGACATTTTCTGCTATTGGTTTTGATTTTCTTTTATGTTACTAGATACATTCTTAACACTATCTTAATGTAGTTAAGTCAGCTTATAACAGCTACAGGAGAAAATAGGCTCTTAGACAGCACATTGTAATTCCCCTTCTGAGAAAAGAATTACAGCAAAAGCTGGACCCAATTGTAAGAACATTAAACTTATAAAAGCAGGAAATTGCTTCATTGGGTGTACATGAATTAATATCCTCTTTCTACTGGTGGTTTTTCCATATAGTACATCACTCAGGCTCAACAACACACAAGCATGCTTTTGTACCAGCGAACATTGCATTGCAAAGCTGTATCATCTACTGAAAAAAAAAGAAAAGAAAAGAAAAGAAAAAGAAATACCCAAAATAGTTTGGGCTGGTCCAGGAGCGAAGGACACTTTAAAGATTCCCTTTCTCCTGAACTCCTACCCTGCCCTCTGCCCTTTCTTGTGGACTGATGGCCTCTCGTGAGTTGGCAGGACTTACCCATCTTGATCTTCTGGTCCCATGTACAACTCGTGTTCTTACATCCAGAGGATCAGAGCCAGCCTAGACAGCCCAACACCATGCAGACAACCATGTCACGGACACTTCAACTCAACTGCAATGTCGATTTGTTTGCAAAGATGAGCCAGTACTGTAAACGCCAAGCAACACTGCTCTGTGCAGCACGGTCAACCATCTTCGAACTCACCAGAAAGTACCTGCGAGACTTGCGGACTTTTGAGCATATTGCATTGATCATGTTGAAAGGTAGAGGCAAAAAGAACCTGTTCCTCCCAGTGTAGCAGTTTTTATTCTTTTGATTTTGAATAAGAGTAACATTTTTTGGCCAGCACTTTGAAAATGGCCCTCTCTGAAGAATGGTTCTCTGGCATACTTATAAATGGGCAGTAATATTTTTACTTTGGAATGACCTGCAAGGAGCTCCATCTTCCAGAACAGGTGGAAAGGGCATTGGCTCTGGAATCAGAAAAAACAGGTTTAGCTGCAGGCTCTTAGCACAGGTGGCCATACTAATCTCCGTACTATTCCAGTTTTAGTTCATGTACTGCCAAGGCAAGCATTGCCATAGCCTTTTAATGTGTTTCCTGGCTTTACTAATAAATCCACAGAAATGGGGAAGATTGAAAAGATTTAATATTCTTAAAATGCAGATCTGATTCTGTCACTCTCACCCCCACCCTGATTTCCTCAGTGGCGTCCCACTGCACTTGGAATAAATTCACACTCTTTGCCATGGCCTAATGGCCCTGTGCAACCTGGCACTTTGTACTCTCAGACCTCACTTTATACCTCCTTTCCCTGGCCCCCAGCTCTAGTTATAGTCTCCCTCTTTCCTAGAACACCCCAGGCTTGCTCTGCCTCGGGGCCATTGCACTTGTGATTCCCTTTGCTCGGAACTCTCTTTCCCTAGAGCTTCAGCTCTTCATTTGCCTGCCTCTCACCCTTCAGATATCAGCTCAGCTGGGTGCAGTGGCTCACACTGGAATCCCAGTGTCCCTGTGTGTTGGGAGGCCAAGGCAAGAAGATTGCTTGAGACCAGGAGTTTGAGACCAGCCTGGACAACATAAGGAGCACCCCCCTCACTACAAAATTATCTGGGTATGGTGGCGTGCACCTGTGGTCCTAGCTTCTTGGGAGGCTGAGATAGGAGGATCACTTGAGCCTGGGAGGTCGAGGCAGCAGTGAGCCACTGCACACCAGCCAGGGTGACAGAGCAAGACTCTCAGAAAAACAAACCAAAAAAACCAATCCCATTCCCTCACCAAAATTCAAATATCTAGCTCACATGAAAGTAGCACCTTTTCAGAGGTGATACTTTTTTTTTTTTTTTAAGTCAACTTTTATTTTAGGTTCAGGGCATACATGTGCAGGTTTGTTACCTGTGTATATTGCATGATGCTGATGTTTGGGGTTCATAATTGACTCTATCCCCCAAGTAGTGAGCATAGTCCCCAATAATTAGTTTTACAACCACTGTCCTTCTTCTCCCTCCCCCTGTATTAGTCCCCAGTGTCAATTGTTGCCATCTTTCTGTCTGTGAGTACCCAATACTTAGCTCCTACTCATAAGTGAGAATATGTGGTATTTGTTTTTTCGCTCCTGCATTGATAATGGCTTCCAGCTGCATCCATGTTGCTGCAAAGGACATGGATTCATTCTTTTTAATGGCTGCATAGTATTCCCTGGTGTATATGTACTTCATTTTCGTCATCCAGTTCACCGTTGATGGGTACCCAGGTTGATTCCATGTCTTCGCTATTGTGAATAGTGCAGCAATGAACATAACAAGCGCATGTGTCTTTCCGGTAGAACAATTTATTTATTTTTGGATATATACCCAGTCAGGGGTTGGTCTAAGTTCCTTGAGAAATCTCTACACTGCTTTACACATTGGCTGAAGTAATTCATGTTCCCAGCAACAGTGTATTAGCATTCTCTTTTCTCCACAGCCTTACCAGCAGCTGTTGTTTTTTGACTTTTTAGTAATAGCCATTCTGACTGGTATGAGATGGTGTCTCTTTGTGGTTTTGATTTGCATTTCTCAGAAGTCATTGTTGACCACCCTATTTAATGTGGGACCACACCCCCAGTTGCAGTCACTCTCTACCATATTTTCCTTTTATTTACATCTTATCTCTTGTCACAATCAGAAGTTCTCTGAGCTATTTGTTTACATATTTGTTTTCTGTTTCCCTCCCCAAGAAGTAAACTCAATGAGGCCAGGCATCTTGCCTGTCTTGCTTTCATGTCTTCAGTGCCTTGGGAAGTCTTGACATGTGGTCAATGTTCAATAAATATTAGTTGAAAAATTAAATAGGAGGTGATATCAGGAAGATGGTGGAGTAGGCAATACTAGCCTTTGTCCTCCAACAAGAATTAGAGAGCTATCCATGAACAAAAATAGCACCAGCAGGGCTCAAGAGTCCAATTAAAAACCTGCAGCAACATAGTGGAGTGTAAAATGGAGAATAACCACACAGAAAAGATTGCTGGGGAGATCAATATGCTGGAGATAGCTGGAGATTACTAGGGACAAAGAAGAAGGGCAGGGGCTGTGGGTATCAGCTCCCCCGTGGGTGCCACTGTGGTCTCATGCTTTGTGCTCTGTGGAGGACACTGACAACTTTTGCCACTGTGGACCTCAACAGCCCCTGCAGCAGCTGTGAATACCCTAAAGTTTTCCCAGCAGAGGGAAAGTGCTTGTTGCATAGACCCCAGCAGCCTGCTTTGAAGAGGACACTGACAGCTTTTGCCACTGAAGTAGCCAACAGCCGTTGGTACAGTGGACCACCCCCTACTCCAAAAGAGGAAAAAAAACTGGTGTTGGACCATCCCCCCAAAGAGACTGGTGTTGCACCCTCCTGAACTGGGGCTGCTCCCCCACCAAACCCCATGCATGCCCTGGGTCCCACCCAGAGTTATGAGCACTTTATGTGTTCCTGTGCTTCAGACAACAGAACTGCTGTCATAGTGGGCAATAGACTGCATTCCAGACTCTGGAGCTCCTGTAGCCCGTGCCCCGGACCCTGGCTCCCCAGCTACTGTACTAACACCCACTCCTGGCACACCATCGCCAACACTGCAGTGGAGAGGGAGGGCGGTGCCTGCATCCCAGGCACCAGTGCTGCTGCTGTCTCAAACCCAGGGGTCATAGGTCTTCCACAAGTACCTGAATTCCCAACCCCGGCTCTGTGGCTACCTCGCAGGTGCTGCACACCAGACAGTAGTGCCACTGCCACCATGAACACGCCTGTGAGCTGGATCTGGCTTCAAGAGGGATCTGTCACAACTTCACCTGTGGGAGAAGAAGAGATCAGGAAGACTCCAGCATCCTTCACCACCCCATAAGCCCTTGCTGTCTTTGTAGACCCCTGCAGCCTTGGCCACCGAGGACCCCTGCCTCTGTACAGTTCTGTCAGCTGAGGTGAACATTAGTGAAGATTATAGGGAAGGTCCTGGCCAAAGGGATCTCCTGACAAAATAAAAGGCAATAGTTAGTTCTTGCCTATCGATAATTACTTTAAATGTGAATGGATTAAATTCTCTAATCAATAGACATAGGATTTAAAAAATCGGATCCAACAATATGCTGTCTACAAGAGTTTCATCTTAGCTTTAAGGATAGAAATAGGCTGAAAAAGATATTCTATGCAACTGGAAAGCAAGAGAGGGAAGAGGTAGTTATATCAGACAAAATAGACTTTTAGTCAATAACTGTAAGAGGAGACAAAAATGTCAATATGTAACGATAAAAGGTCAATTTATAAAAAAGACATAATAATTATAAATATATATACACCCAACACTGGAGCACCTAAATATATAAAGCGAATATTGAGAGATCTGCAGGGAGAAATGGAGAGCAATGAAATAATAGTAGATGACTTTAATACACCACTTTCAACAGTGGATAGATCATCTAGGCAGAATACTAATAAGGACACATTGGACTTGAACTACACTTTAGACCAGGGGTGTCCAATCTTTTGGCTTTCCTGGGCCACATTGGAAAAAGAAGAATTGTGTTGGTTCACACATAAAATACAGTAACACTAATGATAACTGATGAGTTAAAAAAAAAATCACACACAAAAAATCTCATCATGTTTTAAGAAAGTTTGTGAATTTCTGTTGGGCCACATTCAAAGCCGTCCTGTGCTACATGTGGCCTGCAGGCTGTGGGTTGGACAAGCTTGCTTTAGAACAAATGTACGTAACAGATATATGCAGAACATGCCATTCAAAACCAGCAGAATGCCCATTCTTCTCAAGCTCGCACGGAATTTTCCTGGTATAGATCATATGTTAGGCTACAAATGAATTTTCATCAAATATCTTTTCTGACCACAATGCTATGAAACTAAAAATCAACAACAGGAAGGAAATTTGAAAATTCACAAATACATGGAAAGTAAAAACACTTCTGAATAACCAATGGGTCAAAGAAGAAATCAAAAGGGAAATTAAAAAAAATTTTTGAAATAAATAAAAATGAAAATACAACACACCAAAACATATGAAATACAGCAAAACAGTTCTACAAAGGAAGTTTATAGTGACAAATGCCTACGTTACAAAAAAAGAAAAACCTCAAACAATTTAACTTTACATTTCAAGAAACTAGAAATAGAAGAGAAAAAGAAGCCCGAAGTCAGCAGAAGGACGGAAATAATAAAAGACCTGAATACAAATACATGAAATAGAGGCTAGAAAAACAATAAAAAAGATCAAGGAAACCAAGGGTGGGACTTTTGAAAAGATGAAATTGACAAAACTTTAGCTAGACTAAGAAAGAAAGGGAAGACTCAAATAAATAAAATCAGAAATGGAAAAGGCGACATTACAACTGGCACCACAGAAATACAGAAGATTATAAGAGACTACTCTGAGCAATTACATGCCAACAAATTTGATAACCTAGAAGAAATGGATAGATTTCTTCAGGTATATTTCTATATGTACCCACATAGGTACATATAACATACAGAAATCTGAAGAAATGAAAAATCTGAACAAACCAATAACAAGTGATGAGATCAACTAGTAATAGACAGTAATAAAAAGACTCCATCAAAAAACTGTTAAACTAGTAAACAAATTCAGTAAAGTTGCAGGATACAAAAATCAACATATAAAAATCAGTGGTGTTTCTGTACACCAACAAGAAAGTATCCAACAAGGAAATTAAGAAAACAATCCCATTCATGATAACATTAAAATGAGTAAAATAATTAGGAGGAAATTTAATGAAGGAGGCAAAAGATCTGTACACTGAGAACTATAAAACATTGATGAAGGAAATTGAAGAAGACACAAATAAATGGAAAGATATCATGTTCATGGATTGAAATAATTAATATTGTTAAAATGGCCATGCTACTGAAAGCTATCTACAGATTCAATGCAATTTCCATCAAAATTCCAATGACATTTTTCATAAGAATAGAAAAAAAAATTCTTAAATTGATACAGAACCACAAAAGACCCCAAATAACCAAAACAAATTTGACAAAAAGAACAAAACTAGATTTTAAATTATATTATGAAGCTATAGTAATCAAGACAATATGCTACTGCTACACCCCCCAAAAAACCTCAGACATATAGACCAGTAGAACAGAGAGCCCAGAAACAAACCCATAAATATGCAGTAAAGTAATTATCAATAAAGGCACAAAGAATACACAATGAGGAGAGGATAATCTCTTCCATAAATTTTGGTGCTGGGAAAATGGAATATCCACATTCAAAAAGAATGAAATCAAACCTTTTTTTTTTTTTTTTTTTGGAGACAGTCTCTCTCTGTCGCCAGGCTAGAGTGCAGTGGCACCTCTGCCTCGTGGGTTCAAGCGTTTCTCCTGCCTCAGCCTCCCGAGTAGCTGGAGCTATAGGCATGTACCACTACGCCCAGCTAATTTTTGTACTTTCAGTAGAAATGGGGTTTCACCATGTTGGCCAGGATGGTCTTGATCTCGTGACCTTGTGATCTGCCCGCCTCGGCCTCCCAAAGTGCTGGGATTACAGGTGTGAGCCACTGAGCCCAGGCAATCCCTTCTCTTATACCACACCCAAAAATCAACTCAAAATGGAATAAGGATTTGAAGGTAAGAACTGAAACTGTAAAACTCCTGGAAGAAAACATATGGGAACAGTTCCTTGACAATAGTCTCAGTAATGATTTTTTTTGATTTGACACCAAAAGCGCAGGCAACAAAAGCAAAACTAAACAGATAGAACTACATTAAACTAAACAGAACTACATTAAACTACGAAGTCACAAAGGGCGTATAAAGCACAGCAAAGGAAGCAATCAACAAAATGAAAAGCAGCCTAGAGAATGGGAAAAATATTTGCAAATCATGTTTCCAATAAGGAATTAATATCTTAAGATCCATGAAGACTCATACAACTCAGTAGTAACAAAAGCCAGATCACCCAATAAAAAATGTGCAAAGGACCTGAGTAGATATTTTTCCAAAGAAGACATGTAAATAGCAAAGAGGTATATGTAAAGATGTCATTAATCATCAGGGAAACAGAAATGAAAACCACAACGACATGTCACTTCATACCTGTAGGGTGGCTATTACAAAAACGTTAAAAGTTAAGTGTTGGTGAGGACGTGGAAGAAAACGATCCCTTATACACCGTTGGTGGGAACATAAATTGGTGCAGCCATTATGAAAAACAGCATGGAAATATTGCAGAAACTTAAAAATAGAACTACCCTGGCCGGGCGCTGTGGCTCACGCCTGTAATCCCAGCACTTTGGGAGGCCAGGGCAGGTGGATCAAAAGGTCACGAGTTCGAGGCCAGCCTGGCCAACATGGTGAAACCCCGTCTCTACTGAAAATACAAAAATTAGCTGGGTGTGGTAGTGGGTGCCTGTAATCCCAGCTACTCGGGAGGCTGAGGCAGGAGAATCGCTTGAACCTGGGAGGCGGAGGTTGCAGTGAGCTGAGATCGTGCTACTGCACACCAGCCTGGGCAACAAGAGCAAGACTCCATTAAAAAAATAAATAAATAAAAAAAAGAACTACCCTGTGATCCAACAATCTCAAGTCTGAGTATATATCCAAAGGAAATGAAATTACTATCTTGAAGAAATATCTGCACCCTCGTGTTCATCTCAGCATTATTCACAGAGGCCAAGATTTGGAAACAACATAAATATTAGTGGATGAATGGATAAAGAAAATGTAGTGTGTCTGTGTGTGTGTATATATATATATTTCATTTTATATACACACATACATTGTATATATAATGAAATATTATTCAGCCAACAAAAAGCTACCCTGACATTTGTGACAACGTGAGGATGTTATGTTAAGTGAAATAAGTCACACCCAGAAGACAAATATTGCAGGATTTCACTTACATGTGAATTTTAGAAAAAAAAAATTGAACTCATGGTAACAGAGACTAGAATGGTGGTTACCGGGGCTGGGTGGTTACCAGGTAGGGTAGGGATAAAGGGTACAAACTTTGTGTCCTAAGAGGAATCAGCTCTGGATACCTGAGCCACAGCACAATGACTATAGCTAACAACAGTGTATTGTACACTTGAAATTCTCTCAGGGAGTAACCTTGTGTTACCAGGCACACACAAAAAGGACACTATGTGAAGTGATGGATTTATTTTATTTTATTTTATTTATTTTTAATTTTTTTTCTGAGACAGAGTTTTGCTCATGTTACCCAGGCTAGAGTGCAACGATGGCATGATCTCGGCTCACTGCAACCTCTGCCTCCCAGGTTCAAGCGATTCTGCTGCCTCAGTCTTCTGAGTAGCTGAGATGACAGGCACCAGCCACCACGCCTAGCTAATTTTTGTGTTTTTAGTAGAGATAGGGTTTCACAATGTTGGTCAGGCTGGTCTTGAACTCCCGACCTCAAGTGATCCACCTGCCTCTGCTCCCAAAGTGCTGGAATTACAGGTGTGAGCCACCACACTCAGCCAGAAATGATGGATTTGACTGTGGCCATCATCTTACCATGTATACATATATCAGAACATCACATTGTACACCGTAAATACACACAATGTTTCTCAATCATACCTCAATAAAGCTGGCAAAAAAGAATAACTTCAGTTCTATCATCTCTCTTCTTTTTAAAATTTTCACTGACTCTCCTGCCCTCGTACACACATTTGTACAACTAGACACTTCCTAGCACATGTAGATACGTTTCTTAAGACTCTCATTCAATCCTCACTCATTGATTCACTACGTTATTCATTCATCCATTCACAAACCTATCTGCCTACTTCTTTCTTCTATGGGCTCCTTGAGGACAGAGTGAATGCGTTTTATCTTTGTGTTCCAAGCACACAGTGGGGATGTAATACATCTTTCTTGAATGAATGAATGAATGAATGAATGTTTTCTCCAGAGAGCGGAAGTGAGCAGAGAGTTGGCAAGTGAATTGGGAGGAGAGAAAAATATTTTAAAAATATTTAAAAAATCTAATATGATGCTCTGTGGCATTACATGTGCTTCCTTATATAATTACTGATTTGATCCTCACAAAATCCCACAAATGGGAGCAGATAATACTATTTCCCTCCAGAAATGAAGGGCCAGAGGCCTCGTGAGTTTGAGTCTGGACTGACAAAGTTAGCAGGTAGTGAATCTAAGACAAAAGCCAGGTTATTGGATTCCAAGGGCAGTGCCTTTTGCATCCATCTACGGTGAGTGTGTTTCTGATACAACGCAATGAGGTGGATGTTCTCTTTTTTTTTTTTTTTTTTTTTTTTGAGACAGAGTTTCACTCTTGTTGCCCAGGCTGGAGTACAATGGCGTGGTCTCAGCTCACTGCAACCTCCGCCTCCCAGGTTTAAGAGATTCTCCTCCCTCAGCCTCCCAAGTAGCTGGGATTACAGGCACCTGCCACCACACTGGCTAATTTTTGTATTTTTAGTAGAGACGGGGTTTTGCCACGTTGGCCAGGCTGGTCTCGAACTCCTGACCTCAGGTGATCCACTCACCTTGGCCTCCCAGAGTGCTGGGATTGAGGGTGTGAGCCACTGCGCCCGGCGGAGATGCGTGTTTTTTTGTGGCTGATGCACATTTGAAGGCGAATCCACAGAGGACAGCTGACATTGCTTTAGGCAAGTGCAGCATCACTGGAATAACAGCGTCACTGCAAAAGGGCTGGGGGGACGACCCACTTAGGTGTACAAAGACATGGGATTTTTGGCTCATTTGTTTTAATTAAGATTCTCAACCGGGTGCGGTGACTCACGCCTGTAATCCCAGCACTTTGGGAGGCTGAGGTAGGCGGATCATGAGGTCAGGAGTTCCAGACCAGCCTGGCTAACATGGTGAAACCTCGTCTCTACTGAAAACACAAAAATGAGCCAGGCGTGGTGGCGAACGCCTCTAATCCCAGCTACTCAGGAGGCTGAGGCAGGAGAATTGCTTGAACCCAGGAGGTGTAGGTTGCAGTGAGCTGAGATTGTGTCACTGCACCCCAGCCTGGGCAACACGAGCGAAACTCCGTCTCAAAAAAAAAAAAAAAAAAAAAAAAAAAAAAAAAAAAAAAAAGAATCTCAATTTCATTCCTTGACTAAAACAGGAGCTGAGAAACAAATGAAGCATGGGTCAGCATTGGGGGTAGCGTAGGGAAAAGAGTGGCAAGTGTGGGGCATGGTGGGCTAAATGAAGCCAGCAACCTTGAGGACTAGAGAAAGCTGGGTGCTACTTAAAGGGACAATGAACCTTTGGTGGCAGGAAAGTGGCCAGAGTGCCTTGCGCAAAGGCGAAGGACAAAGTGAATGCCCCAAGGCAGGCACTGAGAGCCGGTGTGCCAATACCGGACATTCTCCACATCCACAGCAGTGTCCTGATCTCGGGAAGCCTCTGCAGGGAGCCCTCAAAGCATGGCTGTGTGTGTTTCCTGTGGGCTCTTTTACTCTCTCTGTACCTCAAGCTTTGTCTTTGAACAAGCTGGACTATTGTCTACACTGGATCCTGAGAGCAAAATGCCGTGAAGTTGCAACTTCATTCTTTTCTTCCTTCATCCTTCGGGCAGGGCGCTCTCGCTGTCTTTGTGTCCTCTCTGGGTGGTGGATGCACGGGGATGAGGACCGGCCGAGGAGCCTCCCTGGAGCCCTTGAGGGAGCTTGGAACATAGACAAGTTACCCTGGCTGTTCGAGGCCATTTCACCTTCGCCAGCCGTTCATCCCTGGGGGCTCGGCAGCAACCTTGCTCCGTGTTGGTTGCCTTTTCTGAGCACTGGCCGCTGCTGTGGCTGGTAAAGGCGTTTTTGGAAGTCCATATTACACCCACCAGCTTCACCTGTCCCTAAAATTTTGAGCCCTAAAATTATCCTCACTTCTTCAAACAACCCCCAAATGTTGCTGCTTTTCATAATCCGGGATTTTTCCTAACTCTCCCTCTCCTTCTTTCTTTTGCAGCACAAAATGCCCACGGGAATCACACCCCTGACATCCGTCACCACCCTTTCAACAGTGGTCCTCAAACCTGTCTGGAAAACGATGACATCTGAACTATATCGTTTGTAAATCATTTGTATAATACCGAAGTGCTGGGATTACAGGCGTGAGCGGGGGCAATTTTAAATCGAGAAAATTCTATCAATGAACGTAGTCCGTCCTCCCCAAATGGAGATGGAGGAATGATGAAATCCTGACAGTGGAGCCCCTTGGGCTGCTGTTGGGAGGAGGCAACATTTTAAGGAAGAAGTAGAAAGAGGATGAGAATAACATGGATTGAACACCTGCTATTGGCCAAGGCTGGGGCCTTAGAGTTTTCACCCAGGAGTCATTGCAGGTGGGCCCAGAGGACTGCGGAGAGTCAGAAATGGAACCTCCATTTCTAACTAGTAGGAACCTCCATTTTTATGCTCTAGAGGAGAGCAGAGAAGAAGCTGGAAAATATTGTAAGAGCTAACACTTATAATACTGCTTATGTTACACCAAGCACTGTTTTAGGTGCTTACATATATTAATTTGTGGAATCCTTGCAACACCGTGTGAGTAGGTGTATTTGAATTATCTCCATTTTACAGACAGGAAAACTGAGGCACAAATAATTAGTTAGTTGCCCAAGGTTACCTAGTAAAGGTGGGATTTACACAAATTATGCTTTTTCACTGCTGCCTTACACCATCTTGCTGAGAACTTCTCCACATACCACCAGTGTGCTGGCTCATTAAGTCGTGTGTTTGTGTGAGGGTATGAGTGTGTGTGTGTGCATATGAGTGTGTGAGCCAGAGGTGAGCTCTAAGTTCCGGTGGTGCTGAGACTGTTTTACTCACTGCTTTGTCCTCAGCACCTAGCACAGTGCTCAGGAAATGTTTGTGGAATCGATGCAGGAATAAATACACTTAGATTTTTCTAAGTACAGGCTCCTGTAGCTCCTTTGTTAGGAGTTATTTTGTGGCTGTCATTATGGCCCAATTTTCTTTTTTCATTTGGGTGAATAATGATTTTGGCATTTAAACAGCATGACTTCATTATTGATTTAAAAAAAAAATCTGTCCCTACTATCAAATTCCCCTCTTGGCATTTTGTTACTCTGGATATATTTAGAAGCATCCTTGTAGTGTTCTCCTTCTTTCTTTTGAATCTAGGATGCATTTTAACAAGGAGTATTCTATGTATGCAAAATTGTTGTATTTTTATTTTTGTTTATCTCCTGCACTCCATAATCGAGGTTAAGAGTATGCCATTCTGATAACAAAGAACTTTCTTACTATCTTTTCGATTGACTGAATAGGCAAAGGAAACACCATAATTGTGTGAAATGGTCTGATTTAGAAACCAATTATAAGGAATGTAATTATCTACTAATGAAATATGCATGTAAGTCCTTGGTTTGCTGCTTCTAATGTCACTGTAGACAAATGAGTAGCCAGGAGAAAACTCGCATAAAGTAAATTGAAAATCACCCATTTCTAGATTATGACTAAAAATCTCATGACACCTAACAACTCAGAATCAAAAAGAATACCTGTTTTTCACCTGCAAGTGTCTCACTGTGTGTATGTGTGTGTATGTGTATGTAACATGTATGTTTATATGTGTATGTGCAAGTATGTGTTTGTGTATATGTGCGATATGTATATGTTTACATGTGTATTTGCATGTGACATGTATGCGCGTACATGTATGTATATGTATGTGTATGGGTGGGTGGGTGAATGTGTATGTGTATGTATGTGTATGTGCGTATGTGAGTTTGTATGTGAGTGTGTGTGTGCGTATGTGTGTGTGTGGGTGAGTCTGCATGTGTATGTGTGTGTGTTTCGGGTGTGTATGTGGGGGTGTGTGTGTGTATGTGTGTGTGTATGTGTCTGTGTGTATGGGAGTGGGTGGGTGAGCTTGTATGTGTGTATGTTACGTGTGTGTATATGTGTGTGTTGGGGGGGAGGTGAGTGGGGCAGTGGGGGCTCAGACAGGGTTTTTTCTGGTTAAACCTTAAGGTCCACAGCTCCCCCTTTCTGTCTACTGATAATTCTTGATGATTTAATCTATACGTTTCTCTGGGCTACAAAGCCGGAACTCTAAAGTCCTTTTTTTTAATTATAAGAACGAAAATAGAAGAAAGTCCCTTTGGTTCTCTTAGGAAATGCATGGTTGAGGAATGGTCCGTTGTCCTCGTCAGTTTTCATAAGCCGTGCACAGCGAGACAAGGGCGCAGAGGCCTGGGAGCCAGCGCGCTCCGGCGGCCTGGGCTGTCTGCTCAGCAGACTGTGCTGAGCGTTCGCCCTCTCCCTCCTCGGCAGAGCGCTTGTGAAACGTTTGCTACAGCTGGGGCAGGGTGGGGAAGGCAGGGTCAAGCTGCACGGCCCCAGGGCAGCGGCGCCATTCTCCATGGCGCCAACAGACTGTGAGTGGGATGCTGAAATGTTTGGGTCCCATTTCCCGCAGACGTTTGCCTCGCCCATGCCTGTGGTATCAGACCACGTTCTCCTTATCCTAAGCCAACCAAGCTTGCCTTATTAAAATATCCTTCATGCCTTCTTGTCCCCACTGCACTGCTCCAGTCTCTTCACTTCCTAAATTTTGTCAATTCTAAGACACGTTTTGGGTACATTTGAGCATCTTTGACATGGGAATGCCTCTTACAGTCAATGCTAGTCATAGTTTAATTGGTAGCGTGGGAAATAACATAATGGTATGCTTTATAATCTGCGGTGCCCTAGGTTTGATGAACTATGACAGCATCTCTACGGGCTTTGCAAAACTGCTTCCCTTTCCAGCCTTGTCTTATGCTACTACTTCACACAAACCCTGTCCCGAAAGATGTTTTGTGCTGACTTATGTCCCTGGAACGCACTTTCTTCCCCGGCGATCTTTGCTCTAGTTTTTCTCTGCCTCTGACGCTTTCTATTATAGCTTCGTCTCTGCCTATGGAAATCCGTCTTCTTCAGGGCCAGCTCAAAGGCTTATCACCACCTGGAGCCTCCCCCGATGATCCCATCCGGAAATCATCGCTTCCTGCCCTCAAATCTTACAGGGATTTGCTCGTGCTTCCTCGTGGCATTTAGAGGCCTTTTAAAAACTAATAATCAAATTATTTCTCTTTCTTAATCAATTCTTATTCTTATCTTTCTTGGTATTTGGAAGCAAAGATACATTTTTATTCACAAACAGTTGATTTTTCGTGGGCAATGTGGTAAGGAATGTTGGGCAAAACTCAACTCCAATTCAGATGGAATATCTGCAGTCAATTTTATGCAAAACCTTTCTATTTTTTAAAAAACACTTTTTGAGGTATGATTGAGATATAAAAACCTATACATACTTAATGTATACAATTGGATGATTTTGGAGATGAGTACCATCAGCCTTCCAGATCTACAGTTTCTGCATCTGGGGATTTAACTAACTCGAATCAAAAATATTTGGAAAAAAATGTACAAATAATACAAATAAAAACAATGCTGTATAGTAACTACATAGCATTTGGTATTATAAGTAATCTAGAGATGATTTAAAGAGTATAGGAGGATGTGCTTAGGTTATATGCAAATACTATATCATTTTATATCAGGGACTTGAGCATCTCCAGGTTTTGGTATCTCTGGGGGTCTTGGAACCAATGCCCCCTCAGATATTGAGAGACGACTGAAACTGCCTTTGCAAAAATTATAACTAAGGAAATTATGACAGTGAAAGAGATCAGACCTAACTGACTCTGTCTTGTTCTAACCTTTAAGCTGTCCTTGTTCATTGCTGGGCATAGGCTGTATTGACTTTGGGAAGGAGTTCAGTTTATGGATTCCTTAACTGCTTTTGTTCTGAAACAAAATGGATAATACCCCCCCTTTTTTTTTTGAGGCACAGTCTTGCTCTGTCCCCCAGGCTGGAGTGCAGTGGTGTGATCTCGGCTCACTGCAAGCTCCGCCTCCCGGGTTCACACCATTCTCCTGGCTCAGCCTCCTGAGTAGCTGGGACTTCAGGCGCTCGCCACCTGGCCAGGCTAATTTTTTTTTTTTTTTTTTTTTTAGTAGAAATGGGGTTTCACTGTGGCCTTGATTTCCTGACCTCGTGATCTGCCCACTTTGGCCTCTCAAAGTGCTGGGATTACAGGCATGAGCCACCACGCCTGGATAATAGCCTTTTCTCGAAAAGACCTCTTTCCGGCCTGGGGACCAGTTTGCCTTTGCAGGACTAACAAATCAGCTACAGGATTAAAAATTACAGTTTAGGAGTCATGCAACCTCTGGTTCCAAGAGTCTGAACATCCCCAACTTGCTCCTGGGGATAACATGATTATTGTTAAACCTAAGAGCAATGCTTGAGATATTTTGCAGCCCCTGCACTGGTTGGATTAGCTGACACCATCAAGACTGGTAATTTGGCTCAACCAGTTCTGCGACCCCACTCAGGAACAGAAGACAGCAAGAAAACCTCACTTGGACCCCTCCCCGCCAAATTATTTTTAAAAACCCTACACCAGGCCGGGTGGCTCATGCCTGTAATCTCAGCACTTTGGGAGGCCGAGGTGGGTGGATCATTTAAGGTCAGGAGTTCAAGACCAGCCTGGCCAATATGACGAAACCCCGTCTCTGCTAAAAACACAAAAGTTAGCTAGGTGTGGTGGTGCATGCCTGTAGTCTCAGCTACTCAGCGGGCTGAGACACAAGACTTGCTCGAACCTGGGAGGTGGAGGTTGCAGTGAGCTGAGATTGAGCCACTGCCCTCCAGCCTGGGTGACAGAGAGAGACTTTGTCTCAAGAAAACAAAAAACAAAAAAGAAAAATCTCTGGTTCCTCCCCAAATGCTCAGGGAGACTGAGTTGAGTAATAATAAAACTCTGGTCTCCCACACAGCGAGCTCTGTGTGAATTACTATTTCTTCATTGAAATTCCCCTGTCTTGATAAATTAGCTCTGTCTAGGCAGCGGGCAAGGTGAACCCATTGGGTGGTTACACCTTTGGGGGCTTTCCTGGGATTGCCCTTGTGGTTACCTGACCATGGTTTGGTAGCCCCCCTCTGGCAATAGATCCAGAGGCCAGCCCAAGTGGCTGCCTAGTTCTCTTGGACTGGGGGCTGACTCTGTTACCATCTCTACCCATGGGGCACTGCCGACCCAATGTATATAGATTTAATTGCAATGGAGAAATAGTCCTGGGGAAACATCCCATAACTGTAGCCCTATCACAGGGTGTGTCTGTCTGTAGCCCCATTGCAGGTGTCTGTCTGTAGCCCCATTGCAGGGTGTCTGTCTGTAGCCCTATCACAGGGTGTGTCTGTCTGTAGCCCCATTGCAGGGTGTCTGTCTGTAGCCCCATTGCAGGGTGTCTGTCTGTAGCCCTATCACAGGGTGTGTCTGTCTGTAGCCCCATTGCAGGTGTCTGTCTAGTAGCCCTATCACAGGGTGTGTCTGTCTGTAGCCCCATTGCAGGGTGTCTGTCTGTAGCCCCATTGCAGGTGTCTGTCTGTAGCCCTATCACAGGGTGTGTCTGTCTGTAGCCCCATTGCAGGGTGTCTGTCTGTAGCCCCATTGCAGGTGTCTGTCTGTAGCCCTATCACAGGGTGTGTCTGTCTGTAGCCCCATTGCAGGTGTCTGTCTGTAGCCCCATTGCAGGGTGTCTGTCTGTAGCCCTATCACAGGGTGTGTCTGTCTGTAGCCCCATTGCAGGTGTCTGTCTGTAGCCCTATCACAGGGTGTGTCTGTCTGTAGCCCCATTGCAGGTGTCTGTCTGTAGCCCCATTGCAGGGTGTCTGTCTGTAGTCCCATTGCAGGGTGTCTGTCTGTAGCCCTATCACAGGGTGTGGCTGTCTGTAGCCCCATTGCAGGGCGTTTGTCTGTAGCCCCATGGTGGGGTGTCTGTCTGTAGCCCCATTGCAGGGTGTGTCTGTCTGTAGCCCCATGGTGGGGTGTCTGATTTGGTGAGTATTGTAGGTGCTGTCCACAGCCCCTTTCTTCTCCCGATGTTGGCCTCTCTGGAGGTGCTGTTTTCTCTTGGTAGCCTCTTGGGGTGTCTGTCTGCAGCCCCATCATGAGGTGTCTATTCGTAGTCCCATTACAGATGTCCATAGCTGTAGCCCTGTTACAGGTGTCTAATTGGATGGAGAATAGGGGACTTGTTTGGAGGAACCCTCTTGGTTTGAAACTGGGGCTGGAATCTGTGTCTTGAAGGCCTTCTGTTCCTTTTACTTGTGTGTGTGCGTGCGCGTGCGTGCGTGTGTGTGCTGGCGCGTGCGTGTACGTGCGTGCGCTTGCGTGCGCGTGCGTGTATGTGCGGAGGGGAGCCTTGAAGGAATTGCTGACGAACGAACGCCCAGCAGGCGTAACTCAGGGTGACTGCTCTTCCATTGTGCCTATGGGAGGTTCTCTCTCCCCACTGTGAGTGGATTAAAGACAACGGGGACCAACAGGAGAAGGTTTGAGCCTTGCCAGGTCGATATTGGGTGCTGAACCAGGTGACGACTGTCTGGTTGACGTGTATTTTGCCTCGGCTGGGATGAAAAATGTTAATTCCGTTCCCCATGCAACCTGCTGGGCAGCATCTTGCAAAAATAAGAATCTCTTGCCTGTGGTTCCGTAAAACAGAAAAGGGTGATTTTCTTTTGTAAAGTGGCTTGACCCCCACAGCCATGGCACAGGGAGCTGGGTCATCAAAAGCCGCTTCGTTCTTCTGGAAGCTGCAGAGAAAGGGAACCTGGAAACCTAGTATGCCAGCAAAAAGGGTAAGAATTTCTTACCGGACAAGTTTCTGGTATTTCTCTTTCTCTCTCTCTCTCTCAGTCTCTCTCTCTGTCTCTCTCTGTGTGTGTGCTTGAGTGCGAACAGTGAACAACACTGTTTGTCTCCTCTGCAAATGCAGACTGGTCCCCAGGCAAGAAGGGAGCCTTTTTGGGAAAGGGTTATTATCAATTTTGTTTCAGAGTCAAACCATGAACTGAATTTCTTCCCAAAGTTAGTTCAGCCTATGCCCAGGAATGAACAAGGACAGCTTAAAGGTTAGAAGCAAGATGGAGTCCGTTAGGTCTGATCTCTTTCACTGTCATAATTTCCTCAGTTACAATTTTTGCAAAGGCAGTACACCATGTATCTGTGAAACCATCGCCACAGCCAATGCTATAAACCTCCTTCAAAAGTTGCCTCTTACTCTATTGTTATTTTAATGTGAATCTTTCCATTTAAGTCTCAATTGGAAGATATGAAAATATAAGTAATTAAGAATATTTTACCCTAAATATCTTATTAATTTTTCTAAAAATTCCAGATATATTTTTTCAAATTAAAAAATTTCAGGGAAAGTACAGAAATTAAAAGATTTTAGGCCAGGCGCAGTGACTCATGGCTGTAATCCCAGCACTTTGGGAGGCTGAGATGGGCAGATCACCTGAGGTCAGGAGTTTGAGACCAGCCTGGTCAACATGGTAAAACCCCTTCTCTACTAAAAATACAAAAATTAGCCGGGTGTGGTGGCAGGCACCTGTAATCCCAGCTACTGGGGAGTTCAAGTTCAATCACTTGAACCCGGGAGGTGGAGGTTGCGGTTGCCAAGATCACGCCATTGCACTCCAGCCCGGGTGACAAGAGTGAAACTCTGTCTAAAACAAAACAAAACAAAACAAAAAATGGTTTTAATCTGAATTTTTTGTTCTTCCTTCTCCAGTTCTAAGCCTTTCATTTTTGGCATTGGTGGGGCTAGAGAACTAGCCCATATTCTGGGGGATTTGCCTTAAATGCCAGGATGAATGTTTGGGTTCAATTCTCCTTAGCTCTGAGAAGCCATGGAAGGTTTTGAAGTGAGGGAGGTGGCTGAGAGTGACACCAGTTGGGTGGGGAGTGTATTTTTCCCTGTCATGGCCACGGGAAGATGAGCATGGCAGCTAGGTCCTCCACACCCAGTCAGCCCACAGTTAGCGCTTAGACTGTGTGTCAGAGAGAGGAGGAACGCACGTGTTTGTGCGGAATGCATAGCTGACACTGGACTTTCCATACTGTGTGTAAAAATGAGTAAAGCTTTTGACATGCCCTAGGTTAAAAGTGTCAAATGTTGAGTCTGAATGAACTGAAGGATGGGAACACAGTAAAAGTAGATAAATAAGATAGAGACATGATTTTAAGAGACTAAATGAGGAGTTCAGTTAGGCTCCCCAAGGAAATCTGTACTGTCTTGTGAACCCCAAAATATCTGAGTCAGGTCTCAATCAATTTAGAAAGTTTATCCTCAGGAGGTCCTGACAACATGTACCCTTGGTGGTCGGGGTACAGCTTTGCTTTTATACATTTTAGGGAGACATGAGACATCAGTCAATACGTGTAAGATGTACATTGGTTCGATCCGATCTGGAAGTGTGGGACAACTCAAGGTTGGCGGGAAGAGTTATCAGTAGAAAGGAATGTCTGGGTTATGGCAAGGGGTTGTGGAGACCAAGGTTTTATCATGCAGATGAAGCCTCTAGGTCGCAGGCTCTAGAGAAACTAGATCATAAATGTTTCCCATCAGACCTAAGGTCTGTGTTGATGTTAACGCTGGCGGGTATCTAATGAGGCATGTCCACCCCCCTCTTTCATCATGGCCTGAGCTAGATTTTCAGGTTAACTCTGGAATGCCCTTGGCCAGGAAGAGGGGTCCATTCAGCTAACTGGGCCCCTTAGAATTTTACTTTTGGTTTACAGTCTCAGCCTTAGATGAAAAACTTCTTTAAGTTGTTATCAGCGTGTCCGCCTCAGTGTGAATGAGTTTCAGTTTCCACAGAGTAGGTTTTAGAACAGCAGGAGTGGGGAGCTCTCTGCATCACTGGTGTAGGGAAAGGGCGGCTGGGGAGGAGACTCCTTCCCCATGAGCCCAGAGCTGTCCTGGAGGAAGAGTCAGGGGCCAGGCCTGCTCCTATTTTCCTCTGGGCAAGGGTTGTGCTTGCCGGGTGACCTGCAGGTCCCTGAGAAGCTGAGTTCCATCTCCAGCACCTCCCTTGGAGGACACGCAGTGAGTCAGCCACTGTCAGCCTCTGCTGGGTCTGAACGCACTAACAAGGTGGCCTTTGCAGCACACGCCTTGCACGGCCTTCATCAGCCCTCTTTCCATAAGTCTTATTTATGCCTGTGATGCAGCACATAAAGAAAGCTGGGCGAGTCACTGAGCGCCGTGGTGAGAAATGGACTTTCTGTCATTTCTCCTGGAGACACCGAGAGTTAATATTGCACGGGCGGTGAGGCAGCCGATGTCATCCGGCAAATAAGTATTCCAGTGTGTTCTCACTCCCCCATCACTCAAGATTCTTCCCTGCAGGAAACTCGCAACCAAACAAAAGGGTTGTTTTCTTACTCCCTTAGGTGACAGCAATATTGAATCATTGCATTGATCTGTCTTCTTAGGGCTGGCTTTGTGTCTTTTAAGTGAGAAGGGGATACACAGTCTAACCGCACATTTTAAGAGCTTTGCCTTGTTTTTCAGAGCACTGCATGGCAATGGTAACAAGCATATACTGTCCACAGAAGGCCTTGTGGTCTCCCCACGGAACGGTTTATTGGCAATGCAATTTTCTTAATTCAGCTCCAAAGCAATTAAATATATTGAGCATCTGTTATGGGTAGTCACGGGGCGGGGCGGGGGGAGTGCAATAATGAATAAGAAACTATGGTTCACTGTGAGTTTCATTCATTTCTTTATTCAACAAATCCCTGTTCTAGGCACTGGTGACACCACAGGGAATAAAATAGAAAATGTTCCCGCCTACAATGTTGTTTTAGTATAGCAGGGGCAGGAATCAGTCTCATAGCAGGTAGTGATACGTCACAGGAAGCAGGGTGGCCCAAAAGACTTCTCTGAAGAGGCGGCATTTGGGTACAATTTTGAATACATCAGTGAGTGAGTGTGGGTTACCTGGGGGAGGAAGCCCCTAAGTGAGGGCAGAGGCCCTGAGGTGGGAACCTATCTGTTGTGTCTGAGGAACAATGAGGAGGCAGTGTCGCCAAGCTTAGGGAGCAAGGGGGGCTCTGCCGGCCGTGAAGGTCAGAGAGCCAGGCCAGATGGTGCAAGGGTTAGGGGCCACTTCTGGACCTGGATTTTATGTCGTTTCATTTTAAATTTTGCATTTGGGTTTTTTATTCTTTTTTTAGCATATGGGACTTTGAAAAGTAAAGCATTTTACTGAAGCATAACCAACACAGAAGCATACAAAATCCTCAACGCATAGACACAGCACTTGTGTCTCTGTTATACTTGTGTAATCAGTACTCAGTGAGAAATCGAATTTCACCAGCGCTGCCACCCTAGTGGCCTGTCTCAGTCACCCTCCCCTCCCCACGGAGAGCCACTACCTGATTTCTAGAAAGATAGACTGAGTCTGAACTTTATGTAAGTGGAATCATACAGTATGTACTATTTTATATTTGGTTTCATTCATTCAGTGTTATGGTTGTGAGATTCTTTCATGTTGTGGGTTATAACTGTTCATTCTTGTTGCTATTTTCTGTTGTATGAACATTCCACAGTTTATTTGTCTATGCATTAGGGTTGTTTCCAATTTTGGGCTATTACAAACACAGCTTCTAGGAACATTCATCTATGTGTCTTTTGGTCAATATATATATATATGTGTTTCTGTCAAGTACAATAAACCTAGAAGTGGAATTGCTGGTTGGTGGGCCATATATGTGTTCAACTTAGTAAATATTGCCAAATATTTCCATAGCGCTTGTATCAGTTCACTCCCATCAACATTTAATAAAAGTTCCCGTTGCTCCATATTCTTGTCACCACTTGGAATCATTCGTATTGTTTTAGCCATTTTGATGTATATGTAGTGGTATCGCATTGTGATCTGAATTTGCATTTCCCTGATAACTTATGAAGTTAAGCACCTTTTCACATGTTTGTAGGCCATAATTAGGAAATCTACTTTTGTGAAGTACCTGTTCAAATCTTTTGCTCAGGTTTATTTCTGTTAATTGACTGTCTTTTAAAAAACAGTTTATAGGAATTCTTTGTGTATGCTGGACACAAGTCCTTGACTGGATATTCATATTTCAAGGAACTTCTCCCACTCTGTGGTTTGCATTTTCATCTCTTAACGATATCTTTTAGGGGAAACTTTTTTGATTTTAACATAGCACATAGGTTTTGATGACAGGCCTCATAAGTAAGTTACAGGGTAATACTGGCCTCATAAGTGAGTTGGGAAGTATTCCCTCATCTTCTATGTTTTTTTTTTTTTTTGAGATGGACTCTTACTCTATTGCCCAGGCTGGAGTGCAGTGGCTCAATCTCGGTTCACTGCAACCTCCATCTCCCGGGTTCAAGCGATCCTCCCTCCACAGCCTCCTGAGCAGCTGAGACTACAGGTGCGCACCACCACGCTCGGCTAATTTTTGTATTTTTTAGTAGAGACGGGGTTTAGCCATGTTGGCCAGGCCGGTCTCACACTCCTGACCTCAAGTGATCCACCTGCCTTGGCCTCTCAAAGTGCTGGGATTATAGGCGTGAGCCACTGCACTCTGCTCTGTTTTTTGAGAGTTTGTTAAGAATTGGTTTGAATTCTTCAAATGTTTGGTATAATTTCAGTGGTGAGGCCATCTAGGTTTGAGCTTTTTTTCTTTGTGTATAGTTTATTGATTACTAATTTAATCTATTCACTTCTTATAGATCTATTCAGATTTTGTATTTCTTTTCAAGTCAATTATAGTAGTTTGTGTCTTTCTAGGAATTTGTCCATTTTATCATCTAAGTTATCCAATTTATTGGCATACAATTATTTGTAGTATTCCTTTATAATCCTTTTTATTTCTGTAAGACTGCTAGCCTTACAGAAATAATGTAAGAAAATGTAAGAAAATAATGTAAGAAAGAATGTAAGAAAAATGTCCCCTCTTTTATTTCTGATTCTAGTAAATGGAGTCTTCTGTCTCTTTTTTTCTTGGTCAATATAGCTAAAGGTTTATCAATTTATTTGATGTTTTTGAAGAACCAGGTTTTGGTTTCATTAATTTTGTCTTATTTTTCTATTATTTTCTTTCATTAATTTCTGCTCTGATCTTTATTATGTCCTTAGTTTTGCTTGATTTTGGTATATTTCGCTTCTTTTTCTGTGTCTTTAGATAGAGGTTTAGGTTAGGTTATTGATTTTAGATTCTTCTTCTTTCTTAATATAGGCATTTAGAGTTAAAAATTCCCTCAAATCACTGCCTTCACTCCATCCCATGAGTTTTGGTATGTTGTGTCTTCATTATCATTTAGCTCAAAATATTTTCTAATTTGTTTTGATTTCTTATTTGATCCTTTTTTAATTGAGAAGTGTATTATATTATTTCTACATATTTGTGAATTTCCTGAATTTCTTTCTGTTACTGATTTCTAATTTCATTGAATCATGGTCAGATAATATACCTTATATTATTTTTATTCATTTAAATGTATTAAGATTTGATTCATGGTCTAGTATACGGTGTATACAGGAGAATGTTCCATGTGAACAATGTATATTCCATTGTTTTTGGGTGTAGGGTTCTATAGATGTCTGTTGGACCTAACTGATTTATAGTGTTGTCCAAATTTCTATCTCTTTTCTCATTTGTTTCCTAGTTGTTATATCTATTATTGAAAACAAGGTGTTGAACACTCCCACTATTATTGTTGAATTGTCTATTTTTTCCTTCATTTCTGACAGTTTTTGCTTCATATATTTTGGTGCTGTGATATTAGGTACGTATGTATTTATAATTGTTATATCTACCTGATGGATGAAACTTTTTATCGTTATAAAATATTCATGTCTATTTTGTCTGATATTGGCATAGTCATTCTAGTTTTCTTGTAGTTTCTGTTTGTATGATATATCGTTTTCCATCTTTTTACTTTCAATCTATTTGTATATTTTAATCTAAAATATGTCTCAGGTACGTAGCTAACACATAGTAGGATTTTTAAAAATCCAATCTGACAATCTCTGCCTTTTGATTATATTGTTTAATTCATTCACATTTAATGTTTCTAGTTGGATTCACATCTGCCATTGTACTTTTTTTCTACATGTCTTTTGTTCTTCAATTCCTTCTTTACTGCTTTCTTTTGCATTATTTAAATATTGTCCAGTGATATATTTAAGTTTCTTTAATTATGTTTTCACTATGTTTAAAAAATTTCTTTACAGTGGTATCTCTAATGCTTACCATATTCACCTTGGTTTATCAGAATCAACTTCTGATTTACACTAGCTGGTTCTAGTGAGATATAGAAGCATTACTTCTGTATAGATTTATTCTTTTCCCCTTCTTTTGTGGTACTATTATTATACATGTTACATTTATTCATGTTAGAAACCCAACAATACATTGCTATAAAAACTTTGTCATTTGTAATCATTTTTATACAGCTTTGCTTCCACCCACCTCCTTTTTTCTATCTTTAACAAATATGTTACACAGAAATACATTACATTATGGAGATTTAATGTAGATATCACATTTCTGTATATTATGGGTTCAATACTATGAGGAGTCTTCACAAAGTTCATGGAAAATGAATATTATGAAAAACTGTATAGATTTCAAACCTTTTTTGTAGCAAAATAAACTTGTACTAATGTTTTATTAATGTCTGAATAGTATGTAGTTTGAGTTGATGTTGAAGATGGAGACCATGGTGCAGACTATCCATATCAATTTTTGGTGTCCTAATTTATGTACCAATTGAAGAGAACTAACAATAATACTACAAATAATGCCAACGCCACAGACCTCTCAATTGGTTCAGCTTACACAATTCTGAAGAACTGATGTTGAGCAAAGTTTCCCATTGATGGGTGCCAAAACTGTTGTGCCCACATCAGCTGCAGACAACAGAGCTTTCGATGGAAATTTTAAGCAAGAGGTATCAAGATCCTGAAGCATTTCTTTGAAGAATTGTAATAGGAGATGGAACATGGCTTTGCCAGTACTATCCTGAAGACAAAGCACAATCAAAGCAATGGCTACCAAGAGTTGGAAGTGACCTAGTTAAAGTAAAAGCAGACCAATCAAGAGCAAAGGTCATGGCAACAGTTTTTTGAAATGCTCAAGGTATTTTGCTTGTTGACTTTCTGAAGGGCTAAAGAACAATAACACCTGCTTGTTGTGAGAATGGTTTGAGAAAGCTAGCCAAAGTTTTAGCAGAAAAGTGCCCAGAAAGCTTCACCAGAGTCCTGCTCAACTACTATGAATGCTTTTGTTCATTCCTCTCATCACACAAGGGCAGTCTGGGGAGAGAGTTTTGATGGGAAGTCATTAGGCAGCTCCACCTTACAGTTCTGATTTGGCTTCTTCTGATTTCTTTTTGTTTCCTAATCTTAAAAAAAATCTTAAAGGGCAACTATTTTTCTTCAGCTATAGTGTAAAAAAGTGGCTCCTAAGTGGGGACATGTTTAACTAACCAGGGACTACAGTTCTTTAGGGTTGGACTAAATGATTTGTGTCATCACTTACAAAGGTATCTTGAGCTTGATGGAGCATATGTTGAAAGGTAAAGTTTATACTTTTCATTTTTATCTTTTAATTACATTTTTCCATAAACTTTCTGAAGGTCCTTTGTATATTATATACATATTATTTTATACAATTGCTTTTAAAATCAGTGAAGAGAAGAAAGGAGAAAAAAATTGTTAAACTGTCTTTTATAATGGCATAATTATCTTCACTGTTGCTCTTTGTTATTTTCTTGCAGATTTGAATTACTGCCTCGGGTCACTTGCTTTCAGCCCAAATCTGTCCACTTTTTTTTTTTAGTATCTTTCACTGGTTGATTCTCCTCTGCCCACCCAGAGTTCATGTTCTCTAGGATTTAGTCTTTGGCTTTCTTCACTGCCTTCAAGCAAAAATTTGTTTTCTCATGGCTTCAATTTCCACGTAGTTGACAAGGACCAAATTTGTGTATTAATCTTCAGTCTTTATTTCTCTTTTGATCCCCATATCCATCAACTTACTACACAGCTCCTCCTACATATCCCTCCCCATAGGGTACCTAACACAAAATGTCAAACCATATTCATTACCTTTCCTAATTTTAAAATTTATGCCATGAGATTCCTCCACCCATCCCAGACTACAACATATTCCTTTATTGCTTTTCTTCCTTGTCTTCCCTAGACCCAGTGCTCACTATGTTCTTCACAACATCTCTGTGAAGCTCCTGTCCCTTCTTTCATACTCACCTCTCCATCTTGATTCTCTTCTTCTGCTTTTATAGCCATTTGTGTAAACTTTTACTACAGTGGCTCTCAACTGGGGACATTTGGCAATGTCTGGAGAATTTGGTTGTCACAACTGGCAAGGGGGTAGGGGAAAGTACTACTGGCATTTACTGGGTAGAGGCCAGTGATGCTACTAAACATCCTACAATGCACAGGGCAGCCCCCACAGCAAAGAATTATCCAACTCCAAATGTCAACAGTGGCAAGACTGAGAATTCCTGTTTTAATGCAAAAAGGAACAAGTTCAGATTTTGTAGCAGCTGAAGCAAATATAATTTGGGGGGCCTTTAAGCAAAAATATAAAATCACAAATAGAAAACTGGCTAGATTCTTTTTTTTTTTTTTTTTTTTTTTTTTTTTTTTTTAAGATGGATTCTCGCTCTGTCCCAGGCTGGAGTGCAGTAGTGTAATCTTGGCTCTCTGCAACCTCCGCCTCCCAGGTTCAAGCAATTCTCCTGCCTCAGCCTCCTGAGTAGCTGGGACTACAGGTACGTGACACCACGCCCAGCTAATTTTTGTATTTTTAGTTGAGATGGGGTTTCACTATGTTGGCCATGCTGGTCTCAAACTCCTGACCTCAAGTGATCCACCCGCCTCGGCCTCCCAAAGTGCTGGGATTACAGGCATGAGCTTCAGCGCCCAGCTGAACATTGACTAGATTCTTTGTTTGGGCTGCTCTAACAAATGACCACAAACTGTGCGGCTTATAAACAAACAAAAAAATTCTCTCTCATAGTTCTGGAGGCTGGGAAGTCCGAGATGGAGGTGCTGGCAGCTTTGGTGTCTGGTGGTGGGGGTCTGCTTCCTGGTTCATAAATGGCTGTCTTTTCACCGTGTCCCCACAGGTGGAAGGGACAAGAGAGCTCTCTGGGGTCTCTTTTATAAGGGTAATAATCCTATTTGTGAGGGCTCAGCCTTCATGATCTAACCACCTCCCAAAGTCCCCATCTCCAGGTACCATTACTTTGGGGATTAGATTTCACCATATGAATGTGACATGTGGAGGACTGGGGTACAGACATTCACACATAGCAGCTAGGAATGCAAATGTTTATCTAGCATAAGAAAAGAAATCACAACAAAATACTGGAGTTTTAGATATCCAGGTCTCATTCTTCAGAGATATTTTTAGGGACATTTTCAGAAATGCCTCCTGTTTGCAACCTGAATTCCACTCCCCACATAGACCACCCCAGGAACCAGTCTGGTGCAAGTAAAGAGCCCAGATGCTTAAGCTTCATTATCTTCAGGATAAATCTGCTTCTGACTGTATCATTTGTCATATTTGCATTGCAATTGTCTATAGCAGGAAGGGAAAGACTAGAAACCTAACACTATTTGCTTCCTCCTTCTAGAAGATGTTCATATGCATGAGTGCGTGTGTGTGTATGAGTGTGAGTGTGTATGTAGGTGTTTATGTATCCGTGTGTATGTGAGTGCATGTGTAAATGAGTGTATGAAGATGTGTGAGTGTGCATGCACCTGTGTGTCATGAGTCAAAGCATAAATGAGATAAATCTCAACTGCATCTTTCTGCTCAGAGGCGCTATTAAGAGAGGGAGGGGCCTGAGAATCTGATCCCATTAAAAGACTGTAATTTGCACTGCCAACACCTGGAGTCTTCTACTAGATGGCTGTTGGTTAGCAGTTAACCCAGTGAGCCTTCTCATTTATAAGGCAAGATCTGGAGCGATACGTAGGCAGGGAAAGAACTTTTCATGACAAAGTCGGAGAGAATCGGGTTTCTCTGCCAGGGAGAGAGGGGAAGCTGGGTGCTCTGCTGGAATGACCCCAGCAGAGTGGTTTCTAGAGTGAGATCCAGGATGCAGGCCAGAGCGGTTTGTAAAAGTGACAAGGCCAGGTGAGCTATGGAGGAGGGAATTTGGAAGGTGCAGAAACTAAGAACCAAAGATGAGTAGGCGATGGGAGGGGGTTGAGCTCAGAAAGGCTGTTTTTATTAAAATATTACAAAATGTAACTTCCCAGTGTTGGTGACATTGTGAACACCTAGGCAGCCTGATTTGTTCCTGTTATTGTCTCCCAACATGGGAGGTGAACTCCTCCGGAAAAGAAAAGGGCCTTCGTTTGAGCACATCTAGAACATCTGACATCCAGCACAGCAGGGGGCTTGGCTTTTGAATTAATCAATCAACGACTGAGGGATGAATAAGGATGGGAGAGAATCAAGAGAGAATAGAGAGACTAGGTGTGCTAGAGCAGGCCAAACAAGCCAGAGTAATCAAGGCCGGGATTAGACACGAAATCCACAAGATCAAATGTGGCTGGGCTGAGACGTGCAGCAGCCACGTTTTCCCGGGCAGAGAGGTGAGAGCCCTGCAGGGTCCAATCCAGCTGGGCTGTGAGGACACAGGAGGATCTTTATTCTGGCTGGGGACTCTATTTCCAGGCTTTTTTTTTTTTAAGGCAGCCACTGACCACTTGCCTTGATTATAAGAAGTATTGCTTGAGTGACTGTGCTCTGCTTGGACAACACTCAGTGAAGCGATGATGTATGACAACCAATGAGAGCAGTTGTAAACCCATCCCTGGGCCAGCAAGATAATATTGCTGTGTTCTCCAGAAGGTTCCTCTCCAGAGTTTACTATCCTTCTTGTGGCTGTAGTTGAATAAACTTACATTTGACTTAAAGGAAGGTGTTTATCTAAGCTATCTTCCTTTTAGGAAAAATAATGGATACAATGATGTGTAAATCCACTGAGCACCTCGAAGATCAGAACCAGAGGGTCACGTGCCCCTGAGATTGAGTGGACTGTTTCTTGGGGGATGGGAAAAGTGGGGGTGGGGTGAAAGCTGGCAGTTATGTTCAGATAGCACAGCCCTGGAAATGGATCTTAATTCATTTCACATGCAATTCCAGTGTGCTACAGCAGCTGAGCCCTGTCTGCATTTGCTTGTTTATTTAGCAAAGGGAAATGTCCCTAGCCTAGCAGACTGCACGAACTGTTTGCCTAGAGACAGTCACAATAATTGAGCCAACCTGGAAGGCAGGAAATAGGGCTCTAAGAGTTGGTTTTGGTTTCTTTATTTAAAGAGGTATTTAAAAAAATGGCTATGCAATTTTCCATCTCCCCAAAATGAACCATTTTTTAAGACTTTCTCTTTTTTGTAGCTCTTATTTTCTCAGTGTCACATAAAAGGCCCTCAAACAAATATTGCTTCAATACATTTGGTTTGTTTCCAGTGTTTGCCTTTTTTTGTTTTGAGACGGAGTCTCACCCTGTTCCCCAGGCTAGGGTACAGTGGTGCCACCTTGGCTCACTGCAACCTCCACCTCCTGGGTTCAAGCCATTCTCCTGCCTTGGCCTCCTGAGTAGCTGAGACTACAAGTGTGTGCTATCATGCCTGGTTAATTTTTATATTTTTAGTAGAGATGGCATTTCTCCATGTTGGCCAGCCTGGTCTTGAACTCCCAACCTCAACTGATCCACCGCCTTGGCCTCCTTAAATGCTGGGATTATAGGCATGAGCCATCAGGCTTGGCCAAAGTTTTTGTCTTTTTAAGCAATGATGCATTCAGCCCATGGGTACCTGCAAGGTGTGCATACATCTGATTACTTCCTTGGGATAAATTCATTTATTCCTACAAATAAATGAGAGCACCTTAGGGTGTGTACAAATCACTTGGTGGGGTGGGTCTTATTTCAACGCAGGATCTGATTCCACAGGTCTGGGATGGGGCCTGAAAGTCTGCCTTTTTAACAAGCTTCTGAGGTGTGCCAGTGCTGCTGGTCTGGAGACCACACTTCGAGATGCAAGGCCTTAGGTATACCATAATCAAGTGGAGCAGAGCCCAGCCTGGGTGGTGGCTCACCTCCTGGAGGCAGCTTAGAGCGAACCAGGCCCCTGTAGATTCGGGGAAAGGAGAAAACCCCCAGTCCCCAGTATCAACTCCCAGACTCTCCAGTGTGAATTTCTGCCTCTGTTCTCATGAAATGTCAGAAAGGGTAAAGATATCTCAGTGGCAAATTTTGTGATCTATTTGGAGTCAAATGATTGCCCTGGGAGTCCAGAGGAATTATTAATGAGCCAATAAATGGGATATTGGCAACTTGTCAATTGCTAATACTGTCCCTTCAGGCTGCAGATGGGGAGCAGGTCATCAGAGTGGTCAGCTCAGAGGCTGGCTTTGCTGGGGACGGTCACACTGTGGTCCCCCCAACTTTGCTTAGGGCTTAGAGCAAGCTGCTCCCCCACCCTCCTCCTCTGTGGAGTTGTGAGGAGTACTCGCCTTATTCTGCCCTTGGTCAGCAGAAACCCTTTCTCAGGGGAAATGTGACCCTTGATGGCTATTTTCCTTTGTCCAGTTTTCCTTCTTCATTTATTTATTTTTTAAATTATTATTATTTTGGGACAGGGTCTTACTCTGCTGCCCAGCCTGGAGTGCAGTGGCATGATCTTGGCTCACTGCAACCTCCACCTCCTGGGTTCAAGTGATTCTCCTGTCTCAGCCTCCTGAGTAGCTGGGACTACAGGCGTGCACCACCACGCCAACTAATTTTTTGTGTATATTTTGGTAGAGATAGGGTTTCGCCATGTTGGCCAGGCTGGTCTCCAACTCCTAACTTGCAGTGATCCACCAGCCTCGGCTTTCTAAAGTGCTGAGATTACAGGTGTGAGCCACTGCGCCCGACCAGTCATACCCCTTATACTTCCAGAAACTGTTCTCTTCAAGGCAGTAGCCAAGGGGGCTTGTCAGAGAGAAGCAGGAAGACCCCGTGGGTAGCATGCAGCTCCCAAGAACATCCCTTCTGGCAGATTTCCAAATGAAATCTGCGCTCTGGCCTGTGGCTGACCTTCAGGGATAGCCTTAAAAGTTGCTGCGGTTTTACCTGGTCTTCTGAATGGTTTCATTTGGAGAGCTTTGCTGCTGAGGTGAAGTGCAATCTAAAAACTAAATAAATTATTCATCAAAAGCATCTTTTGACCAACAAGGGGAACAAAATCACTCCTTCCATCAAGCCCTGTGTCTGCTAAGAACTAAATGACTTGAGAATGTGGAAGGCATGTCACTAAATGCTGCAGTTACTTTCAGGTGGTCTGCTGCATCTGCGTTTCTGCTGGTTCGCCCACCTGAGAGGAAATTTTGCCCTCAGCAGGCAGTTCCAGGGAGTTTTGAGGTGTGCAGGCCACCATCCAGGCCCCCTAGGAAGGTAGGAGAGGCCTAGAAAACTTGGGTGTGCTTTAGCTCGGCTACATGACCCAGCTGGAGAGACAAACTGGAGCCATGCCCCGTGTCCTGGGACCCCAGCCAATGGGGCACATTCACAGGAGTGAAAACTAGAGACCAGCCTGACCCACACATCAGTCTCGTTTCCCAGGGGAAGCAGTCTCTCCCACCATGAAGTTCGGTGATTCCTGTCTCTTCTGTGTAACACTCTCCTGTCACTTCTGCTTTTCATCTTAAAAAAGCTATTTATGAATTCATCTTTACTCCCTAACCTCTAAGCTTCTTGGAGACTCTGTTAGGTCCCTCTCCACTCAGTAGCCTTTCACATAGTAGAATCTTGGGCTCTTTTGAGTGAATAACTAGTGGAGGATTAGATAGGGCCCCGTCAATCTAAGAGGGCTCCCTGGAGGAGATGACTTTCCTCCTAGGTTTTGAAGGAAGTAGTGGTATTGGATTTGTTGATTTATCCCCTAGGTTCTCCTTTTCCCTATTTTATTTATTCTCTGTCTCCCTGTTCTTATTTTCAAATGTGACTGATCCTCCATGTCCTGACACACACACACACACACACACACACACACACACACACACCAGGTTGATCATTCCTGACCTGAAAATCTGAAATCCAAAATTCAAAACTTTTTGAGTACCAACATGATACCACAAGTGAAAAATTCCACCCATAAGGACTTAACATAAACTTTGTTTCATGCACAAAATTTTTAAAAATATTGTATAAAATTACTTTCAGGCTACATACATAGGAATATATGAAACGAATGAATTTTGTGCTTAGACTTGCGTCTGTCCCCAAGATATCTCATTGTGTATATGCAAACATTCCAAAATCTGAAAAAATCTGAAATCCGAAACATTTCTGGTCCCAAGCATTTCAGATAAGGGATACTCTGTGTGTGTGTTTATGTGTGTGTGTGTGTATCTGTGTGTGTTTGTACATATTACCAAAGGAAAGAGTATTGTTTGTGTGTGTTTACACACACACACACACACAAACAATACTCTTTCCTTTGATAATGTTAACCCTCATCTACGTTTAGATGACTTCTGCCTTGCTCCCAAACTTCAATTTCATGTTTCTAAATCCCCTGTGACTGGCAGCCTCTGAGATAGACCCTAATGATTCCTGCCTCCAGGTATCGATGACTTCGTAAGATTATATTCCCTTTGAGCAACTTGCTTCTAACAAATATGGCAATGTGAGAGATGTCATTTCCATGAGTACAGGTTACAAAAGATTGTAATGTCCCTCTTGCTAGAAGACTCTCTCTGTGGCCTCCTTGGCTTGCGTGCTTCCATGCAGCTGCTGTGTTGGAGAGGCCCACATGGCAAGGGACTGAGCGTAGCCTCTGGCCAGTAGCCAGCAAGGAACTGGGGTCTCCAGGCCAATAGCTTATGAAAAATTGGATCCTGACAACCATATGAGTGGGCTTGGAAGTGGACCCAACCCCAGCTGAGCTTTCAGATGAATATGCAGTGCCAGCTGACACCATGACCACAGCTTCGTGAAAGACCCTGGAACAAAGGTGCCAGGTAATTCCTGACCCACAGAAATTGTTAGATAATAAACAGGTATTGTTTTAAGCCCACGAATTTTTTTGAAATAATTTGTTACACAGCAACAGATAACTAATACATACTGTCAATCTAAATAACAGAGAGAAGTTCTCTAAAAGAAAAATATATTTATTCCAGAGTAGGGCATTGCAATGGGAATAGATGTATATTAGCAAACTATGTGTGTATCCAGGGAGGTAAAGGAGGAAAAGGTTTTGAAAGAAAAATGAAGAGAATTACATAATTGTTTTGAGAAAATTATCCTTGGGTATAAGGATCAATAACAAAGGTGACGCCAGTTTGAGGTTGTACAGGCAGTTGCTGGGCAGATGTCCTCAAAGACGTAATTTTGTGTATGAGGTTGTCATGGTCTTTGTGCAAAGTTGTGGCTTTTGCAGTTTTTTGAGATCGTTTTTGTTATCAGGCATTTGGGTATGAGAATCCTCTCATCATAGCCTTCCCTGGCTCTATTTGTCGGGGTTTTCTTGGTTTTGTTTTTGGTGCCACACACTTTTAAACAACCAGACCCGTGAGAGCTCACTATCATGAAGACAGCACCAAGGGAGGATGAAATTAAACCATGAGAAACCACCCCCCGAGTCCAGTCACCTCCCACCAGGCCCCACCTCCAGCATTGGGGATTATAATTCAATGAGTAGAATACAATTCTCATGTAATCATGGGGATTACGTGAGATTTGGGTGGAGGCACAGACCCAAGCCATATCAATGGAGAAACAGTGTGGGAGGCTCTCTGAGGTCCATGCAGTCGTCCCTGGGCTGCAGAACCCCACAGAGGAGGCTTCCCTGCCAAGGTTTGTATGGTCACAAGCACTCATTTGTTTATGGTACGTGTCTTATCAAAATGACAAAAATACTGCTTGTTACTGCCATTGTGGAGGAAAAAACCCATTAAGAGCTGATTATTTGAAAGGGAAGAGTCTACATGCCAAGAAAAAAATTTTATCTTGCAATGAAGACCTTTTCCTGTAAAAAAAAACCAAAAACAAAAAACAAAAAAACCCAAAAAACAAAAAACATTGGTGACTCCAGTTTAATTGGACAACTTTCACAATATGCCATGACTTTTGTCGCTGGAATATCAAGACTGAACTCACCACCTTCACCCTAGTTTTCCCTGACCAGCTCCTTCTGCTAATCCCCCTGCCCTGATTTTTGGCCTCTCAGTCCCCATCTACCCAGTCTGTAGGCTTGGAAGCCCTTCTCACTCCTGCTCCCTCATCTGTATTCTACATGTCGGGTCCTGCTCATTCTCCTTGTGCTGGTCCTATTTCCTCCTGAGAAGAGTGCCTGCCATGAAGGCCTTTGCCAGGTGGAAAGCTCCCTCCCCTTTCCCAGCATGGGCCTGCATCATTGGGCTCCTCTGCTTCCAGAGACTTTCTCCTCCAAGCAAGATGCCAAAGGAACCTTTCAGTATCACTTTCTCTAGGCAATTCTTTTTTTTTTTTTTTTTGAGATGGAGTTTCGCTCTTGTCACCCAGGCTGGAGTGCAGTGGCGTGTCCTGGGTTCAC
The DNA here is from genome assembly GCF_047675955.1 of Chlorocebus sabaeus. Classification (NCBI taxonomy): domain Eukaryota; kingdom Metazoa; phylum Chordata; class Mammalia; order Primates; family Cercopithecidae; genus Chlorocebus; species Chlorocebus sabaeus. The sequence goes on from NC_132906.1 coordinate 11,721,290, forward strand.
TGCAACCTCCACCTCCCAGGTTCGAGTGATTCTCCTGCCTCAGCCTCCAGTGTAGCTGGGATTACAGGCACATGGCACCACACCCAGCTAATTTTTTTGTAGTTTTAGTAGAGACTGGTTTCGCCATGTTGGTCAGGCTGGTCTCGAACTCCTGACCTCAGGTGATCCACCTGCTTCAACCTCCCAAAGTGTTGGGATTACAGGCGTGAGCCACCGTGCCCAGCTGGCAATTATTTTTATTACAACCCTTAAGTGGCTCCCTCTTTTCTTCTCCTCCATCGGTGGTCAGTGTTGGCCTGTCTCTAAGGTCCTCCCAGATCCACCCCCTTTCACAGTCCCACCTTCCTCCACTGTCTCTTCTACCCTGTAGGGTGCTCTCCTCACCACTCACACATGTGCCTCATTGATGCCAACATTTAGGTCTCTGCTCACCTGGGTGTGGTCGCTCATGCCTGTCGACAGCGTTTTGAGAGGCTGTGGCAATAGGATTGCTTGAGGCCAGGAGTTTGAGACCAGCCTGGGAAACATAGCAAGACCTCATCTCTGCAAAACAACTTAAAAATAAAAAAAATAGCCAGGTGTGGTGGTGGGCACCTGTAGTCCCAGATACTAAAGAGACTGAGGCAGGAAAATCGCTTGAACTCAGAAGTTCAAGGCTGCAGTGAGCTATGATTTTGCCACTGCAATCCAGCCTGGATAATAGAGTGAGACCCTATCTTTAAAAATAATAGATGTTTGTTCATGTTGAAATCTCACCTGAGGGGATACAAATCCTATACTTTCTTGGAAGCCCAGCTCAAGCTCCATCACCTGTGCTCAGTGGCAGAACTTACTGGAGTACCTGCTGTGTGCAGGCTCTGTGCTGAGGGTCTGAAATTCAGCGATGAGCAAAACGAATGTATCCCAGTCCAGCAGGAAGAGAGAGAAAGTAGCAAATACACAAAGCAAATCAACACTGCAGACTGTGTCAAAGTCTCTGGGGGAACAGACTCAATAGAGGATCAGAAAAGGCACCTTGAGGAAGCAGGCAGTGAAAGCAACCCCTGAGGAGGATAAGAGTTAACTAGATGAAGAGATGGGGAAACCATGCCAGGCAAAGGGAACAGCACCTGCGAAGACTCTGAAGCATAAGTGAGTGAGTCTCTCACTTCTCTCCATCTCCTCTGATTCCCCACAAACAACTCTGTGCTGCAACATTTAGCAATTAGCCTCATGTCTTTCTCTCTCTGACATTTCATGGATTAGCCTTGTCTTCCCAATTAAACTGGAAGCTGCGACCATATCTCATCATTATTTTTTCTTTAGGGCACTGAAGCACAATGAGAAGGACAGAGTGGATTAAAATAAAAAGGCATCAGCTGCTTGGCCTGAGGCCCAATGGTGCATGTCCCCTGGAGCTCCCAGTGTGGGTCTTAATTCGGTGATGGGGTTGAAGAACCACTGCGTGTGGGCGCCAGCCAGCTGCAGGCGGACGTCCAAATACACAGAACAGACCATTTCTACCTTCACGAGTGAGCTACCCCACTGGGGTGCAGGTGGGGGACCTTCAATTTTGACCCACGTGATTCTGTGAGGCCCTCCTGTGCAGCAGGCTTGTTCCCAGTCACGGAACAGTGTGTATCAGGCAGATATGACCTTGCTGACAATCTGACTCTTTTTGTAATTCCATCGCCAAACTGTTGATTCACAGTTTCCTTGCAGCCTTTTGCTGAGTGTGACTCAAATCGTCTGTGACATTGATTCAATGACAGGAGGCTCACGGCTCAGGGGGAAATGTGCTGTGGCATCAGAGTGGGCAGAAAATGTCCACCTCCTCCTGTTTGTGCAAACATTTCAGATCCAAATTCAAGGTGCTCTCACCTTTGGCTCTGCCTGACTCATGAACTAATTAGTCATCTTTGCAGCGAACCAAGCAGCGCTGTAGGAACGACCTGATTTATTTCCTCTTTCAAGAATTTGTTAGCAGCCTGAGCCAGAAATATCTATGGAGCACTTACCATAGACACACATCTGGGAGGGCTGAGATTTAAAAATGAAGGGGAAAGTGGGCAGGGGTGATTCTTTGGTCATTAAACTTAACTTCCCAGGTAGGGACAGGCAGGTCTCCGGGGAACAGGAGACACATGTTACCTTCTGATCCACGGCAAGAGTGACCTCAGCTCTGCTGTATTCCATGCTTCTGGCTTTTCACAGGCAAACTAGAGCTCAGTGGGGTGCCCTACGGGGAGACCATGAGGCAGGAGCAGAAGCAGAAGCCTTCTAGAAGAGCCTAGCATATTGGAGACCAGGAGAAAGCAGGAGAATAACATTTTATACCATTGTATTCTGTGCATATTTCACCATGCAAATAAGAGTGTGACAGTTAGGTGAGGGCAATAGGGAAGGATAAGACCACATTCATGTTGTCAGTAGTGTTTAGAGAGAGGAACACCAGGACACTAATAAGAAATAGGTACTCAGGGCTTCATAACTCCAGCTCCATAGGCAGATCAGTCTTTGATTAAGGACTGTACTCCTGGAATAAGTACAATCTTCCTTCATCTTCTTCTGCCTCTTCACTTCACCGAGCTGTTATTTATTTATTTATTTATTTTTTGAGATGGAGTCTCGCTCTGTTACCAGGCTGGAGTGCAGTGGAGCGATCTCGGCTCACTGAAACCTCCGCCTTCTGGGTTCAAGCGATTCTCCTACCTCAGCCTCCCGAGCGCAGCTGGGACTACAGGCACGTGCCACCACGTCCAGCTAATTTTTGTATTTTTAGTACAGATGGGGTTTCACCATGTTGGTCAGATGCTCTCTATCTCTTGACCTTGTGATCTGCCTGCCTTGGTCTCCCAAAATGCTGGGATTACAGGTGTGAGTCACTGGGCCTGGCCACTGTTATTCTTAATTCCGGTGCTGCTCAGTGCTTGGACACCAGGATGGAGTTTACCAGGCAAGTGTCCTTGTGTAATGTGCGCATAATGTAATCATTGCTTAACTTGCAGGGTTTACTTTGACAAATGATTTGCTCTCCATAGTGCCTCTTTCGCCTGATTTTTATTTATTTTTATTTTCTATTTATTTTTATTTTACTTTAAGTTCTAGGGTACATGTGCACAACGTGCAGGTTTGTTACATGTGTATACATGTGCCATGTTGGTGTGCTGCACCCATTAACTCATCATTTACATTAGGTATTTCTCCTAATGCTATCCCTCCCCCCTCCTCCTACCCCACGACAGGCCCCAGTGTGTGCTGTTCCCCTTCCTGTGTCCAAGTGTCCGCATTGTTCAATTCCCACCTGTGAGTGAGAACATGCGGTATTTGGTTTTCTGTCCTTGCGATAGTTTGCTCAGAATGATGGTTTCCAACTTCATCCATGTCCCTACAAAAGACATGAACTCATCCTTTTTTATGGCTGCATAGTATTCCATGGTGTATATGTGCCACATTTTCTTAATCCAGTCTATCATTGATGGACATTTGGGTTGGTTTCAAGTATTTGCTATTGTGAATAGTGCCCCAATAAACATACGTGTGTATGTGTCTTTATAGCAGCATGATTTATAATCCTTTGGGTATATACCCAGTAATGGGATCACTGAGTCAAATGGTATTTCTAGTTCTAGATCCTTGAGGAATTGCCACACTGTCTTTCACAATGGTTGAACTAGTTTACAGTCCCACCAACAGTATAAAAGTGTTCCTATTTCTCCACATCCTCTCCAGCACCTGCTTATGCGTGCTTTTTTAAAAAAAAACTTCTGGTAGCTCTTCCAGTTAAAAGACTATAGTCTTGTCTGTGACGGGGTGTGTGTGTGCATGCACGTGCAAAGGAGGGAGCGGGAGAGATTAACGTTGAGTCAATTTGTTTAGAACGTTTTGGACTTGACTATCGCCAGAACTAACAGCCTACTCTTCAAAAGGAGCCTAATTCTTTATTTTATTTAATTAATTAATTAATTAATTAATTAATTTGAGATGGAGTCTCTCTGTCACCCAGGCTGGAGTGCAATGACGCAATCTTGGCTCACTGCAACCTCTGCCTCACCGGTTCAAACGATTCTCGTGCCTCAGCCACCTGAGTAGCTGGGATTACAGGCACCCAGCACCAAGTCGGCTAACTTTTTTTATGTTTTTAGTAGAGACAGGGTTTCACCATGTTGGCCAGGCTGGTTTTAAACTCCTGACCTCAGCTGATTCACCTGCCTTGGCCTCCCAAAATGCTGGGATTATAGGCATGAGCCACCATGTCTGGCCCCTAATTCTTTTACAAACCAAACAGGAGCAGTTTCTGTCCCTTGGCAGTGCCTAACAATAGCAGAGGCTATTTATAAAAGATGGGTACTCTGGGCACCATTTGAGCCGCAGAGCCTCTAACTCTGAGATAACTTGGTGATAAAGGGTTAGCACATCAAGGGAAATGGGTGTTCCAGTTTCTGTTCCCATCTTTGACCATTTTTCCTAACAACCTGTTTTTAATTCACTGTATTCTCTAAAACCTACCAAAAAGACTGCAGGATTCTGCTTGTAGCAGAATTCTAGAGTCCCAACTACCAGTAAGTAAAGAAAAAGCAGCAGCTGGAACACAAAGCACGGGGAAGACCAGTTTTCAGATGCAAGTGAGTCTGGCTGGGGTTAGAAACTCTGTTACAGCAGGGCTGAGTGGCCTGTAGGCCGGCTGCACACAGCTTACTCCGCAGTCCGGGAAGAAATGACAGGAAAGTGAGAAAGCCAAGTCTATGGTGTCATTCCTCGAACTGGCCCAGATATGCACTTTGTGTGTGGGTACGTGTGGCAGAAAAATGATGACGATTTCTTCCTGGGTATTCCTCTAATTAATAAAGCAGATACAGGCTGGGCGCAGTGGTTCAAGCCTGTAATTCCAGCACTTTGGGAGGCTGAGGCGGGTGGATCACTTGAGATCAGGAGTTTCAGACCAGCCTGGCCAATGTGGTGAAAGCCCGTCTCTACCAAAAATATAAAAAATTACCTGGGTGTGGTGGTGGATGCCTGTAATCCCAGCTACTTGGGAGGTTGAGGCAGGAGAATTGCTTGAACCCAGGAGGTGGAGGTTGCAGTGAGCTGAGATCATGCCACTACACTACAACCTGGGCAACAGAGTGAGATTCCGTCTAAAAAAAAAGCAGATACGTCTAAGATGTTCAGCCCTAAATTGGTCCTTACACAAAACACTTGCTCCACTCAGCTGTGAGACCCTGCTACCCCCAGAGTTTGCTTTCTGGGAACCTTCCAGATCCCCTGGATTTGAATTTCAAAGAGCTTTCTCAAGGGCCTAGAAGTCTGTCAGTGAGCCTAGAAATATTTAAAACAGGATGGAACATGAAGATGATTCTGTTTGTCATCATCTGTGAAAACAATTTCTGAAATATCTCTGGTGGGTCAGGGTCATGGCCAAGGTGGGAAAAGCAATGGCTGCCCAAAACACAGGCTTAGACGATCCCATAGGAGCACATGCTCATCAAACCCTTGATTCAGAGTCTTGGGAGGAAGATGTGCAGAGGTGGAAGAAGCCTGGGACCCAGGGAACAGTGTGGAAAGCAGGACCAGGAGAAGAGTGGGGAGAGGAGAGACAGTGACTCATGGGGTCACCTCCACCGTTGTCTCCAGACCTTTTGCTACTGAGCACCTTGAACGTCCTGGGCGATGTGCTGGTTCCGTGGGGTCCAACGATGCCGTGACTCAGCCCCTCCCACCTGCTTCTCAGAGTCTAGTGGAAGAGTGGAGTGACGACTGTAACTCTTTGAATGCGTGGAACACTGTATTATAATAGAGGTTTCATAAGTGCTCTGGGAACCCGCAGGAAGGAGAGAGTCATTGTATCTTGGGCCAGAGGGAAAGCCTTCGTGGAGGAGAAGGAAGCTGAGTTCTTGCAGGAGACTGTTACCTAAGCCTGGGTTCTCCTCTCGGATGAAAAGCTGGGGGAGACCAGGAGGAACAGAATTCTTTTTGGAATACTACAGGGACTTGAAATAAACTCAGGATACTATTGGCATATGGAGACTGTCACCAACTATAAATAGAGACCAGAAAATATATTCCGAATGTAGAGGAAATCTATAATCTTTGGCAGCATTGAGGCATGTTCCACTCAAGCTGGAGCACTTGGCAGGATCCATTGACTGATTACTTTCCTTCCATAGGGAAGCTGATAAGCTGCGGAGCCTGGGAGTCTGACATGGTGCTCAGTACTCAGTGCTTGATGCTGAGTATTCAGTGCTCGGGGCTCAGTGTTCAGCACTCCATAGTCATATGGAGGACAGAAGACACTCTGGGATGTTAATGGTTTAATGGAATTCACAGGCTTCTCAATAGCTTAAGTATATATGACAATTATAACTTCTTGTAGAGAAATCCAAAGAAAACAGTTCTTTGGGCTGTAAGTGCTTTCTGTATTTTTCAGAAAAAGCAATCCTGGAATGAAAGAAGCAGATGAGGGTTCTGATCCTACTTCGTCTCTGGCCTCAGTTTCCTCATCTGTACCAAGAGGGGGTGGGACCAATGAGGCACAGATATTCCTTTCTGTGGTGACATTTTCTCAGTCTGAGCTCTATGCAGCCCAGCAGCTGTTTGCAATTACTTAGCCAGGCAGGGTATGTTCTCTCCCCGCCATACTTCCGCATCTGCCAAACTGAGTTCTTTTTTGGGGTAACATCTGCTTTTATTTCCCATGCGAAGTTGTCTCAGTCGACCACAGAAATAATTACATACTTATTCTGAAGTAATCAGTTCATCCCAAACCTTTTCAACAGGATAGCAAATTTCCCTGGGAAAGGTGACATCTCAGGAACAGAGTTACTCTGGGGTACCATAAATCAGGGAGCTTACAGTGAGTGTCCTTGACTTTGGTGGGGGTATGGAGGAAAGGTGGAGATGACCCTGCCATTTGAGCCATGCTAGACCTGAAAATCAGCCTCCTTTTCCTCTCCACTCTTCTCTCCTTTAGAGCTGAGCCGTGGGAGTGGGGTGTGGGAGGTGACTCAGATGGAGAGCCAACTCTAATATAAAGTTTATGGTCGCATAGGCAAAAGGAGCAAGAGATTTTATTACAGCCAAGAGTAACAAAATTAAATACATTCTATTTGCTTTGATATGTACCTAAAATTCATAAAGTAAGAAAGTAGTAAAATGAATAAACAGTATGCTTGCAACAATGTCGTGTCTTTTTGAGCTCTTGTACATAACATGACTAGGGAAGCAGGGTCCAGTGGTGGTGTAGGATGATAGGAGATGCATAATAATTACGGGGAAGTGACTAAGGGTCTGTATAGCAGAAGACAGTACTGGAAAGATAGACTAGCTGTTAGATCTTGGATGACCTTGAATGACAGGCTGAGGCTTTGTAGTCATTCTTATGGTAATTCATCGCAGGGCTTTGAACACTCGGTTTAGTGGGATTGCTGTCCACTGTGAGGGAGAGGGAGCACAATGTATCATCTACCCCAGGGGTGTAGAGTTCTGAGCTCTGAATACTACCTTCTTTTTCCCCATCTGATGGTTTGGCATAAATGTTTTCCAGGGAACGGGAGTTTTCCTGTGTCTGGGGGTATTGTTAAACTTTTTAAAGGCAATCATTATGGAACTGATTTGTGTTTATTTATTTGGTTAACTAATGTATTAAACACCTACTGTGGGTCAGATACCATGTTAGCTTCAGGGATACGACAAGTAAATTAGGGTCCCAGACCTCAAGTACCTTCCAGTGAGGAGAGAACCACTAAGAGATCATTATATTATAATATAGTAAGTGAGATAGGAAAACCACCAGGATTTGTGGGATTATAGAGGTTCAAAGGAAAGGCTTCTTAGAGAAGATGAAATATGCCCTGTGGGTTAAAGGATAGCTAAGAATTCAGTAAACAGGTCAGGAGGGGTGCAAGTGCTTTTCAGACCGGGAGATCAGTTTGGTGTGTATGGTTTGGTGTTATTAGAACGGAGTGCTTCAGAGAGAGCAAAGCTAAAGACAGATTGTCACACTTGGGAACTGAAAGGAACAGGAAGGAGTGGAGGCAGGGAGTGAACAGGCCTGTTTCAATAAACATGCTGGTTCTACAAATACCTAGAGCTAGAAAATCTCAAATCCTTCTGCAAATACCCAGATATTCTGGAAAAAATATAGCAAATAATCCTTTTTTTTTGAATGACTAGCTAGCTTTTTGTGAAAGAGAAGAAATCTCCTGGTTTTAGAAACAGAAAACTAAAAACCAGAATGGTAAGCTCTTGTTTATTACCTGGGTTAGGAAAGCGGAGGGCAAAGAAGGCCGTCAGTCTCTGTAGTCCAGGAACTTGGATTTTAATGTCCATTTGGCGATAGGACTTGAGGCCATGAGCTGATGGAAAAGAGCTTCAAATGAGCCAAACCCTTCCTTTAATCCAGATGCTTAAATGGCTATACCCTCAGCAAAAGGTGTGAGTAGGAAAATCTGTGCACTGGCACAGAAAGATAAAGGAAGCTAGTTTGTCTTTGAGTAGAGAAAAAGAGACCCTCCTTCCCCCACATCCATAACCACAAGACCACGTTTCGTCCAAGTTTTGGGTAGTGAATTGACACTACCCATGTAGTCCAAACCAAACTACCACTACCCAGCAGCCAAACCAATTTTTTTTTTTCATAAAATCTGGTCCTAGATTGGAGATATAGCTAGGACTCGGCAGGAATGAATGCAGAAATGCCCTGGAGGGAACTTGTGCATGCAGGAAAGAGCTGCTGTGTATAATTTTAAATATTATCTAAATATTTTAAATATTAAATTAATAATATTTTAAAAATTCAAATATGACCAGGTTACTCTATTGCTCAAAATGCTTTCTTGACTCTGTGTGTGATTCACCAGCAAACAGTAGGACTCTTTTTCTCCACTTCGGTAACAGATTGTTCTGCATTGTCTTCCCAATGTTAAGAGCAAACCAGTGCATTTATATTTGTTGTTTTATAGTTACACAAAGTGCTATTACTCAGGTTCTCTCTTTTTACCAATTATTTCTGGAGTTGCACAAATATTTACTAAACACTTTCCCATCAGTGCCTTGATTCCACATTCATTCCAACTGCTTCTCTTTCTTTAAAGAGAAACTTGAAAGTTTCTTAAAAGCCAAACTTTTTCAAAGAATGACTTACACTGAAATCTCCATTTTCTTACCTCTTATTCATGAATCAGTCCTCTTTAATCAACCTGAACAGCTCTCATTAAGATCACCGCATCATTAAATCCAGCAGAACGTCTTTATTTTCATCTTACTGGCTTTCAATAGCGTTCAACCCAGTTGACACCCCCACTTCTTCTTCAACAACCTCTTCCCTGGGCTTCCATGAAATCATTCTCTCTCCTCTCATATGTAATTCATTATCCAGCCTGTTAACTTGCTTTCTTGGTTGTCTCTTAATTCTTTTACTACACTTCCAGCTACCTTACCTCTTGCATGGATTACTATAGTGGCTTCCTAATTGATTTCTCCTCTTTCCTCATTCACTCAAATTAGTTCTCCACCCTCCAGACAGAATAATATTTAAAAAATTCAAATGTGATCAGGTTACTCTAGTGCTCAAAAGTATGTAATGGTTCATGATTGCTCTTAATATAATGATCAAATGTCCTAATATGGCTTAGGAGACCCCACAAGCTCTGTTGCCTAGGACTCCAGCCTCATTTTTACATACCACTCTTTGCTGCTTGCATGGCAGCACACTGGTCTTTTTTCCCCAGTCTTTCAAATTCACCATTTTTCTCTTGCAAGTGCATTAGCTTTTGCATATGCATCACTTCTTGACCATCTACTTGGTCAAGGCCTACCCATCTTTAATTTTTTTTTTTTTTTTTTTTAAAAGAGATGGAGTCTTGCTATGTCGCCCAGGCTGTTTTCAAACTCCTGGGCTTACATAATACTCTCTTCCCAGCCTCCTGAGTAGGTGGGACTGCAGGCACATGCCACCTACTCATCTTTTAGCTTTTACCTCAGAGTTTACTTCCTAGAAGAGGACCAGCTAATGATATATGAATAATTGAATTAATTCTAAGGAATGATAGAATTAGTCAAAGACCATTCTGCAACTGCTGATATAGTCATTGATTCAACCTATGGATCCTCAATGGATGCTGAAACCATTGCGGGGGAAAGGTTATTGAGAAACATATATATATATATAGGGGGAAACATATATACATATATAGAGGGAAGGTTACTGAGAAAAATGTATATATAATATATTATATATATCCTGTTTGTAAGTTTTCAAAATAAAAGTTACGGAAAAATAGGGAAGGCAAGAAGGGTTTATGTGGTATAGGATTATAGTTGGAGTCATAATTATGTATTCATATATATATACACACACATATATACAATGCTATACGCGGTCTCCAGGTATCTCCCCACAGACCATCTCATATTACCAAAGAAAGATATGTTACTACATGGGGAGGCCTGGTGGACGCCATCTTAACCAAGTGATTTCATTTAGCCTTCCTAACAGAGACAGCCTGACATGGTGTGCCTCCCACTGAGATGAATAAGGAGGACATAACTTCACCAATGAAGTCCTCTTGCCAAAAATGTTTAACCTGAATTGAATAATAATGAAATATTAGGTAAATCTAGAATGTGAGATTTTTTACAAGATAACTGGCTGAACTCTTCAATAGAGTCAATGTTATGAAAAATAAAGTAACAACAACAAAAAAGACGGGAGACTAAAGACTCAAGTGATTAAAAGAGATTAAAATGATTTAACCCAATGCAAATGTGCACTCGCATTGGATTATAAAGCAAACAAACAAAATCCAAGGAGATACAAAATATTTAGGACAATCGGAAATTTGAACATGATCTCTATATCCTCATATAAGTATATGAGTATATAGAACTCAGATATAACAAATAAAAAATATTTAGGAAAATTGGGGAGATTTGAATATGAACTTTATAGTAGATGATATTATAGAATGATTGCTGATTTTCTCAGGGATGTTAGTGGAATAGAGGTTATGTAGGAGAGTGCCTTTGTTCTTATTAAATACATACTGAAGTGTTAAGGGTAAACCGTCATGGGATCTACAACTTATTTTCAAATATTTCAGCCAAAAGAAAAAAAATTCTCTCTTTCAGCAAACCAAACATAGGAAAATAGTTGATGACTCTAGGTGAATAGTGTATCCTATATTCTTCCTGTTCGTTGTTTCTATTTACTATTTTTCCGACTTCTCTGTAGGCTTGTAATTTTTAAAATAAAAAGTTAGGGAAACATAGGGGAGGCTAGAAGGATTTATGTAGTATAGGATTAGAGTTAGAGACACAATTATAAACTCATGTTTAGCTTAATATAGGTACAAATGGATACATATAGAAATAGTTATAGTTGTGTGTATAAGCAAGGGTTATTATGAACACACGCATCCCCCGCTTGCTGTGTCATCTGGGAAGACCTAGAAACAATGACACCCCAGTAACAATGAGCATAGCTAGCCTCCGATCTTGGTCTCCCCTCCCCTCCCCTCCCCTCCCCTCCCCTCTCCTCTCCTTCTTCCCCCTTTTCCAAATGTCATAATTTAATTGAAATCTAAAACAACTTCAACATTTTTCCTCTTTTGGTTATAAAATCTTTTATGGAGTTTTAAGTTATTATTCATTTTCATATCTTTCTAAGTGACCTATGCATACTTTTATGTACAAAACCATCTATTTTAATTGACTATATTAAGATCTGAAACTTCCAGACTAGTATAAGAGGTTCGTTTTCATAGTTTCACTGTTCTTTCCAGCTAAATAAGTAGCTTCTAAAAATATCAAAAATATGTTTGTTCTTCTCATCAAGAGAAAAAAACAAGTAAAATAAATTTCATAGTCAATTAGGCAGTTGTGCTAAAGGAACAGTAATATATGTGTAGCTGAATCCATAGTATGAACAGAAGGAATGATGCAGTGAAGGACTGCAGTCCAGGTCTTGGTTTCCACTAGCATTCTCCAGTAAAAGAACCAGGGTTCTTTGGAGAAACAGTTGATTCTGTGACTGGGGTAGAAAGTAAAGAAAAAAAAAAGAAATCTCCCAATGGTGGCTGGGTGAAGGTGTCAAGGTACTATAGGAGCCGACTGAAAGAGTTCCCAATAACCAAAGCTGGGACAACTTGAGCAACAAAATCAATGTATAACCCAAAGCATAAAATAGATATCCACGAGTCCATAGTGAATAAATATTTATATAGTTAAATGCTGAGGAGAGAGAATAGATATATCTCCCGTGCAGACAACTTCCAAGTAATTTGTGTAGCTACTTCACCCTCAAGAAGGTGGAGTGTAACTCCCCACACTCTTTAGGTTTTTAAGTGTGGGATTCCCAGAGTGACTTCCTTCCAAAAAGTACAGTTTGGAAAGGTGGGGAAAGAGTAACTTTACAGTGAAGGAGGCTGATGGACACTACCTCAACCAGCTGATGAGGTCAACATCAACAGTCATGACTCATGTTGCCATTACATGGCCTCAATATGATGTAGTGGAGCATGAACTTTAGCTAGATAATGATGTATCAATATGTTTTATTTATTATAATAAATGTATAAGTTAATGGTAGCAATAGAGATACCGGGTGTGGGGTGTATGGGAGCCCTCTATTATGATCTTTGTATCTTTAAAAATAAATCTAAAACTATTCTAAAATAAAAGTTATCTTAAAATGTCAAAAAAAAAAAAAAAAAAAAAAAAAGGCGGGGGGCAGATAGGAAGATGCTTACTTCTCCAGGGAAGCCTTTCCTGACTCCTGAGGGAGTCAGATTCTCATTAGGTGCTCTTGTGGCACTGGCCTTTTTCCTTTATGAACGAGCAGGCACATTTACATCCTTCTAGAACATAAGCTCTGAGGGCAGAGGCTTGGTTTTCTTCTCCACTGTGTCTTCAGTGACTGGAATCGTGCCCGGCACAGGGTAGACTCTGGGTAATATCCGTTGGGTAAATGTGTGAGAGCACATGGGTTTTTGGTTAATGACTCTCTAATAGTCTGTAAGCTTCAGGAGGCAGGGGCTTGGCTTTGCTCACTCTCAGGGCCTGGCCAGAGTTGGTGCTCAGGAGTGCGAGATGCGTGAATAAGTGAACACCAGGTGTGTGCTGGGCATGTGGATATGATAAGCAAGACTCAACCTGGTCTACGCTCAGCTTTGTAGGACAGAATTGGCCAAGCTGGAAAGCTGGGAAAGCCATTGTTCATAGGGGAGGAGATCTTCCTCTTGCGTGATGTCTACACAGGCTTACACACTCTCCCTGGCCAAGGAGTGAGGGAACTAGCTGTTTCTCCTCTGGGCTGGGGAAGTGGTTGGTGTAGACCACCCAGGCCTGTCAGACCTGCAGGAAATAACAATGAGTGAGAGGCCAGTTGGACGCCATGGTCAGGGCAGCCAAGACGAGGAGCAGTCATGGCCAGTGAGGAGTTATAGGCCACATGAGGGCAGGGCCCACATTTGTCTCCTTCATGGTTGTAACCTCAGGTCTAGCACAGTATCTGGTGTGGTAAATGCTTGTTATGGGCATGTCTCCCCCTAAATTCACATATGGAAGCCTCAACCCTCAGTACCTCAGAATGTAACTGTATTTGGAGATAGGGCCTTAAAGAGGTGATGAAGTTAAAATGAGGCTCTTAGTGGGGTCCTTGATCCAATCTGACTGGTTTCCTGATGAAGAGATTTGGACTCACAGAGACACCATAGGTGCATGCCCAGAGGAAAGCCCAGGTGAATGCGTAGCCAGAGGAGGCCGCCACAAGCTAAGGGGCGGAGTCTCAGAAGAAAGCAGTCCTGCTGCAGCTTACTCTTGGACTTCCAGCCTCCAGAGCCATGAGAAAATACATTCCTATTGTTGAAGCCGCCCAGTCTGTGGTATTTGCTCACGGCAGCCTGAGCTGAGGAAGGCAGTGCCGTATAGACACCAAGGAAGTGACCCAATGCTGAGGCTGTGGACCTGTGCCCAGGAGGTCGAGTGCAGCCTTCCTAAAGTACTTCTTCTTGCACTTTGAATGGCTGCAGACCACCTGGGGCTCTTGTTAGAAGTGGGATTTCTGGTTTTCAAGGTCTGGGATGGTACCTGAGCTGTTGGATGTCTAATGAAGTCCCAGGGGAATCATCAGGTCTGTGGGCCACAATTTGAGCAGCAGTGTTTGGGAGCACTAGCTTAGGAGTCCTGGAGTCTCAAGGTTTGTCTTTGAATTGGACCATCTTTGGTGACTTTAGAAGAAAATGGTGGAACTTATTCAAATTCAATTCAGCAATTACTTTGAGCAATTTTTCACATCAGACTCTGTGCCAGCCTGTGTGCCCCTCCAGAACACGGGGAGGGGTGGCAAGACAAGGGTCTGCCCACACCCCAGGCTGTCTTTTGTTGAGGAGAGCCAATTTTATTCCACTGCAGGTATAAAGGATGAGGTCTGCCCATCAGTCATGCAGAGCCGCTAGGGAGACAACTTTTTCATCAAAGCTTAAGAAAAACTAGATGAGATTTTGAAAAGAGTGGGAGGCAGCTGGGAGTTATTTGTTGATGTCGGTGACCTTGGTAATTCCAAATGAGATTCTCTTTCATTTTTGTGCCCTTGGGTCGGGCTCCTTCTGCCGAGGCATCATTCTCCTTCCGTACCTTGCCTGTGAGGATGCCGTGCTGACCGTCAGGGGTCAAAGTCAAGCGTGTCCCCCCCACGGCCATTTTAATACACCTTTCTCTCTGCAGAAGCAATCAAGACTCCTTGAGGAACAACGGCATGAACAGTTTCTAGTGTTCACGTGAATCAATAACCCAGTCTTCACGGACTCATTTTCCAAAGCTCCAGGAAAACAATTTGTGATGAAAATTAGGCTGGGCGCAGTGGCTCACGCCTGTAATCCAAGCACTTTGGGAGGCCGAGGTGGGCGGATCACCTTAGGTCAGGAGTTCGAGACCAGCCTGGCCAACGTGGCAAAACCCCGTCTCTACTAAAAATACAAAAATTAGCTGGGCGTGCTACTGCACACCTGTAATCCAGCTACTAGGGAAGTTAAGGCAGGAGAATCACTTGAAGCCGGGAGGTGGAGGTTGCGGTGAGCCAAATTGTGCCATTGCACTCCAGCCTGGGCGGCAGAGCGACACTCTGTCTCAGAAAAAAGAAAGAAAGAAAGAAAGAAAGAAAATTAGGTCTGAGCCATTGCTGAGAATTACAAGATGGTGGCATTTTTATTATTATTCACTAATAAATCTATAATAACTTTAAAAAAAAGCCCAAGTGACTTGGTTGTCCCGCGAAGGCAGAGACTGGGCTCCTCTGGATTGCTCTAGTGAGCTGGGTCAGGCTGGCAGAGCAGAGCTTTGAAAGGTGCGGGCCAGGCCTGGGGAGAGGCCTGCAGCAGATTCTGCAGGAAGGGGGCCCTCTCTGTGGGACATCTTAGGTAGAAGCTAGGATTTCTGTAAGGAGTTATTTATAGAGGGCGCTGGGCCCACTGAGTTTTTGTTTGTGTTTTTCAATAGAAAAGACCCACAACCACAGTATCTGCTTTAGAGTAGAGCCAGCCCTTGGCCCCTAGGAGGGTGCCCCTGGCACCGTGGGCCTGGGAGCAGAAATGCCCATCAGCGACTCTGCTCTAAACACAGCCTGCAGCTTCTTCCCAGGGCACAGGGAGAATCCCGAGACCCACCCCTTGCTTGTCACTGCCCCTCAGCGGGATTCTGATCAGAGAAGGTCATTAGAACAAATTTGGGGCTCTGAGACCTGGCCTTCCTCATTTCAAAAAGCCTGACAACTTTCACCCTTTTTCCCGGCTCATAGTGACATGCCAATTTAGGTGTCAGGCAGGTGCAGTTTCATCCAGAGACTGGGTTCAGCATGTAAGGTTCTGCCCAAATTATACCTCAGCGACTCGTGGAAAGGGCAAATCAATCACTAGAAACACCAACTGAGAGCAACTAATTTAACTGTATATTTAATGTATAATCTAGACATTACCAAATAGACTATCACTGCTGCAGCTCCTCTGCCTTTTTGACGTTGCTGTTATGATCACTATTATTATTATCATGCCTCCTCTTCCTGGCTCATCAAATGAAAGCTGTCTCTCCTACCAGCCAAGGCTAGTTACTCCACCTGTGGTTCAGACCTCCCTGCCCTCATCCATCATCTGCTGGAGCGTGATCCTCTCCTGTATCTTCAGCTCCTTCCTCCTAGGCAGGCTGCCTCATCTCTTTGTTATCGCTAAACTGAGTTCTTTCCTCGCTTTTTAGTGGTCGAAAAGAAAGAACATCCGATTCGGAAAAAAAGGCAAGCAGGATTTATTCTCTGGCTAAAGAAGGAGGAGTGAGCACTCGCTCTCAAGACACCTCCTCCTCCCGGAGCTGTGGGGAGCTGGGGAATTTTAAGGAGTTTTGTATGTGCGAGGAGGAACTTTAGACGCTCAGGCGCAGATCATGAGCATGATCCTTCCTAGGGGGCATTTTCAGGAAATGGCGGCCATGTTCTTCTGGACGTGGGGATTTTAATATGATAATGACCTGTTAATGATCTGAAGGTCACAGGAGTCGCTGGTTCTGGGTTGCTCTGGTTTTGAGCAGGCCTTCTCTTCCTCTGAGGATGGCGAAGGGTCCTGAAGCTCCTCGTCCATCTGGAGTCTTTGTAAATGAGCATGGCTAGAGATTAAGGGACTAAAACAGACTGTTTAAGAAACAATACTGAGCCTTCTTAGCTAGCTACTGCTTAAGAAAATAATGAGCTTTTTCAGCTGTGTTACCTTCTCAGCTAATTCTCCAGGACTGCCCTGATAACATCTGGAAAAGCCTCTGTGCTGGTCACCGTCAGGGACAGGAAGGCTGAGTTTCTGGTGCCTGGTGGTTAATGGTGACATTGATGGTGGTTTCCTCAGCAGGCTAATTCTGCAGAATGGTTTGGGTATTGTTCTAGAAGCAGCCTTGAGTCTATTTCTCCAACTCATTTTCCAGCAGATTCCATTATTTCAGTCAATGAACACTTGCCTTTATCAGAGACTTCTGCCCCTCATCATATAAATCAGGCACACCTCTCAACTGTCCTGAACATCTTTCCTCAGTCCTATACCTCCCTCCAACTAGCCTTCATTGCAGTCAAGCATCTTAAAAGCTTCAGTTCTTGTTTCTGCTACCTTATCCTCTACTTGATTTACCCATCCTGCAACAGTTGAGATCTTGCCCTCACCAATCTATGGAAATCACTCTCACTGACCACTTTGTCATCAAATTCAGTAGGGGCTTCTGGGATTTCCCAGTTCTTGTCATACTGGACTCTCATGGCATAGAGAGAATAGCATAGATTTCCTCCTTCCTTCCAGCATTCCACTTTGCTGTGTCCATCAGAAGGCAGTGCAAGCTGTAGAAACCTACTTCTATATTTACTCTTCTTCAGAAATACCATCTAGTAGTTTTTCCTCTCCACTGGATAAGTGAAACCACCTCCTAAAACCTTTTCACCTGAATGACCACCTCACTCTCTAGGTTGCTTTCTTGCCTCAAGTTGTCTGTCATAGGTATACAGGGAACCATGTGCTTGCAAAGCCACTGGGAGAGCTGCAGGAGCAGAAGTAGGGGTGCCACTGCCAGGATAGAGCTTGAAAGTTACCACTGCAGGTGCAATCAGAGCAAGAAAATTGCTGCTGTCATCACTGCCACCTTCACAGACACCCAGGCCTGCAAAGCCAGTACCTAGACAGGAGAATCTGGCCTCTGCCACACTGGCATATATTAGAGCTTGTCTGTTGGCCAGCTTCAGGCCTGAAGGAAGGCCTTTGTCTCCCATCCACCTTCCAGGTATATCTTATTGGTAGAACCTAAGTTACATAGAATCTAGCTGCAAGGGAGTCTGAAAGTACAGCTTTTAGTCTTTCAGCCTCTGTAATACAGAATAACATAGCATGGAGTGAGATGCTAAGAGCCAGTTGATTAAACCCAGTATTACTTTGGTTCTGTGATTCCTTTCTCTTTCTTGGATCACCTCTTAACAATTAGATTATTCCTTCTCTGCCTACTTTATGTACTCTTATTCCTCAGTTTATTTCTTAAACTCAGTGTTGGCCAGGGATCTCCCTGCATACCACTTTCCTTTTCATCCCACGTATTCTCCTGATTGAATTATCATGGTTATGCCTATAATGCCAGAGCTTTGTGCATGTTGGCAGCTCCCAGTGCACATCTCCAGCTCTTACACTATCGTGGGCTTCTGACCTGCACTCTTGTCTACTGGGCATATCCACATGGTGATCGCACAGAAACCTCAGACTCCACATGTTCAAAACCAAACTTACTAGCTTCTCCAAGCCTGTCTGCTTTTGTGTTTGCTCCCTTGGTTAGTGACATATGCCCAGTCATCCAAGTTAGAAGCCTAGTGTCAACCTTGCCTCCTCTCTTTTACCCCCTACTTCCAAGTCAGTTACCAGGTTAGTTGGTTTGGCTTCTTTTGTACCTCTTGTATCCTTCGTTCCTCTCTGACTTCATTATCACTGTTCTCATACAGCACTTTTTCCTCTCTGCTGCATAAGTGAAAGCACCTCCTAAAACCTTTTCACCTGAATGACCACCTCATCTTTTAGGTGGTTTTCTTGCCTCAAGTCTGTCACCCTCCCCTTCCATCCGTCTTGCTCATTCACATCATTGTGGTCTTTCTAATGGGAAAATCTAAATAGGCATATTAATCTCCTATGGAAAACCTCTTCCATTTCCCTACACTTGTGGAATTAAGTCTAAATTTCTTAACAGAGTGTTACGGGTTAAATTGTGCCCCCAAAAAGATAAGCTGAAGACCTAATGCCCAGTATCTGCAAATGAGACCTTATTTAGAAATAGTCTTTGCAGATTTAATCAAATGAAAATGAGGTCATAGAGGATTAGGGTGGGCTTTAGTCCAACAATTACATCCTGATAAGAAAAGGGAGGCTGGGCATGGTGGTTCATATCTGTAATCCCAGCACTTTGAGAGGCTGAGGTGAGAGGATCACTTCAGCTCAGGAGTTTGGGACTAGTTGGGCAATGTAGTGAGACCCAGTCTCTACAAAAAATAAATCAGAGGCATATACCTGTAATTCCAGCTCCATGGGAGGCTGAGGTGGGACAATTACTTGAGCCCAGGAGTTTGAGGCTGCAGTGAGCTATGATCGCACCACTGTTGCTCCAGTCTGAGCAACAGTGTGAGCCACTGTCTCTGAGAAACAAACAGTAACAAACAAAGAGAAATTTGGACAGAGACAGACATACAGGAAAGAAGGCAACATGGAGACAAAGGGAGAGATTGGAGTGGTATGTCTACAAGCCAAGGAAGGCCAAGAATCGCTGACAATCATCAGAAACTAAGAAGAGGCAAGGAAGGAATCACTCCTGGAGCCTTCCAAGAAATCATGATCCTGCCGACACTTTGATCTTGAATTTCTAGCTTCCAGACTGTGAGACAACACATTTCTGTTATTTAAGCCACTCTGTTTATGGTACTTCATCGCAGCAACCCTAGAAGATCAATACACATGGCTTCATTATCTTCATCTACCTGCTTATCTCATCTCTTGCCTTTCTCTCAAGTAAATCAGTCAAGGGAAAGCCTCTCCCTGCTTCCAGCCTCTGGATCCTCTCCTTTGCCTCTGAGCTTTTGCTCTGGAAAGGGTCCGTACTTTGCACGCAGACTCCTGCTCTCACCTTTCGAGGTGATGTCTATCCCATCCTCTGCAGGCTTCCATCATTCACACAGATTAACCATTCTCTCCTTGTGAGCTCCTGGCATGCACCAGCAGCATAATACAGATAACACTGGGTGATAATTATGTTTGTAGATTTGTTTCCCGCCCTAGGCCAGGAGCTCTTTGAGGGCAGCAATAAGCAGATCTTTCCATCTTTCATATTTGGGGTAGAACCTGGAAGTTAGTTGGTGACCACTTGCTGAGTGATGGTCCTTTGATCCCAGGTCACTGGATCATATTTCTGAGAGGGTGCCTTCTAGAGTTGGTGAAATGTGATACTAAGTGTAGAGGTGGGTACTGGCAAAATGTGAAGTGGAACAGTTAGCAATCCTTGTTCTTGAAGGGGACTGGTGGGTCCCCAAGCAAGTGCCTGCTGTTCTTCCAGCACTCCTGCATTCCAGAGTGTGCTCTGTGCCAGAGGCTCAGGACTGGCCGTGCGGGGCATTATGCAGAGTGTGGATATATAGTATTTATATTTTATGGACTATCACTGAGAAAGTGGATTTTCCACTCAGACTGCAATCTGGTATTTCTGAGCCGTAGGAGAGGAGAGTGAATGTCAGGTTGCTGGATGGTTCCTTTTAGCCTGCACAAGCAGCACTGTGTCAAGTTCAAGTTCATGTGCAGATCATTTGAGCTCCACTGGAAATTGGGTGTAAGTGAAGGGGTGAGTCTTGACATCTTTCCTTGCCTAAGCAGGCTACTATCAGAACAATTGGTAATGCCTTCCTGAGAATTCTCCATTTTTCTATTCTGTCTCCTCTCTGGTCAATTCTGTCTGCTGCTGTTATATTTCAGTCATGTCACTCTCTGTCCCCAAATTGTGAAAAACTCCACATGTCACACAGGATAAAGTTCAAGCCTCCACATACTCTTCACGTCTCTCTTCTCTCTGGCTTCAGTCTGTTACCGGGCTCACTGCTGGCTCCCCTCCCTTCTCTCCTGTTCTTTGAGGTAGGCCTTCCACTTAAATGCAGCTGTTGAATTGCTGTTCATTCTTCAAGGTTGAATGAGATGGCACTTCTTCCCTAAAGTCTTTTTGGTTTCCTGATGGAAGCCATTGCTTCCACTTTAGGACTCAGAGAATTTTGTTGATATAGTCCATCCTGCTCTACACTGGTTTCTTTTATGTGAATTTCTTCAAGTGTTACTGGAAATAGGAAGTAATTTCAGTGTAACTGAGAAATTGTGATAGTTCCCTGTGACTTTTCTCAGTATGTTAATGTTTTCCAGAAATCAAGAGCATGTCTTCTCATAATTAGAGAGCAATATATGAAGACATTAAGGAAACAGTCAAAAATCTATAGAAGTGCCTTGCTTTAGTGCAACTAGTGGCTAGTTTGGTGTATTAGTCTGTTCTAATGCTGCCAATAAAGACATGCCCAATGCTGGGTAATTTATAAAGGAAAGAGGCTTAATTGACTTACAGGTCAGCATGGCTGAGGAGGCCTCAGGAAACTTACAATCATGGTGGAAGGGGAAGCAAACATGTCCTTCTTCACATAGTGGCAGGAGAGAGAAAAATCAGTGCCCAGCGAAGGGGAAAGTCCCTTACAAAACCATTAAATCTTGTGAGAACTAACTCACTATCATGAGAACAGAATGGGGGAACTGCCCCCATGATTCAGTTATCTCCATCTGATCACTCCCAGGATGTGTGGGGATTATGGGAACTAGCATTCAAGATGAGATTTGGGTGAAGACACAGCCAAACCTTATCATTTGGTGACCTCAGTCACCACTATTCTTTCTACCTTTAGGTGTTCAGTGAAGCTGTGTTGATGAAGAAGTTGCGAAGACATTTACCCATTTGTTAAGACAATGGGTTGTTAAAGAAAGCCACAGTCCAGATCAGATGTTTAATTATAAAAAAAAAGATTTCTGTAAGAATCAAATGGCATCCAGAATCTACATCTTGAAGGAGATCATGGTATCCCAGGGTTGAACACTGCACAGGATTAACTGGCTAATTCTGGGCGCAAATGCTGGGAGGGTCTTAACTATGCTACTAATTTTGTTTGAATGTTTACTCTTTTTGTCAGTGGTGTAGATGCAAAGTTATATACTTGAATGATTTTCACCCAACCCTTTTCCCTCAGGGTCTGTTATTTCTAGTGTGTACTTGTGCAGAATCCCAGGTTTTTCAGAAGCACAGATATGGTGTTAATAGTGGAGACTGCTGTAGTGTACATCTGTCACATACATCTTTTTGTTGCTTGTCTACTGATGTTTCACTTTTTCAATCATAAAGGCAGAAACCAGGTCTTATTTTTAAAAATATATTTTCCACAGTGGTGAAGGGGATATTTTCATAGCTTTTGACAGTTGTAATGGTTAGTACTGAGTGTCAACTTGATTGGTTTGAAGGATACAAAGTATTGATCCTGGGTGTGTCTGGATGGATGTTGCCAAAAGAGATTAACATTTGAGTCAGTGGACTGGGGAATGCAGATACACCCTTATTCTGGTAGGCATAATCTAATCAGCCACCAGCGAATATAAAGCAGGAAGAAAAATGTGAAAAGGTGAGACTGGCCTACCCTCCCAGCCTACATCTTTCTCCCATGCTGGATGCTTCCTGCCCTCGAACATTGGACTCCAAGTTCTTCAGTTTTGAGACTTAGACTGGCTCTCCTTCTCCTCAGCTTGCAGACAGCCTACTGTGGGACCTTGTAATCGTGTAAGTTAATAATAAACTCCCCTATATATATACCTTATTAGTTCTGTCCCTCTAGATAACCCTAATACAACAGGTGTCTAGGTGAAGACACATCGTATTCTATTTGAAATTGATTGAGCTGATTTCTTGTCTAACTTGGTGTTCTCAACAGAGCAGCCGTATTTTCAATATAAGAATAAATGTTCAGGCAAGGGGGTTCTTCCTGATAATTTTACATAGGGGTTGACTCAACCTTGAAGATATATTAGGATCTCCTAGAGGGCTTTTAAAATGTGATTAGTATCGGGGCCATGCCCCTAGAGATTCTGATTTAATTTGTCTGGAGTAAGACCCATGAGTGAGGGCTTTACGAAACTCCTTATATTTGTCTAACGTGCAGTAGGATTGAAAACCACTGGTGTAGACCATATGTGCTATAGAAAGAATAATAGGCCAGGCATGGTTGCTCATGTCTGCAATCCCAACACTTTGGGAGTCTGAGGCAGATGAAATGCTTGAGGCCAGAAGATGGAGACAAGCCTGTGCAACATAGTGAGACCCCCATCTCTAAAACAAAACAAAACAAAACAAAAAAACAAACACTCAGCCTGGTGGTTAATGCCTGTACACCCAGCTACTCAGGAGGCTGAGGCAGCAGAATGCCTCGAGGAGCCCAGGAGTTTGAGGCTACAGTATGCCATGATCACGCCACTGTACTCCAGCCTAGGTGATAGAGTAAGACTCTGTCTCTGGGAAAAAAAAAAAAAAAAGAAAGAATAATACATTAATTCAGCCCTGACCAAGATGGTTTGGCTCTGGGATGCAAGGAGGAGTCCTATCACCACAAGGGGGTGATGGTTCTTTTGCTGCAGAGATCACAACTGAAGGCCCTCGTACCCTTCTCAAAGACCTTCAGCCTCTGGCTGTGCTGGACTTGTGGTCACAGCTTCACTAAGGCTAACAATCCAGCTGCCTTCACTTTATTGACCCTTCTAGAATTCTCTCTCACTTCCCTTTGTACTTTCCTACTCCTCCTCTGGGATTCCAATTTTATTTCATTCATCTTTCTCCGTGTACTTTTAGGGTTCCCATCTGAGTTCGCTTCCTGCTCATCATCTCTCAACTCTGGATCTTTTACATTCCAGCTATTACCCTCGCTTTAACAGTTTAACTATCAGCCAAAAATGCTTTGGGAATTCCCCATGGAAGCTCTCTGATGTTTCTATTTGTCCCACAGGAAGCTGTTGCTGCTTTAAAATAACTTATTTATATCTGACCCTTTATAGTAAACTGTTTCTCTTTAAAAATAAATTCTAATTACCTAAGGGAAAATTCATGAAGACCTGAGCATGAAGAATAAAGACAGATCTTCACATTCTTCTAAAAGGAAGTGTAAACACCACTACTTCATCAGGGCCTTACCAAGAAATTTGATATAGTGGTAAATCCAAGGCTTTGGCCATCAGAGAGATCTAGAGTTAAATTATGACTCTGCCATTTATTAGTTGTGTGATCTGGGACAAGTTATTTGTGATTTATGATAACCAATTTTCTTATCTGTAAAGTAAGTCTGATAATATCCATTTCATCAGACTATAAATATTTAAAAATTAAATACATGCAAAACAGGAGATTTGATTTTCTTGTCACACAGAGTAATTTGTATGAGACTTATCCTTCACCATAAACAATGATAAAACTAGACAAAATATACAAGGCAATTACCTCCAGGCACTGGACAAAGGTAAAGAGTGATCCCTGAGGCCGGGCGCGGTGGCTCAAGCCTGTAATCCCAGCACTTTGGGAGGCCGAGACGGGCGGATCACGAGGTCAGGAGATCGAGACCATCCTGGCGAACACGGTGAAACCCCGTCTCTACTAAAAAATACAAAAAACTAGCCGGGCGAGGCGGCGGGCGCCTGTAGTCCCAGCTACTCGGGAGGCTGAGGCAGGAGAATGGCGGGAACCCGGGAGGCGGAGCTTGCAGTGAGCTGCGATCCGGCCACTGCACTCCAGCCTGGGCGACAGAGCGAGACTCCGTCTCAAAAAAAAAAAAAAAAAAAAAAAAAAAAAAAAAAAAAAGAGTGATCCCTGAGAGTAGGGGAATACATGTGGTGAGCCCTACATTCATCCTGGTTCTCTAACTGAGAGCACTTTCCATACTATGCTTCAGGGAGATAGAACCCAAGCACAGCAGCGGTCTTTCTGAGCAGGGGTGGCAGTTACTGGAATTGGTTTTTAAAGCAGCTGAAATTGGTGACTAGGGTACCAACAAAGGGAAGTGTGTAGGGTGGAAACTTTGGAATTCTGTGTGGAATTCACTATAGGTCTGTGGCTAAGAGCTGGTATATAACACACATAGCAAGACTCCACAAGTCAAACTGAGAGCTACTGTATATCTGAGAGAGAGAGAGAGAGGTACTGGATGTGCCACAGTGTTAGGAGGCATGGAAACTCTAGCTAAGCCAGAGAGGGGAGGCAATACTGAGTGTCTCAGGCAGTAAGTGGAGACTCAGGAGAGGCCACACATTGATTAAGAACCATACCCTAACATAAGATTATGACTTTGGACTAAGGGCAAAACCAAGCTAGATCTATCCTGTTATAGACTGAACATTTGTGTTCCCTCTCCCACCCAAATTCATATGTTGAAATCCTACCCCCAGTGTGATCGTATTAGGAGGTGGGGACTTTAGGAGGTAATTAACTCATAAAGGTAGAGCCCAAATGAATGGGAGTAATGCCTTATAGAAAGAAACATGAGAAAAAGAATCTCTGTCTTGACCATGTGAGTGTACAAATAAGATGGCTGTCTGAAAACCAGGGAGAGTACCCTCATCAGTCACTGGACCTGCTGGTGCCCTGGTTTTGCATATCGCATCCTCCAGAACTGTGAGAAATAAATGTTTGTTATTGAAGCCACTCAGACTGTGGTGATTTTTTACAGCAGCCTGAATTGCCTAAGGTACAACTTAACAGAATTAAACTGAACCTGACAAGATAAAAGAAGCCAACAGTTATTTAACTTCGTACCAGAAAAAAATTCACCATCTTTTAACAGAAAATGACATAATACAGATTCCATATAATATTCCATTACAATGTCTAGTTTACAATAAAAATTACTGAACATGTGAATAATCAGGAAGATGTAACCCATAGTCAAGAAATGAAAACAGTTCATTTAAACATATTGATGAGATAACACAGATGTTGAAATGAACAGACAAGGACTTTAAAGCAGCTATTATAGCTCTGTTCAAGGATTAAAGGAAAAGATAGTTGTAATAACTGAACAGATGGAGAATCTTTGTAGAGAAATGGAAACCAGAAGAAAGATCTTATAGTACTATAAGAAAAATATCTGAAATAAAAATTAACTGGGATCAATAGCTGACTGGAGACTGCAGAATAAAGTGTTGGCATATTTAAAGATGTATCCATAAAAATTATTTAATCTTAAGAACATAAAGAAAAGGAATTGAAAAGAAGACACAGAGTCTCAGTGAATCAGGAGATAATATTAAGTGGTCTAACATGCATGTAATGGGAGCTCCAGGAGTAGAAAAGAGAGAAAATGGGTAAGAAAAAAATATTTGAGGAATATTTGAAGAATTAATGGCTGAAAAGTTCTAAAATTTAGTGAAAAACTTAACCTATAGATCCTAGAAGCTTAGTAGACCCCAATCAAGATTTTTTTTTTTTAAAAACATGCCAAATTTAAGTATGTTGGAGTATAACTGAAATTTAAAAAAACTGTCAGCATGGGCTTTTATACCTAATGACAATATTTTAAAAATATTATGTGAAATAAAAGCAGTTCAAGTAAAAGCTGAGAGAATTCATCACCAGGATACCTGCATAAGAAATGTTACAGGAAGGTTTTCAGACTGAAGTAAAGTGCAATCAGAGAGGAATTTGGATTTATAGGAAGGAATGAAGAAAACCTAAACTGGAAATTACATGTGGGAATATGAAGACTATTTTTTCTCTTAAATTTTTAAAAAGACAACTCAGTGTTTAAAACAAAAAGGATATTGTATTGTGCAGTTTATAAAATATGTAGAAGTAAAACATATAAAAATAATAGCACAAAGAATGGGAGTATATGGGGACTGTCTTCCTACTTGTAAGTTGTAAATTTTTACATTTCCATGTGAAGTGGTAAAATTTTAACTCTAAGTAAACTGAGCTAAATTAAGGATGAATATTATAATCTCCAGAGCAATCAAAACATATATCTAAAAAAAAGAGGAATTAAAATGAAATACTAAAAATAGGCAATTAACTTATGATAAAATACGAAAGAAAGATCAGAGGAACAAAAGTCACACAGCCAAAGAGAAAACAAAGAGCAAGATCATGGACTCAAAACCAACCCTATCAATAATTATATTAAATGTAAATAGCTAATCATTTCAGTTAAGGAAAGATATTGTCAGACTATATGAAAAATAAGGTTCAAATATATGCTATCTACAAAAGATGCACTTTAAATATAAAGACACAGAGATTGAATGTAAAGGGATGGAAAAAGATATACCATACAATGGTAAGCATAAAATTAAAATTAGAGTGGATTTGAAGGTAAGAAGTATCATCAGAGATGAAGAGAGACATTGCATAATGATAAATATATATTCATTCAGAAATAGGAATGAAAGAGGCAATATTATCTCAGATCCTATAGACATTAAAGAATATTAAGGGAAATGTTATGAAACTCTATGCAATAAACATGATAACTTAAAAAGAACTGGACAAATTCCATGAGAAACACAATTTATCAGAAATGTAGAGGCCAGGTGTGGGGGCTCATGCCTGTAATTCTAGCATTTTGGGAGGCTGAGGTGGGTGGATCACGAGGTCAGGAGTTCAAGAGCAGCCTGGCCAACATGGTGAAACCCCGTCTCTAATAAAATACAAAAATTAGCTGGGTGTGATGGTGGGCGCCTGTAATCTCAGCTACTCAGGAGGCTTAGGCAGGAGTATCACTTGAACCTGGGAGGCAGAGGTTGCAGTGAGCCAAGATCGTGCCATTGCACTCTGGCCTGGGCAACAGAGCAAGACATTCTCTTGAGAAAAAAAAAAAAAAGACATTCTAAAGACATGCATGTCTCCTGTGAGAATAGTGAATTCCATCTCCCTGAACCTTCTGGGCCTACAGAAGTAGCCCACTCAACCGTGATAAAGGCTAGCACCTTTCTTGCTTAAACATAATGAAGAGGCCTCTGCCTTACAATACAACATATACTTCTCTCAGGATCTATTTCCGTCTCCTCTCCAGGATGTCAGATGAATAATGGGTTCAAGTGTCAAGCCAATCTGGCTGCATAAGAATTGGTTCTGTTTAGGGAGGAAAGGCACTCACTGAAGGAGCCACAGGTCCTCTACATTTACTGGCAGGAGCTGAGAAAGTCTATGTGGCACTAGATTCTGAGGAATGGTTCAAGGGTGGCACACACACTTGGAAAGGGAAAATTTATTGATATGTTAGCATTCTCTAGGGATAAGGACTTAACACCCTGACATGGTACTAGTATGGCTCGTGGTGGAAGCTTGGAAAAAGCGATGGCCCAAACAAAGTGAAGCAGAAATGTCAGAATTGCTGTGGCAGACAGTGGACTTCTTCCACTGTCTAAGACCAAAAGGTGTAGAAAAGTGGGCAGGATACAGTTAACATGCTACACAAGGGTGAAAAACCCACCAGCCAATCCCAGAGGACACCATGTTTACCAAAGAGACAGGTAATGCATGGGTGAGGGCCACCACCCAGGCTGATGGTAGGCAATTCCATTAAATAACTGGGCTCCTTGATGGTAATGTGGATAAGACCCTGAATAACAGAGGCCAGATGGCACTACGTTCTTAATGAGCATCAAAGTTGAAAGCTGCCTTGTGGGCATGAGATGCTGAGCTATAGAGATGAGTAATGGAACATGGTGTCCTATGGGCAAGAGAGATGGGCTGCCAACAAGGGTATTGTTCAACTGAAGCAAGTTAAAGAAATCAAGGATAGATTACCATGAGGCTAAAGGCAGCTGCCCCAATAAAATAGCGTAATCCCTTGCCCTGTTTCCTCATTTGAACCAGTTTTCAGGCCTAGAGCCCACTGACTGAAGGAGACACTGGGTCTCCAGGAGGAGGAAGAACCCTGCCACACCACAGCAAGTATATACGATGAGTCTCCTGCTCCTTCCCCCAGGGACCTATGGCCATTTACTTGGGTAATTGTACACCATGGAAAGGTGAATAACCAGCTGTTTCAAGGACTGTTGGACACAGGTTTTGAGTCACTGGTACCTGCAACTGAAGCATCATTGTGGACACCCTGTGAGAGTGGGGACCCATGGAGGCCGGATAGTGGCTCAGATTTGTTTCACGGCTCTCATCAAACCCAAGCTCACTCCTGGTGGTCACTTCTCTGGTTTCTGGACATGTATTTGAATGTGTGTCCACATTCAAACATGGTAGTATGGTAGTATGTAAACTACCACATACTTGGTCGTTTAAAGAATTTCCACACTTGAGCCCAGAACTATGCTATAAAAGGTAATATAGGCCAGGCACGGTGGCTCACGCCTGTAATCCCAGCACTTTGGGAGGCTGAGGAGGGTGGATCACCTGAGGTCAGGAGTTCGAGACCAGCCTGGGCAACATGGTAAAACTTGTCTCTACTAAAAATACAAATTAGCCAAGCATGGTGGCAGGCACCTGTAGTGCCAGCTACTCAGGAAGCTGAGGCAGGAGAATTGCTTGAACCAGGGAGGCAGAGGTTGCAGGGAGCTGAGATCGCGCCATTGCACTCCAGCCTGGATGACAAGAGCAAAACTCCGTCTCAAAGAAAAAGCTAATATAGTGGGGAAGACCCAGTGGAAACTACTGAATCTTCACTCTGTCCCCAAAGATAGTAAAACAAAAATCATATTGTATCCAGGGTTGAATGGTGGAGATAGTGCCACTTTTAAAGATCTAAGGCCAGGGCCTCGTGGCTCACACCTGTAATCCCACATGTTGGGAGACCGAGGTGAGAGGATCACTTGAGGCCAGGAGATTGAATCCAGCCTAGGCAACAAGGTGAACTACAAAAAAAGTTTAAAAAATTAGCTGGGCATGGTGGCAGGTTACCTGTAGTACCAGCTACTCAGGAGACTAAGGTAAGAGGATCACTTGAGTCCAGGAGTTCAAGGCTCCAGCAAGCTATGATCACATCACTGTAGTCCAGCCCGGGCAGCAGAGTGAGACCCTGTCTCTAAAACAAGTACATAAATAAATTAGTTAAAAAAAAAAAACTAAAGGATGCACAAGTGATTATCCCCTCATGTGTACATGTTGCTCACTTGACTGTCTCCTACAATCCCATATGGATCCCAGGAGTGGGCTCCCACCAATTCAACTAGGTCAAAGCCCTAATTACAGCTACTGGGCTAGGTGTAGTATCATTACCATGGTAGATGAACATGGCCTCTGGCTCATGGTATATGGCCATTCGTCTAGCAAATGTGTTGTCTTCTCTCCCTTTCAGGAAAGAATACCAGAAGCAGTTTGCATTAATGTGTGACAAACAACAGTATGGATTTCCAGTCTTTCTCTAGGTTTTATGCTAACTCATGCCGTCTGTCATAATATAGTCCCATGGGACCCAGACTGGACATTCTAGAAAACATTATATTGGTCTAGTGTGCTGAGGAATTATGTTAATTGAACTGACGAGCAAGAAGTGGCAAGTATGTAGGAGGCCTTGATAAGACACATGCATTCCAGAGGGTAAAAGATAAACCCAATAAGGTTTCAGAGGCCCCCTTGACAATGAAAGGTTAGTGGTCTGAGGTCCATCCAGTGGTCTGAGGCATGCAGGGATATTCCTCCAAAATAAAGAACAAATTATTTCTTCTTGTACCGTCCACTAGCAGAAAGGAAGCACGATGCCTGACTGGCCTTTTGGGTGTGTGGAGAAAGCATAGTCCGCACTTGGGCGTAATGCTCAGACCCATTGACTGAAGGATGTGGAAAGCTTCTGGCTTTGAGTGGGGTCCACAGGAGAAAGGGCTCTGGGGCCTGGATTTGGCAGACTTTGCCCAATTTGATAGTAAATGGATAAGGACAGTGGCAAGAGGCCATGGCCTGAGAAGGCATGGTGACTAGGACTCAGATCCCTTAGGAAGGAAGTTCTGGCTCACTCCACCAGGCAAGTCACTAGAACAGCAGACATGCTAGTCTAGGGTGAGGGAAAGGTAGAATGGGTGGGTGGTAGAGGAAGGAAGTCATGAATATCACTTGTGGTCTGAGACCACCTGCAGCAGCTGGGGCTGTAGTTTGTCCTGTTAGCATTCAGGATCCTGAAGGAGCTATTCCCAGAGTCGGTAAACTTACTATACAAATCAAGTGAATACAAGCAGTACAAGGGCTGCACTATAGTGGAGTCTGTGCTGGTCACCCAGATGCCCCCTCTGGGATGGAAGGGCTTATTTTCCTAGCTGCTAGGGGTGCTGGCTGCTGGCTGACCCCTACCCTGGGTGAAGCCCACAGTTAATCTTGGGTCAAGGTGATGTTTCAAAGGCTAGACCATGTGGCCTCAATTGGTGACATCTATGAAAGGCCCTCCCAGTTTCAGAGCTCTCTGTGGTGTCTGCTGAGGCCTCTCTTGCAGTTGTTTTATGGTTCAACTTCTTTCCCTGCCCAGGTCTGCTCTCTAATTCCCTGATAGGTGTTGTTTCCAAGATCATGCCCCAATATGCTTCCTGTACATAAGGGGTTTTCTCAAATATTTTCCCTGGGAGCAGACCCACAACACTAGGAAATCCAGTATGTCATAGCCCCATCCACCTTCCCCTGGCCATCAGATTTGAAGCATTTGGAAGTCCATTGATTGATAGGGTTCAAGCCCATGTCACAACTGGTCCAGAGTCTACTGACCCACCTGTGATCATTTTGCTGGTCTTTAGGTATATAATATAAATAGATATATTAGTAGATAGAAGCCTCAAATTGGTTATTTTACTTGTGATTCTCTGATCCATAGGAAGGGCCACGTGGAGGTCTCTGAGATGGCCCTCACCCATTCCCGCATCTCCAGCTAAGATAATAAGTCAAAAACAAAATCTCATTTTGGTGGGATGGCAGAAATTAGTATCCCCCACAGCCCCAACCCCTGCCCCAGAGATTTGCAGGGATGGTTGTCTTGACCTTATCCCCATGCAAGTCATCTGCCTGACAATGGGCTACTGTGAATTTAATCGAGTGGTAGCTCCAAATTATAGTTGTGTATATATTGTATCTTTACTTGAACAAATTAGCCCAGTCTCTGTCACTTAATATGTAGCTATCAATCTGGCAAATGCGTGCTTTTCAATTCCTATCAAGAGGAAGGATCTGAAGCAGTTTGCATTTACTTGTAATGGACAGCAGGATACATTCCTTATCATGTCTCAGACCTATGCTTTTGCTATTGTCTGAATATTTGTACCAACTTGAAATCCATATATTGAAATCCTAACCCCCAAGGTGATGATATAAGGAGGTGGGGCCTTTGGGAGGTGATTATGTCATGGGGGCAGGTCTTCATGATTGAAATTAGTACCCTTCTGAAAGAGACCCCAGAGAACTAGCTAGCCCCTTCCACCAGGTGAGGATGCAATGAGAATGTGCTGTCTATGAGGGATGAACCCTAACCAGACACCAAATCTACTGGTGTTTCGATCTGGGACATGTTGATTTCAATCTGGAGGAGCAGGCGGCAAATACTTTGGACGCCCTGTTAGGACACCCATATATCAGAAAATAGGAAATAACTCTCACAAATCCAAGGGCCTCTCAGATTAGTGACATTATAGTGATCCAGTTGCCTGGGGCAAACTGATGCTCTATGATGTAGCTGTGGCATACCGGAATGTTTTATGGTGTCTTTGACAAACATCACTGGGAGGGCTGCAGGGCAGAATCCTAGGGTTCTAGAGCAAGACCTTGCCATCTGTATCACGGAACTATTCAGCACTCGAGGAGCAGTTCTTGGCTTGCTACTGGGCCTTGGTATAGACTGAACAACTGACCATGCGACAGCAGGTGGCTGGAGTCTTCCATCATGTCTTGGGTATTTTCAGACTTACCAAATCAGACAGGTGCGGCAGCAACCCATCAAACCATGGAAATATTACCTTTGGGACCTGGGCATCTCTGGAAAATACAAGTTATAAGAATAAATGGTCCATATCTATGTACACCTATCTCTTTTGCACCAGTATCTGCACTATGGTCTCATTGGTGCTTCCCTAAGACCAGCTGATGAAGGAGGAAAAGTCTTGGACCTTGTTCACGAGTGGGTCAGCTCAGTGAATCTTGGACCTTGTTCACGGGTGGGTCAGCTCAATGAATTGGTACAATTGATATGTTGCTACATTATAGCTCTGCTCAGTGATGGCTCTGAAAGACAGTGGTAGAGGAAATTCTCCCAGTGGGCAGAGCTTAGAATAACATGCCTGGCAATCAATTTTGTGTGGAGGGAGAAGTCTGAGGTAAGGAAACACTCAGATTAATAAGCAGCATTGAATGACTTAGCTGTTCAGCCAGAGGCTTAGAATAGGCAAGATTGGAAGCTCAGAAACAAAATGTCTAAATAAGACATGTGTGATACATCTAGGGGAGTGTGAGGACCTTTGTATTCTCATCAGTGTCAACGAGAAGCATCCTCTGCACAGGAGGCACAGAACAACAAAGGAATAGGACGATGCATTCAGTGGAAATCAGTGCAGACCCTTTCCTTGGTCACCCTAGCTCTTGCATAATGAGGCTGTGGACATGTTAGTAATGGAGGTGGAGACAGAGGCTATGCATGGGCCCAAGAACATGGGATTCATTGCAAGGCTGATCTAGCTTCTATCCTTGCTGACCGTCTGAACTGTCAGCAGCCAAGACTGGTGCTGACAGTCAGCAAGGATAATAGCTAGATTCCTTGATATGGAATCACCTGCTGGGAGACCCACCGGCTACCTTGTTGCAGGTTGATTATATTAGGACTCTTCTCTCCTGGAAGGCATGCTGAGTCATCCTACTGGGATGATTTCAAACTCTATGTATGGGTTTCCTTTCCTGCCTTCAGTGTTTCAGCTAGCATGACTTTACAAAGGTTCTCAGTCTTTTTGATTTGTCATCATGGGATCCCACACTATACCACCTCAGACTAAATGACCTACTTTACAGTGAAGGAATGTGACAATGGACACATGACTTTGCCCTCCACTGGTGCTACTGTATTCCACATCATTCAGAAGTTGCTGCCCCGATAGAATGTTGGGGTGGCTTCTTAAACATGCAGATTACTTGTTAACTTGGAGATGATACCCAGAGAGGATGGGATACCATTCTTCAAGATGGCATAAATATTTTAAGCCAGTAACTATTATACATTTTTCTCATAGGTAGAATACACAGGTCTGGGAACCCGGTGGTTGAAGCAGGACCCCGTGACCTTGCCTTAAAAAAAAAAAAGTGGCACAAGTGGATCTGAGTGGTACAAGGGCTGGACTGTGACAGCCTCTCTTAGTGCCCTGCTCACATATCTGGGATCCTAGCATTTCATTGCATTCTGGATGACTTTCAACTCCCAGTATCTACTTCTTTGCACTGGAGAACTTTTCCTGCAAGTGCAGAAAGCTGCTCTGCCTGCTTGCCCAGCAAGCTGGAAACACTGGGGAGTTAACAGCTCTCTGGAAGCAGCCCTCAGCCAAAGGCAGACAGAAGTAAATACCCCAGGTCCTTCATCAGTCGAGCAGGATAGCTTTGAGGCATGCAATTTGCAGTTTCTTAGAGTTTTCCTGTGGGATTACTCTGTAGCTGCCCATTGTTTCAGCTGGTTTAATATGCACACTTTATTCGCTGCTTTTTCCTCTCTGTATCACTTTTCTACTTCTCTGCAATTTTTGCTTGTGACTTCCAAACAAAATACTTACGCTCAAATCCTTGTCTCAGAGTCTGTGTCTGGGAGAATCTAGCTGAGATAGTTTCCTTTATTCTCCATTTGCGTGGGTTTCTTACTCATATGTCCCATTCTGTTTTATCATATGTCATCTTTTGAATTATGTTTCCCAGGCAATAGACCCCTACAGTTCCTTTCCTTCACCGAAGGCAGTCTAGTCCAGAACAAGTAGACAAATATCAGTTAGACAATGGGGCTAACTGAAAAGCAGAACTCAAGTATCTAAGGCAGTTTAACGAAAGCCATATGCAATTAGTAGTAGAACTGGGCATATATGCCTTTTCAAAGACAACAGAGCTGGCATAAGTTTCACCAGGTTGGGAATACAAATGATAACCTTAGGCCGCCCTCTTGCCCACAAGATCTTAACATCCCTCAAAGATGATACCAATTATTTCTGAGTGATTGAGTCCAAGTTGGCATTCCAGAATTTGGGTTCTTTCTCTCCCTTTCTGGCTCCCTTTCTAGTCAACATCCACGGCTCTGGAACTGGCTGGTATGTTCTTGGTGATAATGCCAGTGACTTTGCCTAGGGGATTGTCTCTCAAGGCTGTGGCTCCTTTGGTTCATGACACAGTCCAGGAAGCTGTTGAGTGTCCCTGTCAGCCGTCATGATGACGTCTCTGGTGAGAACACCCATGTCCTCACCAGGGGTCTCTCTCTGAAGCTCTCAGAGCTGCCATTCCTGGGGTGCAGGAATAGTCCAACCAGACCTGCAGAGCATGGCCCCCTTCCAGACTTCTGAAGCTGCACGATTGGTGCTTGAGTTTTCATTGCACTCCTCAAGAGTATCTCCTTTAGCTTCTGAGCCTCATCCCCAATTCCCTGACAGGCATCGATTAAACAAAGCATGCATATCACCCCAAGAACAAACAGCAATTTTCCTGCATAAAAATGACTGAACCCATTCTTAAAATATAAAATGAAGTAAAATTTCCCCAAAGGCAACTCAATATATGGAGTAGAAAGTGTACTTTACATGCAGACAATATTTTTTTGTGAGCACAAAGAGCTTTTCAGTCTCAAGAACCACAGCTGTGTCTCAAAAGCCTCTTCTCCAATTATGGTCCTGGCTTGATATTTACATACCCAAATGGCCCATTTGAGCGGTTTTCCAGAAACAAAGCGTCCTTCAATGTCTTCCTCTCTTTCCAACCCAAATTACTTAGAAATGGCAATGCTTCGCCTCCAGCTTCCCTTCCACTCCACACAGATTTCCTTCATTTCTATAATTTTTTTTCAGTGATTTTAGGGCCAAGTTTTAAGAGACCAGCAGTATGTTCAAGGGATCATCTCAGGCAAATGTCTTAAAAATGGACCGTTTCCCCTGCAGTGAGGGAGGGAGGTGGAAAGTCCTGTAGCCTTCCTGGACAGACTAGACCATGGATGCTGACCAACCCAGAGCCATAGGCCTGGGCCCTTCTCCAGTACATTCATGCAACTAACGTCAGCTTTTAAGCACAGCCTCATGTCAGAGACACTATCCAGGCTGATGACAAATGGTCTTTCTGACTCTAAGTGCAAGACTGTTCTCTGATGCCTTTTAGAAAAGACGCTGGAATTTTGAGGATGGCAGGGCCACTTCTTTGAGTGTCCCTGTGGGGACCAGCTCTGGACAGCAATTGCCAACCACCCCAGTAGGAAAGTGACCATTACAAACTTTCTGCAGGTGAGACAGATTTGCTAATCATTACAGAATGACTGAACCATGTGTGGACAGCCAGGAAAAAGCAGTCATTTTCAATGTGAGTTTTAAAGCCTTCACCAAGTCCCTTGCCAACCCAGCTAATAGAAGGGAGGCTTGGGAAAGCTTACTCATCCTGCTTAGCCCAACTTTGTTCTGCCTCCTACGCAGTCATAAATTGCTGCACAGGCTGTGCTGGCTAAATTGACATTAAGAGTTATTAAAGGAATGAGTCTACAGTTCAGGAAATGTGCATTCATGGTAGGCTTCTGCAGTCTTAGGAAGAGCCAGGGCAGGGCAGGGGAAGCTGAGAGTTGCAGGGGTGGGGACTCACAGCCTGGAAAGCTGGAAGAAATCCTGGTGCTCCTGGAGGCCCGGTGTCTCCCGTGAAGGAGACACAGCCATAAAGGAACCCGATGGTGACTCATGCAGCCTTGTCTGTGATACTGACTGATGGTCTGTGGGTTTATGTCTGGTTTCCACACACAGGTTTGTGTGTGCATGTCTTCCTCCAAAAATCATCATTTTAATTTTTTGGCGGCCTGGTGGTATTCCCCTTGGAGGGTGGGTGGAGGTTCCTCCTGTCTGTATATTGGCAGCTGTAGCTTCCTGTCTACCATGACCCATGGGTCTCCCTACACCCAGAAGCAACACTTGTTCCCCTGTGTGGCTTGGTTAACATGGATCACACCCAATCTGCTGTTTCTGTTGCACCTGCTACTTTAACTCTTGTGGTGTCACCTATGCATTTGTGTAGAACTCGTTTTCCCTACCAGATTGTGACCTCCTGGAGTACGGAAAATATCTGGTCTTCTCACTGTGCTATGGAGACAGTAGGTGTTCCACAAAATTAGTTTGCATGAGTAATTATGGAGCTGCTTCTGGGGCTGGCATCTGGAGGAAGACAATTACCTGTTACTTTAATTTTCTGTACAGGGAGAGCAGATATACTTGTTAGAATTTATTGTAAAACAAGACGAAGCTTGTCTATGACTTAAGCAGCCAAGACGTGGTGCCCAGGTTTTGTTGAAATGTTTACTTTGGCACTTTCCCAGATAACTGTGTTTGCCAGACGAGTGACCACTGGATAGCAGTAGTGAAGGTTCAATGACATCTTTGCTGTATGCCAGAGAACTTTCTGCAGGTTGTATGTGCATTAACATGTTTAATTCTCACAACAGTTTGAGCTAAGTTCCCCATCACACCTATTTTACAGATGAAGAAACTGAGATAGGCCAGGCACGGTGGCTCACGCCTGTAATCCCAGCACTTTGGGAGGCCGAGGCAGATAGATCACGAGGTCAGGAGTTCGAGACCATCCTGGCCAACATGGTGAAACCCTGCCTCTACTAAAAATACAAAAATTAGCTGAGTGTGGTGGTGCGTGCCTGTAATTCCAGCTACTTGGGAGGCTGAGGCATGAGAATCACTTGAAGCTGGGAGGCGGGGGTTGCAGTGAGCTGATATTGCACCACTGAATTCCAGCCTGGCGACAGAGCGAGATTCCGCCTCAAAAAAAAAAAAGAAAAGAAAAGAAAAAAGAAACTGGGATATGTAGAGATTAAGTACCCCACCCAAGATCACATAACCAGAAAATTATGGAGCTGGGATTTAAGCTCAGGCATTCTGACTTGAGAAACTGTACTCTTAACCAGTATGCTATAGGACCTCTCAAAAAACTTTAAACACACTGACCCACCCACCCATCCATCCTCTTATCCATCAAATGTTTAAGCCCCTTTGAAATAAATAGCTTATATATAATGACTGTATCTTTAAATCTGCTACTCCACACCTCTTCTCAATGCCTTTCTTAGCTCTCAGACTTGGTAGAGGGCATCCACAGCGAATAAAACCTCTGGCTAGGCTTTTGGAAGCAATAAAGAACACTGGAAATGATGACAGTAAGTTGGAGTCCACTAAGTTTATCCTGGAGAAATCAAGAGAAGGACTTGCTGGAAATTATATGATTTGGGATACATTTGAAAATTCTAGGAATGATTTTCTCTGGCAGCATTCACACTGGGTAATGTCTGGGAGGAGTCTTTCTATGTTTTCTTTATTATGTTCCATATGTTGGTTTGTATTTTTCTATTTCATTCTTCCAAAAGTTATAAAGGATATTTTTGCCCATTAGTTCTTTATTAATAGAGTATCTGCCTCTTCTACTATGATTTGAATAGTGTACCTTTGG
The DNA here is from genome assembly GCF_047675955.1 of Chlorocebus sabaeus. NCBI lineage: Eukaryota > Metazoa > Chordata > Mammalia > Primates > Cercopithecidae > Chlorocebus > Chlorocebus sabaeus. The sequence goes on from NC_132906.1 coordinate 11,759,483, forward strand.
TCTAACTGAACCATCCAGGGCTGCTTAAAATGGGAAAAGGGGAGATCTGGGTCTGGTACAGTGCTAATCTCACCGGGACGGTTTCCTCACTTGTAAAGTAGTGGAAATAAATGAGATGCCCTCTAAGTTCTGTCTCAGTTCTGAGTCTGGTCCTGAGTATTTTTAGCCACATTTCTGGAAGGCTCACCTTCCTACACATTTTTCTTAACGTGCATATCGGAACTTTTCGTCCTTGGCACTGGGTTTTTGGCATAACAACATCTTCAGTCCATCCTTCCTGTCTTGGAAAATAACATTCAGGAAAAGGGGTGATTTAATTTTTCGTTTTAGACCAGTTGAAGGTTCTTCTGGTCTTACAAGTCTTCTCTTTATTCCTTTCCCTAACTATTGAGTGGGCAGATTGTCCCAGTCAGCAAATAACCTTTAAATGCAGAGGACTCACCTACAGCTGCTTCCAGAGGCTGCTTGCAGGCATCACTTTGTAGATGAACAAGTCTTTTAATAGGAATAAAATGCTGGTGCTGCCTGCTGGTCTGTTGGCACATGTCCCGGAATTCTGCTAATGTTGCTTTCATATTCAGGATTTGGATTTTTTTGTCCTCATTACCTTAACACCTCTTTGCTATTAAAAAAAAATTCAATGTCAGTCAAAGATGAAAACAACCAGAGTCAAGGCAGTAACAGCTTAGTGATTCCAGTAATAATGTGCTAACATCTGCTGGATACTTACTATTTGTCAGGCACTGTTTTAAGTGCTTTGTGTTCATCAGCTTGTTTGATTTTCTATGAGGTAGACATGATTATTCTTTTACAGTTCCTCAACAAAGGCACAGAGAAGTTAAGTAACTTGATTACGGTCACATAGCTAATGGTAGTTTTCTGAACTTTGGCTCTTAATACTGGTGATGGGGTGGGGGTAGGCAAGATTCTGCTAAAGAATAAAATGCATCTCAATAGACTTGGAAGACTGTATTTGGTGGAAGATTTGCCCAACTGTATTCTAATAGCTTTAAATCAGCACTTACTGGGGAGAAAAGGAAAATATTTCTAATCCTGGATGCTACAGAATGGTGAGTATATATAATATTTTCACTGCAAAAATATTTATGCAGTATCTGCTATATATCAGGAATGCTGCTAGGTGATTTAGAAGACTAAAAAGAGAGGAGTTACGTGTGCTTCCAGAAAAAATAAAAAAAAGCCAAATGATTGGAAAAAACATTTCTGGCTTCTGATGATTTTATACAAATGCACAGAGTATGGAAAATAATAAAACCTTGCAGATTTAGAAACACCTAGACAGTGGCCCAGCACGGTGGCTCACGCTTGTAATCCCAGCACTTTGGGAAACCAAGGAGGTGGATCACTTGTGGTCACGAGTTAAAAACCAGCCTGGCCAACATGGCAAAACCCTGTCTCTACTAAAAATACAAAAGTTGCCGGGCGTGGTGGCGGGCATCTGTAATTCCAGCTGCTCAGGAGGCTGAGACGTGAAAATTCCTTGACCCTGGGAGGTGGAGGTTGCAGTGAGTCGAGATTGTGCCATTGCACTCCAGCCTGGGTGACAAAGTGAGACCGTCTCAGAAAAAATCCAAACTAACCAACAAACAAAGAAACACCCAGACAAATATCATCTTTCCTATATGACCACGATGGAATGGGGTAGGACTGACAAATAGAATGGATGGGCTCCAAAGAAACAGATCTGGTAGGAGGCAAGTGACATTTGTCAGACCAGGAGATGTGACACACTGGAGAGAGAAAAAAGCTGGACATGTTGGTCAAGGACATTAGCTGTCAGGAAACCATCTTTCACAGAATACAGAATGGGAGCCTATGGCCAGAGATGTCAGAGGGAAGAACTGTCGACTGAAGGAAGGCTTTAATAAATTAAATAAAGGCAATCAGACCCTAAGAACCCACAACCAAGAGATTGGTGGACAGGTAAAGACATGGTGGGATGGCCCAGGGAGCTCAGTTCATTTCCAGTATCTTGACTGGGTTTTATAAAGGCCAAGTTGGGTGACAGAAGCTAATATGAATGCCCACCAGCTAAAACCCAGAAAGACTTGAATGAAAAAGGATAGCAAACACCACATTCTAACTGTAATTGTAACAAGAAGAAAATGAAGGAAAAGTGGTTTCCATTGCTTTCAGCAGGTGATAAAATAGAAACATTACAGTCTAACTAACTGGTAGAATCCTTGCTGTTATTGAAAAAATTAATTTTAAAAAATTTATAATTGACACAATAACATATTTATGGGGTACAGTGTGATGTTTCAATGCATGTGTAATTGTATACATCAAATCAGGGTAATTACCATATGCACACTTTAAACATTATCATTTCTTTGTAGTGGTAGCATTCAAAATCTATTTTAGCTATCTTGAAAGAATCCTGGCTCTTTGATTAACTGAAGCAGGATTGACCAATGGATTCACTGAAAAACAGAGGGAGAGCTTAAAACATTCTTGGCCCTACCTTATTTAACATTTAAACTTTTAATTTTAAAGACAAAATATAAAATATGCATAAAAGAGGAAAGAATAGCCCTAATATTAATTACATTTTAATATTATATCATATTAGTTGTGTTATATGAATATAATAATCACAAATGTAATCAATGATATCAGTTGTTACATTATGCATAGAGTAATATGCATACTCTGTGCATATTAATAGTATAATAAGTTTCCATCTACCCAACACCCAGATTCTAGACTTAGCATGATTGTGCTATACTTGGTTCATTTGTCCATCATGTGTTCTCTGTTGAGGTATTTTAGAGTAAATCTCAGAAAGCATGTTATATCATCACCATATAGTTCAGCAGAAATTCATGAAAACAAAACATTTTTAAAAATAACACAATGATTGCATGAAAAGTAACAGTAATTCTTGGTACCTTCTGACATCTTGATTGTCTCAAAATGGCTTTTTAGTGTTGGTTATTTAAACTGGGATCTAAATAAGATCCTCTTATTATATTTGGTAATTGGATCTACTCTCTTTAACCCAAGAGCAATTTCCCTGTTTCCCCCCCTTTTTTTTTTATTTTTAAATTCCAGTTACTTGTTTAAGAAACCAACATAGTTTTCCCATGGAATGCCCATATTCTAGAATTGTTTGTTTGCTTTCTTGTGGTGTCATTTAAGTTGTCCATCACATTTCCTGGAAGTGCCAGGGAGGTTGATTAGATTCAGATTTTTTTTTATTTTTAGCAGTAAAGCTTTGTAGGTGGGACTTCACATTTCATATTACAGCACACAGGAGGCACATGATGTATGCCTGTTCCAACTTTAGTGTTGCTAGTGTTAAGGGTGACAGTCAGTCTTTCCAGTATAAATTCCCCCTTTGATAGGGTGACTATAGAAGTTTTCATGGATCTGTCCCAGTTTGTGCCTATTCTGCTGGTGGCCTGCTCAGTGTAATCATTTGTTCTAGATTTTTAATTTTTAAACAAACTATTACCATTAATAATTGCACTAACCTCAACCAAGATGATTTCTACTTTGTATTTCCAGCTTCCACCACACCCTCATCTAGAAGTGTGGGATACACATACACACTGAGTAGAATTCTTACTTTATCATGTGGTTAATGTGGAAGGCAACCAGTGATAACCCACTTCCAGGTGGAATGTTCTCTTTCAAGGACCATGCAGGGTGTTTGTTGATAAAAAAAGGTGTGCTAAGATACAACTAGCTGGAGATGGCTAACTCCATCCAATTTCAGATGGTGGTGGAAGATAGATTCAATGTTACTGCCCTCATCAGACACTTGGCTGACCACACAGTTGGACAATGGCCTGTGCTGTGGCCACCAGGCTGCTGGTCACCGTGGTCATTGAGAAATGTGGGATTATAAGATAGGTGTACAGTAGATGTGTATAGAAGTAGAGGCTATGCTATTCTGCCATGGAGAATAGGAAAAGTAGCCTGAATACTCTGGCATTATCATTTATTTTATGGTTAAATGACTACAGCTATTTATTTATTAAGATAGGGTCTTGCTCTGTCAGCCAGGCTGGAATACAGTGGTGCAATTATATCTCATTGCAACCTCTGCCTCCCAGGCTCAAGCAATCTTCCTCCCTCAGCCTCCTGAGTAGCTGGGACTACAGGCATGCACCATCATACTTGGCTAATTTTTTGTAGAGACGGGATCTCCCTGTCTTGCCCAGGCTCTCCCTATCTTGTCCAACTGCTCTCTAGCTCTTGGACTTGAGCAATCTGCCTGCTTTGGCCTCCCAAAGTGTTAGGATTACAGACACGAGCCACCGTGCCTGGCTTATTTATTTGTTTTTGATGAACTCATTGGTAGCAAAAACCTACAAAAATGGTGATCTATGTTTAATGAAAACTTAAGTAATACATTTTTTTACTTCTTCAAAAAGTTGATGATGAATGTGTAACTTGCCACCAATGTTTGTCAATATTTACCACCCATCAGCGGACCCATAATGATATTACTGACTGTTACTGGTGGAGAGTCTTGACTAGGAGTTGTATGGGTTTTTGGTGTGTTCATCAAAGAATTGGACAAAATGCACAAACCAGGCAATGGAAGGCAAAAACACAGATTTATTGAAGTGAAAGTACACTCCACAGAGCAGGAGCTGGCTGGAGCAAGAGGCTCAAGAGCCCTAGTTGCAAATTTTCTGGGGTTTAAGTAGCCTTTAGAGATTTCCTATTGGTTACTCCCTGTTTAAAAGAAAACTTGGCCTGCCACCAGTTGGAGGCTGAAGTGAAGGCTTGGCCCAGGACCAATAGAGGCTGAAGTGAAGTTATACTCTATGCAAATGAAGACTTGGCCCATGACCCATTGGAGGTTGAAGTGAAGTTACCCCCTGTACAAACAAAGACTGGGCTGATGACCAATCAAAGGCTGAAGTGCTCCCTGTCTCCAGATCCTATTCTGCCTCACTGACCACATAAAAAGCAGAAGACAAAAATCTCATGAAGAAACTTCAGCATGTGCTTCAAAAATTGGTGATTATTTTAATAAGACTGTGCCTAAAGATGACAATTTAGCACCTGCAGTTGCAGAAGGTGCTTTTACACATTACTTGGTTAATCATTACTTTTCATTTAGATCAAATAACTAGTCTTCTAAACTAATCTTGCTCATTTGAAATTCCAAATTTTCTCATTCATTTATAGAAAGTGAAATGATAGCTATTTATATTTTCATGACATTAGCAGAACTTTGTAAACAGGTAAATGAAGATTGATTCAGATCAATGTCCTTAGAGTCTTCAAATTGAAGTTAGTTAATCCCAATAATGTTTGTGTTTTTCATCTGCTTCATGGAATCAAAATAAAGCTTTTGGAAGTTCACTCTTTGAAGGGAACATTATTGTAATAAAGTTATTGTAAATAAAGTTTGATAAGACATTTATAGTTTTAAAGTTAGTTGTATTTGTGGTGATAATGACAAAAACAAAATTTGGTAGGACCAAGTATTGTGGTCAAAGAATGTTTTTACTAAAATAAGAGCCTATGAGGCATAAATATGTTATACACACATGATTATAATTTTATTCAAACAAGCTAAAACAGTTTACTAACCAAAACAGAAGCTGTCATTATCCAAATTTACAAATACTTGCACTTTATCACGGTTGCAGTATTTGAGCTACAACATTTTCTTTTGTATCCTTTTTGCTAAAAAAGATGATGCTTTCTCTCTTCACTGCCAACTATGGGCCAGAGTTGAGTTATGCTTGAGGCTTTGAAGAATGACTTTGTAAACTAACCTTTGTGTTCCACAAGGGCATTGAATTTTCTATTTATGTTTCTGATAAGTTTGGGTTATAGTTTGTTTAAAATCAACTGGAAGTTTTTAATTATCGTATTCAAAGGATGACACATGAAAATCTTCAGCTTTTAAAGTTTTCGGTGAATTGTAATTATTGAGAGAAAAGCTTGCCTGGGAAGGCATCAGAATTCACCTCTATAAAAAGCAAGAGAAAAACAGAACAAATTAAACAATGAGAATTCAAACTATATTTAAAATTTGATTTTGAGTTACTATAATTGCACCTTGGACTATATTGAATTGCAGGAAGAACTTTTTGATGAAGTTTTTACTTTAACTGTAAGTCTATATTCTGTATTAAAAGAAGGTCTTTGATTTGCAGCTCCTACCTTTGGTGAAACCTTGAAAATAATCATAGAGACAATGTATTTAATGAGTTTTACCTTGTAGAAATAGTTGTTGAAAAATAGAGGCAAATAACAAGTCTTTAAAAAATACTAGGGTTGAAATATTTACACACTTAAAAATGGACAACGCATTCCTTTTTTTTTTTTTTGAGATGGAGTCTCGCTCTGTTGCCTTCGCTGGAGTGCAGTGGTGCCATCCTGGCTCAGTGCAACCTTTGGCTCCCTGGTTCAAGCGATTCTCCTGCCTCAGCCTCCCAAGTAGCTGAGATTACAAGCATGTGCCTGGCTGACAAAACGTTCTTTACATCTAAGAACAGAGTGTCAGTGGAAGTGCTGAGAGGGGAGGTAAATTCACATTTTTAATGTATCTCTTCATGTGAGGACAAAATATTATCCTTTCCCCAAGGCACTGACTGTTTTTTCCAGGGGATCCTGCCATACTGGGGACTCAGTGTTAGCCTCTGAGTTTGGGGGGTTGGGTACCCTGGAGTCGTGCTGGCCAGATCAGACATGGTGAAGGAAGATCATGCTGTGGAGCGTGCACAGCTTCCATGGAGCAGGCCCTGGAGTGGCTGACTGACAGGCTTTGAATGGGCTTTCTTTTCCACCTGGCTATTAGGACACTCCTTTGTCAGGAGTGTCTCTGGCCGACATATACATGAGCCATAAACATCTTTGGGTTCCATGCTCATTTTAAAAGAACCACCTATGTGTCTCTATCCCAGACTTCCTTGTCACTAATTTTTCAATTCTTTCCAAGTCTGTGAGCAAACAGCCAAGCCATTAGCTGTTGCCTGCGAGTCATTACAGATTTGTATCCCAGGCCATTTCTCCTTCCGCATGAAGTGGAAGACTAGATGTACCACTCGAAGTTCTGCCCACAAGGATAATTTGCCTTCATCACTGCCTTTCAGGGCCATCTTTAAAACTGTAGTGCTAAAGGCATCCACATCTGGCTCATGCCTGCACACCATGAGGATTCATTTGTAGACAAGGCCTGTTGTTTATCTTTTCCTACTAACTGGATATAGGGCACTCGCCCTGAGGTCACAGGTGTGGGTAAGGGTGAGGTGGTGGAGCAGTGGCTGCTGGAGTCGGGGCAGTGAGAGGCAGCTGTTGGTGCAGTTTGTGCACGCTTTCTGGATCTTCTTGGGCTTAGTCTCCTATATACCACTTCCAATTTGTCATGGAATGTTGCTGTACATGTCTCACTTGGTGGTTTGGTGAATTTAATTCATGCTGGACAGTTGGGTTGCACTGTCAAGTTGGTATCCCCTGGTGAAGTGTAAAGCCTCTACCAGGGCCCAGTAGCCAGGCATCAGCTGCTTTTAGGATGGAGAATAGTTGTCAGCAGAGGAGAGCATTTGGGGCTTGTCGGCCACCCCAGTGGAGCTCCACAGACACTCTCCATGCCATTGGGTCTGTTGGTAATAAGGTTTAAGTGGCAGGGCAGCTTGCACCACAGCATCAACCTGCTGAAGAATCCTCTTTTGATTTCTGCTGAACTCTAAACTGTCAGCCTTATGGTTTTCCTGGCAAATGAACCGTAATCACACATACTCATACTTGCCATATATTGCTTCCCCAAACAAAAGAGGGCCACCAAGCAGCATGCCTTCTTTGTGGAAGTTAGTGCAAAGTGCAGCAACCTGGCTCTTACTTTAGAGGGAAGTCCTGCCACACTGCACTCCACTGGACCCCTAGAAACTTCACTATTACAGGCCCACGTGAAGTTCCACAGGGATGATCTCCTGACCTCTGGCATGCACATGTCTCCTTAGGCATCTAGGATCCTTAATATGATCTGATCATAAGACCAATTAGTATAATGTCATCAATATAATGGACTAGCATGATGCTCTGTGAGATATCAAGTTCATCACAATCTCTCCAAGCTGTGTAGATATAAAAGCTGATTTAGTCCTGAGGATCAGGGGTCAGGTAATAGTAAATGTTGGCCCTGCCAGTAAAGATGCTACAAATTAAACTGCAGCTTTGATTGTCATTATCATCATCAGATTTTGTATTTGATAATCTGTGGTCATTCTTTATAACCCAACTGACCTTTGTTTTAGGCAAAACTGTGATAAATTAGGGATGTGATGGGAACCACCATCGCTTTGTCTCTCGGGGTTTTGATGGTGGCACTAATCTCTCAGTCCCTCCAGATATGTATTTTGCCTTTGCTTTTCTACCTGGGCTGAGAGCGAGCACTGGGGAGAGGAGGATAGTTGCTGGGGTTTCCACTTGATTCTTCCTACCGTAATTTAGCCTTCACTCAACAGGTTAGGAAATGAGTGTAGAGATTTTGCTAGTTACTCTGTTATACCTATTTCTGCTGCACAATACATCTGGATTTGGGGATGGAGCTACCAGATAGGTCCATAGCCCCATTGGTCCTACAGTTACATGGACCTGGGTCACAGTTGTTTCCAACACTGACTTTCATTAGGCCCTGCTCTAACAGGTGCCCTACACTGGGATTTTAGATTTCTGTGTAGCCAGTGTGTATATAACCAGTGAAATCTAAATAAGGTTTATGGATCGTACCAATGTTGATTTCTTGACTACACTATCGTACTACAGTGGTGTAAGATTTCAGCATTGGGAGCAGGGGAGTTGTGGGCAGACCTTCCCTGTAGGTTTCTCTGTAATCTTGTAAATCTACAATTATTTAAAGAAAAGAAAATGTTAACAGGTGTAAAAGTGTTTATTTTGCTAGGCTGTTGAGAGGATTAGAGTAAAATGCATCTAGTATTATAATGTCTAGCACAGAGTAGGTTTTTAATCCATTATATTCACACAAACACAGACACACACACACCTCTGAATGCTTGACATTCCTGGCCTCCTACCAGCGAGGCACGAGCTTTGAGTTGTCTGCGCATTGGCTGTATTGTACATGCCTCACACTGTATTCTTATTTTCCCTTTTGAACCAGGGCACTACTGGTAAAGCAGCTGTCTGAGATAATGCCTACATCGTTGGTCTCTGGCCCAGGGAGCTCCCTGGCTACTCTGGGGTGTGCTGGTAGCCACAGACTCACTCCACAGTACCTGGGCTGAGTGAGATCCAGCCGGTCAGCCTCACCCATGGTGGTGAGGGTGGTGGTAGAGGTGACAGTGGGAAGAGTCAGGTTTAGAAATAGAGGCTCCTGAGATGAGGATGCTGAGAAGGCGGCCAGGGGCGATTGGAAACTCCACCCTGGCCACGCCTCATGGAACTGTGGCTCTGGCCACTCATGGGCAGTTCTGCTGCAAAAGATGGGCCACTGCTCATCTTCCTACTGACGCTTGTTGAAGAGCTTGGGCACGATGTCTAAATATGTAATTAAAGTTCATCTTGTTACCATTACCTTATTCATTACAGTGATTTTCTGGTGGCTTTTATGGATCATTGTAAAACTGGTTTTGAATGAAATATGTCTCCTCACTTTTTCTGTCTTAATTTTTAAGACTGCCTATGTTCTTTGGTTGCTAAGTAACATGCCTATAATGTGTTATCACAGTGGCTCTATCTGAATAATTTCAGTAATCGCTTAGGAGATTGCTTTAATAGTATATCATCTTAAATGGGAAGAAATGACTAATTCTAGGCTGTTTGGAGAAAACTAACTGAAGCATTTCCTCAAAGACAGGAGGTTTGTCAGCCAAGGAACTTAAAGACAGAGCACATAACCTCTAACTCAGGGCAGTTCTCTTTCAGAAGTTTCCCCCCTGCCTCCAGTGTCTCCAGATAGAACACACCTGCTCCAGGGACTTCGAAAGTTTTAAAGAACCAAAGGATCCAGAGGAGGAGATTTTAAACAAGGAATATTTGAGAATATTAAGGAACATTTTGTTGTCATGACTGGGAAAATTGCATTTATTACAACCCCATAAATATAGATGTGAAATGCAGAAGTAAGGCAGTGTTGGTCTTGTGAAAGCTGGGCAGAAACACGAGCAGAGTTAACCATGGAGCTATCATTACGGTTAACCCATGGGAGCCCCTGGATCTGAGACCAACCAGCGACACTGCAGATGCAGCTCTCTGAAGCTGAGTTTCCTTCTTCCTCCTAGATGAGCATCCTGGAAGAGGAAGCCAGGAGCTCAGAAATGTGTTCATCTCAGCTGGAGACCAACAGGACTAAGACTGTGAATTTGAGCCCCAAACGGAGGCAAAGTGAGTGTTGTTCTCATGTCCAGACCCTACCCCAACCCTGACCATGTCATGGAAGTCTACAGTCTGGGTCGGATGTACAAATGGCATGAGATGCATTCAGATTTCTCTTATTCTGCAGAAATGTCTCCCTCAGTCTTCCCTTCTCTCACTTCTTGACTGGCTGTTTTCCCTACTTTAGCACCCAACTTTCACTGTCTCCATGGTCTCACCTCTCATTCTCTTTTCATCCAATTGTCATCTGGATCCCCACCCTCCTTCCCAACTAATGACTAAACTGCTCTTCCTAACGTCAATCTGATGTCCCTAATGCCAGCTTCCCCCGCCTACCTTCAACCCTCTACCTGATGGGTATCTCTGCTGCACCTGCTGTGGGGCACTGGCCTGCCCCTGCTTCTTCTCTGTTGGTCTTTCTGCAACTCCATTTCCTACTTCTCCTCCTATTTCTCTCCCCGTTTCTTCTTGGTCCCCTTTGCTGCCTCCTCTTTGTCTTTCCACTCTGTGACTGTTGGCGTTCTGAAGGATTCATTCCTTAGCCCTTCTTCTCTTTGCCTCTGTCCTGGTCACTCTTCCCTGACAAATCCAGAACCATCTTATTTCCATACAGAGATGAATAAAACATGATTCCTGACCTCACAGCACACACTAGATCTACAGGGAAAGATAGGCAATGAAATAAGGAAAAGTAATAAAATGTTAGTGATTCCATGGTACAAGTTTGGATGATATGGTGGGGGCAAAAATTCATTCTACATGAAGAGAAAGAACAAGCAGAACAATGCCCTACTGGAGGACTTACTATGTTGCATAATAGAAGTGAAGGGTTTTCAGGTCTAAGGCATGCATAATAATGCACACAGAAAATGAATAAACACAAGTGTATATGTGTGTGTGTGTGCGCATTTCTGGGCGGGGGATGGGGTGTGCGAGGAGGGTTTGGGGTAGCTGAGGCAGAATGGAGGAGACATCTAAGTGTCTTGGGGCAGTGCTATTTCACAATTATATAAAAATATTTCTTTATTTTAATATCCTGTACAGCCATACAGGAACATTGCTGCCTTTCTCCTTGGACTGGGGATTCCATGAGGACAGACTACATCTTAATCATTTCTGTGACCCTAGCTCTTAGTATAGTACTCTGTTTATAGTGAGTGACTGATGTTTTGTGGACTAAATAGAGTGCAATTAACGGCTTAGTAAAACCCTTCACCTCTATTCAGAAAAGCAACTCAACTCACAAGAGTACATTGGCAAATGAGTCATGTAGAATAGGTTTGGCTGTGATAACAAATAACCCCAAATCTTAGTGGTTTATTACACACAGGCTTATTTCTCACACATATGACTTGTCCATCGCAAGACATCTGGGGGCTCTGCTACATATCTTCTCTCTCAGGGACCCAGGCTGATGAAATAACCACCATCTGAAACAGGTGGTCAACACTGCAGAGGAAAAAAGAGAATGTGACAAATTGTGCACTGACTCTTAAAGCATATGCTGGAAAATGAAATGTCACTTTGCTTACATTTCATTGACCAAAGCAAGCCTTATTTGATGCCACATTTTCTTTTATGAAAGACAGTCTTCATAGGTGCAACATGATTGCTAGCTGTGGGCCCCATGCTTTGCTAGGATCTGTCAGGGAAACAGGGATAAGGGAGTGCCTCTGCTCTTTGGAGGATCACACTATAGTGAGGAAGATGGGTATATAAACAGATGTACTGTAATAGGTCTTGCAGGGGGAATGAGCTTTTAATGGACTGAAAAGAGATTTCTCTGTCTCTTTCTTTCTCCTTCCTTCCTTCCTTCCTTCCTTCCTTCCTTCCTTCCTTCCTTCTCCTCCTTCTGATTCTTCCTCTTTTTCTTCCTTCTCCTTCTCCTTCCCCTCTTCCTCCTCCTCCCCCTCCTCCTCCTCCTTCTTCTTCCTCTTCCACCTCCTCCTCCTCCTCCCCTCCTCCTCCTCCTCCTCTTTCTTCTTCTTCTTCTTCTTCTTCTTCTTCTTCTTCTTCTTCTTCTTCTTCTTCTTCTTCTTCTTCTTCTTCTTCTTCTTCTTCCTCTTCCTCTTCTTCCTCTTCCTCTTCCTCTTCCTCTTCCTCTTCTTCTTCCTCTTCTTCTTCTTCTTCGAGGCTGAAGTGCAGTGGTGCAATCAGAGCTGATTGCCACCTCTAGGTTAACTCCTGGGCTCAAGTCATCTTCCTGCATCAGCCTCTTGAGTAGCTAGGATCACAGGTGGATGCCACCATGCCTAGTTAATTTTTAAATATTTTATTATTATTTAGAGAGGATCTTGTTATGTAGGCCAGGCTGGTCTTGAACTCCTGGGCTCAAGTGATCCTCCCTCCTTCGCCTCCCCAAGCACTATGATTACAGATGTGAGCAGCCACACCCTGCCAAAGAGGGAGTTTCTGCCATAAACTCCACGGGGGCTCAATTTCATGCCAGCTTACCAGCCCCTCATATGGATAGCATACAGGCTTGAGATCTGTGAACCTCTATATCCAACATATATTTTTACGTTTGTACTATCAAGCATTGTTGGGACTATTTGTTATGTCTCAGTGTCTCCTCTCACCCTCCAGCTAGAGAACAAGGACACCAGGACAGACAGACACAATTCCATTAGGTAGCACTGGTCCCTGTCACTTCAGTGCCTAGCAGTGGTGGTAGAAGGTGGTACTTAATATGAGGACGCACTTGGCACATAATGAATGAATGAGCAGATGAATGAATGAATAAATGAATGGCCATTCTTATATTAAGTACCATTCTTGTAGCTTCTCATTTCTTGTTCTTCCAGGAGTCTTCACTCAGCTCCTGGGTACACACCTTTCAGTTTGGACATAGATTTCATTGCCTGTTTTCTTGCTTTTCCTCTGCCTTTGTTCTTAGCACATGGCTCCTGACAAATGGCATTACGGTGACCCTTGTCATTGCAGCTTCTGTTTGTCTTCCAGGGTTTCTCCACCTCTCACACTCTCTCGCCCCCTCTGAATTAAGGCCTGATTCACGCTGCAGTGTTCATTCTAAGGAGCAAGAAGTAGCTGGAAAATCCATACTGTTTTTTATGTTTGCTGTGGGTACTGAGTGGAATAGCACTCCCCTGAAACTCATGCCTAGCCAGGATCTCAGAATGTGACCTGATTTGGGGATTTGAATCAAAATGTCAAAGAGACATCTGCGCTCCCATGCTTTTTGCAGCCCTCTTCACAATACCAAGATGTGAAATCAGTCTAAGTGTCCATCAGTGGATGAATGGATAAAGAAAATATGGTGTATAGGCATAGTAGAATGATAGTCTTAAAGAGGAGGGAAATTCTATCACTTGTCACAACATAGATGGACTTGGAGGACCTTATGCTAAATGAAATAAGCCAGGTAGAGAACAACAAATGCTGCATGTTCTTACTTATTTATGGAATCTAAAACGGTTGAGCTTATAGAAGCAGAGGGTAGAATGGTGGTTCCCAGAGACTGCAGGTTGTTCAGGAGAGTGTGGAGATGCTGATCAAAGGCTACAAAGTTTCGGCTAGAGAGGAGGAATAAGTTTAAGAGGTCTATTGGCTGGGCGCAGTGGCTCACGCCTGTAATCCCAGTACTTTGGGAGGCCAAGGCGAGCAGATCACGAGGTCAGGAGATCGAGACCATCCTGGCTAACACGGTGAAACCCCGTCTCTACTAAAAATGCAAAAAATTAGCCAGGTGTGGCGGCGGGTGCCTGTAGTCCCAGCTACTCGGGAGGCTGAGGCAGGAGAATGGCGTGAACCTGGGAGGCGGAGCTTGCAGTGAGCCGAGATTGCGCCACTGCACTCCAGCCTGGGCGACAGGGTGAGACTGCATCTCAAAAAAAAAAAAAAAAAAAAAGGAGGTGTATTGCACAGCATTGTGGCTGTTGTTAATAATAATGTATATTTCAAACTTGCTAAAAGTAAATTTCAAATATTCTCACCACAAAAAATGAATATCTGAGCTGATGAATATGTGAACTGCTCGACTTAATCATTCCACATTGTATACCAGTATTATAACATCATATTGTACTCCATTAGTATATTATAAAATTATAATTTGTCAATTTACAAGGACTAAAAAAGAAATGTGACCTTATTGGGAAATGGGGTCTTTGTAGGTCAGATGTAATGAGTTAAGACAAAGTCATACTACAGGAGGATAGACTGTAATTCAGTGACTGGTGTTCTTATAGGAAGATAAAACAGGGACACAGACACACAGACACCCAGACACACACCCCACCCCATCACCACCAGCAACCATCAGAAGCTAGGAAGGGGAATGGAAGCTGTCCTTAGAGCCATTAGGGAGAGCCTGGCCTCTGGAATGTGAGAAGGCACATTTCTGTGGTTTTAAGCCACTCAGTCTGTGGTGATTTGTTAAAGCAGGCCCAGGAGGCGAAGCCATGTTGCTCTTGTCTGATTTTGCACTGGTAAATGAAGAAGCAGCTTCTTTTCCCCACCGGTCTTCCCAGTCCCGGCACCTGGGCAGGTGCTCCAGCCTCTGAGCTTTTGCAAACTGAGAGGGCGAGGCAAGCGGCTTTGCGGTAGTCTTCCCAAAGGTCCTCAATCCAAATACCCATTCCCTGTGGGCTCTGCTTCCTCATAATGGCCAAGTTGTCTTCGTGGTGCTCAGGTATGATCAGATGAGAGCTAAAGGAGAGGCAAGGAAGAAATCTCCCTAGGTCTTTAGAGGTGGGGGCCAAGAAGGAAGGGTCAAATGGGAACTCTGTCTTCCAGCCTTGCTCTCTGGGGCCCTGAGAAGGTGGTTAGTGAAATGGTCAAGGAAATCATAACAAATGTCCTTGTCCTACAGGTTCTGTCATTCTCACGGCTCAGCTCTCCTTTCCTGTTCTCTACCACCACCACCCCTCTCCCAGCTACCACAACTCCCCAAATGTAGAATTAGTTCACTCCTATAAACTAATGCCAATGGCTCATAGGAGGATGAGTAGCAGGAGTAATGCCGATAGCTAATACTTATTATGAAGTACTTGTTATGTATCATGCAGCCTATTTAGTGATTTACAAATAGCAACCCCTTTTATCCTCACAACACCCTTATGAGGTAGCTGATATTATTATCTGCACTTTATAGACGAGGAAACCAAGACCCAGAGAAGTCACACAACTTGCCCAAGATCACGCAGCTAGCAAGTGGCAGAGGAAGGATTTGAACCTGGATAGTCAGACTACAAAACCCCTGTAACCTGATCACTACTATTCATTCCAAGTCAAAAGACCTTTAACTGTGGCCATAAACATTTCTAAGATATGACTATTTTTAATCTACAAAATGGCAATTTCATGTAATTCAAACCACACATACCAAGAATCCTAAGCTAAATTCTGTACGTAACAGGCACAACAAGATGGCTGGGATAATGTAATTCATTTTCTTCTTTTTCCTAGCATAGCACCTTCACACATTAGGTATCATACGATGAGAATTGATTGTGGAGTACGACAAACTTTGATTCGGATCTGGGCTCTGTTACTTACTGACCATGTGCTTTTATGTACAAGTTATTTCTCTTCTTTGAACTTCAGTTGAACTTCCTCTCTCTTAGCTATAAAATATGGGATATTACTTCTTATATCACAAGGTGGCTCTAAGGATAAAATGAAATAATGTGTTCAAAAGTATCTAGAACACAATACATATTATGGATAGGAAAGGGAGACACACGGCACCCAACATCCAGTAACTTACAGTCAAGAGGAAGGAACAAAGTTATTTGTAAATAATTCTTACACGATGCACAGCTGGCCAACCAGAAGATGGCCCACCAGAAATTAAATTTGGGTTTTGGTTTTTCTCTCACTTGAGAGAAGTTGCCAGCTGCTTCTGGTGTGTGCATCAGTGGACAAATGCACAGAAACAGACCTCCCAGGAAGAACTGATGGAGGTGCTAGTGGAGGGTGAGTGGTCCCCTCACCCCAGGAGAAGTGTGTAAAATAAGCCTTTGTTTCCTGAGTGACTGAGGCAAAACCACCTCAGCTCTAGGTATAACTGGTAGCCTAAGGAGTCCAGGGTTTCCTGGGAGGGAAAGCAGTGATATTCCAATCAGAGACATTAGTAAACCGAGGGTAGCACTGCAATTCAATTGACATACATCAAGAAAGGCAGGGTCAGCAGGCTAGAGAGGATGACAGTCTGGTGGGTCCAAAACATTTCTTTTTAAATTATGCTATAATACTATATAAACAAAAATTGCTACAAGTAAGATTTGCCCTCAAAATTATCCTCAGAAAAGAGTCACTTATAAGAAAATTTTCTTGTATTTCAGGGCATATACTCAATTACGTAATTGTGAACAACAGCCTTTTCTCCTCTTTGTTGAAAAGAGCATTAGCCTGATATAACCTCCATTAATTCTAGTTTTAGGCACATATGAGTCATCTGACGGAATGAGAGCTGGAGAGAGATTAAATAAAATTTACCAATTGATCCGAGGAGGAATGGCTTCATAATAGCATGTCTTCAGTATTGTTTCAAGTAAGACTTTGAAAGATCACTTAGAGGCCCGGCACAGTGGCTCACGCCCGTAATTTCAGCACTTTGGGAGGCCGAGGCAGGCAGATCACTTGAGGTCAGGAGTTTGAGACTAGCCTGGCCAACATGGCAAAACCCCGCCTCTATCAAAAATACAAAAATTAGTTGGGCTTGGTGGCGCACACTTGTAGTCCCAGCTACTTGGGAGGCTGAGGCAGGAGAATTGCTTAAACCTGAGAGGTGGAGGCTGCAGTGAGCCCAGATCACACCACTGCCCTCCAGTCTGGGTGACAGAGCAGGACTCTATCTCAAAAAAAAAAAAAAATTACTTAGTAGAGTGATACAGAATGTGGTTCCACTGAGAAAATCAAGAGCATCAAGATTATGCATTGTGTTACTCTGTCATCAAGATTATGCATTGTCTTACTCTATGATCAAGATTATGCATTGTGTTACTCTATTTTCATGGTTGCTGTAACAAATTACTTCAAATGCAATGGCTTAAAATAACTCTGACTTATTAGCCCCCCAGTTCTGGAGCTTAGAAGTCCAAAAAGCGTCTCACTGGGCTAAAATCAAGGTGTCCAGAGGGCTGTGTTCCCTCTAAAGTGTCTATGGAAGAATCCGTTATCTTGCCTTTTCCAGCTCCTGCAGGCTGCACGCCTGACTCACGGCTGTCTCTTCCATCTTGAGAGTAGGTTGGGCCATTCTCGTATCACATTACTGTGACCTACCCTTCTGCAGTCTCTTCCACATTTAAGAACCCCTGTGATTATATTAGATGTTCCTGGATGATCCAGGATAATCTCCATATTTTAGGGTCAGCTGATTAGCAATTTTAATTCAATCTGCCACCTTAATTCCCCTATGCTATGTAACCTAACATATTCACAGGTTCTGGGGATTAGCACGTGGACATCTTTGGGGGGCCATTATTTTTCCTACCACGTGCACTTATAAGATTAAAAAAATAAAAATGAAAGGACCTCTCCTAACATAATGAGAATGGCTACTTGAGGCCTGAGATAAATACCCTCTGACAATGCAATGTGTCAAGGAACACATATTACCAGGAAGTTAATCTACTTGGAAAATTCTTAGATGACTCAAAAGTCATTTGTTAGAAATTGACCCTGATGATCAAGAAATATAAAAATTTGGATAAAATTGTTGCATAAATGAGAGATGAGAAAAAGCAATATTTAAAAAACAGTATGAGTAGTTCATTAAATATGTTAAGCAGATATTTGACTATTTTTGCTATACCCCTAAGGGTTATATATTTGAGTTAGTCAAAACACTTATTTTTTAGGTATTTTTATTTAAAAGCAGGATCCTCTGGTATTGGGATCACCTTATATTTGAGCATATGATAAACATTTCTTTATTACAAAATTAATATAAGATCTAAATAAAAATTCAAATGGTCAGGGGGTAGAGAGCTCCTTCTTGTCTTTCAGGCATCAGCTCAAAACCTCTTCTTCAGTGAGACTTTTCCTATGCCCATGTACTCTCTATCAAATAATGTCAGCTCAGGCTGCCATAACAAAATACCACAACCTTATGGCTTACCCAACAGAAACTTATTTTCTAACAGTTCTGGAGGCTGCAAAGTCCAAGATCAAGGTGCTGGCTAACTGGGATCCTTGGTGAAGGTTCTCGTCCTGGCTTGTAGATGACTGCCTTTTTGTGGTATCCTTAAAAGCCAGAGAGAAAGAGCAAGCTCTTTTGTGTCTCTTCTTATAAGGGCACTAATCCCATCACAAGGGCTCTCATCTAACTCTGATCACCTCCCAAAGGCCCACTCTCCAAATACCATCACAGTGGGGGTTAGGGCTTCAACATAGAACCTTGGGGGGCCACAGTTCAGTCTGTTGGGCTTGGTGCACTGTTCCAGTGTTCATAAACTTATTACTTAAACTATTACTAAATATGTAGTATTACATAAACTTATTACTAGTTGAAATTAGCATCTATTTAACTGCTTGTTAATGACACACATCCCACTGTTAGAACATAAACTCCACCAGAGAAGACCATGTCAGTCTTTCTCAATAGCCACGGTCTTTGAGTCTCTATGAGCTGTCCCAGAATGGCACCAGCCCTTGAAACAAACTAGTGATTGATTTTATTGACCTATTTGCCAAGAACACTATCTCACAATGTCTTGACTACTTATAGACTTTGCCGTGCTTTCTCCACAACAGAGTAGATTAGGTGTGGACAGGACCCAATGATGGATACATTCAGGCACCAGCAGTGCTCTTCAGAGCTGCGTTGCTCAACTTTACAAAGTGAAGACATTTGTGTGGCTTATGCCTCAAGGTACTGCTCATCTGGCCAGTCAAGTGAAAAATGAATGTTGAGGATCTTTTCCTGGCTGCAAGCCCATATGTTGATGATGAAACAAAGGCTCCGAGAGGATGAGTGATGAGCTTGAGATCTCAGCTCTAGGGACAGAAGGAATTGGGGTGGAATCCAGGTTCCCTGGCTCCCACTGAAGAGCATCCTCGTGACAGCCCCACTGCCTCTTCCCGTTTTAGTTGAAAAGCCATCTAAAGCCAGCCTCTGCTCAGATGCAGGCTCCAGTAGTTTGGTGTCAAAGGCCATCCTTTGCCATTTGCCCAGAGGGAAATGGAACAGAAAAAAGTTCCAAATGTGTTCCCTAGTGTGCTGTATCTACTCATCGCCTGCGTGGCTTGGCAGAGGCAGCCTGTGTTTGGGGCTGAGAAGACCTTGTTCCCTTTAGTAGTTGTGAACATGAGGTTATGGCAAGAAAAAAACAAAGAAGGAGGAGAGGAGTGACTAGAACTAGGATCATCAATCCAGCTGGTTCATAGGGTTCATCAGGAATCCACCCTCACTCTGAAGGTCTTCTTCAATCAATTTCCACCGTTTCTGTTGAAAACACAGACACACTACTAATGTATTCATTAGAGAATACACTTTTTAAAATTGGCAAGTAAGCAAATGGTGAGCAGGCTGCATTCAGTATCAATTTGTTTTTCAGAGAGTAAAGCAGGCGAAAGACGACTTCCTCATGAGCGCTCTTCTCACTTGAAATGCACACTGAGAAAGGAATGAAGCGCGGATTTAATCCAAGGCTTGGGTCATGTGTCAGGGCTCTGGGACGGCAGCACTGCCAAAGTGCCTTCAGATAAACAGAGACTGTGTCTGAAAAGCCTCTGTGGCCATTTGCAGTCAGGCACAGTCATGTAAGATTCCTGAGGCCTCTGGAAGGCTCCATGGTGGAAACACCAGCAGGATTGGCTCAAGCCTGAGTCCGGGAAGAGCCAGGCATTGAGGTCACACTCCTCCTACTGTCCCTACACATGTGGGGAGGCAGAGCTCCCCTGCTGGGTGAGAACACTGCTCCTGGCTGCAGGGGCCATGGAGCACCCCACTTAGTGCTGACAGCACCCTACATCCCACATCCACTCACTCTCCACCAAGGACTTCCATGGCCACCCCACTGTGTACAGAGATATAAGAAAAAAATGGTGATACCAGTTAGAATGGTGATCATTAAAAAGTCAGGAAACAGGTTCTGGAGAGGATGTGGAGAAATAGGAACACTTTTACACTGTTGGTGGGACTGTAAACTAGTTCAACCATTGTGGAAAACAGTGTGGCAATTCCTCAAGGGTCTAGAACTAGAAATACCATTTGACCCAGCCATCCCATTCCTGGGGCTATACCCAAAGGATTATAAATCATGCTGCTATAAAGACACATGCACACGTATATTTATTGCAGCACCATTCACAATAGCAAAGACTTGGAACCAACCCAGATGTCCATCAATGATAGACTGGATTAAGAAAATATGGCACATATACACCATGGAATACTATGCAGCCATAAAAAAGGATGAGTTCATGTCCTTTGTAGAGACATGGATGAAGCTGGAAACCATCATTCTAAGCAAACTATCACAAGAACAGAAAACCAAATACCGCATGTTCTCACTCATAGGTGGAAACTGAACAATGAGAACACTTGGACACAGGGTGGGGAACATCATACACCTTTGCCTGTCATGGGTTGGGGGATTAGGGAAGTGATAGCATTAGGGGAAATACCTAATGTAAATAATGAGTTAATGGGTGCAGCAAACCAACATGGCACATGTATACACATGTAACAAACCTGCACATTGTACACAGGTACCCTAGAACTTAAAGTATAATTAAAAAAAAAAAAAAGAAAAGAAAAAAAGGTGATAGAGGTGGTGGAGGAGAGTAGAGAAGGAAGCAAAAGGAAAGCACAGGGAGTGCGTTTGGGGAGGGAGATTGGGAGTGAATGCAAAAAGTGGAGCACATGGCATTGGTTGCTTAGTGAGCCAGATTGCATCATTGGCCCCACATCGTTACTTTTCTTTTTGTTTTCTTTGAGAGACAGTCTCACTGTGTCACCCAGGCTAGAGTGTAGAGATGATCATAGCTCACTGCAGCCTCCACTTCCTGGGCTCAGCTGATCCTCCCACTTCAGCCTCCTGAGTAGCCTGGACTAGGGGAGCACACCACCACATCCAGATACTTTTCCTATTTTTTGTAGAGACAGGGTTTCACCATGTAGCTCAGGCTAGTCTCAAACTTCTGAGCTCAAGCAATCCTTCTGCCTTGGGATCCCAAAGTGTTGGGATTACAGTCATGAGCCACTATGTGGGGCCACATCCTCACTTTTCCTTGGACCCACACTCTGTGCCAGGTGACTTTGCAGCTCCTTCCACTAGTAGGTTTCTCCAGCCCTGACTTCAGGTTTGGCCATATGACTAGCTTTGGCTGATAGAATGAGGCTGAGGCAGGAGAATGGCGTAAACCCAGGAGGCGGAGCTTGCAGTGAGCTGAGATCCGGCCACTGCACTCCACCCTGGGCGACAGAGCAAGACTCCGTCTCAAAAAAAAAAAAAAAAAAAAAAAAAAAGAATGAAACAGCAGGTGACAGTGTCCTGGTCATCAGTCTAGACGGTAGGAGGCCCTGCGTGATCCTGCTTGCATTCCTGTGTCTGGGCCTTTGCTATGAGAAGAGCATTCCTCAGTAGCTGGCTGGTCCAGAAGGAGGAGGGACTCATGGAGCAGAGCCTAGCTCCGTGTGGACATCCTGGTGATCTATAGTTTCTGAACAAACTCAACTGAGAGCAGCAGAACCATCTGATGAGCTCAGTGGGATCAGCTGACCTCCATGTCCCAGAGAAACAATAAATGGGTGCTGTTTTCAACCACTGAATTTTGGAGGTTTGTTGCATGTTGATAGTGTGAGAGTTGCCGATAGTAGGATGAAATCACTTTTGTCAGACTCAGGCAAAATAGAGCTGGGAAGGCCAGACGGAGAGGAGGCTCATGCTTATGTGTCTGGGGTAAGAACTACTTCCAGCGACTTTCTAAAAACCTCTGGAGTCCTTCATGCATCTCCTGCTTTGATAAGGTTCATCACCAGACATTCTTTAGAACTGCGCTAATTCACATAACATGTTCTTGAAAGAATAGTTGCCTGGTAATGACATCTCCACCAATGAACTGACAAGAACTCTGGCTTCAAACCTCTGGAGTCGATGAACTCTGTTTCCAAGCAGCTTCGGTAAATCTGTTTTTTGCTAATAAAAGTCCCCTTACCCTTCCCTCACTGAATGCATTGGTGGCTTGCCATTTCATGCATTCCAGATTATAATCTTATATCTATTCTTGAGTTAACCCAGCATATTTAGAGATAATTTTTTCTGGTGTCTTTTTTTGTGTAGTTAACTGATATACTTGCCTAACAGCCATACACCTTTCGTCCTTGTTACATAATCCTGTTCTTTTAATGATGGCAGTGTTACCATTTGCCACATAATTTCTCTTTTAGGCTTTTTTTTTTTTTTTTTTTTTTTTTTTTTTTTTTTTTTTTCCAGCTAGGGATGACCACAGGATCTAGTTTTGGCCAAGCAGACATAAAAGGAAATCTTATTTCTGGAAAAGATTTTCCAGAATTTTTTTTATATAGTTAACTGATATACTTGCCTAACAGCCACACACCTTTCTTCCTTGTGACATAATCCTGTTTTTTTAATGATGGCAACGTTACCATTTGCCGGATAATTTCTCTCTCAGGCTTTCTTGCAGCTAGGGATGACCACAGGATCTGGTTTTGGCCAAGGAGACATAAGAGGAAATCTTATTTCTGGAAAAGATTTTCCTCCCTGGTCCAAAAGCAAAGTCCTTTTCTGTCTGTCCCTTTCTTTTCTGCTTGGGCATTGGTGTGACTACATAATGCCTGGAACTGCGGAAGCCATCCGGTCACCATGAAGTCACAGGTTCAAGGATGAAGGATTTGCACACTGCGGGTGCCCAGACAGAAGGATGAGAAAAGCCTGGGTTCTTGATCACATCGCTGAGCAGCAGACAAACCCTGGGGCCACCTACATCCAGCCTCTCATGTGGGAAACAGGAATTATCTTTATGGTTTTAACCACTGTCTGTTAGATTTTCTGTTGTGGCAGAAAAATGAATTCTTCAGTGGCAAGGGACATGATGAAGGTGGAGGAGAGAGTGTGGGTGATAAGTTAGGATGTATGTCATAGGGCAGTGAAATGAACGTTGTACTGAGAATTAGGAGACCTTTTCCTATTTAGTAGAGTAACCCCGAGTAATTCGCACAACTCTCTTGGCTGCAACGTCCTCTTCTGAGAGAATAAGGCATGTACCTGGATGATCTCTAAGGTTTTTACAGTTCTAACATTGATTCTGAACCTACTACAGCAAGGGCTCTGGGTGCCATAGCTGGGCAAATATTCACAGAGGATTTTGGAGAACTATTAATTATGTTCAAGGAAAAGATTGAGAATAGTGGTTTTATAGCAAATGCTTAGCTCTGGGCTTGCAGATAATGAGTTTCTTTTTCATTTTTGACTTTGTGCCTCATATAAGTGTTACCTGCTCTAGGGTACTTCCATGAGAGTGCTCATTAGAGGCTTCATTTACAAGAAACGATTTGCATGCAAGGGGCAAATGCTGCCTCTTCAGCAGCAGGTGTTGTGGGATGGAGAGAAACATGCTGGCTAATGCCTTGTCATCCAAATTCACAGAAATTTCTGGTATCCTGGGCAGGTTGAATACCATTCTAGGGAGAGGACGAAGGGAACACATCTGAATAAATTAGTCTATTTAGTTTTTGGTTCTGCAGAATAGAGCCTTGGCAGGATCCCAGAGAAGCATCAGCAGGGGGAAAAATCACGTTATTTTCTGTTCTAGCCAACAGCATTTTCCTGCCCGGACTGTGCAAAATGAACTTGCTTAGCTTTGCAACCTTCTCCAGCTGCTGTTGTTTCTCTCTGGCCTTCTGGTCACATAAGGCCCTGGCTCAGTTAGGTTTATTCCATGCTATCATTTTTCCCCCACACCATTTTTCTTTCATCTCTCTTTGCACTTCACCACAATGATATTCATTAAGCTCTTTTTCTTCCCTTTCCTCCTACCTTCTATTCTCTCTTCTTTATCATCCCCCGCCCCTTCTCCATCATCTGCTATGTTGTGAAAGCATTCTTTGACATTTCCACATCAATATTCCTAAAATCTACCAAGAATTCTGGGGAACACAATTGCTCGGAGAGGATCACAATTGTCTAATGTAATCATACAAAAGTATTTTTTACCAGCTACTATTTGCTGTTCAAAGAGAAGTCCAAAGCTAGGATCCTGGCATGTTGGATAAAAGTGGAGTTTGGAAGAAGGGCTAATTCTAGAGTAGAACCAGGGCAGGGCAGTGGAGACCCCTTGAACATGTGAACTGCATTCATTCGTAGACACGTTTTACATTTACCAAAGATGACTGCAAAATTCTCGAACACTGAGCTTAAGACTATAAAGGGAGACAAATCACCAAATGCACCCCTTGTCATAGATGGAGCTTTTTTTTTTTTTTTTTTTTTGAGACAAAGTTTCACTCTTGTTGTCCAGGCTGGAGTGCAATGGCATGATCTTGGCTCACTGCAACCTCCGCCTCCTGGGTTCAAACAATTCTCGTGCCTCAGCCTCCCAAGTAGCTGGGATTACAGGCATGCGCCACCATGCCTGGCTATTTTTGTATTTTTAGTAGAGACAGGGTTTCACAATGTTGGTCAGGCTGGTCTCAAACTCCTGACCTCAGGGGATCCACCTGCCTTGGCCTCCCAAAGTGTTGATTACAGGCATGAGCCACTGCACCCGGCCCTAGATGGAGTTTTCATAGAGGAGGAGCAGATGGAGTTGTCAAAGCAAAAATGTCCACTTTCAGCCACATTTGCCCTAGGAGGTATCAAAATCAACGTTGTGTCTCTGCCTAACCAATTCTAAGCAACTGAAATGGACCCAAACACCAAACCCCTACGCGCCCAACCAAAGACTCTTGCTTGACCAGTGAATGACTGGATTTGTTTGAGTTAATTGGGTTCAGGCCTATGGATTCACTGGGGCCACGTGCAGTGCTGGTGTTCAAACCTTAATCTGTGAGCCCTCACTTTCTAGACTGAAAAATCCCTAACTTTCCCCCTCTCTGCTAACTATTCAGTGTATTTCTTTACTCATGTGTGCTTCCTTGCCTGGAAAGTTAATAAACTTGGTTTGGTGGTTTTTATTTATTTTATACCTCTGGTGGCCTAAGTTTTATTATTTTTCAGAATGCAGCCTGTCGGGGAGCCAACTATCACTTAATATCTGGCAGTGGCACAGAAAAAATTCTGAGCATTAAGACCAACTGAAAGAAACTCCCAAACCAAACCAAACCAAGCCAAGCCAAACCAAACCAAACCAAACCAACCAAACCAAACCAAATCAAACAAAACAAAATATATAAACCAGTAACAGCAGCAGCAACAACATAATAAGAACAAATCTCACTCATCAGACCACCTTGCTGGGAAATGCTACCCAAAATAATTTCCTAACTCAAGCCGTTTAAACTTGGAGTTGATTTCAACTGGACTAAGCCAATTTCAATAGTGGTCTAGATTTGAATACTGCTTCTAGATGTTTGTGTGACCTCCTTGTTTGGTATAGCATTCAAAGTCTAGTAGACTGATAAGGAACCAAGGCCATAGGGCCGGGTGCTGTGGCTCCTGCCTGTAATCCCAGCACTTTGGGAGGCCGAAGCAAGTGGATCACCTGAGGTCAGGAGTTTGTGACCAGCCTGCCCAACATGGTGGAACCCCGTCTCTACTAAAAATACAAAAAATTAGCCGGGCATGGTGGCAGGTGCCTGTAATCCCAGCTACTTGGGAGACTGAGGCAGGAGAACCACTTGAACCCGGGAGGTGGAGGTCGCAATGAGCCAAGATCACGCCACTGTACTCCAGCCTGGGAGACAAGAGCAAAACTCTATCTCAACAAACAAACAAACAAACCCCCAAGAAAACAAAACAAAAAAAATGAACCAAGGCCATAAGGTTAACAAAATTCACTTGTCTGTTACTTTTGAATTATTCACCATGTGTGCAGCACAATCTGGTGAATTTAGGTGGAAGCTGTGCATGTTTGACTTTTGTTCTATGAAACATGGATTTGCTCGGAAGAATCCTTCCAAAATTTTAGTTCATTTTGTTTTGTGGTATTAGAACCCAAGAGATTTTCAGTTCTAACTGGTGCTTCTATAGCACAACTTTCAAACCCTGGGTATTTTCTGAATCCTGTACATAGTTCCTCACTGAAGGAAACATCCGGCACTTTCCCCATAAGTGTACTTTCCTCTTACAACAAGATGCTGTTATGATGTGCTTTCCCCCTCATGGCAAATTACTAATGTGCTTCATATTTGAGAAGAGAGTTTGCTGAAAATGTAGCAGAATTTATTTGATGTACATCTTGCGGTAGCCTTAAAATATTACAACCCAATCTTGTTTCTGCCTCTGGCTGTTCCAGTCTTTAAAAGATTTTGGTTTTTAAGACCAAGTACATGATGCTTTGCATGTCCTGAATAAGATTGTGATCCAATGTCTTTGATGGTGGCCTTCCCTCTTATTGCTATCTTCAAGTAAAGTTTATTCAGTGCCTACTGTTCGGGGCTTTATCCTGGGAATACACGAAATGATGTTTGAGTATATTGCCTCTGCCTTCTGGGAGTTCAGCTTAAGCCATCTTCCTTCTTCCCTCCCTCAAACATTTGTTAACAGGCAGAAAAATGAACATAAGAGGAATTCTTCAATAATTTAAGAGACAGGCCAGAACAAAGGCTCCTCCAAAGAATGAATGTTTAATGGCATGTTTCCAGAATGTAGGCTGCAGGAGAATGTGCACCCGGGGTGGGAGTAGATCAAAGGAAGGAGGTTAAATTATGGTTTATTTCTGATCCTTTTGTAGAACTCTTTCTGCAAGACATAGTTTCTTGGAGGATGTATCAGTTATCAATCGCTGTATAACAAGCCACCCTAAAACTGAGTGGCTTAAAAAGCGCAATGATTTATTATCTCTAATGATCCTGAGGGCTGGAAATCTGGCTGATTCTGTTACTTGTCTTGCCTGGACTCACTTATTTGGCTGTCGTCACCTGGGAGTTTGGGGCTGAGGGTCTAAGATGGTATCACTTACTGTCAGCAGATGGTGCTGACTGTGGGATGGGGTATCTCTGTTCTTTTTTACACAGTCTGTTATCTTCCAACAGACCAGAATGGACTTCTTCACAGCATGGTGGTCTCAGGATCCTAAGACCTAACCTCCAGAACTTGCAGGATGCTACTTCTGTTACATTCTATTGGTCCAAGTGGGTTTCAAGGACCTTCCAGATTCAAGAGGTGCAGAAATAGACTCCATCTTTTAATGGAAGAACCAAAGGGACATAGACCCAGAAAGCCGTGATTCACTGTCATTATTATAACAATCTGTCACAACAGAACTGGGGTCAGATGAAAGGGCATGAGGGGAGGGCTAGAAGATGCGGGGAGAATAATCGAAGAATTGAAGACGAAGACTTCCTTTAGAATCTTTGTTCCTGTCTGCAATTAAAGGATTCTCATGTGTCAGCAAAAGGTAGGTTGTCCCCAGTTATTTGTTGCTGGGGAAACAGGCTCAAAGGGATGGATTAGTGAAGGAAAAATAATCAATGCTAGCGATTTTATTAACGTTTGGCACTTAGGGGAAAATATGTAAAATGGAAAAGCAGAACAAATAAGAATCCCAAAGAGATATGGGGAGGTTATGTACCCAGATGTAAGTACACTAAAACAGAAGATTTTATCAGGAAATTATATATGCATTCTATGCTATATGTATGTATTTTAGCATGCACATGAAATTCTTCTGTAAGATAAAGTCAACGTAGGGTTGAAACTTTTAAAGGTGGTTTTCCTTTTTATAGCCCTGCAATTTAGGCCATCACAGGGCAAAAGACATGCGGGTCCTTTTATTCAAGTCTCTCAGAGTCACAATCAGGAGTTTCTTATAGATAGCCAGGAAACGTGTGACTCATTATTAAAGGAATTTCACCTAAAATCCATTATAAACTCATTTTTTTAAAACATGAATTTTAGAAAACATTCTCGTAGCACATTTTATCCCTTTCTCATCAATCTTTAACTTTTCCTTATTCATTTTCTCTGAATCTAAAATCAACAGTTTTTCCAAGTAGTTTCTGTCTTAGCAGTTACTATCATTCGTCTGTCGATGCCACAAGAACACTTCAGACTTCCTTCCGAGGTTAGTGGACTTAATTAAAGAAACAGCTTTAGTTTTCTTTCCAGCATGCCATGTCTCTATTTTCTTTATCATGCAGAAGTGAAAAAATGTCAGATAAAAGAGGAAAGAGTCACAGAGGTCATAGTTGTGTTTTTATCCACTGCTAGTTGACCCTTGAATTTATTTTTGCAGAACTTCCTCTTTTCCTCCTTTTAGTTGACTTCTCTAACCAGAGCTAGTCTGAGTCTGAATGAAACACAGGCAGCTTACACTTTCTCCATCCGTCATAATCAATAACCACTTCC
Organism: Chlorocebus sabaeus; assembly: GCF_047675955.1. Taxonomy (NCBI): domain Eukaryota; kingdom Metazoa; phylum Chordata; class Mammalia; order Primates; family Cercopithecidae; genus Chlorocebus; species Chlorocebus sabaeus. The sequence continues at coordinate 11,788,249 of NC_132906.1, forward strand.
TTATAAGCTGTGGTAACTTCAGGCTTCTATGGCAACTTTCATGGTGGACCTACAAGAATTTTTAACAGTTTGAAAACCAATCTTAAAGGTTTGAAAGGGTGACTCACACCACTTTTATTACATAAATGCCTTCTTTATTCCTTGAGCCAGGACAACTCAAGTAAATAAGGAAATAAACAAGAAAACAAAAATCACTCATTTGGAGATGATTACTCTTAAGTATATGTCTTAACTATGCCCCACGCTAAGACATCTTTTTGAGAAGTGTTTTAGTAAGTTCTAAATGAGCTTACCTAATTCTCTTCCCTCGACAGCCCTCAAATAACGCAAACAACGGCCCTCTTCACTCACCAACTCAAGCAGTGGTGCGTCTCCACCTGGTGTTGTGGCATGGCGGGTCTCTGTGGCAAGGGCTTTGTCTCCATACTCTCTGTGAAGGTGTTGAAGATGATCCTGAGGTCCCAGTTCTCTGGAAGGAGTCTTGGGGGTAGATAGCCTCTGCTGAATCTCGGTACAGCAGTGCAAGGTCAAAACCCCAAATGCACTCAATCTTGAGTTATTGACGTTGGATGAGAAGTGAAGTCATTATTGGGCACAACATCTGGTGTTTCAGTCCCAAGGCCACAAGCAGAATGTTACAACCTCTGACGCTTAATGATTTTGCATTTCATATAGCAGCTTAAGTTTTTCACAGCCTGAACTCAATTAATTTTCACCGCCCACTGTGGAGGTGGAGAGGGAAGTGCCATATATTTTTGCAGTAGATGTGATAGCCTGTCATTGATCACTCATTTGATGAACACTAAAACTTGGCCTGTACTTCAGGAGGACAAAGAAGCCTCCTGAGTGTCTGGTCTGTGGATCAGGTGCCTCAGGTCCTCTGCTCTTGACTATCAATCTTTTCAGCTGGCCATTCGGAAGGCGTTACAGGGCAAACCATACGTAGTTGAGACCAATGGCCTGTGCCCATGGGCAGACCTGTCTGTTGATGGGCAGAAAGGACAGCTCTAGATAACAAGCATGTGAACGACACCCCCTGGTGTTGGTGAGGATGGATCAACCGGCACAGACATAAACTACTGTCAGGGCTGTAACAGGAGCAACCTTTCCTACCGACAGTGCTCAGGCAACAGAGTATCAGTGTGGTAATATATCATTATTCTAATTGGCTGTTTGGGCTTCATTGTATGGATATGCTATAATTTATTTAATCAACGTTTAAGTTGTTTCCAATTTTTCACCATTACAAAAATGTTTAATGACCATCCTTGTGTATCTTTCTCTATCACCTTGACCCATTATGGCCTTGGGGGAAAAAAAAATCCCATGAATGGAATTGTTGATTCAAACTTTATAATACTAATACATAGGGTCAAGTGACCATCTAAAAAGTTGTGTGCTAAAATTATAAATCAATTACCTATGCTTTATTTTAGTATTTTAATTAAAATGTACATTTTTATGTCTAGATATTTGCTCCTTCTGAAATTTATTTAGGTAGAAATCAAGGTCAACCTCTAAAACAGGCTTTTTCTTGGAAAAATGGAAACTAGTAATTTACCCCATGAATCGTATTTTTAAAAATTAAATTCTACTTCAATAATAAGAGGTGATAGAAGATGCTATTGTATTTCCTTTTTTGCTTCTTTGTTAAAGAATCAGGATTGAGGCCAGCTGTGCGTGTAGGAGAAAGAGTCAGCAGAATCTCTTTCTATTCCTTCCCTAATCATACCCCTTGAGAAAACTAGTTGCTGTTCCTTTCTTGTTTCTTGATCTTTTCCCAGACCTCTGCAATATTACTTTTTTCTCTCTGGCTTCTTATTGCCTGTCTTCATTCATTCTTACTCCTTGTCTACCACCCATTGCCAGGAGACGGTCCTGTGTCCCAAGAGCCTACCCTGGTTCCCGATGTTTAGTAGCCCTCCCTGCACGACATAGCCCAGTGGCCCGAGCTCTCACACGCTGCTCTGCCTTTGCTTGGGTCGTTTTCATTGCCTGGCATGCATTCCCCTCATTTTTCTACTTAAAAAACTTACTGCCCATGACTGGCTCAACTGTTCCTTCCTTGGAGAATATTTGTTGACCACTCTCTGCCTCCTCCAGGAAGAACTGAATCTTCCCAAGGCTGTTCCCATAATACTATGAGCAGACTGCAGTGCAGGGGATCAGAATATGCCTGTCTTGAAGATGCCACTTTGGCTTAAGAATTATTTTGAGCTGAAGGCGATTGAGAAGCAGCAAATGGAGGAAAAGCTTTCTATCCTCCCTTTTTCTATCTGAAGGCAGAATATAAATTTCCCTTGCTGGTGTTGTTCCCCTTTCCTTTTCCCATATCCAGAGTTGAAAAATAACAATTATCACTAGAGACAAAAAGGGCACCAGGTTGGGTCTGCACAAACAAATGTTAATGAAATAACTCTTATCATTCATTAATTTTTCCCATATATTTACCGTTCCACAATTTACCACCCCTAGAAGTCCCAATCCCTTTTTGCTTGCTTTGTCATTTCTCCACAAATTTATTGCCTTTTGTTAAGATGGTATATAAACTCCACATTCTAACATTCCATTGAGTTACTCATCACTGTTCTCCAATGAGTACATCTATTGCATATATAGATAAATTCTGTTTTTTCCTCATGTTAATCTTTTATCACCTTGATGTGTGAGTCCTAGCCACTCAATCAAAGAGGATAGATCGGGAGCTTCTTTCCTCCCTTATAGCAGGTACTGAGCTTACCTCAAAGTCATTGTGACTTCATGTCTCTTTCTTTTATTAGACTATGCACTTTTGCATTTTTAGTATTTAACGCAATACTTGGTGCAGAGTAGGTGCCCAGCCCATGGTTGCTGAATAAATGAATGCATGATTCACAGTGAGGCAAAATTCATAATTTTGCCAGAAGTTTGTCATCCTGACTATAAAGAGTCACATGCATGTCACCTCCCCACCCAGTTACCACTCTGACTATCCTTCCAAGTCTACATAGAAGATGGCTCCAGAATTTTAAAACTGACAAAATTCCTGTTCCTGATTCTGTTTCTGACTCACTCTATCCCTTTACATTATTCACTTCCTGTCTACAATGGTGTTTGTTGGCTTCCAAAGCAAGGTGACCCTTGAGGGATGATAACAACTAAGGGCTTACAAATGATTTCAGAATACCATGAACTGTGAAAATGTGAATGCTGTTATGAATCAATAAAGTGGGTGAGGGAATCGAAACTACTCAGCCCTCTCTTGAATTGCTAACTGCTTTATCTGCCAAATTAAAAAAGTACTAAAACCATCCCAAGGGGAGAGTCTTGGTATTCAGTCTTCCTCATGAGTAATTTTTTAGTAAGAATAACAAATAGTACAAGAAGCCAGAATTCCAGACAAGTGGGTTGGGTGGGGGTGTGGGGATGGGAGGTTAGGGGGCTTGGGGCTGTCTCTCTTGCTCTAATTCCCACTTTTGGTGTGTTTATTTAAGCATGTGTTTGCAAAGAGAATGATGCATAAATTATTAGTACCCAAAGGCAGTTCCTGTGAAGGGAAGAGACTTTGTAAATGCTGCAGCAACTTTTTTTCCATGGGGTGCTGAGGGGTCCTGAAGGGATCAAGAGCTGTTGTGGATGTTTCTCCCTTTATGTCCCCTGCTACGAGAAGAGGTTTCCTGGATATGCCCCAAGGGTTTGGGAGGCCCTCTCGTTTTCTCCTCTAGTCAAGCCAGGGTGGACATCAGGTGCTGCTGGACCCCTGGCCTACCCACAATGGGTAGCTTATGATGGGAAATAATTAGCTGATTCAGTCCATGGCTGGAGGAGGGAGGCCATGCTGAACACGAACTAGTCTGGTGTGAGAACACGTGGCTTCCCAGCAGTCAGGCCTCAGTTAATACCAAGTCTAAACAAGGACAAGCAGTCTCTCAGGGAATGAAGGTCTCCTTTTAGAGGATGATTGGCTTTAGGACTAAAAGTGAAGACCCTGGTGTGCTGGCTTGTCTCATGTGCTTTGTAACCACGGCCTGCATGCCACCCTATATTATCGGATGCAGACGGTGGCTATGTCCTGAACTCCACTTCCCCACTTCCTTTCGAGGTGCCAGGGGTCCTCTTTTGACTTAGGAGTGTCCTGAGGGCCCTGTGGGGATGAGGAAGGGCCCATGGGGGTAGCAGGCACAGTGGTGCTCAGGGTCCTGGCACTCATTTTGCAGACGTCACTGGGAGAGGGAAGAACAGTTCCACCTGTGTGAAGACTGAGTGACGGACTCTGGTCATGTGCAGTTTTCAAGGAAGAGGTTTGCATCCCACCCTGGGGAGGGCCAGCCTTACCCTCAGGCTGAGCCCAATGCCCCTTTCCAATGCCAAAAAGAAGACCAAAAAGCTGTGCTCTGACATTTTTAAAAAGCTGAAATATTCATATACAGCCACATGCATATATAAAATATGAAAACATAGTGTATAATTGTTTATAATAATCATGGGTGTGTTAGTGTGTATTTTGTATGCATATGTGTAATACGTGTGTGTGTACATTCTCATATTCTGAAGATAATACATACAACCCCTTCTCTAATCACATTTTTTCCTGGAAAACTTGGGAATCACCGCCTTTGTTTCTAGTTTCAAAGACTCAAATAGGAGGGAAGAAATTCTTTTCAAGTTAAAGCAACACACATGAGGTTAAAACTGGAAAAGGCCCATTGAGATTTTTATTCAATTTATGCCTCATTTTAAAAACATGAGAAATATTTTGGAAAGCACTTAGAATCTATTGGGTCGGGAGACCCTGAGTGGGCACTGGCTTGTCTGTTTGGGACGTGTTTACTGATGTATGAAGTGGATTGGGGGCTGGGGACAATCAGATCCTAATGGACTCCAGGAGGCTCCCTGACCCTTTTGTATCCATTCCAGGGTCAAAGGCTGATATATTTGTAGATTTCATTTTTGTGACTAGATCCCGGAACATACTGTTGAGTTAAACCACCCCTGCCCTGGAAAGGTATTACACACTTAAAGAAACAGCAACCGAATTAACAAACTGAAGCTTGATGAAGCACTACAGAAAGACTGAAATCAATCCCTTTCAGAACATTGAGGGACCTCTGTGATTGGCAGCCTGGCCACACTGCCAGTTTGTTTACATTTTGTGTTCTATAGGTATGACCGCAGAAGGTTGACCCTAAAATGTAATCTGTTCTCCTATTTTAGAGGGCAACTCTTTGCTATGACAAAATAAATATGGGCCTCTTAGCTTCTCGGATATTCCATCCAAGATGACAATGGTTTCCTTGTTGATAAACCTTAGGCCTGAGCTCCTCAGCTAACTATTTCACAGGACAAGTACGATGGTTGGCCATGGCTATTTTTTCATAAACACATCACATTTTGAATAACCTTGTGAACAAATATGTTAGGAGTTGTGTACAATTATGGTGGTTGTGGACTCTGTCTTAGAGTCAGTAGACAGTGATCAGCTACGGACTGGGCTGAGGGTCACAATAGAGGCCCCTGGTAATGGATATTTCTATAGAACTTTTTCGTAAGTACTGATGGGTTAGCTGGATCATCTTCTGATAAGTCAGATTAAAAAAATTATTTTTTAAGAGACAAGATCTTTCTCTGTCACCCAGGCTGCAGTGCAGTGTTGCTATCATGGCTCACTGTAGCCTCGGCCTCATGGGCTGAAGCCATTCACCCTCCTCAGCTTCTTGGGTAGCTAAGACTACTTGGGTGAATACCACCACACTTGGCTTATTTTTAATTTGTTTTGTAGAGATGGGATCTTACTATGTTGCTCAGGCTGTTCTTGAACTCCTGGCCTCAATCAATCCTCCAGTCTCAGCCTTCCAAAGTGTTGGGATTACAGGTCTGAGCCACTGCACCCAGCCTCAGGTCCCAAGTTTTAGTGAGGTAAGATGGATGTATTCTCATGCCTCTCTTTTAAAGTTTATAGTTTAATGGTTTAAAAAGACACATACACATGCACAAGTGTATCAGGGATGGCAAATAGGTGTCTCTTTCATGGAAATGCCAGCTGATTGCTGAATACCACCCTGAGTTCTGTATTGAGAAGAATTATGAACCTGTGGGAAGGCCCTATGGGAAAAAATTGTAACAGTTGATTAGAGACATCCTCTAAGGGAATGAACATTCTTGGGGGTTGAGGGCAATTTTCTCTGCAAATATGAGGGCTTTTCTTATAGGGGGATGCTGAAGTAGTGTGGAAGAATGAAATGTCACATTGATGTGGGTTTCCAACCTGTCAGGTGCATTCTTATTTGATTCCAGCTTGTTAAAATAACTGCGGGGCTCATTCAATACATAGTAACAGCTTCCTCAAAACATAAAAAGTTCAACTAGAATTTGTGTAGTAAGTGCAAAACAAACAACTCAATTGAAGACAGGAAAAGGGAAAGAAAAATAGTGAGTTCATTTTAAGCTAGTTATATAAACAACAATTAACATTACGTTAAATTCCTGTGTTATCCCTAAACTTACATTCACCATGTTTCCTGATTTCCCACTATTAACTCAAACATTGTTTCACAAACTTTGACCTCCATAAACACAGGAAGCATACATTTTAATAGGGTAAAGATGGGCTTTGTAGTAAAATAATTTTGTAAAACGGCCCTTATCTCTTTGCATTTGATAGCAGGGAAGGAACCTGTGACTTATGAAGGAGGAAAGAGAAGAGTCAAATTTATGTGACTTGAGCCCTTTGCCTCAATCTGATTAGTTAGCAAATCGTTTTTTCAAATTGTTTAGTTCACTAAGCCATTAATTCAGCTTCCTTATCAGCACAGAGCAAGGCATTTTATAGCATAGCACTGGAATAAACAAAAGCACTTTAGCTCCAAGTGATTTGCTTCATCGTTTCACTAAAGCCGACTCTGTGATTTGCTTCATCGTTTCACTAAAGCCGACTCTGTTTAAATTGTGTCTGATTTCATATTTTCCTCTCTTAAAGAAGGGCTTATGTTATTTTATTTGCCCATAGGTTAAAAAAGAAAAACAAAAATGATGTTTTCAGACACTGATTGCATCTTTTAGATATTGCATTCAGCTACTAGTCACAGATACCCAACGAGAGTCGCGTAAGCAAATTAGAAGCATATTTTTTCTGCCGTATGAGAAGGATCGATGATGGCATGAGCCCAGTGGCGCTGTGCAGTGCCAAGGACCCAGGCTTCTTGAGACTTCTTGCTCTTCATCTTTGGTCGCTGGCTTTCATCCTCAAACTCACCTCATGGTGCAAGATGGAAGGAGCTTCAGCAGCCATCATGTCTCCATTCCAGGGAGAAAGCAGGAGGAAGAGGGGCTGGTCTTCTTTTAAAAAAACTTTCCATAAGTTACACCCCACCACTGGTCATGTTCCAGACAAATCTCACTGGCCTCTTGTTGACCTCACCCACCTCTGTGGCCCTTGGCCACTCAGTCAGTCCTGCATGGACTCTGATCTGGCCCGACAGCACCCTGCCTCCTGCCTGCGTCCTGCATATCTTGTTCCAAGGCTTCCCCATTGCTGCTGAGACCTGAGGAGCCACAGAGTCCACGTGATACCCATGCAAGCATGATCCAGAAATGCAGATGAGTTATTGCTTCACAGGCGGAGCTTTGGCCAAGGGGAGTTGAGAGCGGTCAGCGTGAATCAGATAAACTCTTCTCCCCTCCAGTCCCCACTTCCAGTAGTTCCTTTGCCTTTTGGGACAGGGCCCCGTGAAATTAAGTAGTCAGTTGCACTGTCTATCTTGGTAACATATCCTCATATAGGCTCCCTCTCCACCCCTGCCTTACTTCCCCTGTCCCTCATCTCTGCTTTCCTGAGATTGCATTCCCTAACAAATTAGAGGCACATACAGTTTTATGTCAGGTTCTGTTTTCTTGGGAACCCAGGCTGAGGCAGGGCAGAGCTTGGTGAGATGGCCATATTCCATTGCTAAGGGGGGCGAACAATGTAGTATTTTAGCTGGTAGTATTGACATCTCTAATAAGATCAGATTTATGTTGCTAACGAAGGGTGGTAGAAGCCTTTGCTATGTTGACACACGACGTACAGAAAAGTAAATCCAGTGATGGCAGACAGTAAGCAGGAGCAGGGCTACATCAAGGACTTTGTCTACAACTGGCTCAGTCTCAACTGCAGTCCAAGTCGACATCGAAAAATTCCATCGGCTGCATTTTTGCTAAGCTGGAGATGCTGGTGCCTTTGGGAATGCAGCACAGGGACAAAATCAAAGTGAGACAAATTGCACCAGCTGAGATTGTTTTTTCCTCTTGAGTCTAGAAGAGTCCCACTATCTAGATGCAGCCTGCAGCTACAGTCCCCAGTGGCATGGTGTAATTCAAGCTAAGCTGCTTCTAGAGAAGATGGTCTTAGGAGATCTTGGCTTCTGTGCCAATAAAGTGACTCAAGAGGCTGCTCAGCTGCCCCCAGAGGTCTATTATTTTTTATCAGGGCTGTGGAAAGTGGGAGTTAGTAGGTGCCAGTGGAAGTGAAGTAAGGTGGGGAGACTAGATGAAAATAGAAGTTCAAGATTTAAAAAGATTTAAGAAGCCTTACTCTCATGGGGCAGGGCCATTGGCACCAAGAAAGCAGCTGGTTAAGATGCAAGTGAGTTGGGCATGGTGGCTCACGCTGTAATCCCAGCACTTTGAGGGGCTGAGGCAGGAGGGTGACTTGAGTCCAGGAATTCAACACCAGCCAGGCCAGGATAGCAAGACCAAGTCTCCAAAATAATAATAATTTTAAAAAAATTAGCTAGGGATGATGGTACGTACCTGTAGTCCCACCTATTTGGGAGGCTGAGGCAGGAAGATCACTTGAACCCAGGAGTTCGAGGCTGTACTGAGCTATCATGTTACCACTGCACTCCAACTTGGGTGACGGAGTGAGACCCTATCTCTAAAAGAAAAAAAATTAAAAAGAAGAAACCAAAATAGTTGAAGTTGGAGAAACAAAATGGGGTTACCCAGAGACCTTTAAGGATGGAAGATGAGAACAAGGCCTAAGGAGTTTGATCTGTGTGGACGTTTTTCTTGGTTGCGCATTCAGGGGCTGGCACCTTAGGCTTGATTCTTTTGGGTTCAGTCCTTTTCTTCTTTCTAATTTTGGAGATTACTTGCAAAACACAAAATATCTGGAAACCTTCACACCTTAAACATATTATTGATCAGTAAAAACCTAAATAGGGATTAGTTGGTAAATCGTGACAGCATAGGACCCTTGGTTGTGGGGTGTGGGGATGTGGGGCTGGAATGTGGAAGAGAGCACCTGGGGCCTGAAGCAGACAAAAGGACACAGTCACCAGTAAAGAGCTAGCTGAAGTCCATAGCATTTGATTCCCTTCCGTAAGCAGCTCATCAAAGCTCCAGAATGTTAGAAATACCAGGAAGAGTACAAACAGTGCCAATGATATCACAAAATCGCAGTGCAACCCAGATTGTCTTAATAAATGAGCAAAGCTAGGATAAACTTCACATCCTAATTTTATGAGGTGTTTCTCAAAGTGCAGAGAGAAAGGACGAAACCAGATAGGATGCTTTAGGCTGCAAGTAACAGAAAATCCAGACACAGTGCTCTTAAATAATATAGCCAGTTGCAGAGTTGGTTATTCAGAAGTTCAGCAGCATCTTCGGATGCCCAGTATTTTCTTTCTGTCCTTCTGTGTGGTTCTGCCATCCTCAGCATGCCAGCTGGGATCTCCTCTTGGTCCCAAGGTGGCTGCCATGGACCCAGACATGGAGCAGGAATGCACAAATGTTTGGTTCTCCAAGTATTTCTTCTCAAGTTCTGATTGCATCAGCAAGAAAACTTCTTCAGAATCCCTTCAGCCAACTTCCTGTCATGTCTCATTGGACAGAACTGCCCCTGCCCAAGCCTTACCCTGGAAGGGTAAAGGAGCTACCACAATTGGCTTAAACTTATCTTGATACACCGCTTAGGGCTGGAGCTGGGTCCCATTTTTCCCTAAAGCACTTAGCCATGTGGAGGAGGCTGGACACCTGGTGGAAATCTTAATCTTTCTGAGGCTCAGTTCATCTGTAAGACTGAACTAATAGTTGTGTGTACTTCACAGACTGGTTGTGTTGAATAAATAAGATAATGGGTGCGAAGTGTGAACCACACAGCAAACGCTCAGCTAGTGGTTGCTATGATTACAGGAGTTTCAGCTCTAGAATGTGAATCACTCCTGTCACAGAAAAAAGATCACAGCAAGGGGAGAATCACAGTTGCAGTGCCTGTGGCACTTAGAGAAAACGTTCTTTCTGTTTGATGCTGACGCACTAGTCCTCACTCTTGTGTCTAAACGGTAGTCTTTCTATCTCCCCACAAGAATTCAGGGACATTTCATGATGCTGGCATTACAATTGTCTTGTCAGCTTTTGCTGCGACAGATGAGACATAGGCTGCAGAATTTGGACAGTAAGTTAATGGAAGATTAAGCACATACATTCCCTGTGTACTGCTCAAGGGAAAACAAATATTCCTTGAGGTTTCCATCTCTGGGGTCTCGATAAGCTGCCTGGCAGATAAGGACTGCATTCCTTACGTTCTGACTGCATTCAAGGCAGGCCCTCAGGCTATAGGCCTGAGGCTCCCCAAGGCCTGTCCTGTTGCCACTCTGGCTTCCCCAAACCGGAGGACAGACAGTGAAACAGGCATATGCATCAGACACACCGACCTGCATTTGAACACCGGCTCAGCCACCTACCAGCTGTGTGATTGTGTGCAAGTCACTGAACATCTCTGCAGCTCAGCTTATTATATTTTATTTTTTCATCTGGAAAGTAGGTTTAATACCTATCTTGTAAAGCTGTGAGGTTACAGATAATGCATGTGAAGTAGCTATCATCTAACATACATTCAATAAGTGATAGCCACTATTATTACTAATTGGGTACATTTTTGTGAATATACACATATTTTATTTATTTTTAACACCTTTATTATATTTGTTATGTTATATGAGGTATAATTTACATATAGTAAAATTTGTTCATTTTAAGTATACGGTCTAAGAAGCTTTGGCTAATGTATATCCATGTAACCACCATCATAATCGACATATGGAACATTTCTATCACCCTAACATTGTAGGCAACGCTGACCTCCCTCTGGCCTCAGACAATCACTGATTTGCTTTCTGTCATAGGTTTTTTGCCTTTTATTGAGTTACGTAAAAATAGACTCATATTGTGTACAGCCTTTTGTGTCTGGCTTATTTCCCTTTGCATAATGTTTTTGAGATTTATTTAGTATCATATGTATATTAGTAGTTTGTTCCTTTATATTTCTGAATAGAATTTCATTTGCCAGTTGATAGACATTTGAATTGTTTTCAGCTTGGAGCTATAATTAATAGTGATGCTATAAACATTCACGTACAGTGTGTACACATATGCTTTTATTTCTCTTGGGTAAATACCTTGAAATGGAATTTCTAGGTCATATGGTATGTTTAATTTTATAGGAAGCTATCAGCTGTCTGCCAAAGTGGCTGTAGCATTTTGCTCTTCCACCAATGAAATTTTTTTTTGCTCTTCCACGCATGAAATTTACAGTTGCTTTAAATCCTCCCCAGTACTTGATATTGCCATTTATTTTAATTTTAGCTATTCTAATGTGTGACTGGAGGTGTCTTGTGGTTTAAATTTTCACATCTGATAGCTAGTGATGCTGAGCATCTTTTCATGTACTCATTGGACATTAGTCTGACTTGTTTTTGTGAAGTCTCTGTTCAATCTTTAGTTCAATTTTTAATTGAGTTGTTCATCTACTTATTGTCATGTTGTAGAATTCTTGAGATATTCCGAGTTCGAATGCTTTACTGATATGTTTTACAAAAATGTCCTCCCATTTTGTGACTTGCATTTTCATTTTCTTAATGATACCATTTAATAAGCCCAAGTGTTTTATTTTGGTGAAGTCCAGAGTATTCAATTTTTCTTCTATGGTTTGTATTTTTGTGTGCATGTTATATCTAAGTAATCATTGCCCACCTTAAGGTAACAAAGCTTGCCTGGCCCGGATGTGGTGGCTCATGCCTGTAATTCCAGCACTTTGGGAGGCCGAGTTGGAAGGATCGCTTGAGGCCAGGAGTTCAAGATAAACCTGGACAACACAGCAAGCCTCTGTCTCTAGAAAAAGTAAAAATATTAGCTGATGTGGTGGCATGCACCTGTAGTCCTACTTTGGAGTATGAGGCAGGAGGATTGCTTGACCCTAGGAGTTCGAGGCTAGAGTGACATATTGCACTACTGCGTTCCATCCAGGGCAACAGAGTGAGTCCCTGTCTCTGAAATAAACAAGTTAAAAATTAACAACAACAAAACAAAAACAAAGATTATCTCCTACTTTAGCTTTTATGTTTAGGTTTACAATCCAGTTCAAATTAATTTTTATGCATGGTGTGAGGTAAGAGTCAAGGTGCATTTTTTCCCCATATGGATATCCAATTTTTTGGCATCACATATTAAAAAGACTACCCTTTCCCTATTGAGTTACCCTAGCATCTTTGTAAAGAAATTGATCATGTAAGTGTGGATCTATTTCTGGACTCTATTTTTGTCCCATTGATTCATATGTCTACCTTTATGCCAATACCACATTGTCCTGATTAAAGTAGCTTTATAGAAAGTTTGAGATCAGTACTTTCCTTTGTTCCTTTTCAAAATATTCTGGTTATTCTAGGTCTTTTGCACTCTCAAATACATTTTAGAATCAACTTGTGACTTTCTATAAATAAGTCTGCTGGGATTTTGATTAGGGTTACATTGAATCTATAGGTCAATTTGAGGAGAAATAGCTTCTTAACAAGACTGAATTTTCTAGACCACAGATATGGTGTATTTATCCATTTATTTATGTTTTCTTTAATTTGTCTCAGTAATATTTCATAGTTATTAATGTAAAGATATTGCATATGTTTGATCCAATTCGTTCCTAAGAACTTTTTTTGTTATTATAAATGAATCTTAAACTTTTTTTTCTAGTTGTTTCTGGTATATAGAAATGTAATTGATTTTTTTTCTTTGAGACAGAGTCTCACTCTGTCACCCAGGCTAGAGTGCCGTGGCATCATCTTGGCTCACTGTAGCCTTAACCTCCCAGGCTCAAGCTATCCTCTCACCTCAGCCCCTCAAGTTGCTATGACTACAGGTGTGTGCTACCATGCCCGGCTAATTTTTGTATTTTTTGTAGAGATGGAGTTTCACCATATTGCCCAGGCTGGTCTTGAACTCCTGAGCTCAAGGGATCCACCCGCCTCCCAAAGTACTGGGATTCCAGGTGTGAGCCACAGTGTCTGACCAGAAATGTAATTGATTTTTGCATAGTCACCTGATTTCTGTGACCTTACTAAATTCACTTATTAGTTCTGGTAGCATTTTTTATGTTCTTTGGGATCTTATACATACATATTAATAATAGGTTATTTAAGAATATAGACAGATGAATTTCTTCCTTTCCAAACTGCATGCCTTTATTTCCCTTTCTTGCCAATTGCATTGACAAGGACGTTGAGTAAAATGCAGCATAGAAGGAGGGGGAGCAAAAATCCTTGCCTGGTTACTGATCTTAAGTAGAAAACATACAGTGTTTCACCATTAAGTATGATATCAGTTGTAGGATCTTCACAAATTATGTTTATCAAATTAGAGAACTTTCCCTCTCTTTGTAGTTTGATTAGAATTTTTTATCGTGAATGACTGTTCAATTTTGTTCAATACAATTTTTTGCATCTATTGAGATGATCGTAGCTTTTCCTACTTTACTGTGTTAGTATGATGAATTACATTGATTTTCAAATGTTAAATCAACCATTCCTGACGTAAAACTTACTCAAATTTAATGTATTATTCTTTGCATATGTTGCAGAATTTGATTTGCTAACATATTTTAAGAATTTTTGTATCAATATTTATGAGTGATATTGTTTTCTTTTGATATTTTTGAATGTTTTTGGTATTGGAACACTGGGTTTATAAAATAAGTTGGGAAGTGTAGTGAGCTAAATAATAGCCCCAAAGATTTATGGATGCCCCAAGTCCCCATAATCTCTAAATATTACTTGTATTGATAAAACATTTTGCAGATATGATTAAGTTAATGTTCTTGATATAAGATTATCTTGAATTATCAAGGTTGTCTGTAAACACAATCACAAGTGTCTTTGTAAATTGGAGGCAGAGGGAGATTTCTCACAGACAGAAGAGAAGAAGGCACACAAAAGAGAAGGCAATGTGATCAAGGAGGCATAGTTTGTATTAATGAGACCAGAAGCAGAGGAATGCCAGCAACCACCAGCAACTGGAAGAGGCAAGAGAAGGCTTCTTCCCCAGACTTCTCAGAGGGAACGTGGCTCTGCCCACATCTTGATTTTGGCCCAGTGATGTTGATTTTGGACTTCAGAACTTCAGAACTGTGAGGGAATACATTTCCATTTTTTTAAGCCACCCAGTTTGTGGTATTTTATTACAGCAGCCTCAGAAAACTGATAGACAAAGTATTCCTTTCTCATGTATATTCTGAAAGGGTTTGTGTAAGATTGGCATTATTTCTTTTTTAAAATATTTCTTAGAATTCATTTGTGAGGCACTCTGGGCATGCATTTTTTAATGCAAAAGTTTTAGAATGACAATTTCAAGTTTTAAAAATTAATATAGGGCTAGTCAGGTTTTCTGTTTTGTCCTGAGTCAGTTTTGGTTATTTGTGTCTTCCAAAGACTTTGTCCATTTCATTGGTATAGTTGTGTTTATTGGCATAAAGTAGTTCATGATGATTTGCCTGTTCTCTTTTTAATGTCCATAGGATCTGTGGTAATGTCCTCTCCTTCATTCCTGATGTTGGTTATTTGTGTGTTTTCTCTTTTGTTCTTAATCAGTATAGCTAGATATGTATCACTTTTATTGATCTTTTTAAAGAGCTACTTTTAGTTTCATTAATTTTCTCTATCATTTGTCTAATTTTTATTTTACTTATTTTTGATCCTTTTGCTTTTGCTTATTTTGAACTTAATTGGTTTCTTTTGTAGCTTCTTGAAGGAAAATCATAATTGATTTTAAGTCTTTTTTCATTTCTAATACAAGAATTTGAAACTATATATTTTCCTCTCACCATTGCTTTAGCTAACTAACATAAATTTTAATTTCTAGCATTTTCATTGTCATTTAGTTAGAAATACCTTCTGAGTTGTTTTGTCATTTCTTTCTCTGACCCATGGGTTATTTAAAAATGTAATAATTTCCAAATACCTGGGAATTAAAAAATTTTCTGTTATTGCACTCTAGTTTTATTCTGTTGTGGGTCAATAAACATGTGCTGTATGAATTCATTTTTAAAGATTTTATTGTGATTTACTTTTTGGCTTGGTATATAGTTTATCTTGATGAAAGCTGCATGTGCACTTGACAATCCTACTGTTGTTAGGTAGAATGTCAATACATGCCAATTTGATGAAGTTGGTTAGTAGTTTTATTCAAGTTTTCTATAGTTTTACTGATTTTCTGTCTACTTGTTCTATCTATTACTGAAAGAGGACTGTGATACTCTTAAACTGTTGTCTATTTCAGTTTCATTAGCTTTTGCTTTATATATTGTGGAGTTCTGTTATTAGGTGTATATAAAGTTATAATTGTTGTATCTTAAAATTTTCCTGTCTCTAGAAAGCTTTCTTGTGTTAAAGTCTATTTTGTCTGATAATAATAGAGCCTCTTCATCTTTCTTATTCTTACTGTTTACATGCTATGTCTTTTTCATTATTTTACTTTCTTTCTTTTTTTTCTTTTATACTTTAAGTTCTGTGATACATGTGCAGAATATGGAGGTTTGTTATATAGGTACACAAGTGCCATGGTGGTTTGCTCCACTCATCAACCCGTCATCTACATTAGGTATTTCTCCTAATGTTATTTCTCCTGTAGCCCCCCATCCCCCAGCAGGCCTCAGTGTGTGATGTTCCCTTCCCTATGACCATGTGTTCTCATTGTTCACCTCTGACTTATGAATGAGACCATGTGGTGTTTGGCTTTCTGTTCCTGTGTTAGTTTGCTGAGAATGATAGTTTCCAGCTTAATCCATGTCCTTGCAAAGTATATAAGCTCATCCTTTTTTATGACTGCATAGTATTCCATGGTGTATATGTGCCACACTTTCTTTATCCAGTCTATCATTGATGGGCTTTTGGGTTGTGTCCAAGTCTTTGCTATAGTGAACAGTGCCACAATCAACATATGTGTGCAAGTGTCTTTAAGAAGAAGTACTTATAATTCTTTGGGTATATACCCAGTAATGGGATTGCTGGGTCAAATGGTAGTTCTGGTTCTGGATCCTGGAGGAATCGCCACACTGTCTTCCACAATGGTTGAACTAATTTACCTCTCATCAATGGTGTAAAAGCATTCCTATTTGTCCACATCCTCTCCAGCATCTATTGTTTTCTGACTTTTTAATGATCGCCATTCTAACTGGCATGAGATGGTATCTCACTGTGGTTTTGATTTGCATTCCTCTAATGACCAGTGATGATGAGCTTTTTAAAATGTATTTGTTGACTGCATAAATGTTTTCTTTTGAGAAGTGTCTGTTCATATCCCTTGCCCACTTTTTGATGGGGTTGTTTGTTTTTTTTCTTGTAAATTTAAGTTCCTTGTAGATTCTGGATATTAGCACTTTGTCAGATGGATAGATTGCAAATTTTTTCTCCCATTCTGTAGGTGGCCTGTCACTCTGATGATAGTTTCTTTTGCTGTGCAGAAGGTCTTTAGTTTAATTAGATCCCATTTGTCAATTTTGGCTTTTGTTGCCATTGTTTTTGGTGTTTTAGTCATGAAGTCTTTGCCCATCCCTATGTCCTGAATGGTATTGCCTATGTTTTCTTCTAGGGTTTTTATGGTTTTAAGTCTTACGTTTAAGTCTTTAATCCATCTTGAGTTAATTTTTGTATAAAGTGTAAGGAAGGGGTCCAGTTTCAGTTTTCTGTGTATGTGTAGCCAGTTTTCCCAACACCATTTATTACATAGGGAATCCTTTCTCCATTGCTTGTTTTTGTCAGGTTTGTCAAATATCAGATGGTTGTAGATGTGTGGCATTATTTCTGAGGCCTCTGTTCTGTTCATTGGTCTACATACCTGCTTTGGTACCAGTACCATGCAGTTTTGGTTACTGTAGCCTTGTAGTATAGTTTGAAGTCAGATAGCATGATGACTCCAGCTTTGTTCTTTTTGCTTAGAATTGTCTTGGC
The DNA here is from genome assembly GCF_047675955.1 of Chlorocebus sabaeus. Classification (NCBI taxonomy): domain Eukaryota; kingdom Metazoa; phylum Chordata; class Mammalia; order Primates; family Cercopithecidae; genus Chlorocebus; species Chlorocebus sabaeus. The sequence continues at coordinate 11,805,477 of NC_132906.1, forward strand.
TATACAGTCTCTTTTTGGTTCCATATGAAATTTAAAGTAGTTTTTTTTTCTAATTCTGTGAAGAAAGTCAATGGTAGCTTGACGGGGATAACATTGGCTCTATAAATTACTTTGGGCAGTGTGGTCATTTTCACAATATTGATTCTTCCTATCAATGAGTATGGAATGTTTTTCTAGTTGTTTGTGTCCTCTCTTATTTCCTTATATGTGAACTTACTGTTAAAAGCTGAGGTATTTGCCAAGAGAAAATTTGAGAAGGTAATTAGAACAAGGAGGGGCCATGTGATAGGATATCATGCATGCAGACTTACAAAAGGCAGAGGAGGTTCAGAGAGGTGGTGGCTATTGGAGAATGAGAGAGAGGAATGTTGTCACCGAAAGTATGACAGATCCAAGGTTCAACTCATGAGTTAAAGCTCATAAAAGACATGTGGCTTTTGAAAGATAAAGAGAATTGGGGGTAGGAGGGTGGGTAAGATTAGGAAACTTAGTTGAGGCACTTTTTAACTAAAAAAATCTACAAAAATTGTGCTAATACGAAAAATGTATATTTTACTGCAACTTTGACTATTTTATACCTAAGGGTAAGCTGAGTTAGAGAAAATCTAACAGTGAAAATGTTTAGAGACATTTATAGAAAGAAATAGAATGAAATGAAATAAATATCCAAAAAGGAATGACTGGAACTGGAATGTTGCCATGACTAAGAAACTATTAACTCCACTTTATAGATGAGGAAAGGACTTTACATTTTTGCATAATCTGTAAGTTTAGGGTGAATCAACACATTCTTGTTGTGTGATAAAATTTTTTTTTTTCTCCCTGTAAAACAGTAGCAAGTGAAATGTGCTCTGGGTTTATTATGTTTGTTCCTAAGGAAAGTCTTAAGTATTGCACTCATTCTGCTACTCAAAAAGCACCTTTAATTACCTGGCAGATGTGTCAGTGGCAAAGGAAAATGTGAAGTCCTGAGCAGCTCATTAGATGAGCCCTAAGATAGAATTGGTTACATTTAATTTCAAAGTTCTCTCTCATTTCTCTGTAAAGGGCTTGTTGCAATATAGAATTATGAACTGGGAGGTTGTCTTATTTTGGGAAAATCTAATATTTCATCTTGTCCTTTAATGTGCTTGCCAAGGTATTTAAAGAGCTGAGTAAAAATTAGGGTGACTGGGATTAGAATGATGAAAAATGCTGTAAGCACTGTAAACCACTGGGTGTAAATTCAGGAAGATAAGGTTAAGAAGCCCAGGTATGCTGCCACATGATAATGTCAAGGTTGAAATGGACATGGTGACATTCCACAGTGCAGTGACTGACAACTGAGTGCAATTAGCTGCCTCGTGTAGCCAGATCTCGCAAGACTCATCAGTGGCACTGTTGGGGGTCATATCAACACCGATAGATCAGCTTGTGCCCTCACCTACTGACAGCACCTCCTGCCTTGGCAAAGTTCCCTCAAGGCTGGTTTCAGTGTTCCTAGGGTTTCATGTGTGTATTCCTGAGTGATAACTCCCCTAATAGCTTTGCCATGTCTCCCTTCTCTTCCATGTTGGAGCCTGAGGAAGAGGTGTGGGGAAGGGTGAAAATATCTCCATCTAGTTTGTCTTACGCTCTGTGAGCCGTGGGGAACGCAGGCTGCTTGTGCTCTCAATGATAGAGGCTGCAAGGAGACCTCTCTCTTATGCTCCTTGTAGCCTTGCTGTTCCTGGGATGCAGTTCACGAAGATGGACATGGAATAGTCCATAGGAGAAACACTGCCAGACTCAAAATAGCTGTTCTCCTCTGGTTCTGAGGTCTGATTGCCTGGCCAAGTGGATGATTCTGTTGTTTTGGTTCCTTAAGGGGGATTTTCTATAGTTAGGCTTTCTGTTCTGTGAAGGCAGAGGTCATACTGGTCTTGTTTAGCTCTATATCACTGCAGAGTGTGCAAACAATAAACGCTTGTTATCTCTCTGCCTGGGACTCTCAAGTCTTTTGGAAAATAGGTTCTCCTGGGGCTGGCCCCACAAGTTTGTTGGGATTGGCTATGTTCCATCTTGGGCTCAAACTGGAACCCTCACTGAATTTAAAATGTCTCACAAGATATCTTCTGGTAGTTACTTTATGCTTGATTGTTTTATTGCTAGAGAACTTCAAAATTGTGATAACCTTTATTGCCCAGGCTGTTATCATTTCAACTCATGTTTTTCCTGACCTCCACTGGTTAGTTTTTTGTTTAAATGTAGACTAACATGAGCAGGTCAACATTTTAATCATGATGAAAAAATTGCCCCTTGCCTTGCCACTAACAAATCATATGACCTTGGGCTAGGGTTGCTAGAGAAAACACTGACCACCCATTCAGTGTGAATTTCTGGTAAGTAATGAATAATTTTTGGTATAATTATGTCCCGTGCCATTGGTGGTGGAGCATAGTGCCAGACTTATGCTAAAAATTCTTTTTGGTTTGAAATTCAAATTCAGTGGGTTTTCCTGTTTTACTTTTTTTTTTTCTGGACAAATGATTTTTCTTTTCTGTGTTTCTGCTTCTTCATCTACCAAATGAAGTATCAGCCTTGTGTACCTTGTTAATCTAAAGCTCAAATGACATTAAGTACATTAATATTTGTTCATAAGAATTTCCAATAAAAATGTGAGACATTGTTAGTCATACAATAATGTTTATTGGGTATCTGTACTTGCTCTGGCCGATGTTAGCCACATTTGCTCTAGTGAATTAAAAACAAGTAGAGGGCCGGGCGCGGTGGCTCAAGCCTGTAATCCCAGCACTTTGGGAGGCCGAGACGGGCGGATCACGAGGTCAAGAGATCGAGACCATCCTGGTTAACACGGTGAAACCCCGTCTCTACTAAAAAATACAAAAAACTAGCCGGGCGAGGTGGCGGGCGCCTGTAGTCCCAGCTACTCGGGAGGCTGAGGCCGGAGAATGGCGTGAACCCGGGAGGCGGAGCTTGCAGTGAGCTGAGATCCGGCCACTGCACTCCAGCCTGGGCGACAGAGCTACACTCCACCTCAAAAAAAAAATAAAAAAAATAAAAAATAAAATAAAATAAAATAAAAACAAGTAGAAGACAGGTTTTGCTTTTAGGAGCTTTGTAGATAGCTAAGAAGATAAGCTCTATGGCCTTTCAGATGCTACAGAAGATAAGCAAACACAATGTAAGGTAGTAAGAACTGTAGTGTAATGCTAGGTGAGACTGGACAGGCAACACTCCAGGAGAATTCTGAGGACTGAGTCCTGAGTTGGACCTGAAGGACTTAATGGATCCTGGACTCCTTGCTGGGAATCCTCAGCAATCCTGTGTGTGCTCCTCTGTAGAATGACAGAAACAGGGAACATTATAAAGTCTAGAAGCAAGACTGCAAAACAGTGAGGAAATTTGCCTCTGGAGCATAATTTCACATCCATCTTCCAAGTTCCAAAGTGAGTTAATTTGTTCCCATTTTTATTTTCAGCTTGGAAAACAAGCTAACATAATGTTCTTTACAAATGAGAAAATCCTCCAGTCCCCTGTGTAATCCATCTCTTAAGTAAGGACTCAGAATGGAAGATTATGCTGTTTTTTTATTCATTAATTCATTCTTCATTTCATAAATGTGTATTGAGCACCCACTATGTACCACACAGGTGCTAGGTCTATAGGGTTTTAAAAATTATTATTTCAATAGGTTTTGGGGGAACAGGTGGTGTTTGGTTACATGAATAAGTTCTTCAGTGATGATTTCTGAGATTTTGGTGCACCCATCACCAAAGCAGAACCCAATGTGCAGTCTTTTATCCCTCTCCCCCTCCCATCTTTTCTCCCAAGTCCTCAAAGTCCATTTTATCACTCTTATGCCTTTACATCCTCATAGCTTAGCTCCCACTTACGAGTGAGAACATACGGTGTTTGGTTTTCCATTCCTGAGTTACTTCATTTAGAATAATGGTCTCCAATTCCATCAAGGTTGCTGCAATGCTATTATTTCATTCCTTTTTTATGGCTAAGTAGTATTCCATTTTATATATATGTATCTTTTTCATATAATGACTTCAAATATAATCAACTATCAAGTGATAGTTGTACTTTTAGTTCTTTAGGGAATCTCCACACTGTTTTCCATAGTGGTTATACTAGTTTACATTTTCACCAGCAGTGTAAAAGTGTTCTGTATAGGGTATTTAAAGATAAAAATGGGACAACTTCATTGAGGACGTCACTTCATAAGCTTCTATAAATGGATCTTGAGGTCTCGTGTAGAGATTCTAGTAGGACAGCTAAGCTTTGAGTGTGCCCTTGACCTGGAAACCCTCTTTCTGTCTCTGGGAGGAATTACCTTTCCCAGTGAACTTGATATTTGGGTAGGATCACATGATCTAACCAGTTGATCAACTCTGGCCTTTAAGAAAGTGCAGTTCACTCCAGCCTGGGCAACAGATGGAGATGCCGTCTCTTAAAAAAAACCAAAAAACAAAAAAAGGTGACTGATGTTATAGTCAGATAACCATCATTTTTGAAAAACAAAACAAAGTCTGATGCAGAAGACAGGCATGTCATGAACATAGCTAACACTGTAGTATAAAGGGATTGTGCAGATGCGATAGAAGCAGAGGAGAGAGTGCTGTGAGGGATTTCGGGTTGGCTTTTCAGAGTAGGTTGCCCTGGGCTTTAAAAGAGCAGGGAGCTCACTAGGGTGTGAACGTGGGAAAACATTCCTGGCAGGATGAACATCTTGTGCCTCTGAATAGCATTTCTCGTATTCTGCCTCATGGCTCTCTGCCTTCTTTCCACAGTTCCACCACCAAACTGTGAGCTCTTCCAGGCCCAACAGTGCTGTATCTTAATTGTTTTTGCATCCTCATCATCTAGCATCGTGTCATTCAAGTTGCAGTTCTCACTCAATGGACTAAAATTGCATTGATAACCTTTTTGAATAGAATTCATAGTGGCAAGGTAGTATATGCAGAATATGTTCTACTTGTTATTAACAGGCACTGTGAAATCAAAGACTTTGGTTCAGACATTGGCTGGCCGCTCACTGGGTTGTACAGTCTTCAGCAAGATACCCTCCCTGAAACTTTTCTTTAGAAGAAAAATGAGAAAAGTAATATCTACTTTGTATTTTGAAGACTGAATGAAATTGTGTGTAAAATGTGACTGGCCTAATTGCTGGCATCTTATTTAATATTAATTCCCCATACCCTCCCATAATATACTCCTTAAGCTGACTCAGAATTTAGTTGTTACATTTATTGATGGAAAAACTTAAGGACCTGAAATATAGCCCACTACAGAATAAAAATTCTGCTCGTGGGAAATGTAACTATGTTTACAGCTTCTTACACATTGTTATGTACCCACATATTGCAAATAAATCATGTTTAGACGATCCCCCTGGCGGGGATGCTTTGGTTGGTGGATGGTTATGCATGCATCCCAGATGTGTTCTGCTGAGGCCGCATCTGGAAATCAGGAGGACATTTGCAAGACATCGTGAACATTTGAAATGTCAAATTTAAAAAGTATTGAATATACATTTTGATGCAGAATCATTATAGATAAAGAATAATAACTCATGAGAAGTGTTTAAGAAAATAATTTTGGGGAAAGAAAACTATTCCCTCCACAAACCTCTGTGAATCAAGAAGAGCTGGTCATTATTTGATTTAGGGACATGGGCAGGGATTAGAGCTGTCCCAGGGCACCTACATTCCTCAGCAGCAGGGTTTGAGTCTCTGCTTTTTTAGATGAAGCAGTTTCAGTGGAAACTGGTTTCTAAATATTTTCAACAGTTCAAAACTGGTGTGCTTCCAAATATAGACCCCGCCTTGTGAAAGGTGGGCTATTTTGGGGAATGGTCAATTTCTGGAAGACTAACTGAAGACTTAGTTTAAGCATTTGGATCATATTAGAGGATGTAAAAGGCCCTTGCCTATCTACCAAATCCAGTATCACTTTTGAGAAGGGGAATCATTCTATATCCAGGTTCCCAATCTTCTATGTTCTCCAGTTGCCTGTTCTCTACCAGGGATGAAGAGAGGAAGCTGAGATTCAGGAGGGCTGTGTTTGATGGACAGTGTTGTCTACTTTCTATCCTGGTTCAGCAGGATGCAAGAGCAAACCTCAGATTGGGTTGAAAGGTAGGGGAATGTCTTTATTGTCTCTCATGAGTGCAATGATCTGCGGAGACAGTTAACATTCCTGGGAAACACCTTCTAAGTCAGGAGGCGGTTAGGGGTGGAGGTCCTATGAAACTGAAGACAACCTTGCCCCTCTGAAGAATATCACAGCCTAACTCCCAACTTCTCCAGCTGCGTCTCCTAGCACATCCTCTGTCTCCCAACACATCCAGTATGCCAGCCGCATTGAGCTGATAACGATGGTATCATGACTCCAGGAGGATTTCACAGAGTTGCAGAAGGGAAGGATGCTCCAAACAGTTTGTCCCTGCACATGCTATTCATTTTGCTTGGAATACACTTCACCCCGTTATTGACTGGAAGGCTCCTATTCATCCTTCAAGACCTTCAGCAAATGTCACCTCTTCTGTAAAATTTCCTTCAGCACCCCAAGGCAGTTAGTCAATTCTTTGGGCTCTTATGGCACATCTGCTATCTCAATTATAGCACCTTTTGCACTATTTTGCAAGTCACCTGCTTATGTATCTGCTTCCTGCTGCATACATTGTTAGCTGCCTATTAAAAACCTTTCCCTTTCTCCACCCCCTTTTTCTTTTTTTTTCAGATTGGACAGAGATTTTATTAGATTCTTTGAAACCAGTAAGCTTCTAGCAGCTGTTGAGGGGCTCTGTGTGCATGTTAGGGCAGGCCTTTATTGCTCAGCTAGGCAGTTTATACTTCTGTCTTAGATTTCACTTCCTGGTTATGCAAAACCCCAGAGTCAAACAGAAGTGTGAGAGCTTAGGTCCTTCTTAGGTCTCAGAACATAGCCCTTGGCATATGCACAGCATTACACATGCACATGACCTTCCAGGAATCTATCAAGAGTTTTTTAAAGCCTCCTGTGGACATCTAATTCTCCAGTTTTTCCTGTTAATCTTTTTGCTTAGCCTGCTGGTTGCTCTCCTAGATTGCCTCAAGAAGCCAAGATATTTAACAGTTTCCTCTAATTGTTTTAAACAACTTCCCAGGGAAAATGCTATTCTGTGCTAGGTGAGCTCTGAGTGAGATCAAAAAAGACAGCCTTAGGTGTGGTCTTCCAGGGAACCACCAGACAGATCAAACAATGATAGTTTTCTGGCAATGATGGTTTGAAGTAGCTCCATCCAACCCCATTTTGTCCCCTCCCTTGGCTGCCAGGCTGCTGTTTTTCAAGACTAATGCACCTTCTTTCTTACCGATGGAATCTTGATGTTGTTCAGGTAACCAGCTTCAAGGAAGGCTGGGCCTTCATTTCAGCTCCTGGGGGATGTATCTTGATGAGCCCAAGCCAGTCATGGCAATTCTGGTTTGCCTGCCGGTAACTGATTTCAGGTTGAGAGTGTGAGGCATTTCTGGCTGATGATGAGTCGCCTGGGAATCTGGGACAAGGCAGACTGCGATTGTGTAAGTCTAGGGTGGGCCTGAGTGTCTGGATGTCTCCCCAGGGGAGGCAGAACCAGATGCTGCCCATGTGAAGTCCACACTTTCAGGAAGCTAGATGATTTCTAGGTTAAGTCTCCCCTTCCTTAAAAAAAAAAAAGATACAAGAGGCCGGGCATGGTGGCTCACACCTGTAATCCCAGCACTTTGGGAGGCTGAGGTGGATGGATCACAAGGTCAGGAAATTGAGACCATCCTGAGCAACATGGTGAAACCCTGTTTCTACCAAAAATACAAAAAAATAGCTAGCTGTGGTGGTGCACACATGTAATCCCAGCTACTTGGAAGGCTGAGGCAGGAGAATTGCTTGAACCTGGGAGACGGAGGTTGCAGTGAGCTAAGATCATGCTGTTGCACTCCAGCCCAGGAGACAGTGCGAGACTCCATCTCAAAAAAAAAAAAAAAAAAAAAAAGGTATCCAAGAGAAGAACAGGTCCTTTAAATGTCTCTGATATTGGCTCTGTGAAGTGTATTACCTGGAGTTGCAGCATCTTGTGGCCACTTAGGAAGTAGCCAACATGCTGGGATGGCAGAATGGAAGGATGCAGAGAGCCCCGGCCAAGAGCTGATGCTGTTAAATTGTTGATTGCAGCAACCCTGGAACTGCCAATCTTCAGTACATTTTACTGTGTGAGATGATTAATGTCCTTATGGTTTCAATCATTTTGATGTGAGTCTTCTGTTGCTTGCAGCCAGAAGTATCTGAAGCATCCCTTGTGGGGTGTGGACTCCTTAAACTCAGGCATCCTGTATTGCTAATCTTGGAGTTCCCAGCACCAAGTACAGAGAACCTGGCATACAGTAGATGCTCCATACATGTTTACTGAATGAATGAATGATTAGAGGCCTCGTGGCGTCAAGGAGCTTGTCATTAATAGCTTGGTCCACAGGCCCTGAATTAATAGCGCAAGCCCTGAGATTTACACATCTGGATTTGAGGACTGTTGAATGTCAAATCCCACTTCTACAACATATTCCATGTGAGATTTGGGTGATATTGATTAGCCTAAGTCCTGTGAAATGTTAAATGTTGTTTGTATTCCATCTCCCAGAAAGCCCGACACCTCCTTCAGGTGGATTTAGGTTAGTGTTTTTCAAACTGTGGATTGTAACCCCGTGCTGCCTTGTGAAACTAATTTAATGGGTTGCAACCAGCGTTTTAAATCAACAGAATAGACCAGGAAAGAAAGTATCAGAGTGCGTCCTATGTATTAAGGATAAGGCATTGTTTTATGAAATGTTTTTTTCCATTAGGTATGTGTATTTATGTACTGAGTCATGATGTAAAGTATATTTCTTACTCTGGGTTATGGTCATAAATGTTGGAAAAACACCAGCCTGGACCAAAGGGCCAGTGTCCCTCTGAGGAATTATGCAAGTGCCACAGTCCCACAGGGGGCTCATAGCCACTCCTCCCATTCCTTCCCTCTCCAGTCTCTAAGCCCCATGCTGAGTTGCTCAGCGGAGGAACTGTCCCTTTTTTGAACTTTGGTGACTCTCTGAGGAAACAGCACTTTGCGGTCTCTTCTTTCACTCTTCATTCAACTGTTTCCTGTATTTGGCACTGAGACTTTTGAGAGGCTCTCTGTATCCCCGTGAGTGGATCAGCCTCTTGCCGGCTGGCTGGCTCCAGGCCAGACCACACAGATCACAACCAGGGACTGCTTGGCCCCTGGGCCCAGCTGTCTGTGCTCTGCCCCAGCAGAGACCTTGGCCAGAGCCAGCATTTGGGGATCAAGGGGCTTTAACTAGTTAGTGGCCTGCAATTTTGAGGCACATCTTGCTTTGCCTGCTTCTGGTTTGGGGCTAGATCTTGCTTTGTTGGCTTCTAGTTTTAGGCTAGATCTTGCTTTGCCTGCTTCCGGTAGTCCTGAGGAAGAGACACATTTAAGGACATTTAAGGTCCAGAGTTTGAGACATCACTCTGTAGACTGTTGTGGAGACCCAACAGCCATGCCTACCCTTTAGGGAGAGGATGTAGAAACCTAGCCCCCATCTCTTTCCTTCCCTGTATATCCCAGGTCTTACTTATAATCCCATTCTCCCCTGGGTCTTCAAATCAGCAGATGTCGGAGGTGCTGGGGAGGGGCATTCATACCTTCTTCCTATACAGTTTCCGTCTGCATACAAACCATGTTTCAGCCAAAGCCAGTCTTCTGCAATTTCCCACCTCTGGGCACTTTCTTAGGCTGTGTTCTTCTTCTGAAATTGCTGCTCCTCATCCAGCTTCTACATGTGGAAATCCCATCCGTTTGCCAAGGTAGAGCTCCCATGTTACCATGCTTCAAAAACTCCTCACATCTTCCTTGCTGGGTTTAACTGTGCTTCCCTCTGGCTCCCCAAAAGTTTTGTTTGTGCTCATATCACATTCTGCCTCACACTGTGGTTATTCAGGTTCCTGTCTGGGCTCCTCTGTGTGATTCTGAGCTCCTTGCAACTGTATTTTCTTCATCTTTTCTTAGCAAACTGCTAGGAACATAGCAGATACTATACACATTGTAGGAGTGATGTACTGTTACTTCAGGGTTAAATTTGGTCAGTGACATAGACGATCCATTAATTTTCAAAAAGCCTGCTAAGACCATTCAATGAGGGAAAGGATGGTCTTTTCGGCAAATGGTGTTGGGAAAATGAATCTCCACATGCGAAGTAATGAAGCTGGATCCTTACATTATAACATGTACAAAATTACCTCAAAATAAATCCAAGGTCTAAACATAAGAGCTGAAACTGTAGAAAATATAGGAGGGAAAAAGCTTCATGACATTGGATTTGGTGATGGTTTTTTGGATATGACACCAAAGACACAGGCAGAAAAAGAGAAAACAGATAAATTGGACTTCACCAAAATCAAAACCTTTGTACATCAAAGAACACTACCAAGAGAGTAAAACGACAACCCACAGAAGAGGAGAAAATATTTCCAAATCATGTATCTGATAAGGAGTTAATATATGGGATACATAAGGAACTCCTACAACTCAAACAAAAATACAAACAACCCACTTCAAAAATGGGGAAAGGACTTGAATAGATGTTTCTCCAAAGAAGATAAACAAATGGCCAAGTAATCACATCTGTTCACAATCTGTTCAAAATCACTAATCAGGCCGGATGCGGTCGCTCACGCCTGTAATCTCAGCACTTTGGGAGGCTGAGGCCGGTGGATCACCTGAGGTCAGGAGTTCAAGACCAGCCTGGCCAACATGGTGAAACCCTGTTTCTACTGAAAACACAAAAATTAGCATGGTGGCAGGTGCCTGTAGTCCCAGGTACTTGGGAGGCTGAGGCTGGAGAATCGCTTGAACCCTGGAGGTGGAGGTTGCAGGAGCCGAGATTGTACCACTGCACTCCAGCGTGGGCGACAAGAGCAAAGCTCCATCTTGGGGGAAAAAAAAAGTCACTAATCATCAGGGAAATTCAAATCAAAACCTCAGTGTGATGCCACCTCATACCCATTAGGATGGCTGGTATATAAAATACCCAGAAATAACAAGTATTGTTGGGAATATGGAGAAATTAGAACCCTTGTGCACTGTTGGTGATAATGTAAAATGGTACAGCTGCTATTTTTAATTTTTCAAAGAAGCTCTATACTGTTTTCCATAGAAAAATTAAAAATAAAATTCTCATATGATCCAGCAATTCCACTTTTGGGTATAAAAAGAATTGAACACAGGATCTCAAGGAGTTATTTGTACACCTATATTCATAGCAGCATTATTCACAGGAGCCAAAAAAAAAAAAAAAAAAAGCAACAATCCAAGTGTCCATCAACAGATGAATGGATAAACAAATATGGTCTATACCTGCAACAGAATATTATTTGGTCTTAAAAAGAATACAATTCTGACGCATGATGAACCTTGAAGACATTGTGTTAAGTGAAATTAGCTGGACAAAAGGACAAATACTGTCTGATCCCACTGATATAAGATACTTAGAACAGGCAAATCTATAGGGAAAGAAAGTAGAACAGAAGTCAGCAGAGGCTAGGGGAGGGGAGAATGGGCAGTTACTTAATGCGTACAGAGTTTCAGTTCCACATGATGAAAAAGCTCTGGAAATGGATACTAGTGATGGGTACACAACAATGTGAATGTGCTTAATGCCACTGAATTGTATTCTTAAAAAGGATTAAAATGGTAAATTTATGTTATGTATGTTTCACTACCATAAAACAAAGCAAAACAAAAAGCTCAGTGAATTGCTAGCCTAGATGAGTAGGGAGGATGGTCTCTCTTCTCCCTAATGGAGAGTGATCAAGGCATTCCCAAGAGCTCAGGACCCTGGGGGACCGTGAGAGGCCTAAAACCTGCCCCACTTCCATCTCCACCCTCAGAGTCTCCAGCGTCTCTGCAGAGGTGCAGGAGGTTGCTAAGTCCCCTAGTTGTTCTCTAAGCTTGTGGTTCTAGAGGGTCCTGGGGCTCCCAAACTTCTCAGATATCACAGTCAGGGGAGAGACCAGTGCTCCATAATGTCTGCTTTTGGCAGACATTGGTAGCCAGTCAAAGGAGGAGTCTGGAACCTCTGTTAGTTTGAACATGAGATTGTGGGCTACTTGGGCCGATGTGAGGAGCTCCGGGGTACTACCGTATTGGAGGAGACAGTGCGTCAGGGCAAGAGCTTCCCACGGGGTGTCTGCTATTCCCCGAGGCCTGTGTCCCAGGAAAAGTAGTCTGATGGGGACACCCTGAGAAATGGTGGAAGGGCCAGCTCTCCTGAGAGCAGCCCGGAGCCCATGGTCTGTGAGCTGCTGGCCCTTCTTGAGCGAAGACCTGGCTCTGGATCCCAGTCCTTGAGCCAGTTAGAGGATCTCAAGTATTGAGAAAACAACTACCTTTCCCTTTGAAATAGGAATTTAGTTTAGCCTAAAGCAATGAGTTTCTGGTTGCTGTTCTTGTTTTTAGCCCATGGCTGCTTGTTGAGCAGTGGTTTCCTACATTGCCTTCACCTAGCTCTCTTATTCTTAACTTGGGCTCCCCTCTTCACCCCTGTCCTGGGCACAATGCAACTTCATACAGATTCCTTTATCTTTCAAAAGTCCTTCCAAGATCTCAAGACCCTCTTCCATGGGTTGTGGCCTAATGTGATGGCTGTCACACACCTACGGTGTCAGGCTGACCATTTGGGAGTGTGTTAAAACCAGAGACTTTGGGAGGCCAAGGCGGGTGGATCACCTGAGGTCAAGAGTTTGAGACCAGCCTGACCAACACAGTGAAACCCTGTCTCTACTAAAAATACAAAAATTAGCTGGGCTTGTGGCAGGCATCTGTAGACCAGCTACTCGAGAGGCTGAGGCAGGAGAATTGCTTGAACCCGGAAGGTGGATGTTGCAGTGAGCAGAGATAATGCCATTGCACTCCAGCCTGGGTGACAGAGCATGACTCCATCTCAACAACAACAACAACAACAACAACAAAAATAACAGAGATTTCTAGGCCCCATCACCCCTCATCCTGGGGTAGGACCCAGAGTACTCTATATATATATAAACAGCCCTATTGAAGTAAAAGTCACATGGGAGTTCTCTTTTTAATAGCATCTCTGGCGATTCTGATGAGAAACCAGGTTTGGGGGCCACTGGCTTAAGGGGGAAGTCAACCAGACCAGGCATAGTTTCAGGTTATACGGAGGGAACAAGTTCAGCAACAAAACAACCCCACGCTCATTAAGCCTACATTCTATACAGGGATATGATAGTCTATTAGTAGATAAATAAGCTCATTTCAGGTGCTGAAAGGTGCTATAGATAAAACAGGGCCATGTGAAGTCGACTGACTAGGGAGAATACTTTAGCTGGAATCCAGGAAGATTCTCTGAGCAAGTAGAGAGCTGAATGATCAGAAGAGACAGCCATGGGAGGGGACAGGAAGAGGGTTCCAGGCAGAGGGAATTTCCGATGCTAAGGCCCTGGAGGAGAGTGAAGCTGGCAGGTTCGACAAATGAAAGCTGGCCAGGTGGCTGGAGCTTAGTGTGTGGGTGGGAGCTGGAGGCAGGTGAATTATAGAGGAGGCAGCAGGCTGGTCATGCAGGCCCTCTAGATCTAGGTTGGGGTAAGACAGTTTGAATTTTATGATAACTGTGATTATCATGTTAAGCAGAGAAGTGACATGGTCTTATTTATAAAGATCATGTGGCTGCTATGTGAAGATAGACTAGGGGCACGTGGAGCCAGGGGCTGTTGTGGAAATCCAGTTGCAAGATAATGAAGATTGGGTTAGGGTCATGCCCTTGGAGATGGGGAGAAATGGGATCTTTTATCAGCTTTGGGATCTACTTTACAGATAGAGCTGATGAGCCTATTAATGGATCGGATATTGAGCATGAGGAAAAGAGAGGAATCAGGGATGATGATGCCTAGTTTTTGGACTGATCAGCTAGAGAGTGGTGCCATTTCTCAAGATAGATAAGGCTTGGGGTGGGGAGAGATGGCAGATGTAGGGGAGAAAATGAATACGTTTTAGTCATATTCATTTTGAGATGCTTATTGGACATCCTAAGGCAATATGTTAAGTAGGCAGTTGGGTGTAAAGTCTGGATCTGATGGAGGAGTTCAGGGCTGGAGACACATACTTAGGAGTCAACAGAGTGTATGATCACCTGTGGGAAGAATATGGATTGAGATGAAGACCAAGACCAGAAAGCTGGGGTCAGTGGGACATTTAGAGGTTTGGCGTAGGAGGGTGTGATAACACAGGAGATGGAGAAGGATATGTGGGAGGTGGGAGAGAAGCAGATGAATGTGCAGCCTAGAGAAGGTGGCATTCAAGAAAGAGACAGTGGTTGACCTTGCTGAATGCCACTGAGAGAGCAAGTAAGAATGGACAGTGAATTGAATGATGGCTTTAGCAAGATGTAGGCCTTAATGGGTCTTAATAAGAGTTGTTTTAGTGGTAAGGACAAAAGCATAACAGGAATAGAATGAAAGGAGAGTCCTTGTTCTAGTTCTTGGAGGACAACTCCTTTTCCCCACTCCAAGAGCTTGACTTGCAAAACTGAAACTGTGTACCTGTTAAACAACAGTTCTCCATTCCCTCCTCCCCTAGCCCTTGGCAACCACCATCCTACTTTCTGTTTCTATGACTTTGTCTACTCCAGATACTTCATATCAGGGGAATCATATGGTATTTATGTTTTTGTGGTTGCCTTATTTCACTTAGCGTAGTATCCTCAAAGTTCATCCATGTTGTAGCATGTGTCAGGATTTGCTTCCTTTATAAGGCTGAATATATTTATTAGACTTTTAATGTATGCTTTATGTTCTGTTTCCCTCTCTACTACCCCACAGTTATACACAGATAGGTGTACCTTTCGTTATTTCTCTTTATCTCAGGGATTTCTGCAGGACTAAAAAGAAGAAGCAGTTGAAAATAATTGCTTCTGCCTTTTAAAAAAAAAATCTAAGCCACTGAAGACATAATTCAAGATTGGTGGAGAGAAGGCATAGTGGGGACAGAAAGGATAGATGACACCTCCAGGACAGGAGGGGACACATGAAAGGGTGGAGGAGTGGTATGGTCTTCAGAGGAAATGGCTCGTGGGTGCTCAAGGCTTATGGGCTCCATGACGCAGATTCTCTCCCTCTCCTGTTGCATGAAAAAGCATGAGCTTCAAGGGATCACATGAGCTGAGATCAGAGAATACAGTAGCAGCACTATGGACTGGAGGTAAAGGACCCTTTCTCCATTTCACAGGCATTTCCTAAGCCTCTTGCATCTAGGACTGTCATGAGTGATACTGAATTTTCTTCCAAACCATTGGGATGAGGCCTCAATTCAGAATTAAGCTGCTCTAAATAGAGTACTATGTCCTTTATACCTGACTTTGTGGAGTAAAATTCATTCCCACTATGCTCTGCAGTTTCCTTCTAAAGCATTGTAATCCACTTCCTTGCATCATAGCATAGAGGTTTATAGAACAGTAGGATAATGGATGTGAAAACACTTCAAAAGGTTATAAACACCAAATAAATGGAAGGGGAGAAATAGCAATGCCGCACTCAGAATGAAAATCACCATCCCATTAACCCAGAAAGCTCCAATAAACCAGAGACTTGGCTAAACTAGAGAAAGTCACTCCTTTTAATAGTGTATGATCAACAATATTAGCTTGAATATGTTAACATCTTTTGTCATCAGAAGTTCCAGGAGAGTCAGAACCAGTATGAGATGAGCACAGCTAAATATTAAATATTATTAGTAGATTGCCACTTTTTTGTTACAGTTTATGTTAAACAGAGAGGAAATGAGGAAAGAAAGGAGGAAGAAACATTTTTTTTTTTTCTCTACCTCCTTCCTGAAATTCTACCTTGCATCCTAATAATGTAAATACTGCTGGAAAGGGTAGGCTAGGGTAAGAGTAAGCTATTATCAGTCATTCGTTTTTACACTTGGTTCTTTCACAGGAGCTGAGCAGATTTGCTGAAAAGTGTGGTAAACCCGTGAGCAGTTAGAGAAAGCTCCCTGCTAGGGAAAAACACTTTCCCTCTCCCTCAAATTATTTAGGGTGATAAGAATAAACTTGAGTGACTTTGACATTTGGTCCAGGGCACTCCAATCAGTACCAGACCAATCCGCCTTTGACGCAGATGGTAATTTGATAATTTCTACAAGAAATGGTTCAGATTCCTGCCCTACACTCCGCAGTTCAGACTTCAATCTCAATGTAGTTTAATCTTTAAAGGATCATTTGTTTTTTGCCGCAAGGCATTCTTTAAGTAGACAGCCAGACTCACTTGGGCACAGGCAAACCTGCACGTCGCAGCACCCAATCCAAATGGAAAAAAAAGTCCAGAGGAAACATTAATCAGGTGTGAATCTTACAGATGAGAAAATTGTGAGGGGCAGTAGGATAGCAGAGGAAAAGCATCTGTCTGGTGTTTGTTGGATCACCAAGCCCAGGAGGATGGGTTGCCTAGCAACTCCCAGTCACTTCAGACCAGTGCTAGGCAACAAGATGCAATCTGTCAGCCACATCTGATCGGTGTTTTCTCCTGGCTTTTAGAAGACATGTAGGTATTTCAGAAGCATCTAATTATCTTGATTTCATTCACTTCACTGTCTGCATCGGGTATCTGGTCTCCCCCCATCCCTCCCTCCCCTGTAATGTTCAAATGCGCTTCTCACACAGGAAGGAAACTAAACCTTGGAGGGAAATTTCATCCATTTCAGGGAAGAGGAATATGAAAATGTGTCATTTTTGTTACATTAGGCATTTCCCACTTTTCATTAAGTCAGCTCTCTAGGATCATTTTTTCAGGGTTCCTTACAGACAGACAAATTGTTAGAGGCACAAAGAGAAATCACCTGACAAATGCCTAGGAAACCAGGACCTATATTTCATGCTGATGGTGGCCCTTCTACTGCCTTCTTGCTTCCCCATGGGAGGAGAGATGAGCACGTGGTGAAAAGGGCTCATTTGATTTCTGTGGTCCAGCAATCAGTGGTGTTTATTGAGCCCATTGAGCACTTTCTGTGCATTCACCGTTTTTTGTTTTTGTTTTTTTTTTCTTTTTAAATTCTCACAGTAACCCTATTGCTAGTTCAATTTCACAATTGAGGAAAATGTCTCAGGAAGCCCAAGTCTCTAAGACACACAGTTCATTAATGGCTGTAGGTGTCCTTTGGTGTCTTTCCAAAAGTATATGTGACATGGTCTGGGCTCATGCATGGTCTGTGCTAGTTGGGAAACTGGTAACGATTTTGAATTATTGGATTTTTTTAGAAATTCAAGACAATATGAAATTTAGGGGGATTCAGAATAGGGGAAGTCTATAGTTGTCATCTTGCAGGTAATGAGCCTGTAACAAGGCTTAAAGAAATTGAGGAGAGGATTCCATGCTCCCCTGAATATTCTTTCAGTAAAACCACTAAAAAGCAGTGGTATCTTTTAGGTCTTCAGGCCAGTCTTTAACTTTCAGAGGGCAGTGCAAAAAGTGGAAACAAAAGTGAACCTAGACCGTACTCTGCCCCTGGTTTTGGTTGAACTTCAGACTCATAGTTTTACAAACCCCTATACGCACGGGTCTCCAGGCACCCCACCACTTCATATGGGTCCTGGCTGCCATGTAAACATCCACCTATTCAGAGACTGGGTTGAAAATGAGATAAATATTAATCTTTCTTGGCATGGCAGTGCCTAATTTTCCAAGTAGGAACTAGAAAACAAATGGAAAGTCAAGTTGCCCAGAGAACAGAAAAGGGCGGGGGTGGGGGGAACGAATCAAGAGGATTGGTTCAAGGTCAAAGTGAATAAGGCAATAACTTACCAGCATGTGAGCTAGCTCTTTATTTTTAGAAGAGCTCTTTCTAAGGTTTATCTCTTTTGGAAATAAGTTTTAGGATATTATTGTATTTGAATGTTGTAATGCCTGGGTAGCATCCCCTACACACACATACACATACACACACACACACACACACACACACACACACACACCCATGGCTTTGTTAAGCTATTGAGTCTCAGATCACTTGTAAAGAGTTTTAAGTAGGGCAATGATTCTTAAACTTTAATGAACATATAAATCATTGTGCCAGAAAGCAGATCCTCAGGTGAGGTGAAGCTCAAGATTCTGTCTTCCTAACAGACTTCTGATTCAGAAATCATATTTTGAGCAGCAAGGCTTTAGAGGCTGACTGATTAGAATCAGAAATTGGGTTAGAGGACCCCACAGGTCCTTCCACTTTTTAAGATATTATTCGTAATTAGAGTGTTGTTTAAACTCATACCATCAAAGGTAGCAAAAATGGGCAAACTCACTGAATGTCAGCATTGGAGATCACTATGTTCTCTGGAAAACTCCCTGCTGATGTAACCTATTCTTTTTCCCCAGCAGCAGTGAGGTTTGAAGTGATGCTTGACACCACGGTATAGAACCTCTTGGAATCCTTGCCACAATTCTTGGAAGTAACTGTTATTACTTTTATTTTCAAAGTGAGGAAATGGATAGGAATGGCCATGAAGCATGAGCATGAACTGAAGAGAGGTAAACAATGATTAACAGCAATGTCTGCTGGGCTGCTCCAGGGATCTTTATTGCATTTTATCTAACAGCCTCATTAATGGTCTAGAAGAGGTAGATGCTAACAGAACTTTAATTAAATTCATGGTAGATATTAAATTGGAAGTGATTGTGAGTCTCAGGAAAGGCAGAAAGGCAACTTCAGAGTACATGATGAGTAGAAGATAAAATGAAATCCAGCATTAATAGGTGAAGAGAAATGCCTTCTGCACATGGCTTGCATGGAAATGATAAGAGTTTCAGAGATTGGCTTACTGTGTGCCAGACATTGTCCTGGGTGCTTTGGAGACATTAACTCTTTTGTTCTTTCCAATAACATGATGGGGTGGACGCTATTGTAATTCTAACTTTAGGCACATAAGGAGATTGAGGCTGGGAGAGGTGAAGGGGCTGACAAGGTACGCTGGTGGCAAGTGGTCTAGACATTTAACAAAATAAATCCTCCCATGTCTTTTGGTCTTACAGTTATTTTCCCATACAGTTACAAAAGAGTCGTAAAACTATGCTTTAAAAATGTTTCTGGTTATTTAGTTTAAGTGGAAATGAGTATTCTTTGTGTATTAGCCTCAGGACAACCTATTTCAAGAAATGCTTTTTGAAACAGATGTTTATAGCATCCATTTCATGACCGCCGTGACTTGGGCACCCAGAAAGGGGCCCTGGCTGTCAGAAAGCAGCACACACTGTGGGGGTAGAGACTTGATCTGTTGGTTTACTGTACATCTGCAGTTTCTAGAAGAGTGCCCTGCACACGGTAGACATTCAAGAAAGAATTATTAAATGTGTGTCAATTAGTCCACGTTGGTTTAGCATCAATAGCTTTAACTTGGTATTCAGAAAGCATTAGGTAGTGGGTTTAACGGCAGAGGCAAAGGCTGTGGGGGCAAAGGCTGTGGGTGTTGGGTGGTGACACATTTCTGCTCCAGGGACTTAGAAGTTTGACTTGGCCCTACTGCTATTTCTAATGTGTAGCCTGGGCAAGGAATTCATCAAGGTTTTCTTGCCCCTAAGAAGGAATCATGGTTGTGCCCTTCCTTGCCTTCACAGGTTGGGAGAATCAAGTAAGAAGAAGGTTGAGAAGGCATGCTGTCAACTGAAAGCCACAATAATAATGTTCGTTATTATCATACAATTAGAACCTCGCACTGTGTTTATCAAATTTGATATCCCTAGGCTAATATTTAGGAAACAATTAAGCTAGTTTAACCACTCGAATAAATTCACTGTAACACTAACCCAGTCCAAGAGAGTATGGCTTATCACTTCAGAGCAGATGGCAACAGACTACATTTTCTTTGCTGGGTGAACTTCAGAATCTTTGGAGACTAGGCCCATGAATGTTGCTATGAAAAACGCCTCCATATGATTGTGATGCCAGGTTTGAGAATAATGACAAGGTGAAGAGAAAACTTGCTTCCTAAGGAGAAAGGGGAGGGCTGGGAGAACAAATGGCTGGAAGGCAAGTAAGTGGTCAAAGGATGTCAAAGGGTGGGGAGTGCTGGACAACCTTGACTTTGGACAGGAAAGAGGTAATAGGAAACAGTTTCAAAGTCAGTATCACAGGCTGTGCCTCGCGTGGGTAATGCAGGGGCTCCCATCACCCAGCTCAGGGTGGAGTGCTCAGTGTCTGTAGCAGGAGAGGGAGCAGAGTCAGTATTTGCTAGTTCTGGTAATTAACGATCATTTCGCAAACAGATATTTCTAATGTTGGCTTTCATGCCAATGACTGAGCTCCCTCCTTCACGTAGAGTTGCAATAGTTTCCCCTTTCTTTGTGCCTTTTGACCCATGCATTTTGCCATGTCCAGCAGTGGGTGTAAATTGCAGTTATTCATAGATTCAACAATTACTGGTTGAATGCTTGCTCTTTGCTGGCCTCTATGAGAGGCCCTGAGAACTCTATTCCCAGGAAACAAAATGGACAAGTCCATGCCCTCTTAGAGACCATGATGAAATGGGGAGACAGACATGAATGAAATAAATAAATGCACACAAAAGTTTAAAAAACCCCAAAACCCTGTGCATACCATGAAGGAAATGTGCGGGGCTGATGAGAGCTTACAGTAGAAAGGTGTGCTGCAGTGAAGGTGTCCAGAATGGTGTTCCTGAAGGAGTGGCAGTTGTGCTGGTACCCCAGGGTGGTGGAAGCTGACTAGGTGAGGGGAGTGGAGGAAGGAGTAATTCACAGTGCTCAGGGGTGAGGGATCTGTCATAGGAAGACAGGCATGGCTGGAGGACAGAGATGGTGGCCTGACAGGTGTCTGGGTTGGGGCCTCTGTCTTAAGGGAAATGGGAGACCTGGAATTTTCTAAGGAAGAGTGATAGTATGCATAGGAGGTATATGAGGAAGAAATATATATATATATATATATATCTTATATATATATATAGAGAGAGAGAGAGAGAGAGAAATAGAGTATATGAGGAAGAAAGAGACAGAGAGAGAGTGAGAGAGAGAGAGAAAGAGAGAGAGAGGCTGTACTAGTTTGCTCCGGCTGCCATAATAAAATACTAGAGACTGGGTGGCTTAAAAGTGAGGAGCCTGGAAGTCCAAGATCCAGGTGTTGGCAGTGTGGGCTCTCCCAAGGCCTCTCTCCTTGGCTGTCTTCTCTCTGCCTGGCGCTCTCTCGATGTGGTTCCTGTGTGCATGCACCCCACCGAGTGTCTGTTTCTCTTTTTGTAAGACATCTATCAGACTGGATTAAGGCCCACCCTAATGCCCTTATTTTAATTTAACCACCTCTTTCAAGGCCTTATTTTCGAATGCACTCATACTCTGAGGTACTAGACTACAACATACACATTTTTCTTTTTTTGATGGGGTTGGGGTGGAGGGGGGGGACACAGTTTGGCCCAGATTAGGGGTGTAGGCAGATTTATGGTTTTTTGTTTCTTTTTTAAAAATTTGTTATTTGCATAGGTTATTGGGGAACAGTGGTGTTTGGTTACATGAATAAGTTCTTTAGTGGAGATTTGTGAGATTTTGGTGCACCCATCACGCGAGCAGTATACACTACATCCAGTTTGTAGTCTTTTATCCCTCACTCCCTTCCCATCCTTTACCCCTGAGTCCCCAAAGTCTGGCTTCTCTGGCCCCAAGTGGAGAATGAATGGAAGCAAGCACCTAGCTGAAGCTCCCACAGTGGCCTGGGCTCAGTTCATGCCGTGTGCTCTGGAGTATGCTCTATTCAGGCAGTTTTTCAACTCTACGTCCTGTCTCCTAAGATAACTATTCTCTTTACGTGCAGAACATTCTAGTGCTGTGAAAATCTGGACACTGCTTTACAAGCTATGTTTTATTTATTTATTTATTTATTTATTTTCACTTTCAGTTGGAGGTTTTTTTTTATTATTATACTTTAAGTTCTAGGGTACATGTACACAACGTGCAGGTTTGTTACATATGTATACATGTGCCATGTTGGTGTGCTGCACCCATTAACTCATCATTTACATTAGATATATCTCCTAATGCTATCCCTCTCCCCTCCCCCCACCCCACGACAGGCCCCGGTGTGTAATGTTCCCTTTCCTGTGTCCAAGTGTTCTCATTGTTCAATTCTCACCTGTGAGTGAGAACACGTGGTGTTTGGTTTTCTATTCTTGTAATAGTTTGCTCAGAATGATGGTTTCCAGCTGCATCCATGGCCCTACAAAGGACATGAATTCATCCTTTTTTATGGCTGCATAGTATTCCATGGTGTATATGTGCCACATTTTCTTAATCCAGTCTGTCACTGATGGACATTTGGGTTGGCTCCAAGTCTTTGCTATTGTGAATAGTGCCACAATAAATATACGTGTGCATGTGTCTTTATAGCAGCATGATTTATAATCCTTTGGGTATATACCCAATAAGGGTATATGAGATGGCTGGGTCCAATGTATTTCTAGTTACAGATCCTTGAGGAATCGCCACACTGTCTTCCATAATGGTTGAACTAGTTTACAGTGCCACCAACAGTGTAAAAGTGTTCCTATTTCTCCACATCCTCTCCAGCACCTGTTGTTTCCTGATTTTTTAATGATTGCCATTCTAACTGGTGTGAGATGGTATCTCATTGTGGTTTTGATTTGCATTTCTTTGATGGCCAGTGATGATGAGCATTTTTTCATGTGTCTGTTGGCTGCATAAATGTCTTCTTTTGAGAAGTGTCTGTTCATATCCTTTGCTCACTTTTTGATGGGGTTGTTTGTTTTTTTCTTGTAAATTTGAGTTCTTTGTAGGTTCTGGATATTAGCCCTTTGTCAGATGAGTAGATTGCAAAAATTTTCTCCCATTCTGTAGGTTTCCTGTTCACTCTGATGGTAGTTTCTTTTGCTGTGCAGAAGGTCTTTAGTTTAATTAGATCCCATTTGTCAATTTTGGCTTTTGTTGCCATTGCTTTTGGTGTTTTAGACATGAAGTCCTTGCCCATGCCTATGTCCTGAATGGTATTGCCTAGATTTATTCTAGGGCTTTTATGGTATTACATCTAACATTTAAGTCTCTAATCCATCTTAAATTAATTTTTATATCAGGTGTAAGGAAGGGATCCAGTTTCAGCTTTCTACATATGGCTAGCCAGTTTTCCCAGCACCTTTTATTAAATAGGGAATCCTTTCTCCATTTCTTGTTTTTCTGAGGTTTGTCAAAGATCAGATGGTTGCAGATGTGTGGTGTTATTTCTGAGGGCTCTGTTCTATTCCATTGGTCTATATCTCTGTTTTGGTACCAGTACCATGCTGTTTTGGTTACTGTAGCCTTGTAGTATAGTTTGAAGTCAGGTAGCGTGATGCCTCCAGCTTTGTTCTTTTGGCTTAGGACTGTCTTGGCAATGCGGGCTCTTTTTTGGTTCCATATGAACTTTAAAGTAGTTGTTTCCAATTCTGTGAAGAAAGTCATTGGTAGCTTAATTGGGATAGCATTGAATCTATAAATTACCTTTGGCAGTATGGCTGTTTTCATGATATTGATTCTTCCTATCCATGACCATGGAATATTCTTCTATTTGTTAGTGTCCTCTTTTATTTCATTGAGCAGTGGTTTGTAGTTCTCCTTGAAGAGGTCCTTCAAGGAGGACCTTGTAAGTTGAATTCCTAGGTATTTTATTCTATTTGAAGCAATTGTGAATGGGGGTTCACTCATGGTTTGGCTCTCTGTTCGTCTGTTATTGGTGTATAGGAATGCTTGTGATTTTTGCACATTGATTTTGTATCCTGAGACTTTGCTGAAGTTGCTTATCAGCTTAAGGAGATTTTGGGCTGTGATGATGGGGTCTTCTAAATATACAATCATGTCATCTGCAAACAGGGACAATTTGACTTCCTCTTTTCCTAATTTAATACCCTTTATTTCTTTCTCCTGCCTGATTGCCCTGGCCAGAACTTCCAACACTATGTTGAATAGGAGTGGTGAGAGAGGGCATCCCTGTCTTGTGCCAGTTTTCAAAGGGATTGCTTCCAGTTTTTGCCCCTTCGGTATGATATTGGCTGTGGATTTGTCATAAATAGCTCCTATTATTTTGAGATATGTTCCATCAATACTGAATTTATTGAGAGTTTTTAGCATGAAGGGCTGTTGAATTTTGTCAAATGCCTTTTCTACATCTATTGAGATAATCATGTGGTTTTTGTCTTTGGTTCTATTTATATACTGGATTACGTTTATTGATTTGCGTATGTTGAACCAGCCTTCCATCCCAGGGATGAAGCCCACTTGATCATGGTGGATAAGCTTTTTGATGTGCTGCTGGATTCGGTTTGCCAGTATTTTATTGAGGATTTTTGCATCAATGTTCATCAGGGTTATTGGTCTAAAATTCTCTTTTTTTTGTTGTGTCTCTGCCAGGCTTTGGTATCAGGATGATGCTGGCTTCATAAAATGAGTTAGGGAGGATTCCTTCTTTTTCTATTGATTGGAATAATTTCAGAAGGAATGGTACCAGCTCCTCCTTGTACCTCTGGTAGAAGTCGGCTGTGAATCTGTCTGGTCCTGGACTTTTTTGGCTGGTAGGCTATTAATTATTGCCTCAATTTCAGAGCCTGTTATTGGTCTATTCAGGGATTCTTCCTGGTTTAGTCTTGGGAGAGTGTATGTGTCCAGGAATTTATCCATTTCTTCTAGGTTTTCTAGTTTATTTGCGTAGAGGTGTTTATGGTATTCTCTGATGGTAGTTTGTATTTCTGTGGGCTTGGTGGTGATATCGCCTCTATCATTTTTTATTGCTTCTATTTGATCCTTCTCTCTTTTCTTCTTTGTTAGTCTTGCTAGCAGTCTGTCAATTTTGTTGATCTTTTCAAAAAACCAACTCCTGGATTCACTGATTTTTGAAGGGTTTTCTGTATCTCTATCTCCTTCAGTTCTGCTCTTATCTTAGTTATTTCTTACCTTCTGCTAGCTTTTGATTGTGTTTGCTCTTGCTTCTCTAGTTCTTTTAATTGTCATGTTAGGGTATCAATTTTAGATCTTTCCTGTTTTCTCTTGTGGGCATTTAGTGCTATAAATTTCCCTCTACACACTGCTTTAAATGTGAACCAGAGATTCTGGTATGTTGTATCTTTGCTTTCATTGGTTCCGAAGAACATCTTTGTTTCTGCCTTCACTTTGTTATGTACCCAGTGGTCATTCAGGAGCAGGTTGTTCAGTTTCCACGTAGCTGAGTGGTTTTGAGTGAGTTTCTTAATCCTGACTTCTAATTTGATTGCATTGTGGTCTGAGAGACAGTTTGTTATAATTTCTGTTCTTTTACATTTGCTGAGAAGTGCTTTACTTCCAACTATGTGGTCAATTTTGCAATAAGTGTGATGTGGTGCTGAGAAGAATGTATATTCTGTTGATCTGGGGTGGAGAGTTCTGTAGATGTCTATTAGGTCTGCTTGGTGCAGAGCTGAGTTCAATTCCTGGATATCCTTGTTATCTTTCTGTCTCATTGATCTGTCTAATGTTGACAGTGGGGTGTTGAAGTTTCCCATTATTATTGTGTGGGAGTCTAAGTCTCTTTGTAAGTCTATAACGACTTGCATTATGAATCTGGGTGCTCCTGTATTGGGTGCATATATATTTAGGATAGTTAGTTCTTCTTATTGAATTGATCCCTTTACCATTATGTAATGGCCTTCTTTGACTCTTTTGATCTTTGATGGTTTAAAGTCTGTTTTATTAGAGACTAGGATTGCAACCCCTGCCTTTTTTGTTTTCCATTTGCTTCGTAGATCTTGCATCCCTTTATTTTGAGCCTATGTGTGTCTCTGCATGTGAGATGGGTCTCCTGAATACAGCACACTGATGAGTCTTGGCTCTTTATCCAATTTGCCAGTCTGTGTCTTTTAATTGGAGCATTTAGCCCATTTACATTTAAGGTTAATATTGTTATGTGTGAATTTGATCCTGTCATTATGATTAGCTGGTTATTTTGCTCGTTAGTTGATGCAGTTTCTTCCTAGCATCGATGGTCTTTACATTTGGCATGTCTTTCCAGTGGCTGGTACCAGTTGTTCCTTTCCATGTTTAGTGCTTCCTTCAGGAGCTCTTATAGGGCAGGCCTGGTGGTGACAAAATCTCTCAGCATTTGCTTGTCTGTAAAGGATTTTATTTCTCCTTCACTTATGAAATTTAGTTTGGCTGGATATGAAATCCTGGGTTAAAAATTCTTTTCTTTAAGAATGTTGAATATTGGCTCCCACTCTCTTCTGGCTTGTAGAGTTTCTGCCGAGAGAGCCACTGTTAGTCTGATGGGCTTCCCTTTGTGGGTAACCCAACCTTTGTCTCTGGCTGCCCTTAACATTTTTTCCTTCATTTCAACTCTGGTGAATCTGACAATTATGTGTCTTGGAGTTGCTCTTCTTGAGGAGTATCTTTCTGGTGTTCTCTGTATTTCCTGAATTTGAACGTTGGCCTGCCATTCTAGGTTGGGGAAGTTCTCCTGGATAATATCCTGCAGAGTGTTTTCCAACTTGGTTCCATTCTCCCTGTCACTTTCAGGTACACCAATCAGATGTAGATTTGGTCTTTTCACATAGTCCCATGTTTCTTGGAGGCTTTGTTCGTTTCTTTTTACTCCTTTTTCTCTAAACTTCTCTTCTCGCTTTATTTCACTCATTTGATCTTCAATCACTGATACCCTTTCTTCCAGTTGATCAAATCAGTTACTGAAGCTTGTGCATTCATCATGTAGTTCTCGTACCATGGTTTTCAGCTCTATGAGGTCATTTAAGGACTTCTCTGCATTGGTTATTCTAGTTAGCCATTCGTCTAATCTTTTTTCAAGGGTTTTAGCTTCTTTGAGATGGGTTCAAACTTCCTCCTTTAGCTAGGAGAAGTTTGATCATCTGAAGCCTTCTTCTCTCAACTCGTCAAAGTCATTCTCTGTCCACCTTTGTTCTGTTGCTGGCGAGGAGCTACATTCCTTTGGAGGGGGAGAGGCACTCAGATTTTTAGAATTTTCAGCTTTTCTGCTCTGTTTTTTTCCCCATCTTTGTGGTTTTATCTACCTTTGGTCTTTGATGATGGTGATGTACAGATGGGGTTTTGGTGTGGATGTCCTTTCTGTTTGTTAGTTTTCCTTCTAACAGTCAGGACCCTCAGCTGCAGGTCTGTTGGAGTTTGCTGGAGGTTCACTCCAGACCCTGTTTGCCTGGGTATCAGCAGTGGAGGCTGCAGAAGAGTGAATATTGCTGAACAGCAAATGTTGCTGCCTGATCGTTCCTCTGGAAGCTTTGTCTCAGAGGGGTACCAGGCCATATGATGTGTCAGTGTGCCCCTACTGGGGGGTGCCTCCCAGTTAGGCTACTCGGGGGTCAGGGACCCACTTGAGGAGGCAGTCTGTTCATTCTCAGATCTCAAACTCCATGCTGGGAGAACCACTACTCTCTTCAAAGCTGTCAGACAGGGACACTTAAATCTGCAGAGGCTTCTGCTGCCTTTTGTTTGGCTATGCCCTGTCCCCAGAGGTGGAGTCTACAGAGTCAGGCAGGCCTTCTTGAGCTGCGGTGGGCTCCCCCCAGTTCAAGCTTCCAGGCTGCTTTGTTTACCTACTCAAGCTCAGCAATAGTGGGCACCCCTCCCCCAGCCTTGCTGCCACCTTGCAGTTAGATCTCAGACTGCCATGCTAGCAATGAGGGAGACTCCGTGGGCATGGGACCCTCTTGAGCCAGGCGTGGGGTATAATCTCCTGGTGTGTCACTTACTAAGACCCTTGGTAAAGCACAGTATTAGGGTGGGAGTGACCCGATTTTCCAGGTGCTGTGTCACGGTTTCCCTTGGCTAGGAAGGGGAATTCCCTTACCCCTTGCGCTTCCCATGTGAGGCAATGCCTCGCCCTGCTTTGGCTGTTGTTCAGTGGGCTGCACCCACTATCCTGCACCCACTGTCCTACACGCCCCAGTGAGATGAACCCGGTAGCTCAGTTGGAAATGCAGAAATCACCCGTCTTCTGTGTCACTCATGCTGAGAGCTGAAGCCTGGAGCTCTTCCTATTTGGCCACCTTGGAACCGCCCTCTGGAGGTCATTTTTAATATTTAAGTACAAAAAGTGAGCACTGGCTTTATTATTATTATTATTATTATTTACACACACAGGTCTAATACACAAAATGTGCAGAGGAAATGAGCTCCTGTTCCTATCCTTCACAGTCCTCACCCTGTGGCTAAAGCTGCAGCCAGCCTCCCTCCTGTCCAACATACATAAGGACTCACAGTGGCTGCTTTAAGCTACTATTATAATGCATTTTGTGTGTTTCATAGTGTATACATGCTCTTTTCTCTCTCTCTGTCTTTTTAAAGCAGTTGTTAACGGTCAGGGGTACCACCATTCCAAGAGCATCAGTTGCTACCTCACAATCAGATAGTGAGGAAAACTTCCAGTTAGGAGCAATTGATTGAAAGGAGTTGGGGGGTGTGGAGGTGGTGGCAAGGGCTGGAATAACCACTGCATGGCTGCACTCTGGCATCAGAATAAGGACAGAAGTAAGTCAGGAGAACGTGGAGGGCACAGTTGCGAGTTAAGGTCTGTTTGTGAGACAATGTGAGGAGAATTCTGTCCACCAGGTTTAGATAAATCCATGTACCAAAGTTAAAAAATCAAAATAATCAGGAATTCAACCACTACTGAATTTCAAATTCTCCCAGCAAGACAGCTCAAATATAGCAGTCACCATCTAGATCTTTCCAGGAAGTGAAGGAGGGCCCCTGGCATTCCTCTGGACAGCTGTGTGGACCCGGAGACATATCCGCTGCTGCTGCTGCTGCTGCGGTTGCCCCATTTGCAACTTCTGTGTCTCAAAGGTGAGAGCAAGAACCAGAATCATGAAGAAAGCAGTTCCAGTCCACAACACTGCCCTGGAAAACCAGTACATTTTTTGAGCCATGAAGAGGGGAGAAATGGAAAGTGGCTCTGCCCTCGGAGCGGACTGGCCCCTCCAGAACATCTCCCTCAGGCCCCATAGCCTCTCCAGCAGGGTCTCATCTGGCTCCTTGTGGTCACCCTCATCCAACTCCTCCTCAGTCTTTTGGGAGCAATTTATCCACAGACAGGGGTTCCCCAGCGCTGGTGTGGGAGCTGTGGTGTGGGCTGTGACAAGCTAGACTTTAAAATATAAGCAAATTGGCCCGGGGCTGTGGCTCACGCCTGTAATCCCAACACTTTGGGAGGCTGAGGTGGGCGGATCACCTGAGGTCAGGAGTTTGAGACCAGCCACTCCAACACCACAAAACCCCGTTTCTACTAAAAATGCAAAAATAAGCTACTTGGGAGGCTGAGGTAGGAGAATCTCTTGAACCCGGGAGGCAGAGGTTGCAGTGAGCCGAGATCATGCCACTGCACTCCAGCCTGGGCGACAAGAGCAAAATTCCATCTCAAAATTAAATAAATAAATAAATAAATAAGCAAATTTGGTGCTAGAAAATTTTGCATTGGAACAGTACTTCCAAATTTGAGTTTTCAAACAAACAATGAAAGAACCCAAAACAAACAAATAAAAAGCCCAGTCACCTAAAGGCAACAGGGAACCCTTTTTATAACTTAATTTTGAAAACACCAGATAAATAAAATAATTTTATTTTATTGCATTTTTCTTTTGCCGAAGCACTACTTAAAATAAGATAAGCGAACACCTATTAGCTGTCCTTTAAAATGTGCTTCTGTGACTTGTCAGTATGTTTTAGAGAATGAAAAATGAGAGAAAGTTATATTACTTAGCCATTGAAAGTTCATTTACTATTTCTAGTTCTTGACAGTATAAGAAAAATGAGGAGAGCAAATCAGAGTAAATAAAAATCATCTACCCATTCAAATATTCAGCAAGATCAACAATTCATTGTAAGGAAATGCTTTTTGTTGTTGTTGTTTTTTGAGATGGAGTCTTGCTCTGTCTCCTAGGCTGGAGTGCAGTGGTGCGATCTCAGCTCACTGCAAGCTCCACCTCCCGGGTTCGCGCCATTCTCCTGCCTCAACCTCCTGAGCAGCCGGGACTACAGGCGCCCAACACCACGCCAGCTGATTTTTGTAGTTTTAGTAGAGACGGGGTTTCATCATGTTAGCCAGGATGGTCTCGATCTCCTGACCTCGTGATCTGCCTGCCTCGGTCTCCCAAAGTGCTGGGATTACAGGCGTGAGCCACCGCGCCCAGCCAGGAAATGCTTTCCAAAGCTTTAACAGATGGCACTATTGAAGATCCTCATTCAGACAATAAGCCATGGCCTACAATGGGAGGAATGAAGGGTATGGGAATCATTGATAGTCATTCAGTGTGTATTTTGTACCCGCTGTGCACAATAACATTTCTCAAATATGGTTGGTGGACCATCTTGCATTCAAATCACTTGGGAAATGTATTACACATGCACATTCTAGGGCCCGATTCTAGACCAAATCCAAATACCTGGGCAAGTGATCCAGAAATCAGCAGCTATAACCCATCTCAAATCACCGCAGGTGATTTTTAAATGCAGCTATGTTTGAGGACCACTGTCATTGACAAATGTGTTCTGTTACGTGAGGGGAAAAGGGAAATCACTTCCATGTGTCTGCCCTGAAGGATTTATGCTTGGCTTAGGAAGCTTACATGGAAATATGAAACCATAAGGAAACACATCACAGCCTAGAATTGCTGACTTCAAGAGACCACCGTGGTGATTTAGCTTAATCCTTTCATTTTAAAAGTGAGCAACGTACACCAAGAAGGCTGACTCAGGTTACACACTTAGGGTGAGCGCTGGGGTCTGAATCCAGCCTCTAGTTCAGCATTTGGTCTCCTCTATGGTGACACATAAGCCACTACCCTTGCATTGCTTCAAATCCATCCAGGTGCAGTTCAGAGTTCTTACAATGAGGACCAGTCCAGCTTTCTACTGAAGAAGCTTGACTTTTGTTTTTAAGAGATCACATTATCTTCTCTCTTTTTCAAGTTTGAAATAAAACCATGCAAGCATTCTGCAAAGCATGGACCTGGGAAAAGCTCATCATCTGTGGTGTTTGTTGACTAGAACATCAACTAGGAAAAAAGAAAAAAAAAACAACTAAGGTCATCCAGTTTGGGCATGTAACCTGTTGAGCTTCACTGGTTCCTGGAATTCTAAAGTAGTCTCCTGTAATTAATTTTTAACTTATCTAGGTCTGTTTGTTAAAATAAAATTTTCTTCTTGAGGAGGAAAAGAAATGAAGAGGTAGGAGATTATTTTATCCTGAAAGGTTGAGGGAGTTTAATGTCATTAGGAATGCAAAGTATTTTATGTAACTTAGAGCCAGAGAGGAAACAAGTTCACTAGCTCATGAGGGATTTGGGCTCTAAAGAATGAAACACTTCCAGAAGCTGAGGGTTGTGACACATCAGAAACTGCTGCCAAGAGAAGAGCATTGCCATCTCCTCATCCAGGGGATTTTGGAAGACAAATGGGCTATCGACTGTCTTGCAATTCTCTTGGGTTTTCTCGTCTAGGACTACGGTTTCCACCATCCCCTATGTTAGAAAGTCCTTCAGATCCTAATCCTCAGTCTTTACCATGCTGATGATCCTACTCTTGCCTCCTGGTCTCTTGGCATAAGGAGTCCCAAGTGCCTGGGTGGCAGCTGTCAGAGGAAGTTCAGTGGGAGTCTTGCTGTGTGCAGCAGTAGAAGTATCCCCCTTTGAGAGTCAGAACCTATGACCCTACAGAGCTCAGAAGTGCAGGGCCTGGAGGCAAACTACCACGCCATGTTTTTAAATTTCCAATTGCCTTGTAGATATCTTCACTTGGATATCCCCCTTCATTTCAGCCTCAGCTGGTCCAAAATCCAAAATCAAGCCCATCTTTTCTCCCAATCCACTTTTCTCCTTTTAATTGGACCATCACGATTAAAAGCATTGCTCATCCATGATACCACCAACACCGGAAGTTCCTGAATCATCTTCCACAACATCCTCTCTGCTTACATCTTATTTGTTAACAATCCTTTTAAACTTATCAATATGAATATCTTTCAAAGACAGTGTCCAGTGGATGTTAGTGTTAGTTAAAGTCTTCTGAAGTTAGTATCACAGGCGCTTGAATGATGCCTTTACTCGTCTGGGCTAGGCTGAAGTGTGCAGAGTAGTGCAGGTTGGCTCAGCTTGCAGCTGGCCCACCTGGGGCTGGGGGTACCATTGCAGGTTGGGTTCCCCTGGGAAGCAGATCCTGAAATGGAGATTTGTGTGCAGGAAAAGGATTAGGGAGCATTCTTAGGATGGATGTCTGTGGGGAAAGGCAAGGAAGCAGGATCGGGAAGAGGGAGAATTGGGGCAGCAATGAAGTCACAACAAGATCTCAGCCCACCTCACAGGGAGCACTAAAGTTGGGATGGCCTTTCCGAGTTGTCCCTCAAGTGGATATGTCATTGGACTCAGGCTTCCCTGGAAAGGGGTGTGATCTTGGGTGAGGCAGCTCTCTTTAGCCAAAGTCATTCTTGAAGATGGTGACAGCTAAGAGCTATTATCAGACAATCTTCCTAACAGCTGGGTGAATGAATCCTTCATCCTCAGGCAGGGGCTCTTGGTAGGCAGCACAGTCTCCACGACAGCTCACATTTTGCCCCTCTTGGAGCCTTTTCCTCCATCTGGGTCCTGGGAAGAGATCCTTCAGCTCTCTAGTGCATCTCTTCTCCTGGGGAGAACTTAGAACAGGAGTGTTGGTGGAGGGAGCCACAGTCGCCACTGCTGTAGTTTGACTTGAGGCTGCAACTGCCTCATCATCTCCCTCCTCTATTTCTCATTCTGGATCCCCTCTGCTTGTGCTTACTCAGTGGAGAGACCCAGACACTCATCCCTGAGCTATGCAAGCACTTGTTTGCATTCACTTCTAAGGCCATGGGTGTTGCACTTGTCCATGTACTGTACAATTGACCGGGATTGGGGAGGCCCAGTAGATTCACTTGGGTACCAAACATATTTCTTCTTGCTCCTATTTGTAACAGCAACTCGACTTCTTCCTGATGATCAAGGTCTATTGCTTCTGTCAGAATGGAGATCTTCTTCTTGTCTACTGGTCCCTTGGCATAAGGAGCCTGAGTGCCCAGTGGCAGCCATAGCTGAAAGTTCAGTGGGCTTCTTGCTGTGTCCATCAGCAGTTGTGTCCCCCTTTGAGAGCCAGAAACTGTTAACTATGGAGCTTAGAGGTACAGGGACCAGAGGCAAAACTTTTCTGCAAGATGATAAGTTGGGCCATTCCTGCTCCCACCTGTTGTTTCCTGGACCCACGTGCTATATGCTGCTCATTGGCTTAGCATGCAAACTGTGTGTTGCAGGGTGCACCCCATCCGTGCAGGGCATCACATCCTCATTGGCTCCTTGTTTGTGCTTTGGAAGATATTTCTGTCCATCTGTTAAGCCAGCAGCTTCAGGCCGGAGGGATGTGAGATACCAGTGGGTCTCGTGGTCATGGGGCTGCTATCTCACCTCCTGTGCTATAAAGTAAGGCTCTTGATGCTATGTGGGTGCAACATTACATGGGATGTAAGAATGTGGATCAAACACTCTGGAGTCTTCAGGTAGTAGTGCTGGCTAGGGCACTGCAAGCAAGAAAGGCAAATCCATATCAGAATGTCGTCAGTTCTGCTGAAATGAATTGCCGCCACTTCCAGCATAAAAGGGGCCCCATATGGCCATTTTGCTACCAAGCGCCTCATTGGTTTCCTTGAGGGAAGTTGCCGTATTGGAGCCTGGTGTTGATTTGTGTTGACTTGGGTTTCCTTCAGCACAGGCAGTAGCCACATCCGTCTTGGTGAGAGGGAGGCCGTGCTGTTGAGGCCATGCCTGACCTCTATCCCTGCCCTTTGGCTAGTTCATTCATGTGACTATTGGGTTAGCACAATAAATAAATACTTACAACTTTCCTCAGTTTAAATTTCAAATATGGTAAATATTTATAAATATAATTCACATGGTCAAAAACTCTTGAGTCCACATTTTTTTTTAAGAGTAAAAAGGGGTCCTGAGACTAAAATATTTGAGAAGCACTGTCCTAGGCCAGTCACTGTGCTTCTGGTTGGTGAAAACTACTGGGCGTTGTGTCCATCCCTCACCGTGGGCTGGGGATGGGGAAAGGGCAGGCCTCTTTGAAACTCTATAGCCTATGAACGGGGGACAAGTGGCTCACAAAAGAAAACCCAGGAGCTAGTGTCAGCAAAGCGGGGATCCATACTACAACAAAAAGACAAAGAAACCAAAAAATCAAACAGCAGGTGTCTACCACATTAAGGGGCTTAGTTTCATTGTTTCTTGAACCCCCAGGGCTTGGTATCATGTAGAATAAATACTATTTGTTTAATAACTGAATGAATGACTGACTGAATGAATGAATGAATGAACACATAAACAAAGGCTGGTAGATGACTCAGATAACTGCTTGAGTTCCTTCTAACCCCATATTCTGAAGGGCGTGCATGCATATGTGTGTGTGTGTGTGTGTGTGTGTGTGTGTGTGTGTGTGTGTCTGTGTGTGGACATTAAATAGGTAGGTAATCATGACTACAGGGTTGGCATTTTTGAAGCCCCCACGGCCAAAGGGTCAGACCAGAGCCCAACCAGGAACCTAGAACAACCTGGCCAGTGGAGGCGGCAAGAGTGGCCACAGTTCACACCCCCCTGCCCTAGGAGGACACTGGGAAACCAGGTGGAGCTCTGAAGAGGTGGCCCACAAGTTCAGAGGTAAGAGGCAATTGATTATGCTATTTAGAAATGACATGGCAAGTTCACGGACAGTGAGCTACCAGTATGCATGTTTGGAAGCAGTTGTCATTTGGAAGTGTCCAGGTATGCCGTCTGTGTATCTGAATATGAGAGATACCCATTTAAGGATGAATTTAGAGGGACTCAGAAAAGAGTGCAACTAATAGAGCTATACAGGTCTGGGTGGATGCCAAACAGCTATGGGGGACTGGGGGAGTGGCAGAAGTACTTTAAACAAATAATTATGGCTGGGTGCAGGGGCTCACACCTGTAATCCCAGCACTTTGGGAGGCTGAGGTGGGAGGATCACCTGAGGTCAGGAGACCAGCCTGGCCAATGTGCTGAAACCCTGTCTCTACTAAAAATACAAAAATTAGCCAGGCATGGTGGCATGTGCCTGTAGTCCCAGCTACTACTAAGGAGGCTGAAGCAGCAGAATTGCTTGAACTTAAGAGGCAGAGGTTGTAGTGAGCCAAGATTGCACCACTGTACTCCAGCCTGGGCGAGAGTGAGACACCCTCTCAAAAACAAACAAATCTTGCACTGTGGGTGCCCAGGGCAGAGAGACTGCTGAAGAGAGTCAGAGCATTCTGCTGGGCCAGGAAGGTTGCCATGGGATTGCTGCTCACATCCGAGACAGGGTGCCCCAAGCTGCCTGGCTTGTTGGTGCTGGTGCTGAAACTCCAAGCAGGCCCAGCACAACCTGTGCTCATATCTTCCTTCTTTCTGTGAGAGAAGATCGCATGACTTTGGGGTTTCCAGGTGTCTAAAGTTGAAGTGTGTGAAATTGAGTATCGCTAGCAGCCCAACAAGATGTGAAATTCTACTAGGGATTTCCCTGCCCAATAGAGATGGACTAACTCCGCTCACGTGTAGGGATGGCCCATGTTATAGCTGAACCCAGGAGAGGGCAGGAGGCGAGGTCTCCTGGGCTGCTCTGTGATGGAATGTGATGTCTGCATTCTGCATGGCTTCCCAATCTGGGGAGGAGCGGAGCTGGATAACTGGCAAGTGCAGTGAGGTGAAGATGAGATTTCTCACCTTGATCTGTCCTCAGAGAACAAGCGTTTATCAGTTGAGATGATGAGGGCATACATACAGATACATGGGCTCACAAAGTGAAACTATCCAGGAGACGAGCACCTCGGTGAGAGGGATAACTGCTTGGGAGACAAGGTCTTTAAACTAGAATTTAGATTAGAAATATTTCCTCTATATGCAGAAGTTATCTGACCAGGGAAAGAACGTCTTTCTTTAGAACGAGTGGACAGCTTTTTGCTTGGGGAGGGGGGGTACATCTGCTTATTTTAAAAGGTAGTAAAAGTTCACAATCTATAGCATAGATGTTTAGGGATGAGGAAAGTGGATACCAATGGAACAGAATTACATGAACACAAAGTTGATGGCAGGAGTGGCACAGCAACAGGACACGGAAGGAGACAGAGACTGAGCAAAAAAAATCAGATGTAGGCTGTCAGGCGTGCACTCGTTAGCTGTACCAGGATGGAACAGACATCAGGGTGTGGAGGGAGTAATGGGTTAAGTAATCGAAACAGGGCTGTGTGGTATGTGAAGAAATAAATGAGCAGCAATTGATGACAGAGACAATAGTTGATATGGCCAATGGCCTCCTCTGGACGGATGAGTCTTTTGTGACCTCACATTTGATTCCTCCTCATGAATGCGTGTGAGAGTGCTCTGTGAACAGCTTTTTACAGTCACTGGGAAGCAAAAGAGAGCTGCTAGGGCCCCTGGGGTGTTGCTGACTGGGGCCTTGCTCTATATGTGGGCATTTTCAGCCCACAAGCACTCATTCTGCCATTAAAATCTAGTTAAGGGAGTGCAGACACAGGTAAGAAGATAACTGCAATATAAGGCAGGAAGTGATAGATGCCAAATGAGAGGTCTAAGTGATGGATTCTGACGGATTCCGTGGTGGGAAGAGACCATTGTGGGCAATTCAGCTCAACACAGGAATCCAAAATTGGCTTCCAGATGCAGAGGGAAATTGCACAAAAAGATACCTCAGAAGACAGATCTGGTTGCATATTAAAACATGAATGAAGGGAGGAGAGACTAGAAATTGAGAGGTGCTTGCAAAATGCCTGACAGAAGGCGGAGAGGGCCTGTCTTCTAGTGGTAACTGTGGGGTTGCAAACTAGGAAACAGATGGAAGAGTCCACAGAACTTGGTGGCTGATGGCATATGGAGATCAGGAAAGAAGGAGGAATCAAAGATGACTGTAAGCCTAGGAGACAGAGAGGGAAATATGTTTCTTGGCAGGAATAGATGCTGGCTTTGAAAATAAAGCAATGAACTTGAGATGTGGCAAGTTCAAGATGACAGGAGGTATTCCATGAGGAACATCTGGCAGGCATTTGGTGGTGGGTTCTGGTGACATTTCAGAGCTGAGTGGTTGACTAGGGAGTCCTCAACATAGCAGCCATTGTCACTGGAAATTGAGAGCTGATGTGTTCCCTGTGGGAGGTGGTGTGTAGAGAGACATGGCTAGGAACATTCGAGGGGCATGCATAAAGCAAGTCTCAAATCAAGAAATAAAGACAAAGAAGGCACACAAAAAGAGCGAGGCAGAGAAATGGAGTAGTATGTTACAAAAAACCAAGGCAGGAGAGTTTCAAGCAGGAATGGGTGGGCAATGTAGTGAACTGCTACAAATAGAGTCAAGAGAACCAGGACAAAATAGTTCTTAACTTTCCAGGTACAGCATTTACTCTATTTTTCATTTATGTGTTATTTTTAGAGCAGTTGTGGGTTCACAGTAAAATTGAGAGGAAGGCATAGAGATATCTCATGTACCTGCACACCTGCCCCACACCTGCACAGCCTTCACGTTATCAACATTCCCCCCACCTTCATTCATCCCAACTGATGAACTTACATTGGCACATCATCACCCAAAGTCCATAGTTTACATTTGGATCCACTCTTGTACATTGTATGTTTTTTTGTTTCGTTTTGTTTTGTTTTTTGACAGGGTCTTTGTTGCCCAGGCTGGAGTGCAGTGGTGCGATCACAGCTCACTGTAACCTCAAACTCCTGGGTTCAAGAGATCTTTCTCTCTCAGCCTCCTGAGAGTAGGTAGGACTGCAGGCATGCACCACCATGCCTGGAAAATATTTAAAAAATGTTTTGTAGAGATAGGGTCTTGCTGTGTTGCCCAGGCTGGCCTTGAACTCCTGGCATTAAGCAATCCTCCTGCTGAGGATTACAGGTGTGAGCCACTGCGCCCGGCCATTTTATGGTTTTTTGACAAATGCATAATGACATACATTCACCATTATAGTATCATACACCGTAATTTCCCTGCCTTCCAGATCCTCTGTGCTTTACCTATTTATCCACCACTCCCCGTTAATCCCTGGAAACCATTTTTTTTTTTTTTTACTGTATCCATAGTTTTGCCTTTCCCGGAATGTCATATGGTTGGAATATGTAGCCTTTTCAGACTGGCTTCTTTCATTTAGTAATATGTATGAAATTTAAGGTTTCTCCATGTCTTTTCTTGGCTTGATAGTTCATTTCTTTTTAGTACTGAATAATATCCCATTGTCTGAATGGACCACAGCTTATGTATCCATTCGCTGGCTGAAAGACATGCTGGTTGCCTTCCAAGAATATTATGAATAAAGCTGCTATAAATATCCATGTGCAGGTTAAAATTTTCTTATTGAGGTAAAATGCACATAACATAAAATTTACCATTTTAACCATTTTTAAGTATACAGTTCAGTGGTATTAAATACATTCTTGTTGTGCAAAGATCACTGCCATCAGTCTCCAGAACGCTTTTCATTTTGTAAAACTGAAACTCTGTATCTATTAAACAATAATTCCCCATTCCCTACTCCTAGTCCCTGGAAACTACCATTCTTCCTTCCCCCTCCTCCTCCCCCTCCCCCTTCTTCTTCTTCTCCTCCTTCTCCTCCTTCTCCTCCTTCTCCTCCTTCTCCTTCTCCTTCTTCTCCTCTCTTTAGCATGACTTATTCCTTGACAAGAGACTCTGCTTTCAATCCTTTGGATGTATTTACCTACAAGTGAAATGGCTGGATCACATGGTATTCCATGTGCAGGTTTTTGTGTGGACACAAGTTTTGAACTCATTTGGAAAAATACCACTGAGCACAACTGCTCGATCATGTGTTGAGTATATTTTGCAGTAAGCAACTGTCCAACTGTGTTCTGAACTGGCTGTACCATTTTGCAGTGTCACCAACAATGAACGAGAGTTGTTGTTGTCCCACGTCCTCACCAGCATTTGTTGTTGTCAGTGGTTTGGATTTTCACCATTTTAACAGTTGTGTAGTGTATCTTGTTGTTTTAATTTGCAATTCCCTAATGGCATAAGATGTTAAGCATCTTTTCAAATGATTATTTGCCATCTGTACAGCTTTGGTGAGATGTCTGTTCAGATCTTTTGCCCATTTTTAAGTTAGATTGTTCTGTTATTGTCAGAATTTTAAGAGTTCTTATATTTTGGATGATGGTTCTTTATCATATAAGCCTTTTGCAAATATTTTCTCTTAGTCTATCACTTGTCTTCTCATTCTTTTGACAGTGTCTTTCACAGGACAGAAGATCTTAATTTTAATGAAGTCCAGATCACTTGTTATTTCTTTCATAGAACATACCTTTGGTGTTGTATCTGAAGAGTTATTACCATATTTGAAGCCATCTACATTTTCTCCTATGTTATCTTCAGACGTTTTATAGTTTTAAATTTTACATTTATGTCTGTGATCCATTTTGAGTTAATTATGGTGAAGAGTATAAGGTCTGTGTCTAGATTTATTTTTTGCATGTGGATGTCCAGTTATTCCAGTACTATTACTTGAAAAGACTGTGTTTACTCCATTGTATGGCCTTTACTCCTTTGTGAAAGATTGGTTAACTCTCTTTGTGTAAGTATATTTCTGGGATGTCTATTCTTTTCAATTAATATATTTGTCTGTTCTTTTGCCAATACCACACTTTCTTGATTACTGTCTTGATTACGTTACAGAAAGTACTAAAGTCAGGTAGTGTCAGTCCTCTGAATTTGTTCTACTGTTTTAATATTGTGTTGGCTATTCTGGGTCTTTTTCTTTTCCATATAAACTTTAGAATTAATTTGTCAATATCCACAAAATAACTTGCTGGGATATTGATTGGTATTACATTGAATCTATAGATCAATTGGGAAAAAACTGACATCTTGACGATATGGTGCCTTCTTATCCATCCATATGGAATATTTCTCCATTTATTTAGTTGTTTGATTTCTTTCATTAGCATTTTGTAAGTTTTCTCATATAGATCTTGAACATATTTAGATTTATACCTAAGTATTTCAGTATATATTTTATTTTTGTGGGTGCTGATGTAAATGGTATTGCACTTTAAATATCAAATTCTACTATTTTATTGTATTTTAATTTCAATTTCCACTTTGTAGGAAAGCAATTGACTTGTATAATAACGTTGTATCCTGCAACCTTGCTGTAAGTGTTTATTATTTTGTATTATTTCAGATTTTCTACATAGGTAATCATGTCATCTGTGAACAAAGATAGTTTTATTTCTTCCTTTACAAGCAGTACACCTTTTATTTGCTTAGTATGGTGTTGAAAAGGAATGATGAGAAGAGACATTCTTGCCTTGCTTCTGATTTTAGCACTAGTTTCTCATAATTGAGTATGAGGTTGACTGTAGGTTTTTTTGTGAATGCCCTTAATCAGGTTGAGAGAGTTCCCCTGTATTCCTAGTTTGCTTGGAGTTTTAATCATTAGTGGACGTTGGATTTTTTCAAATGCTTTTTCTGCATCTATTGATATAAAGTATGAAATATATATGTATACATACTTATTACTATAACAATATTTTACTGATATAACAACCATATGATTCGTCTTTTTTAGCTTGCTGATTTGGTGGATTACATTAATTTTCAAATGTTGAACCAGTCTTGCATACTTGGAATAAATCCCATTTGGTCATGATGTATAATTTTTTTAATGCATTGTTGGAATTTAATCTGCCAGTAATTTGTTGAGGATTTCTGCATCTATGTTCATGAGAGATAATAGTCTGTAGTTTTCTTTCCTTATAATGTCTTTGTCTGGTTTTGGTATTGGGGTAATTCCGGCCTCACAGAATGACTTGGGAAGTACTGCTTGTGCTTTTGTATTCTGAAAGACATTGCAGAGAACTGAAATACTTTTTTCCTTAAATATTTGATAGAATTTATCAGTGAGCCTATCTGGGCCTGGAGCTGCCTATTTTAGAAGATTATTAATTACTGATTCAATTTCTTTAGTAGATATTGGTTTATCCAGATTGTCTATTTCTTCTTGTGTGAATTTTGATGAATTGTTTTTCCGGAATTGGTTCATTTCATCTAGGTTACCAAATTTGTGGGCATAGAGCGTTCATAATATTCCTTTTCTATCCTTTTAATGTCCATGGAGTCTGTAATGATGTCTCCTATTTCATTTCTGGTGGTAGTAATTTGTATCCTCTTTCTCTTTTTTTTTAAATTAGTCTGGCCAAAGCCTTATCCATTTTACAGATCTTTTCAAAGAATCAGCTTTTGGTTTTGTTTTTCTCTATTGATTTCGTTTTCAATTTCATTGATTTCTGCTTTAGTTTTATTATTATTTTTCCTTGTGCTTGCTTTAGATTTAATTTGCTCTTCTTTTTCTTGTTTCTTATGGTGGCAGCTTGTATTATTGATGTCAGATATTTCTTCTTCTTTTTTTAAAAAATTTCTTCTTTTTTAATGTATGTGTTCAATGCTATAAATTTCTTACTAGGCACTACTTTTCCTCCATCCTATACATTTTGAAAAGTTGTATTTTTATTTGAATTTAGTTCAAATATTTTAGGCTGGGTATGGTGGCTCACGCCTGTAATCCAGCATTTGGGAGGCTGGGGTGGGCAGATCACTTGAAGCCAGGAGTTCGAGACCAGCCTGGCCAACATGGTGAAACCCCAAATCTACTAAAAACACAAAAAATTAGCTGGCTGTGGTGGCTTGCACCTGTAGTCCCAGCTATTTGGGAGGCTGAGGCATGAAAATCACTTGAACCCAGGAGGTAG
The DNA here is from genome assembly GCF_047675955.1 of Chlorocebus sabaeus. Classification (NCBI taxonomy): domain Eukaryota; kingdom Metazoa; phylum Chordata; class Mammalia; order Primates; family Cercopithecidae; genus Chlorocebus; species Chlorocebus sabaeus. The sequence continues at coordinate 11,847,341 of NC_132906.1, forward strand.
AGATTGCAGTGAGCAGAGATCATACCAACGTGCTCCAGCCTGGGCAACAGAGTGAGACTATGTCCAAAAACATATATATATATAAAAAAAAATAAATGAATAAACAAAATATTTTAAAGCTAATCTTGAGATTTCTTCTTTAATTCATGTGTTTTTAAGAAGTGTGTTATTTACTGTCCAAGTATTTGGAGATTTACTAGCTATCTTTCTTTTATTGATTTCTAGTTTGATTGTCACTGTGGTCTGAGAACAGACATTATATCATTTCTAATTTTTAAATTTGCTAAAGTGTTCTTTATGGCCTAGAATGTGGTCATATAGATCTTCCTCGACATGAGAATCTGTTGTTTAGTGCAACCACTTTCACACATTATCTTAGCTAGATCTTCTGGATAACTTGTTTCAGCTTCTACACCAGCACTTGCTGATCCACCTTCCACTTTTTTCCATGCTTTTAATTTTTTTTTCAGAAAAGATTCTTGAAGAAAGTGAAAAGTGCTACTCCACTGAACACACACAAATAAGGAAGTACAACAGCCATATTGCTGATATGGAGAAAGTTTGAGTGATCTGCGTAGAGGATGAAACCAGCCATGACATTCCCCTAAGCCAAGACCTAATCCAGAGCAAGGTCCCAACTCTTCAGTTCTGTGAAGGTTGAGAGAAGGGGAGAAGCTGCAGAAGAAAAGTTGGAAGCTAGCAGGGGTTGGTTCATGAGGCTTAGGGTAGTAAACCATCTCCATAATATGAAAGTGCAAAGTTGGCCGGGTGTGGTGGCTTGTGCCTGTAATCCCAGCTTGTGCCTGTAATCACAGGGTCTGAGGTGGGAGGATCACTTGAGCCAGCAGTTTGAGACCAGCCTAGGCAACATAATGAGACCCTATCTCTAAAATTTTTTTTTAGTTGGCCAGAAATGTTGGTGCACACCTGTAGTCCCAGTTACTCAGGAGGCTAAGGCAGGAGGATAGTTTTGAGCCTAGGAGTGATGGCGATGAGCAGGTGGAAATCAGTAAGTTCTGGAAGAAGACTGCAGATCCACCACCCATTTGTCTGGGTGGTGTTCCCTGCCCTAAACCCTGGGCAGAAGACACAAAAGAAAGAAAGGAACAGTGGAAGGAAGATAAAGCAAAAGTCTTAAGAAATGCTGACAGCAAAAAATGGTGTCTTACCAGATGGCCTGTTCACAATGAGCTAGGACTAATAAGAGAAGCATTTTTTTAAACCAACATTTTTTTCTTTATTGTAACAAAATAGGTTACATAGGAACATTGAGAAGTTATTTCTCTGTATAGGAAACTTTGGATAATATCTACTAGTGCTCAAAGTCAGGCATTACACTTTTAAAATTTAGGTATGTAAGTATTATTCTACAGGTTGCTGTCAAAGGACAAAATTATCACAAATTTAGAGATTTCAACTGGCTTCACTGCAATTCTACAATCAGGCAATACTTCATCCCATAAAATAGAATGAGTTCTGATGAGCTAAGCAGAGACTGACTTTATTGACAGAGGAGAGCTGAAGAAAGCAGAAGCAAAGAACAAAGAATAAAAGAATATATTAGTCCTTTCAAAGTTATTTTTCTTGGAAGGTGGGGAACAGAGACACAGAAGAATAGAAAAGTAACTGATTAGTTAACCTCAGGCTACCTTTTTTGTATAAGGATTAAAGCAGAGAAACTTCATAATCATGCTGATTGAAGCTGTAAACTGGTCTGTTTGGGACATTCTCTCTGTCTCTCTTTTTCTCTGTCTTGCTCTCACATTCGCTTCCTCAGAAGGTCAGGAAGATCAGTTAGTTTGGGTTTGGTGACATGGAACTTTTGCCAGCGTGACTTCATTTTGATGGAGTGTAGTCTACTGGGGCCTAGTGCTATAGTTTAGCCTGAAACAGTGGCCTCCTGCAATTTTTATTTAGCATTGCAAATATAGATAATACAGACTGTTTGGCATATTCTGATACATGGACAGTAATTTAAGCTTTAGGTTTATGTAACAATCATGATATTTTATGGAAATAGAGGAATGGTATCACATGTTGCAGTTTTTCCCAAATGGGAGTCAGAGTTCTCCAGGAAAGGAGTCGGAGACTGCCCTTCTGAGCAGGACAAAGCTTCGCGCCCAGCTCCCCGCAAGAGCCCTCCCAGCGCATTCTCAGTATCTGAGCCTTCTTCCCATGGTCTCAGGCAGCCGCCACTTGCTCTTCCTGATAGCTGGTCCGTAGCCATCTTTCCAGAGAGCTTTGGGGGAGGGATAACGGTGGTGAGAAAGGCATGTCAGCATTGTACGCCAGCCGGCAGACGAGGCGGACTCTCTGTGGCTACCATGAGCCTCTTGAGGAGAAATTAAGTGGCCACAGCTGGGAGAAGGGCTTGGTCACATACTCCCACCTTGTTAACTACCACAAGGTTTGTTAACTGCCATAAGACTTTCTTCCTACTGTTAGGCAGAAACTCCTTTTTTTCTCTCTCTCTCTCTTTTTTTTTTTTTTTTTTTGAGATGGAATCTGGCTCTGTCGCCCAGGCTGGAGTGCAGTGGCACCATCTCAGTTGGCTGCAACCTCTGCCTTCTGGGTTCAAGCGATTTCCTGCTTCAGCCTCCCGAGTAGTTGGGATTACAGGTGTGCCACCACGTCTGGCTAATTTTTTGTATTTTTGGGGTTTCATCGTGTTGGCCAGGCTGGTCTTGAACTCCTGGCCTCAAGTGATCTGCCCGCCTCAGCCTCTGAAAATGTTGGGATTACAGGCGTGAGCCTCTGCGCCTGGCCCCTACAGTTAGGCGGAAACCCCTTCTAGGAAAACATTGCCTAACTGACACCCCTACCTTAGGCGTCCTACCAGCAGCACCGATTGGGCAGGAGAACGCTCTTACAAATATTCTGTCCTGTAAGCAGCTATAGACCCTAAGCTGGTTCCAGCCGGCTTACAGACTGCGTAAAGGGTCTTTGCATACTGTAGTTCACCTTCTGACTTAAATGAGCAGAATTCCTCCTCATTTTAATATTAAAAGCCTGCCCCCAAGTGAACATGAAACATATGATACATACATGTTAACTCACTGTGCATGCTTTACTTTCTCCATAAATATTCATAGGCATTTCCCAAACCTGTTAAATATGCATGTAAGACAGACCCTGGAAGGCTGAAACGCCACTGTTTTCTTCTCTTTGGAGAAGTGTTTTTGATTTTCCTGGGAGCTACGTTTCCCTAATCTGCAGGCTGTTATTCAGAAAATACGTTTTTTTCTTTTTTCCTTCCTCCATTGATCTCATGGTCATTTGTTAACAGGTAGATGTAGTGGCTGAGAGTGTGAGCTCCTGTTCTCCTAGTTAAAATGAACCATTTCCCTTTGTTCTTTTCTTGTGTTTTGTGATCTTGATTACACTACTTACGGTCTGTATTTCCCTATCTCCTTAGGTGGTGAGGTTTCGGAGTGCAAAGTTCTGTCTAATTGGCCTTTCCATCTCCTACAGGCTCAGCACATACCTATTATAGATTGGGTGCTCCACAAGCATTTGATGGAATTGAAATCAAATGAAATAATGATGCTAAAAAGAAATGGGTGTTCAATGTGTGAGGCAGCACTGAATAATGGTTAAGAACTTAGGCTTTCCGGTAAGACCAGCGCAGTCTCCAGAATTTCCACACTGCATGGGTTTAGGAGGGGCTGTCTACATGGAGGGAGAACAAAGGCATTTGTCTTAAAGCTTCATTTGCATAGAAATCCTTTGTTTTGACTAAATCCAACAACCTCCTGAAAGTAATTCTTAACACTATCTTTGCTACAGACGGCTAAGGATTAAAATAACCTCTCCAACTTAAGTTTCCACATACGCAAAATAGATAATAATAAAGTAATAATACGGACCCCATTCGAGTATTGTGAGGATCACTGGGATAGTGTGTGTTAAGTATTATTTGGTCTACCACACTAAGTATTCAATAAAAAACTGTTGTTATTATTACTATGATATTTTAAGTTGGTTGTATTCATAACTTGTTAGAATGTTAGAAGAGAACTCAGAAACAGCAAAAACACAGGCTTTGGAGTCCACAGACCTAAGTGGAAATCCTGTCTCCACCCCTTCCTAGCAGGGTGACTCTGGGTACATTGCTCATCCAGTAACACCTTGGTATGTGAGAACCACCTGGACTTGCTAAAATCGTATTCCAGGGACCCACCCTAGATATTCTGATTGAGTTGTTTTATGGTGAGGCCCAGAGAACTGCATTTTATGAGTTTTCCAGGTGATTCGGATTCATGAACTCTATGAACCATAGTTTGTGAAATGTTGACTTAATCTCTTGAAGTCTCAGAATTTTTTTTTTCCCCCCATAAAATGGAGCAGCAATACCTGTTTCATGGTTTTGGATGGAAAATATCTGGCCCCAAATCTGGCTTATTGCAGGGAAGCTGGCTTCCTGTGCTTAGAAGCTTTGGCTGTCTTCCTTCTAGATATGGTCTCTTCAACTATTTCATTCAACCATGTGCAGCCAGTGTCACAGAAGAGACCAAAGTCTGCGTTAGAAGTTGATAGAATTCAGGCAGCAAGTCAAAGACCAGCAAACATTAAAGAGTACAAAGTGTTTGTGAAATATATCAGATGTATTTTGCATAATATACCTCTGTAATAGATTGGGTTCCCCCTGCCCCCTGCAACTCAGCCATGTATGGAAATAAAAAAATTCCACTCTGATGAGCACATTTCCCTGCTTTCAAATACCAGAAACCATGTGAACAGTGAACAAGGAAGGCCTGTACCGTCACCATCACCAGACAACAGTTTCATAATGAACTCCACAAATTTGACTTCTCGCCTGCCTCTGATTCTTTAATGGAATATTAGGAGAAAATTAACAGAGTCTGATGACCTCAGAGGACTTTTGAGGGGAAGGCTAAGTCCATGCTGGACTGAGTCAGCTACGTAGAAAATGAAACTTCAGTTTGCCCACAGCCTGCTGCTTTTAAGGTTCTTATTTTCTACACGTGTGCTCGATCCACCCATCCCTCTTAGCTGATGTTTGCTGCTGCTGTTGCTACAGAATGGGAGCTTTGAAGACCTGCTTCCTATAATAAGCTAGATGAGCTCATTTGTTAATGTTTTTCCTTCCTGTTATACTTTTCAGTATGTTAGGCTGCTATTTAACATTGAATTGTCACAATCTGTGGCATTATATAATGATATAATTTCTTTGCTGTGTAATTGGTAAAGAACTTTGTGATGATTCTGATGGGAGGGAGATAAAAACTATCAAGAAACATAAGGCTGTGAGTATATAAGTGCAAAAATAGCCAATTCCATCAACTCTTCCCAGAATGAGTCGGGCAAAAAACATTAAGTTTCCTTTTTGGCTTTTTTTCTTCTGTGCAAGGAAAATATTTTAAACTGAATTTTCTCCCTTTTCATCCATTGTTTGTGGACACAGGATATAGAGCAGCAGGGGAGAAGCCAAAAAATCTGCTGAAAGCTGGTTCTGTTTAACAGATTAGATTCAAATTTGTTTTTAAGAAGAACGAATTTGTAATGTTTTATTCAGGCACAGCAAAGGCAATATAATCAGAGTGAAATCTGTCTTGAAGAAAGAATTTTTGTAATTATAAACTCCCAAATAAAGATTTGAAACAGAATCTGATTTGCCTATCGATGGGTAGCTTTTCTTAGTTTTAATTTATCTGTACGCTCACTCATTCATTCAACAAACACTGGCTGCTGCCCTCTGCGCTAGACACTGGGAAAAGGGAGGTAAAATAATTTGTGCCCTCCAGAAGGAGTGCTCCGGTACTCCTCTTAGTAGCTCCCGTGAAATCCCCAGTGTGCTCCATCAAAACACGTTTTCTATTTGATTGAAACTACTTATTCAACAAACTTTTATTTATTTATTTTTTATTTCAGTAGCTTTAGGGGTACAAGTGATTTTTAATTACATGGATGAATTGCATAGTGGTGAAGTCTGAAAGTTTAGTGCACCCATCACAGGAGTAGTGTATATTGCATCCAATATGTAGCTTTTTATCCCTCTCTGCTCTGAGTCTCAATGCCCATTGTACTACTCTGTATGCCTTTGCATACCCAGAGCTTAGCTCCCACCTGTGAGTAAGAACATACAGTGTTCCAACAAATATTTGTCAAGCAATTCCTCTGTGTGAAGCACAGGACTACATGGTCCCCGCCTACCCTGTAGGGCTGTTGTGGGGATTAAGGAATAAGGATCAAAGTGCTTGACACCACACCTGGGCCTAGAAGGTATTTAATAGGTGTCTAATGAATGACTTCATAGCCAGTAGGAAACTGTTGCTAGGAAGAGATTGCTAGTGACCCTGTGATTGTGAACTTCAGTAGGAGGAGATAGTGGAGAAGGACCAAAGCTTCCAGCATCTTCTGGCAGCAGTAATTCTGCACCTTTCCTGTAGTCACACTTTTTGAACTTCTGGTCTACCTACTTTTGCTTAGGTTTCTCTTCTTTGCCTCAGCCACTTTGTGACTCCCTTCTTTCTTTCCTTCCTCCCTCCCTCCTTTCTCTTTCTTTCTATCATTTTCATTCTGCACAGACTGTGATCATAAAACTTGAGCAATATTTCATCCCACCAAATGTGTTCAAGGTGATAGAAGATTTGGCTGCTCAGGGGGACCCATCAGGAGTCCCAAATCATTGGCCTGTATGAGCCAGGGCAGTGGGCCAGGCTCAGTCCGTACAGGTTGGGCCAACCTGAGGATGATAAGAATGGCGTCTTTATTATAGTTTGAAGTATATAGGTACACACACATGCCTTGCTGTACATTTCTACACATAAATCTTATTCAAAGGAGGTTTTGATATTTCAAATTATGGAACAAAAATGCTGATTCTTCTGATAGGAATCCCAGAATATAGAATGAGTGAATGGAATATGTGGAGTGAAAGAAATGACGGGTTACTGATTCTTAGAAGAAAAATACATTGCTCAGCACTCATTAGGATATTTTAATTATATAGGATTACGGATGAAAGATATGATATATCTTCTACAACTTAACAAAAACTGTAAAAAGGAAAGGGCCTTGTTTATTGTGTTTTAAAGAATTAATCCTTAAGCACATCTTTTGTCCTTGGCCTGGGGGCAGTGTCTCTCACAGGTCTGGGGACCATGTTGGCTTTTGCTCTCCATAAACCCTCACGGACTCATCCAGTGCCTGGTGCCCAAAAACTAACCAGTATCCATCCATGGATGTAAAATACTCAGGAGTGTAGAAGTTACTTTGAAATACGGCGTTCTGTAGCTCAAATTCTCTAAATAGAATTCTTGACCAAATGATAAAATAAAAAGTCAAAGAACACATAGATAGCAAACCAGAACATGCATTAAGGCATAACTTCCTGAATGAGATTTTAAACCATTAATATGAATGACGATAGCATATTTTGGTTTTAGGTAATAATTGTTTGAGGAATTCAGAATTGACAGGGTGACACTCCTAGGGGCTCAGGGCTGGCTACTATTATGATGGTCTAGAACAAGCTGGTCCAACTCATGGTCCGTGAGCTGCATGCAGCCCAGGATGGCTTCCAATGTGATCCAACACAAATTCATAACTGTTTTTAAACATTATGAATTTTTTTTTTTTTTTTTTTTTTGAGACGGAGTCTCACTCTGTTGCCTAGGCTGGAGTGCAGTGGCATGATCTCGGCTTACTGTAACCTCTGCCTCCCAGGTTCAGGCGATCCTCCTGCCTCAGCCTCCCAAGTAGCTGGGATTACAGGCACACACCACCATGCCCAGCTAATTTTTGTATTTTTAGTAGAGATGGAGTTTTCCACGTTAGCCAGGGTAGTCTTGAAATCCTGACCTCAGGTGATCCACCTGCCTCAGCCTCCCAAAGTGCTGAGATTACAGGCATGAGCCACTATGCCCAGCCAGCATTATGAGATTTTCTTATGATTTTTTTTTTTTTTTTTTAGCTCACCTGCTATCATTAGTGTTAGTGTATTTTATGTATGGCCCAACAAAATTCTTCTTCCAATGTGGCCCAGGGATGCCAAAAGATTGGACACCCCTGGTCTAGACATTCACTGTAATAAGTGGGTTCAGCCTTTTGACTGGGAAATTGGAAAAAATAATTTGTAAGGGAGCTATGAGAAAAACAAAATAAAACAAAATAAACCCTGACTTAGGCTTACTGAGAACAATTTTCTAGTCTTAGCATCAGCAAATTAAATTATCATACTCAAGGCACTTGAGTAATTCCTGGATATATGGAATCCAAATAGGTGAACGCAGCAGCGTTAGTTTACGAAGGAACTCGAATCACTATCTAGGTCTGATTAATTAGATGACAATCAAATCTTAAATCAGATCAAATTATGCATGAATGAAAAAGAAGTTGATTGAATAGCTCACCTAAAGGCATAGTCACATTCTAGGGACCAGAAATAAATTTAATTAAGCCTAAAGGAAATCAGGATATGAAAAAATTTTCTTTTGTTTTTGTTTTTGTTTTTTTTTTTTTTTGAGCCAGAGTCTCACTCTATTGCCCAGGCTGGAGTGCAGTGGCATGATCTTGGCTCACTGCAACCTCTGTCTCCCGAGTTCAAGCAATTCTCCTGCCTCAGCCTCCTGAGTAGCTGGGACTACAGGCACCCGCCACCACGCTCAGCTAATTTTTGTATTTTTAGTAAAGACAAGGTTTCACCATGTCGGCCAGTTTGGCCTCGAACTCCTGACCTCAGCTGAAATGGAAAATAAAAATCTCAGTCAGTGATTTATTGGATTCCATCCATAAACTGTTGATAAAAGCTAACATGAATTTTGTCTGATTGGGTTTTCTTTCTACCTACTACATAGCATTTTTCATAATATTATGCTATAGTATTATTTCTCATATTATGCTATAATATTATTTTTTATAATATTATGCTATTAATAGAGGATTCCTAACCAGTAGTTTCTTGTGTTGAGCATCCTGACTTCAGATAGCAGGGAAGTTTGTCTTAGGGAACTGATCTGTAAACCATTAATATGAATGACAATAGCATATTTTGGTTTTAGGTAATAATTGTTTGAGGAATTTAGGGAAGTATATCTCTAAGCAGGCGGCTGAATTGGACACAACTGAAAGATGTGGTTCTTGAATTTGCTATGGCTAATTACAATAGTTTTTGGAACACAAGGACAATTATTTATTGGCATCTAGTGCTTGCATCGTTGTATAAACAGGCCACCTAGAGATCAACCAAATATTTTCTTTGTATCTATTGAAGCATGCATGCATGCACATGGCTATTGTCTCTGGTGCCAGTGGACCCAAACACAAGAATATTCCTCCTAAATCTTGCCAAGATTTTTAATGGAAGTACAGTACTTACAAAATAAGGCTATATAAGGCAGCTGTGCCTTATGTTGTGTTAACTTTTAAAAATTTAGTGTCAATCTCTAGTGCTTTCCTTTGGGGCTAGTTGCTGTTGAAATGTATAGTACTCACGGACAGAGGTAAATGTGTCCAGGGCATCTTTCTCTAGAGGGTACAACTCTGGACTGTCAAACTTGAGTCCAGAGTCTTGAGTGCAACAGTCATCACGACTGATCTGTCCTCATCTCTTCCCCTAACCGTGCTGGGAGAGTCTCTGCTTGAGATTTCACGAGGACAACAATAGAATTCGTTGAGGATGATTAAAATCATGTTATAGATTAGAATGAACACTATACGGTTATTTTACAGATAACTCTAGTGTGCTTATGTGAAATATAGTCCCTCAATGTGGGGGCCTTATGGAGCCCAGTTTCAAAATTTTTAGATTTTTAACTTTTGGGGGATAATAGAGTTAGCAGCTTCTCTGTATGGGCAAGAATGGGGGTTTCCTTGGAGCATATCTTTTTTTTTAAATTCTGCTAAAATAGACATAAAATAAAAGTTATCATTTTAACCATTGTTGAATGCACAATTTAGTGGCATTAAGTGCATTCATCATGTTGTGCCACCATCACCACCATCCATTTCCAGAACTTTCGTCATTCCAAATCAAAGCTCTGTACTTATTAAATGCTAATGTCCCATTTCCTATCCTCTGCCCCCAGGCCCTGGTAACCACCATTCTATTTTCTGTCTTTATGAATTTGACTACTCTAGGTACTTCATGTAATAGAATTATATAACATTTACCCTTTTGTGTCTCATTTATTTCACATAGCATAATGTCCTCGAGGTTCAGCTTCATCCATGTTATAACATGTGTCAAAATTCCCTTCTCTTTAAGGCAGGAATAACAGTTGCATAGTGAGTATATGCCGAATCCTGTGTTCCATTAATCCATTGATGGACACTTGGGTCGCTTCTGCCTCTTGGCTATTGTGAATATAATGCTGCCGGAAACATGGGTGGACAAGTATCTCTTTGAGACCCTGCTTTCAATTCTTTTGTGTATATACCTAGAAGTGGAATGACTGGATCATAGGTAATTCTATGTTTAATTTTTTGAGGACGTGCCATACTGTTTCTACAGTGCCTGTGGCATTGTATATTTGGAGCATATCTTTTTTTTTTTTTTTTTTTTTTTTTTGAGATGGAGCTTCGCTCTGTCACCCAGGCTGGCGTGCAGTGGCACAATCTCAGCTCACTGCAACCTCCTCCTCCTGGGTTCAAGTGATTCTCGTGCCTCAGCCTCCCAAGTAACTGGGATATAGGAGTGCGCCACCACACCCGGTTAATTTTTTGTATTTTTAAGATGGGATTTCACTCTGTTGATCAGGCTGGTCTTGAACTCCTGACCTCAGATGATCTGCCTGCCTTGGCCTCCCAAAGTGCTGGGATTATAGGCATGAGTGACTGCGCCCAGCCTGTAGTATATCTTTTGTGATACAACCTCTTTTTTGTTATAAAACTGTGAGGCAAGCAGGCCTTCTGCCCTGGGGAAAAGTCACTGGACATTTCATTGATCTCAGCAGTGCCTTTTCTCTGGTTTTCAGTCCAGGGATGAATTGCCATGGGAAGTTCAGGCTTCGTCAGCGTGAAGGGGTCTATATCTCAGTCCCTGTCAAGCTGGTAACACATCAGTGCATTGCTATTTGTGTTATCCATTGGTGTTTTCACAAACAGTCGCCCCACTGGAGAGAAGGGGGAACATCACGACACTGCCTGCTCTACCCCATGAAACCCCCTCTGTGGCCATGGAGCCCCAGAGAGTAACTGTTAAATGTTCCTGCCTCTCTTCCTGTGGGTATAAAAGAGCTGGCATAATAAACATAAACATAATAAACAATTTCTTAATAGGAAATAGTACGCCAACATCAATTCCATTTCAGCGGAAGAAATGCTTTGCCACTCATGACAGCAATGCTTTGGCTATGGATGCCTCACACTGTATTCAGAATCCCGTTAAAACAAAGGATGCCACTGTGGAGAAAACATTAGGGAAGGGATTTCTATTCATATGTAGATCTTCTTTTAAAATTGAGAGCCATTTTATCTCTCTTAAATGAAGTTTCCCATCACCCACCAACCCTTGCACAGCCCCTGGAGTCCCATAATGTAGTTTTCTACATGAGTGATTAGTTTCTTTGTCTATGCAGATTTTGGGGAATTGTCATTTTCTGCCTAAGAAATAAAAGAAAATTTGACTCAGAAGATTAAAAACACATTCTTGCCTCTTTAATTACAAAGATTAAAAGCACTGGGCCTCATCCAAACAATAAACTTAGAGTATAAAATACATGTTTGTTCTGATGGTTAGTGAGGTTGAGAGAGCACATTTCATCTGCCCCAAACCTCACTGAAGACAGCCTTGCAGGGGCTGGGCACTGACACCCACACATGCCACATGCCCTGTGTTGTCTACTGCGTGTGCAGGGACAATGACGCTTAACTCCACAGCCAGCCACTCATAAACGTCAAGAGGCACTTGGCTTGAGCTATTTAAGGGATACAAATATAGAACACTAAACCTATTTTTTGGTGTTTGTGTTTGTGTTTCATTGTCCTCAGATGAACAAGAAAACACTTCTTTTCCACAGGTCTTGGCAAATGAAATGATCAAGAAGGAAAATGTGTCCCCCATGTGATCAAAAGCAGAGGAAACTGCTAGCTAAATTTAAGATGCTATATAGCGTAACAACACTAAAAATAGTTCTTTATCAGTCCAATTGCCCTGGATCATTGAGGATCTCTGTATAGTTATTGAATTATCTAGGTTCTGGAGACGGTTAATTTTATGTGTCGCCTTAGAGGGTACTTTTGAATGAGATTATCATTTAATTCAGTGAACTTTAGGTCCAGCAGATTGCCCTCCACAGTGGGGGTGGGCCTCATTCAACCAGCTACAATCCTGAATAGAACAAGACTTGCCTCTCCCAGAGAGAGGGGCTTCTCCAGCAGGCTGCCTTTGGACTGCATGTGCACCGCAGCTCTCCTGGGTCTCCAGTGCTGCTGCCCACACTGCAGATGGTGGGCTTGTCAGCTTCCACAATTGCATGAGCTAGTTCCTTGTAATAAATTTCTCTCTCTCTGGCCTACTCTGTGTGTGTGTGTGTGTGTGTGTGTGTTGTGTGTTTCTGTTAATGTGTGTGTTATGCGTGTGTGTATATGTGTGTGTCTGTGTGTTTGTGTGTGTTGTGAGGTGTGTCTGTGTGTGTGTACGTGTGTTTGTGTGTGTTGTGTGTGTGTGTCTCTGTGTGTTGTGTGTGTATGTGTGTGTTTGTGTGTGTTGTGGATGTGTGTGTGTTTGTACGGTGTGTGTATCTGTGTGTGTTGTGTGTGTTTCTGTGAGTGTGTGTTGTGTGTGTGTGTATGTGTGTGTCTGTGTTTGTGTGTACGGTGTGTGTATCTGTATGTGTTGTGTGTGTTTCTGTGAGTGTGTGTTGTGTGTGTGTATGTGTGTGTCTGTGTGTGTTTCTGTGTGTGTGTGCTGTGTGTATGCGTGTGTATGCACACACATATACATCCTCTTGGTTCTGTTTCTCTGGAGACTTGTGACTAATAGAGCTCCTTTCCTAGATTTACATTTCCTTTCTTCGCTGAATTCATACATTTTGTAAGGTGAACTCAGATTACTGTTTTGCTTTCTTTTTTCTTTAATGGGAAATTAAGACAATTTATTCTATATAGCTATTAAAAAATAGATGTCATCTTCTATTTCAGTTGGGCTTCCAGCAAGAAAGGGAATTCTACTCAAAAGAGTTTAACCCAAAAGTGACTATTTACAGAAGTGTAGGCAGAATGAAGGGAATTCACCAGGCAAGATCCTCAAGGAACTAGCACCAACAGGAAGCTGTTACCACCTGGAGGTCTGAAGCAGCGAGGAGAAAAAACCATTTGATCAGTGCCCAGGAGGGCTGGAGTCCTGGAGGGACCACCCGGCAGGGGCTGTCACTGAAGAAGGAGGTAGCCATAGTCAGCATATGCCTGAAACAAGGAGCAGTGGGAGAAACAGCCTGATCATGTTCTCATCCCATGCTCTGACCTCCCATTGGCTGAACCCAACCAGATGTCATGGCCAAGAGCGGGAAGTTGCCGGGCAGAGAGGCCAGCCTCCTGAGTACACAGCAGGCCAGAAGGACTGGATCTGTGTATGAAAACACAATAGCTGGCACTCATGAGAGAAGCCCCAGAGATTTTGCTAGGCACTAAGAATAGTCACCCTTCACCTCCAATGAACCTCCCCAGCTTTGAAGACTGTGTGGACACAGAGCCTGGATGACACTTGCTGCCCTGCCCATGTGACTGACACAGCTTCCTCTCGCTCCATCCCCACCGCCAAGCAGCAGATGAACAGCACCAGACTGACCAGGACCTCCTAGGCCATCACAGCCCTGTGACTACTGGACATCTTTTTATCTGTCATTTTATTTCAAGGTGGTGACACATATAGCCATGTGGAAGCTGAACGAAAACCTCTCTGAAGTGATTTTGAAGGATGCAAAAATTGATAAAAATTAGTCAACTTTTCGTAAAGCTTTTAGGAAGAATGCATGTAAGTAAAAATTCCAGTATTCTAGTCAAACAATGAAGCTCACTTTATTTGTCAAAAGAGTCTCCCACAGTAGCCGTCTAGTGTTTTTAGAATGATTTGTATCAGGGTGGCCCACTAGGTCTACAACTGGATGACCTGGAAAACCAATTTTACAAGAATAGAACAGATACAAGAGGCAAGAAGAAGAAAAGGTGGTGAGGCCACAGGGCGAGGGGAGTGAGGGGCCTTGGCCCACATTTAAGGAGGCGCTCGCTTTCAGGGTTGCGCAAGTGTAGAGCTGGCACTGAGAGTCCGTGCCTCCTTAAATTTTGCACCCCTGCGTCTCCCTGATCCTGCCCCTGCTGATTTGTCCTCTTTTAAAGAAAGCACCACCCAGCACTGTGCACCAGTGCATCCTTTCTCAATCCTGGAAGGTTGCCCTTTTAGAGAGGCTTCCATGTGATTTCACTCACCGATGTAAAATAAACTCTTAAAAAGAAATGAGTTTCCTAGAACAGCCATGGGTGATGAGATGGGATAGACAGGCATCTGGCCTGTTGGCAGAGCATGGGGGAAGAGCTAGAAAAGGCATCCAAAACTTGAGTCTGATCCTGAGGCACCAAGCATTTAACTGCGAACAAAGCAAGCAGCCAGGGCGAGCAAGTGCAAAGGAGTGAAATCCTGACTCTTTACAAGAAACACCACTATTAGAAATGCTTCCATTCACGCATTCTTTTGGGTAAAAGCATCTCATTTTCATAAAAAAGACACTCCTTAGGTTGCAGAAGGGTGGATGGTACAGTTAAGTTGTTAACTTTATCTGATGAGTTAGTTGTTGAGGTCATTTTCTGTAAAAGAGGAGGTGGGAACTGATGAAGCTACACTTCATAGTCTTCACAATATTTTTTCCCTAAGTCAAGCCCTGAATTCCAGTGGCCCCAACTATGAGCTTGTGGATTGAGGGTGAGATCCGGTTGGCCTAGCTCATTGCTCAACGTAGGATTCCATTTGTAGAGCTCAGAGAGGCTGAAGAAACCGTGAAGGATTATTGAGATTAAACAATGCCGAATGTATCTATTCAGTCTCTTGGTTATTCCCAGTCACACAGTACAAATGATGTACTGGAAAGATGTTTGCAAAGACATTCTAAGACAGTTGCTAAATGTTGGCTTTCTGACTTCAGTCTTTTGATCCATTCTTACAGATTTTTAGGTAGTTGGTCTTGCACACGTGATGGTTAGATGGGTTGCTCCTTCACTTACACAGAAATATGTGGTCCTCACAGTTGGCAACAGATGGCTGAAGTTGACAAAACCACTAAGAAAACATAATCAATGTGTTAAAACAAAGTTCACTGCTAACGTTGAACCCTTTTTTTCATGTTTTGATTCATAAGGTAACAGTGCTCTAATCTGGAAAAAGAAAACACTGAAAATCATTTAAAAAGCACTAATGTCCCATTTAGCTGTTCAGAGCAGTTTCTGTTTTTGGATTAAAAGGAGGTAAGTCATGCTTACTTCTGAGGAAGTGGTTACATGTGGAAACTTGAGGAAAAAAAAATCACCAATGTGACTGGCATCGCACTGCATCACTGTGAAGAAAATAGAACTGTTTTAATAAAGTCTTGTGGTTAAAAATTTGTTAGACAAAATGGTATTAATGAAGAGTGCAGAAAAGAATTGAGAAGTAACTATGTTTTACATGAAAATTATTCAGTTAGGCAAGCAAATCTCTCAACTTCCATATGATATTCTCCAAATGTAAAGGGAAAATTTACATTCGTATGTCTGCTGACATTATATATGTGTGCGTGTGTGTGTGTGTGTGTGTCTGTGTCTGTGTCTGTCTGTGTATATAAGGAAGCAGCATGGAGAAGAAAACAGTTCCGGGTAAATGAAATGATTAATACAAAATTATATATATATCAATCAGATACCACTCTTCTGCTGAATTACAATGTCTCAGGAATTACAGAAATAGGAAATCTAGGTAGAAAATCTAGGTACAAACTAATTTCCTGACATTGACATCAATGCCAATTCATTTGCTTATTTACATTTAATTAATTGAAGTAAGTCTTTGAAAAAAAGTTTTTTAAAAAGCCCTTTGTTCTGTGCCCACATCCATTTGAGTCTGCAGTGAGATGGTCAGAAGGCCCTGGGCGAGATGACCCTGCTGCGGTTCACAGAAGCACACACGCATGTCTGTCATCGTCTCTGTTCGACAGCTTCCCCGGCTCCCCTATGATTGCAAGTGTTTCTATCATGATAGAGAAGGTGCAGAGCAGGGCATGCTACGACCTCGGAGTCCTGACTGGGAGGCACGGGGCAGCACTAGCAACGCCTGCGGGAAGAGCTTCCTCTAGGTACCTCAGGCCTCCGTGGCGGGCCGTGTTTTCAGAAATTGAATTGTGACAGCATTTACCTGGGAAATCCAAGGGAGGAAAGGATCACATCACCTCTGAGTTCCTTAACATGAAAGTGACTCTCACCATCCAGAGTAAGGAAATAGAAGGCCACCATAAAGTGACACAGAAGTGTGACAATGAGGGAGAGGAAAGCAATGAAAATAAATCCAGAGAAACCGAAATTCTTCTATATGGCATCCAGTCTTTCTAAAAGTGTAAAGATCCTGTAATTTCAGTGTCATCTGTAAATAAGCCTCAGGTCCTTAAAGATCATACACGAGTCAGTGTCGTGAACTGTGGTCCATGTTTCTCTTATTTTTTCTTGTCTTCTAATAATAGCATTAAGTAACTCTGAAACATCTTTACTGAGAAGGAGAGCACAGTGACCTTAATTTGAATCATTTAGGTATATCGTAAGGCAGCTATGCTATTTAGGTCATATGAGATAATTTCCTATGATACAGCAATGATAACAGTGACATGCATTGAATGCTTAATCTATGTCAGACAGTCTTATGTGCGCCAATTATGTTAACTAGTTTAATTAAAGAGAAGGAACAAGCATCACAGAAAATACAAGTTTTACTGTTGGCAAAGTTTATGTTTATCTTATTAGATTTAATAATTCCAGAGGCCAGGCATTGTGGCTTACACCTGTAATCCCAGCACTTTGGGAGGCGAAGGCGGGCGGATCACGAGGTCAGAAGTTTGAGATCATCCTGGCTAACATGGTAAAACCCCATCTCTACCAAAAATACAAAAATTAGCCTGGCGTAGTGGCGGGCGCCTGTAGCCCCAGCTACTCGGGAGGCTGAGGCAGGAGAATGGCGTGAACCCGGGAGGCGGAGCTTGCAGTGAGCCAAGATTGCGCCACTGCACTCCAGCCTGGGTGACAGAGTGAGACTCCATTTCAAAAAAAAAAAAAAAAAATTCCAGATAAAACAATAAGGTAAACATAAACTATTCGTAGTCCCATAGATCACAGGTGACACAAAGGAGTAAGATATTTGTAATGTCTAAACATGACCAGAGATTAATATCTGGAATATACCAAGGAGCTTACTGTCGCATATCAACAACAACAAGATACCCCACCAGAAAAATGGTCAATGTAAAGGAGAGGCAGTTTACAGAAAACACTGTGTGTGAATAAACATATGAAGAGATGCTCAAAAGCATTATTAATAAGAGCAATGCAATTCAGTGATAAAATATCCCTTCGTACCCATTAACTTGGTCATAGTCAGAGAGCTGGCTGATGCCTCCTGTTGGAAAGGGTGTGAGGTTTGGCACCCTTTTGCCTACTGGTGAGAGAGTAGACTGGGACAGACAGCTAGGTAGTGACACCACTCAGTCCAGCTAAGTGGAGCCATTCCACCCTAGGGTGCTCCTTGGGATATTCTCACTATAGGCTCATAAGGGAACATGTGCAAGGATGTTGGCTGCAAGCTGTCGGTGGCAACAGGTTGTGGAGGCAATCTGATGTCCACCATCAGGTTGGGTAGAAGGTGAGGGGTGAACAACCATGGAAAACCAAGCCATGGTTAGAAGTAATAGATTCAATTTCCATATAGCAACATGGATTGACCTTAAAATTATAGTGCTGCCTCAAAAGCAGTAAGAAGCAGTTTGAGATATGTATCGTATTTCCATTTATATAAATTAAAAATAAATCTACACAAAACAACAAATGCACATTTCAAAGGAATTCATGCCCCGAATTTTTTAAAGCACACTGGAATGTTTGATGAGGGGAGGGGAAAGGGACTGGTTGCAAGGATAAAAAGGAATAAACAAGTAGGTAAAACAAAAGGGAAAAATACCTGTGGCGTCTCAACTCAATTCCATTCAATAAACATTTCTTAAGGCTCCACTATTTCCAGATACTTTATTTGAATATGTTCTTTCTGGTGGTATATGAGCCCAATTTGATTTATGAACACAAGATAATGAGACTTTATAACTTTAGATAGAAAATTGCATGTGCCACAAGAACAGAGAGAAAAATAAAAATTAATTGCTGGAGAAAAGTATTTTCTAAGTGCTTAGATGATAGGATAAACTGATATATAATAAATGAGATTCTATCTTCAATGTAGCTTTTATCTCATGTGATGCTGGAAACTATTAAAAACCAAGAAATATAATTAAAAATAAGCTGTAACATAAAATAATGTGATGGATTTGGAGAAGATTAAATGTTATTTAAATTATTTGTACAGTTAACCTTCTATGGAAAATAAAACTTTGGAGGTATCCTTAGATATTTCTGTTTATTAGTCCCTAGTTACTATGAACTCCACATGTTCTAATAAAACTAATTATTAGGCCCTCCCCCGCCCAAATCACTCATTAAACAAATATTTATTAAACCCCTACCATGTGCCAGATACTGGGCCTTAATGATGATTTTACACTATAGCTTCCAAATTCATATCTTTACCTGGGACTTCTTTGAATTCCAAACTCATAGCACAGTTATTACTGTTCGTCTCAAAGGTATCACAAACCCAATACCTTCAAAACCAAACTCATGATTCATCCCCTATAACTACTGTTCTTCTTTCCGTTGTTTTCTCTGACAATGCCCCACTATTCATTCATCTACTTGGCACAAGTCAGACACTAAGTGGTCATCTTTGGCATCTCTCTCTGCCACTTCTGTTAGCCAGTCACTTCCCAAACTCTTGTTGGCTTTTTTATATATATATATTTCTTAAATTTATCACTTTCTCCTATCTTCAGCCACCATCCCACTTGGAGCTACTGTCATTATCTCTTCTTTCTTTCTCTTTTTTTGAGACAGTCTTACTCTGTCGCCCAGACTGGAGTGCAGTGGCATGATCTTGGCTCACTACAACGTCCACCCCCCAGGCTCAAGTGATCCTCATGCCTCAGCCTCCTGAGTAGCTGGGATTACAGGTGTGTGCCACCATACCTGGCTGATTCTTTTGTATTTTTAGTAAAGATGGAGTTTCACCATGATGGTCAGGCTGGTATTGAACTTCTGACCTCAAGCAATTCACCTGCCTCGGGCTCTGAAAGTGTTGGAATAACAGGTGTGAGCCACTGTGCTCGGCCATCTATTTCTTGACAGGACTGTCTGGTTTGCCCAGCTCTCCTCCTCATTCTCTACACTGAAGTCAACTCTGTTCATGCCATTCCTTGTTCCTCTTCCCCCCTTAAAAATCAATGTCTCTTAAGTTGAAGAAAAATCTCTCTAAGGTGGCCAGTGATGCATCCACGGTATGTTCCTCCCCATCTTCCTAGCATAATCTCATTCCACTCTCTCTCTTATTCTCTTTGCCCTTCCACACTGACCTGTGAGTCTCCTATATGTATCATGCTACCTCCTGCCACAGGATCTTTGCATATGCTGTTTTCCTAGCATCATCAAGATGCTCTCTCTCTCTTCTGCCTTTTTTTCTCTCTTTTTTTTTTTTTTGCATAGTTAATCCATTTGCTCATAAATATTTATTGAGGACCTACTACCTGCCAGGCACTGATGTAGGTGCTAGAGAGTCAGTGATGAAATAAACTCTTCATTCTTGAAGGTTTCACTTTGGTGCGGTGATCTTAGACTCTGGTGGATTAACTCGGATTCAGCTCAACATTCCAGTTTCGGGGGAGTTCGATCCCCCAAACTAGATCAGGTGTCCTTGTTCCAAGTTCTCAGACCCCATGTGCTCCTTCCTAGTACTTATCACAGCTTGAACTTATTCATTTACTTGAGGGTTGATCTGAATGGCTGACTCACCCTTGGTCGGTAGGATTCGCTAGGGCACAGGCACTTCTGGGTTTCCTCATCACAGTATCCTCGGGCCTGTCACGGTGCCAGGTGCATAGATGTTTGATATAGTAAATATTTACGGACTGAATGAAATGTAAATAGAAAAATGGCCACTGCCCTGAGGCTATCCAGGGAAGATGACGGATGGATACACAAATGGCACGTCAGAGGAATGATGCTCAGAAGTGCTGTGTACACGAAAGCTGGAACAACACGTAAGGTCCCTTGTTTCTTTCTTTGTTTTTTGAAACAGGAAGACAAGTACATTTATATGCCGAGAGTGAACAACCGGTGGAGAGACAAAACAGATACAAGAGGGAAAGACAGGGCAGCTTCCCTGGAGAGAGGGCGAGGAAGAGGTCTAGGGCCCTGTGAAGGGACAGCTGTGTGGCTGGCAATGGGCGAGGAGCTCTGCCTGGTGGTTTTGATGCCTTTGTGGAGTCTTAGGCTAGATCTTTACTGCCCAGTACGGTAGTTGCTCACCACATGTGACTACTGAGCACTTTAAATGTGGCCAGTTGGCAGGAGATGCGCTCTAGGTGCAAAATGCACATCATGTTTTAAAGACTTATACGAAAATGTCATATGTCGCATTAATAATTGTATGTATTAGTTACTTGTTGAAGTGATGGTGCAATCTATTTTCATTTTTCCAGGCAGTGAATTATGTTCTATCAAGTTACCATGAACATTGAATTAGTGAATACTTACCCATCACTCCAAGAGGAAATACAAGGCTAGGTTCCTACAGCAAGCCTCTGTCACAACACTTTCATCAACTGATCAATATGTAACCTTGTTTTTCATGTTTCTGTTTAAAGACACCTTATTTAATCTATCTTGTTGATTAATTAGCATTGAACTCACAGCCAACAGTACTATA
The DNA here is from genome assembly GCF_047675955.1 of Chlorocebus sabaeus. Lineage (NCBI taxonomy): Eukaryota > Metazoa > Chordata > Mammalia > Primates > Cercopithecidae > Chlorocebus > Chlorocebus sabaeus. The sequence goes on from NC_132906.1 coordinate 11,868,336, forward strand.
ACTCATGCCTGAATGAAGCTTCTCCAACACATGTATTTTCTCCATAAGGTACATCACAGCCTTCTTGTGCTTAGGAACCTTCACAGCTTAGGAATCCCTGACAGCACTTCAGCACTATGCTCAGAGACTAAAAAGGAGCACAAAAATGTGGAAAACATGGCACTATCTGGACTCTAAAAAGGACGCTTGCTTATAGCATGAGAGTTGAAACAAGAAGCAGAGCGCCGCCTTGCTGGACCTCAGCTGGGAGCATGCACGTTGGGCGACTCAAGCTTTTCACCACTCTGCATGTCGGCAAATGAACACAAAAATGATGCAGGTATTGATTTTGGGGCTACAAATAAATTTTTTGAGTAGATGAATTTGCAAATACAGAATCAGTGGACAATGAATATTGACTGTACCTTGGGTCAAATAGAACATATTATAAGAAGTAATTTCACCTGTTTCTTTTTACATTTTAAAAATTCAGCTACTAGTAAATTTAAAGTTATATATGTGGCTCACTTTCTGTTCCTACTGGACTGCCCTGGTCTAGATTATTATTGAGAGAGAGAATCAGAAATGGGTCAGACAGTCTTAAAGGGAATGAGGAGGGTAGTACTCCATTAGACCGAAACACGCAAGTGCTTGCTGGGACCTGGCAACACTTCAATGCCCTTTGAAGCAACTTCCTCAGAAATGTCTAAGGCCACCCTTCTGGTGCCTGGGAACAGCCGAGGCTGTAGTGTTCTCTGGGTGGGGCTCGTGAGACCTGATTGGACTCTTGTGGGTTCCATGGTTCTCCCCTTTGGGGCACTCTCCAAAACTCAATCCCATTCCTCACACAAGGGATTCGCCAGATGACCAAGGAACTCGGAGACTCACACCCATAGGGCTATACTGGGGTACTACAGGAGAGCAGTCCCTCAGGTGAATCTCCTCTGCTGTCTGCCATGATATTTTTTGCTTGTATCATGTGGGATTGGGCCACCAGAATGATGCTAATTTGAGGTGACTCACTCACATTGGACCCAGGATCATGACTCTTCACGAGTACTGATTGGACGAGAAATGAGTACAAATAAATAAGTGCCTTTCCTCTACCCGTTGTTCTAAGTCTTCACTGATAAATCACTATACCTCACGTAAGCCCATGCATTTTACAATACACGAAAAATCACATTGTTTATATAGACAGGCTCCCTGAAAAAAAAAGTAGTTGTCTGCTAGGCAGCCTTGGGGGAAGATGTGGAACAACCATGGTGGGGGATAGAGGTGACTGGTCTGATAAGCACAAAAGGGTTGCAAGCAAGGTGGATGGGTTAGAGACAGAAACTGGGGCTCTGGCTGGATTTACAGAACTTTAGAACATTCGAGAATTAGGGAAGTCAGGGAAAACGTATTCTTCTTATCCTACAAACTATCCTCTAAACTTCAAGTCAATTAATAACTGACTCCCAAGTCTAGCTCATTGCCCTGGGCCAAGGTCATTCCAGCTTTGCTCCTAGTATCGTTCCGGACACTTCTGGAGTGAGAAGAGGCTGGGGTCTGTGCTTTGCCCATTCCTTCAGGTGTATTTTAGTGGTTCAGGAATAAATAGATAAGGTTCCTTTTGAGAAAAAGGAGTCTTCACCTAAAATCAACTCTGAAAGGCATTGCCCTTGATCCTGTAAATAAAAATTGAGGACGCTGACGAGAGAAGGACTCCCAGGAGGGCTAGGGCTGGAGGTAGCAGTGGAGTTGTGTTGAGCTCAGCAAGATGCCTCTTCTGGGGCATGCTGGCCCAGATTTAGAATGATCTCTGAATTAGGTGACTATCTCAAGTGTTTCCTACATGGGAAAGTACTTTAGGTTTAAAGTGTTCTAGATTCTCACTCACATTAAATTCTTGGAGATTCCCTCTTAATGTTGCTAGATGAATATTTTATAGATGTGAGACTACTGTATGCAGGAGATGGTATTTATATCAGATTTGATGAGCAAAAAAGAAAATTAAAATATGAAATTATCTGTTTTCCTTAGGTGGCTACTTTAAAATGCAGATCAATATGTTCTTCCAGTTTCTCAAGATTATTTCTTCTCTTGGACACATCTGTTCTTTCTTACCTCATTCCTTTTTTGTTTTGCAATATAACACAATTTAAGGCAATGCACTTGGAATCTAAGCTGCTAGAATTTTTGTACATACAGAGTAATCATCTTCATAGTTTTTAATTCTATTTTTGGGTGTTTGTAGAAAAATATTTTTATTAAAATGAGTTTTAAATTTCTTTATATTTTTATTTCAGTAAGTGGCTTTCCATAACAATTGCCCAAATAGTGAATGTGACAGAGTATATAGTGTAAAAAGTGTTTTATTTCTTATCAGGTTTAAAGTAAATATCTCTATTGTCTTATCAGGTACAGTTATGTTCTTTCTTGTACTACAGGAAATTCCTCTCTCTACTGCACATAATTTTATGTACATGCATCTTTGGAAACTGTCATTCTATACCTTTTAAAGCAAACTCACTTATCCTTGCTGAATTATTATTATTTAATATATACATCACAGCCTTGATTTCTTGGTGCCTATTTTCTAGGGAGACATAAAACAAATGTGACTCATACTCACTTTATTTGAACACATTATCTTTAAAAGTCACATTAAAATTAGTTTTGCCCCTTTTTTCATGAACTATGATTATTCTAAAATTCAACTTGCCTCCTCTTGCCTTTGATGCTTCAGCCACTCCTGTTGATAGAATGCTCCCACCAAATGCAGTAAGAATAAGTTGCTCATTAGTGCACACAACACTATCAGTTTTTTCCATACTGATACTCTATATTCTCTTTGTAACACGGTCTGATGTCTGATTAAGTTTCTGGTCAACTTTCTCTATTCAGCAGATGTTTTCATTAGGCTGCCTGTGATGATTCCTATGGCTTTCCCTATGAGGTTTTGGTTAATTTCAAAGCTATTGGTACACATAAATGGCTTACATTTTTTTTTTTTTACCCTGAAATAAACTTTCTTGACTTTGTGAATCTTGAATCTCATCAGGCAACATGCCAGTCAAGAGTCACTTTCACTTTGTGTTCTCCACTCTTAATGATCTAAAACAACGATGCGGCTCTGGCAGATTCTGGTACTTCCTAGAACTTACCTGAGATGTCCGGCAGCATTTTATGTGTATCAACTTTGCAATGCAATGACCACCACTTTCACCCTATGATTTTTTTCATTCTGTTCTCTGACTTCTTCTGCAGCTGTTCACAACAGCAGCTTCTTGGCTATCTTGCAAACTTGTTGCAGATGTTTTCACTTCCTTTTTTTTTTGAGATGATAAAACAAATAATCTAGAAATTTTGGAAAATATCAACAGAAGAAAGAAAAAATTAAAATAACTTATAATCTTACCACATGGAGAAAAGTACTTTGGTTTCAGGGATGGAGCCCACTGAGGGCGGACATTGGCATCTCCATGCTGGGCATTACCAGTCCTTCACATGCCTTCACTAGCAGTGGGCAAGGTCTGGGAAGCAGGAACAGGAGAATATGCCTGGAACACTGGAAGCTGTGCAGTGACTACACCCAAGAGATGTGAGCACATGTGAAGGGCCCTTTTGGAAGGACTCTTAAAGGGGAGTCGCAGATTCTGCATCTGCAGGTTGGAAGCAAGAACAGAAACTTTGGCGTAGAAATACCAGTGTGACACCACAACTGTAGACTGGTAACATCTACAATGTTCCAGTTACATATTTCTTCATCTCTCTCACATGTTCTTTATTAAAATTTGGATGTATTTTGTGTATGCTACTTCTCTTTTTTCAATTAATAGTAATATTCTCCCATACTATTTATACCTTATTTTAAAAGGCTTAAGTTTATAAAGAAATTATCAGAAAAAGGGAGTCCATCCTGTCAGTAGCCTCTCTGGACATAAATGACTTTGTATCACTAAAATTTAGTATACAGGGAAGATAAAACAGGAAGAGGAGAGGATATTTGCATACCTCTTTATCTGAAAGTAATTGACATTCATAATGAATGAACACACAGCTACTGAGTTCCCATTCCTCAGACAGTGATGTAGGAAAAGCAAAACATTTAACAACAGATTTTGTCTTAAGAAACTACAAATCTAGTTTGGAATACAAGATTAGAATTTATAAAAAATTAAATAATGCAAGAGTTAAGTTGTACTAAATAGTGGCATAAAAATATTTCCCTGGAAAATGCATGCTAATGAGTACTGCAGGCAGGAGTGAGTCATGAAATAATCACTGCTGGAAAGAACCTTTGGAATCATGTTGCCCAAACTTCTCATTTGCATCCCTAGGTTGGCACACATGACATTTGATTATTGTTTTCTGTCTCCTCCCCCATCCATGACCACCAGTACTCCCAACCCCTTGAGGGTAAGGGCTTGGCCTGGGCATTGCCGCAGGTCAGGGAAAAACTCATTTTAAGCACTCAGTAAAGTTTGTGGAAGTCACTATTTATCAATTCAACTAATGTTGTCAGGAAAGTCCTATGATATTCTGAAGGTGTTTTCAGCTTGGATAACTGTGGGGATAGAAGTCACAAGAATGGACCTAGGGAAGCCAGAGGATAAACTGGTTTTGGAATAAAATCATGACTGGCATCTTTATTAGTTCCCGGGGCCACCATAACAAAGTACCACAAATCGGGTGGCTGAAACAACAGAAGTTTATGCTCTCACAGTTCTAGAGGCTGGAATTCTGAAATCAAGGTGTCAGCAGGGCCTGCTCCCTCTGAGGTTCTGGGTAGACTCCTCTGTTGCCTTTGCCTGGCGTCCGACGGCTCTTGGCAATCATTGGCGGTCCTTGGCTTGCAGCTGCACGGCTCCAATCTCTGCTTCCATCATCACATGGTCTTTTCCCCTGTGTGTCTGTCTCTTCTTCTCTCCTTATAAGGACAGCAGCCATATTGGATGAAGGGCCTAACTACTCCAGTATGACCTCATCTTAACAAATTACAACTGCAATGATCCTGTTTGCAAATATGGTACTAAGGGTTAGGACTTCAACCTATCTTTTGGAGAACAAAATCCGATCCATTACTATATTTTATCTTTCATTGTCTTTAAATCTCCCAACAATAGAGTATCCTGTTGAATTTTCCCTTCAGCCCTGTAAGGTTGCTATTACTATCTCCATTTTGCAGGTGAGACTCAGAGAGGTTGAGTAACTTTCTAGGGTTACACAGGTAGTTAAGCGATCGAGCCAGGAAGCAAAGCAGTCCACCAAGCACACGAGATCCTCATAACACACACTGGTCCATTTATTCAGTAGCTACCATGTCTCAGGCACCCTATAAGGGGTAGGAAAGGAAACAGAAAAATTCCTGCCTTCATGGAATATACATTCCCGTGAGGAAGCCCATCACTAAACAAGATGAGTCGATCTGTGGCATGTGGACATTGATAAGTGCAATGGATAAAAATAAGGCAGGAAAGAGCAACAGAAAGTATTGGAGTGAGAGATTGCAATTTTAGGTTGGGAATGCCGCTCCCTCTCCCCCGCGAAGGTTAGGAACAGATTGCCTGAGGGCAAGGGCAGAGCGGGAAGACCAGTGAGGAGGGACAGCACTGCAGTGACCAGTAGAAAGGGCGTGGTGGCTTGGACCAGGGTATTGGCAGGGGAGGTGGTGATAAGTGCTTGGATTCTGGATATTTTTTGAGTGTAGAGTCAAAAAGATTTCATGAGTGATTGCACATGTGGTCTGAGAAGTAAAAAGGCAAGGATGACTGGGAGACTTTTGGCCTAAGCTACTGGAAGAAGGGAACGGCTACCATTTGGGTTGGAGATAAAATGGGTTTTGAAGGAACTCTCAGGAGCTCAGTTGGGGACATGTAAAAATGGAGATGGGAGAGAGGAATCAAGCACATCCATCCATGTGGCCAGGCTGCGTTCTGTTACTTCAGAGAGGCTCATAAAGGTGAAACTATCAGCAGTGGAGAAGGTTGCCTAGCTGCCCTTGGGAGGCTAAATTGGTGTTGAAGAAGAAGATGGGGTTGTCTTTTGCGTCACTGGTAGAGCTTATACTTTGGGCTTCACTTTATTTGTCGCCATCTAGCACCTTTCTCAGTTGCCAGACACATAACAGGTATTTCATAAATATTTGCTGAATGAATGATGGGTTTTACAGAAAGAGAGCTAAAAGATGTAACATAGGGAGTCCCCATTTCCACAAAAGTGAAAACAAAAATAAAATGAAAAAAATTAGCCTGGTGTGGTGGCATACACCTGTAGTTCCAGCTACCCAGGAGACTGAGGCAGGAGAATGTCTCGAGCTGAGGAATTCAAGGTTATAGTGAACTAGGACTGGGCTGCTGCACTCCAGCCTGGGCAACTAAGCAAAACCGAGTCTCTAAAAAATAATAATAATAATAATGATAATTGGCCAGGTGTGGTGGCATGTTCCTGTGGTCCCAGTTACTCCATACCACTGCACTCCAGCCTAGGTAACAGCTTTGGCTGCATTTAGAACTGCTCACATAATTGTGTTAACAGTCAGTAGCAAACTTTATAATTTTAAATCATATAGTTTTTCATGCTGGGCACACCTCACACTCATCCAATTTAGCAAATATTTATTAAGACTAATTAGTGTTTTTTTTTCATATACATTGTATTTCTGCTATGTTCATTTAGGTATTTAAAGCCACTTTCAAAAACCTATTAATTTACTAATTAGATTCCAAGTGGGATCCAGATCAGAGACTAGAAAACCTAGGCTAAAAAAATCTGGCAATAAGTGTGAGTCATCTGGATTTGACATAGTGGAGAAAATGTAGGTATATGGAAATGTCATGTTGGAAAATGAGCATGTTGGGTAGTTTCTTTTAAAGCAAAGTTGCCAAACACAGGGGTGGTAATTATATAGTAACAAACATCTGGAAAAAAGTTGAGCCAAATATGAAAATTTTACAAATAACCGGTTTTAATAAAGGTAGGCAAAGTCAATTAAAAACTCTGAGGGCCGTCTGGAATCAAATTGTGAAACAGTGATGGCGAATCTAAGTGGAGGTGTTTATAGAAAACTTTTGTCATCAAAATCCAGGCCATTAACTAACTTTTTATACTTCTTTGGTAAATTTTTGAGGGCTTTTAGTAATTATTAAGTGCATCTTAAAATAAATTACTTAGCTTTTTAAAAGTATGCACTCAATTCTCTAATCAATCCACTTTGTTCCCTCGATTCTGATTTGATTTCCTTATAACCAGGCAGAGTGAATGACTAGCCTGTGTGGTCACTATGACCCTCAGCGAGGGCAGGTAGACACTCTGGCCTGTAATCCTCAACATCACCCTCTCTTACTTTTGTTTCCACAATTTTCCTTTCCCCACCACTTTCTTCTGGGGGAAATTCTGCATCTAGACACTTTCCCTGGGTCATAAACTTACATACTTTCAGGACTGGCTTCTCACAAGTGAAGCTTCTGGAACAGAGCCATCCCGTTCTTCTATTGCCCACTTGCTTTTCATTCTCTCTCTCTCTGTTGCAGTGCATATTATATTAGTACAGGCTCGCTTGTGTTTTCTTCTTCTCTTTCTTTAGAGAGAGGGTCTTGCTCTGTTGCCTGGGATGGAGGGTAGTGGTGTGGAGTACCTGGGACCACAAATGCCATCACGCCTGGCCAATTATTATTATTATTATTGTTATTATTATCATCATTTTAGAGACAGGGTCTTGCTTTGTTGCCCAGGCTGGAGTGCAGCAGGCCAATTATAGCTCACTGTAACATCAAACTCCTGGGCTCAAACAATTCTCCTGCCTCAGCCTCCCGGGTAGCTGAGACTACAGGTGCATGCCACCATGCCAGGCTAATTTTTAAATATTATTTTTGTTTTTATTGTTGATAGAAATGGGGTCTCCCTTTGTTACTCAGGCTGGTCTCGAACTCCTGGCTTCATGTGATCTTCCCACCCTGGCCTCCCAAAGTGTTGAGATTCCAGGTGTGAGCCACCATGCATGGCCTGCTTGTGTTTTCTGTCTTGCTGAGGACATATCTTGTTTCCTCAATCAGATGATAAGCTGTACATGCTTTTGATTTGTGAACATCTTGTCTAGTCCTCACAGAGCACTGTGGAGCACTGTAAGGAGCTCCCTTGCTGGACAATATGGGATGTTACCACCAGCTTGGCCATCCCTGTGGCAAATGGAGAGAAAGGAGAAGCCCATCATGGTCTATTGGCCAAGCTTTGTCTGAGGGGGCTTTTGTAGCTAAAGCAACAGGTCAGCTAATGGAAGCGGTCCCCCTTCCTCATGTTGTACAACATGACCCAGGAAAGGCTGCAGCTGACAAAAAGACCAAGAACAATAGGACCTAGTAGCTGCTGTGGCCAAAGCAGTGGAGAAAGTCTGCTCAGTGCAATGCCCTGCTCTCAATTGCCGCCAGTATTCAACTCTGGAGGAAATACAATATTAAGTTTCTTGAGATATTCCTCATTTTTATCAAGTTTCTGAAAAATAATTTTAAGAAGCCATTGGAATCTTTTTTTTGTTTTGTTTTAAGATTTTACAGTCTTGAAAATGAACAGAACTTTTAAGGAAGGAAGGGTTTAGCGTGCCCTATCTTCCAGGTTCCTCTCAGAGGGGGCCCAGCAGCTTATCGGTGTAGGTCTAGCACCAACCCTTGGCCCCAGCATGGGCACAGCTGGCACGTTTGGTCAGCGTGGACTGATGCTCAGCGGTCCATTCATTGCCTTGCAACTCTTCTCCAATCACTGCCCTAACTTCATAAGAAAGTTGTGAACCCTTGGAGAGACAAACCCCAGACCCAGAATGAAAGGCCATTGCTTTGCCCCAGACCCCACACTTAACTGAATTTTTTAGTGGATGCATAATAAATGCACATAATTGCAGGGTATGTGTGGTAATTGAATACATTCATATAATTTGTAAAGATCAAATTAGTGTACTTGGGATATTTGTCTGTCCTTCCTTCCTTCCTTCCTTCCTTCCTTCCTTCCTTCCTTCCTTCCTTCTTCCTTTCCTCTCCTCTCCTCTCCTCTCCTCTCCTCTCCTCTCCTCTCCTCTCCTCTCCTCTCCTCTCCTCTCCTCTCCTCTCCTCTCCTTTCCTTTCCTTTCCTTTCCTTTCCTTTCCTTTCTTTCCTTCTTTCCTTCTTTCCTTCTTTCTTTCTTTCTTTCGAGATGGAATTTCGCTCCTGCCGCCTAAGCTGGTGTGCAATGGCGCAATCTCAGCTCACTGTAACCTCCGCCTCCCGGATTCAAGAAATTCTCCTGCCTCAGCCTCCTGAGTAGCTGGGATTACAGGCATGCACCACCATGCCTGACTGGTTTTTTTGTATTTTTTGATTGAGATGGGGTTTCACCATGTTGACCAGGCTGGTCTTGAACATCTAACCTCAGGTGATCTGCTGGGATTACAGGCATGAGCCACCATGCCTGGCCAAGTATTTGTCTGTTCTTTATACTAGAACCATTTGAATTCTTTTCTTCTAGCTATTTTGAAATGTGCAATAGGTTATTGTAGACTATAGTCACCCTACTGATCTAACAGTAGGTCTTATTTCTTCTGGGGAACCATGTATTTGTACCCATCAATCAACTTCCCATCTCCCCTCCTGTACCAAAAGGCCATTGTTTTATCAGCAGCTCACAATACTGTATTCTTCGCTTATTATGTGCTATCCTCTTAATTCCATTAGGACTTTCTTTGAACATGTAATTTTATACCACTCATTGACAACTATCCATATCTTGTATACACTTCCTTAAAAACTGGTGTCTCACAAGTAGTGATGGTCTACTTGCAGAAATATGATGAGACATTTACAGGTAGGACTTGGGTAGTCATCAGGATCTTTGGTTGTGTTGGCACAGAGATTTGTTCTGGTTTCCCAAGTCATTCATTCTATAAATATTTAGGTGCCTATTATGTGCCAAGCACCACCAGCGAAGAAACAGGACTCAGCACTGAGCATTTCAGTGTCTCTCATGGAACCTAGATTCTGTCAGGATGAGACACACAAAGAAACAAATGAATGTACACTGAGTCCTCACTTAACATTGTTGAAAGGTTCTTGGAAACCGCTACTTTAAGAGAAATGATGACATAAATCGAAACCAATTTTACCACAGGCTAATTGATATAAGCAAGAATTAAGTTTCTGTGGCACATTTCTGATCACAAATTTCTAAATAAATGTCAGAACACTTCTATATTACACATTGAAATGAATGTGAGCCTTACCTATATTTAAGAAAGATTAACAAATACAAATAGGATATTTACCCCATTTAAGTGAATCAGTGAGTGATGGCAGTTGGAGTGGTGATAGATTAAATCAAGGAATAAATATTTGCAAACCGAAAATTCTGAGAAGCACCTTGTGCCACCACACAGTTCAAAAGTGATCACAGATCTGGTGGGCTCACGGAGCACCTTTGTACTGCACCATTTATTCTTGTGCATTTTATGATTGTTGGAGACCTTGCAAATTTTTATTTGACAATAAGTTTCAATTTATTCACTTATTTTCCAAACTGTTTATTCCATTTCGGAGTTGCCAGTGACCAAAGCCTTTCCTGGCAGCTCAGGGTGCAAGGCAGGACTCAGCCCTGGACAGGATGCCATCCCATTCATTGCAGGGCACACTCACTTACATAGACCATTTAGCCACAGTTATTAATCTCATGTGACATCTTAGAGATGTGGGAGGAACCCAGAGTACCCAAAGAAAATGCATGCAGACATGGGAGAACATGCAAACTCCATGCAGACAGTGGCCCTGGCTGGGAATCCATGTTTTTGTTTTTCTCATCAACATTATTACAAAACGACATTGAAAGAAATGACATTACTTGAAGACATGCTGTATAATATAATGGCAGGTGTAACACAAGATAAAGAAAACCAAGTCACCGCAAGTGGGTAGATAGTGATGAGGTGAGGGATGCTATTTGAGGTTTTGTGGCCAGGGAAGGACTCTTTTTGTGGTGACACTTAAGACTTGAATGTAGTGAAGAAACAATCTGTGTAGATATTTACAGATGAGCATTTTTGGGCAGAGGGTTAGCGATTACAAATGACCTGGCCTGGGTCAAGGGCATGCCTGATCTGCTTCAGGAAGGTTCTGGGGGTTCATATGGCATGAAAGAGGAATGACAGGAGATTAAATCTAAGAGGATGGCAAGGTCTAGATCTTATCGGATATTGCAGGTCCCATCAAGGATTCAGAATTTCTCTATGATGGAAAGCCATTGGGGGATACTGAACAGGAAAATAATGAATTTGACATTTTGAAAGGATCATTCTGGGTGGTGCTTGAGGAATCAAAGATCCAGAACGGAAGTAGAGAGGTCAATGAGGTGGTTGCGTAGAACATAGCTAAGGGCGGCTGGGAGGAGGGTGATGTGGTGAGTGTGGTGAGCGCCATCAGATTTGGGAATGCATTGTGAAAGCGGAGCCAACAGGATTTGCGGATGGATTGGAGGATTAGGGATGCAAAGGGGAGAAAATCACTGATGATTTCAGGGTTTTTGGCTTCAGATATTTTTTTCATAAAGAAGGAGAGAGCTGTAAGCTATGTTAAATGCTACTGGCTGATTAATTAAATTGAAGACTCAGAATTAACCACTGGATTTAGTACATACAGATTCATGATCTCCACAGTGGTGACTTTAGGGTGTTGACTAAAAGCATGATTGGGATCCTTTCATGGGGAGGGGGCAGGGAGGAGGGACTGCATTGGGAGTTTTACCTGATGTAAATGACGAGTTGATGGGTGCTGACGAGTTGATGGGTGCAGCACAGCAACATGGCACAAGTATACATATGTAACAAACCTGCACGTTATGCACATGTACCCTAGAACTTAAAGTATAATAATAATAAAAAAAGGAAAAAAAAAGTAATTTTAAAATATTTTAATAAATTTAAATATTTTTAATACTTTCAAATAATTTATTAAAGATTTTAATTTTGAATAATTTTAAATATTTTAAATATCAATATGAAAATATTCACTTTATTAATATTTTAATATTTTTCATTTTTGAAAAAATATTCTTTATTCATAAAAGCAACACACAGTCATTGTGTTCTTGCATTAGAAAATATAGGGAAATAAGACAAAAAATCATTAGAGGTAAAATCTTGGTATATGTATTTCTAACTATGTATGGGGGGGGTGTGTGTACTAAAGCATAAATTGGATAACTTTTTTACCTAAAATTGCATGATCTGCTTTTTTTTTAAAAACACTTACTATGTTGTAAATCTTCTTTGTCATTCATAGTCTACTACAATGCCGTTTTGAACAACCACAGAGTAGTTTATCATGTTCATAATTTGATATACTGACCTTCCCTCGTTGGAGATTTAGGTTGTTTTGGTTCTTTTTCTCCATTCAATTATTTTGCAATTGCTAGTTTTGTAGCTAAATGTTCACATTCATGATTTTTTCTGTTTTTTAAATTGAACTTTTGATTTTGAGGTAATTATAGATATACACACAGTTGTAAGAGATGAAAGAAGGATCTCTTGTTCCCTCTGCCCAGTTCGTCCTGACGGTAATATCTTGCACGATTGTTGTACATTGCAACCCAGACGCTGACATTGGAACAGTCAAGACACGGCATTTGCACGTGATTATTTCTTTAGGTTAATTAGAAATGAAACAGTGATTTAATATTTTAAGATTTTCAACCCATATTGCCTAGTTGCTCTTGAGATAGGCTGCACCAGGTGTCCTCCCAGGAATGTCCCTGGGGAGGCTGCTGACTCCACCACACCCATCCTCCCCCTTTCCTCAGGTGATAGCACCTGCAAACGGATCTGCCACCCCAAGGAAAGGGGAGTTGGGCCCTGAGCTGGCCCTCACTTCTCCATTAATTTCCCAGCCTCTCTCATGGCCTTGTGTGACCACGTGACTTTGTGTTGGCTCACCGGGTGCGTGGGAGGGGACGGGTGCTGCTTCTAGGTCCTTCTCTTACGGAGATTACTCTGGCCATTCTCTTTCCCCTGGTTACTGCCTGAGAAACGACCACAGCTGGAGGGGCCTTGGAAACATGCTGGGGGTGGCAGAACAACCACAAACCTTGGGTTGCCCTTTCCTGAACCACTGTGTGAGTGAGAAATAAACTTTGACATTATTTAGGTCCCTGGATTGTTGCTGCTATTAACATAAGCAGCATAAGAGTATCTTTTCCTTTAAACTTTAACTGACACTTTGCCGATTTGAGGCCTGCTGGGGACTAAATGTTTGTGTGTCCCCTCCTCACTCTGCCGCCACGTTCCAAATTCATGTGTTGAAACCCTAATCCCCGATATGATGTTATTTGGAGGTGGGACATTTGGGAGGTAATGAGGTCTGAGGGTGGAACCTCATAATGGGATTGGTGCCCTAATCAGAGGACACAGGAAAGAGCCATTTCTCTCTCTCTCTCTCTCTGTCGCTCTCTGTCTCTCTCTATCATGTGAAGACACAGGAGAAGCCAGCGATCTGTAAGATCAAAAATGTTCTCTTTTATGTTTTTTGAATGGAAAAAAAAAGATATTTTATTTACATGTTTAATGGTTGTGGAAGTACCTTGAACTTTTTCAGTGGGACATTAACAATCGGCTCTATGTTACACTTTCTGGCTTAACCCTACGCTCCTAATTGAACTCGGGAGTCATCCTTTACTCCTCTTTCTCACCTCCACATCTAATCTATCAGAAACTCCTTTGGTTCTACTTTCCAAATAATCCAGAATGGAGCCCCTTCTCACCACTTCCATGGCTACTGCCCTGTTCCCCACCCCCACCTCCCATCTTTACAACACAGCAGACAAAGGAATCCTTTAGAAAGGACCTGAGCTCTTGTAGTGAGCTGAGACTGCACTGCTGCACTCTAGCCTGGGTGACAGAGTGAGACTCTGTCTCAAAAAAAAAAAAAAAAAAAAAAAAAAAAAAGAATAGAAAAAAGAAAGGACCTGAGCTCAGGGTGCTCCTCTTCACAGCCCTCCAGCGGCTTCCCATTGCACCCAGTGAGAGCCTACGTTCTCTTCTGGCCTCCACAGCCTCCTGGTCCATCCTCGAGGTGTCAGGCAACTCTGAATGGAGGCCCCGTGCATTTGCTGCCCTTCTGTCTAGTGTATGTCTTCATGGTTCACTCTCTCACCTCCTTAAGGTCTCTGCTGAAATGCTCTCTTCTCAATGAAGCTCATGCTGGCCGCCCTGGTTAAAAGTGCACCTGCTCCCTCTTAGTCCTCAATAGTCCTCTCTGTCCTGGCTCCATTTTCCCCTATAGCACATATCACCTCCAACATACTAAATATTAAATAAATGAGTTAATATGCCCATTGTTTATTTTTGTCTCCTTTTCACTAGAATGTAAATGACATGAGGGTAGGAACTTTGTTTATTTTGTTCACTGCTCTATGCCAAATGTTCAGTACTATGCCTGGCACACAGCAGATGTAACGAGTTTCCTCTAAGCACTGTAACATTTACCAGGAACTTAGTGTCCAAAACGACACGAATCTGTTATCTTACATTCTAGAGGTCAGAAACCTGAAACTCAGCTTCACTGGGCTAAAATCCCTGGGCATGGCTGCGTTTCTTCTTGAAGCTCTCAGGAAAAGTTGGTCGTCTTGCTTTTTCCACCTCTTGAGTCTGCCTGCATTCGTTGGCTGGTGGCTGCACATCACTGCGACCTCTGCTACCATGATCACGTCTTTGTCTCTAGCTCTGACTCTCCTGCCCCGTTCTTTCTAAGGACCCCGTGATTACCCTGGACTCATTCAGATAATGCAGAACAATCTCCCTTTCTCCGGATCCTTAATTCAATCCATCTGCAAAGTCCCTTTCTACCTTTTGCCATATCCACAGATTCCAGAGGGTGGGCATCTTTTGGGAGATAATAGGGCATTCGTCTGCCCACTACAATAGGTGATCAGTAAATATTTGTTGAATGAATGAATGAACAAACCCTTTGCTTCTACCCATTGGAATAGTAAATAAATTTGAGGCTTTGTCCTGATTGCTGCAAATTTAATTCTAGTTCAGGCCAGACTGTTTTCACACCTGGCATTCTAGCGGTTAATGTTCCCAGAGGATCGGGGTTGTACAGCACCCTCCACCCCAATCTGATGACACAGCTCCAGGTCAGCTCTTTTACACTGTTCCTTGTAACCTCTCCCTCCATGGGGCTTCCATCAGCTTGCGGTACAGCATGAGCTAATAACAGCTCCCACTGCACTCCCTATTTCTGCTTTTCAGGTGTCTCAAATTTCAAAACACCTTGCAGCCCTTGCCACTATATTACCCTCTTGGCACTGATTGTTAAAATCCACTAACACCATCTCCAGGGGCAACCTTCCCCAAGGGTGCTGTGCAGACCTCTAGATCCCTGCAGCCCTGGAGAGCAGGGCTGGGTGTCAGTGCTTCAGGATTCCTAAATTGGAGGAGGGGAATTGGAAGAATGGGTTTTATAAGAAGGTGCAATTACAAGCTCAATCATATCGTAGTTGCTACAGCACCTAAGGGGAGATGACACACATTTATTTATGTATTCTTCCAATATACACTGAGCACTTTTCAGAGTGAGGGACTGACACGTGCTTCTTTCAAACCACATGAAATACCCCTCTGAGCTAGATGCTTGCTATGGCTCCTGGGGACAGAACTAAGACCTAGTGGGTGGTACCATGAAGCAAATTCTATAGAAGGAATCGTATTGGATCTGTTGTAGCTGTCCAGCAATGGTACGGACTCTTTACCAGGCAGTGGTGTCCCCGTTATGGGAAATGTTCAGGCAGAGGGCTAAGGGGTTGAGAGAAGACTCCTACATGGGTGGGAGTTCAGATCATACGACTCCCGAGCTTTCTTCTAGGTCTGAAATGCTGTTTTCTGTTAAGTTGGGGTACCAGGCTGGGTAGAACCACATGGTCAGTATATTGGTCACTGTTAGACACAAACGAAAGAACCCACTCTGGCTGCCCTAGCAGAAAAGGGATTTGTTTATTAATTTATATTAGGTTTCTCGTAGAACTGTTGGGATGCTTTTCAAAACACAGTGGGGGCTGAGCTTCCAGGAACAGGAAGCCACTCCCTCTTGTTGCCTCCAAGTGCTGGATGCCATCGTTACCAAGAGGGACTGGATGTGCACTGGAAATGTTTACTGAAACCTGGCTTCTCTTTCCCCTTCCTTCCCTGGCTCTGTGACTTGCATCTACTCCTTAACTCTATTTTTTCTTTTTTGACATTGCCTTTATAAGACTATGGGCTCCAGTTTGGAATTTCCCTACATATTACACTAAATACTTCCTCTGGGAGACAGAGCTGGAAAAGAAAAGTTAGTGAGACCAGTGATTGTTTTCATGCAGATAGCATCAATCTTTGTTGACATCTGCCCCCTCTGGGACTACAAAACTGAGTTAATCCCAATGTGATTATTTGGCCCACATTTTTCTATTTCTTTTTCTTTTTCTCCTTAGGGGTAAGGGACGAGGAGTTAGTATTTATAAAGTAAAAATTAAAGGAAGAGGAAGCAAATTCTCCCCTCTATTTCCATGCCTCAGAGATAAGCTTTTGCTGTATTTCAACTAGGAGATTTTTTTGGGGAAAAGCTAAATTTGTAACATAATATATTGAATGTTTCCCCTATTGATAGACATTGGAGATTTCCCTGTTGTTTGTTATTACAAACAATGATACAGTGGCCATTTGTGCACAAATATCCTTAGACATTTGCTACGACTGTTGTAGGACAGTCCTTGAAGTAGAATTTCTGAAACATAATGCATGGGTATGTATATTTTCTCCAGATAATGATGAATTACTCTCCATCAAAGTTGTCAGGTTAACATTTTCACCACTATTATATAAAGGCCCATTTTTTGGTACTCTAACACTAAATGTTAAAAAAATTTTTCCATTTTTGGATAAAAAAAAGTTCTCTCTCTCTTTAAAATTTTTTCTTTTGTTCTTTATCAGTTGGGTAGTTCTTTTTTGCTTGTGTCTGTTGGACATTTTTGTTTTTTTCTTTGTGACTTGCCTGTTGGTATCTTTTGATGATTTTCACAGACTGTGGATTGTGTTTTATCTTTTAATTACAGGAACTCTTTATAGGTTTTACATACTAGCCCTTCACAAATATTTTCTTCCCTGTCTGTCACTTGTGTTTAATTCTATTAATAGTATCTTTAATTATAGTTAACATTGTCAGCCTTTTCCTTTATGTTATCTGGTTTTGCTTCATGCTGGGAGAGGCTTTCTTTACTGTAAGGTTATAAAAATATTCTCCTGCATTTTTCTAGTATTTAATGCATTTAAACATTTTTGTTACTTATTAGAAATATGTTGTTAGTATGATGTGAATTTGGAATTTAACTTTCTTTTTTTCTGAAGGAATGACCATTTTCCCCAGTCTTAAAAGAAAAATCAGCCTTTCCCCACATTTTAGCTTATGCTAAATTACCATATGTATCTTGAGTTGTTTTTGTACATTCTAATATATTTTACTGCTTTTTCATTATTCTTATTTCACGAATAGATTGCTTTGATTATATCGGTATACTCTCCTCCTTCATTTTTCTTTCCACTATTTTCTGAACTACTGTTGCACAATTTTCATTTCTTTTATCACTAATGGTGCTGAATATTTTTCATATTTATACTTTGTCTGATTGTTCTCATGTTAATTCTTTGATGGTGTGCTTTGCCACTATCTAAATGTATAGACTTTGAGATGCAGCCTTGAAATTTACCAGCAGAGACACCAGGCAGGCACTGAAGGTGTGAGATGAGGTCGTGCCTGGAAAGATTTAAATGTATGAATCACTCTCACAGTTGAAACCAGGAGTAGTTGAGTTCTCAGAAGAAGGGTGTCAGGAGAGAAATGAATGAAGGGCCAAGGTTTAGGAGATGAGGATAGCCGACAAGAGGCAGAAGAAACTCTTCACCAAGCCAGAATCAACAAGATCCACACGTTAGGAAGGAAATTATAAAGATTGAAACGCTGGGCCACATAGGAGGTTCTTGCTGAAAAAATAAGATCTTCAGCGTCTCTCTTTAGGGAGAGATGATAAAAATGGCACAGGCACAATATCAATACCATAGGGGTGAGGATTTGTAGGCAGCTCTGCTGATGCTTGGTCAGGGGTTCAGACCCTAACACCCAAGTTTTATTAGTCACATTTGCAAAGGGATGTGTTTTGTGCTATTTTCTATGCTAGTGATACAGTCCAACTAATTAATTCACACGCTCTTCCAACCAGTGACCCTGATGACTCAGGACACCAGTTTCAAGCCTGCGGTCAGCAAGAATGGCTATCTGTGAGAATGAGCTGAATAGATGTTAATTGGGCCATCCAAATTCTGAACCGTTGACCTTAGTCCTTAATCAACAAAAGAGACTGACCATATTCAAAGAAACAGCAAATTTACCTTTGTATTTTATGAAAGAAAAGTATAGCTGTTCTGTTATCTGAGTTAGAAATAGGTCCCAAAATTGTGGTTTTTAAACACCAGCACATAGACAACTTGAAATATTGCTTAAAGTATTTGAAATAAATATGGTTTATATAGACAGTTACTTCAACAAGGCATGCTGTGCAGCTTCAATCCTGCTGTTCAGTGATGCTTCAATACCCTTTTGTTGACTA